>NC_083319.1:113378731-114578731 GCF_963455315.2 Globicephala melas | reverse complement strand
TTCTAGTTCTATTAATATCCAGAGCATAAAAGCTCTGGTCGAGTTTATAACATTTACATTCTGTTCCTTGAGCACAACGAGAGAAGAGCCAGCCTCGGTTTTTCTGCCATATTCACGCCCACAGGTGCCTTCACTGGCTCAAGTTCATCTTCTGGTGACTTTAGGAAGAACTCACTGAAGCCGAGGCTTGAAAATTTTTCCTGGTGCCTTTCTACTCAAATGCCAGAGTGGCTGATGGTGACATTCTTGGTTATCACTTCTTGAGAAGTTTACAGACATTCTTACGATGACTTCTAACATTTAACGTTGCTGGGAGGCCTGAGGGCCCACCAGGAACTTTTCTCCTCATGTGTAACGTGTTCTTTCCACCGGCTGAACCAAAAATTCTTTATTTAGCTCTCAAGTCCTCTTTCTCAGATACAAGTTCACACTTCAGTCTTTAGATTCGAGGTGTGTGCTCTTCACAGTTTCCACGGTGTTATGATTTTTCGCATTTTGCTTCTGAACCCTGTCATCTCGTGTTTTTTCTTTCCTGTTGTCTCCTCCTTGAGCTCACAATCTGCCTAATGCTGCTTCGTGCTCACTTTTATACAAGTGACGGCTTTCATTTCATGGTGAAATATACAGTCAGACATTTTCGCCTGCTCCAAAGTAACAATTTCTGAAGATGTTTTTCCCGCTGCTGCTTGTTTTTGCCCTTCTCTCTCCATTGTCTCTGTGATCTTTGTTTTCCGTGCAGTTGCCTTTTGAATCCAGCTCATCTATACCTCGGTGTATTCTTCCTCAACTTGCTGCTGTCAGCGTTAGAGCCATTGATAGCGGTCCAAGGGAATAAAGGACAGAAAGAAATCTGACTTGGTTAGAATACATCCACCCCAAATCCACGTGTTGAATCCTAACCCCCTCGGAGGTGATGGTATTAGAGGTGGGGCCTTTGGGGTGATTGAGTCCTGAGGCGATGGGGTTAGTGCCCTCCTAAAAGAAGCTCCAGGAAGACCCTTCGCCCCTTCCTGCTCTGAGCCGGGAGCAGGGACCCCATTCCACCCTGGTCTTGGGCCTCCAGCCCTCAGCACTGTGGGGAATCCATCTCCCATCCCCTGACCTGTCACCAGTGTGTTCGTTGGCTTAACTCGCTGGAACAGAACCTCAGCAGGAGGGTTGGAGCTGACATCTCCCTCCAACGTGGAGCAGGCTGAAGGACCAGCCCTGGGCGGATTGGAGCCAAGACTCGCTCTCCGCTCCGGCCAAGCCTGGCTCTCTTCATCACCTCCCCCTGGGCGAGGCTCAAAGAACCGCATTCCTTGTGCTTTCAAGTGGAAATGCATTTGGCTAAACCGAGATGAGGCTCTTGGGTTGTAGGGATGAGGGATGGAAATAACTTTGATGAAATTTTAGTAAAGAAAGGATACGACTTGGAGCCACGAGTAACGTATGTACCTCCGCACAGAGGACTTGAGAGGGACCTCCGGGCGTGTCCAGTGCAGGCCCTGAAACTAGAAACTGCCCCCGACGGGTCCACCTCCGCTTGCTTCTTCCTGTTCAACAAGGCAGGTATTTCTAGTCCTTCCCACTCAGGCCTGGGCCCCCGCTCCCCCTCGGGTCACTGTCTCTAAGAAGAAGGAACAGGGTGCCCTGGAGACGCATCTCAGATGCTCGCAGGAGTTGGAGACGCAGAGCCAGGGAAGCTCTCCTGGGAGGAGGGATGGAGAGCCCCAGCTCCCAGGGAACAGGGAGGAAGCCTCTCTGTGCCATCTGTCTTCGGGACCAGAGCCACCCACGTGCCACCCTGCGTGGAAGCAGCCTGCGTTTACTTCGTTCGTGTCCTTCATCTCCTGTGGAAAGGGCCCCAGCAACAGCCAGATGTGTGGAAGGAACCAAGGCACTTTGCCAGGAACCTGCTTTGAAGAGCTTGGGGTCTGAAGTCAAGCCCATGTGTTTGAATTTATGTTCTAATACTTTTCTGCAAGTTCAAGTACCTGAGCCTCAGAATTCTCATCTGAAAACTGGAATAATGATTGGAAGGAGAGTGTAGGGTTCATTTGAGGATAAAATCAGATTAGTAGGTGGGATAGTGAACACAGAGCACTTACCTGGTATTAGTAGGCTCATGACTATATATATATTTTAAATTTTTATTGGAGTGTAGTTGATTTACAATGTTGTGTTAGTTTCAGGCGTACAGCAAAGTGGTTCAGTTATACATTTACATATATCCAGTCTTTTTAAGATTCTTTTTCCATATTGGTCTTTACAGTGTATGGAGTAAAATTCTCTGTGCTAGACAGTAGGTCCTTATTAGTTATCTATTTCATATACAGTAGTGTGTATATGTCAGTCCCAATCTCCCATTTTATCCCTCCCATCCCCTTTCCCCCTTGGTAACTATAAGTTTGTTTTCTATATCCTTGACTCTTTCTGTTTTGTAAATAAGTTCATTTATACCTTTTTTTTTAGATTCCACATATAAGAAATACCATATGATATTTGTCTTTGATTTACTTAGTATGACAATTTCTAGGTCCATTCATGTTGCTGCAAATGGCGTTATTTCATTCATTTTTATGGCTGAGTAATATTCCATTGTATATATGTACCACATCTTCTTTATCTATTCCTCTGTCTATGGACATTTAGGTTTCTTCCATGTCTTAGCCATTGTAAATAGTGCTGCAGTGAACATTGGGGTCCATGTATCTTTTCAAATCATGGTTTTCTCTGGATATATGCCCAGGAGTAGGATTGCTGGATCATATGGTAACTCTATTTTGGTTTTTTGAGGAACCTCCATACTGTTCTCCACAGTGGCTGCACCAATTTACATTCCTACAAACAGTGTAGGAGGGTTCCCTTTTCTCCACTCCCTCTCCAGCATTTATTGTTTGTAGATTTTTTGATGATGGCCATTCTGACTGGTGTGAGGTGATACCTCATTGTAGTTTTGATTTGCATTACTCAAATAGTTAGTGATGTTGGGCATCTTTTCATTTGCTTTTTGACTCTCTGTATGTCTTCTTTGGAAAAATGTCTGTTTAGATCTCCTGCCCATTTTTCAGTTGGGTTGTTTGGTTTTTTGATATCGAGCTGCATGAGCTGTTTGTATATTTTGGAGATTAATCCCTTGTAGGTTGCTTTGTTTGCAAATATTTTCTCCCATTCTGTGGGTTGTCTTTTTGTTTTGTTTATGGTTTCCTTTGCTGTGCAAAAGATTTTGTTTAATTAGGTCCCATTTGTTTATTTTTGTTTTTATTTTTATTCTAGGAGGTGGATCAAAAAAGATGTTGCTGCGATTTATGTCAGAGAGTGTTCTGCCTATGTTTTCCTCTAAGAGTTTCATAGTAGCCAGTCTTACATTTAGGTCTTTAATCCACTTAGTGCTTATTTATGTGTATAGTGTTGGAGAGTGTTCTAATTTCATTCTTTTACATGTAACTGTCCAGTTTTCCCAGCACCAGTTATTGAAGTGTATATCCTTGCCTCCCTTGTCAGATTAATTGACCATAGGTGCGTGGATTTATCTCTGGACTTTCTATCCTATTCCATTGATCTATATTTTGTTTTTTGTGCCAGTACCATACTGTTTTATTACTGTAGCTTTGTAGTATAGTCTGAAGTCAGGGAGCCTGATTCCTCCAGCTCTGTTTTTCTTTCTCAAGATTACTTTGGCTATTTGGGGTCTTTTGTATTTCCAATACAAACTGTAAAATTTTTTTGTTCTAATTTTGTGAAAATGTCATTGGTAATTTGATAGGAATTGCATTGAATCTGTAGATTGCTTTGGGTAGTATAGTAATTTTGACAATATTGATTCTTCCAATCCAAGAACACAGTATATCTCTCCATCTGTTTGTGTCATCTTTGATTTCTTTCCTCAGGATCTTATAGTTTTCTGCGCGCAGGTCTTTTGCCTCCTTAGGTAGGTTTATTCCCAGGTTTTTTTTTTTTTTTTTTTTTTTTTTTGCAGTACGCGGGCCTCTCACTGTTGTGGCCTCTCCCGTTGCGGAGCACAGGCTCCAGACGTGCAGGCTCAGCGGCCATGGCTCACAGGCCCAGCCGCTCCATGGCATGTGGGATCCTCCAGGACCGAGGCACGAACCCATATCCCCTGCATCAGCGGGCGGACTCTCAACCACTGTGCCACCAGGGAAGCCCTATTCCCAGGTATTTTATTCACTACTATAATTTTGCTGGGACCTGAGGACTTGTTGGGCATATGTGTGCACACTGACCAGACGGCCTTGACCTTGGCCTAGGTAAATTCTAGCCAGGCTCCTTCCTGACTCGAGACCCTGACCTCCATTGGCTTAGAGCAGGGGTCCCCAACTCCCAGGCCAAGGACCAGTACCAGTCTGTGGCCTATTAGGAACCAGGCCGCACAGCAGGAGGTGAGTGGCAGGCCAGCAAGCGAAGCTCCATCTGTATTTACAGCCGCTCCCCATCGCTCACATTACCGCCTGAGCTCCGCCTCCTGTCAGATCAGTGATGGCATTAGATTCTCACAGGAGCGCGAACCCTACTGTGAACTGCGCATGCGGGGGATGTATGTTGCGCGCTCCTTATGAGAATCTAATGCCTGGTGATCTGAGGTGGAGCTGAGGCGGTGATGCTAGCGCTGGGGAGCAGCTGCAAATACAGATGATCCTTAGCAGAGAGGTCTGACGGCACAGAGACCATCATAAATCAACTGCTTGCAGACTCATATCAAAACCCTATCAGTGAGTGGCAAGTGACAATTAAGCTGCATCTGGTGGCAGGCTTTATAGTGGCAGGTGAGTTGATGTACTTCAGTTGTTCAGCTGCATCTGGTGGCAGGCTTTAAGGCAGAATCTGACATATATTTTAGTCCATGTGTGGCCCACCCATTATTTTATTTACCACTTCCATCCGTGCCTCTTTCCTGCACTGCGCACTTTTCACAGACACAGTTCTAGTTAGCCCACAAGTAACCCTAATCAAAATGAGTAAAAAACAAATGTCACTGGAGAGCTCCTTTGAAAAGGGGGAAAGAACCGATGATGAGACAGCAGAAGACTCTAAGACTGCCAACAAAAAGAAAGCTGCATTTAAAAGAAAATACCAAGAGTCCTACTTACATTACGGGTTCATCGCAACAGGTGATTCACATTCTCCAAGCCTGCTTTATATATTATGTGGTGACCTGCTATCCAACGAAGCCATGAAACCTTCAAAACTGGTTCGCCACATGGAGACCAAGCACCCTGCTTTAAAAGACAAGGCTTTGGAGTTTTTCAAAAGAAAAAAACATGAACACGAAGAACAGAAGCAATTACTGAAGGCCACCCCTTCATCACATGTGTCTGCCCTGAGAGCATCATTCTTAGTGGCTAACCACATTGCTCAAGCTAAGAAGCCCCTTACTGTTGGTGAAGAGTTGATCCTGCCTGCTGCTAAGGGCATTTGTCGTGAACTTTTAGGAGAGGCTGCAGTTCAAAAGGTGGCACGTGTTCCTCTTTCGGCTAGCACCGTAACTAGACGAATTGATGAAATAGCAGAGGATACTGAGGCACAATTGTTAGAGAGGATCAGTGAGTCACCGTGGTACGCAATCCAGGTTGACGAGTCTACCGCTGTTGACAACAAGGCAACAGTGCTTGCTTTTGTGTGATATATTTTTCAGGAGGATGTGCCTGAGGATGTGTTATGTGTGCTTTTGTTGCCAAACAACACCACAGCACAGCTGCAGAACTAGTCAAGTCTTTGAATGATTACATATCAGGAAAACTGAATGGGTCATTTTGCATTGGTATATGTATGGACAGAGCGGCTGCCATGAGTGGACAGCTTTCTGGTTTCACTACTCGGGTCAAAGAAGTTGCTTCTGAATGTGAGTCCACACACTGTGTCATCCGTAGAGATGTGCTGGCTAGCCAAAAAATGTCACCTGAACTTAACAACATTTTGCAGGATGTGATTAAAAATATCAACCACATTACAGTACATGCCCTTAACTCACGTCTGTTCGCGCAGCTCTGTGAGAATTTGAACACAGAACACACACGTCTTCTCTTATACACAGAAGTGAGATGGTTTCTAAAGGTAGATAACTGGCCAGAGTTTCTGAGTTACGAGAGCCACTCCAGAGATTTGTTTTAGAAGAACAGTCACCACTGGCAGCACATTTCAGTGACACAGAATGGGTCGCAAAACTTGCTTACTCGTGTGACATATTCCACCTGCTCAACGACATCAATCTGTCACTTCAGGGGAGAACGAGAACTGTGTTCAAGTCAGCAGATAAAGTGGCTGCATTCAAAGCCCAGCTGGAATTATGGGGGCAGCGAGTGAACACGGGGATTTTTGACATGTTTCAAACATGAGCAGAGATTTTGAAAGAGACTGAGCCAGGGCCTTCTTTCTCCCACCTGGTGCGTGATCACCTATCTCAGCTTTCAGAAGAGTTTGAGCCTTACCTCCCAACCACAAAAGACCCCTGAACTGGGAAGGACTGGATCCGCGACCCATTTGTGAATAAGCCAGGTGAATCGACTTTGTCCGTGCTAGAAGAGGATCAACTGCTTGAGATCGCAAGTGACGGTGGCCTTAAAAGTATGTTTGAGACAATGTCACATCTCCATATGTTCTGGATTAAAGTCAAGGTGGGGTATCCTGAGATGGCCACAAAAGCACTGAAAAGCCTGCTTCCATTTCCAGCACCCTATCCTTGAGAAGCGGGGTTTTCTGCAGTGACAGCAACCAAAATGAGATCATGGAGTAGACTGGACATAAACAGCACACTTCGGATGTCACTGTCTCCCATCAGCCCCAGGTGGGACCATCTAGTTGCAGGAAGACAAGCTCAGGGCTCCCACTGATTCTGCATTATGGTGAGTTGTATAATTATTTCATTATGTATTACAATGTAATAATAGTAGAAATAAAGTGCACAATAAATGTAATGCGCTTGAATCATCCCGAAACCATCTCCCTGCCTCTGGTCCGTGGAAAAATTGTCTTCCACAAAACCGGTCCCTGGTATCAAAAAGGTTGGGGACTGCTGGCTTAGAGCATTTAATTTAGAAAACTTTCCACATCTTTCCCTGCCCTTGGAGATGTTAATCTTTGGAAAAGCCTCTGGCCAGTTTTACAACCCAGGATTGTCTTTCTCAAGACAATGGTCCCGACTGACCAACCCTTTCAAATGAGATCAAACAGGATGATAACCCCCTGGACTCTGGGGCTGGGAGGAGCCTGACTCCTGTGGGTCCCTTGCTGCAGGATGTAAGAGGCTTCCTTTCCTGAAGGTAAGAGACAGTTTAATTTGCCTTTGGGAAGCACCACTGAGGAAATGCACGTGACCTAGCATCTTCCCAGTCCAGCTCTGCACACCTTGCCTGCCCTTCGTTTCAGTGGAGTTAACCTCAGACGGAGTCTGGCTCCTCTCACCTGTGTAACGGCCCTGGATGAAGTCTTCCTTGCCTGTTCAGCTGTGTCTGGGGAAATTTTTGCTTTGACAGTGCTATGAGTTCAACAAGTGTTCTTAGACATAGACTTTATTGAACCTTACGGTCAATAAGAAGGCTTAGCACCTCAGTCATGTAACAAAACTCTATTTGCATATAAGCAATTTTGCACTGATGCAGAGCCACAGAAGTTGAAGAATAATAGTGTAATTTTTAAAATATTTCACTTCAGAATGTAGCTGACATTAGTGTACTTTTATGATCTAAATGTTTTAGTGATTTTTATCCAAGCAAATAAGCCAATTTATAAAACATTGATTTAAGAGTCACATTGTTTTTCCAGTTTGTTTTCCCTAAATGAATCCACAGGTCTTTATCGCCATCTGAACACATGTTCACGGTTTTCTTCATTTATACTCTCCTCAGAGGAATTCATTATAAAGATAAAATTAAGTGCCAACTTAAAGAAATGCACTGGTTTTGGACGTTTAGTTTTCATATGATTTCTGTGTTTTAGAAGGTAAATATTTTGATTTAAAAGACTCCTGCCAAACTGTGGGACCCCTGTAATTTGACATCTATGGAGAATATGCATGAGTAAGAGTTAATTTTTTCAGTAGATGTATCTCTACTCTTTAATCAGCTTAAATATTATTAATATTTGAAAGCCAACTTCCCTCATATATCGTGACTATACCCTGTTAAACAGAGTTACAAATTAATTTGATAACTAAATTATGGAAGAGGACATTTGAAGAATCTTTATGGAGAAATTATGTAAAAGAGGGTCCTAATATGTAACGCTAATGGTTTTTGCTTTGCCTCTAGAGCCAGTTTTTCATAACATTGAGGGGAGAATATTTTACAGCCCTTCCTAGATCAAACCTGGGTCCGTTTTTTTTTGAGTTCTCCATCTATTTTATTTTATTATTTTTTAACATCTTTATTGGAGTATAATTGCTTCACAATGGTGTGTTAGTTTCTGCTGTATAACAAAGTGAATCAGTTATACATATACATATGTTCCCATATCTCTTCCCTCTTGCGTCTCCCTTCCTCCCACCCTCCCTATCCCATCCCTCTAGGTGGTCACAAAGCACCGAGCTGATGTCCCTGTGCTATGCGGCTGTTTCCCACTAGCTATCTATTTTACATTTGGTAGTGTATATATGTCCATGCCACTCGCTCACTTCGACCCAGCTTACCCTTCCCCCTCCCCGTTTCCTCAAGTCTATTCTCTACGTCTGCATCTTTATTCTTGTCCTACCCCTAGGTTCATCAGAACCATATTGTTTTAGATTCCATATATATGTGTTAGCGTATGGTATTTGTTTTTTTCTTTCTGACTTACTTCACTCTGTATGACAGACTCTAGGTTGATCCACCTCACTACAAATAACTCATTTTCGTTTCTTTTTATGGCTGAGTAATATTCCACTGTATATATGTGCCACATCTTCTTTATCCATTCATCCGATGATGGACACTTAGGTTGCTTCCATGTCCTGGCTATTTTAAATAGAGCTGCAATGAACATTGTGGTACGTGACTCTTTTTGAATTATGGTTTTCTCAGGGTATATGCCCAGTAGTGGGATTGCTGGGTCATATGGTAGTTCTATTTTTAGCTTTTTAAGGAACCTCCATACTGTTCTCCATAGTGGCTGTAGCAATTTACATTCCTACCAACAGTGCAAGAGGGTTCTGTTTTCTCCACACCCTCTCCAGGATTTATTATTTCTAGATTTTTTTGATGATGGCCATTCTGCCCAGTGTGAGGTGATACCACATTGAGGTTTTGATTTGCATTTCTCTAATGATTAGTGATGTTGAGCATCCTTTCATGTGTTTGTTGACCATCTGTATATCTTCTTTGGAGAAATGTCTATTTAGGTCTTCTGCCCATTTTTGGATTAGGTTGTTTGTTTTTTTGATATTGAGCTGCATGAACTTCCTTTATATTTTGGAGATTAATCCTTTGTCAGTTGCTTCATTTGCAAATATTTTCTCCCATTCTGAGGGTTGTCTTTTCGTCTTGTTTATGTTTTCCTTTGCTGTGCAAAAGCTTTTAAGTTTCATTAAGTCCCATTTGTTTATTTTTGTTTTTATTTCCATTCCCCTAGGAGGTGGATCAAAAAGGATCTTGCTGTGATATGTCATAGAATGTTCTTCCTATGTTTTCCTCTAAGAGTTTTATAGTGTCTGGCCTTATATTTAGGTCTTTAATCCATTTTGAGTGTATTTTTGTGTATGGTGTTAGGGAGTGTTCTAATTTCATTCTTTTACATGTAGCTGTCCAGTTTACCCAGCACCACTTATTGAAGAGGCTGTCTTTTCTCCATTGTATATTCTTGCCTCCTTTGTCAAAGATAAGGAGTCCGTATGCTTTTAAAGCTTTTATTTCTCAAGAGTCATTCTCAGCTCAGCAAATATCCATCTGCTGTTTCCTGTCCCCTCATATCACTGAAACAAGAAGGAATTGATGCCGTTATTTTAGCATTTTAACAAAATTACCACTGAACCTCTTCTTCTCTTGCCTAATTATCGTATAGTCTATTTTAACAAAGAAAGAGAAAATATATAAAAGTGAGAGGGTAATCATATCCCTTTATTACAAGGCTAATGCTAATATTCACAGAGATATTCTTTTCATAGTAAAGACCAAAATTGCCTCATCATATTCAAGACAACACAATAATAGACACCATCTAGGTAATTTTTTCTTGACTATATTGAAATTTCAGAGAACATATAAATTCAAATATTCTATGGACTATTCTAGTAATGGTATTATTTCCATTTAGAAAGATTTAAAAATGGATTATTGCTTCTTTTCTATCTTTTCACTGTTATCAAAAACATTTATTCTAATGATATGCAGAGAAATTTTGGAATATACTTTTGAAACTAGCCTTCCCCTTTTCTTTCTCATATATTTTATTTCACAGTCATTTTTATGTCTTAATAGTATCTAGTATTTTCTCCAAGAACACTTCTGTTTAAAACATTATCAAAAGTTTATGTCTACTTACCAAAAAATGTACTTGATAATAACGAGAAACTCCCTATATCATTAACATTATCATTTTTAAAGTGATAAAAATGATAAAAGAGGAAAGAAGTAAAATGTACATTAGACCCGGATGAAGATAACCATTGCTTGCTTCCTAACACCCATCACCATGTACAATATCATTGGAAGAAAATGGATTCTGCATTTTATGTAGACCAAGGCACAAATTACTACTAAGTAACTATTACACAGATTAGTTTAATACTAGGTTTCCTGATGTAATGCCCCTGGGCTATGCAATATTTTAAATAACTAGTGTCCAATACTAAAAGCTTTATAGCTGCAATTTTGAATGTTAGCATTTGGTAAAAACTAAAGTATGAAACATGCCACAAATGAAAAAATGGCTGTATTTTTATGAAAAATATTCTTGATATTGAGGTTTAATCAGAAAAACCAGGAAACTTGAAGCCTCAGAAGGAATTACAACTCTAAAACATAGAGGTTCTTACGTTATTTTCATCACTAAGGTTGCAATGTTTATTTATTTCCCTAAAATACCGTAATGCCCAGCAGATAAGATGAGACACAATAAGAAAAAGCAAAAGACAATTTATGTAGGTAGGAGGGAGGTGGGCTGTAGACGGAAATGTGCAAGGAGTGGGGACATACGTGAAGGAGGAGAAATGAGTAGAACAGCTAACACAGAAGAAAACAGGATCAATGCTGGGGAGGTGCTGTGGGCTCCAGAAGTAATCGAAATCAATACTCACATGAAATCTTGAGATGCTGTATCCTGAAAATATTTTGAGACATAGTTGTGTATAGTTCTGAAAACAATCGAATGCTTTATTAAGTGCAAATTTGGAAATATTTAGTGTCTTACCCTTAGTCCATGACCCTAGATTATGGAACTCTTCATGCCTTATTATACGTGAGGAATTTATTAGGTGATTAAAAACAATTATTGGACATAAAAGTTCAGATTTCAAACAGAAAAAAAATTAATAAAAAAACAAAAAAAAAATTAATGGAAATAAGAGCTAAATTAAGTAGACCAATAACTTAAAAGTTTAATTTTTGATATAATGATATGTAACATTTCACTTCTCTTTTCATATTAAGATAAATTTTCAAATCACCAAATAAAATTTAGTGTGGAATTTTAGAACCAGAAGTAACCTCCATTATCATCTAGTAAAGTGACCAAATTTTGTGCAAAATGATGTTAGGAATATCAGATGACTCTCCCAAGTTAATACAGTGTGCTAATGGCAGGTAGACCCACATCACGAACCCCTTCTTGTCCTTTAAAGATGAGTGTGTTTTCAATGTTCCATTACATCTGGTCCCAAGTCCAGGAGATAGTTTTCAGGGCTTGAGGCAATTTCGGGTCAAGAAAACCAAATTACAAGTGTTTTCATCTTATGATCACATGGGCCCATCCTCCCTTTGGTCCGGATCCTGAAATACTCTCCTAGTGCGCTCCCTTTCCTTCCATTCATGTTCTGAGCCCACACTTCCCAAAAAAGTGAATATAATTCAGTTCACATCTGTCACCTGCTTGGAGTTCTCTAATGTTCTCATCACATTTGGAATAACATCTGGACTTTTTGCCTGGTCTGCAGTGGTCTGACCTGACCCCACCCACCGCCGGTGCAGCTGAGGACACTCCCGCCTCATCTGCCTGCTCCATTCCACCTGCTAATCACCCAGCACCTGCGGTGATGCCAGGAGACAGGTGTGCTGCTCTCCCTAGCAGCAGGTGAGAGAATGGAGCTCAGAGGGAGTGAGCAGGTGGCCCCAGGTCACATGGTGGTGGAGCCGGGACTTAAGGGGATCCCTGACCCTGGGGTCTGGCCTCCCCGTCCGCTGAGCTCCTGCTTCTGCAGGCAGGCTTGCTCTTCTCTGGTTTATTCAGCGTTCCAGGTTGTGTGCAAAGCTGGGCTGTTTGAATCGCTTTTCCCTTTGTCTGGAATGCTCTTCTTCCAGATCTTTGCATGGTCTGGTTTCATTCATGGATAATCTACAGAAATAACAACATGGAGATAAAAGTCTGGCTCGTCGTTAATACAAGGTTTTTTGTCCTAAGTGTGATGCTTTTTTAGGAGGGATTAGATATGCATCAATTAAAGAATTTGCCTAGATATAAAACCTTTTAAAACAATATAATTACAACATCTGACTACAGATAGGGATATGAAGATGTAAAGAAAGAAAAACATAAAACCAACATACAGTGTCCTTTTTCAGGACTCTGAGTCTTAAATCCAGAACACTGATAGGTCTGATGAAACCTTCTATGATATTATACCAGCTTCATGACGATTATCCTAGAGCTTTGGGACAATGGAAAAGAAACCCTATAAGGAGGTATCTGTGTTGGAAAAGATAATTCATGAGTTGAAACTGGATTTCAGGACCATGGCTGAAGATGCTGTCATTTTGGTAGATTTGAGGGTTCAGTATCTACCACACCAAGGATGGGTAAGAAATAAACCTGAATTGAGACTCTAAAACAGGACAGTAATTATAATCTTACTGTGAAATGAAAATCAAGATTGGAAAATGGCCATGTGCTGTGGGCATTCCATCATCGAGAGAAATATACTTCGTTTTCTTTTTTTTTTAGAATCACCAGAGAAGGACTTTTAAACATTTATTCCAACTATATTCCATAAGTTCAAGCAGTGAAGTAGACACATGGGAAACATAAAAAGGACCCAATCTAACCTTAAGAGATGAAAACTACAGTGTCTGAAAGGGAATGTATTGCAAGGGACTAACAAGGACCAATTAGAAAATGCAGAAGAAAAAATCTTGATAGGAATTGCATTGACTCTGCAGATCACTTTGAGTAGTACTGGCACCTCAACTACATTGAATGTTCCCCTCTGTGGAGGCTGTCTTTCCATTTCCTTAGATATTCTTTTTTGAGTTTTTTTTTTTTTATTATTAGAGTATAATTGCTTTACAGTGTGGTGTTAGTTTCTGCTGTACAATGAAATGAATCAGTTATATGTAGACATACATCACCTCCCTCTTGGGCCTCCCTCTCTCCCCACATATCCCACCCCTCTAGGTCATCACAGAGACTGATCTGACCTCCCTGTGCTATATAGCATGTTCCCTCTAGCTATCTATTTTACACATGGTACTGTATATAATATGTAAATCCTAATCTCCCAATTTATCCCACCCTTCCCTTCCCCCACTGTGTCAATATGTCCGTTCTCTACGTCTACATCTCTATTCCTGCCCTGCAAATAGGTTCATCTGTAACATTTTCCTAGGTTCCACATATATGCATTAATATACGATATTTGTTTTTCTCTTTCTGACTTACTTCACCCTGTTTGACACTCTCTAGGTCCATCCACATCTCTACAAATGACCCAATTTCATTCCTTTTTATGGCTGAGTAATATTCCATTGTATATATGTACCACATCTTCTTTATCCATTCCTCTGTCATTGGACATTGAGGTTGTTTCCATGTCCTGGCTATTGTAAATAGTGCTGCAGTGAACATTGTGGTACATGACTCTTTTTGAATTATGGTTTTCTCAGGGTATATGCCCAGTAGTGGGATTGCTGGGTCATATGGTAGTTCTATTTTTAGTTTTTTAAGGAACCTCCATACTGTTCTCCATAGTGGCTGTATCAATTTACATTCCCACCAACAGTGCAAGAGGGTTCCCTTCTCTCCACACCCTCTCCAGTATTTTTTGTTTGTAGATTTTCTGATGATGGCCATTCTAACTGGTGTGAGGTGATATCTCATTGTAGTTTTGATTTGCATTTCTCTAATAATTAGTGATGTTGAGCATCCTGTCATGTGCCTCTTGCCCATCTGTATGTCTTCTTTGGTGAAATGTCTATTTAGGTCTCCCACCCATTTACTTCTTAAGAGGAAAGGCAGAGGAAAAAAATGTAGTTCTTGAAAGCATACAACTTCATGGAAATATATAAATGTGAGGGTAGAAACTTGCTGAAAACCAAGGGAGAACAAGACAAATGACATGAATAATGGGATGTATGATTTGCTTTTCTGTGGATGGAAAGAGTTGGGTTTTGATAGAAGACAACATCTTCATAGAGGAACTTCAAACAGGCGGCTCTGTTGGATATTGGTTTGCTTCAAACAGTGTCTGAGAAATTCCTGAATGGTTTTGTCCACAAGGTCTTCTCTCAGAAATCAGAACAACAGGTTAGGGCAACCTCTACTCTGTATCTTTGTATTTAATTCTGATTTTGCAAAAAAAAATAGTGCAATGGAAGCGATGGGCTCCTTAGAACATTGCACTATTTGTGTCTTGACAATCACGGAAGAAATCATAGACTTACTAAGATATAGACCCCAAATAACACTCAGCAAAAGTTTGAAAAAAAGAAAAAGCGGTGATTCCAGAAATTTCAGAGAAAAGTAAATCCTGATGTTGAAGATCAGTGAAGTGGGTTCTCTGTGCACCAGGGCTGTACTTGCTGGTGCAGAAAGCATCCCTGAGAGAATAATTCCAGAACAATGTGTGGTTTGTCCCTCTGTCGACTAAAAAAATATATTCACAACCTAAAAGTTGACAGGGATGTTTTATTCGGTGGGAATTTTAGGACTTCAAGCCTGGGAGGCAGCATCTCAAGTAACCCTGAGAGAACTGCTCTGAGGAGGTGAGGGGAAAGCCAGGATACATACAGGAGTTTCTGCAACAAAGGGCAGGTAGTAGGAACAAAAGATTACTGTTAATATAAACAAATGAGATATCCCAAGTTAAGAAATGTAGCGCTTTTCTCTGTATGGGACGATTCAAGAGTCTGGGCTCACTGAAATCATTCCTGTGATCTGCACCTCAGCTCTCTGGGGCCAGTGTCCTGTATTTTCACATCCTGAGTTTCCGCATGGCTCACCGCAGGGAGTGGCTGCAGTCTGATGGCTGCTGGATGGCAGGTATTCTTTTCCTTCCTGAGTTCCCTCAGGGCTCACCGGCTCACTTTGGAGGGCTGCAATCGCTGATGACTGTGAAGTCCTTTGTTTAATGATGTGGCAGGAGATATTCCATTTCTTACCTCTTAGGAAGTATTGCATCATTAACTCATGCAAGGTCATTTTAGTATCTGTTGCTGAATAGCAACCTCTGCAAAATCCAAGGCTTAAAACTATGCTGAATTCATTTTGCTTGTGAGTCTGCAGTGTGAGGGTTGACAGAGCAGCTCAGGGGCCTCAGCTGGCTCTGGGCAGAGGCTGGAGGCTGGAGCCCCCCGCTCTGCTTCCCTGGGTCGTACGTCTCCTGGTACATCTGCTTGTGGGCTGGAGCAGCCTCACCTGGAGCTGCTGGGGGCACATCACAGGGACAGTCCGCTTGACTGTTAGTTTCTGCACAGCTCGGCGGCTGTATTTCAAGGAGGAGGGTCCCAGGAGCAGAGGGAGAGATGGGGAAGCCACGGGGCCTCCTGTGACCTGCAGGCACAGAGCAGCATCAGTTCCACCTCATGCTATGGTTTGAAGTGAGTTGCTTGGACCCGCTCAGATTTAGGGGAGGTGCGTCAGACTCCTTCCAATGAGAAGACAGAGAACATACAGGCGTGTTTTAAAGCCAATACAGATGCTTTGAAAAATTTAAGACAGTGAAAGGTGTTTCACTTCACGTTTTCTGATTGTCTTGCGCAAGGTACTTTTTCTCAGGTGACACTTATTAACATCTTGTGACAAGTCTATTCTTAAAAAACCAGACTGGAGATGCTTTTGAGGACGAACTTCCTGCAAGTCCATAGTATTAATCTGCATTTACTTGGGCAGCAGAACCTCAAAGACTGGGATCAGAGTCACCTTCAGTGTATTTCTAAGAAAAGCTTAGCCACCCAGACGTCTGAAATGATATTCGCATTTCCCCATCCTATAAACAAACAGGCCAGTAACTAAACAACTTCACCTTTTTTCTTTTCCCTTCCTTAATTTAGTGCTCATTCGTCTTTTTGCTGTTAGTAAACCTCCAAGATGATTGAGCCAAGGGGACACAGACACACATACCAGTGGTACCGTGATCTGTCGATAGAAAATGAGAGTTATTGGGTAAAACTTACCAGCAGAGAAGCTTTAAATCATTCATGGGTCTTCCACTCTCTCCTTAGTCTGTGAATAGACATATTTAGGCCAGAGAGAGCTGGATTGGACACACCACGCAAAGGACCACAGAAGAGAGCCCTGACCCAGAAATATTTCATGTCTCTGTATGTAAAGAAAAAAAAAAAAAAAAAACACCATGCATACTTGACTATGTTGCATGTTAGTAAATACTTTGAAAAAGGTACATAGCACAGGACATTTACCCATTAAGCATTTATTAACACTCCCAGGCAGAGGTGGCTTCCTCCTTTGTACTTCCATAATATTTTGAATAATTTCCTGTATATTCAGAGCCATGTTCTTGGTTAATCTTATTCCTACCTTTATCTTCAAATTCTATACTGGCTCTTTTTTTCCCCAACATAAATGTATTTCAAGACTATCATATTTAAATAACAATGACATATCTAAAACATAAATGTTCTGCTTACCGTGAAGCCCTTTTGCTTGGAAAGCTATGTGTATCGTGCAGATTTTGTGATGTCAGATTCACGACCGTCGTAACTTTTCTTTCATGGCGCCGTGGAAACCCCTCCTCCCAGGTCCTCAGAAATGTCCTGCTTGGGAAACGCAGGGGCTGCTTTCCAAGTTCTCATGGCCTGCCGTTCCTGTTGCCTTTGGCAAGGGGTGACCACACTTCCTGCTCCCCCTGCCTTCTGTCCAGCTGGTCCCAACCTGCCAATGTCAACGTACAGCTTACCCAATATCTCTGCCATTTAAGAAGGCTCGTATCTCAGGAAGTGCTGCTCTCACGCTGCTAGTTTTTCCAACCATAGCTCCTGAAATCTGGGAGTCTTTCTTGATGCCGAAAGCTTGGCCTCTGTGCGCTGGTGCTGAATCGAATCTCAGACAGAGCGTTGGGTGAAGTAGAAAAGAAGAGCTTTATTGCTTTGCCAGGAAGAGGGGGACACGTTAGGCTCGTGCCCTGGAAACTGTGTGTCCCAACCCGGGAGGATTGGGTGAGGGGTTTTATAGCAATGGTCCAAGGGCAGTGTTGCTGATAAGGATCAGGGTGTGTGCAGGGCCTGCGCTCCTTTAATCTGGCCTCAGGTGGTCTCCTCCCTTGTCTCTGCATCCCCTCCCTTCCCTGATCAGCAACTGTTCGAATCTGCCCTTTGGGACTCAGGGAAGGTCATGGAGTCTGTTCCCTACAAACAAGAAACGGGACAGAAAGGCTTCTGTGCCCGGGAGCCCACAGGGTCCTGCTAGGTTTCAGTTTCTCTCACCGAGTACGATCAAGTCTTCACCTATACTCTCTTAAATGCTTTTTCTCGTTGCTTCCTCTTTATTAAGTCAGGGCATCACTATTTCCTCCGTGGATTATTACAAATGCTTCCAATACCTAGCTGCCTTCGGACTAGCTCCCTTGAAACTGTTCACCCCACTGGTGCTGGAGTGGAAATCTCTACCTGCCTAAAATCATGCCTTTCTGCTGCCATCCTGACAAATTTGTGGTTTCCAGGGCTCTACGATCCTTCTTCTTCTGTTTTACACGTTGCTCCATTGCTCGGGCTGTTTCTTCCCTCTTCACTGATAAGCTCCCTGCCCTTGATGATGTGGGTTAGAAACCACATCCTCTGAGAGCCCCTCCCTTCTGTCTGATTTTGATGCACTGATAGTACATCTCCACATTATCATCTTGAGACATTTCAACTGTTTATTTCATGGATTCCCCATAGACAGATTCCATGCTTCTTAGTTTTCTAACCATAGAGCCTGGATCATAGCCCACACCCGATAAAAGTGGGTTTGCTCAGTAAAAGAATATGGCCACAGGAGTACCTGTCCCATTTCAGTGTAATTATTTGTAAGTCAGCCTCAATTAATTGAATTTAATGTATAAGAACCATAATTCATATGTTCTTTTATTTATGATCCTAGTACCTGGACCACAGTAGCACTATTTAAACATATGTTGAATAAATGACAGGGGACAAATCTGAGAAGAATGGCATTAACAACTTTTCCTTGTTATGAAAATCTGGGTAAATAAGATCTAGAGGATTCCAGCACAGCACTAGCCCTGTAATCGTGCAAAACACCATCCTTTAACTGTTTGAGAAGATAGCCATTACTTTTATTCCTACGCATGCCTGTTTCATTGGTTCACTTTTTCTGCACTGTTTTAGCAATGTCACAGTGGATTTACCAATAAATCACAAGAAATTTATGGATTGCTTTTGGCTCACTTCACCAAGTTCTTTGTACGGGTACCTCAAAAAGAATGAAAGAGAGTAATCAAATCAATGTACATTTGAGTGAACTTCTGAAAAAGTACTGCGGAATTGCTCTATCACCAATCAGAAAGATTTGCTTTTGAAAAATACTGTAGGCAAGCCTACCAAGGGCAGTATAAATAAAGAGCTTGATGTAAAACTTGCTGGGATGTTTTAGGCACCATAATGGACACTCTTTAAAACTGAGAATGGCTCTAACCACAAACATATTTTCTTTTAGTAAAAATGGTAATAAAATGGTATGCCATTTTATTAAAATTATATTTTTATATTGCCACCCATATAGAGAGAAAGACAAATCTTTTAAATGGAACCCGTGTCCATGGTGGCTGTCTTAATTCTCTGTTCCTATGCCCCAAGTTGGCAGTCAGTAAATTTTCAGACTGTTTACTACTTTACAAAGGAAATCCCCATTACACGTAAAATCTGGTACAGATCTAAAATCTAAAAGCATGACACAGAGAATTCAGTCCTGGAGGACAGAGCTTTTCCTGTGTTTTTCTCCTAATGCGTCCTCAGTATCCAGAACAGTGTGTGGCACTTACTAGGCACACAGTAAATGTGTTTTTGAACCGCAAAGTCTGGTTTGAATAGAGACGACCATCTGACTTGAGGACCATCTACACTACCGCCATTGTCAAGGAGGAAATATAACTAAAAATGTATATGCATTTCCCTTCCTATTGTCTGTAAATCACTCATACCTCCATTGAGACCATATTCACATCTTCTGGTAGAGACTGTTAAATGACCAGCCTATCAATTTAACAAATTTTCAGTCTATCACAAAAAAATCTATTAAGGTCTCATAGAATTTGAAAAAATTTAATAATCACACCATTTTTTTATAACCTTAATCTTTTTTTTTTTTTTTTGCCATACACGGGCCTCTCATGCAGTCTCTCCTCACGCTCAGTTAAAAATGAAAGTAACTACTGAATCGGATGTTTTGAAAATGTGAATTAGTGATCTGACATCCAAATGATGAAGATCTTACTTTAAGTCTCATAACTATGGTTTGCAATCCAAGAGTTCTTGACAGGTAAAACGTATCCACTGGTCTGAATCTCTGAAATCATTTGGCTCTAATAAGTATTTAAGTGGTAGGTTGATCCATTTCATAGGCTTAGTTGTTAAATGTTCATTTTGTGGATTTTTCTTAAAGAATTATTTTGCCTGCTGAGGAAATACTCTCTTTCCAACCTAAGATGGGCTTTTGTTAAGAGAGCCAATACAAGTCGCCTCTTCTAAATATCTTGGAAAGCCTTAGGCAAGTGTAGTTAAAATTGTTTGTCTGAAACACAGGGGTTGTTATAACATGACCTCTAATTACTGACATGTATGCAGTAAGTGGTGAAATTTGAGGAAGCAGCCACCATACACCCAACCCCAGAGACTCATCACCACTCATTTAGTTGTTAATTCTGGTAAAATATAAGCCCCATTAAGATAATGTGTCTATTTTATTCACTTCTTATATATCATGTGCCTAAAAGTATTTTTTTGTGGCTAGAATGTCTAGAGGTGGCCCAAATAAACAACCCTCTCCTGCTTGTTTTACCAATCTAAATAATTTTCTCTGTTCTCATTTT
Source organism: Globicephala melas (assembly GCF_963455315.2). Classification (NCBI taxonomy): domain Eukaryota; kingdom Metazoa; phylum Chordata; class Mammalia; order Artiodactyla; family Delphinidae; genus Globicephala; species Globicephala melas. The sequence goes on along the minus strand of NC_083319.1, from coordinate 114,558,351 downwards.
GTTTTCTGGTTCCTTGTGCAAATGTGTCTTTTCTTATATATGTGTGTGTTTCTCTCTCCCTCTGTATCTGTGTGTGTGTGTGTGTGTGTGTATACACATGTACTTGTACATGTACATATAAATATCTTATATGTATATTCCTTGGGTTCCACCGATTAGAATATAATTATATTATTATACACCTGCATTGTGGAGTCATTAATATTAATAGTATTAATATTAATAATATATTACTAATATTTATAGTCCCCTTATCATCACCCAAAGAGCCTTCTTTGAGATTACCCATTTCAATCTTGGATAATATATTTTCAGTGCAAACACGTTACATTGTTTAAAAAGCACTAATGCCTGGGTTGAAAATTGTTAGTGCCGCAACAGGAGTTATGTTAAAACTAAAGAGTGCCTCAAATAACCTAGGTCTGTAAGTCAGCAGATTTAGTAGGGCCTTTACTCTACCTCGTCATTGCTGGTCACACAAAAGTACTGACTAGAAAAATGTCCTTGGAAATGCCTGGGCTCTGAATGCTGATGGAACTGGACTTGGACCTGACCCGCCATTTCCTTGTGGCGAAACTTACAAATCATGGAGCCTCAGTTTCCTTATCCAAAAAACAGGACTTAAAAAAAATTTTTTTTTAATTTTATATGGGAGTATAGCTGATTAACAATGTTGTGATAGTTTCAGGTGCACAGCAAAGTGACTCAGCCACATATATACACGTATCCATTCTCCCCCAGACTTCCCTGCCATCCGGGCTGCCACATAACATTGAGCAGAGTTCCCTGTGCTATACAGTAGGTCCTTGTTGGTTATCCTTTTTAAATATAGCAGTGTGTACATGTCGATCCCAAACTCCCAATTTATCCCTTCCCCCCTGCCCTTCCCCCCACTAACCATAAGTTCGTTGTCTAAGCTTGTGAGTCTGTTTCTGTCAAAAACAGGTCTTTATGGGACCACATTTTCAGAGATATTGTGAGATTGGATGGAACACATGGTGCGTAGCAGGCTTGCCCCATTTATTATCTCGCAACACCTTCAAGGTGAGAGATATAGAGCCATCAGGCTATTTATATGTGATCTATGTTGACATTTAATTACTTCTGCCATTTTCTGTCGTGAAATCCTGGGCCATTCTCCTCTCCTAACTGCATTTTCCCTCTTCTGCAGAAGAACAACCTGAGGGTGATGTGGTGTCACCATGGCTGGGGAGGTTCGTCTGTGTTTACAAGTATATTAAATCAGGCGTTTCCTGTTATCTTAAAGTTTTGGCAAAGATACCCAAAGGTACAGAAAGGTAAAATGAGTGCTGTACCTCCGAAGTAAGACCAGATAAGAGATATCGAGAATGTTTTGTGACCTTTAGTTTATTATCCAACTCAGAACAGAAATAAGATTTGTTTGAAAGTTGTAGAGATTGGAGAGTGTGAATTTATTTCAGAAGAAATGCCAGTCTGCTGTGCTTTGGGAGATAAACCTACATCACCTTAAGCTATGTAAGGGAAAATTCAAGATAGCCATTTGTGGCCTTTGGCACGTATGCTTTGGAATTGAACTAGTTCAGGGAAAGATTTCCGACTCCCTTCTGAAATGTCTAGTTTGGCATCTGCTTTGGGGCTGAAGACTAACAGAGGATGCTTGAGGACTTGGTGGGTGTGCGGGGACAGACATAAGAGGGCCTTGTTCCCAGAGGCAGGTGACCTCAGCAGGTCTGTGTTGGCATAAATATTCGGATGCAGAACCCAATGTGGAAGTTCTAAGCTTCAGTTAGAAGCTGCGTTTCCTGAGATTGGATGGCCCCAGGCTACTACGGGAGATGCAGGGAAAGAAGAGACCACACACCTTTCTACCTGCAGACCTCCCAGGGTAGAGTAAGAAAAGCCAGGGGATGGAGGATGTCCCACGCTGCGAGTGTGGGGTTTTAGTTTACACAGGACTGGATGTTCTAATTCCTGAGAAAATACATCTGTTTCCTGAGAGTGAGGAAAATGTGAAAGTTGACGAGGAAGTAGTCCATGGAGATGGGTAAAGAGTTTTCTCTCTCTGTGCCGTAATATGTACAATTCATTTAATAACTACTTCCATGAACTTAGGTGCCTTGTCATATTTGGGCAAGTGGATTCAGGTGAACTCTCTTCCCTTTGGAATTGACTGACCCACTCTTCAGGTGAGCTAGGACTCCACGAGCACAAGGTTGAGAGGGTGTCCTAGAACGGAGATTATCGTCTGTGGTACACACCAAGAGGCTCCACCCAGACCCCTCTGTAAGGGGGGACTTGCTTCCCGGCAGTGAGAAGTACACTCAGCAGACCTTTCCTTTGTAGAGTAAAATGCCCACTGTCCAGTGCCGCACCCTCCTGGGGAAACCTGTGTCTCCTCTCTGAGCGAGACGGGGGTGAAAGGCACAGCCACGTCCACCGTAGGGAACCACCTGCTGGGCAGTAGTTGCTCTTGAGTCCTCTGCCAGGTTGGCCAGAGCTTTCCCTGGTCTACACTGCAGTTCACCTTCTACCCAATCCTCCTTACTTCCCCTCCTCTCACAGGTACCAGTCCCTAACATCTTGCAGCCAAATCCCTCTCGGGATCTGTGTCTACACAACCCGACTGCAGCAACGTGCAGGAGACGGGGCTTTAGAACTGGATCGTTCATTGCGTGGCTGCAGGGACGGCCCTACCCACCATTAGATAGAACCCAACCCGAATTGACGGGTCGGCTGCAAAAACATCCCCCAGGATGACTGTTGACCACTGCAGGCTCAGTGAAGTAGTTGCCCCTGTTGCAGCTGGGACTCCAGTTGTAGTATATTTGCTGTATCCATCTTGTATGACCCCAGGCAGGTGGTATGCAGCCAGTGATTTGCTGAATCAGTTATTTTCTATCACAATAAGAAAAAAAATAAAAGGATAAGAAACACTTTAGATTCACATGGAGAGGAAAAAATCCAGACATGTACAGTTCTTCTCCCAGGCTCTGTTAGCTTCCCTACCCTCTAACATAATACAGCCTAAAAGAATATGGACCACCTGCACATCCTGCAGAGCGTTCCACAGTCCAGTCCATTAATGACATTACGTTACCTGGTCCAGATGAGCAAGAGGTGACCAGCACCTTGAAGGCCTTGGTGAGACAGGTGTGCTCCAGAGGGTGAAGGACAAATGCTACAGATTCATAATCTGGACACAGGCATAAATTTTAGGAGCCCCGGAGTCCGGTGGTCAGTCCGGGATGTGTCCTCTAGGGTAAGAGCTACTTATTGTTCTGAACCGCTTAGTGTGAAAAGGAAGTGTGTTACTTGATGAACCCTTTTAGGTTCTGAATTCATTGCGCTCCACACTTAGGGACACTGGTTGCCCAATTACTGGTGGCCTGAAAGGTAACCAGCTTTGAGTGGAGCAGAGGGAAGGATGTGAACCATGTACTTTAGCAGACCCCCTGCATGTTGGAAGTGGTAAGAGAGATTGATTCTAGAAGGAGACAAACTGAGTCTCTATTATCTGAAACCTTAACCATTCAAAGGAAATACTGGACAGCTTTCTTTTGACATCAAGCACCTTCCTATCATGCTTTACAAGATTCATGGAAAGTAGGGAGAATCCTCAATGCTATGGTTCCATCAGTGACAGGGGATGTATATAATATCAGGAAGTCCACAGACCGACTCCCCTGAGAAGTTCATGAAGTCAAACAGATTTGATTCAAAACAGGCCAGCCCTGGACATGACATAAGCCTCTTGAAGTAGCACATGGACCATTTTAGAAGACTATTGTACATATAGTCCTGTAAAATTTTTTTGATGTTTAATATTGCAAAGAAGTTTGTGGAGTCTGATGAAGAAATTGTGATAGTAGATAATATGGTTAATACTTCCATGTCTGGTTCTGAGAGTTCTTATACTGTGGATGGGGTGTGTTTTCTAGGTTTAATCCTGACACGCTTGGCTCTTGACTTAGAAATGGACTATGCACTCCAACCAGTATCCTTCTGTTAACACCTTCTCTACTGTAGGGCTCAAATGTGTCATCTCCAGAGCTCTGAACCCATCAGATGATGTAACAAATAATCATGCCCACCCCCCAAAAAAAGAGAAAACCTTGACATGTATGCAAGTTTTAAATGTAAAAAAATTGATACATACAGTAACGTGGCTAAATTTCATGGACATAATGTTGATCAAAAAATGTCAGAAAAGAGCATACTTTGTAAGTTCACATTTATAAAAAGTTTTAAAACAGGCAAAACTAATGAATGAGTGATCAAGTCAGAATTGTAGTTACCTCAGGTTAGGGAAAGTAGGGGATAAATGTGAAGGGGAGTGAGGGAACCCTCTGGAAATATCCTCTATCTTTATTTTGGTGATAAATACCTGCGTGTAGTCACATGTAAAAATGTATAAACATGTATACTTAAGACGTGTGCAGTTTATGTACATCTCAATGAAAAGTATTAAAGAAAGAAAAGACAAAGACAGTAAAAAACAGCAACAAAAACCTTAGGAGGAAACCAGTGATGGTAAACGCAACAAAATATCGAGAAATACTGGTCTATGCACTTTATCATGGCATCTAAGACTGATGCTGTGTACTAATCCCAGTCCAATTCCTAGGGTCTTCCATCCAAGGCAAACTATTTATAAGGCTTTTTGAGTTATCATCCTTAAGCTCGTGCTATACTTATGATAAAAACCATCATTTCAGCTTATATAGTTTTCTCATTGAGTTATCATCCTTAAGCTCGTGCTATACTTATGATAAAAACCATCATTTCAGCTTATATAGTTTTCTCATATACTCTGCAGCATAAATATTTTTAATAGTTCTAGTAGTTACGCCTTGCTATGAACTAAAATATTTACAATTTTTCTTTTTTTGAAAATGCTGTGTTTTTCCTTATAAAATACTTCATCTGCTCAATAACTGGCCATTAATTATAAATATGAGATTTCAAGTTAAAAAATAATATCCATTTTACACTGAAGCAGGGGTCTTCTTCATATAGTGACTTTGCTTATGTTAAGATTAAGACTTTCAATGTTTATGCACACAGCTGAACTACAACTGGAAAAGAAAAGTCATTAATGAAATTTCTAGTTCATTAAGAACACAAACAAATTTAATCGTGTAAGTAAAAATATGTCACTCTTGACATTTTTGCCTCACATACTGGTTTTTCAGCTAAATGATATAATTTTATGACTCTCTTAAAACTCCAAACTAAGATCTCAACTAATGTGTAAATGAACTCTGGGACCTCAATTCAGGAATTAAAAAGTAATATTGATAATAATATAATTACCTAAATTGGAGCCAGGGAATGAAAAAACAGTAATTTTAAATCATAGGAGATGTCAGTTGTACAGTTTTACTTTTTTGAATTTGAGAAATGAGTGTCTAGTTATTCCATTTTTCAAATATATTGACTATCACAGAAAATTAATACAATTTTGAGTTCCGTTGGGTTTAAAGGAATTTAGCTAGATATTAGAGCATTCTATATTCAAAGTATACAACTTTTAAGTATTTAAATTTTAGGAAAGCATGCATTGCTGTATAGGCGTCTGTATAAATAGCTGAGTTATTCTCTCTCCATAGTCTAATCCCAGGGATACTCGTTTAATCACCTTTGCTATTCTAGCACTTATGTAAACAATGTTCTTCTAACCTGCACTCTTAATTGCCATTTTCTTTTTTTTTTCTTTTTAACATCTTTATTGGAGTATAATTGATTTACAGTGGTGTGTTAGTTTCAGCTGTAAAACAAAGTGAATCAGCTATACATATACATATATCCCCATATCTCCTCCCTCTTGTGTCTCCTTCCCACCCTCCCTATCCCACCCCTCTAGGTGGTCAACAAAGCACCAAGCTGATCTCCCTGTGCTATGCAGCTGCTTCCCACTAGCTATCTATTTTACATTTGGTAGTATATATAAGTCCGTACCACTCTCTCACTTCGTCCCAGCTTACCCTTCCCCCTCCCCATGTCCTCAAGTCCATTCTCTACGTCTGCATCTTTATATCTGTCCTGCCCCTAGGTTCCTCAGAACCATTTTTTATTTTTATTTTATTAGATTCTATATATATGTGTTAGCATACGGTATTTGTTTTTCTCTTTTTGACTTACTTCACTCTGTATGACAGACTCTAGGTCCATCCACCTCACTACAAATAACTCAATTTCATTCCTTTTTATGGGTGAGTAATATTCCATTGTATATATGTGCCACATCTTTATCCATTCATCTGTTGATGGACACTTAGGTTGCTTCCATGTCCTGGCTATTGTAAATAGTGCTGCAATGAACACTGTGGTACATGACTCTTTTTGAATTATGGTTTTCTCAGGGTATATGCCCAGTAGTGGGATTGCTGGGTCATATGGTAGTTCTATTTTTAGTTTTTTAAGGAATCTCTATACTGTTCTCCATAGTGGCAGTATCAATTTACATTCTCACCAATAGTGTAAGAGCGTTCCCTTTTCTCCAGCCATCTCCAGCATTTATTATTTCTAGATTTTTTGATGATGCCCATTCTGCCCAGTGTGAGGTGATACCTCATTGCAGTTTTGATTTCTCTAATGATTAGTGATATTGAGCATCCCTTCATGTGTTTGTTCGCAATCTGTATATCTTCTTTAGAGAAATGTCTGTTTAGGTCTTCTGCCCATTTTTGGATTGGGTTGTTTGTTTTTTTGATATTGAGCTGCATGAGTTGCTTGTATGTTTTGGAGATTAATCCTTTGTCAGTTGCTTCATTTGCAAATATTTTCTCCCATTCTGAGGGTTGTCTTTTGGTCTTGTTTATGTTTTCCTTTGCTGTGCAAAAGCTTTTAAGTTTCATTAAGTCCCATTTGTTTATTTTTGTTTTTATTTCCATTCCTCTAGGAGGTGGATCAAAAAGGATCTTGCTGTGATTTATGTCATAGAGCGTTCTGCCTAGGTTTTCCTCTAAGAGTTTTATAGTGTCTGGCCTTACATTTAGGTCTTTAATCCATTTTGAGCTTATTTTTGTGTATGGTGTTAGAAGGTGTTCTAATTTCTTTTTTATACATGTAGCTGTCCCGTTTTCCCAGCACCACTTATTGAAGAGACTGTCTTTTCTCCATTGTATATTCTTGCCTCCTTTATCAAAAATAAGGCGACCATATGTGCGTGGGTTTATTTCTGGGCTTTCTATCCTGTTCCATTGATCAATATTTCTGTGCCAGAACCATACTGTCTTGATTACTTTAGCTGTGTAGTATAGTCTGAAGTCCAGGAGCCTGATACCTCCAGCTCTGTTTTTCTTTCTCAAGATTACTTTGGCTATTCGGGGTCTTCTGTGTTTCCATACAAATTGTGAAATTTTTTGTTCTAGTTCTGTGAAAAATGCCATTGGTAGCTTGAGAGGGATTGCATAGAATCTGGAGATTACTTTGGGTAGTACAGTCATTTTTTTTTTTTTTTTTTTTGCGGTACGCGGGCCTCTCACTGTTGTGGCCTCTCCCGTTGCGGAGCACAGGCTCCAGATGCGCAGGCTCAGTGGCCATGGCTCACGGGCCCAGCCGCTCCGCGGCATGTGGAATCTTCCCGGACCGGGGCACGAACCCGTGTCCCCTGCATCGGCAGGCAGACTCTCAACCACTGCGCCACCAGGGAAGCCCTAGTACAGTCATTTTGACAACGTTGATTCTTCCATCCAAGAACATGGTATATCTCTCCATCTGTTTGTATCATCTTTAATTTCTTTCATCAGTGTCTTATAGTTTTTCTGCATACAGGTCTTTTGTATCCTTAGGTAGGTTTATTTCTAGGTACTTTATTTTTTTGTTGCAATGGTAAATGGGATTGTTTCCTTAATTTCTCTTTCATATTTTTCATTATTAGTGTTAGGAATGCCAGAGACTTCTGTGCATTAATTTTTTATCCTGCTACTTACCAAATTCATTGATTAGCTCTAGTAGTTTTCTGGTAGCACCTTCAGGATTCTCTATGTATAGTATCATGTCATCTTCAAGCAGTGATAGCTTTATTTCTTCTTTTCTGATTTGGATTCCTGTTTATTTCTTTTTCTTCTCTGACTGCTGTGGCTAAAACGTCCAAATATATGTTGAATAATAGTGGTGAGAGTGGGCAACCTTGTCTTGTTCCTGATCTTAAAGGAAATGGTTTCAGTTTTTCACCATTGAGAATGATGTTGGCTGTGGATTTGTCATATATGGCCTTTATTATGTTGAGGTAAGTTCCCTCTATGCCTACTTTCTGGAGGGTTTTTATCATAAATCGGTGTTGAATTTTGTCGAAAGCTTTTTCTGCATCTATTGAGATGATCGTATGATTTTTCTCCTTCAATTTGTTAATATGGTGTATCACGTCAATTGATTTGTGTATATTGAAGAATCCTTGCATTCCTGGAATAAACCCCACTTGATCATGGTGTATGATCCTTTTAATGTGCCGTTGGATTCTGTTTGCTAGTATTTTGTTGAGGATTTTTGCATCTATGTTCATCAGTGATATTAGCCTGTAGTTTTCTTTCTTTGTGACATCCTTGTCTGGTTTTGGTATCAGGGTGATGGCGGCCTCGTAGAATGAGTTTGGGAGTATTCCTCCCTCTGCTATATTTTGGAAGAGTTTGAGAAGGATGGGTGTTAGCTCTTCTCTAAATGTTTGATAGAGTTTGCCTGTGAAGCCATCTGGTCCTGGGCTTTCATTTGTTGGAAGATTTTTAATCACAGTCTCAATTTCAGTGCTTGTGATTGTTCTGTTTATATTTTCTGTTTCTTCCTGGTTCAGTCCCAGAAGGTTGTGCTTTTCTAAGAAATTGTCCATTTCTTCCAGGTTGTCCATTTTATTGGCATAGAGTTGCTTGTAGTAATCTCTCATGATCCTTTGTATTTCTACAGTGTCGGTTGTTACTTCTTTTTCATTTCTAATTCTGTTGATTTGAGTCTTCTGCCTTTTTTTCTTGATGAATCTGGCTAATGGTTTATCAATTATGTTTATTTTCTCAAAGAACCAGCTTTTAGTTTTATTGATCATCGCTCTTGTTTCCTTCATTTCATTTTCATTTATTTCTGATCTGATATTTATGATTTCTTTCCTTCTGCTAACTTTGGCATTTTTTTTGTTCTTCTTTCTCTAATTGCTTTAGGTGTAAGGTTAGGTTTATTTGAGATTTTTCTTGGTTCTTGAGGTAGGATTGTATTGCTATAAACTTCCCTCTTAGACTGCTTTTGCTGCATCCCATAGGTTTTGTGTCGTGTTTTCATTGTCATTTTTTTCTAGGTATTTTTTGATTTCCTCCTTGATTTCTTCAGTGATCTCTTAGTTTTTAGTAGTGTATTGTTTAGCCTCCATGTGCTTGTATTTTTTACAGATTTTTCTTCCTGTAATTGATATCTAGTCTCATAGCATTGTGGTCAGAAAAGATACTTGATACGATTTCCATTTTCGTAAATTTACCAAGGCTTGATTTGTGACCCAAGATATGATCTATTCTGGAGAATGTTCCATGAGCACTTGAGAAGAAAGTCTATTCCATTGTTTTTGGATGGAATGTCCTATAAATATCAATTAAGTCCATTTTGTTTAATGTATCATTTAAAGCTTGTGTTTCCTTATTTATTTTCATTTTGGATGATCTGTCCATGGGTGAAAGTGGGGTGTTAAAACCCCCTACTATGAATGTGTTACTGTCGATTTCCCCTTTTATGGCTGTTAGTATTTGCCTTACGTACTGAGGTGCTCCTATGTTGGGTGCATATTTACAATTGTTATATCTTCTTCTTGGATCGATCCCTTGATCATTATGTAGTGTCCTTCTTTGTCTCTTGTAATAGTCTTTATTTTAAAGTCTATTTTGTCTGATATGAGAATTGCTACTCCAGCTTTCTTTTGATTTCCATTTGCATGGAATATCTTTTTCCATCCCCTCACTTTCACTCTGTATGTGTCCCTAGGTTTGAAGTGGGTCTCTTGTAGACAGCATATATACAGGTCTTGTTTTTGTATCCATTCAGCCAGTCTGTGTCTTTTGGTTGGAGCCTTTAATCCATTTACATTTAAGGTAGTTATCGACATGTGTTTCTATTACCAGTTTCTTAATTGTTTTGGGTTTGTTATTGTAGGTCTTTTCCTTCTCTTGTGTTTCCTGCATAGAGAAGTTCCTTTAGCATTTGTTGTAAAGCTGGTTTGGCGGTGCTGAATTCTCTTAGCTTTTGCTTGTCTGTAAAGGTTTTAATTTCTCCAACAAATCTGAATGAGATCCTTGCTGGGTAGAGTAATCTTGGTTGTAGGTTTTTCTCCTTCATCACTTTAAATATGTCCTGCCAGTCCCTTCTGGCTTGCAGAGTTTCTGCTGAAAGGTCAGCTGTTAACCTTATGGGGATTCCCTTGTATGTTATTTGTTGTTTGTCCCTTGCTGCTTTGTATTTAATTTTTGATAGTTTGATTAATATGTGTCTTGGCGTGTTTCTCCTTGGATTTATCCTGTATGGGACTCTCTGCTTCCTGAACTTGATTAACTATTTCCTTTCCCATATTTGGGAAGTTTTCAACTATAATCTCTTCAAATATTTTCTCAGTCCTTTCTTTTTCCCTTCTTCTTCTGGGACCCCTATAATTCGAACGTTGGTGCATTTACTGTTGTCCCAGAGGTCTCTGAGACTCTCCTCAATTCTTTTCATTCTTTTTTCTTTATTCTGCTCTTCTGTAGTTATTTCCACTATTTTATTTTCCAGGTCACTTATCCATTCTTCTGCCTCATTATTCTGCTATTGATTCCTTCTAGAGAATTTTAAATTTCATTTATTGTGTTGTTCATCATCATTTGTTTGCTCTTTAATTCTTACAGGTCCTTGTTAAACGTTTCTTGTATTTTCTCCATTCTATTTCCGAGATTTTGGATCATCATTACTTACCATTACTCTGAATTCTTTTTCAGGTAGACTGCCTATTTCCTCTTCAATCTCGTGGGGTTTTGCCTTGCTCCTTCATCTGCTGTGTGTTTCTCTGTCTTCTCATTTTGCTTAACTTACTGTGTTTGAGATGTCCTTTTTGCAGGCTGCAGGTTCGTAATTCCCATTGTTTTCAGTGTCTGCTCCCAGTGGCAAAGGTTGATTCAGTGGGTTGTGTAGGCTTCCTTGTGGAGGGGACTGGTGCCTGTGTTCTGGCGGATGAGGCTGGATCTTGTCTTTCTGGGGGGCAGGACTGCGTCTGGTGGTGTGCTTTGGGGTGTCTGTGACCTTATTATGATTTAAGCAGCCTCTCTGCTAATGGGTGGTGTGTTCCTGTCTCGCTGGTTGTTTGGCATAGGGTGTCTAGCAGTGTAGCTTGTTGGTCATTGAGTGGAGCTGCGTCTTAGTGTTGAGATGGAGCTCTGTGGGTGAGCTTTCGCCGTTTGAAATTATGTGGCACCGGGAGGTCTCTGGTGGACCAATGTCCTGAACTTGGCTCTCCCACCTCAGAGGCACAGGCCTGACACCCGGCTGGAGCACCAAGATGCTGTCAGCCACATGGCTGAGAAGAAAAGGGAGAAAAAAATTAAAAAATTAAAAAAATAAAATAAAGTTATTAAAATAAAAAATAATTATTAAAAATAAAAAAATTAGAAAGTAATAAAAAAAAAGAAAGAAGAGAGCAACCAAACCAAAAAAGAAATCCACCATTGATAACAGGTGCTAAAAACTATACAAAAAGAGAAACAGCCAAAAAAAATGAACAGATAGAACCCTAGGACAAATGGTAAAAGCAAAGCTATACAGAAAAAAATCACACAAAGAAGCATACGCATACACAGTCACAAAAATAGAAAAAGGAAAGAAATATATATATATCTATATATTTAAAAAAAAGGAAGAGAGCAACCACATCAATAAACACATCTACCAGTGATAATAAACTCTAAATACTAAACTAAGATAAACATAAAATCAGAAACAAATTAGATGCAGAAAGCAAACCCTAAGTCTACAGTTGCTCCCAAAGTCCACTGCCTCAATTTTGGGATGTTTCATTGTCTCTTCAGGTATTCCACAGATGCAGGGTGCATCAAGTTGACTGTGGAGATTTAATCCGCTGCTCCTGAGGCTGCTGGGAAAAATTTCCCTTTCTCTTCTTTGTTCGCACAATTCCTGGGGTTCAGCTTTGGATCTGGACCCGCCTCTGCGTGTAGGTCGCCTGAGGGCATCTGTTCCTGCCCAGACAGGACGGGGTTAAAGGAGCCACTGATTCGGGGGCTCTGGCTCATTCAGGCTGGGGTGGGAGGGGTACGGATGCGGGGCGAGCCTGTGGCGGCAGAGGCCGGCATGACGTTGCACCAGACTGAGGCGCACCGTGCGTTCTCCCGGGAAAGTGGTCCGTGGATCCCAGGACCCTGGCAGTGGCGGGCTGCACAGCCTCCCAGGAAGTGAGGTGTGGATAGTGACCTGTGCTTGCACACAGGCATCTTGGTGGCTGCAGCAGCAGCCTTAGCGTCTCATGCCCGTTTCTGTTGTACACTCGGATAGCCGCGGCTCGCGACCGTCTCTGGAGCTCCTTTAGGTTGTGCTTTGAACCCCCTCTCCTCATGCACCCGAAGCAATGGTCTCTTGCCTCTTAGGCAGGTCCAGACTTTTCCCGGACTCCCTCCCGGCTAGCCGTGGTGCTCTAGCCCCTTCAGGCTGTGTTCACGCCGCCAACCCCAGTCCTCTCCCGGCGCTCCGACCGAAGCCCGAGCCTCAGCTCCCAGCCCAGCCTGCCCCGGCGGGTGAGCAGACAAGCCTCACGGGCTGGTGAGTGCCGGTTGGCACCGATCCTCTGTGCGGGAATCTCTCCGCTTTGCCCTCCGCATCCTTGTTGCTGCGCTCTCCTCCACGGCTCCGAAGCTCCCCCCTCTGCCACCCGCAGCCTCCGCCCGCGAAGGGGCTCCTAGCGTTTGGAAACCTTTCCTCCTTCACGGCTCCCTCCCACTGGTGCAGGTCCTGTCCCTATTCTTTTGTCTCTGTTTGTTCTTTTTCTTTTCCCCTACCCAGGTATGTGGGGAGTTTCTTGCCTTTTGGGCGGTCTGAGGTCTTCTGCCAGCGTCCAGTAGGTGTTCTGTAGGAGTTGTTCCACGTGTAGATGTATTTCTGGTGTATCTGTGGGGAGGAAGGTGATCTCCGCGTCTTACTCTTCCTCCATCTGGAAGGTCTCCCAACTGCCATTTTGTTAATTTGCATCTATTAAACAGTGTAAATTCATATATTTTCATTAAAATTTTTAAGCAACGATGCAGGAAAGACAGTCTTAGGGACTGTTTTCACCCAGTATTTTCCCCTATGAATTTCATCCCTTATTAAGCCTTGGGTGGAGCTTTAGTCTTAGCAATACATTTCCAGAGGTGCAAAATACATTCATGTACAAAGAACACCAAACGCTTTGAAATCGATGTCTCTCCTAAGTAAACAGTTTCCTAAGGCAAACACTGAAAAGCATATACCTAAGTATTGTGAAAAAGGGGCCCACTGTAGGACTAAAAACACTATGTGATGTATTTCCTACAAGTACACTGAGCATCAGAAGTTGTGTGCACTGCACATCAGCTGACTTTTCATCCATATCTTTATCCACATCTCTTTTGAGCCACATTTCTTATTTTACACATGTATTCCCACATGTTGATTGTATATGTTTATCCACAAATATGTGTAGAATATATATATTTTTTCTAACAGATACATAAAAGCTTACTGTTTTCAATTTATGTGCTGGTAACATGACATTGACCTTATTGACAAGGAGCTGATGAAAGTTAATTTGCAATTTTTAAATTCTAATATCTAAATTAGATATCTAAATTTAGATAAATTTAGAATACTACATTTACTTAGTATTTATTGAATGCCTCTTATGTACAGATCATTGTGACAAGGTCTGGGTTTGACAAAAATTGCAGTTTCATCTACAAAGAAGTCTAATCACAGGGAACTTATAATGTAGAAGAAGAAAATTTAAATTTCCTTCTCACGTATATTTTGAATTCACTCTAACTCCCTGCATTGCTCTTGCAGCCTTAAGTGTGGAATGCTTCTAGTAATTTTTGTACTGTGTGGTCTGTCCTTTTAGGAGGATCTGGTGAATACTGAATCTAGGCGGCTCAGCACAATTCTTTATTAATATTTTGAAATTGGAACTATGAGGTTTTATATCTGCCTTTTCTGGTACCTTAAGCAGAACAAATAAAATTTAGGACTTTGTGATGTGGCCATGCTTTCCATATAGTGAATAGTGTGAAGGGGAGAAATATGATCTTTGAATTTTCACTGAGCTCTCATACTAGAAAAGGGGAAAAAAAAATTTATCAGATAATCACACAGTTATTCATTATTTAACATTGAGATGACGGTTCTTATTAAAAAGAGAGGGAGAAATGTGTTGGACATGGTTAGGTTCCTATTAAATGACACATAAATGAAGAAATAAAGGCTGAGTAGTAATTAACTAGAGGAAGGAAGGGAAAGGATCACGAAAATATTTAGGTCACTCGGAAGGGTGTATGACAAGTCCTGAATCAAGAGAGAACGTGGCTCAATCAAGGGTCTGAAACGAGGGCATGATTAAGTTAATTGCTCAGGGTAAACAAGAGGAGGATCTGCAGAGGTTAACAGCTTATAATACAGCACCTTTAGGTCAATTGATAAACAAAAATGAGAGAAGATGCAAATTACTAACATCGAACTTACAGTAATAAAAAAGATGACAAAGTAGTAGGGTAAATGATGGTATGCCAATAAAGTATGTAACTTCGTTGGGTAGACAAATTCCCAGAAAGAAACAAACTACTGAAACTGACTCAAGAATAAATAGAAGTTATGTATAGACCTCTGACAAATAAAGAAATTGAATTAGTACTCAAATAGCTATTGACCAGAAAATACCTAGGCCAGGGGACTTCCCTGGTGGTCCAGTGGCTAATACTCCACGCTCCCAATGCAGGGGACCTGGGTTTGATCCCTTTTCAGGGAAGTAGATCCCACATGCCACAACAAAGATCCCACATGCTGCAGCTAAGACCCGGTGCAGGCAAATAAATAAATAAATATTTTTTTAAAAAACCTATGCCAAAATGGCTTCTTTTAATAAAATAAAAGGCCTAAAGATTAAATGAAAGAGGTAAATTATCTCTATTTGCAGATGGCATGATCTTGGATACAGAAAATCCTAAGGAATCCACTAAAAAACTAGTATAACTCAAAAACAAGTTCAACCATTTTATAGGATACAAGGTTAATATAAAAAATCAATTGTGTTTCTAAATAGTAGCAATGAACAAATTGAAAATGAAGTTAATAAAAACTTCATTTACAGTAGCATTAAAGGAATAAAATAGGGATAAATGAAACAATAAAGTTCAAAATTTATACTCTTAAAACTACAAAATATTGTTTAAGAAACTAATGTCCAACCGCATGGAAATACATCGTATTTTCATGGATCAGAAGGCTGAAATTTCAGTACTCTCCAGTTGATCTACAGATACATAGATGCGATGCAAGCTTTAACAGAATTCCAGCTGGCTTCTTTGCAAAATATTGACAAGCTGATATGAAAATTAACATGGAAATTCAAGGCACCCAGAATAGTCCAATCAATCTTTAAAAAAAGAACAAAGTTGGAGTTCTCACATTTGCAGGTTTTGAAACTTATTACAAAGCTTTGGTGATACAGACAGCATGGTCCTAGTATAAAGACAGATATGTAGATCAATGGAATAGAGCTAAGAGTCCAGAAATAAACCCACATTTCTATTGGAAACTGATTTTTGACAAGGGTGCCAAGACCATCTAATGGGAAAGAATAGTCTTGTCAACAAATGGTAATGGGACAACTGGGCTCTATGTGCAAAAGGATAATGTTGGGCCCTTACCTCATACCAGAGACAAAAATTAACTCAAAATGAATGTTCGATAGAATTTGCCTGTGAAGCCATCTGGTCCTGGACTTCTGTTTGTTGGGAGTTTTTAAATCCCAGTTTTAGTTTCAGTGCTTGTGACTGGTCTGTTTATATTTTCTATTTCTTCTGGTTCAGTCTTGGAAGGTGGTACTTTTCTAAGAATTTGTCCATTTCTTCCAGGTTGTCCATTTTATTGGCATAGATTTGCTTGTAGTAATCTCTCATGATCCTTTGTATTTCCGTGGAAGGATACCATTTCTATGATAATTTCTGATTAACGTAACACTGGAGTTCTTAGCTGGCATACCAGACAAATGATTTGAATGAAAGATTTCAGAAAGAGTTCTGTGTTTAAGATCAGTATATAAAAGGTATTGCCTTTTAGTTAACCAGAAACAAGGTACATAGAGACAAATCTGACAACATCAGCAGGTATGTCATGCAGAAAATTATATAACTTCATTGAAGAACGCCAAAGAATATTTAGGTTAATGGGAAGCCATTCCATGTTCTTGGATAGGAAGACCAAATATGAAGAAGTTGTCAGTTTTCTAATTGATCAGCAGATTCAGTGCAATACCAACAAACTCTCCCAGCAGTAGTTTCCTTTCATAGAGTCTGACAAGGTGATTCTAAAGGTCTTTATAGGAAAAGCAAAGGTATGAGGCAGACAGGCTGTCACATGTATCGGTGGTCCTGCTCTCACACTTGCGTGCACCAGAGTGACCTGGGGAGAGGGGCGCAGTTAAACATAGATTTCGGGGCCCCAGCCCCGGACTTTCTGATCGTCAAGTCTGGGTGCTGCCTGTGAATCTGCATTCCCAGTGATGCAGCTGGTGAGGAGAAGCCCTTTGACAACTTATCTGTGTGCTCACTGACCTGTATGTATTTCCAGATCTTCCTGTCCATTCCTCGTGCACAGTCACACACCCCTCAGACTGGAGGAGAGCCGCACGGATCAATGGTTAATGTGCCCTGACTCACAGGTGCCGTGGGCCTCAGCCTGCTTGTCTGTGTCACAGAAACACTGAAACAGATCTCCACACCTTTCTGCTCAAGCACCTTCATAGCATTTGGTAATCCAAACCTTAGGTTGCGTGGTGAAATGTACTCTTATTATGTTCAAATAATAACATACACAAAAAATGAGTTGGGGACGGTTATCACTTTTGGTCTGTTTCTATTTCAATAAATTGATCTTTTTTATTGAAATATAGTTGATTTACAATGTTGTGTTAGTCTCAGGTGTACAGCAATGCGATTCATACATACATATTTTTTTCAGATTCGTTTCCATTGTAGGTTATTACAAGGTACTGAACATAGTTCCCTGTGCTAAACATTAGGTCTAGATTAATCTGTTTTGACTTAAGTAATGTGTATTATTTGGAGATCTAGGTACAATTATATACATATATAAAAAGATGTATATATAATATCTATAATACATACGTATATAATAGAATTATATATATATTATATATATATATACAATAAGATAATTCTAAAGATGCTATGATTTACCAAAATAAAAATTACTTTTCTTGGGACTTCCCTGGCAATCCAGTGGTTAGGAACTCGGCGTTCTCACTGCCCACGGCCAGGGTTCTATCCCTGGTCTGGGAACTAAAATCTCACAAGCTGCACGGCGCAGCGAAAAAAGAAAAAAAAATTATTTGAGGTTTTGAGGAATAAGGAGTATATCATAAACTATTTTTGGAATATCTGTTAGACTAGGAGAAAACACCTTGGAATCCCATCCCTCTCTGTGCTTATTTACTCATCAGGATTCTGCAGGCAGGTCCCTTGAGGAGCCCTCCCCCTTCTGGAGTTGGGCTGCTGTGGCTTCTCGGTAGAAAGCAGCCCCCGGGGAGCGCTTTGCTATCAGGAGCTACATCTCAACCGGCAGCCGAGCAGGTGGAGATGTCTGGGTTCTCGCTCTACCCGGTCATGCTCAATTGCACGCAGACGCCTGTGATCATTAAAGGCGCTGCTTTCTCCTGGCGGCTTCCTGCACGTAGTCCGCAGCTCCTCAGCATGTGAATTTCACACTCCCTTGAAATTGGAGCTGCTACCCGTGCCATGCTGTGACCTTTTCCTGTGGTTTTTTCTCCCCTCTGTGGTTTGATAGGTGTGGGCACCTCAGAGGACAGTCGCATAATAAAATGTGATAGAAAAGGCCTTGATAGACACCAGGTATGAATTTAGTCCTGGTAGGAATCTGACTTATACATTATTAAATATGTGGGATTTAGAGATTGTGAACATTGCTTTTACTTGCAGTTATTTTAGTGGAAATGCCATCTGAATGTTAAAACTGTTTATTCTTATTCAGGAAAATGTAACTTCCAGTTTTTGGGTGGTTTGTGTATTGAGGACCCAGAGAATCAGCGTAATCTTTTGTTTTGTTTTGTTTTTGCGGTACGCGGGCCTCTCACTGTTGTGGCCCCTCCCGTCGCGGAGCACTGGCCCCGGACGTGCTGGCTCAGCGGCCATGGCTCACGGGCCCAGCCGCTCCGCGGCATGTGGGATCTTCCCGGACCAGGGCACGAACCCGTGTCCCCTGCATCGGCAGGCGGACTCTCAACCATTGCGCCACCAGGGAAGCCCTAGGTCGATTTTTATGACTAATAAGACCAGACTCTAGGATGGCTATAGTGGGACCCTGTTGGTGGTACCTCAGCTCTTGCTTTGGAATCATCTGGGGCAGATCAATAATAAAGATTCCCAGTCCCCACTGGAACTCACACTATCCAGGTCTCCAGGAGCAGAATAGAGGAATCTGTATTTTTAACAGTTTTAGCAGTTTTTGCAGGATAAAAACAGCTAAAGGTCCCTCTGAGAGGAATAGCCCCTGAGAGTAGAGTATAGCTCAAAGTAATAATACACAAAATTGCTTCTACTCTGTAGGCAAAAAGAGGCCCAGGGTCTCTGGGATAAATCATTGCTCTACGGTGACTTTCCCTGGTCATTGTCATCGTGGAGAACCTCAGCTCTTGAACACACTTTCTTCTGTGTGATTTAATCCTTTTCTGGGTGTTTTGAAAACATACACTAACAGTGTCCCTGAAGGTGTTACTTACCCTGAGGGATAAATGTGGGGCTGTATTGATTAACAGGAAAATAACAGCACTGACAGACAGCAAGAGTTGTGGGAACAGAAGTCGTATCTAGTATCTGTGACATTTTTCAGTTTACAAACGAGTTTTTTTTTTAACTTTTTATTTTTTATTGGAGTATAGTTGAATAACCAGTGTTGTGATAGTTTCAGGTGTACAGCAAAGGGATTCAGTTGTACATATACATGTATCTATTCTTTTTCAAATTCTTTTTCCATTTAGGTTGTTGCATAATACTGAGCAGGGTTCCCTGTGCTACACAGTAGGTCCTTGTTGGTTATCTATTTTAAGTAGAGCAGTGTGTACACGTCAATCCCGAACTCCCTAACTATCCCTTTCCCCCACACTTCCTCCCTGGTATCCATAAGTTCTGTTCTCTAAGTCTGTGAGTCTGTTTCTGTTTTGTAAGTTCATTTATATCATTTCTTTTTAGATTCCAATTATAAGTGATAATATACGATATTCCTCTTTCTCTGTCTGACTTACTTCACTCAGTATGACAATCTCTGAGTTCATCCATGTTGCTGCAAATGGCATTATTTCATTCTTTTTTATGGCTGAGTAATATTCCATTGTATATATTTACCACATCTTCTTTATCCATTCATCTGTCGACGGACATTTAGTTTGCTTCCGTGTCTTGGTTATTGTAAACGAGCTTTTCAGACCTATGTGAAGTAATGCTGACAACAACCTTATGAGGTTAGAGAACTGCCCTCAGCATTTGCACTGTCGGTGTTGAGCTAGGGCTCAAGTTACCTGAGGGACCTAGCTAAGGAGGTTTCTAAGGAAAGTGTTTAGTCTGACACCTGATTTCTCTTTGCTGCTTATGATAAAATGTGATAGTGGAGAGATGATAGAGGGAGAGTCTATTAACCATAAAGGAGCCAAGACTTGAGAATTTTGAAAAGTCAACTTTTCCAAATGATAAATGAGGTCAAGATTACGAGTTGGCTTCTGAGCCAATATTGAATCCAGAGCATTCCTGGGAAAGCGTGGTCTAGAGATGATGCTTAGCATGTGGCTGTAATAACTTTAATCAGACATGGCTATTAGATTTTTTAGAAGAACAATCTATAATTCCATGCACAAGTTCATAATTTTTAGCCCCAACTTGTGCATTTTTCTAAGCAAATTTTGAGCCGACGTGTTGCTTCTGTTTCTTGAAGAATGTTAGCAGTAAAGCATTGCCGTTCTTTTGCCTGGATCTGGAAGTTATTTTAGAAATCATTCCTGAAATAATAGTTTTTCTGTGTCATCAGCTTGGAGAGATGTTCCCTTCTTAGCAAAGAGCATGGGTGTACGATTTTCTTACAGGGGTAGAGGGAGATACAATCTCACCACGTTTCTGTTTATTTTTAAATAATACTCTTTTCAGCGTTGTCCTCAGAAAACAAATCCTGTTGTCACTCTCCTGCTTAAAACTCCAGCTTTGGCTTCGGGTGGTGTACAAACAAATCCAGGCTTCTTAATGCAACACATAAGATCCTTCAAAATCTTCTCTCCAACCTGCCCACGACCTCGTCCTGGCCACTGGCCCCCTGTTTTTCGAGAAAGATAATATCCTACAAGTTGAGTGAGTGAAGAAAAGATTTCGAAGGACCAGTGAAGTGAGGCAAATTCTGCTTATAGGTCCCGTGTTATGAGGTTGGGTAAACTGTCGTTGATTTAGGGATGCAGATGTTATCTAGAACGCTGAAGAAAACAACCTCATTAGAATAACAGGGTCAAATCTTGAATGGGGTTTAGAGATCCTGAGATGATTGAAGGTGACGGTGGAGTCAGGGACCGAGGGGGTCAGAGGGACGCTGTCGGAACTGGAAGCATAGGTGGGACCCAGAGAAGATTTGTGCTTATTTGTGTCTTTTTAATATGAGAGAAATTAAGCCATACTTGCATGCTGATTTGAATTGAAATGCCCACGGTCGCGAGACCCCTCCACAAGACCACCAGAGTCGAGAGTCAAAGCCAAACGGCAAGGGTCATTTATTGCAGGTTCGAACCTGGACCTCTGCGCACTCGTTGCCGGTGGCGCTAAGAGGTCCCGATGGAGTTTAGTTCAGCTCTTTTATAGACAGGTACAATCAAGTTCGGGACTTTCCAGGGGTGGGGAGTACTGATTGGTTAACCTTTAAACAAAGACACTAGTCGCCGTCTGATTGGTTGGATGATTACAAGGGGGGTCAGCAAGCGT
Organism: Globicephala melas; assembly: GCF_963455315.2. NCBI lineage: Eukaryota > Metazoa > Chordata > Mammalia > Artiodactyla > Delphinidae > Globicephala > Globicephala melas. The sequence goes on along the minus strand of NC_083319.1, from coordinate 114,537,148 downwards.
AGTTACAGAAGCGAGAGCGGCTGGTTAAGTTTCGGTTTCCTGAGGTTTCGTTTCTCAATTGGAAATACTTAAGACGGGGCCATGGTTACAAAAAGAAATAGTGCAAACAGGAAAACTGATGCAACCCTAACAGCGCTGCGGCCTCCACCAGCCCAACGGCAGGGTGGCGGGAGGCTGTGCGGCCAACTCCAGGCGGCGCTCCCAAATGTGGCAACCCAGCGCTGCGCCCTGGAAGGGCCCTTTCTCGGCCCTTCTCCTCAGAAAAGAAACTCCAGGGAAAGCACAGACTGAATGCAGGGCGTCAATTCAGTCTTATTCCCACCAAAGTAGAACGCAGTCCCCTCAGAATAATCCAGTGAAGAGGAAAAGTTCAGTGGTGCAGACAACATGCAGGAGTCTGGTGGAAGCGATGCGCCTGAGGAAGGAGGGGCGTGAAGGCCAGGACGCTGGAAACTGAAACCGCCGATGGTGGGCACAGCATGGGCCACAGGGGCAGGTGGCCAGTCGGTGTGGCCACAGGGTGTTATGAAAGAGTACCCCGTTTGCTTTAATATTTTCAGTGAATAAGCAATTGAGTTCATCAGCTGAGCGTGAAGATCATGGGAGAATTGTGGGTCTGAGGACAGAGGACACAGCAGGGTGGTTCTGTGTGGAGAGCAGACAGAAGCACCCTGTGTCTGTCACGTGCTTGCTTGCAGGGACCTCCCTATTTAGAGCTGTTGACAAGCACATAGGTGACACAGCACTTCAAGGACGTAATTATTATAAACACAGAGAGAAGCAACGGGGGTGGAAGTCCAGCTTTGCTGAGCACCTAAGGGTGCAAGATCCCTCACTCCCTGGGAAGCATTGGTTACTTACTTTCAGTCCAACAGGTGGGGATTTTTAAAGACATTTTCACTAGAACCAGGGATAAACTTCTTCCTCCACTGCTCAGCTTTCATCAGATGCTCCTGGGGAAACTGAGTGCTTCCATCAGCCACGAAGCCTACCTTCCAACTGCGGTCCATTGATGGAATTTTTAAGCTGCGTTTTCCCTTGGGTGGAGTTTGGCCTAATGAGCAGACCCTCTGTCTGAGAAGTTTGGCCCCTCCTCTCAGAGGAGGGTCAGAAGCGTGTCTGGATAACCTACAGGTAAATGGGAGTGGCTGGCCTCCTGTCCCCGGGAACTTGACTGGGACCGTTAAGCTTCTAAGCTAAAGCCATGCTGTAGCGCTGCTGATGGGGTTGGCCCTTGTGAGAAAACCACTGGCTCAGGTTAAATATCTGACCATTAAACATACTTCAATTACAGTGTCTATGATGGAGGATGTATCATCTCACAACCCTGGGGAGGTCACAGTAACAGGGCATCCGTGGATAAAGTGGGGTCACTGCAGAGCTGCCCAAAGCCCCCTCTTACCTGCTGGACACTGTGCATGAATGATTCCAAGAGAAAGATCAGAAGTGAATGGGATGGAGATGATAGGACATCACAGACAAGTCTGTGCTCACTGCTGTTGATGAAGAATTAATCATTCGATCTAAGAAAGAAATGGAAGATTCTCTTTGAGCCAAATTCGAGGATTCTAACTCTGGAAGAGCATCTCAGGAAGCTCTGAGAAATGTTCCATCTGTTAGAAGTCAGGGCACAGTTGTTTAAGTTTTTTGAGACAGAGGGCGTTACAGCAAATGATGTTTTATGGACAGTTGACACAGTCGAGATCTAAGTGCCATGTGATTTCTTATGAGGCCGAGAAGGAACGTTACGTTTAAGGAGCTGTCTTGTTGATGCTGGGAGAATGTTGCTCTGTATGGCGAGCAGGTGTTTCTGCTGATGGGGAGGTTTGGCCAATACATAATGCAGACACGCAGTGCGCAGTGCAGACAGAGAGAAGGCCAAGGGGCAGAGAAAAAAAATTTTTTTTAATTTTCTCGTCTTGCCATAAAATATGAATTTTATTTCACACTGCCTTACTGTTTGCTTTACAACTTAAAAGACACACGGACTGCTCTGAATATCCCATGTTATCAGTTCTGTGATTTGCTTTCTGCTTTCAATTAGTACGTATTAGATCTGTATGCGCACATAAAAACAGAAGTGTTTTTGTTTTGTAGTTAGTTTACACTTACTCTAGGTGTTTCAAAATGAAAACTTGTAGGTAAGTATTGATATAATACAATCTTACGTAAAACTGTTACCGTTGTGAGTCACTCTGTACACACCACAGATAGCCATATTGGTTATAAATTGAAGATAGTGAAATAGGACTGTTCAGAGTAAATTCAGGGCCTTACACCAATAGCTGGTTCTTTTGTTTGTTTGTTTCCACAAAGAGGCAATCACACAACTCCCTTCTCATGATACTATTGTTTACTACCAGTAATCAAGGTTTCCTCAATGGGTCAGCAGAACTGGACCTTCCAGTGGGAAAAGCAAGGTGACCCTGGGGTATTTCATGGCTGATGGGAAGCAATGATGCTTTTCAAAATTTCTGGCTTGTTAAAATGGACGGGGGACCCAGCCTATAAAGGGGACTCTGATGCCGAAAACTGGGCCACTATGCACCATGCCAAATCGAATCTCAGAGACAGAGTTTTGGGTGACCTAGAAAAGAATAGCTATTTCTTTGCCAGGCAAAGGGGGACACAGCAGACTGTTGCCTCAAAAACCGTGTGTCCCAGCCCGGGAGGATTTGGTGAGGAGTTTTATAGCGGTGGTTCGAGGGCGGAGTTGCTGATAAGGACCAGGGTGTGTGCAGGGCCTGTGCTCCTTTAATCTGTCCTCGGGGGTTGGGGGGGGGTGGGGGAGTGGGGGGGGTGGGGGGGTCTCCTGATGAGCTTCTGTGGTTCTCAACGTTATCAAACCATGACCTTCTCTCTGGAATGAAGGTTGCTTCATCAAGTACTTCATCTTCCATTTGTTGGGGATTTTAGTTCTGCAGATGAGCTCAAAGATATTGTTATGTGTGTCCCTTGAGGCAGAACCAGGACCTGCCCCAAGGCTGCACTATTGTTTCTGACTGCTCCTTCCTTGTCTCTGCATCCCCTCCCTTCCCTGATTAGCAGCTGTTTGAACCTGCCCTTTGGAACTCAGGGAGGGTCATTGGAGTCTGAATGAAGCCTATTTCCTGTAATCAAGAAAATGGGGGACAGGGAAAGGCTTTTGTGCTCAGGAGACCAACAGGCTCCTGGTCAGTTTCAACTCCCATTCTTACAAATAGCAAAGTAAAAACACTAAGAATGAAAAGCAAAGGTTTTAGTCACCTAAAGCTAGATAAACCTTTAAGTAACTCTAAGACCACAAGAAGACTGAAGGGGAGACAGCTAAGTGATTTACACTGAGGGTTAGAAGGTAGCAATTCGCAGTAACTTTTATTGAAGGTGATACTGTATGTTAGTGAAATGAGAGTCCTGTACCAAAAGTTTGGCCATCACCCAGAGGCTGACCTAAGTTTTTGTTGCCTAAGAGACTTTAAACCTAAAATTTGTAATTTTTGAAGGTTCAGAAACTATGCAGTATTCTTCTATACGTTTATGTGTGTGAGAGAGAGTTGTGTCTGATAAGTGAGGAACAAGTTAAGATATTTTATGCTTAGCCTTACATTCAGACATAAACCGCAAACCACAGAATCTGATATTTTCAATGCCTGTGAAGGCAGACCCACTTGGCCCTGGAGATGGAAACTAAGAAATTGCCCTCAATCATCTGGCCAAAGAGATAGTGGGGAATATGTCAACATGCAGTAGAGATCAGTGCTATATTATTCTAAATAATTCTATTGTGGCCACATTAGCTTCTTGCTCAACGTTTGTTTACATTACAGTAGAAGCAGCCAATTCCAGACGGATCCTGCTGCCTGGAATCCAACTGGTAGCTGATGTCATGACCGTCGTACAGTCTCCTTGTTTGCCTGTGAACGTTCACATGACAAGTTTGGAGGACTCCACCGCTAGGAGTCAGTTTGAATGATAGCCTTCCAGCTTGAGAGAAGCTCTTAATCAGACCCTAACTAAGAAATGGTTGCATAATTGCATCAAAGTCAGTAGATCTGTTTGTTCTTTACCATCTGTTTATCAGTCTCTAACCTCTCTTGCTTTCTTGGCTACATTCCATGGCTAATGGGGACTGGCTGAGATCCACATGACAAACAGCAGAAAGTTCCAAAGGTCAGGGACCCTCTGCTAAAGCACCACTAACTGCTATGCTTCTCTGATGCTGAGAAAGTGCTTTGATGGTGACTTTGTGCCTTTGGTCTCTAGTCATAGGTGACCTCTTATTTGAATGAGAGGTGGTTGCAATTACATTTTTCATCAACAGGAAGAAAAACTTCAAAGCTTTCAGGTCTGCAGAGAATGAGGATGAACTAAGGCTTTCACCCCTTAGGAGCCAAGCCATGAGTTAAAAGTCTCCTTCCCTTCCTCTGTGAATTTTTACACAGGGTTCAGCAGTCACACCTAACGGGCATCATTTCCCTCAACCTCTGCTCATATGTCAAAAGGGTCACTAGATCTGAACCTTAATCACAGACCTTTGTTTGTTCATTTGTTTAAACCACAGTGCCACTTACCAAACACTGTTTGAATACATCTGAGTTTTTATCTCCAAGGGTTCATCTCACATAGCTATAGTTTATGGCATTCAGCATGATTCCTATGCCAAAGAACACCAGTTAAAAAAAGAATATACATATATTTAACTTTTTAATTTTATATTGGAGTATGGTTGATTAACAATGTTGTGTTAGTTTCAGGTGCACAGCAAAGTGATTCAGTTATACAAAAAATATATATTTACTTTAGTATTGACACTTCATATAGGTAAAACTCTGGGCTATTATCAAAGGCACTTGTGGATTCATTTTTACATGAAATTGAAAAAACATAAAAGGGAAACATTTCTCCTTGTAACTACACACAAAGCATGGTTGACTTCATATTATTTCTATCTACACGTGTACAGGCAAACTGGTAGGTGATGGACCACACTGCCAACTTCTCTCTCAGCTCACAGAATACGGATGATACCTTTAAAATGGGTGGAAACCTAATTAATCTTATAGGCGATGTAAACCTTTTCTCCTTAACCTGATAACAGTGTGGAACAGTAGGAAACCCACAGTCTTCATGATAAGGGAGCCCAGGTGTGAAGGCTGTGTATAAAAATATTCAAACAACAATAGTTACTTTTTTCTCTATCATAAAAATAATGGAAATCATACCCTGTCATTCTCTGAGGTATTTTCGGAGTGCTACACAGCAGGCTTTCTAGATACTGTAGTTGATCATGCAAATTACAGGTCAAGTTAAGAAGCATTGGACGTGCTGGTCTTTTTAGGTTGTATCATTTACTAGCTTCACACACAGCATCTCCAGTGCTTGAATTGATGTTTCCTTGAGCTGCTGCTAAGCAAGACTTCCACGCTCTAAGGAACCAGCAACATCTTTCGAAGCTTCTTGAGAAGAAAACTTGCTTTCTTCAGTTTAAATCATGACCCTGGGCTGGAGTCATGCTATTAATAAAGGGAATTATTTTTAACGGTAAAACCATGCCTCATATAAATGTAAAAGAGACATGTATTAAAGATTTGTTTAATTAATTAATGAGTGAAACACTAAGGTGTTACAGTTGGTTCCAGGGAGAATCCAAAAAACCACACATATATTAGGCACTTAGAATGAGAAGTGAATTTACAAATCGATGCAAAAGTGGCCAGTATTCACAGGAAATAATCAATTCCTTTGCATTGGACAGTTTATTTGCATATCTGAACAGAATCATTTGCAGTAGTGTCAGTTTTTTTGCAAGGTAGAGATTTGCAAAATATCTCAGAGAGAATTAAAGATGAAGATAGCCAGAAGACAGGTACCCAGTGATCTTTTTGCCCATTTCAAAGTTCACACATTTTCTCTAAAATATGCAGAGGAAATACTCAGGAACAACTTGGGATGTCATGACTAACAAAAGAGATAATTAGGCAGAACATATATTTTCAAGCGAAAGACTTCCATTAAGTGTTGAATACATTTTTGCAGAACAGCTCTAAGAATTAAAGGATGAATTTTATAGATTACTGACACAATTTATATCTGCTGCAACTTACATAAATAATTTTGGGCAGAGGATATTCCCAAGAACTTAGTGTTGTTTGAATTTGGTCACAGTTGCCACTGAAAATTTCCCCCTTAAATAATTTATAGATAATAATTTGGTGAGAACAGGCTGAGGGACTGATATCTGATGTTTTCTGAAGGTATTCAGCAGACCTCCAAAGCAACTAGGAAACCTGGAACAAAATGATGTTTGGAATTTTCATATTTAGGGAAAATTGTTGAATTGTTATAGTTTTCCTGTATTTCTCATGTGTGTGGGTGCACGTATGTGTGTGCACATGTGTGCCTCTGCGTGCATGCATGTGCCCCTGTGTGTGCGCACGTGTTCATGCATGCATGTGCCTGTGTATGTGTGTGTATATGCATGTGTCCCCTATGTGTCACGTGAATGTGTGTGCCCCTGTGCGTATGTGGCATGCATGTGTGTGCCCCGTGTGCATGTATGTGTGAGTGCATGCGTGTGCCCGTATGTGTGTGCATGCGTGTGCCCCCCTGCACACCCACACGGAGACTAGGTTGAACCCCTTGGCCATTCTTGCTTCCTTTCTCTTTCTTACCCACACACCTTCTGCTTTTCTGACTGAAGTTCACTGATTAGTGTATTTTTATTAATGGCTGGTCAGGTGGTCCAACTTAGGAAAAACTCGCTCACATTCTTGCCATATTTCCTGTCTTTTGACCTCTGCCCCTTGACCCCTCTCACCCTTCCTCACTCTGCTTGGTTCCCAGCTAAAGCCCTGGATTCTGTGCCGTCTGAGCGTAGAAGGAAGGGGAGGAGAGGGCAGGGCTGCTGCTCTGCTGTGTCTCAGAGACGTCCCTCAGGGTCGCCTGGCCTGGCCCAGGGGCTGCCCCTCAGGGTCCTCTACTGGCCTATTTGTCTCCAGTAACTGCGTCTTCACTTGGTTACCCTAAGTCTTGAGGTCGTAGCTGCCCCTCTGCTGTCACTAGACCGAGATGATCACACATCCACTACGGGTCCTTTATACCCATTCACATTGTGATAAGTGCTGTTTTGTTGGTAAAACCTCCTGGAATAGTTTTAATTTGAGGGACCCACGTTTTCTGGTGGGCTCCTGGCTGATATCCTGCCCAGGTGTGTCTTTATCTTCTGAACCATGTGACTGGCCCCAGGGGTGGAAATTCCCAAGATTTTAATCTAGGCTCAGAGAAAGGACGGGCTCTCTCAAACGTTTAGTCTTGACCCGGGTCAGCAAACATTATCTGCAAAGGGCCAGAGAGTGCATATTTAAGGCTTTGTGGATCGTGCCGATAGTGGGCATAGGTAATAAGGAAAATGGGCATGACTGTATTCCAATAAAACTTTATTTATAAACAGAAGGGGTGGTGCTTTGGCCTTTGGGCTCTAGTTTGCTGACCCTGGTTTAGACCATAAAATTTAACCCGGGTTTATAAGAGCTCCACACTTGGGTCTCTTATGGTGCTATTAATAACAAAGCATTATTCTGTCTCAGTTTATGCTGTGGTATTTTCCAAGTCTGTCAAAATATATAAACCTAAAGATTCAAGAAACTGCTCAAAATCCAAATAGGACAAACCTGTAGAAATACATGTCAAGATGTATCATAATCAAATTTCTGAAAACTAAAGGCAAAGAAGAAGTTTTGAGGGGAAACAGAGAACAGACACATTCCCTATAGAAGGATAACTCATCACGCCCACAGATTTCTCATCAAAATGGGCCAGAAGAGGAGAAGCGTTTTGAAAAACAGAACTCTCAATCGAGAATTCATCCTTTAGAAATAAATGTGAAATAAAACAGTCCCAGTTAAAGGAAGTCTGAGAGAATTTGTCACCTGCAGAATGCTCTAAAAGAATTGCTAAAGGAAGTTCTTCAAACACCAAGGAAATGATGAGAGAAGAAAACTGGGAGAATCAGAACTAAGGAAAGAGCAAGAAATATGGATAAAGAAGTAGACTCTTCTCTTGACTTTTTAAAATTATAAAATTTTTATCTGAGATTTCCATGTATGAAGAGATAATAATAGTATCACAGACAGGAAGGCCCTAACCGTGGGGATGTTTTCTATTTGAAGTGTTAACATGTCGATACTAGTAGATTATGATATGTTACTTAAGTACGTTGTAATTCCTAGAAAAAACATTTAAAAATACAGAGGTATACACAAAACACTGCAGATAAATGAAAATGTAATGTGGTCTGAAGTCAGAGCGCCTCATTTCTTCAGCTCCGTTTCTCTTTCTCAAGATTGCTTTGGCTATTTGGGGTCTTCTGTGTTTCCATACAGATTTTAAAATTATTTGTTCTAGTTCTGTAAAAAATGCCATTGGTAGTTTGATAGGGATTGCATTGGGTCTGTAATTGCCTTGGGTAGTAGAGTCATTTTGACAATATTGATTCCTCCAATCCAAGAACATGGTATATCTTTTCATCTGTTTGTGTCATCTTCAGTTTCTTTCATCAGTGTCTTATGGTTTTTGGAGTACAGGTCTTTTGCCTCCTTAGGTAGGTTTATTCCTAGGTATTTTATTCTTTTTGATGTGATGGTAAATGGGATTGTTTCCTAAATTTCTCTTTCTAATCTTTCATTGTTAGTGTGTAGAAATGCAATAGATTTCTGTGTATTAATTTTGTATCTGGCAACTTTACTGAATTCATTGATGAGCTCTGGTAGTTTTCTGGTAGCATCTTTAGGATTTTCTATGTATAGCATCATCTCATCTGCAAAGAGTGACGGGTCCAAGAGGGAGGGGATATATGTATACTTATAGGTGATTCACTTCGTTGTACAGCGGAAACTAACACAAAACTGTAAAGCAACTGTACCCCAATTTAAAAAAAAAAACAGAAAAAAAATAAGTGAGAGAGTGGAGAGGAAGTGATTAGTATAGCTAGCGTAGATAATTAGTTTTATTTAGGGCATAGGAATTAGAAGTGCTAGGGAAATATCCAAATAGACTTCCACACAGATGTACAGCTCAATTAAATGGTCAGGGAGATGGGATGGATAGATAGGTAGGTGGATAGATAGAGAGATAGACAAACGGACATAAAGGCAGAGATTTGAGTGTTGCCTATCCAGAGTCCTTACTGACTCTTCTACTTCATTTACTCCATCCAGTCCCTGTTTGCTGGACATTTTGTCTCCATAATTTCTCCCACACCCACACCCAGTTTTTTTTATTCTGACTATCACTGTTTCACTAGGAAACCATCATTATTTTTAGCTGGAACTATTTACTACAAGTGTCTATTGTAATAATCATCTAAACCCATTCCACTGCCTCTGGTTCCTCACTTATTCTACCCCTTTTATTATATTGTAACCAAAGTTATCTTTTTCTTCCTCAAGTCTGATGGTTTCATTCCCTTCTTTAAAAACCATTGTTTGCAGAGCAACCTCAGTTTTAGCAAGGTATTTGAAGTACTCTGCGTTTGGTACCAAGTGTTCATTCCACATCTTCTCATGTAGTTTATGGCCTTCCATATAATCTATGCTGGGGCACGTCATGTGCTTTTGCTTGAGAATACTCTTAAGAGTTTTATTCAACAATTAGTATCCCTTGCACATTATAAGTTAATAGCTAAGTTCTTTTAATCATAAGTGTAACTGGTTAAACATAATATAATTTGCAGTATATTTTAAATATCAACATGTCAAAATCAAGTTTTTATATCACACTTTGAAAGTGTCCAGTGGGAACTAAATAAGTGGCAATTGGATACTCACTGTCATCCATTTAGAAAAGATACAAACTAAGTTTTTTTTAATACAGCTAACAATATTGTATCTATTGAAGAATAATATTTTTAAAGGAGTAAAATCATGACTCTCACACAGAGATAAAATGAAAACATGTTAAATATTGTATTTAGTTCCCGATTAAGCATGAAACCAGGCAGATATCAACTGGTTCAAATGAGAAGAAGGAGGAAAGGCAAATGCATATGGAGTAAAGAGATGCTGACAGTAATTTACACTGGACCCAAACTGGCATATTCTAGGGAGGTGGGGAATGTAAGTCACTTCAGTATTTACTGGCCAGTTGTTTGCCTGTCTGTAGACATAATTTATTTTGCATATTTATCAGTTATCTACCACGTACAGAGTTTTAAAACAGCACAAGGGTAAAGAAAGACCAGAAAACCTGGGCAGTGGGCTCTGAATAATGGGTCATTCTGCACTGGGCACACCCAGGAATCTTGTGTGTTTATTTCAAATTTCCTTACAAACGATTCCTTTTTCTTCCTGAACTCGTGTTGCAATTCCTTTATTTACAGACTTATAACCTGTTATATTATTTTATGTTTGATGGTCTTTTATTGGTCAGTCCTAAAGTAATTGTTTGAATATAAATGAGTACATGAATTGAAATATTATTTTTTCATTTAATTTCCTGTCACCATGTAGCTGTAAGTGTTAATAAAACTTTCTTCTGGTTTGGGTTATTGTTCCAATTATTAGTACTAAAAAGTGATCAAAGAAACCTAAAAATCTTACTGATTTTGATATATTAGTATTCCAAATAAGGATAAACTTTTATTTGAAATACATCTAATTATAAGATTGATAGATTTTTTTTTCCCATGTTGTTTTTTGTATTCATGGATGAATGTCACTTTTGGTTGGAATGACCCAGAATTCAACATTAGTTCTATTCTTATTTTTCTTTTTATAGAAATACAGACTGACAAATTTTGAAGATAAAAGATGGAAGAAACACGTATTCCACTGTTACTAAGTGAGTTTGAACTCCTTGCTGAATTCACAAACTTATCTATCCCCCAGAATTAATTTAGAAAATCCATCAGATGACATTTTCACTAGATTTCCCTTTATTTTTGTTGAAAGTAAGGAAAGTAAACCACCTGACTTGCAAAAGTTGGTTCATTTGGAGTCCTATGTTAACTAGTTAAACAATCTCCTGTGTAGAGCATTTTATACTCATTTACCAATAACTATAATTTACTTACATGCGTGCCTTTAATACTGATCTGCGTTACTTTGTATCGTTGGGACTTTCTCCCAGAATCAGGCACAGTCCTATGCCAGATGTGTGCTCGTAGGATGAACACACTTAGAAGTAGGAAGGTAGTAGCCTGACAAAAATATGGGAGGAAGTGAGTGCTAGGAGCAAAGTATTGGGAGACACACCCACGTGAACTTGATCTCCAGCTCCGTATCCTGGGGGTGCTGCATATTCTTCTTTAGGGCTCTGTGTCCAGGTAAGATTTGGATAATTCCACGGGTCCACAAGAGTATAGTAAGAATTAAATGAGGTAATGTAAAGTGCCTGGAACTCAGTAAATCTTCAGAAGTATCGGTTTATTGTAATTATCATCATTGTTATTATTAGTACCAAAGTTGGTGTTCTGTAACACCCTCTGTATGACTTTTAGAACATACGCATACTTCCCATGGTCTAGACACGTGAACTATCCCACAGGAGATATCGCAGTAGGTGCTTTGTTGAAGTTTCTCTCATGGCGAGATCATTCGTTGGTGGGAGGAGAAATTACTCATTATGACATTAATAAGCTACTTCATTGTGCTGAAAGAGAAAAAATAAGAAAGAAAGGAAGTGAAGAAGAAAAATAATATAGGCAGGAAGTTGAGGGAAATCTTAAAATCAAATATGTGAGAGAATGGAAAGCACAAGCAGTGGAGAAAAATAGTAAAATATTCACACTAATATCAATATTTGTAGACTTTTTGTCACTTTAAAATGCTTTCTCGTCCATTGTCTCCTTGATGTTCTTACCAATAAATAAATAGGAGAGAAAATGAAGTTAAAATGACTTGTTCACAAAAGCAGGGCTAGGGCTTGGAAAAAGAGATTTTGAATTTTAAAAAGGCAATGATGTGTCAAGAAAAGAATGTTTCCTTGTTTCCTCCCTTTGGCAGAGATAAATCCTGGACTTATTCAGAGCCATCCCACAGCAAATAGTTGTGAATCGTCCTGGTTGACTCTCTTCTCCTTATTCTCAGCAGGGGCTGTCATATCATTGTGTGTGTGTGTGTGTGTGTGTGTGTGTGTTTGGTGTGGGGTGTGTGTGTGGGGGGGTGTGGGGTGTGTGGGGTGTGTGTGTGCTGTGTGTGTGTGGTGTGTGCTGTGTGTGTATGTCCCACCACAGGGGTCTTGTCAAAGGCAGTAGCAGGAGCTCAGCCTTCTACCCCTCCCTCACGTTCAGTGTGAAGCACAGACCCCTCTGCAGGACCCGTGAGACCCTCTGTATCACAGACCCCTTTGTCATTGGTATCCACCCCTTGCTCAGAGAAAGAACAAGAAGCCTTGAATAGACGTGTTCTCTATACCTTAGGCCCTCTCTTCTCTGACCTGGCGCTCCCCTGGGGACCTAATTCAACTCAGCCGTGGCCTCGTCTGGGAGCTACTGGCATCAGCTGTGTGTCCCGTGACCTGCTCTCACACTGGGATTGCTCATATTATTTACTTGTTATTAGTTTGTTCATTCCTGCAACAAATGATTATTGAATGCCAACTATATGTATTTATTTATTTTAGTGTTTTCACAGAATGGTTTTTCATTGAAGTATGATTGATTTACAATGTTAGGCTTGTTTCAGGTGTACATCAAAGAGATTCAGTTATATATATATATATACACACATACCAGACACTTTTCCCTTATAGGTTATTACAAAACATTGAGTATAGTTCCTTGTGCTATATGGTAAGTGCTTGTTGGTTATCTATTATGTATATATTAGTGTGTTTTTGTTAATCCTAAACTCCTAATTTATATCCCCTTTCCCCTGTAGTAACCATAAGTTTGTTATATCTGTTGGTCTGTTTCTGTTTTGTATATAAGCTCATTTGTATCAGTATTTTAGATTCTACATCCTAAGTGATATCATATGATATTTGTCTTTCTTTGATTTACTTCACTTAGTATGATAATCTCTAGGTTCATCCATGTTGCTGCAAATGGCATTATTTCAGTCTTTTTTATGGCTGAGTAATATTCCATTGTACATAGGTACCACATCTTCTTTATGCCTTCCTCTGTTGAGGGACATTTAGGTTGCTTCCCTGTCTTGGTTATTGCAAATTGTGCTGCAGTGAACATTGGGGTGCATGTATCTTTTCGAATCTTTTCGAATCTGGATATATTTCCAGTAGTGGGATTGCTGGGTCATATGGTAGCTCTATTTTTAGGAAAACTCCATACTGTTCTCCATAGTGGCTGCACCAATTTACATTCCCACCAACAGTGCAGGAGGGTTCCCTTTCCTCCACACCCTGTCCAGCATTTATTGTTTGTAGACTTTTTGATGATGGCCACTCTGACTGGTGTGAGGTGATACCTTATTGTAGTTTTGATTTGCGTTTCTCTGATAATTACTGATGTTGAGCATTTTTTCATGTGTTTATTGGCCATTTATATGTCTTCTTTGGAGAAGTGTCTCTTGAATGCCAACTATATCTTAAACACTGGTCTGAGGCAGGAACACAGCACGATGCAAGCGAGGTGCTATCTTCCCTACAAAGCTGATGGTGAGGGGGTGGGGCTGGGAACCCCTGAGCAGGTCACGGCTGCGTGGTCGTCTGTGAAGCAGGGTGCGGGCACCGTCTGAGCTGACTTGAGCATCTTGTGTTTATCTAGCAGAGTTCTCATTGTAGTTGATTTGAAAGCAGGGAACTATGCCTTTATCACTGTATTTTCAGTGCCAGTATCACTGTATTACAGAAGCCTGATACATGTTTCTGGAACTAATAAGTTAATAATAAATATTATTTTAAATATGATCTCCCGAAAAGATTATACATTTACCCTCAGTAATCTATTCTTGTGATTAATGTTTATTAGTAAAATATTATGTTTATATTATGTTTAAATTTAATTGCAGTTTGAAAGAACTTCCTCTTATGTTTTCAGAAAACTGACAAATCCCTTTAGTATTCGAAGGCTACTGTGAGATTGTCAGGTCATTGCTGACTTGAATCTGGTAGTTTGATCCAGGAGGCACTGAGATGGGGTGACACCGCTCACCCCAAGCCCACGGTTCTGCGCCTTCCTATTCTTACATCCGCATTAGTCTGAGTCTCGTCCACCAGGAGAGTAAAATGGGACCAGGTTCCTGCCCCTCAGTGAGCCTTCCTTCCTTAAAGGAGCTCCCTGCTGCCTTCACCACACTCTCATTCCTCTAACCTGCCACGTCGTTCTCCATAGCACTTACCGGTACCTGGCATTGTGTGTCCACTTGTGCATTTTTTCAGTCTATGCCTTGGGAATGTCAGCTCCTGAGTGCAGGGACATCTTCCTACTCAGTGGTGCATTGCCATGGACCAGAAAGCATGGCGGGCCTCGGGTAGCGTTTACTGAATGTATGGAAATATGAGTAACCTGGAGGGAAGACTGGAGAAGCGGGATTTGGTGGATCCTGTGGGGTTGAGAAGCTTAGGCAAAAAAAAAATCAAGAAAGGTAGAGAAGACTCAGCATGTCTGTTCTTGGGTCAGGAAGAGAGCGTCCAGAAGCACTGATGTTTGATAAACTTTGATGCATGTAGTGTCCTGGGTAATCCTTAGATGTGGGGTAACAACGTGATCCCATACCAGGAGGCCATGCTCACTCTTTACACTGCTTCCTGGGCCCACAGAGGTTGGCTAAAGTCAGATGCATAGATTTGGGCTTCTCTGGACTAAATCATCTGCATTCCATCATTTCTCATCATTATTCATATTTTCAAATACGCTTTTCAAATTCTTATCATTCTTTTAAAAAAATTCAAAATTTCCACATTGATTTTAAGGCAGGATTTGAGAAAAAGAGATTTCTGTCACGCGGATGCATGCCTATCTAGAGCCAGTGTGAAATTAGGACTAATAGGTTATGCTGGGCTCTTCATGTTGCTAGTCCAATGGGTCACATTGGTTTATTAAGCATAATGTCTTTACTATAGTGAAACAACGATAAAAGACCAAGGATGTAACCTATTTGCTCTGATAACCTTGAATGTTTTTCATTATGTAAGAAGGCTTTGCATTGTTTAATATGTTTGTACTTTTAAATATTAACCTGTTTCCTGAGAGGAAAGGCTTATAATAATTTAAACTGTAACAAGGTTTCTAGATTAATATATAATATTTGCTCTTATTTCTTACAAGTCTGAGAACATGAAAAGGAATTTAGGGACAGCAAACTCAAAAGGATTTTCCAGCTTCCCTTCTGTTTTTAAATAGTTCCAATTTTCTGCAGTCTGATATATTTGATTGTGGGGATCACGTGTCCTATTCCCTCTGTGTTTATCAGTTTACTAAAACCAATATAGAAAATTCTAATATTCCTCCTCTTATCTTCCTGCCAACTAACCATGAAGAGGACCAGTCAAGTAATTCCTGTATGAAGGGTTGATCACTGCTGCAGTGACTTGTCACTGAAAGCATCTGGTTTCTGTAAATTCAGGTAATTAAGTTGTGCTTGCTAAAAATTTCAGAATAAGAGGCTGACTTATTAGAAAGCTTAACATAATAATCGAGTTATTAGTAATCATTATCCAAATGAAGTATATTATATTAGGAAAAGGATTTCCTTGCATCATTGCTCCTTAGGAGCAATAAAAATGTAACTTTATCATGCAAATGGGTGCAGTTCTTCTCTTTGTCCTCTACTAGCTTTGCAAATGACTCGGTAAAAACCACAGTCAGAGATTCTGGTGAGATGTAGACGTAGTAAAGGGGAGAGATGGCATCCAGGAATCAAAGAAAAGAAAGGCTAAGGCTTACGAGTCATCAAATTCTATGTTTTAGGATCTTCACATAGAGATGAGATGAAACTAAAGGAAGAAATAGAAATAAGTGTTGCATTAGACACTCTTTCCCCTGATCCTGGGTGTATCGTAACAGACTTGTGAATTATAATGGTTTTTTTTGCCGTGGGAGATGTGAGTCCTTTAGAACACTGTTCGTCTTCATACTCTTGATGGGCCAGCCCATCCTTGGCTCTTATACCCCTACAATAGCTCTGTGTTATTTTCCATCATTGGTACCACATTTAATGACAGTGTAATGCATTCCTTACTAAACTACGCTTTAATTAAAAGCTATTTCCATTACTTAAAATCAAATTTTGTAGGTAGCTTTTATTCTGTGTAGATAGTCATGGATTCAGTACCTAGTTCCCTTCTTTCTTCTATCTATCATCTATCTATCTATCCCTACCAATCACTATATCTACCTACCTACCTACCTATATAGCTATTCCCTATCTATTATCTATTTATCTATCTATTCCCTATCTATCTATCTATCTATCTGGCTATCATCTATCTAAGGAATCTTTCTGTCTATCTTGACTTTGGAAGTACCAAGGGTCAGGGATGCCAGGAGTCCTGAGAAATACAGAGTTCTCCACACTGAAACACAGAAATTCAGTGAACACAAACGTAGGGTAGTAGCTTTGAGATTTCAGGGTTCCACATAGTTTTCAACTTCAAGAAGATGTGGATTTTTCTATTCACCCTGGAGCTTTACTAGGCACTTACATTTTAGCTGTACTGGCCATGCCTGGATTTCATGTAGTCTTGTAATAAGGAAGAAAACTTTTATGTGGAAACCTCAATGCATTTACTACCTGTCAGAATTAATTGGATGTGGTCAGTGAATATCAGTACCTCAGAGCTCTGCACAGGGTCCAGTGGAAAAAGAAAATATCTTTGCAAGTTCAGTGCCACTTGACAAGAAATCCATGTAAATGAAAACAGGGCAGGTACAGAATGATAGAAGAAATAACGCTGCTTTTCCTGATCAAGAACACCCACGGGAAGCCCAGAAACATAATGGGAAAAGCTCAGAATCTACCAAGGGCTTTATTGCCTCAGTTATTCTCTGAACATTCTCCCCCCCACGTGCTCACTTCCTCACCTGTTCACATCCTCACTGTGTGCCAGGAGTTTAACGTGGTTAAGCTCAAGGTGTATGGAAAACTTGTGCTTAATTCAATGGTTCTGCCTTTTAACGTAGCACTTAAATGCATGCCAAAGTAGCAATCCATCATTTTATTTCTTTATGAGGATCTCGTGGTGGGAACAGTCATCTCCCCTTCCCTGTTGCAGTCACTCTTTTGAATAAAACATCTCTTTCCCTGTGCCCAGGTTGGTTTTTATCTGTCAACACAGGAATGTTTTCTGTAGAAACTGAGCTGTGAGAAGAGGGTGCACACAGTACGTGTGAGAAACACACACACCAGTGCTCGTGCAGAATGTCAGCAAATTTCAGTTCCAGCTCCTTTCAACCAGGAGTAGATTAGCGGGAGGGTGGCATTTAATGAGTCAGGCCTGCACCGTGAATGCAATGGTTGGTGTGCGGGCAGGAGAGCGGGGAGAGCTCAGAGTGTCAGACTGGCTTGGAGGAATTCCTTCAACCCCGCCACCCCAGACTTTCACACGCCCCTCCCCCAGGTCCCCAAGGCCAGGGAATTTGTTTGTATCACTTCAAACCTTCTCTGAAAATCCCCATATGCCCTTCCCCTCTGCAACCACGACCTTGGGTTGTGGGACCAGCAGAGGGCCTCAGCTCAGCACAGGTGGATGGGGCCTCTGGTCTGTCCTGGGTAAAAGCCTGGATGAGAAAATGAAACAGCTGAAGGGGAGGTGGAACAGTGGCTGAGATGTTGTGTCTAGGACTTGCTTGTTAATGGTCATACTCAAGTCTGGTAAGATTGTAAGGAAACTTCTCTTGTCAGACATCCTTTGGGAAAGACCCAGACCTAGAATTTCTTTGAGAGCCTCCAAGTTTGTACTGCTCAAGAGCAATATGTAATCATTCATCATTTTTAAAAAGCCAAATAAATATTTTTGTCATTAAAACACAATTCTGTTTAAATAAGTGTAACATCATCTTTTCATTCACAGTATAATTAATTCCTGACTGTAATGCATTGTGGCAGCATAATCTGTTGATGTGAAAATTTGTTTAATTCCAAGAGTAGAGGGTGGTCTTTGGCGGACAATGCTTAATATTTAGGTATTTCTTGAGTCCAAATGTAAAATAATTTTTAATCTTTTGGATAACAAATTATTTTGAGACTTTCTAGTAGATTTTAAGGGTTTGTGAATGGTTTCTCCTCTTGACCACATATGTTGAATAAAGCATACCATTAACTGCAGGCAGTGAACGTAACAACAGGTAAGAAACAATTCGGACTGGAAAGTTAGTCTTAGTTTGAATCAAGTCAAATTTTACAATAATACATGGAAATAATTGTAGAGGTGCTCACAAAATTGTGGGTTACAGTCCAGATCAGTTCCTAACATTTTTCTGATAAATGTAACACCATAACTGTTCTGGGATTTATACATGATGTCTAAACTTACGTCTTCTCTCGTTTGTACTCATTTCTACTGTTTGTATTACAACCCTATACTCCATGGTATTTCTTAAAGTAATAAAAATAAATCCATTCATAGGGAAGCAATTATGTTAGCAGATCCTGCTCTCCAAAATTCCAATTAACTGCTTGGACAAATGGGAAGACAACATCAATTTATGCAATATGCCCATATGGAGAGGAAAAGTTTTCCTCAACTCTTTAAGGTTCCCTGGCTGGGTCTGAAAATTACAATGACAAAGACAGATGGGCAGGAGAAAAGCATACATATTTATTTAAGTTTCACGTGACACGGGAGCCTCCACAAGGACATGAGCACCCGAAGAAACAGACCCGAGCACTTTGATGCTGAGTGTGGTGAAGGCAGGCAGTTGTGGAGGATGGAGGGGGTCAGGGAGGATGAGTGATGTAGTAACTGGGGGGTTAGCCGGGTCTTCTTTTTGGGATACTTCTTGGGTCCCTCTGTGTCTGGAGATGCAGATGTTCTTTTCCTCTGAGTTTAGGGAGAGCATCTCTCACCTGAGGGTTTTGTGACCTGCCTCGGGGAGAATTGTGGGGGAAGGTCAGAGGGACCTTCATGCTTCTGCCATGTTCTCAAACTCTGTCAGCTTAAAGTATTCAATATGCCCAGGCACCATATTTTGGGGTATTATGTTCTGAACCCCATCACCAGTGACCATGTGAAGTTTTTATCTCTTTTATCATTACTAGCTCGACCTGCATCTAAATTTTTATCTCCCAGTGTGCTCAGTGGTAGTTTCAACTTGTTACCAAATTGCACGTTGTAACGGGATCCTTTAAGTCTCCCTGACGGACGTCTTCAATTTTTAGCTCAGGTCAAGGTTTGTTACTCCAGAGGCTGCAGCCAGATTCTGCAGAATAAAATTTTCGTGCACTTAGTAATCAAAGAATATAAACAACTCTCATGATGGAGATTTAGAGACAGCTTTTCCAACAAGGTTTGATCTGGGGACTAAAATAACACCACCAAGTACCCAGCTGTCTCTTTCCCTCGGGTCTGGTTACTGCAGCGCCAGCTTCATGTTGGCTCTTCCTGGTGGCCCCGTGCAGCTCTTCAAGCATTCTTTTCATATAACATTCAGATGGAAGAAGAAATCCATCTTCCAGCAGTTATTGTGGGATGCGATGCAGCTTTTCTTTCTCCTGAAGTCTCATTGGATATTGTGTTATTTCTTATTGGAGATGGAAACAAACACTATCGTGTTATGTCTGAAAGAAGTCAATTTCACGCGATTCTCACATGTAATGAGGAGGTAGGTGTGTTAATTTCTTAAAGGAAGACAGGGCAGGTAGCCGACGCCCACCGGGGTCCCAGGCACCCGTCTCTGATGTCCTTTCTCCTGTCCTACCTGGTCCCTGCCAGTCACACTCCCCCACTGTGATCTCAGCCCTGGTAGCGAGGATGCTCTTCCCCAGCTGCCTCTATGGTTCCACCCTCACTGCATCACTTGAGGGTCACTTCAGTGAGGTCCACATCGAGGTCTTTTTAAAAACTGCAGCCTCCCCCAGCCTTCTCGTTTCTGTTCTTTCTGGCTGAGTGCTTGGTTTGCCTTTTTAAGAGAACTTGTATACGTATACAGGTACACATCTATATACACGTATAGGTACACACATGCACATGTGCATTACTACATACGTGTATTCATCTCAGTGTCTGTCTCACTCTACCCCCACCCCCACTTACCAGACACACACACACACACAGACACACAGACACACACACACACTAGAAAACAAACACCACACAGACAAACATTGCGGGCCATTTTGTCCATTGCAGAGTCTCCAGTATTTTGTACAATACCATACAATAGGCTGCGCTCCATAAATAGTTTTTGAACAAATAATTCCAACTTGCTGTTTCTGGAGTTAACAGAGATAATGTTTGACTTACTGATAAGGTTATGATGAAGCCATTTCACACATTCTTTTGGGAACATCAGATCTAGCTGAACTGTCGTCCTCTAATAAATAAATCGGTATAAAAATCATCGTGTTGACTTGTAACTTTGTTGGCATCCAGCAGAGTTCTTTCTCCCTTCAAATTGTCGCTCGCGGTGAAGCTGGGGTAGATTTTAGCTCTTAACTGGGAAACTATTGCAGATTCGTGTCCCAGGTTCATTCCTTACCTCCCTCTGTTCCCACCTTGGAAATGACATCACGGAGAGGCAAGCGTTAACAGGGCAGGGGTGGGATGCAGTCCTGGCAGCTGGGTGGATCTGGGGCTGAGATTCCCGGAAAGTGGGGCATAGACCGAGGAATCGCAGTCTCGGCATCAGGAAATTAACACGGGAGGATGCGGGCAGCGCGTCAGTGCGCGTGTTAACGTGCCGTCTCAGCGGTTTTTATGGGAATCATAAAAAGTTGACTCATCAGAGGAGCCTTATTATGAGCTGAGCACTGTTGGCAAATGTGTCTCTGGAGCATTTTTCCTGGCAGCATCTCATGTTTTTGAAAACATAATGGATTCAACAGGGCCTTCTCTTCTGCCATCTGTTATATTAAGCATCGTTCACATCTTGAGCAATTAAGTTTCTCTTCAGGGATGAAGACTTAGGAAGTGCATAGGCAAACGCTGGTGAGGGGCAAATGCTATGAGAATCAAGAAGATTTATCTCTGGAAATACAACTTACCTAGTGTTTCCTGTCATTTTTCTCTACAGAATGACAAGATAAGTGTTCATAGCAAAACAAACAGCGAATAAAGATAATGACACATAAGACTAATATAAACACAATTTTATTATAAAGTCTTGTTCATGTATTTTCCATTTCATTTGTGCAAAATAACATTAAAAAGTTGGAGACCGCAGTTTAAGAAAATAGAGATTGCAGGAGGGAGGGAGACGCAAGAGGGAAGAGATATGGGAACATATGTATATATATATAACTGAAAAAAAATTAATAAACTAAAAAAAAAGAAAAAAGTAGTGTTTGCACTATACGAAATGTTATTATTTCAATGAAAAGATTCAAAGTAAAACTTCCAAACAAACAAACAAAAAAATCAACATACAAAAATCAATATACAAATATAAACCAGTTAGAAGATAAAATGAGAACGAAGATGCTATTATGATAACAAAAAATGAAAGAAAATAAAGAAAAAAAAGAAAATAGAGATTGCAGAAGAAATTGGTGGACTTTCTTATCTTCAAAGAATAAAGGAATATTTTATTGGAGGGTAGGGATAAGACTATGCCCAAACATTTCTGAAACAAATTACACAGAAGGTGCTATAAGATTAAACTTAATGCTACAAGATTATCTGGTTAATATACATGGGAGGAATGCTGTTATAAGGTAAAGGAAATAATTTTATAGTTAGGTGGTAATTCATAGATTCACATCAACTCAGAAATCTGGTGGATTATGTTGAATAAATATCTGACAAACATGTTTGAAACTAATTCATTAGAAATTTGAGACATGTATCTAGATACATATATAAAGAATTGAATAATAATAAATATACATTACATAGCCTGTGTCAAGAAATGCCACCCTACAATTTATATTGTATTGTAGCCCATGCTTTTCCACATAGGAAATAATAATAATATAGGGGAGGTTCCATTTATTGCTAAGATTCTAGTATGTAAGGAACATCAATGTATTTTAATTTCAGAGAAACGAGGTATAACTAGAGGCAAAATGAAGTCTGTTCAGAAAGACTCAAAAGAAAAATACGAATGATTTAATCTGGGCTTTGTGGATTTTTTAAGCAGTCAGAAATATTTTAGCTTACGGAAGGAAAGTTTTGAGACTAGAGAAAAATGGATAAAATAAAGCTGCAGGAAGAAAGAAGTATGTAGGGGAGAGGGCAAACCCGGGGCTGGCGGGGTGGGGGGGAGTAGGCATCTCCCAGACTGAAGGCTGGGAGGGCTGCAGGAGGCGGCTGAACCAGTCACGCACAGTAATGGACAGGAGCAGCCCCAGGGTGTAGGGACCCCCGCCCCGCCTGTGCTAGAGCCCTGTGCGCTGGTGTTCTTTGCCACCTTCTCCCTGCAGCAGCTCCCTCCAATCCAGGCAGCCCGTTCCCAGTACAAAAGCAACTTAGAGAACATGAAGGAGAACTTATCAATGGAGACGTTCCTGTTTGCTACTTAGAATTGAATAATTTTCTTAGCGTTTGACATAAATATGTAAAATTTACAAAAACACTGTTCAACAAAGCGATTGGCAAAGAATCTCTCCTTGACCACACTCGAGTTGGGCTCCTTTAAGCCGTTTTCAGTCAGACCTCATGCTTGGCATGTCCTTAAGAGCCCCATTAAAAAAATTTATTTTATTTTATTTTTATTTTTTTCATATTTAATGATTTATTTATCAAAAACATGCATTTGGGGGGTAACACTTCTTAAAATTATGTCATTTCACAAAAATGGGAATTTACATGTAATATTTTAATATTGAAAATAAGTTAGACCCTTATAAATTTTGGTTTTACAGATTTTCACAATATCATACCTTTTCACTTGTTGAAGTATAGTTGATTTACTATGTTGTGTTAGTTTCAGATGTAGAGCAAAGTGATTCAGTTATACATATACATGCCTCTATTTTTCAATTTCTTTTCCCATTAAGGTTGTTAAAGACACAGACCTACTAGAGAATGGACTTGAGGATGTGGGGAAGGGGAAGGGGAAGCTGTGACAAAGTGAGAGAGTGGCATGGACATATGTACACTACCAAACGTAGTAAAATAGATAGCTAGTGGGAAGCAGCTGCATAGCACAGGGAGATCAGCTCGGTGCTTTGTGACCACCTAGGGGGTGGGATAGGGAGGGTGGAAGGGAGGGAGACGCAAGAGGGAGGAGATATGGGAACATGTGTATATGTATAACTGATTCACTTTGTTATAAACCAGAAACTAACACACCATTGTAAAGCAATTATACTCCAATAAAGATGTTAAATATATATATATATATTGAGTAGAGTTCCCTGTGCTATACCATAGGTCCTTGTTGGTTATCTATTCTATATATAGCAGTGTGTACACGTCAATCGTCATCTCCTGTCAACTACAGATTGGCATTTTCCATTGGCACTTGCCATCTACCTCTACAAGGATCAAATCCTGAGCCGCTGCGGCTGCTGACCTTCCGCACCCGCTGAGAGGAGTTCAGGGTGGAGAGCAGGAAGGAGGCAGGCACTCTGGGCTCTGGGGAAAACTGGCAGAACAGGTCTTCAGATAGATATTTTTTAGGAGAAGATTTTATGAGCCCAATTCTTGCATCTCCTCGTATCTAGAAAAGCACTAAAATCTTTCTTGATGACGTCTGCTCCTCGTGACCGGCAGTAACCTGCACGAGACTAGCAGAAACCTTCTGCAAAATATACGTGCTTGACTGCATGTGCTCCCCCTTCGCCACAATCACATGTGTACTGACCTTCCCCCGCCCCCACCCCGCCTCTTTGGAGCAGTTTCTCAGAGCTCTCTGGGATGCTGGCTCCAGGGCTGCAGTCCTCATTTTGCCCCAAACAAACCTTAACTTGCAATTCTCATGTTGTGCTTTTTTTTTTTTTTTAAGTCAACACAATGTTGTGTTAGTTTCAGGTGTACAGCAAAGTGATTCAGTTATACATCTACAGGCATCTATTCGTTTTCAAATTCTTTTCCCATTTAGGTTGTTACATAATATTGAACGGAGCTCCCTGAGCTGTACAGTAGGTCCTGGTTGGTTATCTACTCTCTATATAGCAGTGCGTTACATGTCAATCCCCAGCTCCCAGTCTGTCCCCACCCACCCACCCTCCCACCCTTAATTTGGACCCTGCTAGTCAGTTCAGCCAGAATCCCCCATCCCCAATATCGGATCCCTGTCTGTGTGCACAGTTCCCAGCCCCCGCCCCCCAGGTGACACGTGATCGCCTAGCCTGCCTGCAACAGGAACCCTGTCGGTTGTTTCAGCCAGAACAGCCCCCCCTACACACACTTACCCCGGATGTTTCCTTTTAGTAAATTTCCACCCACCGATGTCCCCACCCTGTGCTCCTTGGCCACAAACTCCCACTTTTCCTGGTCATGTTTCAATAGAGTTCAATCTGTCTCACTGCAAAACCCCACTGCAGTAGCACGTGTACCTATCACCTAGTCCTGAATCAGGTCTGCCTTGCTGTTTTAACATATATCACAAATAATATTTCCTTTGACACGAGCTTAGTTTGAAATGAGAGGAAAGGAAATTATGAAAAAGGGAAAATTCACTGAAAGAATGCATATCACACTGATAAGCACATTTACCTGTGGGAAAGGGATGGGGATTTGAGTGGTGGGTTACAGATCGTTTCCGTGACTCTAACTTGAGATGGTCCTCCGTGAAAGTGTATTTGCATATTCATGTGCTAATGTGTTGCTTCTGTAAATGGAAAAGACAAAACAGGAAAAAAAAGCCGAGTCTTTGGTTTGGTTGGGTTTTTTTTGTTTGTTTTTTCGGTACGCGGGCCTCTCACTGTTGTGGCCTCTCCCGTTGCAGAGCACAGGCTCCGGACGCGCAGGCTCAGTGGCCATGGCTTACGGGCCCAGCCGCTCCGCGGCATGTGGGATCTTCCCGGACCCGGGCACGAACCTGTGTCCCCTGCATCGGCAGGCGGGCTCTCAACCACTGCACCACCAGGGAAGCCCTGGTTGTTCTCTTTACTGTATTTTTTACAGGTCTGAGCTGTTGAAAGCATCACATAAATAGCTGTGATTTTTAAATGTAATGTTAACATAGCAACAACAGCAGAGGTGAATTAAGATGTTCTGCTGTATAAGTGCCATAATTAATATCAAGGAGGATAAATTTAATGCAGCCTCTTTCCACGGAGGTCACCCAGCAGACAAGGAAACAGGTGCTTAGGAAGCTTTGCTGGGTAATATTAACAGAAGATTTTTCTTTCAGAGCTCTTTGCCAGAGATTTGCGTGGGATCGCTGCTTAGCAGAACCCTTAGTGAATGTCTGCATAGGTACAAGTAGCCCCAGAGCTGAGTCTGCCGAAGGGAAATAGTTCTTCATAAAAGAGTGTGAGAAATGTTCCACTTCAAAGAAACTGGGGGTGGGGAATGGAGGGGGCTGGAGAAGGCAGGGAGAGACCTCTAAAAACCGATTGTTATTATTAAATCACGTGCTGCCCTATGCTACAGTACTTTATCTTGCCTCACAGTTTCAGGAAAGGTCTGCACTGCACAGTTACCTTTGGTGAGCTATTGCTATGAAAATCAAAGTAAAAAAGCTTTGTTTCCGGTTTTAGTCCTTGCAGAGGGGAAAGTGAAGCTTAGATGCTCAGAGCAAATGATCTTTAGGAGACCTCAGAGCAGCATTGGAGCAGGGGGAAACACTGGAGTTTCCTTTTTTGGAAATTCAGATATTGAAATTAAAGGTACCCATTGTTCAGGTGATGCATAAAAACACAGTTCATCTTTGAATTGTTAAAAGAAAATTTCACAGACCCTTAATTTTTGATGTAGTGGCTTGTATTTAAGGATTCATGAGCCAGGAAGCATCCAGTCCAGAAAAGAGAAAGGGAGCTCCAAAGAGTTGTCAAGTGAGAGAGTTTTATAGACCACAGTGAGCAGTGACGGAAGCAGTGTTCACATACTGAGGGTGGGGAAGTCATTCTGGCTTATACGCGGTTTAACTTCAACTAGAACAACTGTCTTGTGGCCTGTCAAACAGGCATCATGCATCTGCTTCCAGCATTGAAGAAAAGAGTGCTTTTAAAAATTGAAATGGGGCTTCCCTGGTGGCGCAGTGGTTGAGGGTCCACCTGCCGATGCAGGAGACGCGGGTTCGTGCCCCGGTCCAGGAGGATCCCGCATGCCGCACAGCGGCTGGGCCCGCGAGCCATGGCCGCTGAGCCTGTGCGTCCGGAGCCTGTGCTCCGCAGCGGGAGAGGCCACACAGTGAGAGGCCCGCGTACCGCAAAAAAAAAAAAAAAAAAAAGAAATGGAGTCACCGTGGTTTAGGCATCCAAAACGGAGTTGGGTGGCCTTTGTGGGTGTGGTTTCAGACACATTCCTGCATCCCTGAAAACTTGAATTTTCTCTAAATTGTATCAAACTCAAGGACACCACCAGCCTTTCTCAAAACAGTATCTTCAGCAGCTGCTAGCTGCACCCTTATGGTCCCGAGGTCTCCCCTTTGTAACTGTGCAACCGATTCACACCCCAACCAATCCCTGCTTAACAAGCACCCTTAATTCTTGCAGCTCTGATCCTAATTCATGATAAACAGCTTATATAACTTCATAGTGTTTGCCTTGATAAGCTTACCCCTTGTAGCCTGGAGGAAAACAATTCAAGTGCCTCTTTAATCTGCATTTCCTGAGCTAGAGTCCTCAGTTTGGCTCAAAACTCTTTGCTGTTCCTGTTGTAGGTTGTTTATTGATCATTTCCATCCACAGCAGGAACGGGAAGTTACACGCTGTGTCTGCTGACTGGAAAAGCAGTCACTTTCCTCATCTGGAGCAAGGGGAAGCTGCGGGGTAGGTCAGGTGACTTGTGCTGAACAGCAGACGTGACTGGTTGGCGTGGGACTCCCTTTTCGGGGAGAGCCCAGCCTAGAAATAGGTAAATTTCCATTTGCAGACATGGAGCTTAGCGTCAGCGACTCCATCTTGCAGTCTGGACGCTTTGACAGGGTCTAATATTTTCTTAACGAGAGGAAGGAAGAGACAGGGTGACTACCTACCAACTTTTGCTGGTTTGGGAGAACCAACTAGGGAGTCCTACCCACACCTGTGACAGGTGTCAAATAAAAAACACATCCCGACTTAGTAAGGAGAGACTTTATTCTGATGGGGTTCAGGACATGATACCCCAAATATGGCACCTTGGGATGTGGATATTTTAAGTTGACGGAGTTTGAGAAAATGGCAGCAGCATGAAGGTCCCTCTGAGCTTCCCCCACCTCTCTCCCCTGAAGCAGGTCACAAAGCCCTCAGGTGAGAGGTGCCCTCTGCACACCCAGAGGAAAAGAATGTCTGCATCTCCACACATGGAGGGAACCAAGAAGAGTCCCGACAAGCAGGCCTTGCTGACCCCCCCAGTTACTGCATCACTCATCCTCCCCGAGCCCCACCGTCCTCCACGACTGCCCGCTCTGCACCACACCCAGCATCACGTGCTCAGGTCTGCTTCTTTGGGTCCTCATGTCCTTATGGAGGCGCCCACGTCACGAGAAACTTAGATTAATAAACATGTAGGCTTTTCTCCTGTCCATCTGCCTTCGTCAGTGTAATTTTCAGACCCAGCCAGGAGCCCTAAGGTGTTGAGAAAGACTTTTCTTTGCAGCAATTTGAAAGGATTGTTGTGTGTGCTGGTGGGTGGAGGTGCCCTATTACAACAGGGGGAGGAGGATATTGTATTTGGGCGAACACTCCAGGGGACGGAAAGTAATTTTCCCTCTATCCTTTCAGGTTCTTGGTCGAGACCACAGTAGAAAATCAGACGTAAGCTTGGATACGTATACCTCCTGTATACACGGGGAGAGCCAGTGAAACTGCGTAACTCTGAAATGGCCCCAGTCATCATCACGTTAAATATCATATCCAGCTAAAGGCAAAAAAAACATTTACGGGAGTCACGGGGCCACTGCTGGGAGGTTATCAGGAAACGAGTGTGAGGCTGTGATGCAGATTGAAGCTTCCCCACTGATAAGAGTGCCTGGGGATTACCCTCCTCTTGCTGGTGTGGAGACACTCCTACAGATGGAGATTTCCCTTGTAAACGCCTCTTACAAAAGGGTGACTTCTACTTGGTTTTCTGAGCTTTCCCCCGCATCTGCTGTGTCTTAAAAACAATCAGCCCGAAGTCATCCTGATGCCAAGAAGGACAAATTCTGCTCCCCTTCAACACGGTGACCATAAGGTCTGCAAGGTCAAGAATTAGGGCAAAAGTGGGTTTCTTTTTTTTTTTAATTTTTTTTTTTTTTTGCGGTACGCGGGCCTCTCACTGTTGTGGCCTCTCCCGTTGCGGAGCACAGGCTCCGGACGCGCAGGCTCAGCGGCCACGGCTCACGGGCCCGGCTGCTCCACGGCATGTGGGATCTTCCCGGACCGGGGCACGAACCCGTGTCCCCTGCATTGGCAGGCGGACTCTCAACCACTGCGCCACCAGGGAAGCCTAAAAGTGGGTTTCTGTTTTTTTTTTTTTTTTTTTCACGGTACGCGGGCCTCTCACTGTGTGGCCTCTCCCGTTGCAGAGCACAGGCTCCGGACACTCAGGCTCAGCGGCCATGGCTCACGGGCCCAGCCGCTCCGTGGCATGTGGGATCCTCCCGGACCAGGGCACGAACCCGCGTCCCCCGCATCGGCAGGTGGACTCTCAACCACTGCACCACCAGGGAAGCCCCTAAAAGTGGGTTTCTTTTAAGAGAAGTGTACAAAGGCTAGAAAGACTGAGAGTGGAGACATGGGCTGAGAGGTGGGGTTGGGATCATGGCCACCTTGAGGCCAGTCTGTTCTGGGAGGGGTCCTCAGGGAGTCGAGGGGGCCATCTGCTGGCTCGGGCTGCGTGGGGGCCCAGGTGTAGGGCCTGGGGGAAGAACAGATGCTTAACCAAAGTTTGCTTAGCAAGTGTTTTGTTCCCATGGATCAGCGGGTACGAGACAGTCCAGCTAATCTGTTAGAAGACAGCAAAGAATGGGGATTTGGACAGGTTGTGTCCGGCACTGTCACAGGTGAACAAGGGGGTTGTGCCTGAGTGCTACCTGGTCTTGGGGAGATTCGTCACCCTAGGCTGGTCCCTGGAACCCAGAAGGGGCGAGGACAGGATTCCTTCAACCTTCCCCACTTTCCAGGAACCCAGGGCTCAGGTCAAACTCAGCCTATCACAGGATAACTCTTCCTCGGCCAATGCGCCAGGGTATGTTGTTTGTGTAGAGTATATATGCAACATTTATGGTGTAAATAGAGCAGTTTTCAAGGACAAGTTATGAAACTGTAGAAGGTGTTACATGATGCACACAATACAAATACAAATCTTAAGGCTGTTGAAAGATACGTTGAGGCATATTAAAAACTTAATAACCTATTTGACTCAAGTCAGGCAAGGCCATGGTGGGAGTGGTCGGGAGGCCCCGCTGCCAGGAGCTGGGGGCCAGGCTTTTGTAGGGAAGACACAGAAGCAAAGCAGGGAAATTCTGTGATTGGCTACAGCTCAAGTGGTGCCTCATTAGGGAAGATTAGTCGTCTGCTTGGATTTCTTAATCTTGAGGCGCGTGGAGGGTTGGTTTGCTCACACAGGCTGCCTCTGTGGAATGGCCTCCTTGTTTAATTAGTATTATAAAACCATTGCTAGTCCAAGCTCAAGTCCACCTAGTGATTACCACGGACCAGGCACTGTGCTGAACACACTGAATGTCTCCTCTGAATTAGTTCTCAAACAAAATGGTGAGGAGTTTATTATTAATACAGTCATTTTACAGAAGAGAGAGTAAAACCAAAGAGAGCTAAAAAACATTGTCCAAGGTCACAGAGTCCAAGGGCAGACCCATTTCTTATTGGTTAAGCGTTTCCCTCTTTTCTGACAGTCATGCTACTTCAGGCACTACATGGGCTCTCGCCAGGTCCCTGGTCAAGTTCGAGGTGAAAGGCAGATTCACAGGCTTAGAGGCTGAAGAGTTAAGTGATACAAAGCAGTGTGACTCTGAGTCTTCCTGGGGCTCTAGGGCCCAAGTGAGTAGAAACACAACTTGGATCAAATTCTGTTTTTATACATGTGGCCATTTTTACAATAGATCATTACCTGCCAGACATGTCTTTTCCTTTTATTGTTTTAAAATTTCTTTGGAGTGTAGTCGATTTACAATGTTGTGTTTGTTTCAGGTGTACAGCAAAGTGAATCAGTTATACATATACATGTACCTATTCTTTCTAAGATTCTTTATCCATCTAGGTTAATATAGAATATTGAGTAGAGTTCCCTGTGCTGTACAGTAGGTCCTTGCTGCTTATCTATTCTATATATAGTAGTGTGTGTATATTAATCCCAAGCTGCTAGTTTATCCCTCCCCCCACTTACCCCCGCATAACCATGTTTGTTTTTGAACTCTGTGAGTCTGTTTCTGTTTTGTAAATACATTCATTTGCATCATTTTTTAAATCAGATTCCACATATGAGTGATATCATATGGTATTTGTCTTTCTCTGACTTACTTCACTTAGTAGGACAATCTCCAGGTCCATCCATGTTGCTGCAGATGGCATTATTTCGTTCTTTTTTATGGCTGAGTAATATTCCATTGTATATATGTATCACATCTTCTTTATCCATTCTTCTGTCGATGGACATTTAGGTCCTCCATGTCTTGGCTATTGTAAATAGTGCTGCAGTGAACATTGGGGTGCATGTATCTTTTCAACATATGATTTTCTCCAGGTGTATGTCCAGGAGTGGGATTGCTGCACCATATGGTAGCTCTATTTTTAGTTTTTTGACTTTTTCTTTTTAAAGGATGCCAGATCCTTTAAAAACAATTGTTCTTGACAATCAGTGCTTCTTTTAGTTAAATTTAGAAGGCCATAAGATGCGAAATGTTTGAATTATGTATTTAAATTTTTGTCTCAACAGGTTAATATATGGAAACTATCTACTTATCTTCATATAATTCTTATAAGAATTTATAAGAATTATGAATTTACTAGATGAATAAAACAGTATTTCTGTAAAGAATAAATCAATGATAAAGAAGAAAGCTCAGGGACTTCCCTGGCAGTCCATTGGTTAGGGTTCCCTGCTTCCACTGCAGGGGGCACAGGTTCCACCCCTGGTTGGGGAACTAAGATTCTGTATGCCGCGTGGTGCAGCCAAAAAAAGAAAAAAGTAAAAACAAAGAAAATTCATAGAAAGCATTTGATAAAATAACTAACATAATTAAGTAAACTATTTCTTTCAGAAGTTCAGACTATTTTTGTCCACAACTCTGCTTTACAAACCAGGTGTGAAATTCAGTGAATAGCCACTACTTCTTTATATTAATGTATTATTTGGAGATGCTAATTAGCTTATTCATGAAGGCTAAGTACCGGGGGGATTTCACATTCAGAAAGTTATTTTGGGATTTTATTTCCTCTTCAATGAAAAGCCCACTGTTATCAAATTGGGCTTTTCATCCCTTGTATATAAAATAGATAAAAGGAAAATGAGGTCATTTTGTTGGAATAAAGTCAAACGTGTAAGCAGGAAAAAGATTAGAGAACATTTTACAGTAACATGGTGGGTTCCCTTGGAGTATTAGAAATCATCACACTTGCAACATCTGTTAATAAAATATTAGAAATTATAAAAAGATCTGCATATAATTTTATGTATAAATGTCTGTGTCTGTGCTATATTATGTAAAGTGAATTAGCAAATTGCCAAGTAAAATTCTGATATGGGCAGAAGCCATGCTCATTTGCATATCCAATTAAGGTATGATGAGAAAAGAACAGATGATGGCTGTTTTCTGTTTTGATTTTAAATGTTTGCAAATGTATGGTTCTATATTGCTTCTTCTTATTTCTGTGTATTTTCGATGGATTTAAACTTAGAAATAAAGCATCTAATGAGGACATCTAATGAAGGGAAAAGAAAGTCTAATTTCTAAAAATGCCAACCTGCTTATGCAGCATAAATATTCAACATGGGTTATTTTGGCTAAAGCATTCTTCTTTGAGGAAATAGAGGCTTGGAATCCCTTTTACCCTGATCTTAGAATTTATTCTTTTTATTCTGTTCTGTGGCTCTCAGGGTATGTGTGCAGCCACTTAACACATCAATATTTGTTGAACTCCCACTATAGCCAGACACTGTATTGTCTGCTGGAAAATGTTACGAAAAGGTTAGCGTGGAGCAATGTCTTACTGTGACTTGGGCGTTCGATGTACTGCTTTGGTGTGTGAGTCCTGCAAGGGTGGGCGGTTGAACGGACACGGCCGGGGTCTGGAGCAAACACTTGCTCTGTGACTTCCAGAGCCAGCTGTGCACAGCTGTGCCTCGAGCGACTGTGGCATCTCTCCTGAGAGCAGGCCTCCATGCTCCCTTTGTACGGCTCACTCTACGCACAGTCCTTGAAGCTGCTGCAAACTGTAGTCTCTCAACAACACATGAGCCAGTCATTCATTTATTCATGTCTGCATTTATTTATTCTCTAAATCTTTATCAATCCTTATCTGTTCTGTTTTAGGAATTTTGCTAAGGCTTGGAATCCATGTCATTATTATTATTATTATTATTTGCGGTACGCGGGCCTCTCACTGTTGTGGCGTCTCCCGTTGCGGAGCACAGGCTCCGGACGCGCAGGTTCAGCAGCCGTGGCTCACGGGCCCAGCTGCTCCGCGGCATGTGGGATCTTCCCGGACCGGGGCACGAACCCGTGTCCCCTGCACCGCCAACCACTGTGCCACCAGGGAAGCCCTGGGCTCCATGTCATTATTGATCACAGCCTTGAATCAGAAACAACAGACTTTGAGCAAATAATTTGAAGTGTAAAGAGTATTACAAAAGCTCAAATAACCTTGAGGGAAAAACCAACTGAGACCTGAAAAAAAAGTTGGATTTGGCTGGAGGAGACTGGCGGGTGTCGGGGGTGATGGTGCAGAAAGGGCCATCCAAAGAGGGCCACCTAGAAAAGCCTGGAAGCCAGGAAAGAGGGGGCCTAAGGGAAGGTCATTTACATGTCATGTTGAGAAAAATGGGGACAGGAAAAGATCAGACAGGCAGGCGGGGGCCGGGTCACAGGAAGTGCTCTGCCTGTCCATGGAGAGGACGGTGCCCCTCTGGTTTGCTGCCAGGCACAGTCCCCAGCCAGTGGCAAGAGCACCATCATTTCTGTTAAGTGAGAAATAAATGTACTTCTAGTATCATTTGAACTAAGCCATAATTTTTAAATTTAAGTAATTAATCCCTAGAGGGTTATCTATGGGCATAGAGGTTAATCTGCCTACAAAGACTGGCCTTGACATCTAGTTTCTGCTTTGGTTCAATAATCTTCCCCTTTCTTCACTTGTAAATTTTTTAAAATTTATTTTTATGTTTTAAAAATTTTATTGGAGTATAGTTGATTTACAGTGTTGTGCTAGTTTCCGGTATACAGCAAAGTGATTCAGTTACACACATACATGTGTTCATTCTTTTTCAGATTCTTTACCCATATAGGCTATTACAGAGTAATGAGTATAGTTCCCTGTGCTATACGGGAGGTCCTTGTTGGTCATGTACTTTATATATAGTAGTGTGTGTATGTTAATACCAAACTCTTAATTTATCCCTCCCCGGCCATGTTTCCTCCTTGGTAACCGTAAGGTTGTTTTTTGAAATCTGTAAGTCTGTGTCTGTCTTGTAAATAGGTTCATTTGTATCCTTTTTAAAAATTAGATTCCACGTATGAGTGATTTCATATGATGTTTGTCTTTTGCTGTCTGACTTGCTTCTCTTAGTATGATAATCTCTCCGTCTTCACTTGTAAATTTGTTTTTACGTTGCTGTAATAACTCTT
Organism: Globicephala melas; assembly: GCF_963455315.2. Taxonomy (NCBI): domain Eukaryota; kingdom Metazoa; phylum Chordata; class Mammalia; order Artiodactyla; family Delphinidae; genus Globicephala; species Globicephala melas. The sequence continues at coordinate 114,503,238 of NC_083319.1, read as the reverse complement.
GGCTGGAATTAAGAGATCTGTCTTAATTTTTATTAAACAAATATATTAAAAATCGGATCCACATAGATTTCTGTTTAAAATATCCCTAGCTATATTTTCTTTGTTATATTTATAAATTATTTAGTAAATGGTTTGTTCCCAATCACATCCAATCACAAGGTGAAAAATTATTGTCCTGCAAACAGTCCCCCTCCACATTTTAAAGCTGTTAGTACCATTTGATGTCCCCCATCACGTAACCAACATGTGTCCTGCCTCTTAAATGTTAAGTTTGTTTTGTGTATAAAAGTTTTGTACACATTTTTGAGACCGTACGCAGCATCGTGCTTATTTTCACAATTGTCCTCATTTAAGGTTGTATGAACACTTTTGCCATTACAGAATTATTAATAACCTGTAATACTTGCCAGAGTTTGAGTGCCTAGAAAAAATATCAATTCTTAACCTGTGATTGCGTGGTGGGCTTCAGCGTGTGAATGACCCCATGACCCCATGATGTTTTTGTGAAATACTGAAGGTCTGTGTGTGCATGCATTTTATGGCCAGTAGGGAGCGCTACCGTATCTTTTACCATCTGCTCTGATGGGCCTGTCACCTTTCGCTAAAAGTTCAGCCCCAGGGTTGTAAAGCGAGACATTTTCTCTAGGGTTTTATAGAAGCACAAAACTTCGCTTTAGAGAGTGCCCACCTCCCGCAGCAACTCATTCCTCATTCTTGAGACTTATTTCTCACTAGGACCGAGCAAAGCAAGATGAGTTTGAATCAACTGATTGCACATTTAGGGGGCCATCAGTTGTGTTGCTTTGGTAACATAGAAAAGCTGTCATCCCTTTTTTTTTCTTTCTTTTTCTTTTTCTGGCTACGTGCAGGGCATGTGGGATCCTAGTTCCTTGACCAGGGATGGAACACACACACCCCGCACTGGAAGCACGGAGTCTTGGCCCCTGGACCACCAGGGAATTTCCATCCCTTTGGTTTTTAATTAATATCATGTTCCAAAGCAGGCAGAGAACAGTGGTCTTTAACCAGATGTTTTTAGGCAAATGACTGGCATCAGCTTATCCCCATCCCCATGGGGCCATAACTACACGAAGTCATTAGTCCTCACCTGTCAGGTCCACTTAAGGCCGGCTTAGTAATCAACAAGGCATCACCCTGGCAGAGCTGTCTCTTCAGTGTCTGGATAAACACATCTCTGCACTTTGGTTGGTTCCTTTTCTTTCTCTTTGTTCCCTAGACCGTCTTTTGTTTTTTTTTTTTAATAATGCTAGGCATCCTGCTACTATCCTTTTTGGCAAAGGCTTTCAGAACCTTTTAGAAAGCTACATGGCTGTCGATTACCCTCAAAGCTGTCCTCTGCTGTCTCAGGCACAAAGTGAGTTTGAGCACAGGGTCCAAGGAGACAGCAGACTGCTTTTGCTCCCCCTGCATTTCTGGGGGTTCCAAACTTGACCCCTGCAGACGGAGTGCGGGAAAGAGGCAGAGGGTCCCTAACACAGCGTCCATACATGCGAATAGGGTTTCAAAGTCATCGTTTAGTAGGGGGCTTTCAGTTGTCTGAAGTATTTTTATAAACACAAATTACCTGTTAGCACTTCTGATCAGAAAACTTTCGGCCTCCTGCCTGTTCAGGGGCTCCTTATAAACTAAAGTATTTACTTGGGAAGATTCTGTAAGTGCGGGGCCACGACAGGTCTCCACTGGCTGAGGTGTTTCAACCATTACCTGTAAAGCAGAATATTAAGTAGCATTGTTTGAATTCCTCACCACGATTAAAATAGATAGATGTGAAAGAAGGAAAAAAATGTGTACCATAAAATCAAGTCAGTAATTCTGTGCTGGTCCAGACCAGTGATCATCATCTAATCTCAGAATATTTGGCATCTTTCTTTTTCTTCAAATGTGAACTACCTTTTAAAATTTTAAGAATCATAAAACGAAAGGCACGTAAATTAGTATAATGTAAGAAAATTTAATGTGTTATTGTAATAATACACCCCCAGATTTAATAGTTTTTAAAGTTTATCATCTTTTGTCTTCTTAAAAAATGGAATCATGCTAAACAATTAGTTCTGTTTTTGTTTTCTTTCTTTCTTTTTTTTGGTTGCGTTGGGTCTTTGTTGCTACGCGCGGGCTTTCTCTAGTTGCAGCGAGCAGGGGCTACTCTTCATTGCGGTGCATGGGCTTCTCATTGCGGTGGCTTCTCTTGTTGCAGAGCACGGGCTCTAGAGCGCAGGCTCAGTAGTTGTGGCACGGGGGCTCAGTAGTTGTGGCTCACGGGCTTAGCTGCTCCATGGTATGTGGGATCTTCCTGGACCAGGGATTGAACCCATGGCCCCTGCATTGGCAGGTGGATTCTTAACCACTCTGCCACCCTGGAATTCCCTTGTTTTCTTTTTAATAGACTTTATCTTTTAGAAAATTTTGGGTTTAGATCCTTTTTTTTTTTTTTGACATGGAGAGTACAGAGTAGCCATAAACCTGTTTCCCCTACTGTTCATGCTTTACATTAGTAGGTGCATTTGTTATAATTAATGAGCCAATGTTGATGCATTATTATTAACTGAAGCCAATACTTTTATTCAGATTTCTTCAGCTTTTACCAAATGTCCTTCTACTTTTCCCAGAACCCCATCCCGGTACCACATGACATTTACTTGTCGTGTCTCCTGAGGCTGCCCTTGGCCGTGATACTTTCACAGACGTTCCTTTATTCTGATGACCTTGACAGTTTTGAGGATGGACTGGTTGGGTTTTTTGTAATATGTCCTTGTATTGAGATTTATCTGACGTTTTCTTATGATTACAATAGGATTTGTGGTTTCGGGGAGAAGATCACAGAGGCGAAGTACTAGTCCCATCACGTCACTTCAAGGGCACTTGCTGTCACCAGGATTTGTCAGCAATGACCTCACCCTTGACTGCGTGGGGAGGGGTATTTATCAGGGTTCTCCTCCGTGAAGCTGCTTGCTCTCCCCTTCTGTCCCCTTGGGAGCCAGCCAGCCCCTCTGTGCAGTTTCCCCTGGGGAGTTATGCTCCCTCCAGGAGAGCAGAGCGTCTATGTAAATTATTTCCAAATTTCCTGCAACTGAGATTTGTCTCTTCTGTTCTTATATTTATGCAAGCCATCATTTTTTATATCAGTCTGCAGTCGTGGATATTTATTTTATCTTGTGGGTTATAATCCCAAACCACTTTAGTTGGTTGCCTCCGTTATTCAAGCTTTGGACAGTGGGAGCTAACAGTTGGTTCCTGTGTTCCTTCATACGACCTCATGATTATGGCTTTTTAAAAAAGCACTTTCTTATCACCTGGCACTACACAACATTCCAGGATCATTTTATATTTATCTTGAGCTAGTCCTGAAATCAGTCATTTCCCCAAGTAGTCCTAATTCTCTTTTCTTTATTCATCAATTTGTTTTTAAGACACAGCACATGTTGATTCATGCAGATCCAATGTATTTGTTTTGACTGTCATGTAGTATTCCAGTTTACATAATATTCTGTGAATATGTAATCTTCCAGAATATGTAATGTTCTACGTATTCCTTTGTCTTACAATGTTTATGGTATCAAGAAATAATACCATAAGTATTATTTTGAGTGGGTGTGAGACTTTCTCCAAATTATAAATCTAGGAGAGAAATTACCGAGTCATGAGGTCTGGCCATCTTTAAGTCTCCTTGAAACTGTGTCATTGTAGAAAGATTCTGCCCATGTTTCCTCCTGCTAGCAGAGTCCTAAGGCTTCATTCTTATGAATCCTTGGCATTTCTAGACTTCTTTGGTAATCTGAAATGTGAAAAGCGGACTCGTTTCTTTTACATTTCCTTAATTGCTGAGTGTTCAGCATCTCTGTGACGTATTTTAACTGTTCCTGTCTTCCCTCTTTCAATTGCTTGTTTACTTTCTTAGCAATTTTTGTGTGTGTGTGTGTGTGTTACGCGGGCCTTTCACTGTTGTGGCCTCTCCCGTTGCGGAGCACAGGCTCCGGACGCACAGGCTCAGCGGCCATGGCTCACAGGCCCAGCCACTCCACGGCGTGTGGGATCTTCCCGGACCGGGGCACGAACCCGTGTCCCCTGCATCGGCAGGCGGACTCTCAACCACTGCGCCACCAGGGAAGCCCTCTTAGCAATTTTTTCAATGAGCTCTTCTCTGTCACAAATTTATATTAGTGTACACATTGCAAAACTCTTCCTGTTGGTTACTTACATTTTTACTTCTTTTGTTGTCTCTTTGTAAACTTATAATAGCAATGTAGTGAGAATTTAATAAGCTGTTTTCTTCATGTGTATGATTTTTTTCTTGGAGGACAGGTGGAGTGGGTTAAGAAAATATTGTCCTGTCGCATGGAGATCATATAGTTTATCTACGTTTTTCCTAAGAGTTCTAAAATTTTGTTTTTAAAATGCAGATATTTAAAATATCTAGAAATTAGTGTTATGTGTGTCATGAGGTTGCAATCTTTTTTTTTTTTTTCACTGTGGAAATCCATTTCTCTCAATGCTATTTATTTTATAATTGATGCTTTTCTCACTTATCCCCACGCTGATTCTGCACAGACCAGGTTTCCGTATCCGTGTTTGTCTCTCTGGGGGACTTTGCAAGGGTACATCAACATATTTATCTACCATTCCAATATAATAATTTAAATTATTACAGCTTTATGATAAATCTTGATAACTGGAAGATTTTATTCCCCTCCAATTATTTTACTAGTTCCTAGAACGTCCCTCTATTTTTTATCTTTATTTTTTATAAATTCCTGAACTTTATTTTTTTAACTTTTATTTTATATTGGAAGATAGTTGATTTACCATGTTGTGTTAGTTTCAGGTGTACAGCAAAGTGATTCAGTTATACATATACATATAATCTATTCTTTTTCAGATTCTTTTCCCATATTTCCCTGTATTTTTTAGAATTAACTTTGTCAAGTTCTATTAAATTATATACTTGCATTTCAATTGGAGCGGCAGCCTCATGAGGAGATGTGAGTGGGAATGTCGTTCTTAGAATATTGTATTGTATCAGTTATTTATTGCTACACAACAGATCACCGCTACCTGAGCACCTGAAAGCGACACCCTTTATTTACTTCCAGTTCTGCAGGTCAGAAATCAGCATGGCCGGTCTGGGTTCCCGCTCAGGGCACCCTGAGACTGAAATTAAGGCCTTGGTCAGGCTGACTTCCTGTCTGCAGGCTCTGGGGGAAATCTGCTGTGAGTTTAACAGAAAGCTAAACAGGAATGTAAAAGATGTATGATAGGGTTTTCCTGGTGGTGCAGTGGTTGAGAGTCCGCCTGCCGATGCAGGGGACACGGGTTCGTGCCCCGGTCCGGGAAGATCCCACATGCCGCGGAGCGGCTGGGCCCGTGAGCCATGGCCGCTGAGCCTGCACGTCCGGAGCCTGTACTCCGCAACGGGAGAGGCCACAGCAGTGAGAGGCCCACGTACCGCAAAAAAAAAAAAAAAAAGATGTATGATAAGCGAAATATGGAAATCACCTCGGCATCTGGCACCAGTGTCTTCAGGCTTCACGTTCCTGATGTCACAGTTTTGACCTCTGGACCCAGACTTAAAGGGTGCACATGATCGCCCGTCCGGAAAATCTCCCTACCTCGAGGTCACCAGATTTGGGTCCTTAACTGCCTCTGAAGACTTTCTTCTCATTCCAAAGTTGTATCAGGTCCTGGTGAGGTTGGCCTAGTTGAAGTAGATACGTCCAGACTGTTGACCTGAAAGTCTAGGAGCTCAGAGTCCTCTGATCACTCCTATGGAGGTGGGAACATGCACGGACACACACGCATGCACACACACACACAGACCACACACACCACTGAAGCGTTGGAGGGATGGCTCTGCTTACTCTTAGGATTTGTCCATGTGGTCCCAGAGGATGAGGTCAGGTGACTGGTCTGTCCTCATCCCTCACAAAACACAAGGACAGCAGAACTCCGGAGCACTTACCTCAAAAAGAATGTGTCCTGACCCTGCATTTGCATCCACGGATGGGACCTGCTGCTCCCCAGGTAGGACTAGACACTCTGAATAAAGCACCTTTGCACACCTTCCTCTGCTCCCTCTCTTCTCTTTGGAACTTCAGCCTGGTTCCCTCGGGCGTTTGGAAGCACTGGACTTTATCCTGCCTTGAAGGGCAGATAAGGGCAGCCTGCAGGCGCTGCCTTCTCCTGCCTGTCCACTGTGGCTCCAGCCCGAGGCTACACTGATTCCGTTAGCACCACGTCTCTTGTGATCCTTCACTTCCAAATCCAGGCTCTGACCCATGGGCCCTAGGCAGGTTGCCATCCCTCTGATGTCGGTACAAAATAAAGGAATTCCAGCAATCAGAAACCACGTGGGTGGGGAATGTGGCCCCAATCCTGGGTGCCCGCCGTGGTGACCACTCTGCGGGGATGAGCCAGAAGCTGCAGTGCTTCAAGAAATAGATGTTTGCCAGAAACCACAGGAGTGGGAGTTGTGCATATTAACTCCCTTGTATTTGGATTCTCCCAGGAAGACTGTCACCCGGGTGACCCTGGGTTCGTTGACGTGTCCTCACAGAGGCTGACTTTTACTACTGATGTTTCGTGCTGCTGTGTCTTCCTTAGACAGTGAGTGACTCAGGGAAGAGCGGTGGCCACTCCCTAATCCTCTAAAGACCCAACTCTACTTCTAGGTCTTGCCAGCTTCCTGGTACTCTGATTGGTGGTATTGCCCTTTCCTGTGAATCAAACCAACGCCAACAACAGCCTTCAGATCTCTTAAACAAGCATCCGTGTTGGACAGGTCCCCCACTGTACTGGATGACCAGAATTTCCTAGATTTTGGAGGAAGTTCGGGGGAATTTGGCAGACACTGAGCACTCATCCATTCCAGGTTGAAATTTTCCGTGAGTGCCCTCTGGCCGCATTGTAAAGAAGCAAACTTCCCATGAGGTAGTAGCCATAGGACTACGTTATCTCAGACGTGGTCTTATTCCCCAGTATCAGGTGAGCCTCAGGTGTCAATCATCGTCTTCCTTTCTCTGTGCATCAACCCTCCACCCTCCTGGGTCTTCTGCAGCATCTCAGAACTAGCCTTGCTGCTCTAAAGGGTGGAGATGGTGGAGATGACTGAGCAGGCTGGGATGCGGAGTCCACCAATCATAGAAGGGCGATGGGCTGAAAGGTCATGGTTAATTTATCCAAAACGACACTCTTGCATGCTGGCATCTGTGAAAGTGTTTGGTCCCTTACAGAGGAAAACAATTTGGGAACTCAGACTTTCTCTGCAGAAATCGGCAAAAGCCAAGTGCTGAAGTCACTCATCCTGGTGGAATGCTGACGTGGGGCTCGGGGCAGAAGCTCTGTGTCCCTGTCACAGCACAGCTGCAACCTCGGGCTTTGGGCTGCAGCCCCTGGATGTCCAGGAAAGGGGCTGGTGCATCCCAGCCAGACTGCTAAACCCAGAACAAGGATGGAGGCCCAGCTTCCTCCACACTGTCCATCTGGGAGGATGCAGCTACAGCCAGCAGGAAGCTTGGTCAGGCTCAGGGACTGGCCTGTGTTACCCGCAGTCACGCAGTTTACAGACCTCCACAGCCCGAGGGCTAATGCCCCTCGCCTAAATTCTGACATCCAGAACTGATCGGTCCCGATCGGTTCTAAATTCATTGCATCGTAGTCGGGAAACAGGGTCTGATAACCTGTATCTTTTGGAGATTTCTCAACATCGGTCGAAACCACACACCTGCCACTGCTTCTCCTCTGAAAAATTCCTCATGCTTTTATCCTTTTTAAAAAGGATATGCTGATATTTCATTGAGGATTTTTCATCTATTTTCACACAGTGTTGCTTCCTGATTTTCTTATACTGTCTTTAGCAAGTGTTAATTTTAATGTCCTAATAGGTTATTAAAATGACTTGGATAGCCATCCCAACACCTGGAAAAATCTGCAGAAGAAGAAACTAGTGCTCTTGGTATTTTTGCCAAAACTCTCTCAAAACACTGTCTAGGATTCATGACATTATTTTATTTTATTTTATTTCATTTTATTTATTTATTTATTTATTTGCGGTACGCGGGCCTCTCACTGTTGTGGCCTCTCCCGTTGCGGAGCACAGGCTCCGGACGCGCAGGCTCAGCGGCCATGGCTCACGGGCCCAGCCGCTCCGCGGCATGTGGGATCTTCCCGGACCAGGGCACGAACCTGTGTCCCCTGCATTGCCAGGCGGACTCTCAACCACTGCGCCACCAGGGAAGCCCCATGACGTTATTTTAAATTACTAATATAATATATTGGTTACTGATATATTCACATTTTGGTAATTTGTTTATCGTATAACGTCTATTCCATCTGTGTTTTAAAAATTTTGGGCGTATATTGCTTCAAAACATTTTATGATCTTTCAAAATCTCTACTAAATACAAATTCTGTCACTTTCAAAATTTCAAATATTGTTTATTAATGACTTTCTTGTTGAGTCTATCCAGACCTGTGGCTATTTCATTTGTATTTTAAAAGAGCTAACATTTAATTTTGTTCATCACTTCTTTTTCCTTTACTTGTTTGTTTTCTGTTTCATTAATATTGACTTGGACCTCTAGTTTTGCTATCTTCTCTTTTCTTTGAACTTACTAATTTAATTTTTTTTTCATTTTCTAGCTTCTTGCTTTAAGTGTTTGGCTCATTTATTTTCAATGGGATTGGACTTCAGCTGATGTTTCAAGGTTATAAATTTTCCCCTAAATATTATTTGAAAACGTATTTTGTGTACCTTTGGTAGATAATACTTTTGTTGATTTTCAATTCTAAATATTTCACAATTTCCATTGGATTTTCTTCTTTAATGCAAGAGTTGAAAGTGATTAATTTTTAAATCTTTTGGATTTGATTTTTAATTTTATTGCATTGTGGTCATAGAACAGGGTCTTATGATCTGTATCTTTTGGAATTTTTTGAGGATTTTTGTGTTTTGTATTGCTTCAGTTCAAAAATAATGTTTAATAGAACTAAAAACAAATGTTTATTCTCTTTGGGGGAAGTTCAGATTTTATATACATACACACTCAAAGTTTGTTAATTATCTCATAAGTTTGGCAAGCTGGCTAATTTTTGTCATTTTTTATCTGTCAGTTTCAGAGTGAGAAGTATTAAAATTATTTTACTGTTACGGAGAACTGCCCACTTTCTTCTTAAAATCTTGTGATTTTTGTTACACATTTGGGATCATGTTTTTAAGTGTGGGGGATTTTTTTTAATTTGTGTTCTTGGACCTCAAAAGCTGGACTGACTGAAGAATTCCAGTAGGTCAAGGTTAGGTATCTACACTTTTATGTTTCCACGTGAAAAAAGAGCTCAAGATCTAATTGTTGTAGATTGGGGTGTTTTTTTTTAAGCTTCCTCCCTAGATGGTCTTATCCATGTGCGTGATGTTAAGCTGTGCTGTGGGTATTTACCCCTCCCCCCAGGTCTTCCACATTCAGTAAAGAGCATTACAGACACATAGCAGCTCAGGAGAGAGGCCTGAGAATCCTCTTTGTTCTCCCATCTCCTTTAGCCATTCCCACCATTTAAGAGAGAGTATCAGTGTTTATTCCTCTAAGATACATCATATCTTCCCTGTCTCTTCATTCACAATCCCATCACAGAATAATTCTTCCTTAGGACTCTTGTGGTAGCTTCACACTTGTCTGTTAAATTTCTTTTTTTTTTTTTTTTTTTTTTTTTTTTGGCTCTGCTGTGCGGCATGCAGGATCTTAGTTCCTGACCAGGGATCAAACCTGTGCCCCCTGCAGTGGAAGTGCAGAGTCCTAACAACTGGACCGGCGGGGAAGTCCCCTTGTCTCCTCAATTCTGAGAAATAAATGTTTGATAATATAATTTGTACATTTTTAGTCCTCTCTGTGTAGTCCTTGGGTGAATTCCCACTCCAGTGCCCTTCCTGGGGCCCCGGCCCTGGGTTCTCCTCCTTAACAATCAGTCATGGGCCCCTTTCATTCTCCACTGTTGAAGCCAAGGGCTCGCTCCTGGCTGGACTATCTTTTCTCTCATCTTACTCTTTACCCTTGGCAGCTGTGGCCCCAACCCCCTGTGTATACATCCCTTTTGTGTAAAACTAAATTCCTTCCTGCAAACCTCCCCTCCCCCTTCACTACCTCCTTCTGCTTGTTTAAAGATGGTGGAAAGTCTGAACTTCTCCTTCACAGGAGTCCTGGCCCTTGTAATTACTTATTCAATCGCGTGTCGCACATGAAGCCCTGAGATCCAGGAGGGCAGTTCCATTTATCTAAAATAATGCCCTATTTTCATTGTCCATCCGTGTGCCTGGTCACAGTAGGTCATCAACAAACAAAAAAACAAGAGATGAATAAGCAGTAAGAGTTTTCAAGCGTTAGATGCATGTCTGAAGCTGTTGGAGAGAATATAGAGGTCTGAGGGTGGTGGAAAAAGCCAGTGCCTCAACTTTTTATAAGTAACACACAATGTATTCACCTGCACCAGGTGTACACCTATAATGTATTCACCTGCACCAGGTGTGCACGTGTTATGTATGGGCATACATATGCATGCAGATATTTCAAATAAATAAAAGTGTTAACCTGGTGTATTATAAATATTCATACACACATCTATTGCGTGTGTCTGTGTACAAAGAAAGAGGCAGAAAGATAGATACAGAGAGATACAGAAGAAGGAAGAGAGACAGAGACAGAGAGAGAGATCTGTAGAGCTTTTTCCAAAAAACTACCAGGAGATTAAATTACTATGTATGTCTTTAATTTTTTTCCATGAAACTACATTTCACATGTGCAATTATTAGACCAAAAGATACAAGATTCTGACACTCAGTGACGAATCATATTTCCAGAAATGTTAACAGTTTGCACTTTCCATTAGCAATCTGTGATTGGATCCCAAATGAAAACTCTGTATATAATTTTCACATTTAAAGATCATTGCTGAGTAGGTGAAAAATACTACTCTATTCTTACTTTAAAATTTCTTTGATGAACTGAAGATTGAACATATTTTAATATTCTTTGGAATTTCCTACTTCTTTTGAGAAGTTTTTTATTCTTTTTTTAAACATTTTGGACACTCACTGTTTCTTAAGGATATTTAAGAATTCTCTAGTATATATTGTTATTTAAATATTTTGATTATCATACATGTTTTAAATTCCTTTCTAGTTTTCTGTTAAACTTTATTTCTACCGGGTAGACGTTTTATTATATGTAAAAAAAATCTATTTTTTCTTTATGATTTCATACTCCCTTTTAAATTTAGAATGTGCAGCCTTAGTTCAAGATGAAATGTTCTTGTTTTCTTCTAATTCTTTTAATGCTCCTATTCATGCATTTATTTGACTTTTATACCTTATTTAGTGATACTGAAAAACTGACAAATTCTATTAAAACTAGGAATTTGAATGTCGATATGGGCCGGCTAGTGGAAAGTCACTATTTTCTTTCATAGTGTATTGAGAAAATAATGATACCATAGTAAATCTGAGCTCTTGAACTACACCAAGGAAAAATAATGTGGTATTTGTGATACAGGTGCTTAAAGACTTGGTGTAAAGTTGATCATTCTAGGCAGAGGGATTCTGTAGATGTGACAGTGGATTTATTATATCTGTATCTTTGAACAACTACCTACATTCTGCTGAGCTTCTCTCTTTTATCACTAAAATGCATTTCTCGGCTTATCATTTGCTTTTAGATGGTAGGTGGTTGAACAAGAAATAAAGAAACGTATTCACTTATTTGTTGGTAGGTTTAGAGGGAAGACGCACAGCTATTTTGAAATACGGTAAAAGTCACTTTAAAATTCAAGGACTAACATGGTTAGTTCAGAAATCCTCCAGATGCCTTTGGACTGAGCTTTAACTTTGTTCCTGGAGAATATTCTAAAATTTCTAAAATTTTATCTAAAAAAGACAATTGTCATTTAATATATTTACTGGAATTTCTAATATAATTTCATACTCACCTTTCCTTTCTCTTATGACCCCCTATTTGCCAGTTCTTCACAGTGCTATGAATTATTGTGACTGCCTTATTCAACATAATAAATTCAGTTTATCTGGTAAAAGCAGATGCTAAGGTAGATTCCGTAATTATCACGTAAAATGGAGCAATACATATGTATGACTTTATCAGGTAATACCAGGCACTGAATATTCATCCCTCAAGCCACAGTGGCTTTGTATCATAAATTTATGACTTGATATTCACTACACAGGCTGCTTCCAGCATTCTTAAATCAGCAAACCCCACCTCTCTTTTTCTTCTGGGGTTATGATGGATGTTTTTATACGTGTGTACGTACCTCTATATCCTGTATACATTTATACGGCTTTCAGAATGTAAACCACAACTAATCACAGAACGATGATCCTGCGTTTAAGAAAAAAGGCTCTCTAAAATGGCATAAGATTGAAGATATTCCTGCCAGAGCATCACTTGTGTCCAGAGGTTAACAAACATGCAAATTAAAAATGCGGAGGCATGCAACACCTCTACAGATAATAAGATTGCTTGGCAGTGACCTTGAGGCTTAGTGTCTTAAATAGTTTATGCGTTTTTCTTCCAGGGGATCAACTTTGGTAAAACTTGTAGAATCTTACATAAAACGTGCTAGGGCCTCTTTATATTTACAAAGGGCAAAATAGTTTGCCTGCTTTAGGAAGAAGTTCTTTTTTTAAAATTGAAGTATAGCTGATTTACAGTGTGTCAGTTTCAGGTGTACAGCAAAGTGAATCAGTTATATGTACATATATATATATATATATGTATGTATATTCTTTTCCATTGTAGCTTATTACAAGATACGGAATATAGTTCCCTGTGGGATCTTGTTGTTTAGCTGTTTTATGTATTAATATACATATGTGTATATTAATTACATATCTGTATCTGCTATATTATATATACATATTACATATCTGTATCTGTATATTAATTACATATCTGTATCTGCTAATCCTAATCTCCTAATTTATCCCTCCCCACCCTCTCTCCTCTGGTAACCATAAGTTTGTTTTCGATGTCTGTGAGTCTGTTTCTGTTTTGTAAATAAGTTCATTTGTGTCCTATTTTAGATTCCACGTATAAGTGATATCAAATGATGTTTGTCTTTCTCTGAAGGAAGAAGTTTTCTGAAAATACAAATACAGACACTCTGCCCTGTGATACCTACTTTTGGAATGAACTCTATAAACAGTGACTATTCTTAGGGTACAGAAGGGACTTAGAAACACTTGGGACAAGACATTCTCACCTGTCAGCCTCCTTTGCACCAGCCAGGGGGGATTCAGTGTAGCCGAAGAGAGATGACTGTGGCTCATTTTTCTTCTCTCTTTAAAATCGGTACACACGCCCCTTGCCTGCCGTATCACCTGATGCCCCCTTTCCCTGAGAAAGCTGAAGCCAGCAGGGACCAGCCTCTCACCTTTCATCCAACCCGCCCTGCGCTGGGCCGGACACTCTGCCTTCTGCCCTGTGCCCTCGGAACATAGATGATGTTCCCTCTGCCCACCCAGTGGTCTGTCCTCCAGCTGTGGCACCAGCTTTCCTCTCTCTAACAATTACACACTGTCATTTCTTCCACCTTGAAAAACGCCTCTCTTGAGCCTGTTTCTGTCATCAGCATCACCCCTTTTTCCTCCTTCCACTTCCAGAAATTTTCTGAGTTATCCCTTCCCACTAGGCCCTGTTCTCCCCTGGACTCTCTACTAAAGCCGCTCCGGTCAGACTGTAGCCTGCACCCTGTCCGGAGGAGTTTGACGCCTCCTCTGGAGTTCTGTGGGCAGCTTTGACGCCTTACCCCTCTCCCCCACATCTGGACAAGCTGATGAGAAAGCCTGCCTGCTGCCTTTTTCTACAAGGATGAATTTCAAACCTTGCAAACAGCGGTTCCTCACTCTGGTCCCACCTCCGAGCCACAACAAAACCCTAAGCCATCCTCCTTTCTCTGGTCTCTAGAGCCATTTGGGACCCGTTAGGGAAGCTGCTCTGCTCTCCGCAGAAGCCTCATTCTGGATAATAGGCGGTTTCACGCCCTTTCCGCGCGCGTGTGTGTGTGTGTGTGTGTGTGTGTGTGGCGGGGGGAGGGTGTCATCAGGTACCACATGCTCCTGTTTCTTCTGAGCCCTCTGACTGCCCTTCTCTGTCTGCCTTGCTGGTCCGTCCCTTGCCTCTATGGTGAACTGGGCTCAGACCCAGGGGTCAGACCTCAGATGGCCCATCTTTTCTGTCTGCGTTCACTTCCTCATGATGTCATTCCGAGTTAATAAAAAGCATCTCTGTGGATGACTCTCAAATTCATAACTCTACCCCACATCCCTCCCCTAAAAGTCAGGCTCAGACATTCAAGTCAGTCTTCTCAGAACATTTGATTGAAAGTTTAAAATTATTTTTAGTTTGGAAGTAAAATTTGTGAAATTTCAGCTTCACAACTGAGTGTTGGCAATGATATCTAAATTCAAGGTTTTTTGGATCACTTCCCTTTTGGAGTAATCTTTGGATTTTGGAATAATCTTCATAAATGTTCCTTCACATATGACACTTAAGATTTCAGGGCCTCTACAGTTTCATGTACTGATACTTTCAGGTTCTTTAAAAATAGGTGACATTCACTAACCAGGGAATGAAGAAGATGATCCTGTTAAAATTAAGTTCGCAGCCACTTTGGGAGGCAGTTGGCGGTTTCTCACAAAACTAAACACACTCTTGTCATACAATCCAGCATTCGCACTCCTTGGTGTTTACCCAAACGAGTTGAAAACTTGTATCCACACAAAAACCTGCACACAGATGTTTATTGCAACCAAGCTATAAACATGAAGCAACCGTTATCCTTCAGTAGGTGATGGATAAATAAACTGTGGTCCTTCCAGACAATGGAGCATGACTCAGAGCTAAAAAGAAATGAGCTTCCAAGGCATGAAAAGCTGTGGGGGAGCCGTAAGTGCATATCACGAAGTGAAGGAAGCCAGTCGACTCCAACCGTATGACATTCTGGAAAAGGCAGAACTACGGAGACAGAAAAAGGGTCAGTGGTTTCAGGGGCTGGGGGGTCAGGGCAGGGAATGATGCAAAGACAGAGCACAGGGGATTTCTAGGGTCATGAAATGCTCTGTGTGATGCTATAATGGTGGATACATGTCGTTATATATTTGTCCAAACCCATGAATGTGCAACGCTAAAAGGGAACCATAATGTAAACTGTGGATATGGGGGGATAATGACATGTTGATGTAGGTTCATCAGTTTTAACAAGGTACCACTGGTGGGGATGTAATGATGTGTTGAGAGAAGGCTGTGCATGTTGGGGGAGTAGGGGGTTTAGGGGAAATCTCTGTACCTTCTGCTAAATTTTGCCATGAACTGAAAACTGCTATAAAAACTCTTAATTTTTAAAAAACAAGAGAGAAAAACTGCAGTTAGGTCAGCTTGCCCCTGGGCTCAGTGTACTGTGGTGACTCACCACTCCCCTCAGTGTGGAAGTGGAAGTCTGTCCCCATAAAGATCCCAGAATCGCTGACGGTCAGTGGTCCTGACACCCGGGCCTGTCACGTCATTTACTCGGACACGGCTGGCCTCCTCCTGCACCCGGGCCTCTACGCTCGGCTCTGTGGGCCCCTCACACCCACTCCTTTATGCCTCATCCTAACACCACCGTGGAGGACATCCTGGTACCTCTGCAGGCTCTCCACTCTCACCTCCTTGCCCCTAGTTCATCTTTCCTGTTCATGCTTATCACTGTTCAACATGCTCATACTTCATGTATTTAGCTCATCGTTTTATATATATATATATAAAATTACTTATAAATTAACTTATTAACGTATCCACATACGTTATTTTTCTGTTTTCTTCACAAGAATTTAATCTCCATGAAGTCTGTGATTTTGTTTTGTTCACTGCTGTGTTCCACTGCCTTGCACACTGCACTCAATAAATAGTTGTTAAAGGTACTCAGTGCATTTTTGTTAAATGAATTAAAGAACTTCAATTAACAAAAGTTTAAAAAATGTGGGAGGGTGAACTAAGTGGAGACCTCAAAAGTCTGCAATATTTTAAAGAATTAATTCTGTGAGACTGTATGGAACTAAACATATTTTAAGCTGTGAAATATCATTTGGGATATGAGTAACATTTAATTCTAGGTCTCTTTATTTGCCTTATAAGTCAGTAATTTATGTTTGAAAAGTCTTTAGGCTAGATCTAGGAGGTTTGTAAATAAACAGAGGATTTTTTCCTCTCCCTCTGGAAGTGCTAAGTGCAGAATTTAACTATTAACTGTTTTTCTGATAATGTTCACTACCCAGAACCCCCTCTCTGTTACCCAGATGGGGGAAGACAAAAGAACACACTTATATCTGGGCATATGTCAGCTCTACAGTTTAGGTTATTTTGGAAGAATGTTTTTCTTCTTTACTAAATTAAAGTCTTTTTTTCTCCTGCTCTGTTATTATGAAAGCCATCCAACCATACTTCAACAATGAGGGGTTTTCGTTTTCATCCTGGACCACTAAAAAATTAGAAGACACCATCTAAATATAAGCCTTTAGGTATATATCACAAAATAGTTGTCTTATAACATCCATAACCGTAACCTGACAATAATGTGCTGACCGAAATGAAGTACATAGAATTGCATCTGTCTGAGGAATGATAAATACCCTCACTTTATTATATATCAAAGCTGGTCAAAAGGTACACTTTTGCTAAAATGTACGTTCTCAAGAGAGCTTCACGGTATTACTAAAAATCAAACTAAAATTATGGAGCGGAGGCACCACTTTCACCTCTGCTGTACCTTCAGTGAGTGCTTCACAGAACCTGTTTATTTCCTGGGTTAGCCATTCAGAGTCCTACCTTCTGTCCCCCAGGTCCAACCCTACCTTTAGAAAAGGCTTTCTCTGACAGGGTGCACAGCCCTCCTTGGGTACCCACAGAGGGTTGGTCCAGGACCCGGTGGACACCAGAACCCGAGGATGCTCAAGTCCCTTACATAAAATGGCCCAGTATTCGCATGTAACCTACATACACATTAAATCATCGCTAGATGGCCTATAATATCTAATACTACAATGTTAATACTATGTACGTATTTGCCAGCTCTGGGCAAATTTAAGTTTTGCTTTTTGGAACTTTCTGGAATTAAAAAATATATGAATTACCATCATCTTCAAAACACCACCCCTGTGCTCCCCTGTCACCGATGTTTAGGGCCCTGACTGAGGAGTGGGTGGTCCCCTGTTGTCTTTGACTTTGTCACTCCTCCCCATTCTCTTCCATGTTTTCATGGTTGAACGACACCTGCTGGTTGGGGTACATATTATAACTTCGTCTTAGTTCTGCAAATAACTGTCCTTTTCACGCTTGTTACCACTGTGAGGTTCCGTCTACATATCCCCTGCTGAGGATTCACAGCCTTTCATGTCCAGAGCATTTTGTCTGTTATTTGAAAGTCACTTTTTCTGGACATGAAAACTTTGGATCATATTTTCTTTCACTGAATTTCTTAAGTATGCTACTTTTCCTGCTGAAGTAAGCATTTCTGCAGAAAATCTAATTTTAATTTTCCTTGTAAGTCACCCTATCTCTTTGCCTACGTGCCCAGAAGACTATTTTCTTCCCTTTAAAATTTGGTAACATTGTTTGAATGTTTGGGTGTTGGTCATTCTGGATCAATACTACATGTGAATTCTTTTCGAATACGCAGCTTATTTAAAAATTTTATTTAGGAAAGCTTTTATTTTAATTATTGTATTTAATGTTTATCTCTGTTTCTTTGTTTTGGTTTTCATCTTCAGGATTGATGTTATGTTGGATATTCTTTGCCTCATTTTAATACTTAACGTTTCTTTCCAAATTATTTGAGACATATTTTATTTATTTTGATTATATTTTTTCAACTTCTGCTCCTTTTAAGGAATTAACTGTTCTTTTACTTGTTCTCATGTTCCTTCTAATCTAATCTTTATTTTTGTAATAACCTTTCATTCTATTTCTAATTCTTTCTAAGTTCTTTTACTCTAAGTTTTTTAAAAAAATCTTTGTCATTTTTTTTCAGGTTATATATCATTCTCTTGTGTCTTTCAGTTACTTTTAAAAGAGTAGGCTATCATTTTTATATGTTTTGTTGGTATGCTTTCTGGAATAATTTCATGGTCAAAGGAATGTCATTCTGTTCCTTATTCTGTTTTGTTTCCTTCCTTACAGAAATGTTGCATAGGATTTGAACTCGATTCTGTTCTACATTTTGTTTTTATCTGAGATTTGTATTTCCAATTTTTGGAGTTGTGATTTAGTTAGAAAGCGTGGCAAAGGAGTCAGGTAATCGAACTTCTTAGAGGTTTGTTTCTGCTGTTCAGAGTTAAAAATTGGTGGCTTGTATTCTGAGATGTGCTGATTCGGTCTCTCTCTGCCCCTTTAATCTGCTTTCTTCCTTTGACTCTGTCATCGTCGACTCAGATTTGATTCTGTTCTGAGCAGCTTCCGCTGAGTGCAGACTTGGGGTGTGAAACTCCTGGCTGGTCAGTGTCAGGAGTTCCTGTGGGTCCACAACCTCTCCCCGCTAACTCCTTACTCTGGGACGGTGTCAGCTCCTGTCTACACGTTGCCTCCAGGTGGGTATGCTCATGGATCCGTCACAAACCCTCTGGACCCTTGATTCTTCCTGTTGTGCTCATTCAGACACACGCAGGTCTTCTGGGTTTAGTGCTTTGTCCCCACTTGTTTGTATTTGGGCGTCTGCAGAGGTAACTGGTCATTTAGTTTTGTTGTCAATACTGTCTATGGGTTTTTGGCTTTCCTGTTTCACTGCCAGCTGTATTTTTGTGAGGGGATCCGGAAAGATTGAAAAACTACCCTGATGCCATAGTTTTGAAGAATCTATAATTCTGAAGAATCTAAATTTGGCAAAATATTAAAAAAAATCATCAATACAAATAAATTACTTGACATTATTTTACCATAATATCGTTAAAGAAAAGCACTCTGGATGGAGAAAAAAAGACTATATCTACAAATTCTGTGTATTTCAATTAAAAGATAGAGGTGCAAATAGCCTCCAGTAGAATTCATTCTCAGTCTCCCAGAATCCCAGCACATGAGAAATATTTTTCTCAATTCAAAATGGTATATTCTAAAGAGAAACTTCAGTTGAAAGTGTTAACGACTTCAAATTTGTTAAGCAAAAAATGCAACTTTGAAGAAAACTAGAATCAACTTTATTTAAAAATAAATTCTTCAGGAAAAATATAGCATTTTAGAAATAGGTATGTCTAGGAAACTGGTTAAAATATGTGAGTCTGTAGCATATAATAATTATGCAGTTGATTACATTTCAGCAATACTTTTTAAATGTTCAGAGGCTTGATATAATATTAAAAGTTTTTGCTTTAATATAAATACATCTATACTATTTTTACATAAAAAAACTATCATATAGGTCCATCAATGTAATAAAATCTATTTGTTGGTTAATAAACAAACATGTCAACTAACTAGATAATTTTGATTATTTTGAATGTTCCTTTTATTATGTGATGAATTGGGAGATTGGGATTGACTTATATACACTAATATGTATAAAATGGATAATTAATAAGAACCTGCTGTATAAAAAAATAAAATTAATAAAAAAGGTTTCTTGGTTTGGAAGGTCACTTGTATGATTCTGGCAGTAATGGACATTGCAAAACTAGTAGGGTCAGCATATGAGAGCCCTTAATAAGATGAAGTATAGCTATTAGAACAAGAAATATGCGGGTGTGATCAGAGAGGAATTTACTTGGGGTTGAGATTTTGGTAATTGTGTAGTTATTGATAACGACCATGACTTGGGTATAAGCATAAGAATAGGTGGGCTAACCCTGGGAAAGACAATATTTTGAAGGCGAGGGGATAACAAACTTTAAACCTAGGAGGTTGTACTGGTGTGGGTAGGAAGAGGACTGAAAATCAGAGACAGGAGGCACATCTCATCCTTGCGATGCATGAGAAGGAATGAGAGATTGTGCACGAAGACTGTACATTGTAGTCTCATGGCACGTACTTCATTGGATATTATTTGTCCTCTCAAAGTGAACACATTTATCACACGTAAAGTTATCTAAATTTCTCATATCAACTCTTATGTGTTTTGGAGGCTGTAAATCACAAAAGACAAAAAGGAACGGTGAGACCACAGAATACACATAACCTTAGATGTTGAAATGCAACAGAAAAACTTCCATCCATGAGGATAAAGTGTAAAGAAGCAGGTCAGACTAGATTTAGAAAGCTCTCTCCCTTAATTGGGGTATCTAATACAGGTCCTCCAATGTCTTAAGACTCCCTCACAAAAAGTAGTCTATATCTGTATCTATTAATCATATTAAACTTTCGTGAAGCACGTTAAGCACATGTGCCAAAACTTTACATTTATCACTTAATTAACATAATAATTCAGTGGAATAATTTGGTCACTGCTTTATAAGAGAACTGAGGTTTACAGTGACTGGGAAATCTGTCCTGTGTCATGTCATCAGTACAAGTTAGAACTTGCATTAAAATTCTCATATATTAGAGAATGAGCTCTTTTCATTACGTCATGTTGCCCACCACTTTACATTTTTGTGCAACTTTTAAAAATTTTAATCCTTCTAATGTCAACATTTCTACGTGTACGTGACAAATATTCCCCCATTTTCCGTCATTGAGATATAAGGACTAATAATATAAACTCAGCATATTAAAATCTTTGAAATGGCACGAGAAGTAACACTTTCCCTAAAATTTCCAAAATACGAGTTATTCATTAAAGAATTACAAGAGAATATCAACTGATTGATTGCTACAAATATTGATATTTAACATATATGTTCATGTGCAAAAAATATCCTAGGTTTTGTGTGGAAAATTAACTGTAGGGTCACAAAGTTGAAAACCCAAATATATGATAAACCAGACAGTGGAGACAAGAAAGGGGGACCATAAATGTAAACGTGTAAATACAGCAGCGTGGCGGTCTTGCAGACTTTATTACGTGTGCAAATATGTGTAATGTCAAACGCAGATAAAATATATATGTTATATGTAGATTATTCTTCCACATCAATTTTGTAAGCAAGTAGAAAACTGTATATTGGGCGATGATGCAAACAAACGAACTCATAATGAGTTCAATCACTTACCCCCAAATGAGTCTCACTAACTGGGAACTGTAATAAATACAAGTTTGCAGAAGTGGAATGGGTTGACTTTGGAAATGAGTTAGTTATTACCCATCACTGAAACTGACTTCCAAAGTGATTATTTAATGGATAGTTCCCATGTAAATGTAAAACGTGTAAATGTGACTCCATAAATGTGACTTTCGTGTGTCCAATTCTTTTTCCAAGTGGTTTGTTTGAATGTTTTGAAGACTTCTTACCCATCCTCATCCACCAGAATACTAATGCCACAGTGATATCTACTGTAAAAGGTACATTTAAATAGCAACTCTTTTTTTTTTTTTTTTTTGCGGTACGCGGGCCTCTCACTGTTGTGGCCTCTCCCATTGCGGAGCACAGGCTCCAGACACGGAGGCTCAGCGGCCATGGCTCACGGGCCCAGCCGCTCCGCAGCATGTGGGATCTTCCTGGACCGGGGCACGAACCCGTGTCCCCTGCATCGGCAGGCGGACTCTCAACCACTGCGCCACTAGGGAAGCCCTAAGTAGCAACTCTTAAGATCAGTCTTGACTCAGAAAATTTTGCACAAAGACAGTACTGAGACATGGCAAATGAGAAGCAATTCCTGAACTTGGTGGGCCATGTGGATGGCATCTGACAAAAATCATAGAGAAGTGGATTGGGCAAAGGATAGGAATAAAAATGGGAGTAGGTTATAGTAAAGTCTGATGAGCTTTTTCACAGCCTTTCCTGAATTTCTCATGAGATGGGGTAGCTGTGCAGCCGACTGCATCTAAAGAAAAAACACTAAAATGATGACTGTGTTTGTGTAGCCAGGGCTTAGAAGGTCACGTCTCTTTTATTCTTATTTTGTTGAGACTTTGCATTACGAAAAGGTGTTGGAATTGTCAAATAATTTTTCTGAATCTGTTGAGATGATCCGGTGGGGTTTTCCCCTTTATTTTATTCATATGCTGTATTGCATTAATTGATTGTGAGCTGCTAAACAAACCTTGTGTTCCTGGGGTAAATCCCTTTTTGTATACTGCTGAATTCAGCCTAGTTGTTTGTTGTTTAGGATTTGTGCCTCTTTATTCATGAGGTGTTGGTTTACTGTTTGCCTGTGATGTTCATGTCTGGCTTCCTTCCTCTGTCCTTCTTCTGGAACGCCCATTACACATACTTTCATTCTTCTCTCTTTGCGTTCTTCAGACTAGATAATCTCCGTTGATCGGTTTTCAAGTCACTGACTCTTTGTTCTGTCTTCTCAAATCTGCTGTTGAGCACCTCTATTGAATTTTTCATATCGGTTATTGTATTTTTCAACCCGAGAATTCCTATTTAAACTTTTCATCTTTTCTTTCTCTTTGACATTCTCTACTGGTTGAAACATTATTCTGTTACTTTATTTTGCTTCTTTAGACATTGGTTCCTTAGCTCCTTGGATGTATTTTGTAAACAGCTGAGTTGCAGTTCTTATCTAGACCTTCCTCAGGGACATTTGTGTTAATGTCTTCTCCTCTGTGTATGAGCTATACTTTCTTTTTTCTTTGCATACCTCGTACTTTGGCATTGAAGACTAGACATTTTGAATAGTTTGTTTTGGCAAGTCTGCAAATCAGATGCTCTCTTTGAGAGTTTTTTTTTTTTTTTTCTTTGAGAGTTTTTAAAGTATTTATAAACTTCTCATTTCACAGACGTTCCTCTCTAGTTTTCAGTTAGTCTGTTGTTTGCCCTGTTTCCTAGGACCTCAGGCAGCGGCAACTAAAACCTCTGGCTGTAAGTGTTTCCAACACATGCAACCACCCCCCTTCCAGCTGGGTGACAGCTTTGGCACCGGGCAAGCTCTGAGTCAGGGGAGTAAAGACAGGCCGTTTGAGCCAGGCTTCCGTGGAGCCACCGGACAGGTCCAAACAAGTACTTACACATCTTTGTAAATGGGGTCTGTTCGGCTCCTTATGCTACTACTGGGAATGTGGGCTGGTATTTTCAAAGCCACCATGAAGTTGGGAAACAGAAGATGGGAAGGAGGCAAGTTAAAATGCCACAAATGTCACTGTTCTCACCAAGACTCAGTTGTTTTTTTTTGAGTAAGCACAATCTAGGTTGCTGAAAGCCTTTCGGTACTCTCAAATATTGATACTAACGGGCTTTTCCAGTTTTTTGTTGCTTTTTTGGAAGGGACAGTTTCAGAGTTCCTTACTCTGCCATTTGCTGATGACACTATGGTTTTTAATTTGTAACTTTTTTTTTCCCTCTCACTGCTGTGGCCTCGCCCGTTGCAGAGCACAGGCTCCAGACGCACAGGCTCAGCGGCCATGGCTCACGGGCTTAGTTGCTCTGCGGCATGTGGGATCCTCCCGGACGGGGGCACGAACCCGTGTCCCCTGCATTGGTAGGCGGACTCTCAACCACTGTGCCACCAGGGAAGCCCTAATTTGTAACTTTTAAATCATAATTTAATCAACTAAGAAATTATTATAACCTGTGCAGCTAATACTTTATCTGAGAGGTCTATAGACTTTTAGAAAAACATATTAAATGTTAATGTACTATGTCTAAACAAAAATCATATAAGGAAGGTCTCCATCGTTTTAAAAAAGATATTTAATTTTCACTTTCCTGGGGATATTTATATGCATTATCTTTCAAGGCATAGATATATCCTATAAGACTTCCAGTCCTGTAAATGTATACCAAAAAATATATAAAAAATTATTACAGGACTCTTCTTTGCTAGTTCTTTTGTGTTCAATATAACGATTAAATAGGAAGAAGTATCAGCATATATAAAAAATGACTATTGAACGGGGAATTCATGTTTTTCTGTCTCTTCTGAAGCATAACAGGTAGTTATGCTGTAGACATATGAAAAGGTGGAAGGAAAAAATGACAAGCAGATAGGAACCAGGCATGAAAAATAAAGAGTAATTAGTTTATCACATGTTGAAATTTTATGTTTAAGAAAGAGGAAACATTTAGTTGGCAGAGACTGTGAGATGAACGATTTCCAATTTGATGCTCAAATGAACAAAAGATCATTTCTCAAGGGTGGCTGATGGAAGCGTGGCTGCTTCTAATGTGAGGATGACTCAGAAACACTCTTCTTGTAAGAAAGTCATAATTTCCTGGAATTATGGTACTCTCAAGTAACTAGTGAACAGTATTTTAAACAGGAAAAATGGCAAATCCATTGCATTAAAAATAACTCCAAAAAGCTAATCCTTTTATTCTCACTGTCAAAAGCAGAAAGAATGAATCAGTTTGAATAGGTCCTATTGAATACCCTGTTTAAATGAATACAGCAAATAGTGTAAATGCTCCATGGCTTGCTTTCTATTATTAAAAAAAGTCATCTAGATAATAGGCAGTTTCATTAAGTCAGCCCAGCCAGTGTGCATTTTTATATCTTAAAAAGAAGACTTTAGATCATATATTTTTGTAAAATCACCTTTTCCTTGTTTTGAAAAACAACATGTCAACGTGACTTTATACTATTTTGAGTATAGAATAGTCTAAGCTGATTAGATGGTCAAACGTTACCTACATGGTTAACTCAAAACCTTTGAACTTCTCCTTATCAATCACCAAGTATCAGAAAATAAAGGGACTATGAAATTATGCTGTCAGAGTAATATAATACTGAACACACACACACACACACACACACACACACACACACAAATGAGACATCATTAAGATCCCAATGGGAGCACAATTAGAGAACATTTAAAAGGAATTTATTACTTTCTACAAAATGTGGTTTCTATATTTTCCTAAACAAGTCTTCTTTGAGAAGAAGATAAAATAAGTACTTGTACCTAACAGATGCTTATATATAAGATAGTGGGAGGAAAGTTAAGTTAGAATGAGCAGCTGAATGCTGTTTTCCATGTAGTAGAAAGTGTTACAAAACACTGAGGAGACACTGGGACTTAGAGAGTCAGGCCGTGCCATTCCCCGTAAGGTGTGTCTGGGCATCAGCGGCCTCATCCCGGCCCAGGTGGGGCTGACCTGCATCCACATGCTCTCCAAGACTTTCCAGGTGCTGGTCGCCTGCAGAGAGGAAAAGCCAAAGAAAAATGTGCCTAGCTCTTGTTCTGTTAAAATATTGAGCAACGTATATTTTAAACAATCTACTGGTTTGTTCTCTGGGATTGATCTATAACTTACATCCTCTTAGTCATTTAAAAGTAAATAAGGTCCCCCCCCCAAAAAAAGTAAATAAGGCCATTTATGACCCATGAGCAAGATGACAGGCATTAAATTTATTTTTTAAAAATTGCTCGTGTGACATATAATTGGTATTTAATATTAATATCTGTGCCAGGCTTTTAGTCCTAAAAATTTGTAATGGTGTCTCCTAAAAATGAAAATCCCTCTTTTGGTTTGAAAACGTGAGATTCTGATTTTCACTGAAAGAAGCATGTGGAAAAGCAATCGAATGCATTAAAGGAAGTGACACAAAGATTAAAGAATAGGACGTATCATACACTCAACAGAAAACTCCAATATTTAAATTTATTAATGACATCCACATACTATTACTTTTGTCTCTATGGTTGTATTTTTTGGGTACCTTTGACTTTTAATTTAAAAATTTTGTGTTCAAACTTTTATATTAGTGATGGATTCCATAAATTTTAATGTTTAATAAAATCATATTGAGAGAAAGTAATTTTGAACACCTTGAATAAATGCAAAGATTTAAAAAATAAAAGTCAAATGTTTCATTATAAATTTTAATGTTATTTTAATCTTCATTTCATTTCCTTATTCTAGTGTCACTTTTAAATTTATTTGATTTCGTAAGTACATAGAAATATTTTATATTACAACTTATTGCCTCTTGAGTAATGATCAGTAGCAGAAGTGCATCATTATAACAAATATTTTATTTTGAATGTGTAAATGTACCTATTAAATGTGAACCACATAGACTGAAAATCTATCTTTGAATATATAAAAGTTTGAAACCACACCTCTTGTGTGCATTTCTGATCAGGAAAATGTAGAATAAAAACTTTTAAAACGTAGATTCATATGCAGAATAAGACTCCATGGATGTTAGAAAGTGGAAGACAGAGATAAACTGATTAGTTGCACATTTATCATAGACAAGGCAGTATTGTGAATAGTTTTGATGAAATAAAAATAAGGTATTTACATTGTGCTCCTGGAAATTATCCTCCAAGAAAATGGAAATACAAAAGAAGCAGCACGTTTCCTCCTCAAAGATATTTCAAATATGTTTGAAGCAAAGCTTCCTGGACAGTTTTTTTTTGTTTATTTTCTTGATTTGATTTTTCAGCCTGAAAATATAAGTAACTTTTATTGATATGATAACCCATAGCTCTCTTGTTTAGACTTTGGGAACTTCATGGTGAGAATCTATGGAGCAAATAAATAATCCTTTTTCTTCTCCTTAATTCGGAACCATTGAGAAATGTGATGGCGAGACAGATGGAGCCCAACCCCCTGCTCATTAGCAAGAAAGCAGACTGAGAGCATGATTTCCTCTCCACGGACACAGGGACTTGCTCAGAACCCACCCAAGTCAGACGGACACCCTTAGCCCCCAGGCCTTGCCCGTGGGGCAGAGACCACCTGACCGCAAGTGTGTGGAATCGAGCACCAGAGCACCTTTGACAGACGGGCTGCATCTAAAATGCAAACCGAAAGAGCCTAAGCCTGATATTCAATTTCTTCTTCCACACTCATGTCTTAGGCAGGTCGCTGCGCCCTGAGGCCTGGGGAAGGAAGAGGTGGCAGGAGCAGCTGGGATATTTCTCGTATTTGCTTCTCCTGGCGGTGAGTTCTTGGGTGGCAACAGGAGGATGGAAGGTAAAGCCCATCACACCTATACAGTGCCCCCGCTCCCCGAGTTCTGGAGACTCTCAGAGCCCTTCTTCCTGTCCCAGCTCTGCAGGGACAACAGCTGTGGTCTCCCTAAGACTGGGAAAAAGTGTTATAAATTTATACTCAACTGTTAGAAGTTGTGAACTTTGCTTGGAACCCAGATCAAAGCGGGTTTGCAGCCCATGTGGGACAGAAAGCATTTAATAGATGTCAGGATGTCAAATTTGGATATTGCTTTATTTAATATGTGCGTTAGAACACTCCATACTTTTCAATTCTATTGCGAAAACCACAGTTTACATCAAAGAGCGTAAACATAACAGGTATCTGTTGTAAAATAAACATTACTGATAATTGTTCCTTTGGTGTAACGTAAAACAAAGCTTCTGTCACCACGTTGTATAAGCCATCTTCCAGTCTGAAAAGAGTCTAATATTGGTTCTTAAAATGCAGAAAGCCACTTATTTCAGTCAAAGGATTACTGACACCTGGAGTTGGAAGAAATATTAAGATCACCTGGTTCAAATCGGTTTTTTTTTTCCCATTGAAATCCAGAAGCCCACATAAGTCAGCTGGTTTTCAGATGTAAACTCATGATAGGTTAGGCCCAGAACTCCATTTTCCTCATCCAAGTCCAGTGGTCCTTCTAATTTACGATGACGCAATCTATATATTTTCAAATGAACTACGTTATTGAAGAATAAATGATAGAGAGGAGTGCACAAATTGTAAGTATCCAGCTCCACGTGTTTTCACATGGTGAGCACAGCCCTGTGATCCCCACAAATCAGGAACCGTCGGCTCCCCCTGCACCCCACACACCCCACTACACCCTGGGGAAGTAAAGCCTCTGGGTGTCTGTCACCAAAGTAATCCTCCCCCCTTATTTCATCTAAGTTCAACCACGGAGTCAGCACTCTTCATGTCTGGTCTCTCACTCAATGCCACGTGGCGAGAGTCTTCCCTGTTTTTTGCACATGGCCTGTGTTTGTTGACATATAGTGCAGGCTGCTATCTCTTGTGCGGTTCCTGTGTACACAAATCAAAAAGGTCCCCGACAACACGGTTCAAGTTTCAGTGTCCGTGACTAGGAATTGTGAGTATTTTCATGAACTGGAACCTTCCATGCTCGACAGCTGTCCACAAATCACCGATGCACAGCAGGTCACCGACCGTTCCTGTCCTTCCTTCTGAGCACCTCGATCGTCACCGTGAGTCTAGCATCTGCTTCGTGCACAGACAGCCAAGTGTGCAGCTGTGCTTGGGTGACGAACCACATGGCAGCCTATAAAAGGAATGATCAAGAGAGGACACTGTGGGGCTTCCCTGGTGGTGCAGTGGTTGAGAGTCCGCCTGCCGATGCAAGGGACACGGGTTCGTGCCCCGGTGCGGGAAGATCCCACATGCTGCGGAGCGGCTGGGCCCGTGAGCCATGGTTGCTGAGCCTGCGCGTCCGGAGCCTGTGCTCGGCAACGGGAGAGGCCACAACACTGAGAGGCCCGCGTACCGCAAAAAAAAAAAAAGGATCAGAGACTTGAACAGACTCCTCAGCAAAGATGTCCCAATGGCAAAAAGCATCTGAACAGATGTCATCAGGGATTTATGTGGCTTTTCCATGGGCAAAAAGGTCTTTAGAAAAGATGAGGATGTTTCTAGCAGCCAAGTCTGAGTCGATGCGGACAGGTCGACGGGGGATGAGCGAACAGGGATGCGGCCCCGCGCGGCAGGGCCTGGGCTACTGCAGCTGCAGGTGAGCAGACGTGCTAAGAGGCAGTTCAGCAGGGAGAACTTCTAGATCATTTAAGTATCCAGGCCAAATTAAGGTAACATTTTTTACACCTGTGTTACTTTTGTTTTTCTGCCGGGTCTTCAAAGGAACCCAGTTGCACGTGGGTTAAATTGGGCCCGAGGAGGA
Organism: Globicephala melas; assembly: GCF_963455315.2. NCBI lineage: Eukaryota > Metazoa > Chordata > Mammalia > Artiodactyla > Delphinidae > Globicephala > Globicephala melas. The sequence continues at coordinate 114,474,304 of NC_083319.1, read as the reverse complement.
AGTCAGCGCTTTGGCTGAGGCCGGCGTCCTGCTCAGCGCTCCCAACGGGAGGACGAAACTCCACGACCTCCTGCTTCCCCTGGGCCATTCACCAGGTTTGCACTATCTGTTTTTTTCTGTCACTATTATAATTTGTTTCACTCTGTGAATGTTACTGAATGGTTTTGCAATACTGACGTGGGCTGGTGTTAAAAATGATCAAATACTCTACGTACGCAGTGATACACAGGCATCTTCTCAGACGTACACGCCCTGTGAAGGTTGATTCACTTACACGGCACATCGTGCTCCGGCCCGATTCCCTCTGTGATGGTCTGAACTCTTAACAAAGCTGCTTCCTAAGTCCTGGGTGATGCCAGGTAGCGGCCTGGGGATGGTGGCTCTGAGATGAGCACAGCGGGTGGTGATTTGAGGTGATGGATCCAGCTGGGGTTTGCAGTTGAGGCTGTTCAGTTCCCACTTTCTCTATGAAAAAAAAATAATTGAATTGATTCTCGTAGAGCTTGTCGGAGAGCTTCAAGTGTCTGTCCTTCCACTGTAAGAGGGGAAGGACCAGTTGTGATGGGCAGCCTTTTCCTCAGGGCAGAACTTGGCCCAATGCCCCTATCCGTGGTTCACGCCCAGGACAATCCTGCCTTACATTCTGATCAAAAATTGTTCCTAAATCAAACTTCGAATTGATGCCCCAGCTCTGAGGTTTGCTGACTGTGTAACCTGGGAAGTCACGTGATGTGTGTAGACCTGAGCTTCCCTTCGTTTAAAATCAAGGTGGTTCATAGAGGCAAAGATCAGATTAGCGATTGACGGGGATGGGGGGAGGGGGATTCAAAGTATCTGGTCAGTGGGTATGGGGTATTTTGGCGGGGGTGATGGTGATGAAAATGATCTGGGGCTAGAGCGTGGTGCTGTCTGTCCAACACTGTGAAGGTACTAAAAGCTACTCAGCTGTACACTTTAACGTTGTTAAAGTGGTGAATTTTATATGATGTGAATTTTATCTCAAAAAATATAAGGTGGCTGTACTGCATGATATTCAAGATCCCTGAAAACAACTTCTCCCTGCACTTTGGCACACGAAGACCTTTGTCCTAAGGAACATCTGATGCTTTAGCACACAGGATGGGAGTCCCTGCATCTGGGTGAAGTCTACCACGGTTTTATAAATTTTGGCTGCCACATTTGGGGCACTGGCTTGAATTTGGTCTAGATTTACTGACATGCCTTTGAGGAACATTGAAATGAGTCTGACATGAACTGGATTCAGTTCCAAGAGGATCGAAACAGTCCTTCCTGCTCCCGGGACTCTGACCATGCCCTTCCTTCTGCCCGTGGAGCCTGAGGGGCAGGACAGCAGCCCCCAGACTCAGGGAGCTGAGGGTCTGCATGGTGGCCTCCCGGTCAGACAGTGGGGATGCCTTAGTGGGTAAAATTAAGTAAAGGGAGTAGTCATAGCTGCCTGCTTATTCTTTCTTTGCTAAAGCTTACTTCGTGTTTATTTTTCAAAAATTCAATGAATATATCAGTATATTTTGTTTATCCTGCATAGCCCTTCTTCGCACACTTACTGAGGAAAGGCACAAGCATATTGCTGTGTTAGCTCACTTTCCAGAACCCAGCCCTCCTGAGGCCAGTGCTACGCCTTCCAACTAATATTGGCCATTTTCTCTACATCCAAACTGGGCCCAGGGGACCCAGCAAATGAGTAAATATGCTAATGCATATTTGAAATGCAAAGTTTTTATTTGTATATAAAGGTTATTATATATACGTCCATATGTACACACACGTAATGTTTACGATTGTTTGTACTTGAAAAATATTTTCTATGGTTTGCCATCATCGTTTCTAAATAGCGTCATCTTTTCAGACATCAGAGAGCACCCTGCACGTCATATACAGGCAGGAAATGCTTTCTGAAAGACTGGCTGAAAGAAAATCCTTGCGTTGCTTCAATCAATTTTAAACCAAAGGAAATGTTGTAGTTTCTGTGAGAGGGCCTGTGTGTGAGTCTGTGTGTGTGTGTGTGTGGACACTCAGTTGAGTAATTACGGCTGTCCCTTGTGGAGACCACCCGCTGGGCTGGCATGGTCCACCGTGTTCCGTATCTTTCCTGTTTCGTTTCCGTAAAGGTCTCTTTACACTCTCACCGGCTGGGTCCCTCGTCTGACATGAGGAGCCTCACTTTCTTCTCAAGCAGTTTCTCGCATCTCTGTTGCTGCATTTTGTCAGCTTTGTGCCACAGTTGCCGTTGCAAATAATGAGAGGGGTGTGGAGCACAGGAGCGTCTGAGGGTGTGCTTCTCAGGGTGCGCACGGTTCCTTTATAGAATCACAGTGAGTTAGTTAAGGCGTAATCAAGAGGCTTTAATATGAAGGCTTTGATTATTGTTTAATGTTGATTTCTAGAAGTTGTAATAGTCGATGGCCTGTCTTTAAAAATCAGTGAAGAGTAAGAAGGGTATAAATACTCCTTTCGGTCTTCTCTCATTGTGTGTGAGTCGAGGTTTTATTTTTCCTTTTAGAACGCCAAAGAGTTTTCAGTTTAACATACAACATACTGCATTTTAATGAAAACTTGAGAAATGCTGCATATATGTAGAAAGACTTACCTTGCTTTTGCTCTGTGCCATGGGTATGATTGGCTTTATTTTCATTTCTAACAGCAGGGAGACCCACACCCGACTGGGAGTAATCTGATGGAAAGGGGTTTATGCCACCAGTTACTAAACCGAAGTCCTTTCCCCCCCAAAAAAAAAGTTTTGTTCTTTTTTTTACTTTTTCCCCACAAATATTCATAATGATAAGTCTCATTTCTATCTGGCTCTTATTTAATTATAATTTAAGATTTGATCTGTCCCTTAAGTTCTCACAAGATGGATGCCCTGTAGGGAAAGGCTGTAAAGCAACAAGACCCAGGTTCCCATCCAGACTCAGTTATATAATTGGAACAGTGACTTTGGTTCAATCACTTAATTTTCAAAAAACTCAATATTCTCACCTGTGGTATAATTAAAAATGACACCCACCTCAAAAGTTTTTTCAAGTTTATATTGCATAATGTCTATAATATCCTTTTATGTGTCATAAACTGGATCCGATTCAAGCTGACTGTTCATCCTAACCACTGAGAAGGGCATTGCACCAAGATGCATATCTGAAAGTTCAGGGCAGACAGTATCAGGGGAAGGCCTAACGCAGCACTGGCTGGTGTGACACTGCCTCTTCTGTAACCTTAGACCATTTAAGCCTTTTAAAAAATTTTTTACAAAATTTTATTGAAGTATAGTTGATTTATAATGTTGTGTTAATTTCTGCTGTACAACATAAGTCTTAATATCTTTATCTGTAAAGAGAGAGATGATAAAGTTCAACTTACAGGGCTGTCGTTAGGATTAAATGAGATAAATCCTAGCACAGTTCGGCATATGCTAAGTGGTCAGTACAGTTAAGCGATTACTTTTCTGTTTCCTGAGCTGTGGATGTCCAGGCTCTGCTCTCTGCCAATCTCCAGACGAAGCAATACTGCCAATCCAGGGATCTGGTTGTGACTACAAAACCAGTGTTTGCTGTGTTTATAGATGCTCTTCTGTTCCCCAAGACCAGATTTTCTGGTCTGCATAAACCACTAGCAAAAGGAAGCAGCCGGCGTGTTGAGGTCATCCAAGTGATTTGACGTATTAGAAACACATCTAAATCTCAAAAGCTGGTAATAATTGCTTGTGAATGATCAAAGTGGTCTACATTATTCCATCATTCTAAGGGGAATCTGGTCCTATTCTCCTCAGTGGCTTTAACTAATTTTAACTAGACCGACAGTACTGTCCAAGAGCTTGTTTAAGACTTCAATTCTATACTAAATTGGTACTTAAGGACTTAAAAATATCCAAGTATATTTTTAATTAGCATACCAGTGTTAAATGTTCATTAAGTGCTCAAAAACAGTTATTAAGTATTTAAAATTTTTTTCTGAAATATGATATATAAGTTTGAGTTGAAAAGTAATTGATAATGAAAAAGGAATACCGATACCCTTCTATCCAATTGCCCATGATATATCAATGATGTAACAAAAATGATTACACCTCTGTGGCTTAAAGGGAGCAAAGATTTTAGTTTCTTACTCAGTTGGAATTTCCTAAGGATATTCTACAATTCTTAATGTGGCTAAATAATAATGAAAAAGCAGGACCTTACTATCTCTACTTTGTATTTACGGAATTGTAGGTTTTTATTCAGAATCCAAAGGTACTTTGGAGGATTAAGATCTGTTTGCTTTTGGTGAGCTAACTTAAAGTGGTGATAAAAATCAGTTATCATGCAAATGTTTCTCTGCTGTTTAAAAATATCATTTTTCTATTTTTGTAAAAGTTTAATTATAAACTATAAAGCTATGGAAAAGCTGACTTTATTAACTCTAGGAAATGCTAACTAGAAAATTACAGTCTCAACATTCAGGAGAACTAAGCTATCACATTAGCCATGTATTGTGAGAGTAAAGTTAGTCCCTCTTCATCTGCATGTTGTCTGTATTAGGACTGATTAAAGCGTCTTTCTAAATCTTTCACCTAATTTAGAGTCAATTAAAAAATTACAACTTTCTGATTAATTTCCAGTTGTTTTAAAAATATCATGTTGATCCAACTGAAATTGTGGAATTAGCTTAATTGACAAATTAATATTTTTATCATACTCTATTATTAATTTGAAGATAGATATCCTTAATTAAACCAATCATGTATGAGTAACTAAGTATTAAGCCTGAAACACTGTATATTTATTTATTTATTAACATTTTTATTGATTTGCTTTACAGTGGTGTGTTAGTTTCTGCTTTATAACAAAGTAAATCAGTTATACATATACATATATCCCCATATCTCTTCTCTCTTGTGCCTCCCTCCCTCCCACCCTCCCTATCCCACCCTTCCAGTTGGTCACAAAGCACCGAGCAAATCTCCCTGTGCAATGCGACTACTTCCCACTAGCTATCTGTTTTACATTTGGTAGTGTATATATGTCCATATATACACTACCACTGTCTCACTTTGTCCCAGCTTACCCGTCCCCCTCCCTGTGTCCTCAAGTCCATTCTTTAGTAGGTCTGCATCTTTATTCCCATCGTGCCCCTAGGTTCTTCATGACCTTTTTTTTTTTTTGATTCCATATATATGTGTTAGCATACGGTATTTATTTTTCTCTTTCTGACTTACTTCACTCTGTATGACAGACTCTAGGTCCGTCCACCTCACTATAAATAACTCAATTTCGTTTCTTTTTATGGCTGAGTAATATTCCATTGTATATATGTGCCACATCTTCTTTATCCATTCATTTGTCAGTGGACACTTAGGTTGCTTCCATGTCCTGGCTATTGTAAATAGTGCTGCAGTGAACATTGTAGTACATGACTCTTTTTGAATTATGGTTTTCTCAGGGTACATGCCCAGTAGTGGGATTGCTGGGTTGTATGGTAGTTCTAATTTTAGTTTTTTAAGGAACCTCCATACTGTTCCCCATAGTGGCTATATCAATTTACATTCCCACCAACAGTGCAAGAGGGTTCCCTTTTCTCCACACCCCCTCCAGCATTTATTGTTTGTAGATTTTTTCATGATGGCCGTTCTGACCAGTGTGAGATGATATAGCATTGTAGTTGTGATTTGCATTTCTCTAATGATTAGTGATGTTGAACATTCTTTCATGTGTTTGTTGGTAATCTGTATATCTTCTTTGGAGAAATGTCTGCTTAGGTCTTCTGCCCATTTTTGAAGTTGTTTGTTTTTTTGATATTGAGCTGCATGAGCTGCTTATAAATGTTGGAGATGAATCCTTTGTCAGTTGCTTCATTTGCAAATATTTTCTCCCAGTCTGAGGGTTGTCTTTTCGACTTGTTTATGGTTTCATTTGCTGTGCAAAAGCTTTGAAGTGTCATTAGGTCCCATTTGTTTACTTTTGTTTTTATTTCCATTTCTCTAGGAGGTGGGTCAAAAAGGACCTTGCTGTGATTGATGTCATAGAGTGTTCTGCCTATGTTTTCCTCTAAGAGTTTTATAGTGTCTGGCCTTACATTTAGGTCTTTAATCCATGTTGAGTTTATTTTTGTGTATGGTGTTAGGGAGTGTCATAATTTCATTCTTTTACATGTAGCTGGCCAGTTTGCCCAGCACCACTTATTGAAGAGGCTGCCTTTTCTCCATTGTATATTCTTGCCTCCTTTATCAAAGATAAGGTGACCATATGTGCGTGGGCTTATCTCTGGGTTTTCTATCCTGTTCCATTGCTCTATATTTCTGTTTTGTACCAGCACCATACTGTCTTGATTACTGTAGTTTTGTAGTATAGTCTGAAGTCTGGGATCCTGATTCCTCCAGCACCGTTTTTATTTCTCAAGATTGCTTTGGCTATTCGGGGTCTTTTTTGTTTTCATACAAATTGTGAAATTTTTTGTTCTAGTTCTGTGAAAAATGCCAGTGGTAGTTTGGTAAGGATTGCATTGAATTTGTAGATTGCTTTGTGTCCTGTAGTCATTTTCACAATGTTGATTCTTCCAATCCAAGAACATGGTATATCTCTCCATCTATTTGTATCATCTTTAATTTCTTTCATCAGTGTCTTATAATTTTCTGCATATAGGTCTTTTGTCTCTTTAGGTAGGTTTATTCCTAAGTATTTTATTCTTTTTGTTGCAGTAGTAAATGGGAGTGTTTTCTTAATTTCACTTTCAGATTTTTCATTGTTAGTGTATAGGAATGCAAGAGATTTCTGTGCATTCATTTTGTATCCTGCTACTTTACCAAATTCATTGATTAGCTCTAGTAGTTTTCTGGTAGCGTCTTTAGGATTCTCTATGTATAATATCATGTCATCTGCAAACAGTGACAGCTTTACTTCTTCTTTTCCAGTTTGGATTCCTTTTATTTCTTTCTCTTTTCTGATTGCTGTGGCTAAAACTTCCAGAACTATGTTGAATAATAGTGGTGAGTGTGGGCAACCTTGTCTTGTTCCTCATCTTAGTAGAAATGGTTTCAGTTTTTCACCATTGAGAACGATGTTGGCTGTGGTTTGTCATATATGGCCTTTATTGTGTTGAGGAAAGTTCCCTCTATGCCTACTTTCTGGAGGGTTTTTATCATAAATTGGTGTTGAATTTTGTTGAAAGCTTTTTCTGCATCTATTGAGATGATCATATGGTTTTTCTCCTTCAATTTGTTAATATGGTGTATCACATTGATTGATTTGCATATATTGAAGAATCCTTGCATTCTTGGAATAAACCCCACTTGGTCATGGTGTATGATCCTTTTAATGTGCTGTTGGATTCTGTTTGCTAGTATTGTGTTGAGGATTTTTGCATCTGTATTCATCAGTGATATTGGTCTGTAGTTTTCTTTCTTTGTGGCATCTTTGTTTTGTTTTGGTATCAGGGTGATGGTGGCCTCATAGAATTGTATATTTATTTTTTATCAGAGATGCAGGCTGCAGTAGGTTAGCTTATTTGACATATGCATTACAATTAAGTATAATATTGTAGGAAAAATATTACTATCTCAATAGTCACATTTATAATTATTTTTAATTTTACTGAAATATATTTGATTTATGAGATTGTGTTTAATTTCTGCTGTACAGCAAAGTGACTCAGTTATACATATTCTTTTTCGTTATGGTTTTTCACAGGATATTGAATATAGTTCCCTGTGCTATACAGTAGGACCTTGTTGTTTACTCATTCTGTGTATACTAGTTTACATCCGTTGAGTCCAAATGCCCAATCCATCCCTCCTACCCTTGGCAACCACAAATGTGTTCTCCATGTCTGTAAGTCTGTTTCTGTTTTGTAGATATGTTGATTTGTGTTTTATTTTAGATTCCACATATAAGTGATATCATATGATATTTGTCTTTCTGTTTCTGACTTACTTCACTTAGTATGATAATCTCTAGTTTCATCCATGTTGCTGCAAATGGCATTATTTGATTCTTTTTTATTGCTGAGTAATATTCCATTTTATATATGTGCCACATCTTTTTTATCCATTCCTCTGTCATCGGACATTCAATATTAGTCACATTTTTGCCTTGGCTTCTGAGATGCCTGAGGATTTGACACTTGGTCTGATTTCTTACAACACTAACTCAAGGAATCTATAGGAATATTCTACATATTCTTTTTTTTTTTTTTTTGCGCTACGCGGGCCTCTCACTGTTGTGGCCTCTCCCGTTGTGGAGCACAGGCTCCGGATGTGCAGGGTCAGCGGCCATGGCTCACGGGCCCAGCCACTCCGCGCCATGTGGGATCCTTCCGGACCGGGGCACGACCCCGTGTCCCCTGCATTGGCAGGTGGACTCTCAACCACTGCGCCACCAGGGAAGCCCTACATATTCTTTGAGTTATATGTTGTAGCCCAAGCACAGTGAATCAACTTCTGGGCAGTGTTCATTTTAATCTCAGGACAGTAAATGAAGGTGATGTGCATTACACAAACGAGGACAAACTCCATCCTTTCTCTGAGCTGGACCTCGAGGCCCCAGAGCCCCTTGTACACTGAGAGCTGTAGCTTGTGTCTCAGGAGAGGAGTTGGAGGGGCAGCTCAGTGGGAGCCCCAACGTGGGTGAGCCTGTGCAGTGTTGGGTAATCATTACAGTGTTGTCGTTCCTTCATTTTAATCCAGCCCTAAGGATGAAAACTTACTTTCTATGGTCTTTGCTGTGGAGGATGCAAGGTGAGGTTTTGCACAGCAGTAGAAGCAGCAGGTCAGGTGAGGAGAAATCTGTCCTCACAGTCGTGGGACCTGGGATCATTCACGATCTGATCGGGGGTGCAGTGGACGGGGGCCCTGGCTGGGGGTGCTGTTGAGAGGTCTGGGGCTGTTGACCTGGAGCAGCAGGGGAAGGGCCTGCAGCAGGACAGTACCTAGGCCTTTTCCTCCCCCGGTTTCTGTTGGACGTGCTCGGTAGAGGCTAAGTTCTGGCAGTAAACTCCTTGGGATTGAACAACTGTAATTTAGTCACATACAGATTAGAACCCTAAGGCTCAGACAGGTTAGGCAATTTTCCCGAGATCCCAGGTAATAAATTGCAGAACCAGCGTTAAAACTTAATCTGCATTATTTTAAGCCTTTCCAATCTAATACGCTCCCCAAAGTTATAAATGATGAAAATTCAAAAATTGCAGTTGATCAGTAATTGCTAATGGTACCAACTATTAGTCATGGCAGTGCAGCTACATCTGTGGATACTGGATACAGTTTCGTTCCAACATCTTCTATGAGGAGGAGGGAGCCAGGGGAAATAAGGAGGTCGTCCGGGAAGACAGAGAAACTGCCCTAACTCGTTTTGCACCTTTGTCTGCCTTGGCTGGCTTGTGTAGATGACTTTGAGAAAATCTGTGGTTTTATTTTTTTTTTTAATAATTTTTTCTATTTATTTATATATTTATTGTTGGCTGTGTTGGGTCTTTGTTGCTGTGCACGGACTTCCTCTAGTTGCGGCGAGCGGGTGCTGCTCTTTGTTGTGGGGCGCGGGCTTTTCATTGCCGCGGCTTCTCTTGTTGCGGAGCGTGGGCTCTAGGCGCGCAGGCTTCGGTAGCTGTGGCTCATGGGCTTAGTAGTTGTGGCGCACGGGCTCTAGAGCACAGGCTCAGTAGTTGTGGCACGCGGGCTTCGTTGCTCCACAGCATGTGCGATCTTCCCAGACCAGGGCTAGACCCTGTGTCCCCTGCATTGGCAGGTGGATTCTCAACTACTTTGCCACCAGGGAAGCCCAAATCTGTGGTTTTAATTGGGCTTTGTCATTAATTTATTTTTAATGAGGGAGAAAACTGATGGAGAGGGGAAACAAATGTTCAACAATTTAGATGAATTATTGTTAACTAAGATCGTTTAACAAGAGATCGATGGTCTTTGTAAATTAATCAGATTTAAGATTATTACCTCCGTCATCACTCACAAAGGTGATCTGATACATCAAAGAATTATTTATGCACACAGAAGAAACTGTTAATTAAAAAAAGGAAATTATCAATTCCTTCAGTACCTTCCTGACCATTTACGAACATGACAAATTGACAGGTAAAACTGACCGTCACGGGGCTTTTGTAACCACATTTACACTGGCTATTTAATATTATAATTTTGAATTCACTGATCTGGAATGGGGGCTCAAGTCAGGGTGATTTTTCCCCCAGGGCACATCTGGTGATGTCTGGAGACGTTTTTGGTTGGAGGTCAAATGCTGAGGGCATCTAGTGATAACTCTAAAAGAGGGGGTGTTTCAAACTTAGGATAACAATCGTGAATACAAAATAGTGAGCCTAAGTATTTGTCACCCATGTATGTTATGAGGTGACCTTACAGATAAATAACAAGCTGGACCAGTCAGCAAATAGTGTAAAGAGATACGGGGTCCTCCTGCACAACATAATAAAAATTGGAATCTTGCCTCTCACCATATACCCCCAAATTCTGGGTATATAAATTAACTAAATATGGGAAACAGAATGATAGAAATTTAGAAGAAAACATGGGGAAATACTTTATTAGTCAGCAATAGGATATGGTTTCTTAATTCATTTTAAAAGGGGGAAAACGTTTAGTTCATTCTATTAACTAAAACACTAAAAAAAGCCTCTATACCAGAAGATAACATGATGAAAGGAAAGTCAAGCCATATTAGGGGAATTCGTTATTTGAAAAAACACATGGCTGACAAAGGATCAGTCTCCAGAGTGTAGAAGGAGGTTTAAAGAATCCATGAGGAAAGAAAAAAAAAACACAAACAAACCAAAAAAACCAGTTCGGTAGAAAAACAGCCAAAGTTCCTGGAAGGCACACAGAAACCCAATTAAACTGAAAGAGGTTCAAACACGAATGGAGGAATTCGATTTAAAATACTGAGATACCTTTTCCACACTTCGATTTGGGGGAAGAAAATAAAAACTAGCACCAAATATTTCTGTAATTTAAGAAGCCTATTGATCTTTTGATTTAGTTCCTTAGTTCATTAATTTAACTTTTTGCACTTTTAAAGTCTGAGCATGAAGCGTTGCCGATGTGCCATATGTAAGAGGCGAGTCGGCGGTGACCCTGGACCTGAGGCGGAGCTCTTTGGGGACCAGCATTCAGCTACACGTTTCCTCCCCAAATATTACTTTCCTGACACCTCAGTCTTGATATTTTACTGCTGAAGTTACAGTTTGCCTCTGATTTAAAAAAGTCTGCTTGAGATTTTATCATGAGATAGCTATAATGCATTTTGATATTTCAAGAGGTAAAGGATTTCTGTTACTTTTTGTTATTCGATTTCTCACTTAAATACCTACTTATGAGAATATAGTCAGTGTGTCAGCTACTTGAAACATTTTGAGGGCTTGGCTGTGTCACTGTCTGCGCTTCCTCTTTCTCATGAAGCCACTGTGTACCGCGTGTGCGACGCGCCCCCGCCTCAGACCTGGTCCCGCTCGGTACCCTCCAAGGCGTCGTCATTCACGGCAACATCAAGGCCGCATGTCCTGGGGTCACCACCTGCACCTCTCCTGCTCATTGCACACGGACAACATCTTTGGGAACATTATTTCAAACAAATCCAAATTCAAAGGATTCCCACCACCTCCCCTGCCGCCCGTGCATCCCGCACGATGATCCGTTATCTTGGTTGCTGAAAGGAGGTCTGCTTGCTCCCCCCTCCTCTGTAGACTCCGCGGGGCTGCACGGTGCTCACACCCTGTCCTGCCTCTGTCCATTGACCTCACTTTCCCACCTCTGTCCCCACGTCCTGCTGCTTCACACCCTCCTGTCTTTCCTGGACAGCCAGGCTCACTCTGCAGCGAGGCTTTGTCCTCGGGGCCCAGGCACGGTCTCCCGCCTCACGTCTGCGTGGCCTGTCCCTCTGTTTCCACCCATTGCTCTACACAAACGTCACAGCCTCAGAGAGCCCCCCTCTACCGGTCACTCCTAACCATTCATCTGTTTTGTTTTGTTTTCACGCAGTGCTTTCTTCCAACTGAAATTGTATCATATTTTTACGAATGGTTTGTGCGCTATTTTCCCCAGTAAAATATAAGCTTCTCAAGGGGAAGACTTGGTCTTTGTTTGCAGTGAGCAGATCACCCAGCACCTGCTGGGTGTTTCTGATATATTTTTTGAGATAATGAATAAACCTTGCTCAATTTAGATTGAGTAACAATGGGGGGGGGCAAACAATTTATTCTTATGGTATTTAGTAAAACATTAAAAAATTTAAACTGTATTTTAAAGATGTACCAGGGAAATCATTTAAAAGATACTCTTATTTTGAAAAGCAGCCTTTTCACTTCCGTTTGCAGATTTCAAGCTGAGTTAAACCTGTAGCTATTGCTGCTGTATTTGAGGGGAATGTTGACCAATTCTGAGCACCACTGATTCAGAGCACAGTTTAACTCAATCTGAAGAAGCAAAGTACAGTTGCCCCATGTATGACCTCTGTGTACCTCGGCACTAATTCATCTGCAGGAGGCAAGGCCACCTACTGCTTCAGGAGCATCACCTTTTCACTCGCTTCCTGCAGTCAGGTTATTTCAGAGCTTGGCAGTGATGGACCTCAAAAGACCGAGGATTTTGTGTGATGGTGATATCGTAGACCCGACTGTCAAAAGGCCGCCTGCCTTTTTCCAATAGGCACATGTTGTTTTGGTACTGGTCAAGGGACAAATAAAGAACAGCGAGGTCCATTTTTCATTGAAATTGATGTGTTATTTTAAAAGGAGAACTACCTAATCAATTTACTCCAGATTTATCAAATAAATAAATTTACAGGTTGAATTAAGTCTGCAGCTCAGAATCGTAATTTCGAATTACTTCCCCATCACAAGGTTAATAGTGAATCTGATTTTGTTTTCTCTCCTTTTACAAATCTCGTGCATGGTGACAGTAAATCCAAAATGTTCTGTGAAAAAGGCTGATAGAGGTGGAAGAAAAGGGAGGGGTCCTGAACTGTGCTCCACCGGCTGTCTCGTGGAAGAGAATGTAAAAAAATATATATATATAAATATATATAACTGAATATATATATACATATATGTATATAACTGATTCACTTTGCTGTATACCTGAAACTAACACAACATTGTAAATCGACTATATTTCAATAAAAAATTTTTTAAAAAATTAGGAAATAAAGGATGAAAATGCCACAAGAGGAAAGAAAGGCAAGAAGAAAGAGACCATAAAGAATATTGGGGAAGTCATCACCAGAAATGTACCTCCACATCAGTACCAGCCCGTGTGTGTCATGCTCTATCTTCTGGTTGGATCATGTCCTGCACAGATGGACTCTTGCTTTCATGATTTGTGCTCTGATATGGACAGCTAGCGCTAACAACTGTCATGACAACATGGTAAATGTTGTTACATGTTTCCCTCCTTTGAAGCCGCCTTCCAGGGCAGTGCAATGGGCAGAATCCTGGCCCCCCCCAACGATGGGCATGCCTTATCCTTGGAACCTGAGATTATGTTATGTAGAAAGAGAGACCCTGCAGGATTGGAGGTCATTCTGGATTATCTGGGCCCAGTCTGATCACATGAGCCTCTGAAGGAGAAGAATCTTTCCCAGCTCAAGTATGAAAGATGAGACTCAAGATGCGGCAGGGGAGATTCAAAGCAGGAGGAGAACTAGTACTTTTTATAGCATTGAAGACAGACTATATGGAAGCCACAGATGGGGTGCAGCAGCCTCCAGACAGTGAGACTCAGCAGTGCCCTCCAGGGCTCCCCAGCACAAGTCCCTCTGTGTCCCCTGACTCCTGTTTGTGGGAAAACCTTTAGTCTCCTAGGCCTCCCTGAGTTCCAAAGAACCAGCTCCGAAGGTTAATCATTTAAGAAGGGGCAGAGGGACTTCCCTGGTGGTCCAGTGGTTAAGACTCCACGCTCCTAATGCAGGGACCCGGGTTTGATCCCTGGTCAGGGAACTAGATCCCGCATGCATTCTGCAACTAACGATCCCACATGCTGCACCTAAAGATCTGATGCAGCCAAATAAATAAATAAAAGAAAAAAAAAGCAGAAAAGGGGCCAAAGGAGAGGCAGTAGGGTAAGGAAGGGGATAACTTAAGCAACAAGTCAAACTGTGGGATGGGGTCCTAAGGCCCTAGTTTTCCTTGAGGAAGACAGATGACCACGTCTGATGCACAGTCTTAAATTGTTTTTACAGAAACCAGACCCCCACTGGTGAAAACCACTGACCTCAAACCGGTAGACCCTAGATTGATTGGAGTCAGAAGATTGATGGTTGAGATCCCTGAAACACCACCTGCTACCTCACCCCCAGTCTATCAGAAAATTGTCCACATGCTCATCACACACCCTGCAACCCTCTCCCCTATGCTGCCTTTAAAAAACCCTCGTCCAAAAGCTACTGGGGAGGTTGGGTCTTTTGAGTACTAGCTGCCTGGACTCCTTGCTTGGCACCTGCAATAAACGCTGTGCTTTCATTCACCACCACCTGGCATCCGTAGGCTGACTTTGTTGTGTGTCTGGCAAGCAGTTTTGTTCTCAGATTATTCTCAGCAAAGAAACGGTAACTTGGTTCTTCAAGGAACTGTATTCTTCCAACAACCTGAATGAACAGGAAATGGCTCCTCCCGTGAAGCATTCAGAAGGGAACACAGCCTGGCCAACACCACGATTTTAGCCCATTGAGACCCATGCTGGATTTTGGTTCTACGGAACTGTAAGATAATACGTTTTCTGTTGTTTTAAGGCATGGAGTCTATGGTACAACCGAAAACTGATACAGAGAGCAACTGCCTTTTCCTGCCCACTCTGTCCATGCTACTGATGAAAGAATGCTGTGGGAAAAAGTCTGGAGATGAGAATCCACTCAAGATGAATCTAGAAAATGTGATAAAACTGCCATGATTGGGGAGAATATGTTTGGTGGTAAATGTCTGGGGGCATAAATGTTTGGAGAAATAATGGGAGATCAGATCGCTGTTACTTTGTTTCTGGCTTTTGGAGATTTGCTGTTTGCTTCATCAACTGAAAATTCAGAAATATTTACTCAACGTACCTGCAATTTAGTATGAGTTCAATTAAAGTTTCTTCACTTCCTTCAATGAGGATCACTAGTCATAAAATATGTCACAAGATTCAAAAGAAATGCATTGTATTTCCTCAGAAATGAAGTTTTATCTCTAACTTGTTTTTTATTTAGGTCACGCCATGTGGCATGCCGGATCTTAGCTCCCCAACCAGGGATCAAACCTGTGCCCCCTGCAGTGGAAGCGCAGAGTCCTAACCACTGGACCACCAGGGAATTCCCCATCGAACTTGTTTTTAAATAAATAATTGAACGTTCAGAATAAAATCCAACAACTTCCCTAGGCATGGGCATGCCCTTGTGAAATTTGGCCATTTGTTTCCCTGATCCCTGCTTGAGTCGACTCACTCCATTTTGTTAGAATACATGATTTTTTTACCCATCAGGCTGCAGCAGAGTTGACAATTGTCCTTAATTCTCGGGCACTCCTCTGGGTGCGGAATCTGTCTTCCCGGCCTCTTAGGAGCTGATAATCTAAAGGAGAAGTCCTACCCCTCTGTCTCTTGGCCATCACCGGACACACCATCCTTTGCAGTTTTCATTTCCTAACCCTAATTGTTTAGAACCTATTGATGAGCCACTAGCTAAGCAGACACCCAGATGGAAATGGAAACAGCAGTCATCCCTTACAGTAGAATCTTTGTACATTATCTTTTGGGACGTAAAACGTTTTCTGCCCCTTACACCAGGAAGATGTGAGGGAAGAGGACACCTTTGATCCAGGCACCCTGAAATCCCTCAGAAACTCACCCTTTCTCTTGCCAGACCTTCCCCTTATGAGACCTAAGTTGTCTTTGTAAGGATTTGGGGTTGACCAGTTCTCCAAACGTTCATGTTTCAAGTAAGTTTCACAAAGAGGTGATGAAGTCCCTTATAGGAAAATCTTTGCTCTCAGTGGTGGATTAATTTGTGTCTTTTGTTCTTAACTTTGAGAATTAGACCAATTCTTGGACAATAGCAAAATCTCACATGCCTCTGATTACTGCCGCATGTAACTCTAAAAAAAATTCAGAGTGTGGGGATATAAATTTGACAGAAGGGCTCTTAGAAGCTTCGTTAAAAAATCTTAGGACTTAAAAGTCTTCGAAGACATGAGCGAGTAGGAAATTCAAAGAGATAAGAGCTTACGTTAGACATCGATGTAGGACATTCTGGGTATTTTGCAAGAATAATGAAAACATGGTGAGGTTTGTTTAACGGAATATGGTATGTAGTTGGGGTAGAAGAGGTGAAGAATGGAAAAGAAGGTGAATTATCAAGCACTTTGATTTCTGTCTTGAGCAAAGCAAAATTTAATAGCCATAACTGGTGAATCAAATGTTTTCTATAAAAGGTATTGGTTTATAGATTATTATTAACATTAAATTTATTAGAGAGGAAGCCTTATTTAACAAACTTTTAAAATCATGGAACACTGTTAGGTACTATGATCAATCCCTTTTCAGT
Organism: Globicephala melas; assembly: GCF_963455315.2. Classification (NCBI taxonomy): domain Eukaryota; kingdom Metazoa; phylum Chordata; class Mammalia; order Artiodactyla; family Delphinidae; genus Globicephala; species Globicephala melas. The sequence continues at coordinate 114,457,787 of NC_083319.1, read as the reverse complement.
ACCAAAAGCACATGGAGTCTACTGCTTTTCTCACTTGATTGTGCTTGGATAGAAAATTTGTGAAGCATGGAGACCAATTCACTTCAATGAATGTGTTGGGCTTTGTGACTTGGGAAGTTAATTCTTGAGATTGATGCTCTGAGCATTAGAAAAAGTATTAGTGGTTTCTATAATGCAGCTTTGTTTCTCACAGTAATAAATTACCATTCATTTGGAGTTGTGTCAAACTTAATCTGCTGCAAAAGCCAGGTCATAGAGTTGATTTAAGTGATTATTTACCTCATTCTTTTGTTGCTGTGTTTGACATTTATTTGCTTTCTTTCAGAATATTTGAGTCAATTTCTCAGTTATTGATTATTTTATGTAATATTATTTTAGACCTACATTACTTTATTATGAGTTGAATAATACTATGTAGTTTATTCTACCATAAATTTTAACTGCCAATCTAAATGGAAATAACCTCCCACATATGATTAGTTTTTTAAAATTTATTTATTTAAGAGGAAGGTAAATAAATGATAGATCTAGTGGTTAGAAGAATCATTTTTTCCCACATTTTATTAATATTAAAAATACAAGATAATTTTTATCATGTATGTGAAATAACAAATGCTGCTTGTTACCACTTTTATGCCTTACATAAACCACCCAAGTATAAAGTTGAGAGTAAAGTTATTATCCTGTGGGAATTAATTCCAAAATAAGAAATGGTAATTTTTATCATTTCTAGGCTTCTCACATTGATGGTGTCTTGACCATAGCGCTCGAATGACCTTGTACTACTGCAGAGTGACTTTCTGTGGGCACACTTTAATAATTTCTAGCCTTTTTCAAATTATTTAACACTTCACAGATCGGTTAGGTTAAGGATACTTTAGCACCAGGCACCTAAAAAAATAGAAAAAAAAGTCGTGTGCTGGTTACAGGGATGAAAAGGAGATGATGGACTGGAAGTAACTGTCCAGGTCTGTTTCCTCAGTCTTGTCGGAAGGAGCGTGCCTGAGGTGCCTTGGTGGTGACAGGTTCTGGTGGAACATGGCTCAGCTCTGCATGGCAGGGCAGCAGGAACAGGTGGTGTGTGGAATGCGTCCTCCAGGGAGGATGCTGGACTAGTCAGGCTAAACAGCAGCTCTTGGAGGTAGTGCTGTCGTTATCCTCATCGGTGATATTGCGGATGGGCTATGGGTGGGACAGGACTGGCTATGGTTAGGGTTAGGGGCTCCGTCATAAACACATGATGGTTCCTTACATTGATAATTTTGCATCTATAAAAATTCTCTGTAATATTGTCTATCAAATTCTACAGAATAAAATGTTCAAAAACATAATCTTAAAAAATATAGTTCATAATCTATATGCTGATGTTTAGTAATTTATTCAGCTAGTCTCCCCTTGATTCTGTTTTGTACTCTGTAGGGGGGAAAAGGTTTATAATATTTGCTTTGAGAATTGTTTGAGATTTATTTATTTTAATAGTTCAGATGTTTGAATGACGTGTGTTTTTTTGTATACACAGCTGTCCTTCTGTGATAGTTTTGTTTGTTAGTGGTATGGCCTTTTTAATTTTATTTTTTTTTGGCAGTTTCTTTTTTAATTTTTATTTTATTTTGGAGCATAGTTTATTTATAATGGTGTGTTATTTTCAGGTATACAGCAAAGTGATTCAGTTATGCATATACATATATCTGTTCTTTTCCAGATTCTTTTCCCACAGTGATTATTACAGAGCATTGAGTAGAGTTCCCTGTGCTGTACAGTAGGTCCTTGTTGTTTACCTATTTTTTATATAGTGGTGTGTATATGTTAATCCCAAACTCCTAATTTATCCCTCCCCACCACCTTTCCCCTTTGGTAACCATAAATGTGTTTTCTAAGTCTGTGAGTCTGTTTCTGTTTTGTAAATAAGTTCATTTGTATCATTCTTTTAGATTCCACATATAAATGATATCATATGATATTTATCTTTCTCTCTCTGATTTACTTCACTTAGTATGATAATCTCCAGGTCCATCCATGTTGCTGCCAATGGCATTACTTAAATAATTTTTTGGCTGAGTAATATTCCATTGTTTGTGTATCTATCTATCTGTGTGTGTGTGTATATATATATATATATGTACAATATGTATACCATATCTTCTTTATCCATTCATCTGTCAGTGGACATTTAGGTTGCTTCCATGTCCTAGCTGTTGTAAATAGTGCTTCAGTGAACATTGGGGTGCATGTATCTCTCAGAATTATGGTTTTCTCCCAGTGTAAGCCCAGGAATGGGCTTGCTGTATCACATGGTAGTTCTGCTTTTAGTTTTCCTAAGGAAGCTCCATACTGTTTTCCACAGTGGCTGCACCAATTTACATTCCCACCAACAGTGTAGGAGGGTTCCCTTTTCTCCACACTCTCTCCAGCATTTATTCTTTGAAGATTTTTTGGTGATTGCCATTCTGACTAGTGTGAGATGATACCTCATTGTAGTTTTGATTTGCATTTCTCTAATAATTAGCAATGTTGAGTATTTTTTTCCTGTGCTTTTTGGCCCTCTGTATGTCTTCTTTGGATAAATGTCTATTTATATCTTCTGTCCATTTTTTTGATTGGGTTGTCTTTTTTTTTTTAATATTGTGCTGCATGAGCTGTTTGTATATTTTGGAGATTAATCCCTTGTTGGTCGCTTCATTTGCAAATATTTTCTCCCATTCTGAGGGTTGTTTTTTCATTTTGTTGATGGTTTCATTTGCTGTGTAAAAGCTTTTAAGTTTACTTAGGTCCCATTTTTTAATTTTTGTTTTTATTTTCATTATTCTAGAAGGTGAATCCAAGAAGATATTGCTGTGGTTTATGTCAAAGAGTGTTTTGCCTGTGTTTTCTTTAAGAGTTTTGTAGTATCTGGCCTTACATTTAGGTCTTTAATCCATTTTGAGTCTATTTTTGTGTATGGTGTTAGAGAATGTTCTAATTTCATTATTTTACATGTAGTTGTCCAGTTTTCACAGCACTACTTATTGAAGAGGCTGTCTTTTCTCCATTGTATATTCTGGCCTCCTTTGTTGTAGATTAATTGACCATAGGTGCATGGGTTTATCTCTGGGCTTTCTATCCTGTTCCATTGGTCAATATTTTGATTTATGTGCCAGTACCATACTGTCTTGATTACTGTAGCTTTGTAGTATAGTCTGAACTCAGGGAACCTGATTTCTCCAGCTCTGTTTTTTCTTTCTCAAGATTGCTTTGGCTATTTGGGTTTTTTTGTGTTTCCATATAAATTGTAAATTTTTTTGTTTTAATTCTGTGAAAAATACTATTGGTAATTTGATAGGTATTGCATTGAATCTGCAGATTGCCTTGAGTAGTATAGCCATTTTAATAATAATGATTTTTCCAATCCGAGAACACAGTATATCTTTCCATCTGTTTGTTTCATTTTTGATTTCTTTCATGAGCATCTTATAGTTGTCAGAGTACAGGTCTTTTGCCTCCTTACGTAGGTTTATTCCTAGGTATTTTATTCTTTTTGATGTGATGGTAAATGGGATTGTTTCCTTAATTTCTCTTTCTGATCTTTACTTGTTAGTGTATAGAAGTGCAAGAGATTTCTGTGTATTAATTTTGTATCCTGCCACCTTACCAAATTCATTGATGAACTCGAGTAGTTTCCTGGTAGCATCTTTAGGATTTTCTATATGTAGTATCGTGTCATCTGCAAACAGTGACAGTTTTACTTCTTCTTTTCCAATTTGGATTCCTTTTATTTCTTTTTCTTCTCTGATGGCTGTGGCTAAAACTTCCAAATAAAAGTGGTGAGAGCAGACATCCTTGTGAGAGCAGACATCCTTGTGAGAGCAGACATCCTTGTCTTGTTCCTGGTCTTAGAGTAAGTGCTTTCAGCATTGTGTTTTTAACATTCATCTTTGTTCATTTTAGTGTGGATGAGCACATGAGGTATTCTGGATCAAAAACTGATTTCTTACTAAGTACCTCCCTGTAAATAACAAGAGTGTGGACACTCCATTTGCTCTAGCCCTTATCCTGAGGGCCATGTGGTAAGTGCCATGTCAGTCATTTTACATGACACTTGGAAACTCCACAGGTGAAGCCTGAAGAAAAATTATTATTCTTTGCTTATAAAGGGGGAGGAGCCAACCATACCTCTCCCGTCCTGAAAGGGTCTCCTTGGAAATGTAAGGGACATGAATCTTAACCATAATCATTGGGTGAATCCACCAGGAGCCAGTTAGTCCCTGTCTCAGCTTGCGCTACCCAGAGGCTTTCCCTGTTCTGACTTTTCTCCTTTTGACGTGGATACATCTAGAAAATTGAAGTTTCTGTCTGTCTGACACTCTAGGGTTTACCCCAGACCTAACCTGGGCTTTCTCTGGGAGACAGGGGGAGTTTTATTATCCTTCTGGATAAAAGCAATAGACTAGACAAATGACTACGCTTTGAATTCCATTGGTATGTGATGAAGTATGTCTAGTGGAAATGAAAGCAAACACTCCCTATCTTCATATCATGCACATTTCAGGAGGCCAGGGCCTCTTGTAGGAATATGAGAAGTCCAGGAAGTTTATTCTCTCTCTCTTTTTCTCTCTAAACCGTTTTAATATTCATTAGATCAACCTTATCATCTGTGGTTCCTCCAAAGTGTAAGCCCAGTGAAAGCAGGGAGTTTGTCTTTTTAACTTTTAAACAGAATGAACAAGTTTTCAATGTGTTCTTCAAACTCTTTTTAATGTTTCTTTTAGCTGATTAGTTTAAATACGTCAATTTGCCATTTTTTGTACATTAAAATAGTCAATATTTTTGTACAAAAATAGTCAAATATTGGCAATTTCAAATGGTCAGTGTCGTACTTGTTGGCAGAGATGTGGTCTAAATCCTCCACTCTGATTTTGCATATGTTGATGTTGCCTTAAATTTCTGACTTTCTGGTAAAACAATCGAGAACTATGACATAATGTCCAGGGATGACTTTTTTTAAGATGCTTTAAACCTTTGTCAATATAAAATAAGCATTTTAATGTTTTCTAGTAAATAATTTGTATATCTGAGGTTTTTGGGGTTTAGAGTTTTCTTCTTGCTTATATTCAGTGCTTGTTGTACTGTAGTTTATCCATATTCTTTTGGAAATAGATTGTTGATTATAAGGTTACAGTCTGTTTAGACATTTTGTTGTTGACATAGATCATCTACACTGTGGCTTCCATTAAGAATTTTCTCTTTTTCCTTAGAGCCTTGAATTTCTACCAAGCTGTATAATATTGGGCTTTTAATATTCATTAAATATTAACAGATGTTTAATATGAACATACTGTTCAACATTAATAGTGTTAATGCCATTAGTTTTATAAACATAAATCAATACTCGTTATTAATTAATACTAACTTTAATATAAGTATTGCGATAACCTCGTTACTATGGTCTTTATTAACAGTATCACTATTTGGCGTTTGGGAAACTGCATCTACATTTTCTGCCCTGATTGATCATGTTTACCCATGTGTCTCTGAGTCACAGCTTTTGGATGGTGACACGTAAATAGATGCTCTAAATAAAGCCACTCGTCTGGGCGCCAGGCTCGGAGATCAACCACTTAGGTGACGTCTCCATTTTCGTACCACAAATGCCTCTGAAATCATTATAACTGAAACGGCACTCATCCTCTGTCCAAAACTGCTCCCCGTTGGGTCTTCCTGTCCAGGAAAATGGTGCCACTTGCTCTTGCCAGATGCAGGAAGCCAGCATCCTCGACCCGTACTTTTCCTTGATACCGTCTCACCCAGTCTTGCCAGCACTCCGGCCCTCTGACTCAAGACCACATCTCAGATCCTTCCCTCCTTTCTCTCCACCTGCATCACCCTCGTCCAAGCCAGCGTCACCGTCAACTGACTTCTGTGTCCAACTCCTAACTCATCTCCTTGTGGCCACTCTTGCCTGTGAGCAGGTGACACAGGGTACCTGAAAAATCTTACTAAGTACTCTTGGGATCTGTCGATACTTAGTGCATCTATCAATACTTAGTTCTTCTTAATCCAGGTCCATGACCACTTCCCGTTGTGCAGTAGAGGCCTTGTTAAGGTGAGAGAGTGATCATGTTGGACTAACACAGCCAACCACCAGGATGAACCACATCAGTGTCGGATTCACTGTAAAACCACCCCGTTCGTTTACACTTAAAAATATGCACTGATGTTTAAAAAAATACGTTTCAGCTTAAATAATCCTCTTGGCTTTTTTTTCTCTCTACTACTACCATATGAGTGGCAGAATTATTATGGTGGTGACATTGTGAATTAGATTTTCAAAATTCTGTACTTGATCATTTTCCTCAAATTTTCTGCTTTAATGTCTTTATTGGAGTATAATTGCTTTACAATGTTGTGTTAGTTTCTGCTGTATAACAAAGTGAATCAGCCATATATATATATATATATATATACACATACACACACACACATATATATATATATACTCTTATCCCCTCCGTCTGGCGTCTCTCATGCACCCTCCCTGTCCCACCCCTCTAGGTGGTCACAAAGCACGGAGCTGATCTCCCTGTGCTATGTGGCTGCTTCCCACTAGCTATCTATTTTACATTGGTAGTGTATATATGTCCATGCCACTCTCTCATTTCGTCCCAGCTTACCCTTCACCCTCCCCGTGTCCTCAAGTCCATTCTCTACGTCTGTGTCTTTATTCCTGTCCTGTCCCTAGGTTCTTCAGAACCTTTTTTTTTTTTAGATTCCATATATATGCATTAGCATACGGTATTTGTTTTTCTCTTTCTGACTTACTTCACTCTGTATGATAGACTCTAGGGCCACCCACCTCACTACAAATAACTCAATTTCCTTTCTTTTTATGGCTGAGTAATATTCCATTGTATATATGTGCCACATATTCTTAATCCATTCATCTGCTGATGGACACTTAGTTTGCTTCCATGTCCTAGCTATTGTAAATAGTGCTTCAGTGAATATTGTGGTACATGACTCTTTGAATTATGGTTCGCTCAGGGTATATGCTCAGTAGTGGGATTGCTGGGTGTTATGGTAGTTCTATTTTTAGATTTTTAAGGAACCTCCATACTGTTCTCCATAGTGGCTGTATCAATTTACATTCCCACCGACAGTGCAAGAGGGTTCTCTTTTCTCCACACGCTCCCCAGCACTTATTGTTTGTAGATTTTTTGATGATGCCCATTCTGACTGGTGGGAGATGATATCTCATTGCAGTTTTGATTTGCATTTCTCTAATGATTAATGATGTTGAGCAATCTTTCATGTGTTGGTTGGCAGTCTGTATATCCTTTTCGGAGAAATGTCTGTTTAGGTCTTCTGCCCATTTTTGGATTAGGTTGGGTTTTTCTTTTTGATATTGAGCTGCACGAGCTGCCTTTGTATTTTGGAGATTAATCCTTTGTCAGTTGCTTCATTTGCAAATATTTTCTCCCATTCTGAGTGTTGCCTTTTCATCATGTTAATGGTTTCCTTTGCTGTGCAAAAGCTTTTAAGTTTCATTAGGTCCCATTTGTTTATTTTTGTTTTTATTTCAATTTCTCTAGGAGGTGGGTCAAAAAGATCTTGGTGTGATTTGTGTCATAGAGTGTTCTGCCTCTGTTTTCCTCTCAGAATTTGATAGTGTCTGGCCTTACATTTAGGTCTTTAATCCATTTTGAGTTTATTTTTGTGTATGGTGTTAGAAAGTGTTCTAATTTCTTTCTTTTACATGTAGCTGTCCAGTTTTCCCAGCACCAGTTATTGAAGACACTGTCTTTTCTCCACTGTATATTCTTACCTCCTTTATCAAAGGTAAGGTGACCATATGTGCATGGGTTTATCTCTGGGCTTTCTATCCTGTTCCATTGATCTATATTTCTGTTTTTGTGCCAGTACCATACTGTCTTGATTACTGTAACTTTGTATTATACTCTGAAGCCAGGGAGCCTGATTCCTCCAGCTCTGTTTTTCTTTCTCAAGACTGCTTTGGCTGTTCGGGGTCTTTTTTGTTTTCATACAAATGGTGAAATTTTTTGTTCTAGTGCTCTGAAAAATGCCAGTGGTAGTTTGGTGGGGATTGCATTGAATCTGTAGGTTGCTTTGGGTAGTATAGTCATTTTCACAATGTTGATTCTTCCAATCCAAGAACATGGTATATCTCTCCATCTGTTTGTATCATCTTTAGTTTCTTTCATCAGTGTCTTATAGTTTTCTGCATACAGGTCTTTTGTCTCCTTAGGTAGGTTTATTCCTAGCTATTTTATTCTTTTTGTTGCAGTGGTAAATGGGAGTGTTTCCTTAATTTCTCTTTCAGATTTTTCATCGTTAGTGTATAGGAATGCAAGAGATTTCTGTGCATTAACTTTGTATTCTGCTACTCTACCAAAATCATTGATTATCTCTAGTAGTTTTCTGGTAGCATCTTTAGAATTCTCTATGTATAGTATCATGTCATCTGCATACAGTGACAGTTTTACCTCTTCTTTTCAATTTGGATTCCTTTTATTTCATGTTTGTCTCTGCTGTGGCTAAAACTTCCAAAACTGTGTTGAATAATAGTGGTGGGAGGGGGTAACCTTGTCTTGCTCCTGATCTTAGTGGAAACGGTTTCACTTTTTCACCATCGAGAATGATGTTGGCTGTGGGTTTGTCATATATGACCTTTACTATGTTCAGGTAAGTTCCCTCTATGCCTACTTTCTGGAGAATTTTATCATAAATGGGTGTTGAATTTTGTTGAAAGCCTTTTCTGCATCTATTGAGATGATCATATGTTTTTTATCCTTCAGTTTGTTAATATGGTGTATCACATTGATTGATTTGCATATACTGAAGTATCCTTGGATTCCTGGGATAAACCCCACTTGATTCTGGTGTATTATCCTTTTAATGTGCTGTTGGATTCTCTTTGCTAGTATCTTGTTGAGGATTTTTGCATCTATGTTCATCAGTAATATTGGCCTGTAGTTTTCTTTTTTGTGACATCTCTGTCTGGTTTTGGTATCAGGGTGATGGTGGCCTCATGTTTTGAGTTTGGGAGTGTTCCTCCCTCTGCTATATTTAGAAAGAGTTTGAGAAGGAGCAGTGTTAGGTCTTCTCTAAATGCTTCATAGAATTCGCCTGTGAAGCCATCTGGTCTGGGCTTTTGTTTGTTGGAAGATTTTTAATCACAGTCTCAATTTCGGTGCCTGTGTTCGCTCTGTTTATATTTTCTATTTCTTCCTGGTTCAGTCTTGGAAGGTTGTGCTTTTCTAAGAATTTGTGCATTTCTTCCAGGTTGTCAATTTTATTGGCATATAGTCACTTGTAGTAATCTCTCCTGATCCTTTGTATTTCTGCAGTGTCAGTTGTTACTTCTTTTTCATTTCTAATTCTGTTGATTTGAGTCTTCTCCTTTTTTTTCTTAATGAGTCTTGCTAGTGGTGTCCCAATTTTTTTTATCTTCTCAAAGAACCAGCTTTTAGTTTTATTGATCTTTGCTATTGTTTCTTTCATTTCTTTTTCATTTATTTGTGATCTGATGTTTATGATTTCTTTCCTTCTGCTAACTATGGGGTTTTTTTTTGTTCTTCTTTCTCTAATTGCTTTAGGTTAGGTTTTTTATTTGAGATTTTTCTTGTTTCTTGAGGTAGGATTGTATTGATATAATGTTCCCTCTTAGAACTGCTTTTGCCACATCCCGTAGGTTTTGGGTTGTCATGTTTTCATTTTTTCTAGATTTTTTTTTTTTTTTGGCGGTACACGGGCCTCTCACTGTTGTGGCCTCTCCTGTTGTGGAGCACAGGCTCTGGACGCACAGGCTCAGCGGCCATGGCTCACGGGCCCAGCAGCTCCGCGGCATGTGGGATCTTCCCAGACTGGGGCAAGAACCCGCGTCCCTGCATCAGCAGGCGGACTCTCAACTACTGCACCACTAGGGAAGCCCTCTAGGTATTTTTTGATTTTCTCTTTGATTACTTCATTGATTTCTTGGTTATTTAGCAGTGTGTTGTTTAGCCTCCATATGTTTGTATTCTTTACAGATTTTTTCCTGTAATTGATATCTAGTCTCATCGCGTTGTGGTTGGAGAAGATACTTGATACTATTTCAGTTTTCTTAAATTTACCAAGGCTTGATTTGTGACCTAAGATATGATCTATCCTGCAGAATGTTCCATGAGCACTTGAGAAAAAAATGTATTCTGTTGTTTTTGCATAGAAGGTCCTATAAATATCAACTAAGTTCATCTTGTTTAATGTGTCATTTAAATCTTGTGTTTTCTTATTTATTTTCATTTTGGATGATCTGTAGTTTGGTGAAAGATGTGTTAAAATCCACTACTATTATTGTGTTACTGTCATTTTCCCCTTTTATGGCTGTCAGCATTTGCCGTAGGTATTGAGGTGCTCCTATGTTGGGTGCATAAATATTTACAGTTGTTATATCTTCTTCTTGGATTGATCCCTTGATCATTATGTAGTGTCTTTCTTTGTCTCTTGTAATAGTCTTTATTTTAAAGTCTATTCTGTTTGATATGAGAATTGCTACTCCAGCTTTCTTTTGATTTCCATTTGCATGGAATATCTTTTTCCATCCCCTTACTTTCAATTTGTATGTGTCTCTAGATCTGAAGTGCGTTTCTTGTAGACAGCTTATATACGGGTCTTGTTTTTGTATCCATTCAGCCAGTCTGTGTCTTTTGTTTGGAGCATTTAATCCATTTACATTTAAGGTTTTTATTGATATGTATGTTCTTATTACCATTTTCTTAATATTTTTGGGTTTGTTATTGTAGGTCTTTTCCTTCTCTTGTGTTTCCTGCCTAGAGAAGTTCATTTAGCATTTGTTGTAAAGCTGGTTTGGTGGTGCTGAATTCTCTTAGCTTTTGCTTGTCTGTAAAGGTTTTAATTTCTCTGTCAAAAATGAATGAGATCCTTGCTAGGTAGAGTAATCTTGGTTGTAGACTTTTCCCTTTCATCACTTTAAATATGTCCATCCACTCCCTTCTGCCTTGCAGAGTTTCTGCTGAAAGATCAGCTGTTAACCATGTGGGGATTCCCTTGTATGTTATTTGTTTTTTTTCCCTTGCTGCTTTCAATATTTTTTCCTTGCATTTAACTTTTGATATTTGATTAATATGTGTCTTGGTGTGTTTCTCTTTGGATTTATCCTGTATGGGACTCTCTGTGCTTCCTGGACTTGATTTACTATTTCCTTTCCCATATTAGGGAAGTTTTCAACTATAATCTCTTCAGATATTTTCTCAGTCCCTTTCTTTTTCTCTTCTTCTTCTGGGACGCCTATAATTCGAATGTTGGTGCGTTTAATGTTGTCCCAGAGGTCTCTGGGACTGTCCTCAGTTCTTTTCATTCTTTTCTCTTTGTTTGGCTCTGTGGTAGTTATTTCCACTATTTTATCTTTCAAGTCACTTATCCGTTCTGCCTCAGTTATTCTGCTATTGATTCCTTCTAGAGTTTTAAATTTCATTTATTGTGTTTTTCATCATTGTTTGTTTGCTCTTTAGTTCTTCTAGGTCCATGTTAAATGTTTCTTGTATTTTCTCCATTGTATTTCCAAGATTTTGGATCACCTTTACTATCATTACTCTGAATTCTTTTTCAGGTAGTTGCCTATTTCCTCTTCATTTGTTTGGTCTGGTGGGTTTTTACTTTGCTCCTTCAACTGCTGCATATTCCTCTGTGTTCTAATTTTGCTCCTGAGGCTGCACCGAGAAATTTCCCTTTCTCTTCTTTGTTTTCCCACCTCCTGCGGTTCAGATGTGGTTTTGGCCCCATCTCTGCATGTAGGTCACCTGAGGGCGTCTGTTCCTGCTCAGACAGGACGGGGTTAAAGGAGCAGCTGATTAGGGGGCTCTGGCTCACTCAGGCCGGTGGGTGGGAGGGGTACAGAATGCAGGGCGAGCCTGTGGTGGGAGAGGCCAGTGTGACATTTCACCAGCCTGAGGTGCACCGTGTTTTCTTCTGGGGAGGTTGTCCCTGGATCACGGGACCCTGGCAGTGGTGGGCTGCACAGGCTCCTGGGAGGGGAGGTGTGGATAGTGACCTGTGCTTGCACAGAGGTTTCTTGGTGGCTGCAGCAGCAGCCTTAGCGTGTCATGTCCATCTTTGGGGTCCGTGCTGATAGCCACAGCTGGCACCCGTCTCTGGAGCTTGTTTAGGTGGTGCTCTGAACCCCTCTCCTCGTACACCCCAAAACAGTGGTCTCTTGCCTCTTAGGCAGGTCCAGACTTTTTCCCGGACTCCCTCCCGGCTAGGTGTGGCACCCTAGCGCCTTTCAGGCTGTGTTCACGCATCTAACCCCAGTACTCTCCTTGGCATCTAACCTCCGAAGCCTGAGCCTCAGCTCCCAGCCCCCGTCCGCCCTGGCGGGTGAGCACACAAGCCTCTTGGGCTGGTGAGTGCTGGTCGGCACTGCGCCTCTGTGCGGGAATCTCTCCGCTTTGGTCTCTCCACATCTGTTGCTGTGCTCTCCTCCGTGGCTCCGAAGCTTCCCCCCGGTCACCCCCGTCTCCGCTAGTGAAGGGGCCTCCTAGTGTGTGGAATCTTTTCCTCCTTCACAGCTCCCTCCCAGAGGTGCACGTCCTGTCCCTTTCCTTTTGTCTCTGTTTTTTCCTTTGCCCTACTCAGGTACGTGGGGAGTTTCTTGCCTTTTGGGAGGTCTGAGGTCTTCTGCCAGCGTTCCGAGGTGTTCTGTAGGAGTTGTTCCACGTGTAGATGTATTTCTGATGTATTTGTGGCGAGGAAAGTGATCTGCATATCTTACTCCTCTGCCATCTTGAAGGTCCATCTTTCCTCCAATTTTGATTGTTTTCCAAATTGTCATTTCTTGAGCCAAAAATATAAAATAAATACTGTATACACAATGAGGAGTAAGAACAGAAAATATATAGCCTCTCTAATAATCCCTTCTTTCTCAAAAAATACAATACAAATAACCTTAGAAGAACTGAATAAAAATATCTTAACTTTTAAACAGGGTAATTTAACTATGGCATTTTAGATAAGTTAGCACATGTCAAATGTATTTTTGTACTGCTGATATTATAGGTTGATACAGGTTCATAAAATGTTATGATGAAAGTTATTTAAATCACAAAATGTCACTAACAGCTTTTAGTCCTTGAAAGAACAGCTCATCAACATATAATATGCCAAAACTGAGAAATACAACAACCTGATATAGGGAAATTACTGATAATTTTCCTGATAATAATACAGTTATGGTACACTGCCAAGTTAATGAATTATTTTACTGTTGCTATGGTTACTCAGTTATTCCACTCTGATACACCTAGTTACACACAAGTGAAAGTAGAAAAACCCTTGAAAAGCTGCTGTGTAGATTTTCATATTTTCATGGCAAATTGGTGAAAAAAAATGTTCAGTGATGTTTAAATACTAAACTTAAGAAAAAATTGTGCATTTTAGTATTCAAACACAATAGGAACTATTAGTTTCACGAGTTAGAATTGAAGAAGAGAACGCTACTTTTCTGAGGTACATTTTAAAATAATATATTATAATGATATCATATATGTATAATTCTGGCTCTACTGTTGAAAAATACTCCAACAAAATTATTATAAATTATTATTATTATGAATAATACAATTTTGTTGGAGTAGTTTTAAAGGGTATAGCCAGAATTTTTAATATACTTAATATAAGATAGATAAATATAAAACTTTACATATATAAATTTTGAATGCATCTGAAAAAGAATTTTGTATGTATAACTTGAGATTTGTAAGGTAAACACATTTCTGATTCCAGTTATTTGTTGTGAAATGCCAGTTTTTTTCTCTCATGTTTGGAAAAGTGAGAAGATGTATCTTTCAAACAAATTCAAGGCATAGCTTTGATCTTTGTTTTTTGTGATGCCAAGTTGAGGAGAAAATAAAGAGTCAAAAAATGCAAAAAAATTTTGCTTAATTTTTTTCCCCCAAAGAAAAATAATAAATGACTTGTTCATGAAAACTCCTCTTAGTTTTATTTGAAAACTTTAACAATCACCTTTTGGTTTTATATTAATGAGATTGAAAATGGTTTTCCATTTTGACAATTTTTTCTGAATTTCTGTTGCATTGATGGATTAATGGATGTAATGGTCTTCATTTGTGTGGATTTTTGATACATTTTGTATTTGACTCCAGTTTAATGATCATGCAGTATAAGGTGACAGTAATGATTTAAATTCCTATGTATTTATGAATTTTCATGATTGTATTTTTTAAAAGTATTTAAGATTCTGCCAAATTTACATACAAGACAGTTTATTGTGTTGCTTGGAAATGTGAGCTCTCAGGCAATCTTTCTGACTCCAGGTAATAACTGGGACTGTTTTTGTCTTATGTTCTCTGTGCCTCAGGTTTCTAATCTGTACAGTGAAGATAACAGTGCCAGGAAAAAGCACTTAGAGGAAACTCTGGCATTTAATATGCACCCAATAAATATAATTAGTGTATTAAGAATGATAAAAATAAAACAATCTATTTACATTTACTTTTGTATTTTTTTTCATATTTATTGGTGTGTAGTTGATTTACAATGTTCTGTTAGTTTCTGCTGTACAGCAAAATGAATCAGTTATACACATACCTATATTCACTCTTTAGATTATATTTCCATACAGGTCATAACAGAGTACTGAGTAGAGTTTCCTGTGCTATACAGTGAGTCGTTATTAGTTATCTATTTTATATATAGTAGCATGTATATGTCAATCCCAGTCTCCCATTTATCCCTCCCTCCTCTTTTCCCCCTTGTAACCGTAAGATTGTTTTCTACATCTGTGCCTCTATTTCTGTTTTGTAAATAAGTTCATTTGTAACTTTTTTTTAGATTTCACAAGTAAGTGATATATGATATTTGGCTTTCTCTGTCTGACTTACTTCCTTCAATATGACAATCTCTAGGTTCATCCATGTTGCTGCAAATGACATTATTTCATTCGTTTTTAAGGCTGAGTCATACTCCATTGTATATATGTACCACATCTTCTTTATCCATTCTTTTGTCCGTGGACACAGTTTGCTTCTATATCCTGGCTCTTGTAACTAGTGCTTCAGTAACATGGGGGTGCATGTGTCTTTTCAAATTATGGTTTTCTCTGGGTATATGACCAGGAGTGAAATTTCTGAATCATATGGTAGTTCTATATCTAGTTTTTAAAGGAATCTCCGTACTGTTCTCCATAATGGTTGTACCAATTTACATTCCCACCAACAGTGTAGGAGGGTTCTCTTTTCTCCACATCCTCTCTAGTATTTATTGTTTGTAGATTTTTTGGTGATGGCCATTCTGATTAGCTTGAGGTCATACGTCATTGTAGTTTTGATTTGCATTTCTCTAATAATTAGTTATGTTGAGCAGTTTTTCATGTGCTTTTGGAACATCTGTATGTCTTCTTTGGAAAAACGTCTGTTTAGATCTTTTGCCCATTTTTGGAGTTTTTTGGGTTTTTTTGGATATTGAGCTGCATGAGCTGATTGTATATTTTGGAGATTAATCACTTATCAGTCACATAATTTGCAAATATTTTCTCCCATTCTGTGGGTCGTCTTTTTGTTTTGTTTATAGTTTTCTTTTCTATGCAAAAGCTTCTAATTTTAACTAGGTCCCATTTGTTTATTTTTGTTTTTATTTTCATTACTTATGAGGTGGACCCAAAAAGATATTGCTGAGAGTTATGTCAGTGCTTTGCTTAGGTTTTCCTCTAAGATTTTGATGGTGTCTGGCATTACATTTAGGTCTTTAATCCATTTTGAGTTTATTTTTGTGTATGGTGTTAGGGAGTGTTCTAATTTCATTCTTTTACATGTAGCTGTCCAGTTTTCCCAGCACCACTTATTGAAGAGGCTGTCTTTTCTCCACTGTATATTCTTGCCAACTTTATCAAAGATAAGGTGACCATACCTGTGTGGGTTTATCTCTGGGCTTTCTGTCCTGTTTCATTGATCTATATTTCTGTTTCTGTGCCAGTACCATACTGTCTTGATTACTGTAGCTTTGTAGTATAGTCTGAAGTCAGGGAGCCTGATTCCTCCAGCTCCGTTTTTCTTTCTCAAGATTGCTTTGGCTGTTTGGGGTCTTTTGTGTTTCCATACAAACTGTGCACTTTTTCTAGTTCTGTGAAAAATGCCATTGTTAGTTTGATAGGGATTGCATTGAATCTGTAGATTGCTTTGCGTAGTATAGTCATTTTCACACTGTTGATTCTGCCAATCCAAGAACATGGTATATCTCTCCATCTGTTTGTGTCGTTTTTGATTTCTTTCATCAGCATCTTATAGTTTTCAGAGTAAGGTCTTTTGCCTCCTTAGCTAGATTTATTTCTGGGTATTTTATTCTTTTTGATGCTATGGTAAGTTGGATTGCTTCCTTAATTTCTCTTTCTGATCTTTTGTTGTTAGTGTATAGAAATGCAACATATTTCTGTGTATTAATTTTGTATCCTGCAACTTTACCAAATTCATTGATGTGCTGTAGTAGTTTTCTGGTGACCTCTTTAGGATTATCTATGTATAGTGTCATGTCATCTGCAAAGAGTGACAGTTTTACTTGTTCTCTTCCAATTTGGATTCCTCTTATTTCTTTTTCTTCTCTGATTACTGTGACTAGAACTTACAAAACTATGTTGAACAAAAGTGGCAGGAGTGGACATCCTTGTCTTCTTCCTGATTTTAGAGGAGATGCTTTCAGTTTTTCACCATTGAGAATGATGTTAGCTGTGGGTTTGTCATATATGGCCTTTACTATGTTGAGGTAGGTTCCTTCTGTGCCCACTTTCTGAAGAATTTTTATCATAAATTGGTGCTGGATTTTTTAAAGATTTTTTTGATGTGGACCATTTTTTAAAGTCTTTATTGGATTTGTTACAATATTGCTTCTGTTTTATATTTTGATTTTTTGGATGTGAGGCATGTGGCATCTCAGCTGCCTGACCAGGGATCAAACCTGCACCTCTTGCATTGGAAGGCAAAATCTTAACCTGTGGACTGCCAGGGAAGTGCAATAGGTGTTGGATTTTGTCAAAATCTTTTTCTACATTTGTTGACATGATCATATGGTTGTTATGCTTCAGTTGGTTGATGTGGTGTATCACATTGATTGATTTGTGTATATCAAAGACTCCTTGCATCCTTGGGATAAATCCCACTTGATCGTGGTGTATGATCCTTTCAGTGTGTTGTTGGATTCTGTTTCCTAGTGTTTTGTTGAGGATTTTTGCATCTATGTTAATCAGTAATACTAGCCTGTAATTTTGTGGGGTTTTTTGGTGGTATCTTTGGTTTTGGTCAGGGTGGTGGTGGCCTCATAGAATGAGCTTGAAAGTGTTCCTCTGCCATTTTTTGGAAGAGTTTCAAAAGGATAGGTGTTAACTCTTCACAAAATGTTTGATGGAATTCACCTATGAAGCCATCTGCTCCTGGACTTTTGTTGGTGGAACTTTTAAAATCACAGTTTCAGTACTTGTGATTGGTCTGTTCATATTTTCTCTTTCTTCCTGGTTCAGTCTTGGAAGGTTGTACCTTTCTAAGAATTTGTCAGTTTCTTCTAGATTGTTCATTTTATTGATGTATAGTTGCTTGTAGTAGTCTCTTATGATCCTTTATATTTCTGTGGTGTTCATTGGCACTTCTCCTTTTTCATTTCTAATTTTATTGATTTGAGCCCTCTCCCTTTTTTCCCGATGACACTAGCTAAATGTTTATGAATTTTGTTTATGTTTTCAAAGAACCAGCTTTTAGTTTCATTGATCTTTTCTGCTGTTCTCTTTGTTTCTATTTTATATATTTCTGCTCTGATCGTTGTGATTTTTTTCCCCTTCTGTTCACTTTGGATTTTGTTTTTTCTTCTTTCTCTAGTTACTTTAGGTGTAAGGTTAGGTTGTTTGAGATTTTTCTTATTTCCTGAGATAAGATTGTATTGCTGTAAACTTCCATCTTGAAGCTGCTTTTGCCACATCCCAGAGGTTTTGGATTGTTGTTTTTTTGTTGTCATGTTTCTACAGGTATTACGTGATTTCCTCTTTGATTGCTTCAGTGATCCATTGGTTGTTTAGTAACATTGTTTAGCCTCCATGTGTTTATGTTTTTTTACAGTTTTTCTTTCCTAGAATTTATTTATAATCTCATAGCATTGGGGTCAGAAAAGATGCTTGATATGATTTCAGTTTTCTTAAATTTACTGAGTCTTGATTAGTGACCCTAGATGTGATCTATCCTGGAGAATGTTTCATGTGCGCTTGAGAAGCTAGTGTATTCTGCTGCTTTCAGATGGAGTGTCCTATAGATATCAGTTAAGTCTATCTGGTGAAATGTGTCATTTAAGGCTCATGTTTCCTTATTAATTTTCTGTCAGAATGATCTGTCTGTTGGTGTAAGTGGCGTGTTAAATTCCCCCACTATTATTGTGTTACTGTTGATTTCCCCTTTTATGGTTTTTAGCATTTGCCTTATATATATTGAGGTGCACCTATGTTGGGTGCATATATATTTACAATTGTTATGTCTTCTTCTTGGATTGATCCCTTGATCATTATGTAGCATCCTGCCTTGTCCCTTTAACAGTCTTTATTTTAAAGTCTATTCTGTCTGAAATGAGTATTGCTACTATAGCTTTCTTGTGATTTCCATTTGCCTGGAATATCTTATTCCATCCCCTCGCTTTCAGTCTGTATGTGTCCCTAGGTCTGAAGTGGGTCTCTTGTAGACAGCATATATATAGGTCTTGTTTTTATATCCATTCAACCAGTCTATGTCTTTTGGCTGGAGCATTTAATCCACTTACACTTAAGGTAGTTATGGATAGGTATGTTCTTATTGCCATTTTCTTAATTGTTTTGGATTTGTTTTTGTCAGTCTTCTTTCTTCCCTTCTTTTGTTCTCTTCTTCTGTGGTTTGATGACTATCTTATTGTTGTGTTTGGGTTGCCTTTTCTTTTTTGTGTGTGTATCTATTGCAGTTTTTTCGTTTGCAGTTCCCATGATCTTTTGATACAGGAGTCTATATGTGTACAAGGTTGTTTTAAGTTGCTGGTCTTTTAATTTCTAATGAAATTCCCATTTCTTGCCTTTGTACTCTCCACTTCTCATAGTTGCTGGTTCTGATATCATATCTGTGTGTGGATGATTTCCTACTATTACTTTATGTTTGCCTTTACTGGTGAGCTTTCCCATTTGTGATTTTCTTGCTTCTAGTTGTGGCCTCTTTTTTTTTTTTTCCCCTGCCTAGAGAAGTTCCTTTAGCATTTGTTGTAAGGCTGGTTTTGTGGTGCTGAATTCTCTTGGCTTTTACTTATCTGTAAAGCTTTGCGTTTCTCTGTGAAATCTGAATGAGAGCCTTGATGATTAGAGTATTCTTAGTTGTAGGTTTTCCCCTTCATCTCTTTAAATATACTGTGCCACTCTCTTCTGCCCTGCAGAGTTTCTGCTGAAAAATTAGCTGATAACCTTATGGGGATTCCCTTGTATGTTATCTGTTGCTTTTCCCTTGTTGCTTTTAATATTTTTTTCTTTGTATTTAATTTTTGTCAGTTTGATTAATACGTGCCTCGCAGGTGTGTGTGTGTAATCTGTGGCTTGTGCAGCCGCAAGGAGAGACTTCAGCTCTTCTTTCTTAGTTGCATGGCTCCTGGGGCTCAGCTGTGGTTTCAGCCCCACATCTGCCTGTGGGCCACGCACACTGGCATCTGCACCTGAGGCTGGCCTGGAGCACACACTGCCTAATGCCCATAAAAATGCAGTACTTCTTTGCCCTGCTGGCACAGTGTCCTAGGAGCCTTGTGAAACCAGATTTAAATAGGACCCAGATTCTCATTCCATAGCACCCCAAATCTCCAGAATAGAATATAAAATCACTCATCAAGTCATGGACCAGAAAAATCCTATTTGAATGAGAAAAGACAATCAGCAGATGTCCACAGTGATGTAACACAGATGTGAGAATTATCTGCAAAGAATTTTAAAGTAGCCTTCAGAAAAAGTACTTCCGTGTGCAATAATGAACATGTTTGAAGTAAATGAAAAAATGGAATGTCTCAGCAAAGAAATAAAAAGTCTCAGAAAATAAATAGAAGTAGAAAGAAGAAGCAAATGGACAATTTTTAGAACTGAAAAATACAGCAATCAAATAAAAATCTAAATGGATAGACTTAACAGCAGAATGAAGAGGACAGAGAAGAGAATCAGTGAACTTGCAGGTAGAACAACAGAGGGAAAATAGACTTTATAAAAGAGTGAACAGAGCCCCAGTGACCTATGAGACTATCTCAAAATATCTCACATTTGTATTACTGAAATCACAGAAGGAGAGGAGGAAAAGAGTAGGGTTGAAAATTTCCTGAATTTACCAACAGACATAAATCTACACATTAGAGAAGCTGAGGAAACTCAAAGAGGATAAATCCAGTGAAATCCATATCAACATTCATCATAATTAAACTTCTGAAAACTAATGACAAAGAAAAGAATCTTGAAAGAAATGAAAGAGATATAGTACCTTATCCAGAGGGTGAAGCAATTCAAATGATAGCAGATATTTCATCAGAAACTATGTAGATCAGCAGGAGGTGACATGACATTTGTCAAGTGCTGAAAGAAAAGAACTGTAAATTCAGAATTATATCTGTAGTAAATGTACCCTTTATGAATGTAGAAGAAAGGCATTCTCAGATAAATAAAAAGTAAGGGAATTTGTTCCACGATATGTGCCCTAAATGAATGGATGAAGGAAGTTCTTGAAACAGAATAGAAGTGATAAAAAGTATACTGGGAAAAACAGGAAAGAAGAAAACATGTAGGAAAAAATAAAAATATAGGTAAATACAACAGACTTAACTGAGAAGAAAAAAGTGAGCTGATCCAGTGGTATGCTATGGTGGTAAACATTTAACAATGGACTCTTCATAGATGGGGGAACCTTAACTTGCAGCATTTGATCATTGCTGTGGCATAAATATTAGTATAAATACTAATTTAAACTACCAGTATGGAGCATCAGCTAACAGAGTTGAGAAGAGATGCGCACAATTGACTCGAATGGGGGCTGCCCATCCCTGGGTGGACCCTAAATTAGGCAACACTGAAAACAATGTTTTAGCCATGGTGTATAAGTGAACTTGCAACATAATTGTTTTTAAAGTAAATATTTATTTTTGATGAATTTTTGTTAAAATTATTTGCATTATTCGTAGTCACTTTGTACAAAAATCCACGTGACAAAGTAGCATTCACTTTACTGAAGCAAATGCATACATCACACCTGAGAACTCTGGCAGTGTGGGCCCCTGATATCATACCTGGAAGGGGCAAGTTAGACTCCAGGCCATGCTGGTTCTACCAGATGATCAACTCAAACAAAGGCCCCCTGCCTTTTGGAAAAGCAGAGCCACAGTTGGGGAGCTGTCTGTTGTCTGTCAACATTAGTTATAACTTTACTTACTCTGAATAACTAGATAAAGCTCAGTGCTAGTATCTTGCTCAATATGGAAGAGAAAAATTAAATGGACTGGGGTAACTCCCATTAACACAGAGATTATCAGTATAAACTGAAGTTTACCAGCTGTGGATCCTAAGGTATAATGATCACAGTGCTATTATGACTGACTACAGAACTTAACTGGGTCAATTCTCAGCTTGTGACAGCAGCAGGACATCATCTCTAGTTGAGAAAATAAAGATGCCGTTATAGAAATTGACAAAACAACTGCTAGACTTAGAATCACAGGGCAGAAATCACCATTTATTGAAGAGAAATGTGTAACTCCTCTTTCTCTCTCTCCCTCTTTCTTTGCTCACACAAATACACACACATGCACAGACATAAACATACTATCACTAAAGAATAGATGTAGTCAAAGATCCCTATAACATAGGGTCATAGAATTTGTTTATAATTTGGGGGGAGAAGGAGTAGCATTTCTGAATGCATTACTTAGGCTTTTAGAACCTAAGTAAAGAATTCAGGATAAATACTCAACCTTCTATGAATGCCCCCTAAGACAATTTTTAGCATCATTTTCTCCATGTAAGTTAATGATTAGAATTCACATGATTCATAGTGTACCTTCCCCCCCCAAAAAAATTATGATTAATTTTCAGATCACATGCCAGAAAATTGCCTTTCCAAATTCACATTTGTAGAATAATTCTAAAAAATATTCATCCTCATATATATTGAGGATACATTATCTTCTTAAATATTAATATCAAAATTTTCTCAGTTCAAATTTACTTATAATTTACTTCAAAAGTAACACATGACAGTTTTTGCCTTTCATTGTTAGTTGTATATATTTGTTATAACTTTGTTTCATGCAAAAATGTTTTCAACGTTGGAGTCATACTAATCATATCACATTTTTTTTTTTTTTTTTGCGGTACGCGGGCCTCTCACTGTTGTGGCCTCTCCCGTTGCGGAGCACAGGCTCCGGACGCGCAGGCTCAGCAGCCATGGCCCATGGGCTCAGCCGCTCCGTGGCATGTGGGATCTTCCCGGACCGGGGCACGAACCCGTGTCCCCTGCATTGGCAGGTGGACTCTCAACCACTGCGCCACCAGGGAAGCCCCATTTCAATTTTAATAGAAACAATTTAAAATCAGTAAACCTATACTAGTCAGGCTTAGTCATAGGTATACATTCTTTCTTTTGTACTACTATATTTATAATTTAATTTGAATTTATTTAAAATATGCAGTATAAATTCTACAGTCTTACAATTTATCCTTCTAAATTTGTTATTCTGCTTTATGCATTATTGAAGAATAGTTTTTCCTCTTTTAGAGACGGACCCAGGTCATATCCCTAGAAATGAATTCCAGTGCACTGACCTCCACATTTCCTAGGGAGGGTCCCTCGTTCATTGCACCCTTCTGTTCTCTGAGGGTGATCTTGGTTCCAATGTCTCTGTTGCTCATGGCTTGGCCTTCTATGTCCTTTCATCTAAGAAGCAGATAACTGTGATGAGTTTATGCACAAGGACAAATTCCCTGTGTGTAAAACCAGCGTATTAAAAGAGAACAGAAGTCAGCGTCATATAGCAGAGTTGAGTAGTTACAACGGGGGCCACACAGCCCACAAAGCCTAAGTGCTTACAGTCTGGCCTTTTGGCCTTTACAGAAAAAATTTATCAACCCACGTTAAGCCACACAATGTTGAGTGTCTCGTTACATAACAAAAGCTATGTAATGCAAATGACGAGAGGAAAACATGGGTAACTCCCTCTACTGGAAGTGGGAAAATTTTCTAGCTCTTATTAAAATTCCAGAGAATATAAGGGAAGTGAGTGATAATTTTGATGACATAGAAGTAAAAATATTTCTCATGAAAAACAACAGATGATAAAATAAGAAAACGTGCAAATGATATCACTGATCAAGGGTTAATATTCCCTCTATATAAAGAGATTCTGAAAGTCAAGAAGGAAAAGACAAATAATTTCTAGGCGAAAAAAATAGCAGGAGATGTAAATACTTCGGTGAAAAAATTATCCTTAAGCATACTAATGATTATCAACCTTGCATGTCATAAAAGAAATATAGATTAGAAGTGCACTGAGATACTATTTCTCACCTATCAGTTTACCCAGGTGTCTCTATATTCTTGTGATGTTCTGGCTGACAGCCCCACATAAGGTCTCGGCCAACAGCCACCATTAACCACCACCAGCCTTTGGGTGATGCCAGCCCTCAGCATCCTGCACCCTAACTCAGATCCCAGACACTAACTTAGTTTCTCTTTTAGTCAACTCTAACCAACTCACGGTGAGAAGATTCTGGAAAAAACACAGTCCAAGTCTTAACCAAGTTGAAAACAGTATCTAACACATGCTGGGATGTTTCCATTTTTAATGTTTATGTCTGTTATACACTTGGAATATATTCTAGGGTATGGTGTAAGGAATTGGATAATTTTATATTTTTGGATGTAATTATCTATTTGAAAATATCTTTTTTTGTTTTTGTGGTACGCAGGCCTCTCACTGTTGTGGCCTCTCCCATTGCAGAGCACAGGCTCCGGACAAACAGGCCCAGCGGCCATGGCTCACGGGCCCAGCCGCTCCACGGCATGTGGGATCTTTCTGGACCGGGGCACGAACCTGTGTCCCCTGCATCGGCAGGCGGACTCTCAACCACTGTGCCACCAGGGAAGCCCTGAAATTATCTTTTTGCCACCAATTTGAGATGCCATCTACATTACATATTATATTTTCATTATTTGGGGATTTAAAATTTTTTTCCAATTGGTACACCCATC
Source organism: Globicephala melas (assembly GCF_963455315.2). NCBI lineage: Eukaryota > Metazoa > Chordata > Mammalia > Artiodactyla > Delphinidae > Globicephala > Globicephala melas. Next base: position 114,433,530 of record NC_083319.1, on the reverse strand, counting down.
TATTGATAAGTCAATGCCACAATGTTTTACTTACAGAGTGTTATTGTATGTTTTAATACCTGTTAGTGCTAGCTCCTATATTCAAACACACACCGGGGCTCTTTGAATCCAGATTTTGAATTCAGGTTACTTGCTTTTAGCCCTTTCGTGACAGGGCACTTAACCACCAGACACACTGAGCGTGAAAATCTAAGCTTGAGTAAAGTGACAAAAAGCAATTTGGTCCTCTGTCTCAAGCTCCAAAAGGATATTCACAGGCAAAATAAAATGGAAGAAGAAGGTTAGGAGTGAGATTTCAGGGATGGTTTAGCTTCCTGAGTGTTTGCCAGTCTTACAAGACACAGTGATCAGTAAGGAACCAATACAAGTCTGATGTTCCACAGTCGTATACTAACTACACTAACTCTATCAACTTAGTCTAGAAGTACCTGAAATGGTCCTGAATGTCCTCCATAATACTTACAATTTTCTCATTGCAAAATAGTTATTTTCTAAGTTTTGCAAGATTGTTCCATTTCTTAGCTTCTCCTCTGCCTTTATTTAATCCATCGTCTTGAATCTTTGCTTGGATCAATAAAATCCAACCCTAAATGGAAGACAGCCTATGTTTATTTTCCAGCCTAGTACTTTTACTGTTTCTCTGGTATATTCAAACCCTAGAAAAGGTTGAAGCAATTTTTCTAAGCTTCTTACTCACTATTCATCAGTAACATGAAACTCATGAAAAACAGTTCAAATCAGTTTCCTCAATTCCCTCCATTGTCTCCCCCTCTTTGGTCCGTCTCCCATGTGATCTGAATTGTTTTTAATGGAACTGGGACAATTTATGTGATGAAAATAATTGCCCAAAACTTAGACACTCTGAAGAATTTAGGTCTGGCTCAGATGTGTGGGAACAGTGTTTAGACATGAGTTCAACCCTAGCTCCCCACATAAGAGGGCATCACACTGACTACTAGTTCTGTGCTGTGGTTATTTGTCTCTAGGGAACAGGGAATGAGTCTGACTGAATCCACTAAAATTCAGTAGGATTCTGCCCATGTGTGGAAATATGCTGAAGAGCCACTGTGCAAGCAGAATTATTATTATTTATTTTTAACATCTTTATTGGAGTATAATTGCTTTACAATGGTGTGTTAGTTTCTGCTGTATAACAAAGTGAATCAGCTATACGTATACATATATCCCCATATCCTCTCCCTCTTGCGTCTCCCTCCCTCACACCCTCCCTATCCCACCCCTCCAGGTGGTCACAAAGCACCGGGCTGATCTCCCTGTGCTATGCGGCTGCTTCCCACTAGCTATCTATTTTACATTTGCTAGTGTATATAAGTCCATGCTGCTCTCTCACTTTGTCCCAGCTTACCCTTCCCCCTCCCCATGACCTCAAGTCCATTCTCTACGTCTGTGTCTTTATTCCTGTCCTGCCTCTAGGTTCTTCAGAACGCTTTTTTTTTTAAGATTCCATATATATGTGTTAGCATACGGTATTTGTTTTTCTCTTTCTGACTTACTTCACTCTGTATGACAAGTCTCTAGGTCCCTCAACCTCACTACAAATAACTCAGTTTCATTTCTTTTTATGGCTGAGTAATATTCCATTGTATATATGTGCCACGTCTTCTTTATCCAAAGCAGAATTATTTTTAAAGACAAGTACATTCATTGATAAGCCTCAACAGGACCTAGAGTCATGCCTGGTAGAAAGTAATGGATTATTAAAACATTTGCAGCATACACACACACAAAATACTTGAAGCATAGTTGGGGCTGACTCTTAAAGCCTGTCCTCAGCAGATGGGTTTTGGTATCTTTAGTTTGCTTTTGATCTTATAGAACTTGACTTTCACTTATGACTTAGGCCATTTTTGGAATCCTTGATTAAGGCAGCCTAACAAAATATGCAGCTGCAATTATGTTAACATTTAATGTGTTTTGATTACAACAGATTGTAGAACACCAAAATGTCCTCCCGTATATTTATAGAAACATTTCTACATATGACTCAACGTCCAATTGTGTGTGTATGTATGTGTGTCCTTAGCAAGATAAAACTTCAAACATATAAATAGGGATGCAGTTATTTACTGGAATTCTAAAATAGGGGCCAAAGAGCTTAATACACCTGCATCCGGCTGATATGCACTTCAGAAAAAAATAGCCTTGAAGGAATAGGCAGATAAATGTATTCAAATTTCATGGTAAATGAAGGGTAAGTCTAAACTAAGTATTTCACATACATGCACAGTCAGGTTTCTGAAAAGATAAAGGTCAGAATAACTGCAATTCTAAAAATGGGCATGCCTTTTATTTTGCTGACAGTGCTTTAATTCTATGAAGTAAATATTAAATCAACGGATAGAATTTTCTATTCAACAACACGTTTTATCAAAGTATTAGCCATTTAATTAGATTGGGGAGCTATTGCAATGTTGCCATACACTTAAATCAGAATTTTAGCCTTAGACTGAATCTAAGATGCTTTAAACATGTTGCTTATTTCACAATGCCATTTAAATTTCTAGATTTTCGAGCATGTGGTATTTTTAGAGAGCAGTGGGCATGAAAATTCTAAAGGCTTAAAAGAGAATTACAAATCTAAACTTTGTAATAGCAGTTACAAATCAAGAATTACTCCTCATGCCTCCTCCTATATTATTCTGCCCTCAGAATGCGTGCATGGGCCATGAGCAAAGAATATTAGAGAAAATTAACAGATGTCCTTCCTAAACACTTAGTGCCCTTGGCCTCCTATTTTATGTTTAAATTACCCTAGAGACATTTGCTGCTTATTTTATCCTATTTTGTACCCATGATACTATTTTTACCTAGTTGTTGTCAGATTAATTGCATAATAATATGAATAGCATCACCGTGATGAAAAAACCTGCGAGGAGGCGTGGGGATTGGGATAACGGGTTGTAGAGGTTTTACAGGTGAAATGAGGACAGTCCTTGGACGTGTGAAGTCTGTGACGATAGTTGAATGTAGCTGCCCACTTCCAGTAAAAAAAAAATCTATGGGATAATCTCTGGTTCTTCTCATCATTCCTCTCTCTGCTCAAACTGCCCCTTCTCGGTGAGTCGGCCATCACTCTCTACACCCGTCTTTCTCTATTTTCATGATAGCAGTGAACACTACCTGAAATTTCATTATGTGGTCTCTTTCTTTGAGTGCCTCTCACTAGGACGTAGGCTCCTTGAAGGTGAGGGACGCTGTCTTGTGCCGTGTTCTCAGAACCTGGAACAGTATTTGGAACGTGGAAAGCACTCAATAAGTACTTGTTGAATAGATGCGTGAGTGAATACGTAAATTCAGACGTTACTTCTGGTCACCTCAGCAACTTGCTTGGGACAAGACTCTTCCCTCACATCTGGAGTTTGCCCACTAGTGAGAGTCAACAGTTTAGGGAAGGACATGGACCTTGCCTCTAAAGTGGAAGGTTGGTTGTTCTGGATTATTTTTTTTTAATGTGTCCTTCAGAGCAGAGAGAATGGCCACTTGTGATACTCAATTTTAATTATGTTACCAGTTTTTGGCAAGTTTAATGATCAGGTTTCTATATTCTAACAGCAATATTACATAGTGATCAAGCACTGCAAAGATATTTCTCACAGTAATTTGGTTACCACCCCATGTTCCGTTTCTGCAATCTATGTTTACAGACTGTCTTAACCAAAATGATGCTTACAAATCTTAGTAAACATTTGCTAACTCTGTTTACTTCTTAATGAGAAAGAACAAACTATTAATGGTACGGTGAGTTATGGGGAAGTTTCAGGCTCATAAATGAAAACTCACATTGCCGTATCTTCCATAATCATGTCCATGAATAAACAAACAGGTGAACAAACCCCCTCTTTTTCTTTGGAAGTATTGTCCAGCCCAGGAGTGAAAACATTGTTTAATTCATACAAGAAAAGAAACCTATCATGATTTTTTAAAAGTATTTCTCTATTTAAAAAAAATTTTTATTTTATTTATTTTTGGCTGCGTTGGGTCTTTGTTCTGCGCAGGGCTTTCTCTATTTGCTGCGAGCGGGGACTACTCTTTGTTGTGGTGCTCGGGCTTCTCATTGCGGTGGCTTCTCTTGTTGCAGAGCACAGTCTGTAGGTGCATGGGCTTCAGTAGTTGTGGCAAGTGGGTGTCAGTGCAGCACGTAGACTCCGTAGTTGTGGCTCGTGGGCTCTAGAGCACAGGCTCAGTAGTTGTAGTGCACGGGCTTAGTTGCTTTGCGCCGTGTGGGATCTTCCCAGACCAGGGCTCAAACCCGCATCCCCTGCATTGGCAGGTGGATTCTTAACCACTGCGCCACCAGGGAAGTCCCTACCTATCATGATTTTAATAACATAGATATTTAACGTTAACACAGAATGTAATAAAAACTGCAAGAAATTGAAATTCTTCAAAATTACGTAAACCTTTCCCATTTTCTCCAGGGATTACATATTTACCTACAGAATTTTGAGTTGATGTATATTTTCATTTCTCTTAGGTAAAAACCTAGGAGAGAGATTGCTAGGTAACATAGTAAATATGTTTAACTATATAAGAAGTTGCAAAACTGTTTTCCAAAGCGATAGTAACCTTTGCATTTTGCACCAACAGTGCTTGAGGGTTATACTTTCTCTACATCCTCACTAGTAAGTAGTGGTTTATCACTGTGATTTTCTTTCTATTACTGAATGACTAATGATGCTGAGGGCCATTTTATATCCTTAGTTGCTGTCTCTATAACGTCTTTTAAATGAAGTGTCTGTTCACATCTTTTGTTCATTTTTATTGAGTTGTTTGTCCTCCTATTGAGTTGTGATAGTTCTTTGTTACAGATTATAGTTCTAGATATAAATCCTCTTTTAGATATTATTTTATTTTTATTTTCTTAACAGTGTCTTTCTAAGAGCAGGTATGATTAATTTGGTTGAGTCTAATAAGTATATCATTTTAAATTTTATATTGTGTTTTGTGTCCTATCTAAGAAATCTTTGTTTTTCCCAAAGTCTTAATATATTATCCAGTGTTCTCTTGTAGAAGTTTTCTGTCTTTAGTTTAGTTCTAAGTTAATTTTGAACATGTTGCAAACAGTGATTTGAATTTTATTTTGCATATGATGCCATTTTTTAGTAACAAATTATTGTATAAACTCTCCTTTCTCTTTTGAATTTCCTTAGCAAATTTGTTGGAAATCAATTGACCGAATATGTATGGATCTACTTTTTACTGTCTACTCTGTGCCATTGGTCTGTGTGTCTTTCTTTTACCAAATACCACACTGTATTTTACTTTATATTTTATTTTATTGAGGTAACATTGACTTATAGCATTATATGAGTTCCATGTGTACAGCATATTTCTACTTCTGCATACCCTACAGTGTGCTCACACCAAAAATTTAGTTTCCTTGAGGGCATGATGCTAAGTGAAATAAGTCGGGTGGAGAAAGATAAATACAGTGTGATTTCACTCATATATGGAATCTATAAAACTAATAAACCTCACTGTCTTTTTTTTTTATAAGAATGCAAAATTTATCTAATTTGGGGGTGGGTGGGAAAATTTTTTTTTGAGGTATAGTTGATTTACAATATTATATTAGTTTCAGGTGTACAACATACTGATTCAACATTTCTATAGGCTAGACTGCATTTATAGTTATTATAAAATATTGGATATATCTCCTGTGCTGTACAATATATCCTTGTAGCTTATTTATTTTACTCATAGTAGTTTGTATCTCTTAATCCCCTCCCTCTATCTTGCCCCTCCCCCCGCCAGTGGTAACCACTAGTTTGTTCACTATATATATGAGTCTCTTTCTTTTTTGTAATTTTCACTTCATTTTCTTTATTACTATTGCTTCATATTAAATATGAAATCAGAAGTGAGAGACCTTCAAATTTTTTAATTGTTTTCCAAATTAAATCGACTATTTCCTTTACTTTCCAAATGAACTTTCAATTTTCACAAAAAATCCACCTGGGATTATGATTGGGATTTTATTAAATCTATAAATCACTTTGGAGGGAATTGATATCTTGACAGTGTTGTGTCTTTCAATCCATGAATACCATATAGCTCTCCATTTATTTAATTTTTAAAGACCTCTCATATATGTGTATGTTCTGCAACTTTTTATATGTTTTATCTTCAGTTTTATTTGAATTTTTAATTCAAATAATTTTCACAATTCCCTTGTGAGTTTCTCTTTGACCCATGGGTTTGTTTTTGAACTTCCAAGTGTTGGGGATATTCCACATATTTTTCTCTTATTCACTTAAAATTTAATTTGATTAATAGAAAAAAATCAATCAAATTAAATTTGCCTGATTTCAATGCTTTGAAATTTGTCAGGGTTTGTTTTATGGCCCAGAGAGTATGGGCTATACTGAGGAATCTTCCACATATTCTTGACAAGAATGTGTGTCCTCCTATTTTTGGCGGTAGGTAGTAAGGTTCAAATCTTCTATGTACTTGAGATTTTCTGTCTAATTCTATGATTAATGAGTGCAGAATGTTGACTTTTCAACTGTAATTGTGGATTTGTCTATTTTTCCTTTCAGTTCCATTGTTTTGTGCTTTGTGTATTTAAAGTTCTGTTGTTAGGTGCCTCCACGTTGAAACTCCTTGTGTATTCTTAATGAATTCACCGCTTTATCATTATGTAATGTCCCTGTTCATCCCTAGAATTATTCCTTATTCTGAAATTGTCTTTTTTGGACAATATAGACCATTCCAGCTTTCTTTTGGTTAATGTTTGCATGGTACACCTTTTGCGTTAATTCACTTTCAGTCTTCATATCTAAAGTAGTTTTCACGTAGAAAGCATGTAGTTAGATTGTGGTTTTAAATCTAATCAGACAATTTCTGTATTTTAGACCAGTTATCTTTGGGGGATTTAGCCATTTATATTTCATCTAATCATTGATACGGTTATGTTTATATTTACCATCATGCTTATTGTTTCCATTTTATCGCTCTTCTTTTCCTATTTTCATCTTTGCTTTTATTACAATTGAATAGTTTTATTCATACTATCTCCTTTATTAACTTATTAGCTATATTTGTTTCATTATGACTTCTAATAGTTGCTCTACATATCTTTAATTTATTATAATCTATGTTTAAATAATATCATATGGTTTCAGGTATAGTATAAGAACCCCAAATTATATAATTTTAACTCCTCTCTCCCATCCATTGTGCTATTATTATGTGTTTATTATTATATAATATACCTTCTAATACATTGCTACTTGTTTTGCTTCAGATAGTCAATTTTTTTCGAGTGATTACAAATAAGAAAAGGCATGTCTTTTATTTAAAAACATCTTTTTTGGAGTATAATTGCTTTACAATGGAGTGTTAGTTTCTGCTGTATAACAAAGTGAATCAGCTATATGTGTACATATATCCCCATATCCCCTCCCTCTTGTGTCTCCCTCCCACCCTCCCTATCCCACCCCTCTAGGTGGTCACAGCATGAGATGATCTCCCTGTGCTATGCAGCTGCTTCCCAAGAGCTATCTGTTTTACATTTGGCATTGTATATATGTCCATGCCACTCTCTCACTTTGTCCCAGCTTACCCTTGCCCCTCCCCATGTTCTCAAGTCCATTCTCTATGTCTTCATCTTTATTCCTGTCCTGCCCCTATGTTCTTCAGAACCTTTTTTTTTTTTTAGATTCCATATATATGTATTAGCATACTGTATTTGTTTTTCTCTTTCTGACTTACTTCACTCTGTATGACAGTCTCTAGGTCCATCCACCTCATTACAAATAACTCAATTTCATTTCTTTTTCTTTTTTTTTTTTTGCGGTACGTGGGCCTCTCACTGTTGTGGCCTCTCCTGTTGCAGAGCACAGGCTCCAGACGCGCAGGCTTAGCGGCCATGGCTCATGGGCCCAGCTGCTCCATGACATGTGGGATCTTCCCGGACCGGGGCACGAACCCGTGTCCCCTGCATTGGCAGGCGGACTCTCAACCACTGCACCGCCAGGGAAGTCCCTGGTTTTTTTTTTTATTATTGAGCTTCATGAGCTGTTTGAATATTTTGGAGATTAATCCCTTGTTGGTTGCTACATTTGGAAATATTTTCTCCCATTCTGTGGGTTGTTTCATCGTTTTGTTTATGGTTTCCTTTGCTGTGCAAAAGCTTTTAAGTTTCATTAGGTCCCATTAGTTTATTTTTGTTTTTATTTCCATTTGTCTAGGAGGTGGGTCAAAAAGGATCTTGCTGCGATTGATGTCATAGAGTGTTCTGCCTATGTTTTCCTCTAAGATTTTGATGGTGTCTGGCCATACATTTAGGTCTTTAATCCATTCTGAGTTTATTTTTGTGTATGGTGTTAGGGAGTGTTCTAATTTCATTCTTTTACATGTAGCTGTACAGTTTTCCCAGCACCACTTATTGACGAGGCTGTCTTTTCTCCACTGTATATTCTTGCCTCCTTTATCAAAGATAAGGTGACCATATGTGTGTGGGTTTATCTCTGGGCTTTCTGTCCTGTTTCATTGATCTATATTTCTGTTTCTGTGCCAGTACCATACTGTCTTGATTACTGTAGCTTTGTAGTATAGTCTGAAGTCAGGGAGCCTGATTCCTCCAGCTCCGTTTATCTTTCTCAAGATTGCTTTGGCTATTCAGAGTCTTTTGTGTTTCCATACAAATTGTGAAATTTTTTGTTCTAATTCTGTGAAAAATGCCCGTGGTAGTTTGATAGGGATTGCATTGAATCTGTAGATTGCTTTGGGTAGTAGAGTCATTACACAATGTTGATTCTTCCAATCCAAGAACATGGTATATCTCTCCATCTATTTATATCATCTTTAATTTCTTTCATCAGTGTCTTATAATTTTCTGCATACAGGTCTTTTTTCTCTTTTGGTAGGTTTATCCTAGATATTTTATTCTTTTTGTTGCAGTGGTAAAGGGGAGTGTTTTCTTAATTTCACTTTCAGATTTTTCATCATTAGTGTATAGAAATGCAAGAGATTTCTGTGCATTAATTTTGTATCCTGCTACTTTACCAAATTCATTGATTAACTCTAGTAGTTTTCTGGTAGCATCTTTAGGATTCTCTATGTATAGTATCATGTCATCTGCACACAGTGACAGCTTTACTTCTTTTCCAATTTGGATACCTTTTATTTTTCTTCTCTGATTGCGGTGGCCAAAACTTCCAAAACTATGTTTAATGAGAGTGGTGAGAGTGGGCAACCTTGTCTTGTTCCTGATCTTAGTGGAAATGCTTTCAGTTTTTCACCATTGAGAATGATGTTGGCTGTGGGTTTGTCATATATAGCCTTTATTATGTTGAGGAAGGTTCCCTCTATGCCTACTTTCTGGAGGGTTTTTATCATAAATGGGTGTTGAATTTTGTTGAAAGCTTTTTCTGCATCTATTGAGATGATCATATGGTTTTCTCCTTCAATTTGTTAGTATGGTGTATCACATTGACTGATTTGCATATACTGGAGAATCCTTCAGTTCCTGGGATAAACCCCACTTGATCATAGTGTATGATCCTTTCAATGTGCTGTTGGATTCTGTTTGCTAGTATTTTGTTGAGGATTTTTGCATCTGTGTTCATCAGTGATATTGGCCTGTAGTTTTCTTTCTTTGTGACATCTTTGTCTGGTTTTGGTATCAGAGTGATGGTGGCCTCATAGAATGGGTTTGGGAGTGTTCTTCCCTCTGCTATATTTTGGAAGAATTTGAGAAGGGTAGGTGTTAACTCCTCTCTAAATGTTTGATTGAATTCTCCTGTGAAGCCATCTGGTCCTGGGCTTTTGTTTGTTGGAGGATTTTTAATCACAGTTTCAGTTTCAGTGCTTGTGATTGGTCTGTTCATATTTTCTATTTCTTCCTGATTCAGTCTTGGTAGGTTGTGCATTTCTAAGAATTTGTCCATTTCTTCCAGGTTATCCATTTTATTGGCATATGGTTGATTGTAGTAATCTCTCCTGATCCTTTGTATTTCTGTCGTGTCAGTTGTTACTTCTCCTTTTTCATTTCTAATTCTAGTGATCTGAGTATTTTCCCTTTTTTTCTTGATAAGTCTGGGTAATGGTTTATCAATTTTGTTTATCTCCTCAAAGAACCAGCTTTTAGTTTTATTGATCTTTGCTATCGTTTCCTTCATTTCTTTTTCATTTATTTATGAACTGATCTTTATGATTTCTTTCCTTCTGCTAACTTTGGGTTTTCTTTGGTCTTCTTTCTCTAATTGCTCTAGGTGTAAGGTTATGTTGTTTGTTTGAGATGTTTCTTGTTTCTTAAGGTAGGATTGTATTGCTATAAACTTCCCTCTTTGAACTGCTTTTGCTGCATCCCATAGGTTTTGGGTTGTTGTGTTTTCATTGTCATTTATTTCTAGGTATTTTTTGATTTCCTCTTTGATCTCTTCATTGATCTCTTGGTTATTACGTAGTGTGTTGTTTAGCCTCCATGTGTTTGTATCTCTTACAGATTATTTCCTGTAATTGATACCTCATCTCATACCATTGTGGTCAGAAAAGATACTTGATATGATTTCAGTTTTCTTAAATTTACCAAGGCTTGATTTTTGACTCAGTATATGGTCTATCCTGGAGAATGTTCCATGAGCACTTGAGAAGAATGTGTATTCTGTTGTTTTTGGATGGAATGTCCTATAAATATCAATTAAGTCCATCTTCTTTAATGTGTCATTTAAAGCTTGTGCTTCCTTATTTATTTTAATTTTGGATGATCTGTCCATTGGTGAAAGTGGGGTGTTAAAGTCCCCTACTATGATTGTGTTACTGTCAGTTTCCCCTTTTATGGCTGTTAGTATTTGCCTTATGTATTGAGGTGCTCCTACATTGGGTGCATAAATATTTACAATTGTTATATCTTCGTCTTGGATTGATTCCTTGATCATTATTTAGTGTCCTTCTTTGTCTTTTGTAATAGTCTTTGTTTTAAAGTCTATTTTGTCTGGTATGAGAATTGCTACTCCAGTTTTCTTTTGATTTCCATTTGCATGGAATATCTTTCTCCATCCCCTCACTTTCAGTCTGTATGTGTCCCTAGGTCTGAAGTGGGTCTCTTGAGGACAGAACATATATGGGTCTTGTTTTTGTATCCATTCAGCCAGTCTGTGTCTTTTGGTTGGAGCATTTAATCCATTTACATTTAAGGTAATTATCGATATGTATGTTCCTAGTATCATTTTCTTAATTGTTTTGGGTGTACTATTGTAGGTCTTCTTCTCATGTGTTTCCTGCCTAGAGAAGTTCCTTTAGCATTTGTTGTAAAGCTGGTTTGGTGGTGCTGAATTCTCTTAGCTTTTGCTTGTCTGTAAATGTTATAATTTCTCCATCAAATCTGAATGAGATCCTTGGTAGGTAGAGTAATTTTGGTTGTAGGTTTTTCTCCTTCATCACTTTAAATATGTCCTGCCAGTCCCTTCTGGCTTGCAGAGTTTCTGCTGAAAAATCAGCTGTTAACCTTATGGGGATTCCCTTATGTGTTATTTGTTGTTTTTCCCTTGCTTCTTTTAATATTTGTTCTTTGTATTTATTTACTTATTTATTTTTGCGGTATGTGGCCCTCTCACTGCTGTGGCCTCTCCTGTTGTGGAGCACAGGCTCCTGACACACAGGCTCAGTGGCCGTGGCTCACGGTCTCAGCCACTCCGTGGCATGTGGGATCCTCCCGGCCTGGGGCAGGAACCCGTGTCCCCTGCATCGGCAGGCGGACTCTCAACCACTGCACCACCAGGGAAGCCCTGTATTTAATTTTTGATAGTTTGATTAATATGTGTCCTGGAGTGTTTCTCCTTCGATTTATCCTGTTTCGGACTCTCTGTGCTTCCTGGACTTGATTAACTATTTCCTTTCCCATATTAGGGAAGTTTTCAACTATAATCTCTTCAAATATTTGCTCAGTCCCTTTCTTTTTCTCTTTTTCTTCTGGGACCCCTATAATTCGAATGTTGGTGTGTTTAATGTTGTCCTAGAGGTCTCTGAGACTGTCCTCAATTCTTTTCATTCTTTTTTCTTTATTCTGCTCTGCAGTAGTTATTTCCACTATTTTATCTTCCAGGTCACTTATCCGTTCTTCTGCCTCAGTTATTGTGCTATTGATCCCTTCTCAAGAATTTTTAGTTTCATTTATTGTGTTGTTCATCACTGTTTGCTCTTTAGTTCTTCTAGGTGCTTGTTAAACGTTTCTTGTATTTTCTCTCTTCTATTTCCAAGATTTTGGATCATGTTTACTATGATTATTCTGAATTCTTTTTCAGGTAGACTGCCTATTTCCTCTTCATTTGTTAGGTCTGGTGGGTTTTTGCCTTGCTCCTTCATCTGCTGTGTGTTTCTCTGTCTTCTCATTTTGCTTAACTTACTGTGTTTGAGGTCTCCTTTTTGCAGCCTGCAGGTTCGTAGTTTCCTTTGTTTTTGGTGTCTCTCCACAGTGGCTAAGGTTGGTTCAGTGGGTTGTGTGGGCCTCCTGGTGGAGGGGACTAGTTTCTGTGTTCTGGTGGTTGAGGCTGGATCCTGTCTTTCTGGTGGGCATGTCCACGTCTGGTGGTGTGTTTTGGGGTGTCTGTGGCCTTATGATTTTAGGCAGCCTCTGTGCTAATGGGTGAGGTTGTGTTCCTCTCTTGCTAGTTGTGTGGCATAGGGTGTGCAGCACTGTAGCTTGCTGGTCGTTGAGTGAAGCTGGGTGCTGGTGTTGAGATGGAGATCTCTGGGAGATTTTCGCCATTTGATATTACGTGGAGCTGGGAGGTGTCTTGTGGACCAGTGTCCTGAACTTGGCTCTCCCACCTCAGAGGCACAGCCCTTTTGCCTGGCTGGAGCACCATGAGCCTTTCCTCCACACAGCTCACAATAAAAGGGGGAAAAGAAAGAAAGAAAGAAGTCAAAATACAATGAAATAAAATAAAGTAAAATAAAATAGTTATTAAAATAATTAAAGGAAAAAAAATTTTTAAGTAGTAAAAAAAAAACGGACAGACAGGACCCTAGGACAAATGGTAAAAGCAAAGCTATACAGACAAAATCACACACAGAAGCATACACATACACACTCACAAAAAGAGAAAAAGGGAAAAAATATATATATTGTTGCTCCTGAAGTCCACCTCCTCAATTTGGGATGATTGGTTGTCTATTCAGGTATTCCACAGATGCAGGGTACATCACGTTGATTGTGGAGGTTTAATCGGCTGCTCCTGAGGCTTCTGGGAGAGATTTCCCTTTCTCTTCTTTGTTCGCACAGCTCCCGGGGTTCATCTTTGGATTTGGCCCCGTCTCTGCATGTAGGTCACCTGAGGGCGTCTGTTCTTTGCTCAGACAGGACAGGGTTAAAGGAGCAGCTGCTTCGGGGGCCCTGGCTCACTCAGGCCAGGGGGAGGGAGGGGCACGGAGTGCGGGGCGAGCCTGTGGCGTCAGAGGAGGTGTGAAGTTGCACCAGCCTGAGGCGCGCCGTGCGTTCTCCCGGGGAAGTTGTCCCTGGATCCCGGGACCCTGGCAGTGGCAGGCTGCACAGGCTCCCCGGAAGGGGGGTGTGGAGAGTGACCTGTGCTGGCACACAGGCCCCTTGGTGGCGGCAGCAGCAGCCTTAGCGTCTCATGCCCGTCTCTGGGGTCCGCGCTTTTAGCCGCGGCTCGCGCCTGTCTCTGGAGCTCCTTTAAGCGGCGCTCTGAATCCCCTCTCCTTGCGCACCAGGAAACAAAGAGGGAAGAAGAAGTCTCTTGCCTCTTCGGCAGGTGCAGGCCTTTTCCCGGACTCCCTCCCGGCCAGCCGTGGCGCACTAACCCCCTTCAGGCTGTGTTCACGCCGGCAACCCCAGTCCTCTCCCTGCGCTCCGACCGAAGCCCGAGCCTCAGCTCCCAGCCCCGCCCGCCCTGGCGGCAGGGGAGCAGACAAGCCTCTCGGGCTGGTGAGTGCTGGTCGGCGCAGGTATAAATTGATTCGCTTTCTCTTTCTCATGGATTTGTCATGTAACTAAACTATTGGTTTGAGCTTGTGTGACAAGTTACTTCATCAGTGCAAGAATAATGTGCTAATAGTTGAATGTAATCACATGCAGTATTTTTTATGACTTCATATCAACACTGAATCACAAAGAAAGAAAAATTAATAAATGTTTTTCTTTAGTTTTGAGGTTGGCCAAGTGTACACAGAACATACTGTAATATGTTATATTTAATAGGAGAGAAGACATTCAGTTAATCCTTTAAATGGGAACAGCCTCTAAGTTGAGGTATGTTTGGATTCTTTCTCCAGAATATCAACAGCAAGCTGTCCTTCCTGTCACCAGATAGATGACAAATGCATGCTGTTTAGTGCGTGTGACATTTAGAAAGGAAAACACAGAGGTCTTGGGGTCATGTTCTAGTTTCTATAATTGAAATAACGTGCACAAACCATATTCATCTCCTGGACTAACCAGAGCTTGTTATTAACTGATGGTGCAGTTATGAAATATTGGTCATATTGCGAGGAGTCAAAGCATGTACATGATATGAAAGACAAGAATAGTAAGGCGTTTTATAGGTATCTCTTTTCAAACTTCATCTCACATTCTAACATCGTAAGAGAGAAAAGCCTTGTTTCCTAAAGTAATAGCGGTATATCCCATGTAAAGAGTAAGTCATCCAAGGTCGTCTCACAGGTTCCAAAGAGGGGTCAGAGCTTCCTGATGTGTTAACGAGAGGTCTTGTTCTATGGCAGGTGGTACCACATTCACTCTTCCTCTAGCCATTAAAAAAATGTTTTTGTTGAAGTACAGTTGATTTACAATGTTGCATTAATTTCTGCTGTACAGCAAAGTTATTTAGTTATACATACATATACTTTTTCGTATTCTTTTCCATGATGGTTTATCCCAGGATATTGAATATAGTTCCCTGTGCTCTACAGTAGGACCTTGTTGTTTATCCATTCTGTATGTAATAGCTTGTATCCGTTAACCCCATCTCTCTTGCCATTTTTCCAGAGGCTCCAATTTTCTAATTAACAAAACATCTGTTTAAGAGACACATGGAGAAATGTACAGTCTGAAGAGGTAGGATAAGTGATGAACTTTAAAATAAGTAGGGAAACAACAAAAGAGAAAAAAATCACAGAGTACCACCGACAATTTGACTTTGGTACTAAAATGGCACTAGGGGTCAGTGTTTGCAACATCAATTATCATTGAATAGGAAAGATTTTAAACTACTGCTTAATAAAGATTTATCATCAGGGCAATGACATAATAGAGAAAGGACTGCAGTATATATTTCCACTTTTGTTAACTGTTGTGTGTGTGAAAGCATGCTAGTACAGGGAACACAAACAAAATCTGTAATTCACATGAAAGTGGTCAGAGGTCACATAGTTTCATCTGTTAAATTATAAAATGGAAAAGAAGCAACTAGGGATAGATCTGTGTTTAACAGTGAACTGAAGAGGATTCCTTCAGAGAGACGGGCCGTGAATGAAAGATATTTTGGTTTCGGCATTAAAGTGTGCCAGGCTCTGTCGCAGATGATGGGTTAGCGGTGAAGGACACAGGCCCCTCCTTCCCCAGAGCTCACACTCTCACGCTCCAGATAATGACAGATGCTAACCAGCAAACAAGAACATGCCGTATGATCAGAGCAGAGGTGAGTGTTACCCACCGGGATCAGCATGGGTGCATAGGATGCAGGTATTGGACTAGTTGACGGAAGTGCTTTTGAAATAAAACCGACAGGATTTGTTGCAAAGATATATACAAAGTCATATAAATGTGGTCATAAAATACGGCATGTTGGTGTGTATTGTGTAGACATAAATATATAGGCATACGTAAGTGCTTAACGGTGTTGCTTTCCAAGTCATTTCCTTTATATCACTCCCAGCTGCACAGACAGAACAGGTGCCACCACTGGTGGGTAGTTCTTTGCATCTCCTTCGGGGTTTAGATGCTGCCTTACTTTTTGTCCAAGCAAATACAGTCAGTCCATTCTTCAAATAGGAAAGCTTGCTCTTTGTGATCATAGTGAAGAGGGCTGGAGAGTTTTCTTTATTACATGAAGTAAAGAGGACAATATGAGGTAGGGCATTCTTAAGGTTCAGGCATGGTCCAGTTCACAAAATTAGCCTCATCATTCATTTGTTGCCGATATCCCAGCACCACATGAATACTTTAATTTTCTAAAACCAACTAGGGGTTTTAGTATGATCATCTGAACAGTGGTTAGTAGGATCAAAAGATCTTTTCTCTTGTTCTTTCCCATCTTATTACCTACCTCTGCTTCCCCTGTCCCTTGACTACTCCCTCTTTCTCTCTGTGTCTCTCTGTCCCTTCCTCTGCCTCTGTGTGTGTGTGTGTGTGTGTGTGTGTGTGTGTGTGTGTGTGTGTGTCCCTCTACGGCTCCTCCCTCCATTTCTGTCTTTCTCCTTTGCCAGCTCTTCTCCTTTTTCCTTAAAGTTATTAATTAGTTCATGACCTTGGTCATCCTTTAGTCCGATTTCTTTTATCATTTCCTATCCTGCTTCTTCCCATCTTCCATCCATCTCTCCTGCACTCACCCTCTGTCTATATCCTCTGTGTGTGTGTGTGTAAATGCCCTTCTTATACAATGACTGGTATCCTTAACTGTACTAATTAACAAAGAACTGGACATCTGAGTCAAGCTTTGCACCATACCCGGATACCCCAAGGTGCAGTTGCTGATCTCTGCGTGTGTGTACACTTACTTGGCCATAGATTTCTGCTCATTGTGACTGTGGCTTTCCAGGAAGGTCCCCGGCACCAATCACAATCTTGTAGGCCTGGAATGAAGGCTTTAATCTTTATTGGAGAGACATGGAGTGTTCTGTCAGCACCATCGTGGCGTGAACCGTGTTTCCACAAGGCTCCTTTGCGATGCTCTGCGTGACAGCGAATCAGCTGTGCTTTCTGATGGCGCTTTGGCCACCTTGGTCATTTATCACCCTGTATTTGCTTTCCTTACCACCCTCTCTCTCGTCTTCCCTTCACTCTTATTTTCTGGGTTGGTAATCACCCTACAATGTTTGTTTCAGACTTGGTTTTCTAGGGAAACCAGGGAAGCCCAGCCCGAACTGCCAATGATCTCTATAGTCAGAGATCTGAGAAGGTCAGGGCGACTGGATTCAGTCCACACTATTTGTCACACATGTGCTGGTGGAAAGCGGAGTTGTGAGCCAGAAGGTCTGCAAGGTCATAATAAATGGAGAGAGAGAAGTGGGGAGAGGAGGCACACAGACACAGTTGCGCGGGTTTCTTCCTTCTCAAGACTTAGTTTCTTAGCTCTGCTGTGTTTAGCTCTTCTACACTTCCGTCAATAGATGCGTCATTTATCTTAGGACACTTTAATGAGATTTCATGCACTTGCAAACAGCCGTTGTCTTGACCTGTGTTGTAGCCAAATCCATAATAGTCCGTCACCTGTCTTTCTTTTCAGGGAGTCTGTCAGGGACCATTTTTGCCATATTTCATTTAATAGCCATCAGGTCTTATTATTTTAGCATCGCTCTCTGCCAATGTGAATCTCCGTTTATCCTCACTTTGATGTCCTGAGTGTTACTTATCTTTTCCTCTCCTCTCAATCTCTGGTGCAATTTTGGAAAAATGAAAAAAAAAACCAAAAACCAATGCATTTCAGGGGGACATTAACAGCAGTGAATTCCAGGTATTCATAATTCTGTGTTTCCAAAAACACAGAACCCCACTCTGCCTCCCCCGAAAGACCAAAATGAAAGTGCAGGAGAACATACTTTGAAAGTGAATGAGAACAGAATTTGATCTGAGTTCAAAATTCTTCTTTCTCACTTGTAAGCTGGAATTGGGCTAATTCCTTAGCATCTCTGAGCCTCAGTTTTCTCCAGAGTAAAGTGAAGATTAAATGAGCTAAGATACTATTTAAACTGTGTAATAATGCCTGAAACGTAAGATGTACCCTGAGCCACTTATGGACCTTCTATTTGTCTGATCTAAGTAAGCTCTGCAAAATAATGAATTGTTTTTCACTAGGTCGTAGAGTCATAAGTCTTGCTTCTTTGTGTTGTTTTTCCAAAACTGTTTCTCATTTCAAATATTAAAGCAGATATTTATAGCCCAAGGTTCCCAGACAATCTCATTTATCTGTTATACTTTCTGCTAATGTCTTCTTTCAGATACTATTAATATTTTTGTGAATGTTCCTTTTTTTTCATGGTGGTTTCTGCTGTATCACATGCTAACCAGCAATAGTGGGGAAACGGGTGCTGTACCTGACCTGCGTGCTTCGTTTTCCCAGAGGGAGAGTTCTCTTCCGTGCCCAGTCTCACGGTCCACTCAGCTGGTCAGAGGAAACCACTGTGTGACTTTCCTTCTGCCCCAGTATAGCCCACCTGCTTCCATGACCCGTTCTGATGGGCTGCAGCCCTTCTTTTTTCTACGAAGAGTTATGTTCTGTGTTGGTTGAGCCACGCTGAGTTTGCCTGAGGAATTTCATTAAGAATGTTTCTATAGAGAGATCACTATCTCAGTTCCCTTCCTAGGAACAAGCAGGGCATCAAGGCCCTGACCTGGATGAGGCCAGTGAGAGACAGTTGGAATCAGCATCACTTCAGCGGGCAGAGGAGAAAATTCAGGAGTTCATGAGGTGACCATGGCTAGAGACTGGACCATCCACCCAGTGAGGCAGTGGCCTGGGGGAGGAAGCCTGGGGAGATGCTGGGGGTGGAATTGAAGTCCAGGTGCTCACTCAATGTCTCCAGGGCGTCCCCACTCCTTCACCCACAGTGGGGGAGGGTCAGTACGGACAGTGGGTTTGTTGCTGTGAAACTGCCATTTTCAAGGGAAGAGACGGGTGATCAGCGGTTCATTTTTGACACCTATAGTGATGACAGAGAATATTGTACATCACTGTGAGTTGCAGAGGGGGCAGAAATAGATCGTACTCACAAAACATGAAAGCCAGCTGTCACAGTTCAAGTGAAATTTTACTGCAGTGGAAACAGAGTGCATACAAGTAAGTATTGATAGAAGCTGGCATCAGTGGAGATCAAATTCCAGGCAATACCGACAGTCCGATACCTAGTGTCAGTGAGGTTAATGGAAACACTGTTATTCATAAGGCACAGAATTTTAGTACCAAGTACCCAAAGTCTTTATTTTGGAATTGGGAGGAAGGTAAATTCCATCTGAGTGTACCTCACAGCAGCTACTACCAAGAAAATTCTGCGTTCTTACCTAAACTTTTAGACCTTAGAAGATCGTAGATAAATTACCTTCGGAAATAACTGATGGCTAGCTGAAATACAAAGTGTGCGTAAACGTGCAATTGTGGAAAATCATTTACGTGATACGTATCTAGATAATGATGTAAAATCTGGCCTGTCTTAGCTGTCACTCGGGTTTTGTCAGCTATTTCCATGAATGACTTTAAAAAAATTTTTATTGAAGTATAGTTGATTCACAATGTTGTGTTAATTTCTGCTGTACAGGAAAGTGATTCAGATACACACACACACACACACACTCTTTTTCATATGCTTTTCCATTCTGGCTTATCACGGGATACTGAATCTAGTTCCCTGTGCTGTACAGTAGGACCTTGTTGTTTATCCATTCTATATATAATAGTTTGCCTCTGCTAATCCCACACTCCCAGTCCATCCCTCCCCCACCCTCTTGGCAACCACAAGTCTGTTCTCTGTCCATGAATCTGTTTGTGTTTCACAGATAAGTTTGTCATATTTTAGATTCCACATGCGTGATATCATATGGTATTTGTCTTTCTCTGTCTGACTTGTTTCACTTAGTATGATAATCTCTAGGTCCATCCATGTTGCTGCAAATGGCACTATTTCATTCCTTTTTATGGCTGAGTAGTATTCCATTGTATATATGTACCACATCTTCTTTATCCATCTGCTGATCTATCTGCATCTGCTGATAGACATTTAAGTTGCTTCCATATCTTGGCTATCATGAACAGTGCTGCTATGAACATTGATTGGGGTGCGTGTATCTTTTCAAATTATAGTTTTGTCTGGGTATATGCCCAGGAGTGGGATTGCTGGATCATAGGGCAACTCTATTTTTAGTTTTGTTTTGTTTTTATAAATTTTTATATTTTATTTATTTATTTTTGGCTGCATTGGGTCTTCGTTGCTGTGTGTGGGCTTTCTCTAGTTATGGTGAGCAGGGGCTAGCTACTATTCGTTGCAGTGCAAGGGCTTCTCATTGTGGTGGCTTCTCTTGTTGTGGAGCATGGGCTCTAGGCACACGGGCTTCAGTAGTTGTAGCACGTGGGCTCAGTAGTTGTGGCACATGGGCTTAGTTGCTACACGGCATGTGGGATCTTCCCGGACCAGGGATCAAACCCGTGTCCCCTGCATTGGCAGGTGGATTCTTAACCACTGTGTCACCAGGGAAGCCCTGTTATTAGTTTTTTAAGGAACTTCCACCCTGTTTTCCATAGAGGCTGCACCAACTTAATGTTCCCACCAACAGTGTAGGAGGGTTCCCTTTTCTCCACACCGTCTCCAGCATTTATTCTTTGTAGATTTTTTTTGATGATCGACATTCTGTCTGGTGTGAGGTGGTACCTCATTGTAGTTTTTTCTCTAAAAATTAGCAATGTTGAGCACATGATTGACTTTTAATCATGGAATTTCACCTTATTTTCTTTTAAGAACACACATTATTTTTCATAGTATGTTTCTGATCGGTCACACTGAAGAAAAAAGAGCATTAGGGAGAGATTAGATTTAGTTTATCCAAGCACAGCGCCCGGACATCCGCCAGCAGATACCAAGTGCATTCCTCTAAACGGCATTCACTGAGGGATCCCTTGACACACTTCATGAGCCCTAGAGATAGTGTGACACCCAATCCAGTCAGTCACCCCTGAGCCCTGCTGGTGTACAAACCTGGGAGGGTGCCGCACACTGGTGTGTGGAAAACACACTCCGACCACAGAGCATTTAGACACCTGAGTCCTGGAAGCAAAAATTACCTTTGTGGTAAAGCAGAAACTAACACACCATTGTAAAGCAATTATACTCCAATAAAGATGTTAAAAAAAAAATTACCTGGTAAATGCTGTCAGAGAAGCTACTGCCTGCAATTTTAAGTAGAATTGAATCGTGTCAGTAAAAAACAGCCTCATTTCAAGTTATCTGTGTACAATTTAAGGAGTTTAAGTGCTAACTGCTTCAGGACAAAACTGCTCATCTTTGATTTTACCTAAAGTTTCACACCTCAGAAGATCGTAGAAAGTGCACGGACCATGCCTTTTGCTGGCTCTGATCTCTGTGGTGTTGTGTTAGCATCCAGGGTGTAGGAAGCCCATGGCTGTTGATGAAACGAGATCCCTATGTTGCTAGGACCTAATAAAAGTGCGGGCTCTTTCTTTCTGGAATAAGCAGGAGAGGTTTCCTAATAAAGAACTGTAGCTCTGGGTAAGTGTTAGAGGCTGGGATTGATGGTAATCGGGAAACCGTCTAAAGCTTGTTAACAGTTGGCTAATTTGATTTGAAGAAGTTGTGGAATCTGTGTGCAGATGTGCTCAGTATGCCAAAGTACCAAGCAAGAAGTAACGATTCCACTGGTGTTTCTTCTCTTAATTTAGTGCTTTTGTACAAACAAGGAGATAGTATAGCTATACTGTGCATCAGTGCAGTAGGAGAATTGATGGTCAGGTTTTGCAGAGGAGATATTCACAGTTACATTAACAAGTACACAAAGAGGTGAAAGTTAATAGAAAAATTCTTCTCTGTTTTTCAAACCTCATCCTAACACTTCCTCCCCTCCTTCAAGACAGATGCAGGTGATGGCTTTTTAATTCCCAGAGGTAATAACAGACGCCACAGGAGCAGCGCTTTCACAACTAATGGACAATCCTCTAAAAACCTGTTTCAATCGTGGTAAAACGCACGAGATGTAAGCATGACCATCTTGGCCATTTTTAAGTGTACAGTTCAGAGGTGTTAGTACATTCACATCATCCTGCAACTGAAACTCTACCTGCTATGTAGCAACTCCACATCCCCCCCCGCCCCCCGCCCGGCAACAATTCTACTTTCTGTCTCTGAATCTGATGACTCTAGGACCTCATGGGAGGGAAATTAAACACTATTTGTCTTTTCACGACTGGCTTATTTCACTGAGCATTACATTCTCAAGGTTCATCCATGGTGTAGCATGTGTCAGTTTCCTTCCTTTTTAAGACTGAATAGTATTGCTTGGATAGACCACATTTTATTTATTCATTGATAGACACATGGGTTGCTTCCATCTTCTGGCTATTGTGAATAATGCTTCTGTGAGTATGGGTGTACAAATATCTCCTCAAGACTCTCTTTTCAGTCCTTTTGGGTATATGCCCAGGAGTGGTATTGCAAGATCGTAGGGTAATTCTATTTTTAATTCTTTGAGAGAACTGCCGTACTGTTTTCCATTGCAGCCACACCATCTACATTTCCATCAACAGTGTACAGGGTCCACATTTTCCACACCCTCCCCTCCCCTTGTGATTTTCTTTTTAATAATAGTCATTATAATGAGTGTGGAGAGTATCTCATTTTGGTTTCGGTTTGCATTTCCCTAATGATGTTAAGCATCTTTTCGTGTACTTATTGACCATTTGTATAAACCTACAATCTTAACTGTGTTCTCAACTATCCTTTCATGCTGTTGATAGTATAATAATACTAATAAAAATAAAAATATCTTTGAAAAGTTACTATGTAACAGATAGGGTTGGGAGTGCATTATGCGTATATTGGCCCACTTGATCCTTGCAACACCCCTGATACTGCACCCCCTGGGTTGACAGAAGCGGGTTAACAGGAACTCTTGAGCTTGTCTTGCAGAGCAGCAGTTAGGGGAACCGCTTACTGAAACCCCTCTGCTGGTAAATGGCCTTCACTGACTCAGCTTCCTTTAGTTATTTTGTTTTTCTTTCTCTTTTCCTCTCTTTAATTGCATACATTCCCAGCTTCACGCAGCCCAGGTGTTTTACAAGAACTTGGAGTCACCTCCTGACCAGTGCAAGCCTGCCGAGGCTGGTTGGACCCCCGCCCTAAAACAGGGCCTGTGAGGGTGTCCCATGCTGACATCAGAGGCTAGAAATGCCTCCTTTAGATGATGCTAAGTGCTTCCATTTTGAATCTGCACAAGCACGTAGCCCAGGTGCAACTGCTCAGACCACCGATGACCTCACCTCTCCCCACGCCTAAGATCACCCCGCCTACCCCATAAAGACCCCGCCTGCCTCAGAGAACTCGCAGACCTCGGCATCTCAGTGTTTAGTTCGTTGTGCGTTGGGCAAACAGACCTGGTTCAGTGACAACCCCATGAGGTAAATGTCATTTTCCTCTTTTCTCAAATGAAGAAACTAGGACACAGATGGATTAAATTACTTAACCCAGGTCACACAGCCAGTTAGTCTTACAAGTCTGGATACCCAGTTATAAGCCATCCAGGTGTCCCTCCTTCTGTCTTTGGTGAGTTCCTGCTCTTGCATTTAGGACCCAACTTTTCTCATCTACGTAGACGATTAAGTCATAAATTACCTCCTTTCTCCCTTTATTTCACATTTTCCAGGCACCTTCTCCCACATGTTGCTGGTACCATACACTTAGCGTAGATAGTTTTATCTCATCCTCCTTACTTTAACATAACTCACCTCATCTTACCTTACAGGCAAAACTGAAAACCTTTTCTGACTCTAACTTTATCCCTTCCAAGCTTCTCTTCATAATCAAAGACCTTTGCTACTGTTATTATATGTTGACGATTTATATGTTTATATATTTTACATGTGTATATACTGAGAATTCCCAAACTTGAAGCCCCATACCTAATTGTTCCCTGACCCATATAATGAGCTTCAGACAGTATATCTACCTTCTTAAGGTCTCCCTGACTTGTTTGTCTTTCAACATTTATAATATTTTCCCCCCAAACAATGTACGCCCTCTTTGTTTGTGATCTCATCAATCCTTAAACCATCTACACAATTGCTCAAGCTTGAGCTTAGCCCTATCCCTTTCTGAACCCCTAGCTTTAATTACCAACATTTTCTGCTGATTTCTCTTCTAGATAATTCTCAAATCTACCCACTTTTCTCCTGGAGAAACACTGTCCTGTTTGTCCCATTCACACTGGCCCATCCCAGGGTCTGAATATGCCAAACTTGCTCCAGTCTTGGGGTGTTAGCAGTGGAAGCTTCTACTCAAAATAGACTGCTCACCTGTCTCACGGAGTTGCCTCTTTTCAAAAATTTCTTTTAAAGATATTTAATTTTTACCTTTCACTTTTATTTTAAATACTACTTATTAAAACTTTAAAAATATTTACATAGCCATGATGTTACTGCATCCAAGCTCATACCGCTCACCACACGACAGGCCAAAAAATTGAGAGACAAGTTGTTGGGGCAAAGAATAGTGACTTTTTCAGATGGTACACGTGTTACCGTTGATAAACCTACATTGACACGTCACATCACCCAAAGTCCATGGTTTACATTATAGTTCACTGTTGGTGTTCCACATTCTATGGGTTTAGACAAACGTATAATGACCTGTATCCACCATCATAGTATCACAGAGTAATCACACTGCCCTAAAAGTTGTCCATGCCCTGTCTATTGCTCCTCCTCTTTAATTTCTGGGACAGTGATCTTTTTACTGTCTCCATAGTTTACCCTTTCCAGAATGTTATAGAGTTGGAATCATACCTTATAGTAGCCTTTTCAGATTGGCTTCTTTCACTTAGTAATATGCATTTGTTTCCTTCATGTATTTTCCATGATCTTGTTTGATGGCTTATTTCTTTTTAGCACTGAATAATAATCCATGGTCTGTACCACAGTTTATTTATCCATCACCTACTGAAGGACTTCTTTGTTGCTTCCAAGTTTTGGCAGTTATGAAAAATCTGCTATAAACATCCATGTGCAGGTTTCTGTGTGGGCATAGGTTTTCAACTCCTTTGGGTAAATAACGAGCATGATCACTGATGTATGGTAAGAGTATTGTTAGTTTTGTAAGAAAGTATCAAACTGTCTTCCAAAGTGGCTTAACGGTTTTGCATTCCCACCAGCAGCGAATGTGAGTTCCTGTTGCTCTACATCCTTCCCAACATTTAGTATTATCAGTGTTCTGAATTTTGGCCCTTCTGATAGACGGGTAGTGGAATCTTGTTATTCTAATTTGCATTTCCCTGATGCATATGATGACATAAGCATCTTTTCATACGCTTAGTTGCTATCTGTATATATTTTTAGGTGAGGGGTCTGTAAAGGTCTTTGATCCATTTTTAAATCTGGTTGCTTTCTTGATTTTAAGAGTTCTTTGTATATCTTGGATCATGTTCCTTTATCAGCTATGGCAATTACTTCTGCCAATACTGTTTCTTTAGATAAAGAGAAAACATGATTTTAAACTAAAATACTAACTATGATCTATTTTTAGATAGATCTTTGACAATACAGAAACATTGAATCAAGCTGCTTTATAGTAAGAAATGCTCTATTCATATCCTAAGTATGCCTAATCATTTGTATTTCCTATACATTCTAGGAAAATATTTGTTTAGAAAAAATAGTGTTTCTTCTTTCTACTATCTGAGAAAAATTTAAGAAGGACTATATAGTACTATTAGCTGCATTTTAACAGTTCTTCGTGGTGGATAGTAGCACACAGAATTCTGTGTACCTGCTACAGTTTGCTCTTCTGAATTTCAAGGAGAATGTAGTCAGTCTAAGAAAGCTGCAGTATTTATTGTGTGATATTTTGAGTGACATTCTGCTTAAACTGGGCGTAAGCCTGGTAAGTTGAGAATCAGAGAAAGCAAGGTGGGAGATTCGATTCCCAGTGTCTCCAAGCAAACACCATGGAGCCCAGGTGAAGCACAGGAGGGTGGTCCTATAGGGCATATTTGGAATGGAAAATTTAAATCTCCGTCACTGGGGAAGGAAAGATTCCTTTTTCTACGTGTGTAGCGACTGAGTGTTTGCTCTTTTGACTGATGGGAAAAAGCTACCTTAACGTATGCATAATGCAGAGGGCAGGCCCTGACTGGGGGGGCGGTAATTAACCTTCCAAGGGCTTTTACTTTGGCAGGTTAGATGGACTAGCCGTTCACTATTGAGAACCTTGAACAATAACAGGGAGACTTTTATATGCTGCACATCTAAGTATGATCTGTGTTTAATGTTTTTCCTAAGACATAATGTGTAGCACTTGGTTTAAAAGTTAATCCTATTCTCATGACTTTATTGATCCTTGACATGGTTTTAATGGATAGAATATGACAAGTCAGCCCCCAGGTTTGTTGAATAAAATCCACTTCCCCCCAGTGTGGATTACTGACAAGGTGCTCCCCACTCCCTGGAGGTGTTCTGCTTCAGATCCTGCCTCATTCATTCTGAACGTCCAACCAGGCACGTCCATAAAATTGGAATAGAGAGTAGATTTGACGAGTTAACCAATGTAATACGAAATGATTCCTAACTGCTTAGATGTGGTGGATGTGCCTTTAACACGAGAAAGTCACACTGTCTAACCACAGAGCTGGGAGGGAGGATTCTTAGCCTTCGAGTAACAAAGTAAAATTCAATTGTCAGTGTTGGGGGGTGGGGCCGGGGTGGGGTGCCTGCCCCGCTTGCTCAGCTGTGGCTCAAGTGCGAGCACATTTTCTCAGACTTTCTTATTTATTTGCTTGTCATGATTGTTTTGATATTCAGCTGACAAACTATTCCCAGTGACTGATGTGAGGAAATGCCCGGGGATGTTGGGAAAGAAGTAAGGGGACAGTCTGTCGAGTGCCTGACCATCTTCAGGGGACCTTCTCACTCTGCTGGGTGCTGTG
Organism: Globicephala melas; assembly: GCF_963455315.2. Taxonomy (NCBI): domain Eukaryota; kingdom Metazoa; phylum Chordata; class Mammalia; order Artiodactyla; family Delphinidae; genus Globicephala; species Globicephala melas. The sequence goes on along the minus strand of NC_083319.1, from coordinate 114,406,694 downwards.
ACTCTGCCTCTTTTCCGCCTCTCTCACCTGATGACCTGGATCTATCTGCCTTAGGTGTGTGATGTTTCAACTTCTACTCAGGCCTCTCTGTTAAACAAAAGGCAGCTTCTGTGATTGTGGAAACCTAAGCTTCACTTGGCTTTGTTTCACTGGCTCCAGAATTAGAGGGCCAGTGGGATGTATGAAACGAAGGCTACCTCTGACCAAATTTTGGGAATCATTTTTTGTAAAATGTTGATTAATTTGGAAAAGCGTAAGCACATTAAGGCTGCTTAGGCTCCGGACGCGCAGGCCCAGCGGCCATGGCTCACGGGCCCAGCCGCTCTGCGGCATGGGGGATCTTCCCGGACCGGGGCACGAACCCGTGTCCCCTGCATCGGCAGGCGGACTCTCAACCACTGTGCCACCAGGGAAGCCCCTGGAATTGTTTTAAAATGGTATACTGACAAATATCTAGTGTCATCAGAGTCAAATGGGACTATACTAGAAAATATTATTCAGATAAATGAAACACAATTATGATCTAAAATGTTATTAAAATAATTTTTGATAAAAATCGATCCAAACACGCCTATTCATTTATTCTTAAACATAGGAAACTAAATGTGATTTTAAAAAATCCTTGAAACTTTAAAATTTTTACTTCCTATTAAAAGTGACTTGATTTGTCAGCTCTTACTTCTGTTTTCATTGTGCTTTTGTCCTTGCCCCAAGGTTAGTTTGTTCTCCTGCACTTTAGTGAAATTTCTGGAAGACACTAAAAGGAAATATGAATTTGAATGAATTAGGCTCTAAAAGTAAAACAGGTGCATGTGCACACGTCCATGCGGGGGCCTTACAACTGCTGATTCTGTTTCTGAGATTCTGTGTTTGCATTTTTTGAGCTTTCAGGCTGTGTTCTGAACAGCAGAGTTTACCTGGAGACAGAGTTCCTAATAAGGGGATATTATGAAAAAGTCTGCCTTTATTCTTCAAATATTCTCCTAAATAGACAAGCCACAATAAAGACACACAACAGTTCTCATCAGGATTTAGATATCAGGCTTGCAAATCAAAACACTGCCTGCAGCAAAAACAAAGCGATTCCCTCTGTTTGCGTTTTAAATTCATGAAATGACAGAAAATTTAAACAGCACCAAGTGACAGAGCAGCATGGACACGTATACACCACCAAATGTAAAAGAGACAGCTAGTGGGAAGCAGCCACATAGCACAGGGAGATCAGCTCGGTGCCTTGTGACCACCTAGAGGGGTGGGATAGGGAGGGTGGGAAGGAGACGCAAGAGGGAGGGGATGTGGGGATATATGTATACATATAGCTGATTCACTTTGTTACAAAGCAGAAACTAACACACCATTGTAAAGCAATTATACTCCAATAAAGATGTAGAAGATAAAATAAAATAAATAAATAGCACCATAAATCAAATAATATATAAACATAGTTTAAACTATGTGACTTTATAAGTCTTTTAACGTTTAAGTGATTTCATTACAGCTGATTTCCTACCAAGTTATTCCAACGTGGCAGTTTCACATAAAACTTGATAGAAAAGTAAAAAAACTCAATCCATAGACTGCTTTATACATCTGTGCAGACCCAAATTATTTAGACTTGCTCTGGCTCTCAGCTATTGAAACACAGGAGAATCACATAGGCAGTTGTTTAAAAGACAGATTCCTGCATAATTCAGGAGGTCTTAGACCCTAGACTCTAAACTTTCATGACCACCACAGGTGATTCTAATGCAGGTTATTCTTCGACTGTACTTTGAAGAATTTGGTCTACAGCCTGTGACAGAAGTACAGTCCACCTGTTGGTGGCACTCCTAGCACCTGGGAACGTGTTGGAAATTCAGAAATCTCAGAGTCCACCAAGAATTTGTTTTTTTTTTCTTTTTTTTTTGGCCTTGCTGCATGGCTTGCAGGATCTCAGTTCCCCAACCAGGGATTGAACCCGGGCCACAGCAGTGAAAGCCCAGAATCCTAACCACTAGGCTCCCAAGGAACTCGCAAGAATTTGTATTTTAACAAGAGCTTTAGCTGTTTCATAAGCATATTAATACACTGAGTTAGAGCCTGTTACTTGTGAAGTCAGTTAACTTCGTACGTAAAATTTTTACAGCGACTTTGACATTTATATTAAGGGCACAAAGTGCATTTAGATCCTCAGGAAGCAGAGAACTTTGCATCAGTCACAAGGAAAATGCTGTAACTTCAGATGTTCGTGTCAACAGTAATACTCCAATTTCTTCCAGTGCGCAATGGCGAATCCCCTGTGTGCAGGTCTGCCGAGATGCATTTGCTCGTGAGCTGCCCAGAGAATGAATTTGAGACATGAATTCTGGCAATAGAAACATTCACTCTCCAGCTAGAAATATTTAGTAGCCCTTACAGTGCTGGTAACTTACTGATTCCCTTTGAAGCAATGGATCATGGACCTCATATACGGCAAAGGACATTATGCAATGCAGAGAACTCTGCCTTTACTATCTACCAAAAAGAAAAGAAGTCTCATTTAATTTTCTTTGTTGGGGTACAGTTGCTTTACAATGTTGTGTTAGTTTCTTCTGTACAGTGAAGTGAATCAGCTTTATGTATACATACATCCCCTCCTTCTTGGGTGTACCTCCACACCCCTATCCCACCCACCTAGGTCACCTCAGAGCACCGAGCTGAGCTCCCTGTGTTATATATACAGCAGGTTCCCACTGCTATCTGTTTTACACATGGTAGTGCACATACGTCAATCCCAATCTCCCAATTCATCCCAAACTTTATTTTTTAGAGCAGTTTTAGGTTCAAAACAAAACTGAGCAGAAAGTACCTAGAGTTTCCACAAACCACCTGTCCCCCCTTTCAACATACACACAACTCCCGCCATCAACATCTCATACCACTGGCACATTTAGCACAACGGAGGAGCATACATGGATCCAGCAGCATCTCCCAGGGTCGTAGTTCCAGCAGGATTCATTCCTGGTCATGTACATCCTCTGTATATGATGGCATGTGTCCCCACTGCAGTGTCACGCAGAAGGGTTTCCTCTGTGCTCTACCTGTCCCTGCTGCCCTCCCCCCGCAAGCACCAATCTCTTTACTGTCTCCATAGTTTTATCTCTTCCAGAGTGTCACATGGTTGAAATTATACAGTGCGTCGTCTTTTCAGATTGGCTTCTTTCACTTAGTAAAATGCATTTAATGTTTCTCCATGTCTTTTCATGGCTGGATAGCTCATTTCTCTTAAGCACTGACTCATATTCCATTGTCTGGATGGACCACAATTTATTCATTCATCTGCTGAAAGACATCTTCGTTGCTTCCAAGTTTTGACAATTAGGAATAAAACAGCTAAAAACATCCGTATGCATGTTTTTGTTTCAATATAAGTCTTTTTGTTTGTTTTTACGGTACGGGGGCCTCTCACTGCTGTGGCCTCTCCCGTTGCAGAGCACAGGCTCCAGACCCGCAGGCTCAGCAGCCATGGCTCACGGGCCCAGCCGCTCCGCGGCATGTGGGATCTTCCCGGACCGGGGCATGAACCCATGTCCCCTGCATCCGCAGGCGGACTCTCAACCACTGCGCCACCAGGGAAGCCCTCAATATAAGTTTTGAACTCCTATGGGTAAATACCAAGGAATGTGATCGCTGGATCTTTTTTTTTTTAGCATCTTTATTGGAGTATAATTGCTTTACAATGGTGTGTTAGTTTCTGCTGTATAACAAAGTGAATCAGCTATACGTATACATATATCCCCATATCCTCTCCCTCTTGCGTCTCCCTCCCACCCTCCCTATCCCACCCCTCCAGGTGGTCACAAAGCACCGGGCTGATCTCCCTGTGCTATGTGGCTGCTTCCCACTAGCTGTCTATTTTACATTTGGTAGTGTGTATATGTCCATGCCACTCTCTCACTTCGTCCTAGCTTACCCTTCCCCCTCCCTGGATCTTAAGGCAAGAGTTGATTTAGTTTTATAAGATACTGTCAAGCTGTCTTCCACTGCGCCCATACCATTTACATTGTGAAAACAGTGAGTGAAAGTTCCTGTTGCTCCACATCCTTGCCAGAATTTGGACCTGTCGGTGTTTGGGTGTAGTAATACCACACTGTTGCTTTACTTTGCAATTCTGTAATGACCTTTCTATGTACTGAGGATTTTTGCATCATGTTCATGAGGGATATTGGTCTATAGTTTTCTTTTTCTGTAATATCCTTGTCTGATTTTGGTATCAGTGTAATGCTGGCCTTAAGTGTGAGTTAGGAAATACTCCCTCTGCTTCTGTCTTCTTGAAGAGATCGTAAAGAATTGGCATAGGAGCTTCCCTGGTGGCACAGTGGTTGGGAGTCTGCCTGCCATTGCAGGGGGTGCGGGTTTGAGCCCTGGTCCGGGAAGATCCCACATGCCGTGGAGCAACTAAGCCCGCCCGCCACAACTACTGAGCCTGCGCTCTAGAGCCTGCAAACTACAACTACTGAGCCTGCGCGCCTAGAGCCCGTGCTCCACAAGAGAAGCCACCGCAGTGAGAAGCCGTGCACCGCAACGAAGAGTAGCCCCTGCTTGCCACAACTAGAGAAAGTCCCTGTGCAGCAACGAAGACCCAACGCAGCAAAAAATAAAATTAAAAAAAAAAAGAATTGGCATAGTTTCCTCCTTAAATATTACAAAGAATTCATCAGTAAACTCATTTGGGCCTGGTGCTCTCTTTTGGAAGTTTATTAATTATTGATTCAGTTTCTTTAATATATATAGGCTTATTCAGATAATTTATTTCTATGAGTTTTGACAGATTGTATTTTCACAGAATTGGTCCATTTCATCTAGGTTATCAAATCTGTAGGGATACAGTTGTTTATAATATTCCTTTGTTATACTTCTAACGTACATGGGATCTGTAGTGATGTCCCGTTTTTTATTTCTGATTCAGTAATTTTGTCTTCTCTCCTTTTTCTTAGCCTGGCTAGAGGCTTATTGATTTTTAAAATCTTTTTAAAGAACCAGCTTTTGGTTTACTTGATTTTCTTTACTGACATTGTTTTTTAATCTTTATTGATTTCTGCTCTAATTTTTTACTATTTCATCTCTTCTGCTTACTTTACATTGACTTTGCTCTTCTTTTTCAAGTTTCCTAAGGTACAAGTTTTGGATATTGATTTTAGATCTTTCTTATTTTCTAATATTTGCATTCAATACAATAAGTTTCCCAGTAAGCATCATTTTGCTGCATCCCACAAATTTTAATGTCGTTTTTCATTTTTATTTCAAAATTCATTTTAGCCAAAATATTTTAAATTTCTCTTGAGATTTCTTCTTTGACCCATGTGTTACTTTGTGTGTTGCTTAATCTCCAAGTATTTTAGGATTTTCCCGCTGTCATTTTGTTATTAATATTGGTTTAATTCAGTTGAGGAGGGTGCCACAATCCAATTGTGGATTGAGAACATTGTATAATTTCTATTATTTTAAAATTGTTAAGGTGTGTTTCATGGCCCAGAATGTGGTCTGTCTGGGTGAATGTTCCATGTGAGCTTATAATTCTTCCATGAAGAATTGGTAATTTGTTTTAAGATGAAACGGTCTCTAGATATCAAATATATATATGTGATGGTGCTGTTGAGTTCAATTATGTCATTACTGGTTTTCAGCCTGCTGTTCATTTCTTTTTAAAACATTTTAAAACTTTATATTGGAGTACAGTTGATTACAATGTTGTGTTAGTTTCAGGTGTACAGCAGAGTGATTCAGTTATACATAAATGTATCTATTCTTTTTCAAAATTTTTTCCCATGTAGGTTATTACAGAATACTGAGCAGCGTTCCCTGTGCCACCTTGAGCAGTGTTCCTTGTTGGTTATCTGTTTTAAATATAGCAGTGTGTACATGTCAATCCCAAACTCCCAATCTATCCCTCTCCTCCAGCTTTCCCCCCCAGTAACCATAAGTTCTTCTCTAAATCTGTGAGTCTGTTTTGTAAATAAGTGAATTTGTGTCTTTTTTTTTTAGATTCCACAATATCATATGATATTTGTCTTTCTCTGACTTACTTCACTTAATATGATAATATCCAGGTCCATCCATGTTGCTGTAAATGGCATTATTTCATTCATTTTATGGCTGAGTAGTATTCCATTGTATATGTACCACATCTTCTTTATCAGTTTATCTGTTGATGGACATTTAGGTTGATTCCATGTATTGGCTCTTGTAAATAGTGCTGCTATGAACATTGGGGTGCATGTATCCTTATGAACCATATTTTTCTCTGGATATATGCCCAGGAGTGGGATGGCTGGATCACATGGTAGCTCTATTTTTAGTTTTATAAGGAACCTCCATACTATTCTCCATTATGGCTATAACAATTTACATTCCCACCAACAGTGTTAGGAGGGTTCCCTTTTTCCCACAGCCTCTCAAGGATCTATTGTTTGTAGACTTTTGGATGATGGGCATTCTAGGCATTCTGACCAGTGTGAAGTGATACCTCATTGTAGTTTTGATTTGCATTTCTCTAATAATTAGTGATGTTGAGCATCCTCTCACATGCCTTTTGGCCATCTGTATGTCTTCTTTGGAGAAATGTCATTTAGGTTTTCTGCCTATTTTTTGATTATTTTTTTTTTATTGGGTTTTTTGTTTTTTTTGACATTGAGCTGCATGAGCTGATTGTAAATTTTGGAGACTAATCCCTTGTCCATTGCATTGTTTGCAAATATTTTCTCCCATTCTGTGGGTTGTCTTTTCGTTTTGTTTTTGGTTTCCTTTGCTGTGCAAAAGCTTTTGAGTTTAATTAGGTCCCATTTGTTTATTTTTGTTTTTATTTCCATTACTCTAGGAGATGGATTAAAAAAGATATTGCTGCAATTTATGTCAAAGAGTGTTCTACCTGTTCTCCTCTAAGAATTTTATAGCATCTGGTCTTACATTTAGGTATTTAACCCATTTTGAGTTTATTTTTGTGTATAGTGTTAGAAAATGTTCTAATTTCATTTTTTTACATGTAGCTGTCCAGTGTTCCCAGCACCATTTATTGAAGAGACTGTCTTTCCTCCATTGTATAGTCTTGCCTCCTTTGTCATAGATTAATTGACCGTAGGTGTATGGGCTTATTTCTGGGCTTTCTATCCTCTTCCATTGATCTATATTTTTGTTTCTATGCCAGTACCATACTGTTTTGATTACTTTAGTTTTGTAGTATAGTCTGAAGTCAGAGAGCATGGTACCTCCAGCTTTGTTCTTTTTTCTCAAGATTCCTTTTGTAATTTGGAGTCTTTTGTGGTTCCATAAAAAAATTTAGAATTATTTGTTCTAGTTCTGAGAAAAATGTCATAAGCATTTTGATAGGGATTGCATTACATCTATAAATCTGCTTTTGTTAGTGTCGACACTTTAACAATGTTAACTCTTCCAATCCAAGAACATGGGATATCTTTCCATTTTTTGTTTCATTTTCAAATTCCTTCATCAGTGTTTTATCATTTTCAGAGGATAGGTGTTTAATCTCCTTGGTTAAGTTTATTCCTAGGTATTCTTTTTTGATGTGATTTTAAACATTTATTTTTTCTTATTTTCTTTCTGATACTTCATATTTCTGTATATTAATCTTGTATCCTATAACTTTACAGAATTCATTTATTAGTTATTATAGTTTTTCAGTGAAGACTAGGATTTTATCTATGTAGCATCATGTCATCTGTAAATAGTGACAGTTTTACCTGTTCGCTTCCAATTAGGATGTCTTTTATCTCTCCTTTGTTGATTGCTGTGACTAGGACTTCCAATACTATGTTAAATAGAAGTGGTGAGAGTGGGCATCTTTGTCTTGTTCCTGATTTTAGAGGAAAGGCTTTCATCTTTTCACTCTTGAGTATAATGTTAGCTTTCTTTTTTTTTTAATAAATGGCCTTTATTATATTGAGATCTGTTCCCTCTAAACCAAGTTTGAGAGTATTTACTATGAATATTGATTTACTGAGTCTATTGAGATAATCATGTAATTTCCACCATTTTTAATACAGTGTATCACACTGATTTGCAAATATTGAACCATCCTTGAACCCCTGGATAATTCTCACTTGATCATGGGGTATGATTATTTTTATATATTGTTGAAATCAGTTTGCTAATATTTTGTTGAGAATTTTTGCATCTATGTTCATCAGAGATACTGGTCTGTAATTTTCCTTTTTTTTTTTTTTGTCATGTCCTTTCCTGGTTTTGGTATCAAGGTAATCGTGGCCTTGTAGAATGAATTTGAGAATGCACAGTTTTTTGGAATAGTTTTAGAAGGATAAGTATGAGCACTTCTTTTGTAGAATTCCCCGGTGAAGCCATCTGGTCTTCAACTTCTGTTTGCTGGAAGAATTTTTATTACAAATTCAGTTTTAGTGTGAGTGATCAATCTCAGCTTATCTATTTCGTTCCAACTCAGTCTAGGCAGATTGTATGTTTCAAGAAATTTGTCCATTTCTTCTAGATTGTCTAGTTTGTTACCATACAACTGTTCATAGTTTTCTCTTATGATTACTTTTTTTTCTGTCTCTGTGATATCAGTTGTTACTTATCCTCTATCATTTCTTAATTGGTTTATTTGGGTCCTCTCTCTTTTCTCTTGATGAGCCTGGCTAAAAGTTTATCACTTTTGTTTATCCTTTCAAAGAAGTAGCTCTTGGTTTCATTGATCTTTTCTAATTTTTAAAAAATCTCTATTTTCTGTCTGATCTTTATTATTTCCATCCATCTGACTTTGGGCTTGCTTTCTTAGGGAGTGTTCTAATTTCACTCTTTTACATGTAGCTGTCCAGTTTGCCCAGCACCACTTATTGAAGAGGCTGTCTTTTCTCCATTGTATATTCTTGCCTCCTTTATCAAAGATAAGGTGACCATATATGCATGGGCTATCCCTGGGCTTTCCATCCTGTTCCATTGATCTATATTTCTGTTTTTGTGCCAACATCATACTGTCTTGATTACCGTATCTTTGTAGTATAGTCTGAAATCTGGGAGCCTGATTCCTCCAGCTCCATTTTTCTTTCTCAAGATTGCTTTGGCTATTCAAGGTCTTTTGTGTTTCCATACAAATTGGGAAATTTTTTGTTCTAGTTCTGTGAAAACTGCCATTGGTAGTTTGATAGGGATTGCATTGAATCTGTAGATTGCTTTGGGTGGTACAGTCATTTTCACAATGTTGATTCTTCCAATCCAAGAACATGGTATATCTCTCCATCTGTTTTGCGTCATCTTTAATTTCTTTCCTCAGTGTCTTATAGTTTTCTTCATACCGGTCTTTTGTCTCCTTACATGGGTTTATTACTAGGCATTTTATTCTTTTTGTTGCAGTGGTAAATGGGAGTGTTTCCTTAATTTCACTTTCAGATTTTTCATCAATAGTGTATAGGAATGCAAGAGATTTCTGTGCATTAATTTTGTATCCTGCTACTTGACCAAGTTCATTGATTAGCTCTAGCAGTTTTCTGGTAGCATCTTTAGGATTCTCTCTGTATAGTATCATGTCATCTGCACACAGTGACAGCTTTACTTCTTCTTTTCCAATTTGGATTCCTTTTATTTGTTTTTCTTCTCTGACTGCTGTGGCTAAAACTTCCAAAACTATGTTGGATAATAGTGGTGAGAGTGGATGTCCTTGTCTTGTTCCTGATCGTAGAGAAATGGTTTCAGTGTTTCACCATTGAGAATGATGTTGGCTGTGGGTTTGTCATATATGGCCTTTATTATGTTGAGGAAAGTTCCCTCTATGCCTACTTTCTGCAGGGTTTTTATCATAAATTGGTGATGAATTTTGTTGAAAGCTTTTACTGCATCTATTGAGATGATCATATGTTTTTTCTCCTTCAGTTTTTAATATGGTTTATCTCATTGATTGATTGCGTATATTGAAGAGTTCTTGCATTCCTGGGATAAACCCCACTTGATTATGGTGTATGATCCTTTTAATGCGCTGTTGGATTCTGTTTGCTAGTATTTTGATGCATCTGTGTTCATCAGTGATATTGGCCTGTAGTTTTCTTTCTTTGTGACATCTTTGTCTGGTTTTGGTATCAGAGTGATGGTGGCCTTGTAGAATGAGTTTGGGAGTGTTCCTCCCTCTGCTACATTTTGGAAGAGTTTGAGAAGGATAGGTGTTAGCTCTTCTCTAAATGTTTAATAGAATTCGCCTGTGAAGCCATCTGGTCTTGGGCTTTTGTTTGTTGGAAGATCTTTAATCACAGTCTCAATTTCAGTGCCTGTAATTGGCCTGTTTATATTTTCTGTTTCTTCCTGGTTCAGTCTCAGAAGGTTGTTCTTTTCTAAGAATTTGTCCATTTCTTCCAGGATGTCCATTTTATTGGCATAGAGTTGCTTGTAGTAATCTCTCATGATCCTGTGTATTTCTGCAGTGTCAGTTGTTACTTCTCCATTGATTTGAGCCTTTTCTCTTTTTTTCTTGATGAGTCTGGCTAATGGTTTATCAATTTTGTTAATCTTCTCAAAGAACCAGGTTTTAGTTTTATTGATCTTTGCTATTGTTTTCCTCATTTCTTTTTCATTTATTTCTGATCTGATTTTTATGATTTTTTTCCTTCTGCTAACTTTGGGTTTTCTTTTGTTCTTCTTTCTCTATGTCCTTTAGGTGTAAGGGTAGGTTGTTTATTTGCGATGTTTCTTGTTTCTTGAGATAGGATTGTATTGCTGTAAACTTCCCTCTTAGAAGTACTTTTGCTGCATCCCAGCAAAAGTCATCATTTTATGTCATCATTGTCTTTCCCTTGTCATTTGTTTCTAGGTAGTTTTTGATCTCCTCTTTCATTTCTTCATTTATCTCTTGGTTAATTAGTAGTGTATTGTTTTAGCCTCCATGTGTTTGTAATTTTTACAGAATTTTTCCTGTAATTGATATCTAGTTTCATAGCATTTTGGTTGGAGAAGATACCTGATACAATTTCAATTTTCTTAAATTTACCAAGGCTTGATTTGTGACCCAAGATATGATCTATCCTGGAGAATATTCCATGAGCACTTGAGAAGAAAATGTATTCTGTTATTTTTGGATGGAATGTCCTATAAATATCAATTAAGTCCGTATTGTTTAATGTATCATTTAAAGCTTGTGTTTCCTTATTTATGTTCCTTTTGCTTGATATGTCCATTGGTGGAAGTGGGGTGTTAAAGTCCTCTACTATGATTGTGTTACTGTCGATTTCTCCTTTTATGGCTGTTAGCATTTGCCTTATGTATTGAGGTGCTCCTATGTTGGGTGCATAAATATTTACAATTGTTGTATCATCTTCTTGGATTGATCCCTTGATCATTATGTAGTGTCCTTCTTTGTCTCTTGTAATAGTCTTTATTTTAAAGTCTATTTTGTATGATATGAGAATTGCTACTCCAGCTTTCTTTTGATTTCCACTTGCATGGAATATCTTTTTCCATCCCCTCACTTTCAGTCTGTATGTGTCCCTAGGTCTGAAGTGGGTCTGTTGTAGACAGCATATATACTGGTCTTGTCTTTGTATGCATTCTGCCAGTCTCTGTCTTTTGGTTGGAGCATTTAATCCATTTACATTTAAGGTCATTATCGATATGTATGTTCCCTATTACCATTTTCTTAATTGTTCTGGGTTTGTTATTGTAGGTCCTCTCCTTCTATTGTGTTTCCTGCCTAGAGAAGTTCCTTTAGCATTTGTTGTAAAGCTGGTTTGGTGGTGCTGAGTTCTCTTAGCTCTTGCTTGTCTGTAAAGGTTTTAATTTCTCCGTCGAATCTGAATGAGATCCTTGTTTGATAGAGTAATCTTGGTTGCAGGTTTTTCTCCTTCATCACTTTAAATATGTCCTGCCAGTCCCTTCTGGCTTGCAGAGTTTCTGCTGAAAGCTCAGCTCTTAACCTTATGGGGATTCCCTTGTATGTTATTTGTTGGTTTTCGCTTGCTGCTTTTAACATTTTTGCTTTGTATTTAATTTTTGACAGTTTGATTAATATGTGTCTTGGCATGTTTCTCCTTAGATTTATCCTGTATGAGACTCTCTGCACTTCTTGGACTTGATTGACTATTTCCTTTCCCATATTTGGGAAGATTTCAACTATAATCTCTTCATGTATTGTCTCAGTCCCTTTCTTTTTCTCTTCTTCTTCCAGACCCCTATAATTTGAATGTTGGTGCATTTAATGTTGTCCCAGGGGTCTCTGAGACTGTCCTCAATTCTTTTCATTCTTTTTTTCTTTATTCTGCTCTGCAGTAGTTATTTCCACCCTTTTATCGTCCAGGTCAGTTATCCGTTCTTCTGCCTCAGTTATTCTGCTATTGATTTCGTCTAGAGAATTTTTAATTTCATTTGTTGTGTTGTTCATCATTGTTTGTTTGCTCTTTAGTTTTTCTCGGTCCTTGTTCAATGTTTCTTGTATTTTCTCCATTCTATTTCCAAGATGTTGGATCATCTTTACTGTCATTACTCTGAATTCTTTTTCAGGTAGACTGCCTATTTCGTCTTAATTTGTTTGGTCTGGTGGGTTTTTACCTTGCTCCTTCATCTGCTGTGTGTTTCTCTGTCTTCTCATTTTGCTTACCTTACTGTGTTTGGGGTCTCCTTTTCACAGGCTGCAGGTTCATAGTTCCCATTGTTTTTGGTTTCTGCCCCCAGTGGCTAGGGTTGGTTCAGTGGGGTGTGTAGGCTTCCTGGTGGAGGGGACTGGTGCCTGTGTTCTGGAGGATGAGTCTGGATCTTGTCTTTCTGGTGGGCAGGACCACGTGAGAGGTGTGTTTTGGGGTGTCTGTGACCTTATTATGATTTTAGGCAGTCTCTCTGCTAATGGGTTGGGTTGTGTTCCTGTCTTGGTAGTTGTTTGGCATAGGGTGTCCAGCACTGTAGCCTGCTGGTTGTTGAGTAGATTTGGGTCTTAGTGTTGAGATGCAGATCTCTGGGAGAGTTTTTGCCGTTTGATATTACATGGAGTTGGGAGGTCTCTGGTGGACCAATGTCCTGATCTTGGCTCTCCCACCTCAGAGGCAGAGGCCTGACACCTGGCTGGAGCACCAAGACCCTGTCACCCACATGGCTCTTTTGGGAAGTCTGTGATCTCCTGCCAGCATTCAGTATGTGTTCTGTAGGAGGTGTTCCACATGTAGATGTATTTCTGATGTATTTGTGAGGAGGAAGATGATCTCCACATCTTACTCCTCCGCCATCTTGAAGGTCTCTCCTATTCCATATTTTCTTAATGCATTCATCTATCAGTGGACGCTTAGGTTGTTTTCATTACTTTGGTGTTGTAAATGATGTGTAATGAATGTAGGGGTGAATATATCTGTTCAAAATAGTGTTTTCATTTTCTTTGGATAAGTACCCAGCAGTGAAATTGCTGGGTCATGAAAATGATAGTTCATTTTCAGTTTTCAGAAGACTCTCCATAATTCTTTCCATAGTGGTTGCACCAATTTATATTTCTACCAGCAGTGCACAAGGGTTCCCTTTTCTCCACATTCTTGCCAACACTTGTTATTTCTTATCACTTTGATTGTGGTTTTGATTTGCATCTCTCTTGATTAGTAATTTTGACCATATTTGGGTAGTTTTATTTTGGTGCTGTCTGTTGTATTCCATTGATTTGTCTGTTTTTATGCCAATACCATGATGTTTTACTTATTGTAGCTTTGTAATATAGTTTGAAATCAGGGAGCATAATGCCTCCAGCTTTATTCCTCTTTGTCAAAATTTATTTGGCTATTTGGGGCCTTTTGTGGTTCCACACAATCTTTAGAATTGTATGTCCTATCTCTGTGAAAATTGCCGTTGGAATTTTGATAGGAATGGCATTGAAATAATAGATTACTCTGCATAGTATGGATATTTTAGCAATATTAATTCTTCCAATCTGTGAGCACGGAATAGCTTTCTATTTATTTGTGCCTTCTTCAATCATTCATTAATGTCTTATAGCTTTCAATGTACAACTCTTTCACATCCTTCGTTAAATTTATTCTTAGGTATTCTTTTGATACAACTGTCAATGGGATTGTTTTTTTTTTTAATATCCCTTTCTGCTAGTGTTTTTTAGTGTATAGAAATGCAACAGATTTTTGTATCCTACAACTTTACTGAACTTTTTATTCTAACAGTTATTTGGTGTTTTAGAGCTTATTATATAATGTAATGTCACATGCAAATCGTGACAGTTGCAGTTATTCTTTTACAGTTTAGATGACTTTATTTTTCTTGCTTAATTATTCTGGCTAGGACTTCCAGTACTGTGTTGAATAGAAACAGTGAGACTGGGCATCCTTGTCTTGTTCCTGATTAAAGAGGAAAAGATTTTAGCTTTTCACCTTTGAATATGATGTTAGTTGTGGGCTTGTCATATATGGCCTTTATTATGTTGAGGTATGCTCTCTCTTTACCCACTTTGAGAGTTTTTATCATAAATGGATGTTGAATTTTGTCAAAAGTTTTTTTCTGCATCTGTTGACATCATATGATTTTTATCTGTTTTGTAAATGTGGTGTATCACATTGTTTGTGGATGTTGAATCATCCTGCATACCTGTAATTAATTCACTTGATCATGGTATATGATCCTTTTAATGTATTGTTGAATTCAGTTGGCTAATATTTTTTTGAATTTTTTCATCTATGTTCATCAGGATATTGGCCTATAACTTCCTTTTCTTGTGGTGGCCTTGTTTGGTTTTGGTATCAGGGTAATGCTAACCTCATGAAATGCATTTGGAAGCATTCCCTTCCTTACCATTTTTTGGAAGAGTTTGAGAGGATTGGTATTCTTTTTTGAATGTTTAGTAAAATTCACCAGTGCATTTATCTGGTCCTGGACTTCTGTTGTTGGGAGGTTTTTGATTATTGATTTAATAAAGTTATTAGTAATTGGTCTGTTCATACTTTCTATTTCTTCAAGATTCAGTCTTGATAGGTTTACATTTCTAGGAATTTATCAATTTCTTTTAGGCTGTCCAATTTTTCGACATACAACTATTTATAGTAGTGTCTTATTATACTTTGTATTTCTGTGGTATCAGTTATAATGTTTCATCTTTCATTTCTGATATTTTTTATCTGAGTCCTTTTTCTTGGTGTGTTTACTTAAATGGTTGCCAATTTTGTTTGTCTTCTTAAAAACAAGCTGTTGCTTTCAATGATCTTTCCTATTGTCTTTTTAGTTTCTGTTTCATTTATTTCTGCTCTGATCCTTATTTCTTTTATTTTACTAACTTTGGGCTTTGTTCTTTTTTTTCTTTTTAAAGTAGTTCCTTGAGGTGTAAAGTTAGGTTGTTTGAGATTTTTCTTATTTCTCGAAGTAGGCATTTGTTGCTATGACCTTCACTCCTTTAGATTTTTTTTTTTTTTTTTGCTGCATCCTGTAAATTTTGTTATGTTGTATTTCCATTTTCATTTGTCTCAATGTATTTTTTTTTACCTTGATTTCTTCTTTGATCCATTTGTTCAGTTGCCTGTGATTTAATGTCCACTATTTTGAATTTTCCATTTTTAATTTAGTTCGTTTTATACCATTGTGGTCAGAATATATGCTTAATATGATTACAAACTTTTGAACTTATTAAGATTGGTTTGGCCTAACATATGATCTACCATGGAGAGCATTCCATGTACACTTGAGAAGAATGTGTATTCTGTTAGTTTTGGATGGAAAGTTCTTTATATATCTGTTAAATACAGCTGGTCTAAAGTGTCATTTAAGGCCAGTATTTTCATGTTGATTTTGTGTAGATCTATCTACTGATATATGTGGGTTTATGTATTTATTATTTTTATACACTTTTGAAAGGTTACTTTACATTTACAGTTGTTACAAAACATTGCGTTTATTCCTCATGATACACAATATATTCTTGAGCTCATCTTACACCCAATAGTTTCTACCTTCCACTCCCCCACTTCTATATTTCCCTCATCCCCCACTGATACCCACTAGTTTATTCTCTGTCTGTGAATCTGCTCCTTTTTTGTTTACTAATTTGTTGTATTTTTTAGATTCCACATATAAGTGATATCATATAATATTTGTCTTTCTCTGTCTGACTTACTTCACTAGGTATAATATTCTGTAGGTCCATCCAAATTGCTGCAAATGGCAGAATTTCATTCCTTTTTATGGCTGATATTCCTTTGTGTATATGTATCACTTCTTTATCCATTCATCTGTTGACAGACACTTAGGTTACTTCCATATCTTGGATACTGTAAATGATGCTGCTGTCAACACTGGGTGCATGTATCTTTTTGAATTAATGTTTGTGTTTTTTGGGGAGTAGAATTGTTGGATCATATGGTAGTTCTATTTTTAGTTTTTTCAGAAACCTCCGTATTGTTCTCCACAGTGGCTGCACCAATTTACATTCACACCAACAGTTTATGAGTGTTCCCTTTTCTCCACACCCTCTCCAAAATTTTTTATTAGTGTTCTTTGTGATGATAGCCATTCTGACAGATATGAAATGATATCTCATTGTGGTTTTGATTTGCATTTCCCTGATGATTAGCGATGTTGACTATCTTTGCATGTTCTTCTTGGCCATCTGTATTTCCTCTTTGGAAAAAATATCTATTCAGTTCTTCTGCCCAGTTTTTTAATCAGGTTGTTTTTTTTGATGTTGAGTTGTATGACCTGTTTATATATGTTAGATAGTAATCCCTTATCGATCATATCATTTGCAAATGTTTTCTCCCATTCAGTAGGTTGCTTTTAATTTTGTTGATGGTTTCCTTTGCTGTGCAAAAGCTTCTGAGTTTAACTAGGTCCCATTGTTTATTTTGCTTTTACCTCCTTAACTTTAAGAGTGGATCCAAAAAAATATTGTTGTGATTCATGTCATATTGTTCTGCCTGTTTTCCTCAAGGAGTGTTATAGTGTCCAGTCTTATATTTAGTTCTTTAATTCATTTTGAGTTTATTTATCTATATGGTGTTAGAAGATGTTCTAATTTCATTTTTTTTACAGGTATCTGTCCAGTTTTACCAGCATTACTTATTGAAGAGACTGTCTTTTCTCCATTGTATATTCTTGCCTCTTTTGTCATACATCAATTGATCAGAAGTTCATGGGTTTATTTCTGGGGTCTCTATCCTGTTCCATTGCTCTGTGTGTCTGTTTTTGTGCCAGTACCATATTGTTTTTATTACTGTAGCTTTGTAGTATGGTCTAAGGGAGCCTGATTCCACCAGTTCCATTTTTCTTTCTCAAGATTATTTTGGCTATTTGGGGTCTTTTGTGTTTCCATACACATTTTAAAATGATTTGTTCTAGTTCTGTGAAAAATGCCATTGTTAATTTGATAGCGATTGCATTGAATCTGTAGATTGCCTTGGGTAGTGGAGTCATTGTAGCACTCTTGATTTTTCCAATCCAAGAACATGGCATATCTTTCCATCTGTTTGTGTCATCTTCAATTTCTTTAATCAGCGTCTTATATAATAGTTTTCATAGTACATGTCTTTTGCCTCTTTAGGTAGGTTTATTCCTAAGTATTTTATTCTTTTTGATGTGATAGTAAATGGGATTCTTTCCTTAATTTCTCTTTTTGGTAGTTCAGTGTTAGTGTATAGTAATGCAACAGATTTCTGTATATAAGTGTTGTATCCTACAGCTTTACTGAATTCATTGAGGTCTAGTAGCTCTCTGCTGGCTTTTTCAGAATTTTCTATGTATAGTTTCATGTCATATACAAACAGTGACAGTTTTACTTCTTCCTTTCCCATTTGGATTTTTTTTTTTTTTTTTTTTTCAGTATGCGGGCCTCTCACTGCTGTGGCCTCTCCCGTTGCAGAGCACAGGCTCCGGACGTGCAGGCTCAGTGTCCATGGCTCATGGGCCCAGCCGCTCTGCGGCATGTGGGATTCCTCCCAGACCAGGGCACGAACCCATGTCCCCTGCATCAGCAGGTGGACTCTCACCCACTGCGCCACCAGGGAAGCCCTGGATTCTTTTTATTTCTTTTTCTTTGCTGTGGCTAGGACTTCCAAAACTATGTTGAATAAAAGTGGCAAGAGTGGGCATCCTTGTCTTGCTCCTGATCTTGGAGGAAATGCTTTTAACTTCTCACTGTTGAGTATGGTGTTAGTTGTGGGTTTGTCATGTGTGGCCTTCATTATATTGAGGTATATTTCCTTGATGCTTGCTTTCTGGAGATTTATTATCAAAAATGAATGTTGAATTTTTTTTTTTTTTTTTTTTTTTTTGCAGTACGCGGTCCTCTCACTGTTGTGGCCTCTCCCGTTGCGGAGCACAGTCTCTGGACGCGCAGGCTCAGCGGCCATGGCTCACAGGCCCAGCCGCCCCGCGGCATGTGGGATCCTCCCGGACCGGGGCATGAACCCGTGTCCCCTGCATCGGCAGGTGGACTCTCAACCACCGCACCACCAGGGAAGCCCTGTGAGTGTTGAATTTTATGAAAAGTTTTTTCTGCATCTATAAAGATGATCATATGGTTTTTATTCTTCATTTTGTTAATGTCAGTAATGCCGTTTGCAGCAACATGGATGGACCTGGAGATTATCAGAGTAACTGAAGTCAGAGAAATACAAATATCACATGATATCACTTATATGTGGAATCTATAAAATGTAACAAATGAGCTTATTTACAAAACAGAAACAGACTCACAGATTTAGAGAACAAACTTATGGTTACCATGGGGGAAGAATGGGCGGAGGGATAGATTGGGAGTTTGGGACTGACATGTACACACTGCTATATTTAAAATAGATAACCAACAAGGACCTACTGTATAGCAAAGGGAACTCTGCTCAATACTCTGTAATAACCTAAATGGGGAAAGAACTTGAAAAAGAATGGATACACGTATATGTATAACTGAATCACTTTGTTGTACACCTGAAACTAACACAACATTGTTAATCAATTGTACTTCAATATAAAATACAAAAAATCCTAGTTACACCCTTAAGAAAAAAAAGAATGTTGAATTTTATCAAATCTTTTTCTGCATCTATTGAGATGATCATATGGTTTTTATTCTTCAATTTGTTAATGTAGTGTATCACATGGATTTCTGCAGATAATGAAAAATCCTCAGTCCCTGGGATAAATCCCACTTGATCATGGTCTATGATCCTTTTAATGTATTGTTGGATTCGGTGTGCTAGTATTTTGTTGAGGAGTTTTTCATCTATGTTCATCAGTGATATTGGCCTGTAATTTTCTTTTTTTGTGATATCTTTGTCTTATTTTGGTATTAGGGTGATGCTGGGCTCACAGAATGAGTTTGGAAGTGTTCCTCCCTCTACAGTTTTTTGAAATAGTTTCAGAAGGATAAGTGTTAACTCTTTTCTAAATGTTTGATAGAATTCATTGGTGAAGTCATCTGATGCTGGACTTTTGTTTGTTGGGAGTTTTTAAATAACTGATTGAATTTGATTGAATTTCAGTACTGGTAATTGGACTGTTTATATTTTCTATTTCTTCCTGGTCCAGTCTTGATAGATCATACCTTTCTAAAAGTTTTCCCATTTCTTCTAGGTTGTCCATTATATTTGCATATAGTTGTTTTGTAGCAGTCTTTTACGATCCTTTGTACTTCTGTTCCTGGTTGTAACTTTTCTTTTACATTTTTGATTTTATTGATTTGGGCCCTCTCCCTTTTTCTCTCGATGAGTCTTTCTAAAGGTTTATCAATTTTGTTTATCTTTGCAAAGAACCAACTTTTAGTTTCATTGATCTTTTCTATTTTTTTTTTAGTCTCTAATTTTTTTTCCTGCCCTGATCTTTATGATTTCTTTCCTTCTGCTAACTTTGGGTTTTGTTTGTTCTTCTTTCTCTAGTTGCTTTAGGTGTACAGTTAGGCTGTCTGAGATTTTCTTTGTTTCCTGAGGTAGGCTTGTATTGCTATAAACTTCCCTCTTGGAACTGCTTTTGCTACATCCCATAGGTTTTGGGTTGTCAAGTTTTCGTTTGTCTCTAGGTATTCTTTTTTAATTTCCATTTTGATTTCTTCAGTGATCCATTGATTATTTAGTAGCCTATTGTTTAGCCTCCACACATTTGTTTTTTGCATTTTTTTCTTGTAGTTGATTTCTAGTCCCATCGCGTTTTGGTCAGAAAGATGCTTGACATGATCACAACTTTTTAAAATTTACTAAGGTTTGTTTGTGGCCTAGGATGCGATCTGTCCTACAGAATGTTCCATGTGCACTTGAAAAGAATGTATATTCTGAAGCTTTCAGATGGAATGCTCTCTCTATGTATCAATTAAGTCCATTTGTTCTAATCTAATGACCACAGGGGTGGGGGTTCTTGACTGAATCTTGAGTAGGAAGAATCTACCTCCAAGCTCACTCAGGTGGTTGGAAAATTATTTTCTTTTAGGATTGAAAAATTCACTTTCTTGCTGACTTTTGGCTAGAAGTCACACTTAACTCCCACCCTGCAGTTCTTCATTATGTGGATCTCTTTCTTCCTCATTACGTGGATTTGCTTCCTTCCTCAGAGTTAGCAAGGGAGATAGAAAGTACATCAAGATGGGTACTACGTCCTTATGAAATGAATTTTATGTGTATAAATAATCATGCACATCCTGTCACCTTTGCAGTATTATACTGGTTAGAGGCTATCACAGGTCCCAGTGACATTCAAGGTGAGGGGATCACACAAGAGTGTAAACAACAGCAGGCAGGGATTGTGGTGGTCTGCCACAGTTTCTACCATTATCTCTGTCTTGAGAAGATGTCTTTCTTGCTCCACTCATGGTCTGACACCCCGAACCAGTCTGCTGCCTCTCCCAATTTGTGTAGACTCTCTCCTCATCCTGCCATGCTCCAACAGCCCCTTCCTGCTGCCCTCTCCTCTCCCCACAGGCACCTGGGTGTGGGCCGTGACATCTCTGTAATTCCACCTGCTGTGTAGGCATCCTTCTCACCCTGCTTTGGCTCCTACACACCATACAAGGCAGATCACTTCTAAGGATACTCTTCTTACTCCACTTGGATTCGGGTAGCCTGTGCTGGGTTGTATCTCTGAGAAGATACCCTTCTCACTCTACTTGGGCTCGGACAAGCTGATGTGGTCCACTAAACCTCCTCTCCAACGGGAGAAAGCTGATCTTGTTTGAAACAAATAACGTAGGTATAACTGAATCTTCTGGGAGGAGAAGGGAAAAGAGAAGGAGGCTGAGTTTCTGAATGACTTCCCCAGCATCTCCAAGCTAGAGTAGAGTATATAACATGAGGAAGAAATAAATGTTAGTTGGTTTAAACCACTGACGCCTTAGAGTTGTGTGTTAATGTTAGCTTACTTAAGTCTGCTCCTTAGTATTCACATGAAATATAACATGTTCTAAACAGAATTATTCATTTCCATATGCCAAACTTGTTTTCTCTAATGGCACCCTAACACTTTGGAATAAAATTCTAAATCCCAGGAGCACTTGCATGGTCTGGCCCTTTTCTAAGTACTGGCCACTTTCTACCACTTTTCTTTCTGCTCATTGATAACTCTGGTTACTGGGGCTTCCTCTCTTTCCTTGGACACAGCCAGCATTACCCATTCTGTTTGTTTATCTCTCAGTTATCCATATACTTTATTTCCTCATGGCATTTAGGCCTCTGCTCAAGTAGCACTTCATTAAAATAGAAATCATTTCTCTCTCCCTTCTCTTCCCCTTACTCTGCCTTACCTGTTCTCCACTGCTCATATCACTGCCTGTTACTACATTGTGTTTTCATTTACCGCCAGTTATACATGATAGTTCTCAATCCAAGACCCCCAGTGTCTACAAGAACAGTTTTTCCTCGTGTCCATCCACTAAATACTTGATGAGTGAGGGAATAGGGTGGCAAATTAAAGCAATCGCCCTCCTTATGTCAAAAAGGCTTACTCTTCAATTAATTCCACAACTTTTATCAGGGGCATCTGTACATGCAAAGTAGTGAATGATTAGAGAAATCCCAAGATTTATTAGAGAGCTTCTCTAACCACAAGGCATTCAAGATCTAATTGAGTAATATGACAAATATTTAAATTCTAATAAGAATTTAAAATGCATATAGGTCAAGAAGGAAAAGAAGTTATGTCATGAGGCAGTATGTCATTGTTTTAATTGTTCCATTATGCAGGGCATAATTGCTATAGTATTTTGAAGGAGGAACAGAGTACTTCAATTTGAAGTACTAAGGGAGATTTTATGGAGAAATTACAACTGAAAGAAAGCCTGAGAGATATTTATACAAAACAAACCCCAGGCACTTTTCCCCAGTTACTTCACTGAAGAAGCTGTATTAAAAATTAACAAAACTCGGGGCTTCCCTGGTGGCGCAGTGGTTGAGAGTCTGCCTGCCGATGCAGGGGACGTGGGTTCGTGCCCCGGTCCGGGAAGATCCCACATGCCGCGGAGCGGCTGGGCCCGTGAGCCATGGCCGCTGAGCCTGCGTGTCCGGAGCCTGTGCTCCGCAACGGGAGAGGCCATAAGAGTGAGAGGCCCACATACCGCAAAAACAAAAACAAAACAAAACAAAACAAAACTTTACAAAACTTTAAGTTAGACTTGGTCACAGTCTCAAATCAAATGAAATTATTGCTCTCATTTTTCTTTTTCCCCGTTTTCGTCCTTGCACATATTCAGTCTTTACCTGTCTGTAGTGTTGTCATACATGGAAACATTTTTACTGATAATGTAATGCATATTTTCTACTATAAAATATGTTAATATTGATGTCACTTTAATGCATATTTTATGTCATTTCCCTTTTGAGTTTTTTCTCCTCCTCACTGTAACCCTTTCCCATAACATAGGCTAAAAGCCTGGCATGTATCTTTCTACACAATTCTTCATGTTTATGCAATTATATATAAGTATAAAGGGGATTGTATGAGTAAAGAATAAACAGTCATAATTGGATGGGTCACAAACTACAAACAACTATTCTTCCCATCACTGTCTTCAGACATGTTCTATTAATTCTCCATTCCTCAACCTGCTGATATGTTAGAAAGGTGTTATAGGCTTTAGCACTTTTATTGTAAGAAAACTCAACTTTCAGATAGAAAACTTCGTCAAATTTAAAACTTTCATCTTCCATAAATTTTAGGACTTTCTCAAGATAGCTCTGATGCTTTGTTCTAGGACCCAGTGAGAAAAGGAGGCATGGTTTATTTACTTCTCTTTCCTCTTTTTCCTTTGCCTCTTTCATATCTTCTTGGATTGCAATTATATACAATTTTTGTCTTCTGGAAATATTATCTATTTCTAGGACTTTCCTGATAATTACCCCTTTGGGGTTTTCTTTTGTATTGTGATACATAAATTCTTTCTGAGTAGATTGATATTTTCTGGATTAGAAGGTGGTTAGAGACTATCTCTTTTCTGCATGGCAGGTTGGAGGATTTGGGTTTTCTTTCTTTTTTAAAAAATTTCTCTTGGAGCATAGTTGACTGACAGCGTTGTGTTAGTTTCTGCTGTACAGCAGAGTGAATCAGTTATACATACACGCCTTCTTTTTCAGATCCTTTTCCCATAGAGGTTATTACAGAATATTCAGTAGAGTTCCCTGTGCTATACAGTAGGTCCTTATTAGTTATCTATTTCATATGTAGTAGTGTGTTTAAGTCAATCCCAATCTGCTAATTCATCACTTCCCCCCACATTTCCCCTCTTGTAACCATAAGTTTGATTTCAAGATTTGTGAATTTGTTTCTGTTTTGTAAATAATTTCATTTGTATCATTTTTTATTAGATTCCACGTATACGTGATACCATACAATATTTTTCTTTCTCTGTCTCACTTCACTTAGCATGACAATATCCTTGTCCATCCATGTTGCTGCAAATGGCATTATTTCGTTCTTTTTTTATGGCTGAGTAATATTTCATTGTATATGTAGCACATCTTCTTTATCCATTCCTTTGTCAATAGACATTTAGGTTGTTTCCATGTCTTGGCTATTATAAATAGTGCTGCAGTGAATACTGGGGTGCATGTATCTTTTCAAATTATGGTTTTCTCCAGATATATGACCAGGAGTGGGATTGCAGGATGATACGGTAGTTCTATATTTAGTTTTTTAAGGAAACTAAATACTGTTCTCTACAGTGGCTTACATTCCCACCAACAGTGTAGGATGGTTCCCTTTCCTCCACACCATCTCCAGCATTTATTTTTTGTAGACTTTTTGATGATGGCCATTCTGACTAGTGTGAGGTGGTACCTCATTGTAGTTTTGATTTGCATTTCTCTAATGATTAGTGATGCTGAGCATCTTTACTTGTGCCTCCTGGCCATCTGTATGTCTTCTTTGGAGAAATGTCTATTTAGGTCTTCTCCCCATGTTTTGATTGTGTTGTTTGTTTTTTTTTGTTGTTGAGTTGTATGAGCCGTTTGTATATTTTGGAAATTAAGCCCTTGTCAGTTACATCATTTGCAAATATATTCTCCCATTCCATAGGTTTTTTTTCGTTTTGTTTATGGTTTCCTTTGCTGTGCAAAAGCTTGTAAGTTTGATTAGGTCCCATTTGTTTATTTTTGTTTTTATTTCTGTTGGCTTCGGAGACTGACCTAAGAATAGTAGCATGGGTCTTACATACAGGCCTGGTCTGGTCTCCTGGGTTAGCTGTCTGCTACCATTGCTGTTGCCTTCTCTTCCGAGCTTGATGATGCTTATCTTAGTTGAAGCTGGGTGTCAGAAGCAGGGACTGAATTCCTTCAGGTGGAGGGGCTTTTTTTTACAATAAGAGATATGAATCCCCGAATTTATGTCTTTGAGTTTGGCTGCATGTGGGTTAGTTTATAATACCTGCTAAGGTTCTTCCCATCCTGGCTGCAAAGAATCTTTTATTTTATTTTCCTCCCAATAAGCAAAATCTCTAGGTTTTAATCCACTATCCTTAAGGTTTTCATCTTCTGGGAGCTCACTGTAAAAGGAGTTAGTACCAGTTTTTTTAAGTGCCTCAATAAGATTCTGACAATAATGTAATATTTCCCTTGAACCAATGGGCTGATAATTTCCAAAAACATTGCTTTCCCCATAAAACCATTTTCTCAGGTGCCCACTGCGTTAAAGAATGCACATGTTGGAGCAACAGCAACTGGGAGCTGATGTGGGCTCGGAAACCCTCACTCCTTGGGGAGAGCCTCTGCAATTGTAATTATTCTTCTGTTGTGGGTCGCCCACCCAGGGCTGCGGGACTTGACTGTGTCTCTATATCTCGACTCTGCCCCTTCTACTTGTCTTGCTGTGGTTCCTTTTTTATATCTTTAGTTATAGAAGGTCTTTTCTGGTAGGTCCCAGTCTTTTTCATTGATGGTTGTTCTACACATAGTTGTGATTTTCAAGTACCTGTGAGGTGAGGTGAGCTCAGAGTCTTTGTACTCCACCAGCGTGGCCAATGAGAAGTCTCCTCTTCACTTTTTTGGAAGAATTTGAGGATTGTTGGTAAGTCTTCTTTAAATGTTTGGTAGGACTCACTCATGACACTATCTGGTCTAGAATGTTTGCTGAAAAGTTTTTGATTACTGAGTCAATCTTTGTTATAGCGCTATTGAAATTTTCTCTTTTCTCTTGAGTCAGTTTAGGTAATTTGTGTGTTTTAAGAAATTTTTCCACTTCTATGTTATCTAACTTGGCATACAATAATTTATAGTGTTTTCTTATAATAATTTTTATCTCTATAAAGTAGGTAATGTCTCTATTTTCTTTTTTTTTTCTTTTTTTTCTTTTTTTGCTGTACGCGGGCCTCTCACTGTTGTGGCCTCTCCCATTGCGGAGCACAGGCTCCGGACGCACAGGCTCAGCAGCCATGGCTCACGGGCCCAGCCACTCCGTGGCATGTGGGATCTTCCCAGACTGGGGCACGAACCCGTGTCCCCTGCATTGGCAGGTGGACTCTCAACCACCGCACCACCAGGGAAGCCCTCTATTTTCATTTTGATTTAGTTATTTGAGTCTTTTCTAATATCATTGCCACGATAGCTGAAATTTAGTCAATTTTGTTGATCTTTTCAAAGAACCAACTTTTGGTTTCATTCTATTTTCTATTTATTTTGTGTATCTCCATTTTAATCTTTATTTTCTTTTTTTCTGCTAGCTTTGGTTTTAGCATGATCTTTTTCTAGTTATTTAAGTTATAAAATTTTGAGTTCTTTTTCCTTTTTTAAAGTAGCCACTTACAGTGATAAAGTTTCCTTTGAATACCACTTTCACTGCATTGCATAAGTTTGGGGATGTTGTATGTTCGTTGTATATTCTAAGCATATTCTAATTTTCTGCCTGATTTCTTCTTTGACCTGTTGATGATTTAAGAGTATTTTTAAAAGTTTTCACATATTTGTGAAATTTTGAGGTTTCCTTATGTTATTGGTTTCTAACTTCATCTTTTTGTGGTCTGAGATGATTCAGTGTATGATATCTATCTTTTTACATCTGTTGGGACTTGTTTATGGTCTAATGTATTTTCCATTGTGGAGAATGTTCCACGTGAATTTAAGAAAACAATGATTCTTCAGCAATTGGGTGGAGTCTTCTGTATTTGTCTGTTAAGCCTAGGTGTGTTGTTCAAATCTTCTGTTTCCTAACCTATCTGCTGTCTGGTTGATCAATTCATTATTGAAAGTGGGGAACTGAAGTCTTCAAATATTACTGTAGAACTGTCTGTTTCTAATTCTCTCAATTTTTGTTTCATCTATGTTGTAGATTTGTTGTTAGGTCTCTAAATATTAATCACTGTTTTACCATTTTAATGAGTTGAAATTTTATTAACATCTAATATGCTTCTTTGACTCTTGTAAACTTTGTGAATTAGGTCTGTTTTGTCTGATATTAGTATAGCCAGCCCAGCTTTCTTTTGATTACACTTTGTGTGGAATATCATTTCCAACCTTTCTCTTTCAACTGCTTTGTGTCTTTGGTGAGACTCTTCTAGCCAGCATATAGTTGGATCATGATTTTTGTATCCATTCTGCTCATCTCAGTCATTTGATAGAGTATAATCCACTTACATTTAAAGTAATTACTGATGAGGAGAGACTTCTGCCATTTTGCTATTTTTCATCATGTTTTATGGCTTAAAATTATTTTTTAAGTTTTTGTCTGTTTTTTTGAATTATAGTTGACTTAGAGTATTTTATTAGTTTCAAGGGCACACACAGTAATTCAGTAATTTTATAATCTATTTAAAGTTATTACAAAATAATGGATATATTTCCCTGTGCTGTACAATATATCCTTCTTGTTTATTTTATACATAGTAGTTTGTGGATCTTATACCATACCCCTGTCTCATGCCTCCCTCCTTCTTTATCCCCCCTGGTAACCACTAGTTTGTTCTCTATTTGTAGGTCTTTTTGTTTTGCTATAAGGACTCATTTGTTTTATTTTTTAGATTCCACATATAAGTGATAAAATAAGAGTATTAGTCTTTCTCTTACTGACTTACTTCACTAAGCTTAGTGCCCTCCAAGTCCATCCATATTGTTTCAAAAGGCAGAATTTCATTCTTTTTATGGCTGAGTAGTAGTCTATTGTGTATATATATACCACATCTTCTTTATCCATTAATCTGTTGGTGAACACCTGGGTTGCTTCTGTATCTTGGCTATTATAAATAATGCTGCTATAACATTGGAATGTATATATCTTCTCAAAATATTTTTTATTTTTATTTTCTCAGATATATACCCAGGAGTGGAATTGCTGGACCATATGGTAGTCCTATATTTAATTTTTTTGGGAACCTCCCTACTGTTTGCCATAGTGGCTGCACCAACTTAAATTCCCACCAACAGTGTACTAGGGTTTCCTTTTCTCCATATCCTTGCCAACACTTGTTATTTATAGACTTTTTGATGATGGCTATTCTGATGTGTGAGGTGAGATCTTCTGTGGTTTTGATTTGCATTTCTCTGATTAATGAAATTGAGCATCTTTTCATTTGTCTGTTGGCCATCTGTATATCTTATTTGGAAAAATGTCTATTCAGGTCTTCTGCCAATTTTTAATTGGGCTGTCTGTTTTTGATCCATTGTATGATCTGTTTCTGTATTTTACATATTAACTCCTAAATGTCATATCATTTGCAGACTATATCTCCCATTCAGTGTGTTGTCTTTTTATTTTGTCGATGGTACCCTTTGCTGTGCAAAAGCTTTTAAGTTTAATTATGTCCCAGTTATTTATTTTTCTTTTATATCTTTTCCCTTAGGGGAAAGATCAAAAAAAATATTGCTATGGTATATGTCAGAGTGTTCTGCCTATGTTCTTTTCTAGGAGTTTATGGTTTCAGGTTTTACATTTAGTCTTTAATCCATTTTGACTTTGTATATATAGTGTCAGAGAATGTTCTAATTTCATTGTTTTACCTGTAGCTGTCCAGTTTTCCCAGCACCACTTATTGAAGAGAATTTCTCTTCTCCATTGGATATTCTTGCAGCCTTTTTCATAGATTGACTGTAAATGCATGGATTTATTTCTAGCTCTCTATTTGGTTCCATTGATCTATGTGTCTGTGCCAGTACCATGCTGTTTTGATTGACATAGCTTTGTAATATAATCTGAAGTCAGAGAGTCTGATACCTCCAGCTTTGTTCTTTTTTCACAAGACTGCTCTGGCAATTGGGGGTCTTCTGTGGTTCTATATAAATTTTAGAGTTATTTTTCTGGTTCTATGAAAAATGTCATGGATATTTTGATAGGGATTGTATTAAATCTATAGACTGCTTTGGGTAATGTGGGCATTTTAACAATATTAAGTCTTTAAATCCAAGAACATGGTATATTTTTCCATTTCTTTCTATTATCTGCAATTTCCTTCATCCATGTTTTAGTTTTCAGCGTAAATTTCTTTCAACTGCTTGGTTAAGTTTATTCCTAGGTATTTTATTCTTTTTGATGCAATTTTAAATGGATTGTTTTTGTTTGTTTTATGCTCTCTCTTTCTGATTGTTCATTATTAGTGTGTAGAAAAGCAACAGATTTCTGTATATTAATCTTGTATCCTGTAACTTAACTGAATTTGTTTATTAGTTTTAATATATTTTCTTGGTGGAGATGTTAGAGTTTTCTATATATGGTGTCATGTCATCTGCAGATAGTGACAGTTTTACTTCTTCCTTTCCAATTAGGATGCCTTTTATTTCTTTTCCTTGTGTAATTGCTGTGGCTAGGATTTCCAATACCATGTTAAATAGAAGTAGTGGGAGTGGGCATACTTTTCTTGTCCCTGAATCTAGAGGAAGGACTTTCAGCTTTTTACTGTTGAGTATGATCTTCACATAAACTGTCTTTATTATGTTGAGATATGTTCACTCTATATCAACTTTGGTAAGAGTTCTTTTAATCGTGAATGGATGTTGAATTTTGTCAAACAATTTTCCTGCATCTGTTGAGATGATCATGTGATTTTTATTCTTCTTTTTATTAATGTAACATTATCACCTTAATTTTGCAAATATTTTACCATCCTTGCATCCCTGGAATAAATCCCAGTTGATCATGATGTATGATCCTTTTTATATATATTGGATTCAGTTTGCTAATATTTTGTTGAGGATTTTTGCACCTCATTCATCAAAGACATTGCCCTGTGATTTCCATTTTTATAGTTTCTTTGTCTGGTTTTGGTATCAGGGTAATGACGGCCTCATAGAATGAATTTGGGAGTGTTCCCTCCTCTTCACTTTTTTTGGAATGGTTTGAGAAAGATAGATAGTCTATCCTTTATATGCTTGGTAGAATTGCCTATGAGGCCATCCTGTTCTGACTTTTGTTTTCTAGGAGTTTGTTTTTTTAATTATAAATTCAATTTCACTACAAGTGATGGTTCTATTCAGAAAGTCTCTTTCTTCCTGCTTCCATCTTGGCACATTGACACATTTCTACAAACATACAATTTCTTCTAAGTTCTGTGGAAACTTGGAGTCCACAAGAGAGTGGCATGATATATTCAAAGTGCCTAAAGAAAAAAACCTGTAACCTAGGATATTCTACCCAGCAAGATTATCATTTAGAATTCAAGGAGAGATCAAGAACTTCTTAGGCAACCAAGAACTAAAAGTTCTTCAGTACTAAACTGACACTAAAAGAAATGTTAAAGGGTCTTCTCTAAGTGGAAAAGATTATAACAAGACGTAGAGGAAAGGTAAAATCCCGCTAGTAAAGGAAAATATATTGTAAACCCCAATTTATCATATAACTGTGGTATTCTCATGATATTTTTTGTATTTTGTGGTATCAATTATATACTCCTGTTCATTTCTCTTTTTATATGGGTTTTCTCTTTTCTTCTTGATGAGCCTGGACAAAGGTTTAGCAATTTTCTTTATCTTTTCAAAGAACCAGCTCTTGCTTTCATCTTTTTAATTGCTTCTTTGGTCTCTATTTTATTTCCTCTCTGATATCTACTTCCTTCTTTCTGATGACTTTAGGCTTTTTGGTTTCTTCATGGACACACTGGTTTTGTTAGTGGCATGTTATTTATTATCTACATGTTTGTGATTTTTCCCATTTTTCTTCCTGTAATTGATTTCTTCCTGTAATGTTTGAAAACATTCTATGTGCATTTGAAAAAAAAAAGTGTACTCTGCTCTTTTTGGCTGGAATGTCCTGTTGATACCTATTAAGTCCAACTTGTCTGTTGTGTTGATTTTCTGTCTGGTTGATCTGTCCATTGATGTAAGTGTGGTATTAAAGTCTCCTACTATTATTGTATTGTTTTCATTTCTCCATTTATATCTGATAATATATGCTTTATATATTTATGTGCCCCTATATTGGGTATATATATGTTAAAAAGTGTAATATCTTTTCTTGTAATGATTCCTTTATTATATAATGTCCTTCTACTTTTGTTGTAGCCTTTGTTTTAAAGTCTATCTTGTCTGATATGAGTATTGCTACCCCCAGCTCTCTTGTTATTTTCATTTGCATGAAATATCCTTTACTGTCCTCTTTAATTCTAAAAGGACTCTTTTTTTTTTTTTTTTTTTGCATTACGCGGGCCTCTCACTGCTGTGGCCCCTCCCATTGCGGAGCACAGCCTCCGGACGCGCAGGCTCAGCGGCCATGGCTCACAGGCCCAGCCGCTCCGTGGCACGTGGGATCCTCCCTGGCTGGGGCACGAACCTGCGTCCCCTGCATCGGCAGGTGGACTCTCAACCACTGTGCCACCAGGGAAGCCCTAAAAGGACTCTTTTGTAAGCAGTGTATAGATAGGTTTTGTTAGTTTTTCCAGTCAGCCACCCTATATCTTCTGAGTGGAGCATTTAGTCCATTGACATTTAAAATTATTGATAGTTTTGTACTTATTGCCATTTATTACTCGTTTTCTGATTTTTTCCCCCATGTTCTTTTCTTTAGTTTCTTTGCACTGGTTTGAGGATTTTCTTCAGTGGTATGCTTGTGTTCCTTTCTTATTTTTGTGTGTCTGTTGAAGGTTTTTGATACGTGTTTACTATGGGGTTCATATATCTTGACCTATGACTGTATTTGCTTTAAACATATATTGCTTCAAATTCAAACACATTCTGAAAGAGCTACATTTTTTTTACTCTTCTCCCTCACATTTTGCTTTTGATGTCATATTTTAATCTTCATGTTTGTCCCTTTCCTGACTATTGTATTTTTACATGATTTGACAACTCTTTGTTTTTTAACCCTCATTTTAGCTTATTTAAGTGATCGATACTCAGCCTTTACAATATACTTCCCTTTACTAGTGGGATTTTACCTTTCCTCTACGTCTTGTTATAATCTTTTCCACTTAGAGAAGACCCTTTAACATTTCTTTTAGTGTCAGTTTAGTACTGAAGAACTTTTAGTTCTTGCTTGCCTAAGAAGTTCTTTCTCTCTCCTTCAATTCTAAATGATAATCTTGCTGGGTAGAGTAGCCTAGGTTACAGGTTTTTCTCTTTTGGCACTTTGAATATATCATGCCACTCTCTTGTGGCCTGCATGTTTCCACAGAAAAAGCAGTTGATAGCCTTATGGGAGTTCCCATTTTATATGACTCTTTTTCTCTTTAGAATTACCTTTATCTTTTGCCTTTTTCATATTGATATGTCTTGGTGTGGGTCTCTTTGGGTTCAGCTTGTTTGGACTCTCTGTTTTTCCAGTATCTAGATATCTGTTTCCTTCAGGTTTGGTCAGGTTTGGGAAACTTCCAGCCATAATTTCATTAAATACATTTTCAACCCCCTTGTCTGTCTGCTCCTTCTGGGATCCCTACATTGTGAATGTTGGTACACTTGATTTTACTCCAAAGATCTCTTTTTTTCAGTTATACATATACATTTTTTTCCTAATATTGTTTTCCATTATGATTTATCATAGGATATTGAACAACAATAGGACCTTGTTTATCCATTCTATATATAAAAGTTTACATCTGCTAACCCCAACCTCCCACCCCGTCCCTCCCTCACCCTCCCCCCTTGGCAACCACAAGTCTGTTCTCTATGTCCATGATTCTGTTTCATAGATAGGTTCATTTGTGTCGTATTTTAGATTCTACATATAAGTGATATCATATGGTATTTGTCTTTATCTGACTTACTTCACTTAGTATAATAATCTCTATTTGCATCCATGTTGCTGCAAATGGCATTATTTCATCCTTTTTTATAGCTGAGTAATATTCCATTGTGTGTGCATGTATGTGTGTATATATATATTTATATATGTAATGTATATATATTATACACACACACACACACACACCACGTCTTCTTTATCCATTCATCTATCAATGGACATTTAGGTTGTTTCTATGTCTTGGGTATTGTGAATAGTGCTCTGAACGTTGGGGTGCATGTATCTTTTTGAATTATAGTTTTGTCTGGATATATGCCCAGGAGTGGGATTGCTGGAACATATGGCAGTTCTGTTTTTGTTTTTCTGAGGAACCTCCATACTGATTTCCACAGTGGCTGCACCAACTTACATCCCACCAACAGTGAAGGAGGGTTCCCTTTTCTCCACACCCTGTCCAGCATTTGTCATTTGTACACTTTTTAATGCTGGCCATCCTGACTGGTGTGAGGTGGTACCTCATTGTAGTTTTGATTTGCATTTCTCTAGTAATTAGTGATGTTAGCATCTTTTCATGTGCCTATTGGCCATCTGTATTTCTTCCAAAGATGTCTTATTTATACTGTTCTCATTTAAAATTTTTTTCTTTTTGCTGTTCTGATTGGGTGATCTCATTATTCTATCTTCCAGATTACTTAGGCATTGTTTAGCATGTAGTCACCTGTTCATTCCTTCTACTCTGTTTTCCATTTCAGTTATTGCATTCTTCAGTTCTGACATGCTCTTTTTAATTCTTTCTAGTTCCTTGTTAAAATTCTGTATTCATCTATTCTTTTCCTCAGTTAGGATTCTTATTACTAATGCTTTGAATTCTTTATTTCTGTTTCATTTTTTTTTCAGATGTTTTTCTTGCTCTTTGAATTGGGACACCTTCTCTCTCTCCTCATTTGCTTAACTTTCTGTCTCTATGAAGTTAGGTGAAACAGTTACCTATTGCAGTCTTGCAGGGATGTCTTTATATGGGGGCATTGCTATACAGCCTGCATGTGCCTAGTGGCTGTGGTGGGAGAGCCGGATTTGAAGTGAACACGTCACGTCTTCCCCCAGGGTATGCTGGCAGCTGTCACCTTGGTAGGAGGTGGGGCTGGAGATTGAGGGCTAGCACCAGAGCCAGGTATGAGGCAGGGCTTCTCTGCTCAGTGGCCATCCCCTCCCCATCAGCAGTGGGGATGGGTCTCAAGTCGCTGGAGTCTGAGTCAGCTCATTTCCCTCTAAGTGTGTGCTCTTCTCCCTCCCAGCACTAGCACCCTTGCCCCAGAGGGGAACAGGGCTGGAACAAGAGGGGCTGGCATGGGCACTTGGTATGGTCCTGGGCATGGGCTGTGGAGGTACAGCTGCTGTCAGAGATACAGACTGCCTCGGATGCCCTGTAAGCACCAGCAGTGACCGCCCCTGCCCAGCTCAGCCACTGCTTTGGGTTTGAGCCAACTCAGCATCTCATGGCTGAAATCTTTGCTCCGTTGTGGCAGCTCTCGCTCCAGTGTGGAGCCGTTACATGAAGTAAGTGGGGCTGGAGTGTTTGCTTGGCTCAGGCTGGGGCATGCGCTGGGGCGGTAACAAGAAACCAGTCAGCTACCCATGTGGTTTCAACTGCCCTCGTGCCCTGCCTTGGGAGCAAGCAAGCACTTGTGTGCTTCTCACCAGCAGAGTGAGAAGGGCTCGCCAGGGCTCCCCACAGCCCTCTCTGTAGTCCCACTGGCCCTCCAGCAAGTCAAGGGGCCTCGTCTTCCCTTATTTGGACCTCAGGGCTGGGGTGCCCAATATATGGCTCTAACTGCTCACTCCCCAGGGTAGATCTCTGCTCATGTAATCTCCATTTTCCTCTGTGTCCCCTTCAAGGGCACAGGTCCTGACCCGATGGTTTCTCTTCCCATCCTACCTGAATCTGTGTGGATTCTTCTTACAGCCTTGGTGGTACAGGAATCTTTCTGCCAGTCTCCAGGTTTCAGTGAGCATTGTTCCACGTGTAGATGCATTTTTGATGTGTTTTTGGGGGAGGTGAGTTCTGTATCTTCCTACTCTGCCATCCTGATTCTGCCACCTCAGTTTTGTAGCTTCCCCCCCGCCATTTCCTCTATTACTGCGTTTTGTTTTAGGTTAATCTTCTTGTAGTGAAACTTTGATTCCCTTGATTTCCTATTACACAATATTCTATAGATATCTTCTCTGTGGTTACCATGGGGATTACAGGTAACATCCTAATGTTAAAACAATCCAATCTGAATTTATATCAACTTAATTTCAATAGCATAAAAAAAAGTCTCTGCTCCTATACATCTCTGTCCCTTCTGCCCACCCCGCTACCTTTCTGTTACTTATACCATGGATTATATCTTTACACCTTGTGTTCACAATAACATAGATTCGTAATTGTTTGTCTCCTAAATTATGTAGATAGTAAAAAAGTTACATATCAAAATTACAATAATGCTAACTTTTATACTTTTGCATGAATTTACTTTTTTTTTAACTTTTAAAAAATGACAAATGTGAACATATTTATTTTTATGTAGGTACATAAAATAATTCATTTCTACGCTGTTTTGTTAGAGCTTAATTTATGTAGGTACATAAAATAATTCATTTCTACGCTGTTTTGTTAGAGCTTAATATTAGGGATAATTTTTTTTAGACCTCCTACTTCATCTCCCACTTGAAATCCATGCCATTCCAGGAAAATTTATTACAATGATGTGAATACATGGGCGGGCTGTGTATGTCTATGGACACTGGTATTTCTTCTTTTGATTAATAACCTCTTCGATAATCCTTTGTTTTAAAAGAATAAATATCCACTAAATAGTTTACTTTGTATGAAGGTTATATTTCTTTCCTCTGTTGAAATGACAGCTATTC
The DNA here is from genome assembly GCF_963455315.2 of Globicephala melas. Classification (NCBI taxonomy): domain Eukaryota; kingdom Metazoa; phylum Chordata; class Mammalia; order Artiodactyla; family Delphinidae; genus Globicephala; species Globicephala melas. The sequence goes on along the minus strand of NC_083319.1, from coordinate 114,371,288 downwards.
CGTATAGAAAAACCCAGTATAGTCACAGTATTTGAAAATATATTTTAATGCTTACTTTTCCTAACTATGTTTCCTGGGAAGCAGGATATAACTCAATTTATTGGGAAACAATAGCGCTTTTAAACCGTTGAAATTCTTCATGACTGCTGCATGGAGAGAGTTCTGGGCTTTTGCTTTTTAATGTTTCCCGTATCCTTCTTGGCTTCTCTCATCTGTTTACCTCTCTTTCCCTTTCTATTGTTGATTTGCCCTCTCTATCACCCCCTTTTAAATTATCATTAACGTCTTTAGAATTCCTTTATTCATTAAAGATACATCTGCTGCTTTTCTGGCGTTCCTAATTTCTAGTATTTCGCAGGTTGGCATCTTCGCAGTAAGCATTATCTGTATATTAACGCCGGGACCATGACAGGAGAAGAAAATAGGTACTCTCAAAATAGCTGGACTACTTTCACTTGCGTGGGTAGTAGCATTTGTACTGAATCGTCGGCGACAAAAATACAGGGGCTTGGAGCCAGCGACTGTGGCAGCTGTGCACACCCTCTGGCACCAGGCAGACTTTTTTGGGCCCTTCCGTAAGTAGGAATTGCAGGCTTCATCTACTGCTCCACATTTGTCTGATTCCATTCCTGAGGCGGCTGGGCTGCGCTGCGGCCGCCTTCCTGCTGGGGACCTTGTTCTCCCTGGTCTGCCGGAGTCCGCGAGCTCCGCCGCCCGACTTCGCCGCCGCCTGGAGACGGCTGGCCGCGGCCGCCCGCCGGAGGTGAGTACGGGTCTCCCCGCCGCCGCCGCTGCGCGCGCCCCGCATGAATTTACTTGTAATGGAGATTTTTAATTGTTTGTAAGGCTTGAAATGACTATCTAGTTTTCTTTCATCTTAACCTGAAAGACTACTTTTAGCATTTCTCCCAAGCCAGATCTAGTTGCAATAAACTCCCTCAGCTTTTGTTTTTCTTCCTCATTTTTGAAGGACAGTTTTGCTGGATATGTAATTCTAACTTCACAATTTTTTCTTTGAGCACTTTGAATATATCAGCCCATTGCCTTTTGGTCTCCAAGGCTTTTCATGAGAAATTGACTGAAAGTTGTTGATGATCCTTTGTATATGAGGAGTCACCTTTCTCTTGCTGCTTTCAGGGTCCTCCTTGTCTTTTAATAGTTTGATTATCATGTGTCTTTGTTTGGATCTCTTTGAGTTTAACGTACTTGGAGTTCATTGAGCTTCTGGGACTTTTAGATTCATGTATTTCTTCAAATTTAGTAAGTTTGCAGTCATTGTTTCTGCAAATGTTTTCCCTGCTCTTCTTCTGGAATTCTCACAATGGCAAATGTTGATCTGTTTGATGATGTCCCACAGATTGCTTAGGCTCTGTTCACTTTTCTTGGTTCTTTTTTTCTACTTGTGCAACTCAATAATTTTCAATGTTATATCTTCATGTTTGCAGATTCCTTCTTCTGCCTGTCAAATCTCTATTGCATTTTTAACTTAAATTATTGGACTTTTAAGCTCCAGAATTTATTTCTGGTTCTTTTTGTAATTTTATCTCTTTATTGGTATTCTCACTTCCTCCATGCATGATTTTCCTGCCAATGTCTTCTTTTAGCTATTTAAGAATTTGTAAGACAGCTGTCTTCAAGTCTTTGTCCATGAAGTCTGATGTTGAGTTTCCTAAGGTATGTTGTCTATCCACTTTTTTTGTTCCTTTAAATAAGCCATACTTTTCTGTTTCCTGGCATACCCTGCGATTTTTCTGTTGAAAATTTACATTTGAATCATATTTAATATGGTAATATGAAAATCAAATTATCCCCCTCTCACGGGGGAGAATTGCTGTTTGGTTTGATTGTTGTAGTGTGTCTTCTGCTGGTAATCAGCTTGAGGTGAAAGCTTAAGGTCTTAGTTCTTTTCTGAGCCTGTCTCTCTCCTCGGGCATGTGCGATGGCTTTCTAAATTCCCGTATATTCCCTGCTCTTTTTGAATGTCCAAGAAAAATCCAGACGTGGTTTCTTTAAATTTTCTGGAGCCTCTTTAGCTGGTCGGGTGAAACAATGAGGGCCAGCCTCTGTATTGTATCTTGGTGATCAGAAGCATCTATCAGCAGTTGGACAAGGCCCTAATTGCCCATTTTGGCTCCAACAAGCCGTGCCTGAAACACAGGCTGCCCTCCCCACCGCTGCTTGGCACAGGGCTCAGGGATGTGGGATAGAGAGCCACTACCATCTTGAAGACAAAAATCAACCAATATTAACTGTAACTTACCAGCCAGGCTTTCTCCTGGAAGCAGCAAGTATTCAAATAGAGGCCAGTGTTGCAGGATAGTCACTTCAGCCATTCTGTGCCATAAAATGATTTTCTAGGTGGAGAAACAGGTTCCTGGCACTCGCTTCTCTACCGTATTCCCGAATGTTACTCTTGCGCCCTGACAGTTTTCCTAGAGTTGTGTAATAATAGTTTAATCATTCAGTGAGTGACGGACATTAATTTTAAGGTTATATAGACTAGGAAACAAACTAATGTTGCTCCTCCACTTTCAATTTAAAAACATATACATTATTGTAATGTCAATCATTGAATTTAAGTAAGAAAAAGTGCAAAAATATTTTTGGCATTTCTGCTTGGATTCATCTATTTAATACCAAGGTATTTTTACTTTCCTTTATTTAGGGTTTTGTAGAGAGGAAAGTATTACTGTTCATTTGAATATAGAGAATGCTCTCTACAACCTGGAAGAAAGCAACTAAATTTATAACATGTAGGGGAATATTTGTCCATGTTGGCCCTTCCCTTTACATGGAATGGAACAAACTTTCAAGAGTTTAAGGATTTGCCTAGATTGGCATGACAAGTGGTTGTACCACTTACTAAAGATAAATTGTTAGAGAACCTCCGAATTTTATGGATAAAATAAACTGAGGCTCGAAGAAGATACAGAGCATGAATCCCAGGAGGTGTTTTCACCAGTTCACCTTCAGAAACGCAAGAAACACTGGGAAGCGTAATGTCAAATCGCATAAATATAATATTACGCTTAGTGTCATAAAAATATGCTAAGATGAAAAGCAGCTACCAAATATAAACGTCTGCATATTTTTCCTAAAGAAATCGTATTTTCAATAGATACTAAATATTTATAAACATTAAGCTAAATATAATTTTAAACTATGATAGTTTGCTGCAACATTTTTGCCTCCTGAGATTTTAAACGTTAAGAGAGTTTGCATTTTCAAGGCTATTTTTGAAATCTCTAAAGGACCATATGTATTATGATCCACAGGTTGCCATGGAAATACGTATTCAAAACAACAAAAACAATAATGAGTTATCTATAATGTATTCACAAGTCTTGCATAATTACCACATTTTATTTCCATGCTTTTAGTAATGTCATATTTCCTTCTAAAAATTTTTTTTTTATCTCCTGGGTTATTTTTTGTTATTAACATACTAAATTTGGGTCTCTGGCTAACTGCTCTTTCTGATTTTGTGTTCCTTTTTTAGTTGATTCTATATAAGAAAGAAAGAGTTATGTTCCAGGGGAGGGGGAGGGAAGGAAAATCTATGGAAACTGAATTTAAGAATATAAATTATTGGTAGCTGTCATTAATAGTCATATATATTCTTTACATGGACAGGAGTGCCTTTACAACTGTTTTTTAATCACAGAGTTTCCCAAGTAAGGAAATGCTTCAGAAATCATTACTTCACGTTTTGATACAGCTTTGACACTCATTTCTAGGTAAGTGAACTAATGCAATAATCACACGCCTGGCTTTTAATTCCTCCAGTCTTCTAATCCAGCACCTAAACATGCTTTGTCCTATCTGAAAATATCTGGCACATGTATGTTTGCATATTATATACATTAATATTCATACATATTTAAATTATATAAAATTATACTATAAATGGCAGCAGAAAAATGGTAAAGAGAATGACTTGGTTTAAATGATTCTGTGGCTAATTGATCATTGGAGTGAAATTCATGAGCCAACTACTTAAAAAGTGACTTACTCTGTATGAGAGCAAGTACTCCAGTTGAGATGACCTCAATGTAGCCATGAGTCACCGTGATGCAGGGTAAGGAGGCTTCACTGCTTCTGCAGACCCCAGCTCAGTCACAGGTCAGAGCTGATTGAGGACACCTTTGATTGATGGGTGGGCTATACCTCCCTCTGCGGAAGTCTCACGCAGAGTCTCCTTCCCCAAATGCACCTGTGGAAATTTTCTAGGGTAACGAGGCTTTTAGGAAAATAAAATAGCCAGAAATATATAAAGGATTAGTAGACACCAGATCTGAATCTGCATGGCCTGAATTTGAGTGGCAGCACGTTACAGCATTCAAAGTATTTAGATGAACTTAACGTGTCTTAGAATATTAGGTGACAACTAAATTTTAAACTAAGTTCCTATTCAAATAATATCAGTCATTCCATCCACTTACATTTTTAAAATGAACACATACTCACAAGTATAGCCTATAAATTGGATCATATGGTTATATTTACACAAACTGAATCAAAATGTTATATTTTATTAACGGGAATTCATTTTGTTAGTTCTGTCAAAATATACTTTTCAAAAAATTAAAAATAGGGCTTCTGGATTCTTCCTTGGATGTAGAGAGCTAGAGGGAGCCTCTTGCCCACACTAACAACAAGGGAAAAAACACTTCTAAAAATGATAACTTTCTGTGAGCCCATCAGAGAGCAGATACCTCAGGACGTTAAATGCTTTAGATGTGAGCATTAGATGCTTTCCCAGTTTTTTAAACCCTATTTAGCAATTATTACTTGCACAGCTCTCTTAAGCAAAAACCCCTCAGGTTAGGAGGTGTAAACACATCTTTTAGGCAGCAATATCTAAATGAAAACCTAATATATTGCTACCACTCATAGTGTGATGCCAGCCTCCGCAAATGACTGACTTTTGTATTTTCTTTAGTTGCAAGTGCAGAGAAAATCCTTATTAATGCAGACAAAGAGTTACAAATGCTGCTAACTTCTCTCCCTCTCCCTACATCCCTCTCCCCCTTTATCCACTGCCCTATCTCCCTGTCTTTCTATATCTTTCTCTTTCTGTTTCCTTCCTTCCCAGTTCTCTATAAGATTTCAAAATACACATCAATGCCCTTAATTTGGAAATTTGATGGACAATATAGTCAGCTGTCTTTCCTTCCTTCATTTTTACCTTTCAATAGTAGAATCCCTAGCTATCAAATAATGGCTGCTATTGACTTTTCCATCAGCTGAAAGTTAGGTGAGAATGTTGAGATTTTACTGTTAGAACTACTGCATGATACTATCATCAGATAACACACTATTTTGCAACTGCAGATTTTGTTTTGAGGAGAGCACTTCCTAAAATGTATTAATACGTATGGGTGTTGAGTGTGTGCTTACATCAGTGTACGTGCTTGTACAATTTTCACTCAGCAGATTTGCTGAATTTTTAAAAAGACAAGTTCCAAATCCCTCCCTCCAAAGTCAAGGACACACTTATAAGGTGTTCACAGATATGCACTAAGATGGGTTTATGTCTAACCGACAGGTTAATTAGTATGTGTCACTTAGTCTCCAACGGGTCTATTTTCTTAAATGTTAATTGATATAATTTAATTTCATCTGAAATGCAAGTGAAATGTTTGTGGAACATGATGCATTTCTGTTGAATTTTGTGGTTTGGGGCAATACCATTTCAGGTCACCAGTCTTTCTGCCTTTTAAATTCGTGAGCAAAACATGGCCTAGATAAAGGGAATTTCCCAAGGGACTGAAAGATTGGTCAAGATGGGTTTGATTGGGAAGTAATCATGAGGGAAATTAAAAATTAATTGGTTCTCAAATTAGGCTTTAAAATAAACTACAAAAGAGGGACTACCTTTAAGGAAAGTTTCAGTTAACCTTTCACATAAATACGTATTTTTTCCTTAACAATTATTTCAAGCTTCTTAACAGATTTTACCTTTATTTCAAGCTATCAAAGCTATCAAAGTATCCTGATAATTTGATTCTCTCAGGATCTGTCCAAGATGAACACAGTAATACTTTCCCGTGGCTCATATTAAAGTTACACAGAGGAGTGACGTCACAAGACTTTGCTCCCCTCCCAAGAACAGCAACTAACAACTCTTCATGGACAAGACCCCACCGTGAAACCCTAGAACAGGTGGTGCAGCTGCACCACAGACACACCATTATAAGGTAAGGGAAACAGCTACACTCTGACAGCACTGCACACAGAGGGCTCGGTGTGGGGAGAGAGCCCCGGGGGGACATCCAGACCCCAGCACAGTGACTGCTTCTCAGGAGCCCCACTCTGGTCCTGCCTCACCAGGATCATGGGGAGTCTGCAGGCTTTGCCCCCGGAATCGTATAGGGACAGAGAAGGGGGAGGGGCTTGCAGCACCAGCCCTGGGACCTGGACAGACCAGGTTCCTGCCTGCAGAGCCCAAGTCAAAGTCCCACCCAGAGCCTTTACTCACCTGCATGTCCAAGAAGGTGCCGTCTGGCTGGGGACTCGTGGGGGGCAGGTCTGCCTGATACGCAAACTCAGACAAAGAGCTTAGTAGACCTGGAGCCTGGTCTGCCCCTCTGACCAAGCAGAGGGGAGCTGCGTCATAACCCACCCACGGCTGAGTGTGGCTCCAGCATGGACCAACCTGGAAGCTGCCCTGCCCAGTAGCACTGGAGCAGAGCCAGGGAAGGTGGGGGAATGATTCCCCTCAAGTCCAGACCCCAAACAAAGCGCCTTTCTGTCCTTGGAGCTATTTCTCCAGGCAACCCTGGCAGGGGAGCTAAGCTAAAGCCCCCAACCTGCTGAGCGTAGCTCCTAGCCCCTCCGAGGAGAAAGCCTTACCTGAGCTCGTGGGAATCCGTGTAGCCCATCCTGAAGCTCCAATTACAGTGGCACTGGGGCAGAGCCCCGCCAGTGACCCTGCATCTGCAGTTAGGATGTTGGTCCGTCAAGCCAGGGAAATTGGTGCACAATTCTGCCTAATTTGATCCCCACACAAGAGAGTGATCTTGGGGCCTATCTAGGGGCCCCTCCAGGGCAGAAAAACTATTCATATCCCTGTCCACTGCTCAAGAGCACACGGGAAGCTGTGCAGTCCAACTGTTACAGAGTCCAAGCAGCCAGCAGACTGGGAAGATAGTGGACTGGTGTCCCAAAGAACCCTCTTACCTGAGTTAGAATTCAGGCTTCTTCTACACTGAAAGGGGAGGAGGTGTGGCTGGTTATTGTTGCAAACTTCTTGGTTTCAGAATCCTTTGTTCTTGCAGTTGTCCCTGTAGGTCAGGTCACAATGCTCCTGTAAAATGCCAACAAGACAATTGTTATTTTCTGTTCTGCAACATTTTAGCTCTGTATGGATGGAGAAGTGTTATACTTTTAAAGTTCAGAGCCTTGAGAATGGGCCAATCTGTATATTTCAGGCTACAGGCAATATTCTTTTATGAAGGTGCAGAGCCAGCATGACTAAGCACAAGGGACAGAGCACAAAGGTTATCGTTAAAGGAATAGATCCAGTAGGGAGTCAGGTTTGTTCTTCTGTTACACGTCCCACAGCCCTGCTTACAGTAGCACGTGAATGGAGACACAGCCCGTGGCTTTCCCTATCTGTAGGCAAGACTGTGGCCCCACCTGGTCTGGATATTCTGTGCACAGACTTGCCTGATTCAGGTTCCCAGACAACCAACCATGCAGGCTCTGAGGCCCACTCTGCTGCCCAACCAGGGCAGGGAAGCTAATTCACAGCACTGCCTACCTGTGAATATAGTACCCAGTTTCCACTGTCGAGGAAGCCTGACCAGAGAACTCAGGAAAGCACCCATGCTACAGCATCTCTTGGGAAGCAAACTTATCCAACTGTTATCAGCCAGTGGCACCTTCTCTCCAACCTCACAGTTCAGATAGTTGTCTCACCCAAAAATAGACCCTGACAGCAAGCCCCATCTGCCCAAGGACAATATCACCTGACATGTTTAGAATCCCAAGATGAACAGACTGGTGAAGAACTCTGCCAAAGTGAGCCTGTAAAGTCTGGAAGAGGAGACCACCTACTCAAATGTGCAGATACCAACATAAGGAATCAAGGATCATGAAAAATCAGGTGAACAAGACACCACCCCCAAAAAATCATAAATTCCCAATAAGTGACCCTAAAGACATGGAGAACTATAAGCTGTCAGGCAAAAACTTCAGATAATCCTCTTAAAGAAGTTCAGTGAACTACAACAACACACAGACAACTAAGCAAAATAAGGAAAACAATGCGTGAACAAAATGAGAAGTTCAACAATAGAAAACAGAAATCGTCAAGAAACAAATTCAAGAGCTCAATAATGCCATGACTGGGAACCATGCAGAAGAATCAGTGACCCTGAAGACAGAGCAGTGAAAATAAAAAAATGAAAAAGGATAAAGAAGGTCTAAAGCACTTATGGGACACCATCAAAAGAAAAAAGAAAATATTTGCATTGAGGGACTCCCAGAAGGAGAAGAGAAAGAGAAAGGGACAGAAAGTATATTTAAAGCAAAAATGGCCAAAAACTTCCCAATCCTGGGAAGAGAACTGGATGTCTGGATCTATGAGGCCCAAAAGATACCAAATAAGTTGAATATGAATAGGGAAGGCAAAGACAAATTTAATTATGTCAAAATCAAAGCCAAAGGAAAAAAATTAAAGCAGCAAGAGAAAATTGACAAGTTGCATACAAGGGAACCCCCATAAGACTACTGACGGATTTCTCAACAGTAAATGTTCAGGTCAGGAGAGAATGGGATGATATATTCAAAATACTGAGAATAAAAACCTGTCAGCCAAGAACACTACAGCTGGCAAAGCTATCCTTCAGAAATGAAGGAGAGATAAGAATTTCTCAATAAAAGTTGAGGGCATTCATTACCAGTAGACCTGTCTTGCAAGAAGTTCTAAAGAGAGTTGAGTGGAAGTAAAAGGACAGTAGTTAACAATGTAAAAACATATGAAGATTGTACAAAACCCACTGGTAATGGTAAATATGTAGTCAAAGTCAGAGTCTCTAATATGGTAACGGTGGGGTGTAATTCACTTACAACTTGAGTTTAAAAGCTAAAAAACGATGTGTTAAACATAACCATAACTATAATAATCTCTTATTGGATACACAACAATATGTGATACAATATGTGAACTGTAACATCAATAGCCTAAAATGAGGAGAGGAGAAATAAAAGTGCAAAGTTTAGGAATGTTATGAAAGTTCTTACCAGTATAAAAGTGGATGCTATGGTTTTAAGATACTTTATGTAAGCCTCATGGTAACAACAAAGGAAAAACCTGTAGTAGGTGCACAAAAGATAATAAATTTGAAGCATACTGAAACAAAAAGTCATCAAATTACAAAAGAAGATAGCAAAGTAAGATGCAGGGAATGATAAGTCTACAAAACAATTAACAAAAGAGTAATAGTAAATTTTTACCTATCATTAATTGTTTTAAATGCATTAAATTCTCCAACCAGAAGACATAGATTGTTTGACTGGATTAAAATCAAACAATGACAAGATCCAATGATATGCTGACTTCAAGAGACTCACTTTACCTTGAAAGACACACAGACCATGAGTGCAGTGATGGAAATGGACAGTTCAGGCAAGGATAACCAAAAGAAAAAAAAAAAAAAAAACCAACAGCCAAACAAACAAGGGTTGGCTATACTTAAAGACAAACTTTAAACTAGAAATGGTAAAAAGAGAAGGTCATTATTATTATGGTAAAGGGATCATCAATCCATCAAGAAGATTTAACAAATGGGAAATTTTAATTGGAGCACAAAAACATAACATAAAGCAACTACTAATGGAATAAAAGGAGAAACAAACAGCAATAGAATAATAGTTGGGGACTTTAATACACCAACTCAGCAATGGGTAGATCACCCAGACAGAGAATCAATAAGGAAATAGTTGATTTGAACAACAATATACACCAAATGGATCTACAGACATACAGAACACTCTGTTCAACAAAATCGGAATACATACACTTCTCAATTCCACATAAAACATACTGTAGGATAGATCATTTATTTGGCCATAAAACAAGTCTTTCAAATTCAAGAGGGTTGAAGTTATACCAAGTATCTTCTCTGACCACAATGGAATAAAACTAAAAATGAGGAAAACTGGAAAACTCCCAAATATGTGGAAATTAAACAACACTTGCCTGAACACCCAGTGGATCAAAGAAAAAATTAAAGGGGAAACTAAAAAGTATATTGAATTAAACAAATACGGAAACACAACATAACAAAACTCATGGATGTAATGAAAGCAGTTTAACAGGAAGTCCATAGTGATAAAAATATATCAAGAAAATAAAAAGATCCTAAAACTAGGCAAAAAAGAACTAAACCTCAATTAATAAATGGAAATAATAATAAAGAGCATAAATAAATGAAAGAGAAAAGGAATATAATAGAAAAAATTTATACAACTAAAAGTTGGTTCTTTGAAATGATAAGCAAAATTACCATTTTGCTAGACTAAAAAAGGGAAAAAGAGAGGACTCAAATCAGCAAAATTATACATGTAAGAGGAAACATTACAACTGCTAGTACTGAAATACAGAGGATCATAACAGGCTACTATGAACGACTACATGCCAACAAACTGGTCAGCCTAGAAGAAATGGATGAATTCTGAGAAACTTATCACGTACCAAGACTGAAATGAAGAAATGGGAAATCTGAAGAGACCAATTACTAGTAAGCCTGAGTGAGCAGGCTTACTAGTAATCAAAATCTCCCAATGAAGAAAGCCCAGGACCAGATGGCTTCACTGGTGAGTTTTACCAAACATTTAAGGAAGAATGAATGCCAATCCTTCTCAACTTTTCCAATAAATCTAAGAGGAGGGAACATTCCCAAATTCATTTGAAGAGGCCAGCATTACCCTGATACTAAAGCCAGAAAAGGACAAACAAGAAAACTACAGGTCAATATTCCTAATGAGTATAGATGCAAAATTTCTCAATAAAATACTAGCAATCTGAATTCAGCAGCATGAAAAGGATCATTCACCATAATCACATAGGATTTATCTCTGGGAGGCAAGGATGGTTTAATATATGCAAAACAGAGGTGATACACCACAAGGAGTAAAAGATAAAAATCACTTCAATAGATGCAGAAAAAAAATTTGCCAAAATTCAATATCCATTCATGATGACAAGCCCACTAGTAACAATATATACTCTGTAGTGAAAAGTTGAAATCTTTTCCTCTAAGATCAGGAACAAGAAGGGGTGCCCACTCTCAGCACTTCTATTCAAAATAATACTGGAAGTCCTTAGCCAGAGCTCTCAGGCAAGGAAAACAAATACCAGAATTGGAAAGGAAGAGGAAAAACTGTATCTATTTGAGGATGACATGATTTTATATAGAGAAAAACGTAAACATAATCAAAAAGTATTAGATCTCATCAATGACTTCACTAAAGTTGCACAATACAGCATTAACATATAAAAACCAGTAGAGTTTCTATACACTAATAAAAAATTATCTGAGAAAGAAATAAGAAAATAATCCCATTTACAATACATAAAAACAAATGGTTAGGAAAAACTTTGACCAAGGAAATAAAAGATCTGAACACTGAAAATTACAAGACATTGATTAAATTAAGGAAGACACAAATCAGTGGAAAGATATCCCATGTTCATAGACTGGAAGAATTAATATTGTTGGAGTATCCACACTACCCAAAGCCATCTATAGATCCAAAGAAATCTCTATTAATATTCCAATAGTATGGAATTTTATTCACAATAGTAATAAAAACAATCCTAAAATTTGTGTGGAACCACAAACGACTGGAGAGCCAGAGCAATCTTAAAAACAAAGTGGGAGGTATCACACGTCTCCTGATTTTCAAGCTATACTGTAAAGCTATAATAATCAGAACAACATGGTACTGGCATAAAAAGAGATATACCTAGATCAGTGAAACAGAATTGAGACCCCAGAAGTAAACTCATGCATTATGGTCAACTAATACTTGATAAAGGAGCCAAGAATACTCAGTGGAGGAAACAGTCTTTTAATAAATGGTATGGGGAAAATTGGATGTTCACATGTAAGAGAATAAAAATAGACCCCTATCTCACACCAGTCACAAAAATTAACTTGAAATGGATTAAAGACTTAAACATAGGACCTTAAACCTAACCCTAACCTAGTAAATGGCGGAAAATATTTGTAAACCATGTGTCTCATAAGAGATTAACATCTAAAATATATAAAGAATTCACAAAACTCAATAGCAAAAAAAGGCCACAAATAATCCAATTAAAACTAGGCAAACTACCTGTACAGACATTTTTCCAAACAAGATATCCAAATGGCCAACAGGTACATGAAAAAGGTGCTCAACCTCACTCATCAGCAAAATGCAAATCAAAGCCACAGTGAGATATCACCTCACACCTGTCAGAGTGGCTGTCATCAAAAAGATAAGAGATAGCAGTTCCTGGTGAAGATGTGGAGAAAAGAACTCTTGTGCACTGTTGGTATGAATGTAAATTGGTGCATCCACTGTGGAAAACAGTATGTATGTTCCTAAAAATATTAAAAATAGAACTACCGTATGAATCAGCAATTCCACTCTGGGTATTTATTCAAAAGAAGGGGCATCACTATCTCAAAGAGATACCTTCACCTCCATATTCATTGCATTATTTATAAAAGCCAAGGCTGGGAACAACCTTAGAGTCCAACAGCAGAGGAATGAATAAAGAGGATGTGATTTATATACAATACCCACACACACACACACACACAGACACACAAATATTACTCAGCTATAAATAAGGGGGAAATCCTTCCATTTGTGACAACAAGGATGGACCTTGAGGACATTATAGTAAGCGAAAAGTCAGACAAAAAACCCACAAGTACTCATATGTGGAATCAAAGCAAAGTCTTTGCAAAGAGATTAGATCTTTACCAGAGGCAGGGGTGAAGAGTGGGGGAGCTGGCTGAAGGCGGCCAGCATACTGGCTTCCACTTACAAGACAGATTAAGTGCTGTGAGTTAACCTGCAGCACGATTGTAGTTAACACTGCTGTGTGGTGTATTTGAACACCGCTGAGAGTTCCCATCAAAAGGAAAAACACATTTTTCTGTTTTTTTTCAATGTCTTTGAGGTAATGGATGTCCACTAGGTTTACTGTGGCAATCATTTCACAGTATATGTACATCAAGCCATTATGCTCTATGCCTTAAACTCATACAGTAATGTTTGTCAAGTATATCTCAATAATACTGAAAGATAAAAATAAAGCAATATATGTAAAATCAGGAAGCCTATACAATGATAATCTCTTGTTGGAATTCCCATGTAGAAGAAGCAGAGAAATGCAGAGAGACATAAATATCATTCTCTGGAAGACGTGTTTTGTTAAAAGCCATACTGGGAGTGAGTTTCAAGGTTTCATTGCCTCCTTATGCTTATATTATTTTGCTTTCAAACAGCCACCGTCTATTTATACAAAGAGGCCACACACAGCAAATGAGCATCAAGAATTCTTTAGTAACTTTGCCTTCCCATTTTAGCTGTTAACTTATGAAGCTATTTTTGGAGTGCACAAATGGGTAGAATTGAATGTTTATGTTTCTGAAGACATAATTATTTTCACCCCAGATGCAAAAGAACAGACCATGAAAACACATGGTAAATCTCAGACATTACAGAGGTTAAGGGAATAAATATATCAGACTGACCTGGAAAAAAACCAATAATTATAAAATAGATAACATGATGAGTCAGCAAGAGAAAAATACTGTGTGCAGAATAAATGGAAATGGCAATCAAATTTTTATTTATTAAGGCCAAAATTATAGATGAAGAAGCAAGCATAAGTTTAAAATGTTTAAAAAATTTTAATGATATGTATGTACATTTCATTTATGTTAAACTTGGGGATTTCTTGAGATATTTCCCATCCATTGTAGAACATGTATTAGCATAATATCCAAATGCTAGCATGTACTGAATAGACAGATTTTCAGCGCTGGATATATTAATAGTTAAAAAGAACCCAAAACACAGTGTGGACAAATGTAGATGTCACCATAAAGAGCTGACAGATTTTTTTCCCCAAGAGTCTGTCCAGACATTTTGATAAAAATGTTAGGTAGCAGGCACTAAACTGATAATTTTTAAAATACATATATATATATATACATACATGAAAGGATGCTCAACATCACTAATCATTAGAGAAAGGTAAATCAAAAGTACAATGAGGAATCACCTCACACCGGTCAGAATGGGCATCATCAAAAAATCCACAAACAATAAATGCTGGAGAGGGTGTGGAGAATAGGGAACCCTCTTGCACTGTTGGTGGGAATGAAAATTGATACAGCCACTATGGAGAACAGTATGGAGGTTCCTTAAAAAACTAAAAATAGAACTACCATATGATCCAGCAATCCCACTACTGGGCATATACCCTGAGAAAACCATAATTCAAAAAGAGTCATGTACCACAATGTTCATTGCAGCTCTGTGTACAACAACCAGGACATGGAAGCAACCTAAGTGTCCATAGACAGATGAATGGATAAAGAAGATGTGGCATATATATACAATGGAATATTACTCAGCCATAAAAAGAAATGAAATTGAGTTATTTGTAGTGAGGTGGATGGACCTAGAGTCTGTCATACAGAGTGAAGTAAGTCAGAAAGAGAAAAACAAATACCGTATGCTAACACATATATACGGAATCTAAAAAAAGGTTCTGAAGAACACAGGGGCAGGACAGGAATAAAAGGCGTGGAGAATGGACTTGAGGACACAGGGAGGGGGAAGGGTAAGCTGGAACGAAGTGAGAGAGTGGCATGGACATATATACACTACCAAATGTAAAATAGATAGCCCGTGGGAAGCAGCTGCATAGCACAGGGAGATCAGCTCAGTGCTTTGTGACCAGCTAGAGGGGTGGGATAGGGAGGGTGGGAGGGAGACGCAAGAGAGAGGAGTTATAGGGATATACGTATACGTATAGCTGATTCACTTTGTTGTACAGCAGAAACTAACACACCATTGTAAAGCAATTATACTCCAATAAAGATGCTAAAATAAAAAATATATATATATTGATTTTGTTTTAAAGCTTCCTCAAACAATAACAATGTGTTAGGGCAATTTACTTTAATAAATTATAAGATGATTTATAGAAAAAAGTGTGCAAAACCTGTGGCAGTCAGGGTTCAACCAGAGAAGCACAATGAGTAGGAGGTGAAAGTTTTATAAGCATTATATATTGTTTGCTTTCAAGGAACTGGCTTACACAATTGCTGGGACTGACTAAGCTACTCCGAAGTCCAAAGGGCAAGTGGTCAGAAAGGGAAGATCAAAAGCCAAGGTCTAAGATGCTGTCCACAGCTGGAATTTATTTTCCTCACCTCAGGAGGTGAAGTTCAACAGGAGCAGGTGCCAGGAACTGTGAAATACGGGCAACATTTACGCACACCACGTCCAGGTTCAGCAGAGAAAACTTCCTCCACTGTCGCTTTGGGAAAGAAGATCTTAAAGATCACAAAGGAAGCCGTAAGAATTTTTTATAGAGAGATAAGACTGCTTATATAGAAAATCATAGAAGATTGAGAAATACCTCTTTGAGCTAATATGTGAACTTAGCAAGGGTATAGGATATAGAATCAATATAAAAAAGTGAATTGTAATTCTATTTAATATCAATAAAATTGTAAATGAAATTAAAGCCATCTATAATATTATAGCACCAATAGCGTAAAATATTTAATGATACCTTTAACAAAATATGTGCAAGATCTCTACGTGGAGAATTACAGTACACTGTTGAAAGAAATAAACCAAAATACACGAAGAGATACGTGGTGGTTATCGTCTAGAAGACTAAATATTAAGTTGTCTGTTTCATTATACTGATCTATAGATTTAATGACATTCTAATCAAAATTGCAGATTTTTTTTTGTAGAAAATGACAGACTGCTTGTAAAATTGATGTGGAAATGCAAAGAGCCTAAAATAGCCCAACGATCTTCAGAAAGAAGAATGATGTTGGAGGACGTTCACCACCTGATTTCAAGACCTGCTGTAAATCTACAGCAATTAAGACAGCGTAGTATTGATGACAGTAGAGACAAACAGATCAATAGAAGAGAATAAAATCTTCAGAAATAAATCCACACATTTATGGCCAATTGAATTTTAACAAAGAGGCCAAGGCAATTAAAAGGGGAGTAAGTCTTTTCAACAGCTATTTCTTCAACAACTGAATATACAAAAACCAAACAACAAAAATATAAACTTCTGTCCCACACAATGCACACAAATTTGTTTGAGACAGCTGACAGGCCTAGATGCAAAAGCTAAAACTATAACATTTCTAGAAAACATTCAAGAGAATATGTTTGTGTGCTGACATAGGAAAGGATTTCTTAGCAATAACACAAAGAGCACCCACATAAAAGACAAAACATTGATAAACTGAGCCTTATCAAAAATACAAGCTTTGGCTCATAAAATGTATATTATTAAAAAATTAAAAGGCAGCCACAGAGTGAAGGGAAAGATTTGCAACTCCTTTATCTGACAAAATTTCTTTATCCAGAATATATAAAAACACACAGAAATCAGTAATAGAAGAAAGCCAATTAAAATGGACAAAGACTTGGACCTTTTTCAAAAGTATATATATGGGGCTTCCCCGGTGGCGCAGTGGTTGAGAGTCCGCCTGCCGATGCAGGGGACACGGGTTCGTGCCCGGGTCTGGGAAGATCCCACATGCCGCGGAGCGGCTGGGCCCGTGAGCCATGACCGCTGAGCCTGTGCATCCGGAGCCTGTGCTCCGCAACGGGAGAGGCCACAACAGTGAGAGGCCCGCGTACCGCAAAAAATTAAAAAAAAACAAAAGTATATATACGAATAACCAAGCAGCACAACCAACCAACCACTCGACATCAGCAGCCATGAGGACAATGCATATTAAAACAATAAGGACCATTTCCAGCTGATGGAAGTGACAGCACCAAATGTTGGTGAGGATGGATGCAGTGTGGACTGGGTGTGTAAAGTGGTATAGCTATTTTGGGAAACAGTTTGGCATTTTCTTATCACATTAAATGTACATCAGGCCTATGACCCAGGGTATATAGCATGCATTTTTAACCATGAGAAATGAAAACATATGCACAAAAAGATCTGCAAAAAGTATTTCCAGTAGCTTCATTCATAATAGTCCCAAACAGGACAAGGGTCAAAGATACAACCAAAGGAGAATGGATGTAAAAAAAAAAAAAAAAATGTCATAAATGTGACGCCAGGAAGATGGAGGGCCAAGAGGTCACAACACAACACAACAGTAAATAAACAACTACAAACTGGAGAAAAGAGCCCAGGGTCTTACTCCACTCTGTATGACTGTCTCTAGGTCCATCCACGTCTCTGCAAGTGGCACGATTTCGATCCTTTTTATGGCTGAGTAGTATTCCGTTGTATATATGTACCACATCTTCTTTATCCATTCCTCTACTGATGGACATTTAGGTGGCTTGCATGTCCTGGCTATTCTAAATAGTGTTGCAGTGAACACTGGAGTGCATGTGTCTTTTTGACACATGGTTTTCTCAGGGTATATGCCCAGTAGTGGGATTGCTGGGTTGTATGGTAGTTCTATTTTTAGTTTTTTAAGGAACCTCCATACTGTTCTCCATAGTGGCTGTATCAATTTACATTCCCACCAACAGTGTAAGAGATATAGATGAACTTATTTGCAAAGTAGAAATAGAGACACAGACATAGAAAACAAACGTATGGATACCAAGGTGGGGAAGAGGCGATGGGATGAATTGGGAGATTGGGATTGACATATACACACTACTATGTATAAAATATATAAATAATGAGAACCTGCTGTATAGCACAGGGAACTCTCCTCAGTGCTCTGTGGTGACCTAAATGGGAAGGAAATCCAAAAAAGAGGGGATAGATGTATGCGTATAGCTGATTCACTTTGCTGTACAGCAGAAACGGACACAACATTGTAAAGCAATTAGACTCCAGTAGAAATTAATTAAAAAGAACTCAGGGAAAGCTGTGCATTACAAAGGAGCAGTACAAACCCTGCAGAGCTCAGACACTGAGGATGGACATAGAAAAGCACAGGAAGTACCTTTGCCACAGTCAGGAGCAGCTCAGCACCTGCAAGAACCCCCTGGAGAATGTTCACCCCCTTCCCCCTGAGAAGGACAGCAGGAGAGCCCAGCAGGGCTCACCATGGCGGACATTTGCAGCTGTGGCTACAGAGATCTCCTCAGTCTCTATCACTGCTGATCTCAGTGGGAAGAGCAGCCTGGATCAGCCTCTGCTTCTCCTCCAAGGGGCTGGAGCAGGTGCTGAGATGGCTCTTGCCCTGGGGGCCTCTGTGCCCCCATCTCAGGCATCTGGCATCACAGCACCCCATCCTGTATAGGGCTGGAGCTGCCACTGCTCTTTGCCCCTCCTGGCCCTGGGTTGCAGCTTTGCACCCCCTTTCTGGGGTGGCCCCTGCTGCCCTGAGCCAGGGCCCCCAGGCATGACTTGGCTGCCAGCCTCAGGTTGTGCTGTCATGCTCCACGTTCTAGGTCCAGCTGTGAATCATCACTGCCAGGGGTGCTGCCACAGCCTTGAGCCCACCCCTCACAGTAGGCCAAGGCTCTGACCCACTGTTGCTGGGACGGGGCTGTGCCACCTTGAGGTTCATCCCCATCCATACTGAGACCCTGGACCATCATTGCCAGGGGTGCTGCCACTGCCCTGAGCTCTGCTTCCTGGGATTCAGGTCGTGGCTCCGACCCCTCATTCCTGGGATCAAGCTACAGCCGCCCCGAGTCCCACCCCCTGGATCCCAGGGCACATCTCTGACCCTTCCTTGCTGAGACCATGGTGTCACTGCCCTGGACCCCACTCTCCAGGTGCCAGGTCATGGCTCTGTACAGTCATTGCTGGGGCATCCCCTTGGCTGCAAGGATGTGGCTCTGAACTGTCACTGACAAGGACAAGCTATCACTGCACTCAGCCCAGGCCCCTCGGGGCCAACAGACGCTTTAAGAAACCAGCCTGGAGCCATGCTGCTGCTGGCCTGTGACAGCCCCTGGGCCAGAGTTGAGACTTAGACCTACCATCCAAGGGCTCTGCTACCACTGCACCCTGAACCCTGGGCCCAAGCCACCAATATATCTTGTTATCCCAGAGCCTGTGCTGCTGGGCGCCCCCTCCCCACACCAGCATCTCCACAGTGAGCCCCTGATCCTCAGGTACTGGTTTCACAGGGTATCAGCACACCCCCACACAGTAGACACCAGTGCCTTAGCCACAGGCAATGCACCTGTGCTATAGGATCCATGCAGGATTCACGCCCTGTGGCAGTTCTGCGTGTCCCAGATCCTAGGACCATGGCTCCAATACTGTTCTGAGTACTCTCAGTGCCAGCCCACCAGACCAAGTGCCGAGAGGATCCCTCAGCTAGAGCTTCTTCCCTTGGGGAAAAAGAAAAATGAACAGGAAGACCTTAGCAGCTCTGGCCTCTGAAGATCCCAATAGCCCTACCTGCCACTGCTTCCTGCAGGCCCGTGGCCGTCTGAGCAAGGTCAACCTGGGCTGACAGAGCAGCGTGGAGACTATGCCACTGTGCCTTCTCAGGATGCAAGGACACTGCACCCCACCCATCCAGCACCCTTGCAGCCACCTCCAGGTGAAAGTCTGTTCTCACTGAAGCCAGTACAGAAGGACTAGAAGAGGTGAATCTGCCCTCAAATGTGCAGACATCAGTGCAAAGCCACCAAGAAGACAAAAGCAAAAAACATGACACCACCAGAGGAACAGAATAATATTTCTGTAATTGTCCAAAGAAATGAAGACCTATGAGTTACCTGGTAAAGAATTCAAAATATATTAAGGAAGCTCAGCAAAGTTAAAGAGAATGCAAATAGACAAATCAATGAACTCAGGAAAAGAGTGCATGAACAAAACAAGAAGTTCAACAAAGAAATAGAAATCAGAAAAAAGAACCAGACAGAAATTCTGGAGATTAAAAATACACTGGATGAAATGAAATGTGCAATAGGCAGCTTCAACAGCAACCTCAGCCAGGCAGAAGAAAGAATCTGTGAGTGTGAAGACAGATCTCTTGATATTATGCAGTCAGAGGAGAATAAAAAATAGAATGAAAAAGAGAGCAGAAAACCTGTGTGAACTGTGAGACATGATCAAAAGACATAATATTCACATTATGGGAGTCCCGGAAGGAGAAGAGAGAAAAAGGGATAGAAGCTGTATATAAAGAAGTGAAAACTTCCTAAATCTGGGAAGAGATATGGCCACTCAGGGATAGGAAGCTCAAAGATCCACAAAGAGACGCAACCCAAAGAGATCTTCACTGAAACACATTATAATCACACTCTCAAAAATCAAAGACAGAGAATTTTAAGAGCAGCAAGAGATAAAAGACTCATCACATACAATGGAGTCCTTATAAGACTATAAGCATTTCTGAGCAGAAACCTTCCTGGCCAGGACAGAGTGAAATGATATATCAAAGTGCTCAAAGGAAAAAAAAAAAACCTAACAATCAATAATACTTAACCCAGCAAAGCTGTCATTCAGAAATGGAGAAAGACATTCCCAAACAAAACCTAAGAAAATATGTCACCATTAGACCTTCCCTATAAGAAATGCTAAAGGGAGTTCTTCAAGATGAAAAAAAGGATGCTACTTCGTAACCTGAAAACATATGAAAGTATAAAATGACCTGGTAAAGGCATATATATAGTCAAATTAAAAATACTCTAATACTGCAATAATGGTATATAAATCATTTTAAAATATAGCACTCTGGTTAAGATACAAAACTGTTGAAAAAAAAACCCATAGCTACAATATTATGTTAATGGATACAAGATTTAGAAAGATGGAAATTGAGACATCAACACAAACTGTGGGCTGCAATTAAATGGGTGGAACTTTCTTATGCAATTGTAGTTAAGTTGTTATAAGCTTAAAATAAACAGTTACAACTTTAAGATGTATTTAAAAACTCATGATAATCACAGAATCAAAACCTGTAATATAAAAACAATTAAGAGAAAAGAATCAAAGCATACCACACACACACAAATGATCAACTAACAAAGACAGCAAGAGATGAAGACAGAAACTAAAGAAACACAAAACAATTAGAAATTTATTAACAAAATGATGCTAGTAAGTCCTTACCCATCAATAATTACATTACATTTAAATGAACTAAATGCTTCAATCAAAAGACACAGAGTGGCTGAATGGACACAAAACAAGACCTATATATATGTTGCCTACAAGAGACTCACAAACTTTAAGAACACACAGGGCTGAAAGTGAGGGAATGGAAAAAGGTATTTTGAGCAAATGAAAACCCAAAGAGAGCAGGGGTAGCTATGATTATATCAGACAAAATAGACTAAGTAAAAAACTCTGCCAATATTGGAGCACCTAAATATAATAAACAATTATTAACATAATTCTTGCTTTATATATTTAAGTGCTCTGATATTGGGTGAATATGGTTACCATTGTTACATAAATTGATCCCTTTGTCATTATATAATGATCTTTTCCTCTTGTTATCGTTTTTTGTAACAAATTCACAAATAGTGGAGATTAAACAATGTGCTCCTGAACAACCACGGGGTCAAAGAAGAAATAGAAAGGGACATTCAAGAGATATCTTCAAATCATCCAAGAAGTATCTTGAATCAAAAGAAAATAGAAGCACAACATATAAGAACCTATGAGATGCTGCAAAAGCAGTTCTAAGAGGGAAGTTTAAAGTTATAAATGCCTATATTAAGAAATAAGAAAAAGTCAAACAATCTCACTTTACACTTCAAAGAACTAGAAAAAGAAGAACAAATTAAGCCCAAAGGTATCTTTAGTAGCAGAAGGAAATAACAAAGATCAGAAAAGAAATAAATGAAATAGAGACGGAGCAGAAAAGATCAGTGAATCTAAAAGCTGATTCTCTGAAGAGATAAAATTGATAAAACTTTAGGTAGATTACAAAAAGAAGAGAAAAATTCAGATAAAATCAGAAATGAAAAGAGGAGGCATTACAACTGATACCACAGAAACACAAAATATTAGACTTTGTCGAAATACAAAGGGACTATAATGAGCACTTATATGCCAGCAAACTGGATAACACAGAAGAACTGGATAATTTCATAGGAATATAGGACCTACAAAGACTGAACCATGAAGAAATAGAAAATCTAAAGATATCAATAAGTTCTAAGGAGACTGATCATTAACCAAATCCTCTCAACACAGAAAATCCCAAGACCAGATGGTTTCACTGGTGGATTTTACCAATATTTAAAGAAGAATTACAGCCAGTCCTTTTCAAATTCCTCCCAAAAATGCAATAGGAAGTAAAACTCCCAAACTCATTTTATGAGGCCAGCATTAGCCTAATACCAAAGCCAGATAAAGATATACAAGAAAATTATACAATATTCCTGATAAATATAGATGTACACATTTTCAATAAAATATTTGCAAAACAAGTTCAACAAGGGTAATTCCCGATGCTCAAATGGGATTTATCCATGGAATGCCAAGATAGCTCAACATACACAAATCAATTAATGTGATACACCATATTAATAGAATCAAAGATAAAAATAATACAATCATCTCAATAGATACCAAAAAAAAGCACTTGACAAGATACAACATCCTTTCATGATAAAAATGCTCAACAAATTGGTATAGAAGGAAAGTTCCTCAGCATAATAAAGGCCATATATAACAAGCCCCCTGTTAACATCATACTCAATGATGAAAAATTAAAATCCTTTTCACTATGACCAGAAAAATGCAGAAATGGCCACTCTTACATTTCTATTCAAAATAGTACAAGAAGACCTAGCCATAGCAACTAGGCAGAACAAAGAAAGAAAAAGCATCCATATTGGAAAGGAAGAAGTACAATTATCTCTGTTTGCTGATCACATGATCTTATAAATATATAAAAAAACTCTAAAGTCTCCACCAAAAAAAACCCTGTTATAACTAATAAACAAATTCAGTAAAGTTGCATGATAGTCAGTGTACAGTAATCAGTTGCATTTCTATGCACTTAACAATGAGCAATCTGAAAGGGAAATTAGGGAAGCAATCCTATGACAATAGCATCAAAAACAATAAAATACTTAGGAATACATTTAACCAAGGAGGTGGAAGACCTGTACAATACAAACTATAGGATGGAAAGGGATTGAAGAAGACACAAATAAATGGAAAGATATTCCCATGTTCTTGGACTGGAAGGGTTAATATTGTTAAAATGTCCTTGTTGCCTAAAGCAATCTACAGATGCAGCGCAATCTTGATCAAAATTCTAATGGCATTTTCACAGAAACTGAAAAAAAAACTATCCTAAAATTTGTTTGGAACTACAAAAGACCCCAAATAGCCAAAGCAATCCTGAGAAAGAAGAACAAAGTGAGAGACATCACAATACCTGATTTGAAGTTACATTACAAAGCTGTAGTAATCAAAACAAAATGGTACTGGCATAAAAACAGTGAAACAGAATACAGAGTGCAGATATAAACCCCCACATACATGGTCAACTAACTTTTGACAAGGGTGCCAAAAACACGCAATTGAGAAAGGACAGTCTCTACAAATGGTGTTTGGAAAACTGGATATTCACATGCAAAAGAATGAAACTGGACCACTGTATTACACCACTCACAAAAGTTAACTTGAAATGGGTCAAAAATATAAACGTAAGACCTGAAACCAAAAAAAAAACTCCTTGAAGAAAACATAGGGAAAAAGATCCTTGACATTGGTCTAGGCAATTATTTCTTGGATAAGTCACTAAAATACCAGGCAGCAAAAACTAAGACAAGTGGGACTACATTAAACTAAATAGCTTCTGCCCAGCAAAAGAAACAATAAATTGAAGGAAGTTCAACCTACAGAATAGGAGGAAATATTCACAAACTATGTGTCTGATAAGGGACTAATATTCAAAATATATACAAATAAATATCCAAAGCCCCCAAATAATCCAATCAAAATGGGCAAAGGTCTTGAAGAGTCATCTTTCCACAGAAGACATACAAATGGCCAACAGGTACATGGAAAGATGCTCAACCATCACCAATCAACAGGGAAATGCAAATCAAACCCACAATGAGATACCACCTCACCCCGGTTGGAATGGCAATGCATCCCTCTGCACTTTCTCTGTCCTGTCTGTTCAGTCCCCCATATACTGGCACAGATAACCTGATGTTTAAATGTTTTCATGTTTATTACAGTACCTGCAATCAAAACACATACACAGATGAAATATTCCCTTAAATCCATCCCCCACTAGGTACACAGTCTGTGTTACTCTCTCCACAGTCCAGCCTTTTAGAAATATAATTCACATTCGGTGTCCTTCATTCTTGCCTGAATTTACTCCTTAAATTTCTGGGAATTGTTTGGGTTAGTTCTGGCCCCCAGCCCTGCATCCAAACTCCTCTCGCGAAATGAATAGCCTCCACTCCCCAAATCCAATGGACGTTTAGTGGTCACCTTCCTGACTCTCTACAGCTTCTGCTGCATTAACTACCACTTTCTTCTTAAAACTTTATCCTCCTTGTGTGACCACAGGCTAGCTGACCCTGCTGAGGTCAAGATGATTCCTTTCAGCCTTGTTTGCAGTTGCCTTTTCTGCTCACCCCTTTTTAGTTATTCCCTATGATTTCTTATTTACTTTCATCTCATCTCATTCTGTGCACTCTGCTTATTCCATGTTCCCCACAGCTGTGGCTTCAAAAACATTCTCTGCATTAATGACTTCAAATCTCCTTCCATCCCAGGAACTTCAGGACAAACACCTAACAAACACCTAATCAAAGTCTTTAGGGTGTATTCACCAGGTTATCTGACAAACAAGTATATGTCTCCATAACCACGTGCACGAGACTCTGTTCATCCATGAAGGATGAGTTCCTAAAACTTATCACAATGCCTGATACATATTTGCTGTTTAACAGGGACTTTTAAAGTGTATAGTAATACATAGTAGATCAACAAAGGAATATATAGGTAAAATAAATGGTTAAAATCTCACAGTAATCTTAATTGTTTGCTCTTATATGGATATTAGTTTCTCCAGGTAAAAGTAAGTTTTCTAAGTGTGTGAATATGTCTTATGCTCCCTTGGGGAGCTATGATCCTAGCTCACTGTTTTTCTCACTTTTACACTTTACCTAAGATCTGTCTAAAGATTATCTTACAAGTTCTATCACATGCATTTGAATGAAGACCCACTTCTACATCTGACAGTACCCAAGACGAATATTTCCCAAATGTAATTCTGAAGAATACTTGGGTTTCTAAATCTATTAAAAGGCAACACACACAGAGACACACACACCCCCAATGACATTAGGAGAATTCATGCCAACGATAAGGGAAACTCACTTCTCCTGGTCATGTCCTAAATTACTTCTTATTTCTTTTTAGAAGGCATTCAGTTAAAGATTAAGGATTTCAACAGACATAACAAAAAGTTATCAAAGACATTATAAAATTTTTTATTTTCCATTAAGAAACTATGCAGCTGGTTTCAGTTCAAGATGGTGATGTAGGAGAATCCTGAATCACATCTCCCTCAGGCACACTGAATCTATGGCTACACGTGGAACAATGTCCTCTGAAAGAAACAAAAACTAGCTAAGCAACTCCTGCACGTTGGGTAAATGAGAAAAACCCACATTGAAATGGGTAGGAGGGGCTGAGACACAGCCTCACCATAAACCCCACTGTCCAGCATGGTGACGCACAATCAGAGGGACACACAACCCCAAGCTTCTCCCTGACGCGTGAAGAGTGTGGACCCTACATCAGGACCCCAACTTTTAAGACCTGCCTCTGAGACCAGCCCCCAAGATGTGTAGCTTTGAAAGCCAACGGGACTTCTGTCCATGAGAGACAAGGTTGTAGGGCACTGAGAAATAGACTTAAAAGGCTTGTAGACACATACTCACCCACCCAGAGCCCAGCACAGAGGTGGCCGACTGAAAAGTGCCCTGGTTTTGTGGAAAGAGGCTTATTTGATCATCTTAAACTGTTGGCCTGACAAGCTGGCACCTGAATGAAGACACATCTAGGGGGCTGGCTGGGATAACCTCCAGGGACAGAGGCACCTTCTTCATGCCCTCCCTCTGCTTTGCTCCGGGTGGCCACTATCTCCTGAAAAAGGAGGGGGGACACACATTTGGTGACCTGATTTTGTGGCTGCCACCCAGGGAACATCCTTTGGTAGTGTGGATCTCATGGCCAGTGGGCTTACGATCATGGGTCTCATAGGAGTATGACAAACAGACAGAGTTCTTAGCTGGATACCCCCAGGGCACAAGGGAGAGGTAGCAGATTGAAACCCACAGTCTTTCTGTGAAAGAAGCCTATTAGCTTATCTTTGTAATTACAGCCTGTGGGGTAGGGTCCTAATTAAACACACATCCAGGGACCAACTACAGTCTTCTGCAGTGATCAGGGAGGCCAGCAGTCACCATCTTTGCACTCTCCCTCTGCTCCACCGCAGGTTTCTGGTGTCTCTGAGAAAGGAGCTTGTGTACAAGTCTGGTGCCCCAGCTTTGTGGCTGCCACCCAGAGGACACATTCCTTGATAACCTGACTGGTGGCCAGTGGTACTTCTGTTCACAGGTTCAACAGGACAGTAGCAAACAAAGAAACAGTTCTTTACTGGCTGTCACCCCAGAGCTCAGGGCAGAAGGAGCAGATACATATGCGCAGATATATATACTTCTTCTTAACAAGAAGAGTTTTATGTTTATACTTTAAAAGTTTCTGCCTGGGGTCAGACTAGCCTGAATCTAGGTAGTGACTGAGGTCGTCCCCTCTGGGACACTGGCAGGTCTTAGCACAATCTCAGTTACTGGGAGCAAATATGTGGAGATTAAACAACATGCTACTGAACAACCAATGGATCAACAAAAAAATCAAAAGAAAAATTAAAAAATACCTAGAGACAAATAAGTGTGGAAACAAAACATACCAAAGTGTATGGGATGCAACAAAAGCAATTCTAAGACGGAAGTTCACAGCAATAAGTGCCTACCTCAAGAAACAAGAAAAAATCTCAAGGAACTAGAAAATGAAGCACAAACAAAGCCTAGAGTTAGCAGAATGAAAAAAATAGCAAAGATCAGAGCAGAAATAAATGAAATGGAGATTAAAAAGACAACAGAAAAGGTCAATGAACCTAAGAGCTGGTCTTTGAAAAGCCTTTAGTTAGACTCACCAAGAAAAAAAGAGAGAGGACTCAAAATTGAAATAAAAGAAGAGACATTATAACTCATGCCATGGAAATGCAAAGATCACAAAAGATTACTATGAACAATTATATGCCAACAAATTGGACAACTTATAAGAAATGAACAAATTCCTAGAAATGCACAAGCTAACAAGACTGCATTGTGAAGAAACAGAAAATCTGACAGAAAGATTTTATTAATAAGTAGATCAAATACGTAATCAAAAACCTCCCAACAGATGAGAAAACCAGGACCAGATGGCTTCACTGGTGAATTTAACCAAACATACAAAGAATAATTAATACAAATTTTT
The DNA here is from genome assembly GCF_963455315.2 of Globicephala melas. NCBI lineage: Eukaryota > Metazoa > Chordata > Mammalia > Artiodactyla > Delphinidae > Globicephala > Globicephala melas. The sequence continues at coordinate 114,343,579 of NC_083319.1, read as the reverse complement.
CTCAAACTCTTCCAAAAATAGAAGAGGAAGAAATCCTTTCAGACTCATTTTAAGAAGCCAGCATCGGGCTTCCCTGGTGGCACAGTGGTTAAGAATCTGCCTGCCATTGCAGGGCACATGGTTTCAAGCCCTGGTCCAGGAAGATCCCACATGCCACAGAGCAACTAACCCTGTGTGCCACAACTACTGAGCCTGTGCTCTAGAGCTCGCGAGCCACAATTACTGAAGCCCGCATGCCTAGAGCCCATGCTCCACAACAAGAGAAGCCACCGCAATGAGAAGCCCGTGCACCACAACGAAGAGTAGCCCCCACTCGCCGCAACTAGAGAAAGCCCATGTGCAGCAACGAAGACACAATGCAGCCAAAAATAAAATAAATTTATAAGCCAGCATTAACCTGATACCACAGCCAGAAGGACACGACAAGAAAAGAAAATTACAGGCCCATGTTCTTTTTTTTTTTTTTTTTTTTTTTTTTGCGGTACACAGGCCTCTCACTGTTGTGGCCTCTCCCGTTACGGAGCACAGGCTCCAGACGCGCAGGCCCAGCGGCCATGGCTCATGGGCCCAACTGCTCTGCGGCATGTGGGATCCTCCTGGACCGGGGCACGAACCTGTGTCCCCTGCATCGGCAGGCGGACTCTCAACCACTGCGCCACCAGGGAAGCCCCCAGGCCCATGTTCTTGATGAACATAGCTAAAAAAATCCCCAATAAAATATTAGCAAACCAAATTCAACAATACATTAAAAGGATCACACATCATGATCAAGTGGCATTTATTCCAGTGGTGCAAGGATGGTTCAACATCTGCAAATCAATAAATGTGATACACAACATTAACAAAATGAAGTATAAAAATTATATGATGTGAATAGATGCAGAAAAAGCATTTGATGAAATTCAACATCTATTTATGATAAAACTCTCAACGAAGTGGGCATAGAAGGAATGTACCTCAACATAATAAAAGCCATATATGACAAACCTACAGCCAACATCATACTCAATAGTGAAAAACTGAAAGCATTTCCTCTGAGATCAGGAACAAGACAAGGATACCCACTCTCATTGCTTTTATTCAGTATAGTTCTAGCCAGAGCAATCAGGCATAAAAAAGAATGAAATGGCATCCAAGTACAAAAGAACTAAATCTGTCCCTTTGCAGATAACATGATATTAGATTGGCCAAAAATTTTGTTTGTGTTTTTCCGTAAGATGTATGAAGAAACCCGAATGAACATTTTGGCCAACCCAATAATATATACAGAAAACTCTAAAGGATCTACTGAAAAACTGTTAGGTTAAATAAACCAATTCAGTAAGGCTGCAAGATACATAATCAATATACAAAAATCAGTTGATTTCTATACACTAATAACGAATTATCAAAACAATATGATATTGGCATAAACACAGACATATAGTCCAATGAAACCAATTAGAGAGACAGAAATAAACATACACATACACAGTCAATTATTTTATGTCAAAGGAGACAAGTATTTATGTTGGGTATAGGACAGTCTCTTCAATTAATGGTGTTGGGAAAACTGGACAGCCACATCAAACGAATGAAACTGGATCACTGTCTCACACCATACCCACAAATTAACTCAAAATAGATTAAAGATTTGAATACAAGAACAGAAACCATGAAACTTTTAGAAGAAGTCACAGGAAAAAAGCTCCTTGAAATCAGTCCTGGCAATGATTTTTTTTTTTTTTTTTGGATTTTTGGATTTAACAGCAAAAGCAAATGCAAGATAAGCAAAATTAAACAAATGGGGCTATAGCAAACTAAAAATATCTGCACATCAAAGGAAACCACCAACAGAATGAAAAGGCAACTTACTGAATGAAAGAAAATATTTGCAAACCATATATCTGACAAGGAGTTAATAACCAAAATATATAAAAATCTCATATAACTCGATACCCAAAATACCTGAATAATCCAATTAGAAAAAATGGGCAGAGGTTCTAAGTGGACATTTTTCTAAAGAAGACATACAGATAGATGGCCAAGAGACACATGAAAAGATGCTCAACATAATTATCAGGAAAATGCAAATCAAAACCACAGTGAGATTACCTCACGCCTGTCAGAACAGGTATTATCAAAAAGACAAGAAATAACAAGTGTTGGAGAAGTTGTGAAGAAAAGGGAACGGTTGTGCACTGTTGGTGGGAATTTAAATTGGTGCCATCACTATGGAAAACAGTATGGACGTTACTTAAAACATTAAAAATAGAATAGGCCAGCCATTACACTCCTAGATATTTATCCATAGGAAATGGAAATGCTAACTCGAGAAGATATTTGCACCCTTATGGTCATTGCATCATTATTTATAACAGCCAAGTTATTGAAGCAACTTATGTGTCCAATGATAGTTGAATGGATAAAGAAGATGTGATATGTATATATACACACACTATATATATAGTAAAATACTCAGCCATAAAAAAGAATGAAATAATGCCATTTGCAGCAACATGGATGGACCTACAGATTATCACACTAAATGAAGTAAGTCAGAAAGAGAAAGACAAATATCATATGGTATCACTTATAGGTAAAATCTAAAATGATGATACAAAATGAACTTATTTACAAAACAGAAACAGCCAGAGTTTTTTGGGTAACTTGATGACTTGGCAATAGTACACCAGAAATGTTCCACCCATAGGATTCTACAATTCAACTGGCATATTCTTAAGAGCCAAAATAACATGAATGCTTATGGATTAATTTGTACACTTATATTCACTGCGTGAATAAATCATTAAAATATAAAACTTAAGTGGAGCTGGCAACAGAAAACAAAGAAGGTAGGATTTCTTTACATAAAATGAATTTTAAAACTCGTGTGAAGAAATAGGAAAAGATATTGCTGCTTTTACTCTTCAGATCATTTTGGATCGAAGTCTCTTAAAACTGTGCATTTTTTTTTTTTTTTTTTTTGCGGTACGCGGGCCTCTCATTGTTGTGGCCTCTCCCGTTGCGGAGCACAGGCTCTGGACGCGCAGGCTCAGCGGCCATGGCTCACGGGCCCAGCCGCTCCGCGGCATGTGGGATCTTCCCGGACCAGGGCACGAACCCGTGTCCCCTGCATCAGCAGGCGGACTCTCAACCACTGTGCCACCAGGGAAGCCCAAAACTGTGCATTTGTAAGTCATAGGGTAATTAGTCATCTTGAATCAGCTATACTGCCCCATTTTCTCTAAGTAGAAATAACTACTATCTTAGGTCAGCTTTCTCAGTGTTTTGATAGTCATTTTAAATCCCAAGTAGCTTATTATGCATTTGGAATCTAAGAAGTATGACAGTGGTTACCTAAATTAATAATGAAAAATAAAATGTTTATGCATTTCCATCAAAACTGTTTCTTGCTAGACATCATTTAACAAGATAATCTATCATTTTCATTCAATCTTGCTCTAATGCCACCCCTCCCCCCCCAAAAAACTTTCACTAAATATATGAATCAAAACCCAAAACCAGGGATATTTTTGTTTGTTTGTTTAAAATTAATTTAGTCATAGAGATGAATTACACTGGTACTGAATTTTTCATTTAAGAGGAGGAACATTTCTTAATAGCTATAGAAATTGATAAGCCCATTCCCAGATATCCAAGTGTAAATTTATTACTGTTAGTTTTCATGCGTAAATCATGTAAATTCAAAGTTTCTATTTCCATATCCTATAATTTCTAATGTTTAAAAAGCATTATTTCCTTCACTGCTATTACGGACCTTCGTTCTCACAAGGCAAAAATTTAATGTTGGCTGTAGGAGGTTGTTGATACACAGTGAGAAAAGAAAATGTGAAATGTGGAACTATTACAAATCTAAGAGGAAAAAACAATAATGGTTTTAGTGGACTTCTGATGGCCAGTTGCAACATTCCTGTCTGCAATTTTCCCTCTGAAGTAAGCGCTACTTCCTCAGTGGGACCCATGCACGGCTAAGAACAAGAGCAATAATATTATATCCGATAATTACTTGACATAAGTTCCCTGACTAGCAGAATTGATTTTGGTTTCTCATATGACTAATGCATGCTAATGGGATTTAAATTGCACAGATCTGAAAAGTGGTAATTTTATGCATTTGGAAAAACGATTGGTTTAAATTTCATAAAAAGAATTATTCTCATGTTCTAAAAATCTTTCACCTAAGGTGTTTCCGTGCTGCTGAATAGATTTTGTTTAAGAGGTAACAACCTAAACATAAGATTTTTTTTTTTTTTTTTTTTGCGGTACCCGGGCCTCTCACTGTTGCAGTCTCTCCCGTTGCGGAGAACAGGCTCCGGACGCACAGGCCCAGCAGCCATGGCTCACGGGCCCAGCTGCTCCGCGGCATGTGGGATCCTCCCGGACCGGGGCACGAACCCGTGTCCCCTGCATCGGCAGGCGGACTCTCAACCACTGTGCCACCAGGGAAGCCCTAAACATAAGATTTTTAAACTGCTATTTTGAGACATATTTTTTGTAATCTCTAAAATATAATCACTCACATTTCGCTGATTTAGTATTCCAAATGAGGAACTGGAGATTTAATTCTATTTGGAAAAGAATTTGTCTTGCTTTTTTCTATTCCTGGCTGATGATTTTCAGCTTAAAATATCAATCTTTAAAAAAATCAATGTTTTTTAAATATTTAAAATTTGTCCAATTTATCCTTTAAGCACAATTTCTTTGAATCATATTAGTAAGAAATAAAACATTTTATTTCATTGAGGCCTCAAGAGTAAATTCCAGAACCTTCCTTGACAACGCATCCTGGGATTTAATAACTCCACTAACAGGAAAGTCTTACTTATATTATCTACAAGTCCTTGTGCTCCAACTTAAACTCACGGCCCCTGGTTGCATCCTGTGCAGAAATCACGAACAGCTGGCCATCGACCAGTCTTTTGAATAATAACTTTTCATGTACTTGAATTTCATTGCTAAATTTCTCTTACATCAATAAAAGAATCTATTTGTAAAGGTTTCCTCTTGGGCCTCTTAGGTCTTCCCAGTGCTGTTAAAATAACAATTTTTTTTGTATATATACAACAGAAAATACACGTAGCTTTAAGACTTGTATGAAAGGCTCTATTCTTAGCACTGTTCAGATGCTGGTTAGACATAGCCATGAACGTGACCTTAAAGCTCCTGACTTGCAGTTTCTCCGTGTGGTTTTGTTTCTATTCCCTTTGCTTCAGCCACGCCTGTCTTTTCATTTTAGTATCGAAAGCACGTTTCTCTGGGGATCCCCGCCTCTCCCTTCTCAGCCTGTGTTCCTGGTGGGATGGTCTCCATCATTAGCTCAGGAGTGGACCGCTAAGGCCTCAAATCCATCCTCATATTGGGTTGGCCAGAAGGTTCCTTCGGCTTTCTCCGTAAGATGGCTCTAGTGGCACTTAGTTGTCTTTAACTTCATTTGAAACAACTCTGTTGGATTGTATGTGACAGCTGTCATATCAGCGTGCATGTAGAAAAAGACATCAAAATTGGTGAATTTTTGTGTAGCCATTTTAATATTGAAGGTGAAAGAAAAAGAGCAACATTTTCAACATATTCTGCTTTATTACTTCAAGAAAGATAAAAATGCAACTGAAACGGAAAAAAGGATTTGTGCAGTGTATGGAGAAGGTGCTGTGACTGACTGAACGTGTCAAAACTGGTTTGCGAAGTCTCATGCTGGAGATTTCTCACTCGACAATGCTCCACAGTCAGGTAGACCAGTTGAAGCTGATAGTGATCAAATCGAAACAATAATTGAGAACAATCAACATTATACCACATGGGAGATCACAAACATACTCAAAATATCCAAATCAGGTGTTGAAAATCATCTGCACCAGCTTGTTTATGTGAATCGCTTTGATGTCTGGGTTCCACATAAGTTAAGTGAAAAAACCTTCGTGACCATATTTACGCATGCACTTCTCTACTGAAACATAATGAAAACATTCCGTTTTTAAAACAAATCGTGATGGGCGATGAAAAGTGGATACTGTACAACGATGTGGAACAGAAGAGATCGTGGGGCAAGCGAAATGAACCGCCACCAACCACACCAAAGGATGGTCTTCATCCAAAGAAGGTGATGTTGTGTATCACCTTGTGTATCACGGTGGGACTGGAAGGGAGTCCTCTATTATGAGTTCCTTCTGGAAAACGAAACAATTCATTCCAACAAGTACTGCTCCCAATTCAACCAACTGAAAGCAGCACTAGATGAAAATCACCCAGGATTAGTCAACAGAAAACGCATAATCTTCCATCAGGATAATGCAAGACCGCATGTTTCTTTGATGACCAGGCAAAAACTGTACAGTTTGGCTGGGAAGTTCTGATTCATCTGCTGCATTCACCAGACCTTGCACCTTTGGATTTCCATTTATTTTGGTCTTTACCGAATTCTCTTAAAGGAAAAAATTTCAATTCCCTGGAAGACTGTAAAAGGCACCTGGAACAGTTCTTTGCTCAAAAAGATTAAAAGTTTTGGGAAGACGGAATTATGCAGTTGCCTGAAAAATGGCAGAAGGTAGTGGAACAAAAGGGTGAATATGTTGTTCAATAAAGTTCTCAGTGAAAATGAAAAATGTGTCTTTTATTTTTACTTAAAAAAAACGAAGGCACTTTTTGGCCCACCCAATACTTTGCCACCTACCGGCCCTCCTCAGACACCAGCACATTAACTGATTAATGGAAATGAGGTTAAAGGTCCAATTCCGGCCAGTGACACACCAGATATATCTGCCTGGGGCTTTTGTAAAACAGTGTTTTCTCTCTCTCCTGTTAATAAGACAGAAGACATGCTCTCTTTTGTGAGTGGTGTGGAGTGAGCAATGCAGTAGGGTGTGGAGTGGGCAGACATAGCAGGGCCTGCGTTGCTTCTTCTCTGAGAGTATCCAGCCTGGAAATAAAACTGATGAAATTCTCATGATCTCCTGACAGGGCTGCACTTGAAATCAAGCCTGCCCCTGGGCTGTTCTGTTATACTAAAATATACACAGAGCTTTATTTGTATATATTATTAATCCAAGCATATTTTTGTATGCTTGGGTCAACGGCAGTTGATTTTTATATCATTTGAATAAAAGATCACTAATTCACGAAATAGTCTCCTTAAACTTTTCTAGTTTCCGGAATTGTCTGGTTGGCAAACAAGAACCACCTAAAAATGTTGGGGAAAATAAATATGAAAAATATATGAATTTCTCTTTGATATAAATCACAGCAATTTTATTTGCATCTGTCTCCTAGAGTAATGGAAATAAAAACAAAAATAAACAAAAGCTTTTGCACAGCAAAGGAAACCAGAAAGAAAACGAAAAGACAACCTGTGGAATGGGAGAAACTATGTGCGAACATTGCGACCAACAAGGGATTAATTTCCAAAATATACAAACAGCTCATACAGCTCAATATCAAAAAAAAACCAAACGCAATCAAAAAATGGGCAGAAGATCTAAATAGCCATTTCTCCAAAGACATACAGATGGCCAAGAGGCACATGAAAAGATGCTCAACATCACTAATTACTAGAGAAATGCAGATCAAAACTACGAGATGTCACCTCACATCAGTCAGAATCGCCGTCATCAAAAAGCCTACAAACTGTAAATGCTGGAGAGGGTGTGGAGAGAAGGGAGCCCTCATGCACTGTTGGTGGGAATGTAAATTGGTGCAGCCACTATGGAGAACAGTATGGAGGTTCCTTATAAAACTACAAATAGAACTACCATACAACCCAGCAATCCCACTACTGGGCATATACCCAGAGAAAACTCTAATTTGAAAAGGTACACACAGCCCAGTGTTCACAGCAGCACTATTTACAATAGCCAAGATGTGGAAACAACCTAAATGTCCACTGACAGATGAATGGATAAAGAAGATGTGGTCCATATACACAATGGAATATTACTCAGCCATAAAAAATGAAATAATGCCATTTGCAGCAACATGGATGGACCTAGAGATTATCATACTAAGTGAAGTAAGTCAGACAGAGAAACACAAATGTCATATGATATCACTTACATGTGGAATCTAAAAAACTGATATAAATGAACTTATTTACAAAACAGAAATAGACTCACAGACATAGCAAACAAACTTATGGTTACCAAAGGGGAAAGGTGGGGGAGGGATAAATTAGGAGTTTGGGATTAGCAGATACACACTACTGTATATAAAATAGATAACCAACAAGGACCTACGCTATAGCACAGGGCACTATATTCAATATCTTGTAATAATCTGTAATGAAAAAGAATCTAAAAAAGAATATATATATAATATATATTTTATATATGAAAAAGTATATGTATATATATAACTGAATCACTGTGCTGTACACCTGAAACTAACACAACATTGTAAATCAACTATATTTCAATTAAAAATTTTAAAATATATAATTATCATGATTAACTTCTCTAAATGCTAACAATCTTATTGGGGAATACTTTTTTCTCTTGCAACTACAAAATTCTAAAAATAAAAAATGACTGTGATTGAATTCTCCAAAACAGACATGCCAGTGTAAAATTACTGGAGGTGCTGGAGACCTTTATATGATCAGATACAATTGAGGAAGCAATTAAGTCATTACTCATTAGTGCTAATGAGCTTGTTATTCAGGCTTATTTCTCAAGCAGAAGAAAATAGGTGCCTCATCCCTGAGAGAAGAGTGATTCCAGGCATAGAACGCTGAGCACCAGTCCTACTGCAGCGCACGAAGGGGATGCACCCTCGGGGCAAAGCTTCCCAAGTCCTAGTAACAGCAAGGATGGCACAGAACACACCTGGGAGGACATGGAAAACTAGCTGGGGAGGAGGGGCCTGGGAAGGCACCTAAGCAGCTAAGGAAGGGGGCAGGAGGGGACGACTTTTCCTACAGTCTGTGTTCTCATACCCTCTGAATGGGGATGGAACAGGGGCACATACTACCTGCTCAAAAGCAAACATTTCAAAACCACAGTGAATGACAACAATAGTTATATGCCAATTATATCTCAATAAAGCTGGGGAAAAATCATCTGCCGTTTGCCATCATTTTGGGGAAATAAATTCTTGAGGGTCAGGTTTGCATTTTCTAAGTTACTGTATTCTTCATAGCACTTTGTCTTCTATAAATATTTTAAGGCTTCTTTTCTGTGTTCTCTCAAAGATACCCCACTAGCCTTCAAAGTATTTTTTCCTAATTTTCTTTCTGTTATTTGTGTAACAATTCTTTATTCTAGGCATATTCTTCTCTCTAAGCACTGTCTACCCAAACTGCAGCTTCCTCTTTCTGAACCAGCCCTAGAGATATTTCCACACTGCAGTCATTTTCAACACCCCTACCCCCCGCAATATACCCACATATACACATTCCTTTCCCTCCGTGAAAATAATGTTCCATAAACCCGGGACCATGCAATCTGCGGGTGGATATGCTGGCCATCCTTCATGCTGCTGGTTTCAACCAATTCCCTTCAAGCGTTAGGAGTCTGTCCCATCCATTCATCTGTTTACCCAGCAAACATGTATTACCGCCTTTGTTACAGCTGTTGTCCTTGACATTGCAGATATGATTACAAATAAGAAACTTCGAGTAGCTTACAGTTAAATGGCTTTGTTAACATTCAATTAATTTACATTCCATGGAAAGGTTCTTAAGAGCTTTTGATGTGTTGCCTAAAAGGGGGTTGTGAACCTTGAACCTCAGTGCCCATATCCTTTATTTCATTTGTATCCTGGTGGTAAGATCTAGGGGACTAGGTTGAAAAAAATATAGGAAATGAAAGCATCTGGAGGGAGGTGGTTGGATTTAGGGTTGTTTGAAAACCCGATGCTACTGGATGGGAGGCATGCGTTGTTGCTTGATTTTTAAGCAGGAAGTTCTCACGGGGAAATTGTTCCTGTTGGAAAGTACTCCACCCCATTGTCTTGTCCTTTATAGAGATTTTTTGTCTTGAAAATGCAGGCACTGAAGAAAATGGGTTTTCAGGTGAGATAAAGAAGGCATTTAAGTAGAGTGTTCAACTTACTTGATCAGAATGTTCACCTGGTGGTTTCATGGAAAAGAGATTCAGGAAGCACCCACTTGATTCTCATGGTCAGACTGGCTCTGGAAATACTGTGTTGGAGAATCACAAGAGGATCGACTAGATTAACTGCCTTCAGGTTTTATCAAACTCATGAACTTGAAGTCTATCCTTAAAAGTAGAAATGACAACTTTCAAGATTCTCCCACCTTTTATGTTTCTTTAGTCCATCTCAAAAATCAAGGTGAGATCATGCTTCATCCTGTGCCCCCTACGTTATAATCAATTCTCTCGTATGAGAAAATCCAGGATACCAAGTACTACTTTATCGATAACACTTAATTTTCTTTATAATTGTAGATCTTCAGAGATCAATAAATTTAGTCCTTATCCTCTGTGCACTTGAAAAGGCACCCATCTAGTCTCATTGACCTGTTGTAATTATGTTCACATCATCATATCAAGCTCATAGACAAACACCAACATTTCCAATTTCCATATAGTGTTTCCATAAACATCTTACATTAAAATTAACCTGGTATGTCTCACTGTGTTTCTGCTCACTTTACTCTGATGCATATTATCTGGCACATTGCTATTTCTTTCTGAATTTAATGACGTACAAATCTCTATTTTTTCAATTAAAGTCTATTTCATATTTTTCTGGGCACTCTGCTACTTTCCACATTCAGGACTGTGCTTTTCCACATAGAACACTTCACTTTCTCCCTGGACTCTGGGCTCAAGAGCAGCCTCTGAAATTCTTGGGAAAGTTCTGACAAACAGACTCACAAATTTTATAAATAAAATTATGAAAATAATAAAATTTCACAATTCTCATAGCCAAATAAAGCTTTCAGATTCTCTGTACACAGTAGCCACTCAATATATTTTTTTAGAATAAATAAATCAGTTATAGGTCTATATAAATTTCAGTATCCTCCTTTTATATTTTTCCTATTAATCTTTACTGTCTAAATAATAACTAAGCTCTATCCTTTCTTAATTCTCTTTTGTGTAACTATCTCTGTTTTTCTAAATACTTTGACTTTTAGTTTGACTTCCATAATTTCAGAAGAACAAATTTGTTACGTATAGTAAAATAAGAATATATATGCGGTAAATTTATTTTGAAAAAGTTACCTGAACATTACAATTTTGTTAAATAAGTGTATGTTGTTATACTTTTTTTTTTTTTTTTTTTTTTTTGCGGTACGCGGGCCTCTCACTGTTGTGGCCTCTCCCGTTGCAGAGCACAGGCTCCGGACGCGCAGGCTCAGCAGCCATGGCTCACGGGCCCAGCCGCTCCGCGGCATGTGGGATCTTCCCAGACCCGGGCACGAACCCGCGTCCCCTGCATCGGCAGGCGGACTCTCAACCACTGCGCCACCAGGGAAGCCCTGTTGTTATACTTTAAAGGCCAACAATAAGTAATTTAAATGCCACTAATTTTTAAATTTCCTCATGTAAATGGAACTAATATCCACTTTCAGGTTATGCAATATATATACAATGTTTTTCAACGTTTTTACAGTAAAGGCACTGAAAAGCTGGTAGCTATAATCATTAAATGGATTGATCTTTGGTGTGTTGGAAAAAATGAACCATTTCTTTATCTGACAAACATTTTTCAAGTATACAGTGAGGAAAAGACGTTGAGTTGTTAGAAGACTGATTCAATGAATCATAAAATTTTTTAATATTATCTACACAAAACACACGAAATGCTTCAAGGTTGCTATGGTCTGAATGTCTGTCCCCAAAAATTCATATGTTGAAATTCCCACCCCCAAAAGTGATGGTACTTTTAGGTGGGACCTTCGGGAGGTGCTTATGCAATGAGGGTGGAGCCCTCACGAAAGAGGTTGGTGTCCTTATAGAAGGGACCCACAGCGCCCAAGCCCCTTCTGCCATGTGAGAGCATCTGAAAGAGGGTCCTCCCTGACCACACAGGCAATACAGCTGATCTCAGAACTGTGAGCAATACACTTCTGTTGTTTGCAAGTTGTCCAGTCTGTGGTGTTTTATTACAGAGCAGACCAACTGACTAAGGCAAAGGTACCAACTGTATCTGCTCCTTATTCAACGTCTTAGCAGACTTTCATCATGTTATTTGATTGGTGCTTCTCATCACATAGGCTGAGGACTCACACCTGTGATACATTCCTTCCTATGTAGATGCCAAGGCCCAAAGCCTGGAGTTCACGTCTGCCATATGTCACAGACCTCAAATTCTCTGCCATAGTTTTCTGATAGCTTTGCAGTAAATTTTGATTCCTATAAAATCAGAAGAGGAAAGACTGAATCTCTCCTTATTACAGATGAAGGCTTCCTGCCAAGGCCCCTTGATGCTCCATCTGAGGGTTTCCTGTTGGTCCACATGCGGGCAGAGAAGAAGTGCCAGGGGTCCCATGCTCCCAGGGGCAGCTGGCAAAGAATTTCAGGTGTAAATAAGAAGACACATAATTCAGGTTTCCGCACACCTTGTTCAGAATAGTTCTAAGGCAGGTTTCACACAATCTCCAGATTTTCTAGGAAGATTGAGCTTCAGTGGCTCATGGTTGTAATGGGATTGATAACCTCCTTTTGTGGCTTTAACTTCCTACCCCTTTTCAAATAAAGGCCTTAAACTCAAACTCTGTCTGATGGTCTGCTTCTGGGGAGAACCCAGGCCAAAATAATCGATATTAGAATTGGTCCTGTAAATAGAGTAGGATGCCTGGGCAATACTGGAGCAGCTCTGGAGCAGAGGTTAAAGACCACCACTTCACAGTGGTGTAATCCCTTTTAGATTTTATGTCAACAGCTGAATTGAATCACTTATCTTTTGTGTCCAAATTTTTCTTTTGTGATTTATACACCTTACCTCTATATTTTGGGTGAGTTCAACTCAAATATTTATTTTATTAAATGAGATTCTATTTGTGAAAGGCCTATCAAAATGTTCAGTATTATAGAAATATACATTTAAAACTTTTAGAAAAACTCTATTATTTTAGCATTATAGTTTAGGTTATTTCCTTTTTTTTTTTTTTTTTTTTTGCGGTACGCGGGCCTCTCACTGCTGTGGCCTCTCCCGTTGCGGAGCACAGGCTCCGGACGCGCAGGCTCAGCGGCCATGGCTCACGGGCCCAGCCGCTCCACGGCATGTGGGATCCTCCCGGACCGGGACACGAACCCATGTCCCATGGCAGGCGGACTCTCAACCACTGCGCCACCAGGGAAGCCCAGGTTATTTCCTTTTTATGCCAACTTAGAAAATGTATATAATGGTGAAGGAAACACAAACATCACAATTTTAATCATAGTTTGTGTGGTCTTAAAATGAATTATCCTTGCATTTGCTTTTAAATATTAGAGTCTGTTTATTATGTGTTTGTAAATTTATTTTTTTTTAGAAAGTGAGCTATATATTTTGTCCAAATAAGAAATAGGCCAGGCATCAACATTTGAATGGTACATCATGGTAAAATTAAAATGTTGTACAGTGAATATTCTTCTGTGAGACCTAGAAAAATAGGCGTGGAGGTGCTTCTCTGAACTGCCCAACTTGAAATCATTTAAAAAATATTGTATCCGTTTTTCAGTCTTATAACTGCAGTTAACCTGAATATACCTTATTATGGATGAACTTTAATGACAGAATGTGCTCTAACTCTACTCAAAAGATAAAATAAGAGCGTGTTAGCAGTGTGCACTGAATCAAAGGTTTGAGTGTTTGAGTCTTGAGTCTAAGTGTTGAACAGTAGGTGAAGTTTTGAGTGTCAAAGTGCTGAGTCTGGAAGCATCAAGATGCCACGTGGAGGCTTAGCAGATCCCCGTCTGAACCACTGACATCTGCCAGCAAGTTGCCTTCACGTAAATTTGCTTTTACTCCAAAAGACCTAGCTTGGTTCTTGCCTTGTTTGTATCGGTTACTCCTCACACCTATCCACAGCAGATCTCACTGACTACAGACCCCAAGTGGATCCCGAATCTGCCCTCTTCATTTCCATCCTACCACCTAGTAAGAGCCACAGTCTTCTTCTGCTGAGACAACAGCTTCACAAGGCCATCCTTGCCTTTGTCATTTATTCTGTCGTCATCTACTTCCTATAGAGAAGCTCTCACATCACCTTTTCAAAGTTTCAAAGGTTTTCCGTCACACTTAGACTCAAATATAACTGCGTTCCTTTGATTACAAGGCCCAAAGTGGTCTGTTCCGTGCTGACCTGGGCGTTCCCATCTGTACCTCTCTTCTGAGCACCGATCACAGGCCCGTCACCTCGGTTTTCCTCCTATTCTTTCAACGCATTTTGTTTTCTCCTGCCTTAAAGCCTTTGCTCCAGGTACTTCCTCTTCTGGAACGTTTTGTCTTCTTATCCCGGCACATATGGTCCTTCTCACTATTCAGATCTGAAACTAAATGCCACCTCCTAAACCAAGAGGGCAAACGTCCCCTGAGCTCTGGGTCCACAGGAGACGTTGAGCCGCTCTCTAAGGCATTACCCTGCGTATGACGTACTACCATCTGCTGGCTTTCCTACTGCATAGCTGTATGTTTACTCCCAAAGTAGAATGCAGGGCAGGGGGCTAGTCTCTTCTCCTTTATCACTGTACTCTCAGCATCTCAAACCATAAATAAATTTATAAAGTCAGGAAATATACAGTAACTGTAAAATGAAAACTATTTAAAACTTTTACATTGTGCCTCAATATTGCTACTTCTTTGCTATTTTAAAAATAAATTTATGTGATGAAGATCAAATAAAATGTGAGGCTTGAAATACTGTCGTACCTCCGTGGGAATAAAGGCAAATATCTCAGGTTTCAACATCATATAGTGTAATCATGGCCCTTGCTGTCACCATGCTTTTCAGAATGCTAATTATATCTTGGACTTGGATGAATGTGTTAGTTAGGCATCTCCAGCTCATTTCTGAAGGAAACATTTCTCAAAAGTACAGAATTTGTAAAACAATTAGGAACAACTGCTATCACCATTGCTTTGAATCTTAGAGATTCTTTAAAGTTGTCCCTTAGGGAAAAAAGTTTGTATTTTCAAACATAAAAAGATGTTCTAAAGCATCACTTTTTCTGTCTACAGCTGCATCAAGGTGTAGTCCGCATTTGATTTGCAAAGTTGTGGTGTTTCACTGCTTCGTAATAGCATTTATGTTACAAAGGCATCTGCTCAAGCAGCAGAATTCTCAGAGTACTCACGGGAAGCCCTCTGTCCACGAGCATTTTCTGGATGATGGGAGCAAGTTTCAGGGGCTGATGTGCAGAGATAATTGTAAAGCATTTGAACAGTAGTTATATATGGCATTTACTGTGTAAAGTTTTAAGGAAAATAAATGGACACAAAACTCCCAACGAGTTCCTGGATTGTCCATGTTTCTTTCACGATCAAGAAAGGAAGATAGGGCTTCCCTGGTGGCGCAGTGGTTGAGAGTCCGCCTGCCGATGCACGGGACGCGGGTTCGTGCCCCGGTCCGGGAAGATCCCACATGCCGCGGAGCGGCTGGGCCCGTGAGCCGTGGCCGCTGAGCCTGCGCGTCCGGAGCCTGTGCTCCGCAACGGGAGAGGCCACAGCAGTGAGAGGCCCGCGTACCGCTAAAAAAAAAAGAAAGAAAGAAAAGAAAGGAAAATAAAGACACAAAGGCTGTAGCAGGCCATTGCTATTGCTACCTTTTATTTCATCAAATCCAAGATGTCATGATTTCAAGGTGCTTCATTAAGAAAGCCACTAAGAAAGAAAAAATTTACATGAAAATCATTAAGAAAGGAAACATTTACACTTAAACTATGGCAGACATTGACAATCAAGCTTCTTACGCATTAAATGTAAAAACAAAACAAGAAAAAATTGCACCTCAGCATTCATGGAATACTACCTGGCAGATCGTGTGCTCAGGGCAAACTCAGCCCTGTCCTCCCAGGCTGTCCCTGAGATGCTGAGGTTGTTCACCATCCAAGGTGGACCCAGAGAAGATGACCTGTTATCACGGCCACAGGTGCCCTCCATGTAACACCTCACCTTTACCCAAGAGTTGGGGGTGGGGTGGGTGTTACATTTTCTGTATTGACCACATCTCAAATAATTAGGCTCTTGACTTACTTCTTCACTGAATAGCTTATTCATTTAGCAACTGTTTACACAACATCTTATTCCACTACTATGAAAGCGCTAGTGATACGGAGATCCATGGTCTAAGAAAGTATCATGAGATATATATATATATATATATATATATATATATATATATATATACACCTTATATCATCTAAGGTATACACGCACACTAAAGTTCAAGCCACATTTTGATAACAAAAAAGAGAGAAAACCAACCTAGAGCAAAATACCAAAATAGACAAATTCCTACTCACATTTTAGTTTTTGCAAGACAATTCTTTTATAAAGTATTAAAGATTATTATCAGAACTAACATTGTTTTATATGTTTTCTCAGGTAATTGTCAAGTCAGAGGGGTTTTATTCCACTGGTTCAGATATTCCTAGTGAAAACACTGTGGTCTTCACAAGGTCTCAACTGAAAAAACAACAACTCTTCCAGATATTGTTACACTAGATATTTCTTACCACATTCAGTATTTTGGTGCCCAAAACTGGTACTATTTCTCAAAGGGCTTTTACATAGTTGATCTTATTTTATTTATATAATCCTATGTAGTAGATAGGATTTATTATGCTTATTTTTACTTTCAAGGAAACTGAGGTTTAGAGAGAACCAGACATTCCAGCAAAGTCACAGAACTTGTAAATTGCAAAGCCAGGATTTCTTCCTGCCTTTTAGGTCACATCAGAGGACCCTCATGCCCCAGTGATCACGTGGTAGAACCTTGAAAAGCGTTTCTCAGGTTAGATGAAGATGGAGAGAA
Source organism: Globicephala melas (assembly GCF_963455315.2). Classification (NCBI taxonomy): domain Eukaryota; kingdom Metazoa; phylum Chordata; class Mammalia; order Artiodactyla; family Delphinidae; genus Globicephala; species Globicephala melas. The sequence continues at coordinate 114,326,661 of NC_083319.1, read as the reverse complement.
ATATATGAACGTGGTTTCACCCACTCAATCCTCATTCTTAAATAGTGTTTACATGTATCAATTACCCTCTGTCCAAGGAAAGCACAGTGATTTTGTAAATATGCCATCTGTCTTAGTGAACAAGAGGTGATACAGGCTTACATCCTCATTTTGCAGATGGACAAGGTCAAGGACAACTTAATTACCGAGGACAAGCTGTGGGGCCCAGGACTTTCACTGCCGTTTCTAAGGTAGGTCTTTCCTAGGCCTCTTGCAGATCTGTTTTATGTACTGTGGTCCTACAGCCCGATTTTCCATTCACTAGGTTCATATAAAATTAATATTTATTTCGTATAGAATCATGTACTCCAAAGGCTTCAGGTAAATCAATATGTAGGATTCATTCTGTAAGAAGAGCAATTAGACAGCTCCCAAATATTGCAGTTACTGCAGATTTGAAAGCTAGAAGTTGCCCATATCAAAGGAAAAGTCACCTAGCTTATGTGATCCCGATTTTCACTTTTGTTTCTAAGGGTGACCCTAGGTGAATAGAAAATAAAAAACAAAGAAAGAATATCTAAAACAACCACTCAATATTATTTTAGATAATCAGTGCCTGTCATGCCGAACGGTTGTCTGGAGTGGAGTTGTGAAAAATACTGTTAATTTTTATTTAGTTCTTTGAATGTAGAATTATTATAAGATGATTTTTAATATAAATTTATTTATTTTTGGTTGTGTTGGGTCTTCGTTGCTGCACACAGGCTTTCTCTCGTTGCGGGGAGTGGGGGCTACTCTTCGTTGCGGTGCGCGGGCTTCTCACTGCGGTGGCTGCTCTTGTTGCAGAGCACAGGCTCTAGGCATGTGGGCTTCAGTAGTTGTGGCACACAGGCTCAGTAGTTGTGGCTCACGGGCTCTAGAGCACAGGCTCAATTGTTGTGGTGCACGGGCTTAGTTGCTCCGTGGCGTATGGGACCTTCCGGAACCAGGGCTCGAACCTGTGTCCCCTGCATTGGCAGGCGGATTCTTAACCACTGTGCCACCAGGGAAGCCCCAAGATTTCTTAAACCTAATATTTATCCTGCCAAATAACCAAGGGATAATTAATACATTTTGTAAGGAATATAATGAGAACTCACTACAGTTGAGAGAACACTTAAGAAGTTGCGGTTTTGGCAAGAAGAAGAAAACATACCAGGAATATCACTGTTCCACACTCTAATACAACAAGCTGGAACTGATGCTCTGAAGGACCCAGCCCATCCTTGCCATTTGATCCTCTAACACAAACACATCAGCATCTACCCTGAGAGGAATCCAGCCCATCCTTCAGCTGTCCCATATTTTTTTTTGAACAAGTTATTATCAGATTATTGGCATTGGATCTAGTCCTTCTACCTTGTCAAATGCAATGATCTTTCCTTTTAAAATAACCATCAGATGGATTTCTAGAGTCTGAACTGCCCTGTCATGATCTCCTGTGCGTGTACTTCTGAGGTCTGCATCATTCAGCTAAACATTGTACGTTCTGTCTTAACTTGCTCGCTATAGTGGGATGGAGATTCTATGACCACGTGGGTCCCAGAATATATCGATTGAAATGTTCAGTAACACTTTTCGGTAAATCCAAGTGCACAACTTCTTACCCAATATGCGTGTAATCAAACCTTTTTTGGAAATTTGGAATTCCAAATTTTTCAGATTTTAGAAAGTTGATCTGATACCTTGATTATTCATGTGTTCCACCACTTGTGTGAGCATCTGTAATCAAACATTTGATTACAAAAGAAAAGTAAGGCTATTTATGAGTAAATAAAGAATAATAAGTAGTCTCAAGCCAATTCAGGTCAAGTTTTGCACCCAATTACCTCACATCAGGCTGCTTTTCAAAGCTTTTTAGATTGGGAAGTAGAAATAAGGGATTTTTGGTCTCTTGGAGTAGATGGTTCTACACCGGCTGTCACTAAGGATCACTGTCTGTGCATGAGTGTTTCATCCATAAATGTTTTGCCCTAATCACCTCAGTAATCAGTCTGGTCCCTCATGACCTTAGGACTGATAATTATTAGCAATTCTCTAGGGGAAGTTCTGTATAGCATAAGGGGAGAAATGGAATTATATTCATTCACTTGTGATACAAAATGCACTGTTGTTTACAGCAGGGGACTAGGACTTTTGTTGTAGGTCACTAAGAATTTGATGTGTTCTGTAAATCAAATTAACTTAGCCTAAGTTGAACGAGATAGCTGGAAAATTAAAAAGAAGCCATCTTGGCATTAAATATGAATAAAGTAAAACACATCTGCTTAAAAACAAGTACAATCTTTCTCTTAAGCGCAAGAGAGCTTGTATTACCCATTATCTGTCACGTCAAAAAAAGTACGTGGAAATGTTATCACGGTTTGAATGAAGAAGCTAAAACAGAAACAAGATAGATATATTGAAGGTAGAAAATCAGTCTAAACTCCAGTGTTATCAATCTATCAACAGAGCATAAAATAGTTATCATGTCTTAACAACTACGAGAAAAATAGTCCAGGAAGTTTAATTTCCAAATTTTCTCTACAAGGACACAGAACACAAATTATGAGAATAAGTAGTAGCATTTTGGGGGAATTTAGAGATATATGATTATTTAGAATTTGGGAGAACTCTGTAGGGTACCAGTATGAACTTTTAGCAACTATTACCCCTGTGAATTTCTTTGTTTAAATCAAGGATCTGAAATTACCTTCTAAAATCTAAAGAGTTCAATATGTTAAAAGGCTTTCTTATAAGTTATTTGGAGTCCAGTAGAAACACTTTTGTCTGGGGCTGATTACAGCCCATTATGTGAAAAAGAGCAGGAATGGAAAGGAGAACAGAATTCTTGCTTATTTCTAACCTATATGTAATTGTTGGAATTATCAATACCAATTATAAGGTATTTAGCAAATTGTAACAAAATGCTAAGAAAATCACAAGAAGAAATTAGAAGAGCAACTCTCAGGCCAGACTCCTCTAATAAAAGCTAAGTCTTAATGCCAAGTGACTCATAACACCCCAGGGTATAGGGAAACAGTCTGGAAATACTTCAGTGAGTGTTAATGCCAATGTTCCCTTGAAAGTTTAATTATTTCTGACAAGATTCACTAGATTTTACCTGAAGGGTAAACTAATGAATTCACTCAAAATAACAATTCTGGGTGTCTACCGTATAAAAAGCGGTGTGTCCCTTGCTGTGGGGGAATTTAGTGAGAAACTTAAATACTATAATGCAGAATTGCATAACATAAATGGTATGAAGTATTTCAGCAGTTGTAGGTGACAGGGATCCCTCCTAGTTTGGAAGTGATGAGAATGTTTAATATGGACAGAAAGGTAGACACTACAGGCACATCTTATATGAATTTGAGAAAAAAAATTTGCACCTCAATATATAAGGCAAATACTAACAGCCATAAAGGGAGAAACCAACAGTAACACAATAATACTAGGGGACTTTAACACCCCACTTTCATCAATGGACAGATCATCCAGATAGCAAATCAATTAGGAAACACAGATCTTAAATGACACATTATACCAGATGGACTTAATTGATATTTATAGAGCATTCCATCAAAAAACAATAGAATACACTTTCTTCCCAAGTGCTCATGGAACATTCTCCAGGATGGATCACATCTTTGGTCACAAATCAAGCCTCGGTAAATTTCAGAAAATTGAAATAATATCAAACATCTTTTTCAACCACAACACTATGAGATTAGAAATCAACTACAAGAAAAAAACTGCAAAAAAACACAAATACATTGGAGGCTAAACAATATGCTACTAAACAACCAATGGATCCCTGAAGAAATCAAAGAGGAAATTAAAAAATACCTAGAGACTAATGAAAACAAAAACACAGTGATCCAAAACCTATGGGATGCAGCAAAAATAGTTCTAAGAGGGAAGTTTATAGCAATACAACCTTACCTCAAGAAACAAGAAAAGTCTCAGATAAAAACCCTAACTTTACACCTAAAGCAACTAGAGAAAGAAGAACAAACAAAACCCAAACTTAGCAGAAGAAACCATTAAGATCAGAGAAGAAATAAATGAAATAGAAATGACGAAAACAATAGAAAAGATGACTGAAACTAAAAGTTTGTTCTTTGAAAAGATAAAAAAAATTGATAAACCTTTAGCCAGACTCATCAAGAAAAAAAGGAGAGAGGGCTCAAATCAATAAAATTAGAAATGAATAAGGAGAAGTTACAACAAACACCACAGAAATACAAAGGATCATAAGAGACTACCACAAGCAACTATATGCCAATAAAATGGACAACCTGGAAGAGATGGACACATTCTTAGAAAGGTACAATCCCCCAAGACTGAACCAGGAAGAAACAGAAAATATGGACAAACCAATCACAAGTACTGAAATTGAAACTGTGATTAAAAGTCTCCCAACACACAAAAGCCCAGGACCAGATGGCTTCACAGGTGAATTCTATCAAACATTTAGAGAACAGCTAACACCTATCCTTCTGAAACTATTCCAAAAAATTGCAGAGGAAGAACACTCCCAAGCTCATTCTACAAGGCCACCATCACCGTGATACCAAAACCAGACAAAGATATCACGAAAAAAGAAAATTACAGGCCAGTATCACCAATGAACAAAAATCCTCAATAAAATACTAGCAAACAGAATCCAACAACATATTAAAAGAATCATAAACCATGATCAAGTGGGATTTACCCAAGGGATGCAAGGATTTTTCAATATCTGCAAATCAATCAGTGTGATACACTACATCAGAAATTGAAGAACAAAAACCATATGGTCATCTCAATAAATGCAGAAAAAGCTTTTGACAAAATTCAATACCGATTTATGATAGAAACTCTCCAGAAAGTGGGCATAGAGGGAACTTACCTCAACATAATAAAGGCCATCATATGCCAAGCCTACAGTTAACATCATACTCAATGGTGAAAAGCTGAAAGCATATCCTCTAAGATCAGGAACAAGATAAGGATGTCCACTCTCGCCACTATTATTCAACATAGTTTTGGAAGTCCTAGTCATGGAAATCAGAGAAGAAAATGAAATAAAAGGAATCCAAATTGGAAAAGAAGAAGCAAAACTGTCACTGTTTGCAGATGGCATGATACTATACATAGAAAATCCTAAAGATGCTATCAGAAAACTACTAGAGCTCATCAATGAATTTGGCAAATTTGCAGGATACAAAATTAATACAGAGCAATATCTTGCATTCCTATACACTAACAATGAAAGATCAGACAGAGAAATTAATGAAACAATCCCATTTACCACTGCAACAAAAAGAATAAAATACCTAGGAATAAACCTACCTAAGGAAGCAAAAGACCTATACTCAGAAAACTATAAGATACTGATGAAAGAAGTCAAAGATGACACAAACAGATGGAGATATACACCATGTTCTTGGATTGGAAGAATCAATATTGTGAAAATGACTATGCTACCCAAAGCAAGCTACAGATTCAACACAATCCCTATCAAATTACCAATGGCATTTTTTTGAAGAAGTAGAACAAAAAATCTTAAAATCTGAATGGAGACACCAAAGACCCCGAATAGCTAAAGCAATCTTGAGAAAGAAAAGCTCAGGCTCCCCAGCTTCAGGGTATGCTACAAAGCTACAGTAATCAAAACGGTATGGTACTGGCACAAAAAACAGAAATATAGATCAATGGAACAGGATAGAAATCCCAGAAATAAACCCACGCACCTATGGTCAATTAATCTATGACTAAGGAGGCATGACTAAACAATGGAGAAAGACAGTCTCTTCAATAAATGGTGCTGGGAAAACTGGACAGTTACATGTAAAAAAGTGAAATTAGAACACTCTTTAACACCATACACAAAAATGAACTGAAAATGGATTAAAGTCCTAAATATAAGACTGGATACTATAAAACTCTTAGAGGAAAACAGGCAGAGTGCTCTCTGATGTCAATCCCAGCAATATCTCTTTTGATCTGTCTCCCAGAGTAATGGAAATAAAAATAAACAAATGGAACCTAATTAAATTGAAAAGCTTTTGCATAGCAAAGGAAACCATAAACGAAATGAAAGACGACCCACGGAATGGGAGAAAATATTTGCAAATGATGCGACCAACAACAGATTAGTCTCCAAAATTCACAAACAGCTCATGCAGCTCAATATCATAAAAACAAACAACCCAATCAAAAACTAGGCAGAAGATCTAAATAGACATTTCTCCAAAGGAGACATACGGATGGCCAAGAAGCATATGAAATGATGTTCATAGGATATAAATAAAGAAATTTAGTTTCTGCCCACATGAAGGCACAGCAGTATTTTATTATAAATCTATAACTGGCATCCACTGGGAGAAGTAAAACAACATATACCCACCCAGGAGACAGTGAAAGCCAGGAGGGCAAGAGTATGTCTTCTGAAAGTGGACAGAGCATTGTCACAGGGGCAAGACGTGGCCTGAGAGAGAAAGGGGAGAGTCACATTGTTATTATTCCCTGAACAACTGGAAGCACTGAGTTGTCACCAGCGGAGATGGGAAATATTTAATCAGGAATAGGTGTAGGCTCTGCAAAGAGCTTAGTTTGTGGTGTATTAACTACAACTCTTAACAAAATCCTCATGCTTGGATATGATGGTTTGATTGAATCAACGGGAAAAGGTAAGAAACGATAACTGCTCTTCATCGTGATCTCCCCCACTAGCCTCATCATTTGGGTTTGTCAGAAACATGATGAAGCAAACTTTCTTATCCTGACTTCTCCCCAGGAAGGAGAACTTGATCAAGGACTGAAGTACCAGTGGTCTGTTTTCCTATTGGTGGGGTCAGGGGCTTGGAAGAGTGAAGCAGGAAAGCGGAAAGCCAACATGATGTCATCATCACCGTGGGCGACAGGACTTGACCTGGCAGCGTCCTCTGAGGAGGCATATCAGGTCAAATAGCATTGTTTGCTCAAGGGACCAAGAAGGGAGCTGGTATTCACCGGTGCCATCCCCCGTAGTCCAGGCTTACCACAAGGGTTGTAAACTCCCTTGCACTTTTGGTTGTGCTGTGGGTGACAGGCCAGGATGTTCAGGAAGCCAGTGTGATGGATGGTGCCACAGAAGAGAAATGAGACCAGCTCGTACCTGTGCAAGCAGGTTGCTGCAGTGTTGTCTGGAACGCAGATGGGCAAGGGTGAGCAGTGGTGCAAGGGTGTTTACAACACCTGGCACCAAGATTTGGATTTTCCTGAAGTAGCTAGAGAAAGAGACCATGGGGATATTTCACAGATATTTACAGAGCTGATTGCTCAGTTCACATTTTGGTATGAGAGAGCTCTTAAAAATTCGATTTCTCAGAGCCTCATTGACTCACACGCTTTTACTGTACTATGATGTGAAGATTCTGAGCAGAAGACTATAAGATAACAAGAGGACGCCAGGTTTTTTGAACCAAGTGTGAATATTAAACTCATGCATGTGGATTGAGTATATGGGACCTGAAATTTTCCTAATTCCGTTTCTCCAGAAATAGCTCAAGTTCAACAGAAACAGGGTTGAAAAAATACATCATTTTTTGGTAGATATATGAGTATGGTTTCAGAGGAATTCCATATACTGTGAGTAGTACAAGCCATTATTTAAGCTGTGAGTCCAATTATACTAGCAAATCTTATTTACTGTCTCAATCATAAAAGAAAAATCTTTCCTGTCATTGAGGGTGAGTTTCAAAAGGAAGTTTTGAGCTGAAAGTGAACTGTAACTAAGAGAACACACTATCCCTAGGGTCGTGGAAGCAAAGCTCTGTCTCTCAAACTTACAGTCGACAGTGTGCCTCTGTGCGAAACCCTGGGAAGGGTTCGGGTTTAATCAGGTCTATTAGAACCTATTCTTGACAATTCTGGAAGTAAAGGCATGATTAAGACTCAGAATTAAATACATTTCTCACTGAAAATGCCCCACGGCTCTAAAAGAAACTCTTACTGCCCCAAGATGAGCCTCATTTACTTGACAAAAATCTAGTTGTAATATAACTCTACCCATCACTGTACATATAAACTAGATTGCTAGGTAGAATACAAATTGCTTCCTGTCAAGATGGATTAAAATACTTTATCTGGCTTTAGTTACTGAATGCTAATAAGCTAACCACTGTTATCTATAGAAAAAAATGATGTCCCCAATGCCTACATTTTGGACAGTGTACTCCATGGATTCTTTTGGTCTAAATAAATGGATGGCTAAATAAATCTACTTTTCGTTAAACATTTTAATTTAATGACAAGGGACTAAATAGAGAAATAGCAAAGTTGAAAGCAACAATATCTTCTTCCAGTTAGTGAAATGCCAGACTGATAATGACAAAGGACAGGGAATCTTTTCATATTGACTGTGGCCTGGAAAGTGGATTATTCAATGTGGATAAGAAACAAGATAACCTCAGCTAAATTCACAAGAAAACAGGCCCTGAACTTTTCGTTATAACTTAGGAAAAACAGATTTCGGAATCACCACAGATTACTTTTGGAAAATATTAACCCAGTTTATTGCTGTAGGGAGATTAAGATGATAAATCAGGTAAATGACATTTTTTGAAAATAAGACGTACTTTCTTATCCCAATACAGGTAAGAAAGCAGGGTGTTTTCATATGTAAAATACTACAAGTTGCGGTAGCCAGTCCTCAAACTTGAGTAAAGGTTTTGAAGCCCCAGAGAAAGAGGAGAAAAAAGTGAAGTGGAGGAGTAATATTGTACAGAGCAAATCCTGTGCAAAGTGATTAGAATATGTCTTTAAAGAAAATAAAGATTATAAAGTCTCGAAGGACATGAAAAAAACACAGCATTGTTCTCTAGATCCTGAATAAATGGAAATAAAAAGCACCAAAGATGTGCTGAGGATTGTTTCAGATGAACTGTGAACCATCTAAAAATACTCTGTGTTACAGGTAGGAACTTAAGGTATTCTTAACACCGAGAAAAGCTAAAAATTTGCAGAAGTGTAGAATGATTTCTGATAAATGTATAAGTAATGAATCAATTCACTCATTCAGAGAAAAAGTACGTATTCAACTATGGGTCAAGCAGTAGGCCAATTAATATAATAGTTTGTTAGTAGAAACAGGAATATAAGCAGATAATACTGGTTCAGGTTATAGAGGTGAGGACAGGTGTGCGGCTGGTGGCACGCACCTCTGTGTGTGTGTGGGGGGTGTGTGTGTGGGTGTGTGTGTGTGGCGTATGTGTGTGTGGTGTGTGTGTGGCGTGTGTGTGTGTGGCGTGTGTGTGTGTGTGTGTGTGTGTGGTATATGTGGTGTGTATGGTGCGTGTGTGTTCACATGGGGAGGAAGGTGTTTGTTGAAGCTACCAGGAGGGCACAGCTACTGAATTTATCTCCAGCAATATTGAGGAGTGAGGCAAAGGAGCAGGAAGGAATAAGCAAGAAGAGTCCCAAAGGCAGGAGGGTGGGAGAAACCAGGGCACATAAGGGATCTGCCCCGCTGTCCACACAGGTGCAGCCCTACGTCCCGGGGTGCGGAGTTGCAGACGAGGCTGCAGAGAGACACCAGCACCTGTTACTCTGACTCATGGAGCTGGGCTCTATCTTATGGGGAAGGAAGAGCTTTTAAAGAACTCGGAATGACTGTGCATGGGGATGTCATTTTCTTTGTCTATTACCTTTTCTATCCTTGCCTGACTTAAAAAATTAGAAGCATAAAGATATATTTATTCACATAAATAAACAAAACAAACGGAGTAAGAGAGAAAAGTTCGGAAACATACAGATCAGATTCATACCCAAACTTCAAGAACCCTTTCTTAAAAACATTACAAACATTATGTTGGAAGCTGAGATGAAAGTACCTTTCCAAGAAGTGTGGCAAGTGATTTTAAATTATTAGTAGAGGACCTGACAAAACCCAGCAACACCTCTATGTATGCGGGCACAGGGCTCCAGGAAGAGCAGGCAATGGGACAAGCCGATGGTGACAAACAACGTGGATCCCGGTTTACTGCCAAGGAGCAGCAGTCCTGGCAGGAGAGACAGAGAACCACGGGCTCGCGGCCCCGCCATGTGCTCTCCTTGGAGACAGTGTGTTAACAGCGGCACAGTTTTGTTCTGATGTGAAATAGGAGGAAGCCACGTAGGGTCTGGAGTCAAGCGATAGAGAACAGTCTTTAGGGGGACGTTTTTATACATTTGGACAAACAGCAGGAAATATGACTAGAAGAAGGAAATCTATGTTTGGCCCTATTTAACCACACGTAGGGGCTTATTTCTAACTCCACTTCTAATGAAAGTTTGGGGAACATCTCAAAGTAGAATCACAAACTAAAACTTGAAAACTTCACGTCCAACTTTAGGAGAGACTGTGTCTCTCATGCTGTAGGGCTCAGCCTTGATGCAGAGTTTTAAAGAAATACGGGTAAGATGAGATGAGATGAAACAGGCTTACTGTAGTGGCCAATTTCTAAGTTATTTTCTGTATCCTCCACCCCCCACCCCGGACACCAGTCTCACCCAGAGCTTTGCCGAGAAGCTGAAATGCAAAATGTTGTTTAAACGCGATTAATTTTCTCAGCGACTCTAGTTTTCCTCTTTCGTTAGAAAGAATGAGGACAACAAACATGGTTTTGGATTGTAAAAGTAGAAGCAATGTGTCTTTTGTGACCTTCTTGGATTTCTCTCTGGACCGGAAGCAAAGATAACTTTTAGGAAGGAAAGCTTGTTTAGCAGATCTTATGAGAACCTCTGTGTGTTTAGGTTGCTAGCCGAGGTGCTGAGCTCTGGGTGGCGATGGTCACAGGCAGGTGAGATACAGGCTCTGCACTCGGGGGCCCCACCTGTGGGTGGCGTATTCTGTCCCCCCGCCCCATTCCTCTCCACGTCTCGCCCTGCCCCCCTGGGTCCGGGGAGGCTGCTTGCCTGACCCCACCAAGCGTCTTGCAGACATGCCCAACAGTGTCTTTGTCCTTTTCCTTCCATGGGGAGCGGGGCTGAGAGGATAGAGGTGGGGTGTCTCGCCTCTGCCCCCAACTCTCCAGTCACCTGTGGTTCTAGCATGGATTGCTTCTTCCTGCGATTAAAGATCTTCTTGGCCCATCCCTAATCCAAGCTGCAGCTCTCACTGGGTCTGCGAATGCACTTTCCCTTGTCCATCCAGGCCTGGGGGTGGCTAAGGCTGCTGCTTTAATCTCCCTCTTTAGTTCCAGTCACCCCACTCACACCTCTGCAAACTGTCCCTCTATTAAATTACCATAAAATCCCTCTTGTTTCCTGCCAAACTGCTCAATGAAAGGCGACATGACTACTGTGAGAATTTAAGGAGGAAGCCATTCATTGATTTTGGATAGATTCATAAACATATTTAAACAAGATCTTTCGGGGGTCAAGAACAGGTGTCCACAAGGTGAATTCTATCTGTGCATAGCTCCTGGACACATTTGCTTCTTTGACTCCTTGTCTGCTGTTTGAAGACCATAGATCCCTTTGAAAAAGTAGTGGGCACTTTAAATCAGGGACATGCCTGGCTGACAAATGTGTCACACCAGTCCTTTATCATAGAGGTCTTCCTTTCTCTTCTGGTTCGATGCCCTGAGCGCTCCTGAGAGGAATCTGGGCTATCTCTCCATCTCAAACCAGGAGGGAAGAGAGCTTGTCAGGAGAGGGGCTATGCAGAACCACACTTCCACCTGTGTTTCAGCTTCCCCAAACGATTTACTGCCATGAGTAGAAACAATTCTTCATGCCTATAATAAAAGTTTGTCAACCATCCAGAAGAAAATCAATTACCAGATGCTCTGTGCCACAAAGGAGACAAACTCAGTGTTTAACCCAAATGCCTTGTGAACAAGTCACATCTAGAAAGGAGTGAGGTCAGCTCGATGCTGGGAACACAAAAGGGAAATTCCTGCCTTCAGTGAAACCATGAGAGACTTAAGTTTCCAGGGAATTTCCCAAATGGTCCCAGTCAATGGACCTTACTTGACTCTGGGGAACATTCCTTTACAAAATGCATGGTGAAAGATTTTGTTATAGAAATCTCCCTGTGGCCTAACATTAATCAAATCCTTTTTCTCCATATCCGAGAGGGAGTAGGATTTCTAAATGGGGGAAGAAGTAACCTTGGATTCTGTGCCTATGTTATTTGCTAGGACTAGGGCCTTATAAAAAATAGTTACCCATATCACAAAGCAATTTAAAAAATCATATGGTTGACTATTTTTTTTTCCTAGGAGTTTCACGTTATCTGTCTAGTAAGCATCACAGAGCCTTAGAGTCAAAAGAAAACTTAGAAAAAACAAACGACCCAGAAGTTTCTCCAGTCTTCCTCAATAATAAAGGATACCATTGCTAAAATAATTTTTTGTTTGTTTGTTTTGTTTTTGTTTTTTTTTTTTTGCGGTACGCGGGCCTCTCACTGTTGTGGCCTCTCCCGTTGCGGAGCACAGGCTCCGGACACGCAGGCTCAGCGGCCACGGCTCATGGGCCCAGCCACTCTGCGGCATGTGGGATTTTCCCAGACCGGGACACGAACCCATGTGCCCTGCATCGGCAGGCGGACTCTCAACCACTGCGCCACCAGGGAAGCTCTAAAATAATTTCTTTTTAATTTCAAAAATTAAATGTGTATAATTATCCTATCAGATCATAATAGGGCATATTAAATGGATTAAAAAAACTATTACTAAAGATAGTTGTAATCTTGGGAGTAACAGCAGCATCATGGCAACATAAGGTGTCCCTCCTCTCCATGTCCTCTCTTAACAACTAAAATACAGCATCCATCTGTGAACAGAAGCATCTATATGGCAGCTGTGGGATCCAACCACGCGAGCCCCAGCCCCGAGAGCTGGCTCACTCACTTACCATCCAGTAAAAAGCAGAGAGGTCTGGGTCTAGCTGTGGAAGCAATGGGAGCAGGTGGACCAGACCAGCCCTCTTGGCCAGGGGTGCTCACTGAGGTGGACCCCCACAGATGACAGAGACTTTGTAGCAGTCCAGGCTTCCTGAGGTGACACAGAGCACTCCAGTGGAGCAAAAATAAGTACGAGTTTGGATGCATTGAGAGGTAAGAGGAACCTTGCCAGCCTCGCCCTCACCCCCCCCCCCCCGATGTGGTACAGTGAGGGCTGAACCAGCGGTGGTGACCCCCCTTCAGGGGACAGTGAGAGTGGAGAAGGGGTGTCTGCCTTCCCGGCTGTGCAGGATGCTGCTGGATGGACACCAGGGAACGGAGGTGGGACCTGCAGGACTGTGGGGGCAGGGAGATGGGAGAAGAGACAGATGATGGTATCAAAGGGCAACGAAGTGGCCTGGCTCCTGCTGGCCGCACTCAGGACCCCAAGGGGAAGCCTGCCCACGGGCCACTGGGAAAACCTGAGCCAAGGACCCCACCTGGCCCACAGGTACCCCAGTGACCTGAGAGTCGACACGCGGCTCCCTCTCTGGGGATGCATTTTGTGCACAATTCTGAGTGAGATTTGGAAGACTGGGCGTTCATGCGGTTAACAGACCAGAGAAGAAAGCACAAACTTGAGCTGTGGCCGCCTCCTGGAAGACAAGAGAGAGGCTTCTAGCAGCTGCCAGGTGAGTGGTAAGGTATAGAGAAGACATACCTGCTTGAGGCTTCTGCCAGGAGAAGAAGCTAGAGGTGTGGAACAGGGTTACACATACAAGGTCGGAGAAAGCCCTACATACGAACAGGGCCAACCTCCTGCATGAGGCAACAGGTAAAGATTCAGGAGGTGATGCTTCTTCAGATGTGGAAACAGCGACACAAAACCTCAAGGAACATGAAGAATCAGGGATGCATGACAGCAGCAAAAAAAATCTCAGTGGTACTCCAGCAACTGAACTCAAAGACATGGAATTCTGTGATTTACCCAATAAATAATTCAAGTACCCGTTTTGAAGAAAGTCAGAGAGCTATAAGAAAACACAGAAAGCTATTCTGCAAAGTCAGAAAAACAATACATGAACAAAATGAGAATTCAAATAACGAGACAGCAATCATAGAGAACTAAACAAAAATTCTGGAGCTGAAGAATTCAATGACTGAAATGAAACATGCAATAGAGGGCTTCAAGGGCAGAATTGAACAAATAAGAGATGGAATCAGTGAGCTAGAGAACAGAACTTCGAGGTAACTCAGTGAAGAAAAAAGAAAAAAAATGAAAAAGAGTGAAGAAAGTCTGTGTAATCTATGGGACAGAATAAAGTGATCAAATACCAGAATCACTGGAGTTCTAGAAAAAGAATAGATGGAGAAGAGGGCAGAACGTTTATTTAAAGAATTAACTGTGAGAAGTTCCCAACCTTGGGAGAGACTCGGACATCTGAGTTCATGAAGTTCATAGATCACCTCATTATCACAATTCAGAATGGCCTTTTCCAAGACACACAATAATGAAACTGTCAAAAATCAAAGATAAAGAACACTAAAAGCAGCAGCAGGAAAAACGACTGTAACCTACAAAGGAGACCCCATTAGGCTAACAATGAGTTGCTCGACAGAAACCATACAGACCAGGAAGGAAAGCATAATATATTCAAAGTGTTGAAGGAAAAAAACTGCCGGCCCAGAATACTCTATCAGCAAAGATATTCTTCAGAAATTAGGGAGAAATAAAATTTTACCTAATAAACAAAAGTGGAGAGAGTTTATTACCATTGGACCTGCCTTAGAAGAAAAGGTGAAAGGAGTTCTTCAGCTGAAATGAAAAGATGCTAATTAGTAACTGAAAACATGTGAAAACACAGAACACACTGATAAAGGTGACACAGATTAATAAAACTAATTTTGTAATATACTGGAATGTTAACCACGTAACTACAGTATAAGGTTAAAGGAAAAGAATATTACAAATAACTGTAGTTACTATAATTTGTTAATAAATACACACTATAAAAAGAGGTAAGTTGTAACATCAAAAACAAGATGGAAAGGGTCAAAGTGTACAGCATTTGCATGCAGTTGAAGTTCAGTTGCTATTAGCTTAAAACTGACTGTTTTATCTATAGCTGTTTTATGTAAGTCTTATGGAAACCAAAAAGCAAAACCTAGAGTAGATTCACAAAAGATAAAGAGATGGGAATCAGAGCACACAAAAAATTAGAATCCACAGAAGTAGACAGAAAGAGAGGATAAAAGGAACAATGGACTACAGAACAGACAGAAAGCAATTAACAAGATGTCATTAGTAAGTCCTCATATGTCAGTTACCTATAAAAGGATTGAATTCACCAATCAAAAGACGCAGGTGGCTGGATGGATTAAAAAACAAACCAAAACCCAAAAAACAAAAAACAAAAACAACACCCAACTGTATGCTGCCTACGAGACACTCATTTCAGCTTTAAGGACACACTTAAACTCAAGGTGAAGGGGTGAAAAAAGATATTCCATGCAAGTGGAAAATGAAAGAAAGCAGGGGTACCTATACTTATGTCAGATAAAGTAGACTTTAAACCAAAAGTAGTAATAAGAGAAAATGAAGGTAATTATATAATGAAAAAGGGGTCAATTCATCAGGAAGACATAACAATCTTAAATATATATGCACCCAACATCAGAGCACCTTAGTTAATATTAAGCAATTCTGAACAGATCTGAAAGGAGAAATAGACAATAATGCAATAATATTAAGGACTTCAATACCCACTTTCAGCAATGGATAGATCAACAAGACAGAAAATCAAAAGAAAACTATACTTTAGACTAAATAGACTTAACACACATACATACAACATTCCATCCAACAGGAGGAGAATACAAGTTTTTCTCAAGTGTATACAGAATGTTCTCCAGGACCGATCGTAAGATAGGACACAAAACAAGCCTAAGCAAATTGAGGAAGACTGAAATGACACCAAGTATTTTTTCTAACCACAATGGTATGAAATTGGAAACAAACAAGATAGAAGCCAGAAAATATATAAACATGTAGAAACTAAACAACCCACTACTGAAAACCAATGGGCCACAGAAAGCATTAAAGATAAGAGCCAGAAAATGTGTAAACATGTGGGAACTGAACAGCCCACTACTGAACAGCCAATGGGTCAAAATGAATGAAAATGGAAACAGAGAACACCAAAACCTATGGGATTCTGTAAATCTTCCCACTCACCACTCACAAAATTTAACACAAAATAAAGACTTAAAAATAAGACTTTACGCCTTTAAACCCCTAGAAAAAAACAAAGGAAAAAAACTCCTTAACATCGTTTTTGTTGATGATTTCAATAATGTGACATTCAAAGCATAAGCAACAAAAGCAAAAAGCAACAATTAGGATTATAGCACTCAATGCATCTGCACAGCAAAAGAAACAACTGACAGAATGCAAAGGCAAAGTACAGAATGGGAGAAAATATCTGCAAACCATAATCTGATGAAAAGTTAATATCCAAAATATATAAAGAGTTAAAAAAACTCAAACAGTCCCTTAAAAATGGGCAGAGGAACTGAATAGACATTTTTCCAAAGAAGACATGCAAACGGCCAACAGGTAAAGGGAAAAATGCTCAATATTACTAATCATCAGGGAAATGCAAATCAAAACCACATGGACGTATCACCTCACACCCGTTAAGATGTCTGTTATCAGAAAGACAAGAGGTAAATGCTGGAGAGGGTGTGGAGAAAAGGGAACCCTTGCACACTACTGGTGGTAATGTAAATTGGTGCAGCTACTATGGGAAGCAGTAATGGAGGTTCCTCTAAGCATTAAAAATAGAAGTACCAGGGACTTCCCTGGTGGCCCAGTGGGTAAGACTCACACTCCCAATGCCGGGGGCCCGGGTTCAATCCCTGGTTGGGGAACTAGATCCCACATGCATGCCACAATGACGAGTCCGCAAAATAAATGAATGAATGAATGAATAAATAAATAAATATTCACTAGGTTTTTTAAAAAAAGAAGTACCATATGATCCAGCAATTCCACTCCTGGGAATATATCCAAGGGAAATGAAAAGAGGATCTCAAAGAGGTAACCGTGCTTCCATGTTTATGGTGGCATTATTCACGATAGCCAAGATACAGAAATAATCTGAGTATTGTCAAAGGATGAATCGATAAAGAAGATGTGAGATTATGTATGTATGTATGTATCTATCTATCTATACAGACATATATCATTCAGCCATGAAAAAGAAGGAAATCCTGCCATTTGTGATAACATGGATGGACCTTGGCATTGTGCTAAGTGAGATGAATTAGACAAAGAAAAATGCTGTATGATATCACTTATATGTAAAATCTAACAAAGCTGAAAATCATAAAAACAGAGAATAGAATGTTGATTACCAGGGGCTGGGAGGTAAGGGAATTGGGAAGATGTGACAGGGCACAAATTTGCAACTAGAAGATGAATAAGTTCTGGAGATAATGCACAACATAGTGATTATAGCCAACAGACTGCAATATATACTTCAAAGTCTCTAAGAGACTAGATCTTAAATATTCTCACCCCAAAAAATGACATGATAGAGGTGTTAACTAATGCTATGGTGTTAATCATACTGCAATATATTAATGTATCAAGTCAACAAGTTTTACATCTTAAACTTACACAATGCTAGTCGTCAACTTAAAAAAGATAGTAGTAATCGTGATATAAAAACGGGATAAATGAATCAATAATCTTTTTTGAGTGAATTAAAATTCTAACTCTTAAAAAAAGTGAAATCTTGCAAAATTTCTGCTATTATGGGATATAACAATAAAATCACCAGGGTCTGAACACTTAGTATCTTCATAAAACCACTATGTATAAATTTTCCAAACGGATTTAAATCCAGAACTGTAATTAAAGTTTGTGATTAAGAAGAAACAGTTTGTTTCTGATAGAGATTGGCAATCATTTCCATTTGCAATTCTAAGCAAATCTAAGTTGTATTTGCACAAAAATTCTTTTAAACTTCTCAGGTTTGTGCATAAAATAGCATACATGACTGTAATATAAACTGTGAAAAGCATTAGAATTTTCTGATTTATTTCAATGGTAAATTAGTAAAGTAAATACCTTCTTTATATTGCAGAAAAATTCTTTTAAATATGGATCAAGATTTAGGTTTTTTAGCATATGATGGGACAAGAAAATAAATTAAGCCCTTATAAAATTTATATTCACAATGTTAATAATGGTAATAAATCCATAACACATTTAAATTCATTTGATAGACATTTGTTGTCACTGTAAATTAATACTAATAATAGTAGTATTGTATATGTTAGTATTAAATATAAAGGTATTTTTTCCCAGTTTTATTGAGATATAATTGACACATAGCACTGTATAAGTTAAAGTTATACAGCACAATAACGTCCATATATTGTGAAATGTTTACCACATATGTTAGTTAACATCCATCATCTCAAATATATACCAAAAAAAAAAAGAAAAAGAAAAAAATGTATTTTTCCTTGTGTTGAGAACTCCTGGAATCTACTCTGTTAACCACTTTCAAATATACCCTACCAGTGGTGTTTATTATTAGATATAAAGTTTTTAACTGAAGTGAATGTTACATTCCATGCTGTAAACATGTCCTTTCTACTACCCTGATGAGAGTACCCTGATGAGAAAGCATTATCCCCACTTTGTGCAGTGGAATAAAGAGGATCCCTTCTCTGGAAAAGGTTCCTCTCCATCTGAGCCCACAGCCCCCATACACTCACGGTCACTCAAGTTCCAGCCTGCAGAGAGCTGTCTTCATACAAGAAGACGCAGGAAGAATTTTCTGCAGAGCCATTTCACTCCTGGAAGGATCCATGCTTATTGCAACAGTTAGAGAGATGGCATAATGAGTCTGAATTGAGACATTTTATAAAACCATTGCTTCTGGTAAAAGAAAAAAAAACCAAAACTTCTGCAGCTTCCTAAGTATTGTTTCACTACTGAAAACAAAAAAGCAGAGGAATTAGGCTCCAATGTGCCTGCAGCTGTTAGGGAGACCAGTGATAATCTCACTTCAGAATCTCTTTAACAGAGGATGCTGGTGTCAGTTCTTCAAAATACCCAGAGGAACTCAGAAGTGTAAGAAACAATGTGAATAACTGCCCAGAGAGAAAGGGATTAAAACAAGACTCCAGGGCTTCCCTGGCGGTCCACTAGTTAGAACTCTGCGTTTTCACCACCGGGGCCAGGTTCCATCCCTGGTTGAGGAACTAAGATCCCACAAGCCGCTTGGCGAGGCCCCAAAATAATAAAAATAAAATAAAAAGTTAAAAAGAATAAAACAAGGTCCCATTTAGAGTGTACAGTGAGGAAGTTAAGGAGAATTAAAATATCTTATTTTTAATATTTCAGGTTCTTTATAAAATCTAACCATCGAGTCCCAGTTTGCTCCCCTCATGAATGTTTCCATACCCCTAGTTTGGAAAGCATAGGAAACCTCTAGTGGTGTCTCTCATTAAAATCTCTAGAAAGCACACTGTCGATGCCCCTGAAATGGGGCTTGTTTAACTGACCCCTTTATGAGATTTATGGCATCAGAGTCACATCCAATTCCAGCTGATTAAGGAAGTTTCATAGAAGCAGAACCAGAAGAAAATGGAAGAATCTGAGTTGTGTCTATAAACACGGTGGGCACCAACAAGCCTTCCAGAAGCATTTAGTAAATGAAACATGGTTTCTTCGCCCTGACGCTGTATTTGACCCACAGCCCCAGAGCCCTCTGCTGAGGCGCTTTCACACGTCTAATTGTCACAGGTGGGCACCCAAACCGGCAAAGGCGCCTTAGCCTCAGTCACTCTTGACCCATGAAACTTTGCAGGAAACTCTAAATCAATAATATATTTGTAGTAGAAGAGTGGGTTTTACTCATGATAATCCCCTTGATCTTTAACTGCTCAAATCAGAAAGGAGAAAGAAAAGGAGACTTATAAGCCCATGACCCCTTCGGTGGTGAGCCTGACACAGATGGATGATTTATTATGGCCCAATTATTTCTTCTCCACTACAGCCAGTGACAATAAGAAGCATTTATTCTAAAACTACTTTGCTTGTGATGTTCTTTTGGTCTTCTTTTCAGAGGTAGGTTAAAGAGAAGTACAGAATGTTTTATACCCTGAAAATTCCAAGTTTCAATTCATGATACTCTTAGAACATAACAGAAATCCTTTAAAGACCTCAGAGAATTGTATTAGATATAGATCGGATTTTGAGTTTCTATACACTTTCTGCAGTATTTATGATGCACCTTTGCAGATTTTATGACTCCAATATTTTTATGCCACATTTTAAGTTTCCTGCAAATATTTGCTACTAGAAACTAAAGACCATTTTAAAAGTCAGCGTTACTATGATAAAGAATACAACTGACTTCTTGTTCACGTTTCCATGTTCAAGTTGCAGCTGATGTTTCACATCTGAATTTTTGCTCCCTTGTTCTCTTTACTTACTGAGGTCCAGGGAACTGTCTTCATGCATGTTTTTCTCACTACAGAAGCCTGAGTTACAAGACTGTTTCGTCCATATAGAATAGTGCTGTTGTAGGGTAAATAATGACCATTCTAACCTGATCAAGAAAACAGGGTGGACGCATGTTGGGTTTCCACTGCTCTGAAATACAGCTCACAAGAGTAACAAGTGTTTGCTCTTAAAGAGTCAGGGGATATTTGAGCTGGAGGTTCTGAAGAGTGGCATTTGTTTCCTACGGCTGCTGCAGCAAAGTGCCACAGCCTGGGTGCCCTTAACAACGACAGAAACGGAGTGTGCGCCACAGCTGTGGAGGCCAGAAGTTAGAAGGCAGCGTGTGGGCAGAGTCATACTCCCTCTGAAACCCGCGAGGACCATCTTCTCTGCTTCTTCCCGCTTCGGGTGGTTGGGACAACTCCTCATGTTCCCGGGCTGCTCCTGCAGAAATTCAACCTCTGCCTCGGCTGCTACGGTTTTCTCCCTGGTGTCTGTGCCTGTGTCACTCCCCTTCTTATAGGGACAACAGCCACATTGGATCAAGGGCCCACCCTACTCCAATATGACCCCATCTTAACTAATTACCTCTACAATGACCCTATTACCAAATAAGGTCACCATCTGAGGTGTGCGTTCAATGCCTCCCCCCATAATTCTGAGAGTTAAGACTTCAACCAATCTTTTGGGGGACACAACTTAACTCTTAACAGGAATCACCAATCAAACCACTTTCTTCAAGGACAATAATTCATGTTGGAGACACAGTTCTATAGGTTAAGAATTTTTGTATATTACCTTATTTGTCCCTAATAAGGCAACATCTGAACTACAAAGACATGAAGAGCACGTATTTTCAGTAACCACTGGATATATGTTTTTAACGTTGCTGTCAATATGGCAGAATCAATGCAACAAGTTTCTAGGAGCCCTTCTTTCTATTTCCAACAGATAGAACTCAGTAGGAAGGCTTCTCTTTAAGTCTTAGTGCCTCAGTAATAATTTAGCCATTTGAGGAGTTCTATGTCACCTAATTTTGGCCAACAGCAAAACATTTAATTGCAAAGGGGACTTCCCAAGTGTCCTCTTGCAGGCTCAAGGCTTGTGGAAGCAGATGTGTTGTGACCTCCTATTGCAGATGTAGCCCCCAAATCCTAGCACAAGTGTGCAAATCATACCAGGAAGCAGTCTATTCCTAAGGAGTATTAACTGAAGAAATCATGTTACGTCACTGGTATCATCAGTTCTGGTCTAAGGCTTTCGGATAAAATCCTGACGCTTGAAGAGAAATGAAGCAAGCTTGGCACTTTAACATCTTTCTCCACCATGGGTAGAAGTTAAGGATGATAGACAATTTCCTCCAAAGAGGCCTTGCTAACTACAGCAGGCGGTGACCTTCTAATGTCACACTTGCCGATTATCTGCGATGGAGGAGACTGGTATCTGAAAATAAACACCTTCAAGTTTCCATTTGATTTTGAAACAACTATTAATTCCCCCAAAGAGTGTTAACTATTTGAGGGGTCCTGGACCCTGGAAGGAATCTGATGAAAACAGAGACATTCTTTGTTAAATATTGTGCATGTCACGATCACGTAAGTTGGCATAAAATTTCAGGGAGTTATTGGGCTGCCCGTTTTATACCCATTCTTCTAGGGGATGCTTCTGGAAGGATGATCACTAGACTGCATATTATGGAACCAACTACAAATCTTCAGAGGTAGGACCATTTCGGAAGTCATGCACAACTGCTTCCACGGGGAACCGTGTTGAGGGAGCTGGGCTCCTTTCGAAATTAAACTCTTCCATGACAGCCCCTTTATGCTTCTGGAAATTATTTTAGGCATGGGGTGTGACAGTAACTTAGAAGGAATACCTTATTTATGCGAGCCTATGAAATTAAGTACTGAGTGGAGTAACTGATTTTTTTTTTTAACCAGCGTGAAATGATCTTTTCTGCAAAAATAAATTAAGCTGACATAGTAAATGGTCATTGTGATCCACATTTGCCCCACACTTCTGATTTTTTTAGTTGTTTACCATAGGGCAAAAAGGCAGAGGTTCAAAAGAAAAGTATAAGGAAGCAAGGCTATTGGTTGGATGAAAAAAAGCCTTGATTAATACAACAGCCCCGAGTCATTCATTCTATCCCATGTTTAGAAAAAAACGTCAGAAAAATTTGTGGGTCACTCATGCTTGCTTTGAACTGTGGTCTCTTACAGAACCAGGCGCACTAGCTGTAATACTCCTGGGAGTCCTGACAACACAGTCTAATTTTGTTCATCGCCACCCATCTCTCCAGCTCGGGCAGGGATGTCATGTTAGCTTTTGTCCTACTACGCTGAGCTCAGCTTATGCCCTCTGGCCACATGCTTTAGAGAAAGATAACACTATTTGGTATATATAAGAGAGGAATCAAGATGAGAAATATGTCTTTTCATTTAAGTTTAAGAATATGTGCATAATAAAACAGGTCACACAAACCATACAGCATTCTGCTAACCTTCATTGCTTGAGATGTCACAAAACTCAGGTACTGTTTGAGAAGGAAGGAAGGGAGGGAGGGAGGTGGGAAAGAAAAAAGAGGGGAAAAGGGAGGAAAGAAAGAAAACCTTACTGAAAGTGGGAGAATTCAACTGACGTGCCGTTTGATACATATCCAGAAATTTCTGCAGAGGATTTTTGTTTCCTAATTTATAGTCTATGCAAAAGAGCATGTAAACACCCTTCGATTTTTTGAAAGTACATGGTATCTCTTACCTCTGCATATTAGCATATTTTAATGTTTTTCTTGTTCTGTGCCTTGGACACCTTCTTACAATCATCAAATGCAAGGTTTGGAGCCCCTTCTCTGGGCTTTCCCTGACACCATCCCACCCCTAAGCCTTAAGACAGGCTCTGTCTTTCTTGTTTCCCATTGTTCCCATGCCCGGAACATACACCCAATGCTTGACATGACCCTTATTGAAATAATGAATGGATCAGTGAATGAATATATTAATGTATGTGCGACCTTTAGTCTTAACCATAATTATGGCAGATCATGAGGAATTCACAGCTTTCATCTGATCTTAATTTTCTATTTCTTCTTCCTCTAAATTCTCCTCCTCACTTCCCTGATTTTCCTTATTACCCTCAAACTTGGAAACATCTGAAATGCAAGCATCAGTCTACAATACTACAAACACTATTTGGAAAGGGCAAAATACTCAAACTGTTGTCATCTCTACAACATTTTAGACCCTACCTTAGTCATTTGCTGATAATTCCTAAGAGTAACGATTTATAAGGCCCTACACAGGTTTGAAAATCAACCTAAATCCAAGATATTCACACACTTTATTCAATAATAATTTATAAAGTGCCAAGTGTAAGCCAATAGCTATGCCAGGTGCTGAAGAAAAGATCAATGAAACATAGTTCTCACAGTCTACTGAGAGAGACAAGAATATAAATAAATAAATGTAACTTTTTTTTAATATAATGTGCTTTTTCATTTTTAATGTTTTTATATGTGTTTTGTTAAAAAGGACTAAGACAATGACTGTAACCATGTGATAGGTGCTATATACAAAGGACCCGAGCACCGTGGGGGCAGAGGAGATACAAACACCCCGTGAGCTTCTCTGGGGGCTCACGCCCCACCCCCCCAGGCTCACAGGTCACTATTTCCTTCACATCAATGTGCCAAACAACACAACTCAAATAGAGAATTCGTATCTAACTCATTCTTGACTATACCCACGTATATTAAGTTTCTGGAGGGCAGCACTGCCTTCTTTATTTTTTAATTTTTATTTATTTATTTTTTTGCGGTACGCGGGCCTCTCACTGTTGTGGCCTCTCCCGCTGCGGAGCACAGGCTCCGGACGCGCAGGCTCCGCGGCCATGGCTCACGGGCCCAGCCGCTCCGCGGCATGTGGGATCTTCCCGGACCGGGACACGAACTCGTGTCCTCTGCATCGGCAGGCGGACTCTCAACCACTGTGCCACCAGGGAAGCCCATCACTGCCTTCTTTAGAAGAGTAGGGTAGCAATTTAGGGTCTTGCTTTAGCGGGACCTCAACTTAAATCTACAAATGAAAATAGCTGCTGTCCAGGCATATCTCAGGCATCACATCCCGGGTGGGCAGAAATGCACAGAAGGGACGGATTTTTGAAGATAGTAGTTTTTCAGTCCAGAAAAAGCTTCTGCTTTAATTAAGAAACTTAACTCTGTCGTTGGCACCCCTATATCACTCTTACTTAGGTTATTCAACCACCTCTAAAAAACATGCTGTCAAATCCAGCTTCCAACTTCCTTCTCTCTTATTTATACCAGCTTGATCATTTTAGATTACTCTTGAATGGTACATTTCTGCTATCTCTCTGTTTCTGTCCATTGGACTACTTTATCCCTGTTCATTCCTCCTTCTCTAGGTGACCTTCAGCAATGGTATTCCATGGGCTTACTAGTATTGGGATTTATTTTTCTAAAAGAGTTGAATATGTTTCCTTTTATTTTCCTGTGTTTCAGCAGCTTTTTTAACAACAGAAATGCTTTCCTAGCTCGGATATTATGAGGCACAAGGTGCTGTGGGAGCGAATGAACATTTCTTTCCGGCAAATTAGAGAGTAGTCACCTTGTGCCCCGTCATTAAACCAGAGAAGAGAACCCTCTCTGAGACGAGCACTGGCTGTGCGCTGTCAGTCCTGTGATGCCCTCGGCTTGTCGGCTTTCATTACTTTACAGAAGACGAGAAGATACACTGAATGGCAAGATGAGCGTGATGATACTGCGTTTGTAGATACACACACTCCTGAAATTGAAACTGACATCTTCCTCTGCACGGACCTCGACAGACAGCATCACGGTTCACCTCTGGTCCACCCAAAGTCCACACGAACCACGACGTACCAACCACCCAGACTTCATAAGAACCATGACTTACTATCCACCCAAAGTCCACACGAACCACGACTTACCAGCAGGTTTATTCCCAGGTCTCTACTACATAATCTATAAGACAAGCTATATTGATAAAACCAGGGCTACCTCACACAGTGGCGCCAAAGGACTTTATGGGACCAAGGTGGGTGAAACTCTCTTGGGTGACGTTAGAAGTGTATCATTAAATGAATGTATCTTCATTGGACAACTACTCAGAGTCTAGGGAAGAATCTAAAAGCATCTTGAAACCACCTGTTTGTTGCTCTGTCCTCCATTGGACTTTTGATGACTCCCTGCCTCTTTTTCTTAATCTAATTTGTAAATCTTTTTCAATTTATATTAAAAACTACTTCTTTCAAGTTTCAGGGATTCTCCAGTATCCCTGAGTTTTTGATTAAAAAAAAAAAAGCTCAATTTACTTCCTTTATAATGTTATATAATTTGATCAAACCGATTTCCAGCCATTATTTATTTCCAATAATTTTAACTTTTAATAATCAGAAAGTGTTTTATCTTTTGATTTACGAAGTATTTTATCTTTTGATTTAGATTAAATGTCCATCTCTGGTTTGCTCACGCTCCACTAAGCCTGCCTGTGTTACGATACAAGGGCTGTAATTAGTGGTGCTGAGGCTGCACCGTGGGATCCTGTAGCAGTAAGATGAGAGTTTCTTGTTTGGTTTGGTCTTTAGCTTATAAAGGCTATTACTGATATTTTTAGGAAACAATTTCTAGGTCTCTTTCTGGAATAATGATTCATATGTTATAGTCCATTATCTTAGAAATTATAGTTAATGAGACAGATTTCTTTTCATTTAATATTTCACTGCCCAGAAGACCTTAGCATCGTAATTTACAGCTCAGTAGTCTAATAATATATTTTGTCATTTGGAGAATTAATAAATCTTTCAGATTGTTTCCTAATAATCAGGTAATTTAATGCCCAGGGATTTTTGAAGGTATGGATACATTCTATTCATAACATCAATCAGCAAGTGTCTACTGATACATCCCGTGGGAAGATCTCAACGCTGGGGGCTGCAGGCAGAGAAGAAGGCACCCTGTGCTCCCACGTGAAGGCTCACAGTAGGTTAGAGGAAACAGACCAAGAAAAGAGAGCTACAACAAAACCAGGTAAACTACATGCTCAAGGTCTGTGCCGGGTTCTCCCACATGAGGAAGGTTTTGCTGGGGAGACTTGGGAAAGCTTCACATGGGAAAGGCCATCGACATACCCGCATTTGACTAAAACACATACACACACACACACACACACACACACACACACACACACACAAAACAAGAACAGAAACTCACTCATTGTCAGGACTCTGTTACACAACAAAATACATTATTGACTCTTTACGTTTCTCTAACTAGAATAGTCCAAGAGCTAGAACATCTATGTTAACAGACAGTCTTCTGGAGGTGATGGGGACAGTGTGACCAAGGACCCTGATCATCCTAAGATCCATCAGTCTATGAATGCTCACGACCTCGCCACACAGAATCAACATCTGCCGGAGGTCTGCTGGTGTCGAGTCTTATTGTAAAGTCAGCGCGTAGAGTCATTATGAGTAATCTCCATTGTATGAAGTTTTGATCCAGAGACCACGACATTCTTTTAGAGGTGTATGGAAGCAAGTTCAAGCTCTGAGTCTTGATCTGGAGAGAAAGTGCGCTTCCCTGAAGTTCCTATGCAAACCCTTTTCAACTTTCTTCTTGATAGCATTCAAACCATGTAACTTTGGAAATGTGTTTTATAATTTAATGACTATAACATAGACTGGATATTATAATAAACATCATGAACTGTTATGCTTCTACACTTCCTTTCACAAGGGGACACTGAAGCTACCAGCAGCCAAGGTACCCTCAACGGCACAGTCCAGACTGAGGCTGTGCACAGAATACATCTCTTCAAAGGGAAACATGACAGACAACATTTCTGGTGTCAGGTTGAACAAAATTTGGATGATCTGCTAAACCTCATCTTTAATTTGTTAGATTACTGTTGTTTTACTATTTGATCAGGATATTTGAAAAACATCTTAATCAGGAGAAATTATTATTTCTTGACTAGCAGGTGGTCGCTGGAGGGTTCACTATGGAACTGCCAGCCTGTGAGTCTGAACCTGAAATAGCGCTGAGGTCATTGCTTAAATACTCTGCCCTAAGACCTTCTGGCTCTACCTCGGGTTCTAACTGTCCTCTGTGTATTCACCGTGCCCATCTCCAACGCACTGTCCACCTTGTGGGCAAAGTGATCTGGAACGCAAAGCAGATCACGTCATGACCCATTTTAGACCTCCTTCCTCAGCTCTGGTTTCTTTCAATGACAGTTCTAAGCTCCATACCCTGGCGTCAGCGTCCTGGATTCCTCCGTGCTCAGTCTGATCCGGGACACCTGTGTTTCCCCAGCACTACACTCTCATCGCTCACCGCTTTGCATGGTCTTTTCTCTCCATCTGGAATGTCCTTCCACGTCGTCCTGGGAATTTTTTCATCACTACTGAAATGTTTCTCAGATTCCTCTCCCCAGCAAAGGTGAACGTCTTCTCCTGTGTCTTCACCAAGTCACCCATCTGACCCCTGTGTTGGTATTTCCAGCACTGCTATAGATTACTATCAGTTCTTTGTTTTGTCTACATACTTCATTTCTTACAGGAGTGTGGGCACCTCAAAGGTCAAGTGTCTCCTATTTTCATTTTCATTTTTGATAACTAGCATGGTGTCTGGTGCCCAGAAGACATTTTGTTAATATGTGAAGAATGAATAAAGCCCTTAATCGATTTTCGATCTTGGACTGTGGCATTATCACTTTTCCATTCGGACACCCCCCTTTTCTGTGTCACCAGCCGCCCCTGTGGGCCTGTGATCCCCTTCCCCACATCCTAGCTGGCAGGTTACGTTAGCGACTGTTGTCCAGGAAGGAGGCTTGAAGTCTCCCACCGAATTTTAGAATCTAATCACGTAAAAGGGTAAGAAATTCAATCAAACTGCTGCACAGTTTGTCAGGAAAATAACCTGACAACCGTGGCACGTTTTTATGAGTTTTATCTATGTTCTGGAAAATGGTCTTCTCCTGACCTAGCCGTGACTGAAAAAGCAACATTGTTTCTTAAAACATCACCGGTAAATTTAACAGAGAGACGTTAAGTATTTTATAGGAGAAATCCAAGCCAATATAAGGGAAAAAATTGTCTAGCGTTAAGTTACCATTTTCCTGAACTTTATTCTTCCCAAAAATATAAGCACTAATTATTTGGGAACAGCCGATATGTTCTCTATATAAAGAATCTAAGCCTGTGCAACCACCATTAAGCATTGAGGAAACAGGAGAGAAAATCAGTTTTATCCCCCAAATACTTTTTATGAAGATCATTCCTACAAAGTTTAATTCAAAATTATTTTCTGCTTAGAGTCAAGATGAATTTCTTGGAGTATTAATATCCTACGGATCGTCTCACTTTCTGGCATCATCACAAGCTCTTTTTCTATCACAATTCAGTTAATTTATCTCCTAAGCGTCCTGCGGCAGGGCCATTATGAAGTGGATGCAGGGGTGGGATGCAGTTCAGGCCAAGTTAACCTTCCTGCTCCCGGAGAGACTGACACGCGGTAATTTAATTCCTGTCACCAGACTCCACGTGGGGAGCGCTGACATTACCTCTCATTACTGCAGCCACAAGTCATTATCTCCAAGCCGCCCCTCGTGAAATCTGTACGTGACCCTCTCACACGTGCTCCATACACATGTTGACAAGCAACAGCATCAAGTGTCCATGAAGAAACAGACCATGAAACAAACCTCACAGGAAGCTCATCATGAATACACGGGAGGTTCAGAGGCTCAGTTCCAGCCAATCCCCCACTTCCTTCTTTTTCTCCTCCTTCCTTCCTTCTTTCCACAGTGTTTATCGAGTGCTTACTCTGTGCCAGGCATCGTTCTAAGTATGAGAGACTTACCAGTGCAAAAATAGACAAAGCCCACGCTCTACTGAATTCTGACTTTTCCTCACTGTACGTTACCTTCAGTCACAAAGGTGATTTATTTAATGCCTGCTCTGTTCATGATATGCAAGAGTGAGCCTCGGCTCATGTCTTAATAATAACGTCTTCTGTCTCTGATAGGGATGTACACGCTTCACAATGGATAGATATCATAAATATAGCTTTGCTTTAAAATGATAAAAAAATAACATAACTTCAATACAAATTCGCAAAGAACTCGGGGTAAGGAGTTTGAGGAAATTAAGGTAAGCTGTTCTTAGGAGCTCCAATCTTCCTAACTTAAAAATAGTGCCTCAGAGACTGTCTGTGAGAGGTGCACCCGTTTATGCCGCTCCCGCCTCAGCCCTGGCGCAGGAACAAGGAACGGCATGAAGGAAACTGTCATCTCAGGCAACACCTGCCCCGCCCCATCCAGACTGTGTCCTCCTCCTGTTTGAGGAAAAAGGATAACTAAGGCCGTCAATCATCGTCCAAGAGACTGACCCTCTTAGGAAGACATCTCTCTGTTCCAAGCAGAAAGAAGACTTATTGTGAAAAAAGAAAAGCTCTCCAGCAATAATGACTGGCATTGAAATAATCACTAGGGAACTCGTGAGAGGTCCATCCCTCTCTCTTTGGGAACGAGGAGCTTCGCTCTCTATGCAACCTGGATGGTCAAGCACAGAAACCACGTGTATGAAACCAAGGCTGACTTGGTGTGGCACGGCTAGTTTGCCTTTGGACATACTTGCAACACTGTCTCAAAATTCTAGTTTCTCTGTGGATGACTGTATTGATATTTCTCCTCACAGCCTTGGCTCAATCAGGCGATGGCTCTGACAGGGTAGACAGAGGTCATCAGGTCCATCGTGGTTTCCTGCTTCCCACCTGAAGCCCACTTCAAGCTCCTCTCCACATGGCCCCTGGATGCAAAATCACTCCAGTAAATAAGCATCAAAGCTCCACGCACCCTAAGGTCTCTCTGTATTTCCAGTTCCTTAGTGAGTTACACAGCGTGTTGCTCTTGCTTTCTTTATTGTTGTGGACAACAATCTTGCTTTTGAGTGTATTTATATATTTGTGTGTGTGTGTGTGTGTGTGTGTGTGTGTGTCTTCTAAGGGGAAGGAAGGTGGATTCAGACAGGAGTTGTTCTAGCATCTGCTCAATCTAACTCCTGATGCAAAGTCTTGAAAGAAATTTTTAATTGTCTGAATCCCGGCAGGTTTCGAGCACCTGGGGCCAGGAGCCATGTTTTCTTGGCAATTTGCAGCATGTTGCCAATAAGCACGGATGTTTACTGAATGAATGAATACTTGAATATTGTTGAGTAGTCTTTCTTCCCAAACTATGAACACACGAGTAATATTCAGTCTTCTTTCCCTGAAGTTTACTGACAGGAATTAAAAATGCAAGCAAGTTTAAATGATAACATACCAAGATGGAAGCAGTAAAGGATGAGAAATAACTCAAGAGAACTGAAAATACAACGTCTAAAGCAAAGTTTGATTTCTGGATTCAAAGCAACTGTCAAGTGCTTATCCCAGTAAAGGAGAAATTCTACACTTACAGGTGTCTGTAGTCATGGTTTCACATCCAATGAGAAGATGTGTCATCACCTGCATTAATGACCTAGGCCAGAAAATCACTGCCATACCCAAACGTTAATTTAAACACACACACTATTTCAAGGAGAATTTAGCAAAGAAATTATAGAAATTTACTATTAAAAAAGGAGAACGGTTCTTATATATGATTCTGAATGGGTTGTCCTGCAAGGTAAATTCTCAAGAATTGGGACCTACAGTGCTTCAAATTCTCTGGCAGCTTTATCGCCAAGCTTTACCAAGACTGGACTGGTATTAGTTTGGGAATCTCCTCTTCCAATTAGTGAAAGTAGAGAGATGGGGAGTACATTTCCTCCATTTAATACTAACATTTCTTATAGATTTGGGGGCCAAATAATCAACAAATATTTACTTTGCAGCTACGATGTGAAAAGCTTTATGTGAATCATTATGAAGTATGTATGGCATTGTATAAGATATAGCTTATGGCCTCAAGAAAAGGAAACTCTGCCCTTATGGACTAACACACTAGCAACAATGGGAGTGTCATCAGGCCCACGTGGATATATGGGGACACAAGACTTCTGAAAGAGTGTTGAAAGCAAAAGTATTTTGTGACCAGAATATTTTATACCTCCATAAACCACATATTTATCCATTAATTTAGTCTGTCCCAGGTACAGAGCTACAGAGGTTACTAAAGCAAAATTTCTGAATTTTCCAGTGCACAACCCAATAGAAGGGAGAACCATTAACTGCATAAAGTCTACAAAATGTAGCAGGATGATAACATTTAGAATCCTGAGAGGCAGAAAAGAGAAGAGTGGTTAGGTCTGTATAAATGAGGGTCGTGTGGTCAGCAAATGTTTCATAAAGGATGAAGTATTTCAATAGTATGTGGAAACAGGACAGACGTGAAACCATCCATGCATCAGACTGAAGCAGAGACCATCAACTGTGGAGTGTGATTGTTTCTCTGAGTCTGACACCCCAGCAGAGAGATCAGCATACTAACAAGAGCCTAAAGTGGGCCTCTGGGGAATCCCAGGTCTACACTGGGGCAAAGGGCCTGACCAAGATGCACGACCTTACACCTTGAGATGGGCAGCATTGAGCCATATAACGGTGTGCTAAATATCAGCTGGAGGATAGGTACCCCACGGATCTAATTTGCTAACACTCTTGCATCCTTGCACAGATGTCCACCCCTTCACCTTTTCACTCCTGCAATTACTGGGACTTTTCCAGGAGAGACTGACCTTTGCCTGTCGAGACACACACACACACACACACACACACACATCTAGGTTAACAGACAAGAACAGTGAAGACAGCTGGACATGTTTTATGAAAAGTCTGGAGGTATATTCTCTTTCCAAAGCTTCAAAGATCACCAAACATACAAGACATACACGTGAGTCCCCAAAATGGACTCAAATACACTGCCGTCTTCCTGGACCATGGAAATTCTAATTCGATAGCATCTTTGAGTGATATTCCTTAGTCAACAGTGTGTTAGACCCACAATTTGAGGACTGAATCAGAAAACACATCAATTTTATGTGGTGTATGGGAAATGCCACTTGTGGGATATTTAACCGTTGCACACGTGGACCCCAATAACCTACTGGAATTTTTTTTCATCTGCATCAGTTTCTTATCAATAATAAGTGAAACAGACAATTACCTTTGTCACAGAAGGTTTCATCCTCAAAATTATTATCCAGTTTCAGGGATGTTAGCCTAAAATAAAAGAAAAACACAACTTTATTCTTATATGTATACAAACGGGAAAGGGGGGTTTCTGGAGTCATAGGCACAATTCCAGCTGGTGCCTAGGACCTACTGGGGGGATCTTGTTCTCATCCCCACCCAAGAGCTCATTCCAGGATCTGAGACATGGGAGCTCATCAGTAAATATGTGATTTTTATTGTAAAAAAATCACAAGGTAATTACAAATTAAAATATTACTGAGTTTATAATTGGTAAATATTAAGTTGGGTGTATTTTGTAAGAGAACAAACATTATACATTTAATGTCATTTAACAATATACATTGGAATATGTTAATAAAATCCATCAAACTCTCAAAAGTCAATAATATATATATATCACAACATTTGAGGAGTTAAAATGATTTTTATATATGCATTTTAAAAAATCCGAATATTTATTCCTTTGGTTAATTCTTAAATATTTTAGGCTGCTATTTTTATGTAACTAGTGTGTACTGATTCTACATATGCTTACTTTTGTCCACCTCATGTCCCATTTTCTTATTCTCAATTGTTTATTGCTACCCATACGTGCTCCAAAATGTTCCACATTAATTACTTTGATTATGTACTTTCTCAAAATTGGTATGCGTCCTCCACTAATTTCCATCCCTATTTATGCAAATCTAACCATCCTTAAGACACAACAAAATTCCTCCTTCACAAAGCCTTTTCTGATTCCATTCTTAAAATTTGTTCTCACTTCACTAAATCCTCACCAAACTTAACTATGCTCCTTATCAATGTTCACCTCTGTGTGATGGTGGGAGGTGACGTCACATGGCTAGATTTCATTGCATAGGTTCCCATCAGCTTGGGGGATCTTGAGAAGGGTCACTGTACTGGTATCACTGCAGCACTGGCACAGTGACGTGTACAGAGCAGACAGCTGATGACGTATGTAGGCATTTATTCCTGGCCTCATTGCAAACTATTAAAGAAATATTTCACCAAATTGTTTAACTTACTTGAACTGAGGTGAGGACAAAATTATCAGACACAATAATCTGCTCTCTGAGGGCAACTGCAATTGGCTTTACAAATACCCTAAAATTTAAAATGTTTGTGAATTAAATTATGTTTTAATAGGCTACTTGAGGTTCATGTTTTGATCATTTTTTCTAATTTTAAACGTACAAAAATCCATATTTTTTTGTGTAAAATGAATAGTTAATTTGCTCAACAAAGATACAAACACAGTCATAACACATGTGCTGAAAAGCTGTAGAAAATTAAAACAACTCGAGAGCCCATACCCGTGAAACGCTATAATCACAATTCCAAAAAGCACCAACAGGAATGAAAGCATTAGTTAGCTAATGCATTTTGAATGCTATGGAAGAATATAGTCACTACAAATACATAGCAATAACTTACACCAAATTTAATCCACGAGTTCGTTAAATTTTAATCATCAACATAGTACATTTTGGTCCATGTTAGCATTTTAATGCCAACACAGATATCCATTTCTTACAGAAATGTGTAAATTGTGTTGTTTTCATTTATATTTCCACAGACAAAGGCTGCTTTTTCCAGTAGCTCTTTACCAGAAGAAGTCTGGGATGCATCGAATTACATGAGGCTCTCCAGGCCCTTTACGTGTTGTGTCAAAATTAAGAAAGTTTTATTTTAATGGGTTAGCTAGTTCTCTGATAGTAGTCTGGTTAAAATGGTAAGCAGACAGGATAAAATCGTAAGGTAAGACAAAACTCGTATATATCTATTATAAGTGAGAAACCATGGTGAGAACATTGGGATGATTAAATGTTTTAAAAAGAGCTCATCCAAACACTTATTTTTATCCAGGATCCTGAGGAGAAATCCTGTCCAGAGCTAACCATAAGGGATCACACAGTGGGCCTCTGTGTGGATCGTACTGCCACCCAGGGCTCCTGTATGACTAAGAACACTGACCATACTTATGGGTGGAAAGCAGCCACCGTGGTACTGTAAGGAGAAGACAGTCAAGACCTATATATGGTCATGGCATTGCCCACAGACATCTTCACAGAGAGTAAAAGGACATCGCACCTGTGGCATATTTGATTCTGAAAGTTTCCTCTTTTGTTTTCTTAGCATATAGTTCATCTTGATTTTCGTTCAACTATTTATTCTAAAGTCTGTTGCTCAAACCGTTGATCCTGCGCCTTCCTGCTCATCACCTGGACCGTCAGCCGTGCGTCTTCCATCCCCCCGCAGCCAACTCATCCTCCCTACCCTGCATGGCTCAGCCTCTGCTCTATCTCCAGACATTACTGCCACCAGCCCTCAGTATATTTGTATGTGTCTGTGTGTGTGTGTGTGGTGCAGGGTGCTCCACGGTCTTTTGAAAGAGCCTTCCATGCTACTTAATTATAGTGATGTAAAGAACTGTCACACGGCATCATTATTTTAACTTAATGAAGTCTTTCTTTTAGGAAATAGGTCTATACAAATAAGGTAAGGATGTTGTCATATAAGTGAGTAATACTTCGTTCAGGAGAAGCCGTGTTGACATTATTTGGATTTTTAGACGACCTCAGAAACTAGAAAGTATCTGATCTGGGAGACTTAGGCACAATCAGATATCTGGGACAGTGGAAGCAGAGGTGAGGGTGTGAAGATGCTGCAGTGCTGCTCTGGGGAGAGGAGGGGTCTCGAGCCAAGACATGCAGGAAAAGGCAGGACGCAGACCCCTAGAGTGTCCAGAGGGAACAAACACTGCCCCGCAAACCCCCCGAACTGGAGACTCTGGAAGATAATAAATGCGTGCTGGGGTAACCCACGCTGTGGTGGTTTTTACAGCAGCAGTAATGAGCTAACGCATCTGCGTTCGGTGGGTAAAGGCAAGCTGCTTCCCTTTAATCAGAGACTTTCTCATCAGCGAGGTGTAACTTCCTAACACTCGGCAAGACCGAGATTGACCACCAAGCCAAGCTTGTATTGTTTTGTCCCAAGAGCTGTAAGCACAAAGTGATATAATTTATTTGGTCTGTGGATTAATAATATTTTGGCATTCACCATTTACAAATGAAACAGAAACCACGATCCACTTCACCTGTGTTAGGAATTTAAATCAAATTATGAGACAAATGGGACTAACTAGTCAATTAAAACAATCGGTTAGAATATAAAAATGATTAGGCCTGTATCATAAATATAATCCCCTAAGGCCAACGCAGCAATGCTCTATTCACACAGCTAATTCTATCCCATACCTGATGCAAAGGGGTCTGTTGGTCGTAACACACACAAAGACAATGAGAGTCACGACACTTGGATTTTTTTTCTATCGTCATCGACACAATGAAAATGTTAGACAAGATATCTTGCTAACTTTAAAGTTTGCATTTTGGATTCTTCAGTAGTGATAGCTCAAGCAATTTGGGGATAGTGGCAAAATGTTCTACAGAAAAGCTGTACACCTGAAACTAACACAACATTGTTAATCAACTGTACTCCAATATAAAATTAAAAATAAAATAAAATACATATAACATTTAAAAAGATATAAATATAAGCAATCTTACATTTTCTTCAAGGATCACAGTGTATAAAAGGTGGAGGGTACACAGGTTTGATGCACTTGATATCCAGCTGCCAAAATACTGAAATTAGGGGACAGAAATCCCCCATTTCTATCCCTATTCTAGTGACTCCTTTTTATGGGAGCTAACTCCATGTGAGATATTTCATATACGTTTTCTAAACTGTCATTACAATTTTACCTAATGGACATATCATTACATTTTTGTACAGACTGGAAACAATTTACCCAGAATTACAGGGAAAGGGATCAAATACAGATCTGTTTGATAATAAAGCTCCCATTTTTTTTACGCCCTCACTTTCTCTGCTAACTTTGTCATCAAGGAAAAAGGGACTCTTTCCTTGGGCCACCACTGTTCTTGTATAACCCATCCCAGACCAACCAACAAATCTCTCTCTACTATCATCTCTCCAGTGTGTAAAGAGTCATGTTCTGTTTGGTGGTTTCTCTTCATAGTCTGGAATATTGTCCGCTATAGTACATTTAATAATTTTGAATAAGTGAACGAATGGGTTCCTTCATTCTGTGTAAACTCCCTAAGATTTAGTTAATTTTCTGCAATATTTTAATTTCTATCAGAAACTCAGGAGAATGAGTGAAAATCAACACGTTTATCTTTTAGGGACATAAGAAAAAATAATTGGCATTCTTACTGTAAAGCTAAACAGATACAGGCAAAATAACATTTCAGAGGTTCTGCATCCCTGGACGTGATGGAAGAGGAGACAAGGGAATGAGTGTCTATTGTGTTTCGTCACTAAAATACTTGATTTTTCCGCAATGTTTAATCCCCTGCTCTTCCTTTTGCTTTTCCTTAGCTCCATCCACGTAGGTGGGTCCTACAGGCGATGCATCCAGGCACAGCGTACACAATACAACCCAATATTTAGGTGACCAGCTTTAGGGTTCCTATTATCGCTACTAGCATGCAGGACTGGTCTTGGGTGAAATGCAAGGAAACAGTTTGTCTTTGGTTTTCCCTCTCTGCATTCTATGTCCCTTCCTGCAAGATTTTGTCTAACCCGCCTTTCATGGTGGTATTCTGCCAGAAAGCCATTTTATCTCCTTTAGTGAACCCATCAAAAGCCTAGAAAAGCCTAAAAGTCTAAAAAATGCCGAAATTGCTTCGTTTATCTGTCAGGACATTCAAACCTCTCCGAGGCCGGAAGTCAAAAAAGGGTCTGAAAGGGAAAATGATATCAGAAATAGATCACCTTGACAGGAATTGCTCCATTAAATCTCTCGCTCGCTGCAGGAAGGTCTAGGGTCTGTGAACCCCACTTAGTCCTATAGAAGCAAGAGCTAGAAAACCCAGATGGTGAGAAATCCAATCCGCTTTTTCACTGAAAATAAATCACGGCCCTTTTGATTTTACTTCCTATACACACTTACTCAAAATCACGTATGATTAATTGAGCCAGGACGTCCGTGTAAGGAAGGGGTTTTGCAAAACTCTCACTATTGGTTGCCATCCCATCACCCTTGTTCCAGATTTAATCAACCCACTTGGACCCCACCGTATCATTACACCTCAGCATCTGTGAACTGAGCATCAAATCAGGCCATCCGGCCAGGGCACCAGGACTGCCAAGCGAGGCCATCCTCCCCAGGTCACTGCACATGTACCCTCGGGGCTCCATGGAGCTGATGTCAACAAACACTGCTTACTGAACTTCTCACTTGTCTTATACACCACCCCCAAGACGATTTTATCATAAGTAGATTTTCAACAAAACTAATCAGTTACATGTATAACCAAATGCTTTCATTTGTTTAGCACGTCAATAATTTCTGTGTAAGATTTGGAAAGGTCATGGGTGAAGACACTGATACCTGAGATTTTCTTTGTGGAAATATATTTCATAAAAGATTAAACATTTTAATGGCAACTAAACTATTCAGATTTTACTTTTTGTCAGGTTTATTTCAAGTTGCAATTATTCAGTAATTTTATTTCTTCCAATAAACTTATTCTGAAAAATTTCAATCTTATACTTTAAATATCTTAGACCTGTAGTCATTTTTTTCTTTATAACAGATAATAATGTGTTTTTCTCTCTCTGTCTTCTGTGATAAGATTAACTAGATTTATTTTGTTTTAAAATTTTATTTTTTCATCACTTAAGCTTTTGTCTTTGTGATTTACTCTATTGTATGTTTACTTTTTAATCGATTATGCCTTTTTTGTTAATATTTTCTTTTTTGGGGGGAGATTGATATGCCACTTTTTCTATGTGCTTGAAATATGAGAATACATCATTGGCATCTACTTTTTCCCCAACATGTATGACAAATTTCCCTTTGAGTATATTTTGCTGAATTCCAGATGTTTTGATTGCTTTCATTTATTATTTAAATGAAAATATAATGTATATTTTCTTTTGTATTTCTTTCCTTTAACCTCTATATTAGTTACAAGTGTTTTAATTAATTTCCAGGCAGTTATGGACTATCTAGTTATTGTTATTTAATTAATTTCTAGCTTAATTTCAGTGAAGTCAGTATACATATCCTGAATAATTCAAATCCTTTGAAAAATCGTCCAGGCTTTCTTTGATAATCACTTTTGATAAATGTTTTCTGTGCATTTGAAAGAATGTGAATTCTGTCATCATCAGGTAGTATTCTTTATCATCTATATATGCTATGACCTATTATATATCTATTAGGTCAAGTTTGTTAATTATGCTGTTCAGATTTTCTAAATGCTTACAGAACATTCTTTCTGCTTCTTATTCATCAGCAATTTAGACAGACACAGTGCCTCTCACCATATTTGTAGATTTTCTATTTCTCTTTTTTTGGGTTTTTTTTTTTTTTTGCGGTATGCGGGCCTGTCACGTTGTGGCCTCTCCCGTCACGGAGCACAGGCTCCAGACACGCAGGCCCAGCAGCCATGGCTCACGGGCCCAGCTGCTCCGCGGCATGTGGGATCTTCCTGGACCAGGGCACGAACCCGTGTCCCCTGCATCGGCAGGCGGACTCTCAACCACTGCGCCACCAGGGAAGCCCTATTTCTCTTTTTAATTGTGACTACTTTTGCTTATAGTATTTTGAAATGAAGTTATTTGGTACATACAGATTTAGAAATAAGAGGGTGTCCCAGTATTTTGACACTTTTATTCTTATGACACATCCCTCTTTATCTCTAGTAAGGCTTATTCCCTGAAAGACAATATTGTCTGATGCCTGTAGAGCTATACCAGATTTCCCCCGGCTAGTGTTTTCAAGGAATGTCAATTTTAAAAAAACTTCTACTTCTAATCATTCTGTGCCCTTCATTTCATCTTATAGTTCTGCCTGAAGAACCCTCTTGGATACTTCCTGTGTAGCTGCATTTGTGATGTACCCTGTAGTCACTGTACATCTGATAACGTCATGACATCTTCATATTTGGAGGAAGTTTTCACTGGGTTTAAAGCGCTAGGTGGACAGTTTTTGTTTGTTCATTTGTTCTGTTTTGGGCGCTTTGGCATATCCATTTCATTTCCTTCCAGCTTGCATTGGTCAGTCTCACTGTATCTCTGTTCAAGGTAATGCTTTTTTGTTCTTGAGCTGCTGGGAATCATTTTTCTTCAAATCTGCTCTCTGTCTCTAGTTTCTACAGCTCAAAGTTGGTAGACGTAACTTGGTTTTCTTCGTATTTATCCTGTTTGGATTTCACTTGGATATTTAAACCAATAGCAACATCTTTGATAATTTTTGTAAAATTATCAGCCATAGCTCTTCAAATTTTCCTTTTGGCATAATCTCTACTCTCTTTATGAAATTCCAGTTGTACATGTAATCTGACTATGTCACACATGTCTCTTATGCCCTTTCCATTATTTTTTTTTCTTTCCTACATCTCTGCTTCATTTTGAGTAATTTCTACTGAACTGCATTCTACTTGACCATTCGTTTTAGTGTACAAATTTCTGTGGAGCCTACCAATTGAGGGATTAATTTCTATTTCATCTTTCAGTTCTAGAATATATATTTCATTATTTTAGAAGTCTGATTTTCAGTTTTAATTGTTCCTATTATGCTCCATTCTCTTAAACATATTAATCCTGGTTATTTAAAGTCCTCGTCTGCTCTAACATCTGAATCACATCAGGTGTTCTTTTATTCTCTGGGTTTTTTCCCTCTTAGTTACTTATCATTTGTCTTCATCTGTGAAAATAGCAAATACTATTTGATTTAACACTGAACATCCTTAACACAAAGTTGTAGAAACTTCAGATAATGTTACCCTCCATCAGGTAATAAGCACCCTTCCTCTGCAGCCAGAAATGGCTGGCCACCTTTATCCAATCCGCCAACAGGCTGATCTGAATTGAGACTCAATTGCTGTTTTTGAAAATTTAATCTACTCCCTATTTGCCCCAGATCCTACAGCCCAACAGGACTTCCAACTGAGAGTCTGGAGATTCTTTTTCTTTGTTTGTTTTTCCTACCAATAAAAACATGGGGGAACTGTACTCTGCTTTTCAATTTTGCTGTTTCGTTTTTACGCGTGTAGCTTCATGTTTGGCAGTTGTCTTCAAGGAAGACTATCTGTGTGCTTAGGTCTCTCAACTATTCAACTGTCCAAGTTTGTAACTCGGGCCCTGACCAACCACCAATTCTCTGATTGCTCTGTCCCCAGTGATAACCTTCTGCCGGGGCCACACCTGATCCCTCAGACACCAGCTCATAATGACGTTCAGTCAATGTTCCAGGTACAAAGCGTATCCTCAGGTTCCCTCTCAAAGTGTCTACAATTACTAGCATCTTAATCCCCTTAGAACTTCTTCCTTCTGCACATATCTCTTTACCCCTTAATGCATGATTTTATAACTTATTTGACTTTTCTAGCTTTTCTCACTTGCATTATTGAATTGCTATAAAATTATCCAAATCTACATTTTTTTTTAGCAACAGGCCTTCTCTTACGTATATATCATATGGAATTCAAAGCATAATTTCTCAAGTTAATAAGTATCAACTAAATCATTGTCATTCTCAGAAACTGCATGCAGAAAATAGCAAACACTCTTTCTTTAAAAATATGTAAATAACATTTTAAAAACAGAGATTAGCCCACAGATTATATAATCTATATGATACACCTCAATTAATCAGACAAAAAAGCAAAAAATTGTAAGAAAATGAGATTTATTAGGTTCACTGTCGTGATAAATTAAATACTATGATAATATAATTTGTTGCTTGCAAAGAAACTGATTAACAGAGTCATGATGTCGACATGCCTACACACATAGGACCACGTTGTACTTTCTTAATGTTATAACTACACTCACAGACTGTAGTTCTTACCTAACACTCTACATGACAGAAGCATCTACGGAGCTCTTACACTAGTGATCTCTAATTTTGTTGCAGTATGGATATCACATCCCTGAAAACTTCTCTGTGAAACACCAATATATGCACACCAATTCATTTATATAATTTGAATAAACAACTTAGGATTTAAGTAACATTTTCAAATACTGTGTGTGTGTGCATTTAAAATATGAATCAAAAAAGAGATTTTAAAAGTATGAGATGGAATAATTAAAATTAGATGCTGTATTTTTTTCTCAAATCCTAACCAGTTAACTTGTACATAAACTGTGCTATGTATGCCCATCTTTCTGACCACTGATATTAAAATGCATGTGCCTGCCTATGGTCACCTGATCTATGACAAAGGAGGCAAGAATACACAATGGAGAAAAGACAGCCTCTTCAGTAAGTGGTGCTGGGAAAACTGGACAGCTACAGGTAAAAGAATGAAATTAGAACACTCCCTAACACCATACACAAAAATAAACTTAAAATGCATTAGATACCTAAATATAAGGCCAGACACTATAAAACTCCTAGAGGAAAACACAGGCAGAACACCCTTTGACATGAAGAACCTAGGGGTAAGACGGGAATAAAGACGCAGACCTACTAGAGAATGGACTTGAGGACATGGGGAGGGGGAAGGGTAAGCTGGGACAAAGTGAGAGAGTGGTATTGTATATATGGACATATATACACTACCAAATGTAAAATAGCTAGCTAGTGGGAAGCAGCCGCATAGCACAGGGAGATCAGTTCGGCGCTTTGTGACCAGCTAAAAGGGTGGGATAGGGAAGGTGGGAGGGAGGGAGACGCAAGAGGGAAGAGATATGGGGACATATGTATATGTATA
Source organism: Globicephala melas (assembly GCF_963455315.2). Classification (NCBI taxonomy): domain Eukaryota; kingdom Metazoa; phylum Chordata; class Mammalia; order Artiodactyla; family Delphinidae; genus Globicephala; species Globicephala melas. The sequence goes on along the minus strand of NC_083319.1, from coordinate 114,284,278 downwards.
AATGATTCACTTTGTTATAAAGCAGACACTAACACACCATTGTAAAGCAATTATACTCCAATAAAAATGTTAAAAAAATAAAAAATAAATCATAGCAAGATCTTTTTTGATCCACCTCCTAGAGTAATGAAAATAAAAACAAAAATAAACAATGAGGCCTAAAATTAAACTTAAAACTTTTACACAGCAAAGGAAACCATAAACAAAGTGAAAAGACAACCCACAGGATGGGAGAAAATATTTGCAAATGAAGCAACCGACAATGGGTTAATCTCCAAAATATACAAACAGCTGATGCAGCTCTACATCAAAAGAAAAAAACAAACAACCCAATCAAAAAACGTGGAGAAGATCTAAATAGACAATTTTCCAAAGAAGACATACAGATGGCCAAAAAGCACATGAAAAGATGCTCAACATCACTATCAGAGAAATGCAAATCAAAACTACGATGAGGTATCACCTCGCACTGGTCAGAATGGCCATCATCAAAAAGTCCAAAACAATAAATGCTGGAGAGGGTGTGGAGAAAAGGGAACCCTCCTACACTGTTGGTGGGAATGTAAATTGATACAAACACTATGGAGAACAGTATGGAAGTTCCTTTAAAAAGTAAATATAGAACTATGATATGATCCACCAATCCCACTCCTGGGCATATATCTGGAGAAAACCATAATCCTCAAAGACACATGCACCCCAGTGTTCATTGCAGCACTATTTACAATAGCCAGGACATGGAAGCAACCTAAGTGTCCATCGACAGATAAAGGGATAAAGAAGATGTGGCAAATATATACCATGGAATATCATTCATCCATAAAAAAGAATGAAACAATGCCATTTGCAGCAACATGGATGGACCTAGAGATTATCATACTAAATGAAGTTAAGTCAGACAGAGAAAGACAAATATCATATGATATCACTCACATGTGGAATCTAATTTAAAAATCATACAAATGAACTTATTTACAAAACAGAAACAGACTGACAGATATCGAAAACAAACTTACCAAAGGGGAAACGTGGAGCGCGGGGAGGGATAAATCAAGAGCTTGGAATGAACACACACACAGTACTATACATAAGACATAACCAAGGATGACCTACTATATAGTACAGGGAACTCTACTCAATATTCTGTGATAACCTATATGAGAAAAGAATCTAAAAAAGAATGAATGTATGTATAACAGAATCACTTTGCTGTACACCCGAAACTAACAAAACACTGTAAATCAACTAGACTCCGATAAAACTAAAAAATTTTTTAAGAAGCATGTGCCCAAACCCTGCTTTAATCAGTTTAATGTGACTCATCAGCTCCTGTAATTTTAAAAGCTCAGCAAGTGGGTCTAAATCTTATTTCAGGTTGAGAGTCACAGTTCCAATTGTTTGTCAGTATTTCTTTTGTCTAATAATTCAGGAGATAACTTTAGCACTGTTGAAGAGTTAACAGCATAGGCAATATTCTTCCACTCTGCTTTAGTAAATATAATCTACGCTTCCCCCTGAGTAATCCAAAAAGCCAGATTTAAAATATCTCTATTAGACAGCTTTGCACTCTATGTGGTTGTGACACAGCAGGCAGGGAAATGTACAAATAAAGACCCCTTTCCCCCGTAAAGAATATGAAAAGAAATGCAAAAGGATACATCCACTTAATCCTATAACTTCTTTTTTTCAATCCTATAACTTTTTTAAAAAGCCATGTAACTATATAAAAAATTTTCCACCATGTCTTAACTTTGGTTATCTTTACATAGTGGGAATTTTTTGTTGTTGTTTCCTTACCTATATTACATGTGTTATAAGAAAACTATTCACAAGACACAGAAGTAACAAGATGTGAAATGAAGTTGGGCCACCTCTATGCCTCACTGTATGGTGACTGCATCAGTGTGTCCTCTCTCAACTGTAAAATATCTGGTGTGAATGACAAGTAAGTTCAAGTAAGGTTGCACCAAGGTGTTATAACACCGCCTCCTCCATAAAAAAATAAAGACGTGCATAGTTTCCCCTTTTACAGGTGCATTTTTCCACGTTGAAGCAAGCACCTTATTCAGTCCTAGTAATCACAGTGACTACGAGTCAAATCCTTATTAATTGCTGTGGTATCAATAGTGGATTCTATTACAAGTAACATATTTTCTATGCTAGAACATTTCTGATGCTAAATAGTAGGCATGTAGTATGATATTTTATTTTTCTTAATTCTGTAATTACTTATAAATTATCCAGTATTCAAATCCATATTATATGTATTTCATATAAAAATAAAGATATAAATATATACAAAACACAAGGGCCAAGTATGACTAAGTGTAGTTAGGGACTTCTACTTTTATTTTCAAAGCTAACTTTTAAGAAAGATTCTTATTATTTTTTTAATGGTTTGAATCAAAAGAGGAAAAATCTGTTAAATTTCCTTTCATATATTACCTTAAATGGCAAAAGAAACGACAAGAAATGTATTGTTTGTAACTTTCTAGGGATTTTAGTGCAACTAAATGAATTACCAAAACTACACGTGCTGGGTTTCCCTGGTGGCGCAGTGGTTGAGAGTCCGCCTGCCGATGCAGGGGACACGGGCTCGTACCCCGGTCCGGGAAGATCCCACATGCCGCGGAGCGGCTGGGCTCGTGAGCCATGGCCGCTGAGCCTGCGCGTCCGGAGCCTGTGCTCGGCAGCAGGAGAGGCCACGGCAGTGAGAGGCCCGCGTACCGCAAAACAACAACAACAACAACAAACTACGCATGTTATATCCCACACATGTCCTACTTTATTGTGCATGCATTTTAAACAATATATTTTATAGTTAAAATAGAAATAATGTTTTCTTCTTCTTATGATAGTTTTTATTCCTCAGGTAACTTTTTTCCCCAAATATTTCTGCAAAGGCACATTTAACTTACGCCTGAGTGCTGTCAGTATCATGGCAACGTGAGACATTGTTTCAGCCTCTCCCCTTCAATCTACAACCAGCGACACACCCACCACTCAGCAAAGGTTCCCCTGCCCAACACACCAAGATGCAGGAGAATCCCACACACCGTGCATCTCAAGGTGGGTGGGCTGGAACCCATGGAGGATGCAGACTGGGGGAACGGTGGCGGCAGGGCCCCATGTCCTGTCCCCTGGCAGTGGTGGCTGACCCTGCAGCCCCAGCAAACCCTGTGCAGTAGGGGAGGTGGTGCACACGACCCCAGCCTCTTGTGCCTGCCGCACTCATGGCCACAGAGAACCGGGTACCAGTGACAGCAGGGCCCATGGCCCTGCCCCTCCAGTTGTGAAGTAGCTAGACTCAGCGCCCCGCCTGCCACATGGCGTACCCACTAACGCAACAACCCTGGAGACGGCACAGAAGCCATGACCTTGGCTTCCTTCCCCTGCCATCCCACAACAGCAGTGCCCACAAGCCCATCACCAGGGATGCAGTGCAGGGGCCCACCTTCCCTGTGGCCCAGGCAGTGATGCCGGTGACAGCAGTGACCTCAGAGCCACAGGCAGTGACAACAAGGGCGTACAAGTGGCACCTCTAGCAAATGGGGGAACGGGAAATGGCTGCTTCTCGGCTATAACCAGTCAGCTCAGGTGAGAGGAAGCGAAACGTGTGTGCTATAGCACCACCTACTGTAAAACAAAAAGCCTTTAGTCAGAATCAGGTAAAAACGCTTTACCTGAAGGACAGAGGTGTTGGCTACTCCGAATGCACTGGCAGAGGGAGAGCCCATCAAACACCATGAAGAACCACAGTGACACTGGATCACGGAAAGAAAAGGACAATTCTCCAGAAACGAAACCTAAGTCACAGGATATCGTGATCTAACAGAGAATCCAACATTGTTGTCATGAAGAACATCAATGACAGTTTTTTCTACTTTCCAGCTTCTTTGCTCCTATGTTCTACTCTCTAAGAAATTCCCTTATCCTTATGTTCCAAATCTTTTCTAGAAAGTGTTACTTTTGTTATATTTTAGAATTTCAAGGCACCTTTTTTGTTCTCAATATGTGTCATAGTGTCATTGTTGTAATATGTTTTCTCTGGTGATACTAATGCTTAAAATTTTTTCTTCTTTCTTGAATCTCTGTTTACTTCATACATATTGGTTTTTTTCCCTTTAGTTTATTTCATGTTAAAGTCTTCTCCCCACCTCCCAGACACCCAGTATTACCTGTTTATTTGTTCATACTCACCAGTGGTTAATTACAAAAAAAAAAATCACAAATATGAATTGTTGACTATGATATGCTAAAATAAAGAGAAGAAAATGAATAAAAAAAGAAAAAGGTAGAAATGAAGAGATATTGGAAAATTACTTGTGATGCAATATGACTTCTAACCACAATGTCCCAAACCATGAAGTATATGTACAAATTATAAATTCTGACTATGAAAACTGGGAAAAACAATGGTTACTTCCAGATTACTTGAACAATACAGATACAGAAACATATATATGAGGAGACATGCAAGGAGTCAATGAAAATTTGAAAAAATAAACGGATAATAAAATCTCTAATAAATAGAATCTCTTGGAAAACAAGTCTGATTTTAGAATATCACAGTTTCATAGTCAATAAAATTAGAATTTGAACTAAGTATAAACAAATTTCCAGAAGACAAGGGGTCCTAAACTAGTATCTAGATGATATTCAAATGGAGTAATCATTCTTCACCACAACAGTAATAAGAATCAATTTGTTTTCACCAGCTTATACAATAGTCATTATGGAAGGAATACTACTGGTTTCTTTTCACATTTTATGTCAATACTGAAATGACAGACTTTTCATTCTAATCCATCTGCAATTGTTAATGGAACAGTTTCCATTTAATTTTTATCTCACTGCATTGCAAGCTTTTCTTTATTGTTTTTAAATGGACAGAGTAAAGCTTATTTTTAAAAAGTAATCAATTTGGCATGGCCATAAGAATATTAAAATATTTCTTTCTTCCTAATAGAAAATTATAAGCTTTGGAAGGCAACATGGAGTCCAGAAATTAATGTACAGAGAATCTTTTAGACAATAAGCATCAGATCTTTTACAATGGAAAAACCACTTTAATACATAGCTGTGCACATATGTGTGTTTGTGTGTATGCATTTAAATTTCTGTAAAAAGTTTATTAAGTATTCTAATGCATAATTCACTGACAGTAAATTTTCAAGCATTTAGCCATATTTCTGAAAGCATTTCTTGCAGTCTTAAAATGTACATACACAATGAAGCGCTTATTTCAATAATATGTATACATGTTTTCTATGTTAAATAAAGTACAAAGATATTTTTCAAATTTATGAGGATTAATTTAATATGATTATATTAATGGTGTCTTGTATATGTAAGTGTACAAACTGAACTCCCAATTCAAACTTAATCCCATTTGAACAAAATCCCAAAATACATGGTGCAGAAAAATGTCTAAATTTGAATCCCATAATTTCAGAAGGCATTGACAAAATAAATGGGATTGATCGAAGCCCCACAACTGATTATGTTTATATTTAGACCTACTTCATGTAGACCAAGATCAAGATGTTGTTTGACAGACTGGGTTAAAGAATGAGGTTTCATGGGGAGGGGGACAGCTGATATTTATTTTCTGTAAAGACTACATTAGAAAAAAATAGAGTGTGCACATGAGGATTCTGACGGGTCCTACTGCTATAGCATGGAGAACTATATTCAATATCCTGGGGTAAACCATAATGGAAAAGAATACAAAAAAATGTATAACTGAATCACTTTGCTATACAGCAGAAATTAACACAACACTGTAAATCAACTATACTTCAATAAAATAAGAAATAACAGAGAATTCTCTGAAGTTTCAGAGCTACTAAATATCACAGTAGATGCTACTGAGGCTGTGAACTGTCTTTACAGATGCCAGACTGGCCTCCATCTACCATCCACGTGGAATAATACATGCAGCTTTAGTGAGGCAGCTCTGACATCATGATATGATGATATATGACATAGTTAGGGATTCTTCCCATATCCTTTTTTTGTTAATAAAGTAGATTCAAATTTTATTTTATTTTTATTTTTTAACATCTTTATTGGAGTATAATTGCTTTACAATGGTGTGTTAGTTTCTGCTTTATAACAAAGTGAATCATTTATACATATACATATGTCCCCATATCTCTTCCCTCTTGCATCTCCCTCCCTCCCACCCTCCCTATCCCACCCCTCTAGATGGCCACAAAGCACCGAGCTGATCGCCCTGTGCTATGCAGCTGCTTCCCACTAGCTATCTATTTTACATTTGGTAGTGTATATATGTCCATGCCACTCTCTCACTTTGTCCCAGCTTACCCTTCCCCCTCCCCATATGCTCAAGTCCATTCTCTAGTAGGTCTGCATCTTTATTCAAATTTTATTTTTATCGTGAATAAATTAAAGAGATTTATAGACTCACCTAACTCAGTCTCCTGCAACAATATACTTGCTCTCTTTATTATGGAATAAGTTAAAAAGAAGGTATAATTTGGAAACATTTTACCTTCTATAAAATAAAAAGAAGTGACGGTAGATGGTGATTTGAATTCAAATGAATAAATAAGGAGAACCAGTAAAGAAACTTATATGGTAAAATCAAAAGGTAGAGACTAGCATAAGGGAAAAAAAAAAAAAAAGACCTAACTATATTCTACTTACAAGAGACACTTTATTTCAAAAATAAAAATAGATTGAAATTATAATCACAAAAAAAGTTACATCTTGCAGACAGTAACCAAAAGAGAACTGAAGCATCTATGCTATTATTGAAATAGACCTCAAGGCAAAAATTACTGAGTGAAAGGACATTTTATAATAATCAAGAAAACATAAAATTTATAAAAGTGTATGTGCCTAACATGAGAGACCTTACAGCTTTAGAACACTTTCCTCAACAAAGCGGAATACATGTTCTTTTCTAGTGCACTTGAAACTTTGTCTGGGATAGGTACATGTTAAGACATACAACAAGTCTTAATAAGTTCCAAAGGACTGAAGTAATACAAATTATGTTCTCCTACCATAATGGGCTGAAAACAGAAATCAATAACAGAAGAAAATTCTGGACATTCATAAGTATGTGAAAATTAAATAACACACTCTGAAATAAAATAGGTTAAAGAAAAAATTAAGAGGAATTTGAAAATACTTTAAGATAAATTAAAATGAAAACAGACCAAAATTTATGAGATGGAGCTAAAGCAATGTTTACATGCAATTTTATAGCTACAATCACTTATAGTAGAAAGAAAAAGATGTCAAAAAAATCAAATTTTCAGCTAAAGAACTGGAAAAAGAATGGCACACTAAACACAACACAAGCAGAAGGAAGGAAATAATAAAAAACAGAAATATATGAAATATAGAAGAACATAGATATTGACAAAAGCTAAGTTGGTTCTTTGAAAAATGAACACAATTGGCAAACTATTAGACAAATAAAGAAAAAAGAGAGAAGACTGAAATTATTATAATCAGAAATGAAAGAGGGAACATTACTACCAACCTTATAAAAAGAGTTGTAAGAAAATACTATCAACAGTTGTATGTGAGTTGTATGTGAGTATATTAGATAAATTTGATGAAATAAACAAATCCCTAGAAAAACAGAAACTACCAATATGGATTCAAGAAAAAATAGAAAATTCCAATGGGCCTTTAACATGGAAAGAGCTGTAATTTGTAATCAAGTAATTATCCAGGACCATATGGCTTCACTGGTGAGAGTTCCACCAAGGATTTAAAGAAGCTAATCCATTTCAATTTCTTTTTAAACAATCAAAAGGAATTCATACTTCTCAAACTTGCTCTTGGAGCCCAGTATTTTCCTGATGTCAAAACCAGAGAATGACAGCACAAGAAATGAAAGCTACAAATCAATATCCTTTATGAATACTGATACAACAGTTCTCAAGAAAATACTCCCAAACCCAATTGACAAACATTTAAAGATGATTAACTAGCATATCTAATCAGGACTTATCCAGGAATGCAAAATTGGTTCAATTGGTAAAGTTGATCAATCCAATATACCATATTAATAGAATAAAAGACATAAGGCACATGGTAATCTTAACACATTCAGAAAAAAAATTTTTTTGACAAAATCCACCTTCCTTTTACGATGAAACAACTCAAGCTAGAAACAGAAAGGAACTTCCTAAACTTTAAAAAGGCTGTCTATAAAAAAACTCACAGTTAAAATCTATTTAATTATGGGAAGAGTTGAAGACGAAAAGCTTTTGCTTTGAGATCATAAATAAGACAAAGGTATACACTCTTGACAATGACCCCTACATGACAGAGAAGCGCATAAAAGGCATCCAGACTGGAAAGTGAGAAGTAAAACTATCTCTATTTGCAATGAAATGAACTTTTATAGAGAAAATCCTCAGGAACCCACCAAAGAAAATTCTATAAAAATTAATGACAAGTTAGGCAAGGTATGGGATACAAAATCAATGGAAAAAAATTAATTTTGTTTCTTTTATACTAATCAATCTGAAAATGAAATTTAAAAAATTATAATAGGATCAAAAAGAGTAAAATACTTAGGAATAAAGTTAAAAGAAGTGCAGGACTTGTGCACTGGAATCTACAAAATATTACTGAAATTAATTAAAACGTGACCTAAGTAAGTGGAATTATTTTCATTTTCCTGGATTAGGAGACTTAATATTGTTAAGTTAATAATACTTCCCCAAACTGATCTACAGATTCTATGCAATCCCTATCAAATTTCTAAGTTTCCTTTGGGTATAAATTGAAAAGTGAATCCTACAATTTATATGGAAATCCAGTTTATATGGAAATAACAAAGTTATTTACTCCCAGAACAATATTGGAGAACTCACATTCCCAACTTCAAGACTTACTACAAAGTTACAGCAATCGAAGCTATATGGTGTGGTACTGGCAGAAAGAAAGAAAGAGAGATCAATGGAATTTAGCGTCCAAAAATAAACTAACATTCATGGTCAATTTTATGATAGTAAGATTCTTGACACATGTGTCAAGCCATTCAATGGGGATAGACTGACATCAACAGATAGTACTGAGCACTAGATAGTCACTTGCAAAAAAATGTAAAAAAAAAAAAAAAGGTAATGAATAAACATTTCTCCAGTGAGGATATACAAATTACCAATAGGCAGATGAAAAGATGCTCAACATCACTAATCATTAAGAAAATGCAAGTCAAAACCACAATGAGATATCACTTCACACCCTCTTGGGTGGTTAAAGTTTTTAAAATGATAGACCATAGTCAATGCGGCAAGGATGTGGAGAAATTGGAACTGCCGTACATTTCGAGTGGGAATGTAAATGTCGTAGCTACTTTGGAAAATTCCTCAAAAAGTCAAACATACAGTTGCCATATAACTGGCAATTGCACTCTTAGTGTATACCAAAAGGAAATGAAAACGTATTTCCATACAAAGTCTTGTAAATTCATATTGAGAGCATGACTCCTAATATCAGCAAAGTGGAAACAGTCCAAATATCAATCAGTTGATGTTTACTATAGATAAAAATAACATTGCATAGCCATTTGATGGACTGTTATTCAGTCATAAAAAAAATGATATAGGCTACAATCTGGCTGAACCTGGAAAGTATTTTGCTCAGTGAAAGAAGCCCGACATAGAAGGTTACATATTGTATAATTCCATTTATGTGGAGTGTCCAGAAGAGACAAATCCATGGACACAGGAAGCAGGTTAGTTGTTGTTAGGAGTTTGGGGGTGGAGAGGAAATTGAGAAGGGACTGCTGATGTCAGGGGCTCCTTCCTTCCTTCTCCACCTGTTCCCTTCACCTCCTTCTTCCCTCCCACAAACACTCATCTAGGACCAGAACGTCCCAGGCACTCACTGTGCAAGGTGCTGAACACAACGGTGAGCAGGACGTGGTCTCCAGGTCTGAGAGCTGATTCTAATAAAGGAGGAATTTCTCTTAATCCTGACCTTGGATATTAATTATTAGATTTGAATCCGTTGAATATTCAACTGCATAATCTCACTCTACTTCTTATACCAGCAATTTAACGGTACTAAGTCACATGCACCCTCCACAGAAAGGGTTTGCCAAGAGACCTTTGAGCTACTAGACTCCACCTTTCTTTATACAGCCCTCCATTCAAAATGAATGGACATTTCATATGATTCAGGCACTGGGCTGGGCTTTGGGGGAAGGATGGTGTCAAAGCACGTGCAAAGTACAGGAGACAGAGAAGAGAAATACTACAGAGAAGTGTGGTTTGCACACAATTCTCTCACCACAAAGGAGAAAATGCAATACTGCAAGAAACGTATTGATGAACTGCCCTTCGAGAGTCAAACTTCACCTTAATAGCTGAATACCACTGTCCTATCACCTGATGTCTGTATTACCACTGGGAAAGATTAGAATTTGTACAACTATTCACTTCCAGATATAACAAACTCATATTTCTGCAAATCAAAGTAAATAGCAATGTAATTCAGAATAGAAGTGGCAATATCTAAATGGTTATTAAGTGCATTTAAACAGAATAAGAGTAAAGTGGTTATGAGAATGACATTCTGAGAACTAAAATGAAAATTATTGTTTTTTGGTATTTTCAGTATTTTAGAGAATTTATCACATGTGTTCCTTAAAAAGCTAATTATGAACTGCAGCAGTCATCACATTATCTAGGAACATAAATTAGTAAAATAACAAAGTTATTTACTCCCAAGCACTATTTTCCAGTTTATAAGTATATAACAAGTTTCTGTCCTTTCCCTTGTGAAGAAATTGCTTATAGTCCTAAACAATCTCTTTCCTGGAAGAGATTTTAATTAAGACTAGAGCAATTTTATTAAGACAATTATAATCCCATGATTATTTTTATAAATAGTTAAGAATGAATATAAATGACATTTCCTGAAGAGTTTAGATAATGAGAAAATAAGTAAAGTTCTAAAGATTTCTATAATCCAACAACTGATTCCATTAAAGAGAATTTTTAAAATTATAAGGAGCCAAAATAACCCATCATTAAAAAATTACAGTATTTTATAGAATTACACACTACAGTGAAAAATCTATAAGAAATGATTTTATAGCAACTGTAGGAAATTTATAATCACCATCTAAATGTGGATATTATATATAACTTCAATTTAATATTACCAAATTTGTTTTTATGTATTTCTGGAACTTTTAAAAGAGAACTTCAAAGAAAAAAAAAGGTAATTTTTCCCTAGTGTTCACATAAATGAAATCCAATTAGCAAGCAGTATTTCTCTTTATTGGTTTCTCTCTCACTCACTTTATACTTGAAATTTCTCTCTTGTTGACCTAAACTATATCTTGCAACCTACTGGTAATATCTTAAACTGAACTTAGAAGATATATCTAGATATAGCTATTTTCATTTCCTAGGTCAACACAAGAAATTAATCAAAAGAGAATAGAGTTTCAATAGATAATAGTTTATTTTCTAGGCATTAAGTTTTTAAGTCAGGAAATATAAATATTCAATAGAAAACTAGGCCAGAACAAGTAACTTATGAAAATAAAATGCAAGCTGCTAACAAATACAGATAAAAATAATAACATACATTTAGTTGATCAAATTGTTCAATAGCCGAAGTGTTAACATTCTGGGTTGGGAAGGATACAGACAAGCAAAGCTCTTTATATATTACTGGTAAAAGTATAAACCGATACCTCATTTTGGAGGGAATTTATTATTTTATGCACTATTTACCTGAACAGTGTGATCTAGGAAATCATCTGGAAGGAAAAACGGTAGTGAAGGGCAAAGAATTTTGCCCTATGGACAAAACAAAAAGGTGCTTACTCCAACTGGCTCAAACCCAGTTTAACCTCAAATAAAAAAGAATGGTTTAGATTTAACTTTGAGAGTAATCAAGCTATAATAGTGGCAGGAACTACAGGGATACACAAGAAATTTAATGAAAGAGCTAAAATATACAAACAGCCATGCAGCTGTATGTCAAAAAAAAACCCCAAACAACCCAATCAAAAAATGGGCAGAAGATTTAAATAGACATTTCTCCAAAGAAGACATACAGATGGCCAAAAGGCACCTGTAAAGGTACTCAACATTGCTAATTATCAGAGAAATGCAAATCAAAACTACAACGAGGTATCACCTCATACAGGTCAAAATGGCCATCATCTAAAAATCTACAAACAGTAAATGCTGCAGAGGGTGTGGAGAAACATGAACCCTCCTACACTGTTGGTGGGAATGTAAACTGGTGCAGCCACTATGGAGAACGTTATGGAGGTTCCTTAAAAAACTAAACATAGAGTTATCATATGATCCAGCAATCCCACTGCTGGGCATATATCTGGAGAAAACAGTAATCTGAAAAGATACATGCACCCCAATGTTCACTACAGCACTATTTACAATAGCTAAGACATGGAAGCAACCTAAATGTCCATCAGTGGAGGAATGTGTAAATAAGATGTGGTACATATATACAATGGAATACTACTCAGCCATAAAATGAATGAAATAATGCCATTTGCAGCAACACGGGTGGACCTAGAGATTATCATACTAATTGAGGTCAGACAGAGGAAGAAAAATATCATATATCACTCATATGTGGAATCTAATTTTAAAAAATGACATAAAAAATAAAATAAAAATTTTTAAATTATATAAATGAACCAATTTACAAAATAGAAATAGACTCAGATTTTTTTTTTTTTTTTTTTTTTTTGCGGTACACGGGCCTCTCACTGTTGTGGCCTCTCCCGTTGCGGAGCATAGGCTCCGGACGTGCAGTCTCAGCGGCCATGGCTCACGGGCCCAGCCCCTCCGCGGCATGTGGGATCTTCCCGGACCGGGGCACGAACCCGTGTCCCCTGCATCGGTAGGCGGACTCTCAACCACTGCGCCACCAGGGAAGCCCCTCTATGTCTTTTTGTAAGAAATATAGAAAGAAAAATAATATGCAAAATAAACCTAATTGCTAATTGTGCTTTTAGTTACAAATCACATTGTAAAAAGCTGGTAAAGTAAATTGGAGTTTTTGACCTATCTAATAGACTTCTGGGGCGTCTTGTGCCCTGAACTTAAAATCTTAGACGTTGTCACTTGGTAGGTAAAGGCCATTGCAGTGCTCATCCAATCAGCAACAAAGGAAATGGAGTGACAGCCCACTTGATCCTGGTACCTCCAGTGGAGGAGCCCGGGTGGGAACTTCAGTCTTGGCTGCACTACGGACAAAAGTAACTGGGAGAACGGGAGGAGGTAGATGGGGGTAGTGGGGGTGATGAGAGGGTGGCTGCCAAACTGAAGACGGGCGAGAAGACAGACCCAGACAGCTGGCTCAGTGCTCAGGCCACACGAAGAAACAAAGGAGAGAATGAAAAATGAGCCATTCATGTTCACAGAAGTTTCCACGGAAAGGAACTCTCAACTTTTGCCTCTAAAAATAGCCAGATTAGAGTATTTTCCCTGGGTTTACTAAGAGGGGGAATAAGGACAGATGAATCAGAGATCATTCCCACCTTTGCCTCAACTGTCAAATGCGGTAGGTTTTACCTTAAAATGCCTACCCTCCCATTGTATTTCTTAGGGAATACTGATTAGATTTATTTGGTTTAGGAGTCAGGGCATAAACTTATCCAGTAGGCTTTATGTAAACATTCTTTGCAATTAAAAAAATTTGCAATTACATGCATGTATACATACACATACATATATGTGTGTGTATATATGTATGTATATATATATAAATGTATATATATATATACACATATTTTTAGCTTTCTTCTTTTCCTTTAAGTAACTGCCCTTTGGTTTCCCATTTTAATTTCTCTTCCCCCTGAAGCAATTACTGAGACAGGATTTGAGTGTGAATTGTGGTGGGAACAGATTTCAGCAATCACTGCTAATGGAGTGGGAAAGTGAGAGATAAAAGAAGGGAACCCAATAGCAGAACGTTTAAAAGTTGTCTGTGGTGGGCAAAGGTGTACCCGACCCCACCAGGGACTCTGAGACAGTGCAGAGGACATTCCTCGGAATTATCCCCGCAGGGTTGGGCGTTCAATGCCCAGTCCACATGCATCACTGTTGGAGCACTGCTTCCAGGGTGTGAACTCTGGGCCAATTCCAGCTTGTGGCCCTCGCGCTGAGCTGCTCCTGCCATCAAGAAAAGCCCTCAAGCAGAGATTTGCAGGTGACTCCAGAAAGTCCCGGTGTGCCGGTGTGTGCTGAGGTCACCTGGGCAGGTCACAGCCACAGCTACGTTTCCCTTACAGAAGTCCAGACTTCTTCTGAAAACTTTCATACATCTTTATGCTTTTGCTAATATGGTATTTATTTTATCAGTTTAAAAAAAAAGAAACTCTACATCTCCGGACACCATTCAGAATTTCTGAGATTATTTTTTATTTTACCTTTGTTAAAAAATCTGTTGGAGGAGCTGGCTAGACAAACATGAGGACTCTGCATAGAAGGAAGCATTCAAGAAGGTTGTCCATATGGATTTTACAGGTTTTTTTCTTCCACCATTAAGTGACTACTGGCAACCCTGTTGATACCACACTCCATCTTGGGAAGACTGACTGCCAAGGACAAACCAAGCATGCCACACTTCTGCGTAAGGAAAGCCATCTGCACAGGCAGCAATTCATCTGTGCGAACTTTACCATGTGTCCTCACATATGGTGGTTCCTAGTCCCCTGCCACTGATACTGTCGACCTCTCGATAAAACTGAGAGTTGGTTCTGGAGCACCCAGCATGTGAAATAGTATGTAGGAAAATGCTCAGAATTTTTCCTCATAATCACCCATGTTATGGTGATACATGGTGACCATTTAAATCAATAACATTAACCTATGCACTCAGATCATGGGAAAAGGGGATATATAAGTCATTGCTGAATTGGAAAGAGTTTGAAAAACTAAAAAACTCCCCTGATAAATCAGGTTTAAGCAAGAGAAAGTGAGATTGAAGCTCCAGAAAACGTGTTCTAGTCTAGACTGATCTTTCTGTAAACAAAATTTTGATTGTATAAGTGGATATTAACATATGCACTTATCTGAAAAGAGGAAAGCACCTTAATTAAATTTAATAAATTAAAAAGGTCAAGATGACTTTTGTGTGGGCACTTTAAATCAAACTCATGGAGGTATAATTTATATTTAAATTGTGCCTAATTCGAGCATACAATTAATTCTGTGAGTCATGACGAATTTATACAGCCTCGTGATCTGGCACCCAAACAAGATATGGAGCGTTATTACCAGTGCAGAACAATTCCTTTTGACCACTGGTAGTCAATTCAGCCTCTTCCCCAAGAAACCACAGGTCTGGTTTCTATCACTATGATGTATTTTGCTAATTCTTGAAACTCAAACGAGAGGAATCATCATACGCACATTTTGTGTCTTGCTTGTTTTGCTCAGTACAATGTCTTTGAGATTCATTGCTTTGACTGTATCAATAGTGCACTCCTTTTTATTGCTGAATAATACTCCCTTGCATGAAAATAAGTCAATTTCTTTAGAAGCTAGAGAAAGAAGATGAACTTAAGCACAAAACTTAAAATTAAAAGCAGCAAGAAAGGCTAAAGTTAAGAGCAAACAGCAATACCAATCCCCAAACTCAGAAGACTTCTACTACCAGTGGGAAAGTGACGGAAAATTTCTGTTTAAATCAACCACAGATACAAAGTGATGCTTGGCTGCCACAGGAAGGAGGGGAAGGAATGTTGAGAAAGCCTCATTTTTGATGCTTAGGGGCACAGGCCTGCCTAAGACTGAGGCTGAACCAGGACACAAGAAAATTTCCCTTCCCTCATCATGATAGGAGCAACAAAAAAATTATTTACTGCTGGAACACTTTCCCCCCTGCTTTAGAAAATGGGGCTCTGCTTTTTTTCATTTCTCAAAGTACCTTACAAATTATATGGCCCAGTTGGTCTGATACAAAGACATGGAGGAATACCTACCATGGATGAGCATAGGTTAGTTGAAAACTGATGGGGAAGTGAGAACACTGATATAATACTCTCCAGCACTCCAGACTAGAAAGCACCCATCTTAAGCACAAAGCAACAGCAACCAAATCCTGGATGAATTTGGAGCTTGAGGTACATTGATGTATCCACATCATAGAGAGCACCGAAAAAATTCAAAGCCAGTCGACTCCTGACTAGGTTTACTCAGCTCCACACACCAAGGCCTGAAAACAGAAGGCTCCTTATTTTCAGGTGTAATACCTTTTACCTCAGTCTCTATGACAGACACAATGTCTGGCATCTGATCAAAATCTTCAACACACATCTTCAAACAACAACAAAAACAGCAACAAGAACATCCAGAGAAAACAGCCCATTGCCAAGAAATAAAGCAATGAACAGGTTCAGTCTGAGTGATGATCCAGATTTGGAAATGATCACACAAGGGTTTTATAATAATGTGATTAATATGATAAAGATCTAATGGAAAAAATGAACAATATGCATGAACAAATGGAGAATTTCAGTATCAAGAGCCAAGTGGAAATACTAGATCTATAAAATACAATATCAGAGATAAATTTGGCCAGACTCATGAATGAAGAAAGAATTAGATGACTTGAACATGGGTCAAGTCATCTATTATCCAAACTAAAACAGAGAATATTTAAAAAGTTAAACAAGAAAAAAACAACCTGCAAACAACAAACAAAAAACAGAATTGAGAAGCCAAAAGCTGTGGGACAATGTTGACAACGTCAAACAGTTCAAAATACATATAATTGGAATCCCAGAAGGAGTTGAGGAAGAAAAAAAGAGAAATTTGAAAAATAACAAGAGGAAAAAAAATTTGAAGTGATCATGGTTGAGAAGTATTATGAAAGACATTAAATTACAGATCCAAAATCTCAAAGAACCCCAACTGGATATATAAATAAGAAGACCTAGACACATACTCATCAAACTCCTGAACACCAAAGATAAGCAGACAATCTTGAAGGCAGCCAGAGAAAAGTGACACCACACACACACAGGGTGGGGCGGGGAAAGATAAGAATGACAGCGATCTTTCTTTAGAAACCATACATGCTAGAAGACAAAGGAGTGCCATCTTTAAAGTACTATAGAAAAACCTGGCAATGTAATAAAAGAAAAAAATACCATAATCATTAATAGA
This sequence comes from Globicephala melas, assembly GCF_963455315.2. Lineage (NCBI taxonomy): Eukaryota > Metazoa > Chordata > Mammalia > Artiodactyla > Delphinidae > Globicephala > Globicephala melas. The sequence continues at coordinate 114,267,113 of NC_083319.1, read as the reverse complement.
TGAAGAAAAAGATTGGACAAAATTCCATACTCACTCATGATACATGTCCTCAGTATACTAGCAACAGAAGGAAACATCCTTTCCTTAACAATGCCATTTATAAAAAACTTAAAGCTAATATCAAAGTAATGGTGAAAGACAATGTTTTCTTCCTAAGACTAGGAACAAAGCAAAGCTTGCTCTCATCACTTTCATCACTTTTATTCCATATTTTACTGAATGTTTTGGTCAGTGTAATAGAGAAAAAAAGAAAAGCCTAATAATTAGAAAGTAAGTAATACTGTCCTTATTCACAGATGACATAATGTGTATATATATACTAAAATTTAAAAAACAACTAAAACTGATAAGCAAAATTTACAATGTTGAAGGATAGAAGGTCAATTAAAAAGAAATAAAAGACAATTATTGAAGGAAAAACTCAGAAAAAGAAGCTGGATGAGTGGTCAGTGAACGAACAGGAAGATGTTTAGCATCATATTAGCCGTGGAAATGCAAAATAAAACCAATATGAGTTCCCAGTTTATATCCACAACAGTGACTACAATGAACGTACCTGATAATTCCAAATGGTAGTGATGAGGTGCATTAGATGACCCTCTCACCATGGCTGGTGGGCCTGTAAAGTCATACAACCATGAAAAGGTTGTAAAAGGAGTTTGGCTGTTTCTTATGAGACTCACTATGTGATCCAGCAATTCCACTCTGAGTAATCAGTCACAGAAAACGAAAACATACATGCAAAGAAAGTCATGTAGGTCACTGGTCAGCAGCAGGAAGAGAGAGATCAGGTCAAGCTGGGGCAGTAGATGGCTGGGAACCCATTCCAGGGAGGTGGGGAGATGGCAGGAAGTGAGACCAAGTGGGAGCTGAGGTTCCAAGCTCCTGTGTGTGCTGAGCTGTCGTACCGTGCCCTCCTTACAAAGCACAAGCTCTAATATAAAATTACTACGGATTAAAAGACAGTGACCACAGATCATTAAACTGAGCATGGTGTCCATGTGAGCCCAGGGCCCTGAGCTGCTCTCCTGTGTGACAATGAAGCTTCGCTGCTTTTTCAGGGATTCCCAGGAGACACGTATGACTTCTAGAGACCTACTGTGCACAGTTCATGCCCCTTAAATGCTGCAGTCAGCGTGTTGCACCCACAAGGCTAAACCAAACTCTGATCTCTGTCTTTGCAACTTGTAGGACCACAGTGATTTGCTCGGACCCCATCTCACTGCACTACATCAGGAAATGCCACCCAGGCAGGGAGACTGGGCAACTGTAGGACTCCCTCAATGACTGCACTTCTCACAGGGATTTCAATTTGTGGTGCTTGTTTTCCAGTGCTTGAAAAAAATCTGACTCACATATTTATCCAGTTTATATTATTTATGCTGAGAGAGCATACTGGGTACCAGTTACTGTCATAATCTGAAGTAGAAGTTCTTAGTAAGATTTTGTACAACCTACTCAAATACTGAATGACTATCATAAACTTAAGTGATTAAAGCTTTGATATGGTATCAAATTAATACACTGTAATAAACTGATGTTTGAAATTAAGTCTGGGGCCACCAGCAAGTTTGAAAAGATTACCCATGTTTTGAATTATATTACTTTTGGGTGTTACACCTCTAGTATCAATTTTTTTGTTGTTTTGATCTTTTGCCTTAAAAGCTTTTCCTCCGTTTGGTCACAACTGAAGAGTTGTACGTTCAGTTCTAAGGGTACTTTGTGTCAGATATCGAAGTGAGCTTGGCATTGCAGGAAGGAGATGACAGGGCAAAGTAGATCTGTATTTTGGTTGTATTAAAATCTCTTAGGACCTAATATGTATTGTTAAATTTTTGTTTGACTTTTGTTTTGTTTAATCCTTAAGGTACGTTATGTTTTAAGACCTTTATGGACTTTTGCAGAGTCAATTTTTATGCCACTTTCTAACTTAGTTACTTTAAAAAAATATTCTGGCCATACTGAAATCTTTATAATGATAACTGTCTTATTATTTTTTAGTAATAAGCACGTGATTAATGAAAATGAAGTAGAAATTATAAGCTGCAACAGATAAATAATCAGTTAAACCTATCTTTTTTATTAGGCAATGTCAAAATTACATCAGCTACTGTTATGAGTTATATAAATAATTTAATTATGCCAATTTAACATGGATATTTGTTCCCAGGATGTTAACTGCATTTCCACTTGCTGAGAGTTCTAACAGAGTGCAATACTGTTTAGTGTGTCCCTATATACCCATTCTAATTTCAAAGGCATTTCTATACACTAACAACAAACTATCAGAAAGAGAAATTAAGGAAACAATTTCATTTACTATCATATCAAAAAGAATAAAATACCTAGGAAATGTCAAAGAGGTCCACACTGAGACACATTATAAATAAAATGACAAAAATTAAAGATTAAGGAGAATATTAAAGGCAGCAAGGGAAAAGCAACAACTTATGTACAAGGGAACTCCTTAAGACTATCTGCTGTCTTTTCAGCATAAATGTTGCAGGCCAGAGCGGAGGGGCACAATATGTATAAAGTGATGCAAGGAAAATCCTGCAACCAAGAATACTCTACCTGGCAAGGTTCTCAGGTTCAGATTTGAAAGTTCAGATTTGAAGGAGAGATACAGAGCTTTACGGACAAGCAAAAGCAAAAAATGTTCAGCACCATAAAACCAGCTATACAAGAAATGTTAAAGGAATTTCTCAAAGCAGAAAAGACCACAACTTGAAATATGAAAATTACAAAAAGAAAAGTCTCATTGGTGAGGGCAAACATACAGTAAAGTTAGTAGATCAACCACTTATAAAGCTAGTAAAAAGGTTAAAAGACAGAAGTAGTAAAATTACCTGTATCCACAAAAAGGAGTTAAGGGATACACAAAACAAACAGATGTAAATTTGATGTCAAAAACATTAAAAATGAGGGGTTGCTAAAATGCATTTGAACTTTAGAGGACAGCAACTAAAAGTAATCATAGATTATCTATCTATCTATCTACCCATCTATGTTGTTATATATAAACCTCGTGATAACCACAAAACAAAAATCTATAATAGATACACACATAAAGAAGAGAAAGGAATCCAGACATAACACTAAATATAGTCAAAAAGGAAGACAGCAAAAGGAAGTTTTAAAAAAGAACTACAAAACAACTGGAAAACAATTAACAAAATGGTAATAAGTACACACCTATCAATGATTTTTACAGTGTAAATGGACTAAATGCTCTAATCAAAATACACAGAGTGGCTGAATGATACCAACACAAAGCTCAGACATATGCTGCCAACAAGAGACTCACTTCAGATTTAAAGACATAGACTGAAAGTGAGGGAACGGAAAAAGATATTCCGTGCAAATGAAAATGAAAAGAAAGCCTGTGTAGCAATACTTATATCAGACAAAACAGACTTTAAAACAAAGATTGTAACAAAACACAAAGAAGGGCATTACACAATAACAAAGGGATTAATCCAAGAAGATATAACAATTATAAATACATATGTACCCAACATAGGAGCACTTAAATACATACAACAAATATTAACAAACATAAAGGGAGAAATTGACAGTAACACAATAATAGTAGGGGACTTTAACACTCCACTTACATAATGAACAGTTCCTTTAGACAGAACTTTGATAATGAAATATTGCCCTTAAATGACACATTAACCAGATGAACTTAATAGATATAGATAAAACATTCCATCCAAAACAGCAGAATATATATTATTTTCACATGCACATGGGACATTCTCCAGGATAGATGATGCTAGGACAATAAACAAGTCTGAATAAATTTAAGAAGATTGAAATCATATTAAATATCTTTTCCAGCCACAATATATTGAGACCAGAAATCAACTATGAGAATAAAAACTGCAAAAAAACACAAATACATGGAGATTAAAAAATTGTTAAGAAACAAGCAATGAAAAAATAAAAATAAATACCTGGAGACAAATGGAAATGGAAATACAATCCAAAATCTATGTGACGTAACACAAGCAGTTCTAAGGGGGAAGTTTATAGTAATATAAACCTACCACAGGAAACAAGAAAAATAACCTTCTACCTAAGGGAACCAGGAAAAAAAGAAGAAACAAAACCCAAAGTTAAGTAGAAGGAAAGAAAAAATAAAGATCAGAGCAAAAATAAATACAGACAAAAAACAGTAGAAAAATAAACAAAACTGATAAACCTTTAGCCAGAATCAACACGAAAAAAAGGGAGAGGGCCCAAATAAATAAAATCATAAATGAAAATGGAAAAGTTACAACTAACACCACAGAAATACAAAGGATCACAAGAGATTACTGTGAACAGTTAAGTGCAAATAAAATGGACAACCTAGAAGAAGTGATAAATTCCTAGAAACATACAGTCTTCCAAAACTGAATTGGAAAGAAATAGAAAGTATGAACACACCAACTACTAGTAATGAAACTGAATCACTAATTTAAAAACTTCCAGCAAACATAGATCTAAGACTAGAGGTCTTTACAAATGAATTCCAGCAAACATTTAAAGCACAGTTAATAATGCCCTTATCAAATATTCTTAAACTTGAAGAAGGAACACATCCAAACATATTCTATGAAGCCAATGCCATCCTGATACCAAAACCAAAGAAACCACAATAAAAGAACATTACAGGCCAATATCACTGATGAACATAGATGATGCAAAAGTCCTCAACAAGATAATAGCAAACCAAGTTCAACAATATTTAAAAGGACCATACACCATGATCAAGTGGGATTTATCCCAGGGATGCAAGGATACTTCAATATCTGCAAATCAATCAGTATGATATACCATACTAATAAACTGAAGAATAAAAATCACATGAACATCTCAACAGATGTAGATAAAGCTTTTGACAAAATTCAACATCCATTAATTATTAAAAACTCTCACCAAAGTGGAAATAGAGGAAGCATATCTCAATATAATAAAGTCCATATATGACAAGCCCACAGCTAACATCATACTCAATGATAAAAAGGTGAAAGCATTTCTTCTAAGATCAGGAAGAAGACAAGGATTCACACTCTTGCCACTTTATTCAACAGTGCATTGGAATTCCGCCACAGAAATCAGACAAGAAATTAAAATATAAGAAATCTGAATTGGAAAGGAAGAAGTAAAACTGTCACTGCTTGTAGGTGATGTTTTATATATACAATCCTAACAATGCCACCAAAAATATTAGAACAAATAAATTTAGTAAAGTTGCAGGATACAAAATTAACATACAGAATTCTGCTGCACTTCTATACACAATGAACTATCAGAAAGAGAAATTTAGAAAACAATCACATGTACAATTGCATAAAAAAAATACCTAGGAATGAATCTAGCCAAGAGATAAAGACCTGTATTCTGAAAACTATAAGACATTGTTGAAATAAAGACAACACAAGGAAATGGAAAGACTTGCCATGTTCGTGGATTGAAAGAATTAATATTGTTAAAATCACCATACTACCCAAGGAACTCTACAGATTCAATGAAATCTCTACCAATGGCATTTTCCACAGAACTGAAATAAATAATTCTAGAATTTGTATGGAAACACAAAAGGCCCCCTAGCCAAAGCAATCTTGAGAAATAAAAAAAACTGGAGGTATTAACTCCCAGACTTCAAACTATCCTACAAAATCAAAACAGTATGGTACTGGCACAAAAACAGATACATAGATCAATGGAACAGAATAGAGAGCTCAGAAATGAACTCAATTAATCTATGGCAAAGGTGGGAAGAGTCTCTTTAACAGGAGACATTGGGAATCTGAACAGCTACATGCAAAAGAATCCAAAATGAATTATTTTCTCACACCATATACACAAATAAACTCAAAATGGTTTAAAGACTTAAATGTTAGATCTGAAACAATAAAACTCTTAGAAGAAAATATATGCAGTATACACTTGGACATTGGTCTTAGCAATATTCTTTTGGATCTGTCTCCTCAGGCAAGGGAAACAAAAGCAAAAATGAACAAATGGAACTTCAACAAACCGAAAGCTTTTGCACAGTGAAGGAAACTATCAACAAAATGAAAAAGCCACCTACTGAATGGGAGAAGATATCTGCAAATGATGGTCTGATAAGGGGTTAATATCCAAAATACACGAAGAACTTGCACAACTCAATATAAAAGAAAAACTCAATTTAAAAAATGGGCAGAAGACCTGAATGGACACTTTTTTTGAATCGACATTTTCCAAAGAAGATGTACAGATGGCCAACAGGCTCATGAAAAGATGCTGAACATCACTAATCACCAGAGAAATGCAAATCAAAACCATAATGAGCCACCATGTTACACCTGTTAGAACAGCTGTCACCAAAAAGATAACAAATAACAAGTGTTGCCGAGATGTGATACACACACACACACGTACAGTGGACTATTACTTAGCCATAAAAAACAACAAAAGCTTACCATTTGCGACAACATGGATGGACGTAGAGAAGATTATGCTTAGTGAAATAAATCAGACAGAGAAAGACAAATACTGTATGACTTCACTTCTATGTGAAATCTAAAAAAAACAAAGTCAAACATCACAAAACAGAAACAGACTCATAGATACAGAGAATAAACTGGTGTCTGCCAGATGGGAGGAGGGTGGAAGGATGAATCAAATAGGTGAGGGTGATTAAGAGGTACAAACTTCCAGTCGCAAAATAAATGAGTCACAGGAATAAAATGTACAGCATGGAGAACAGAGTAAATAATACTGGAATATCTTTGTATGGTAACAAGACTTATTGTGGCGATCCTTTTGTGTTGTATAGAAATATCGAACCACTACGGTGTACACATGAATCTAACACAGTGTTGTAGGTCAATTATACATCAATACAGACCAAACATGTAAATAAATATGTGAGAAGCAATTAAACTTAGAGTGGAAGAAGAAAAGTTAACATCGTTTCAGAATAACCACATATTCCATGAAATGACAGTATATAAAATTTAGGTATGGTTGACAAATTTCTTTCATGAAGGCAAAAATTTGTAAAGCTTCCTGAGAATACGTGGGTGATTATGGTGGCTATGGAGCAACATAAATAGAATACTGTAGAAGAAGAATGCGCTTCCTCATTTTTCTCTGATGTTCAGAAACTGACAGGTCTAAACACTGGTAATTGGAGGGAAGGGATAGGGCAAATTATGTTTCAAATGGAGTCATTTGTAAGAGGAGCAAAAGATTTTATTGGAAATTCCTGTTGTCTAGGATTAGCTTTCTTAAGCAATGATAAAACTAAAAACTTTGTAGGAGAGTCTAGAGTTGTCAGTGATGGAGCATCAAAGCAAAACACTGTCCCTTTTTATAACATTTAAATAATTGAAATTGTAAACGCATTCCTAAAGTGCTTGCAGTCTATTCTTTGAATGGTGGCTGTGTATTATTGTCCTACGAATGGGCAGGCTATGGTTGACACTAGTTTTTATATACAGCACCTGCCCAATTATAAAAGTAAAAATCACGCTGTTTGATACATATTGTTTAAGTATAATGATACTTCTTACTAGAAATCCTTTAGCTTAACATTTAATTTCTTGAAGCTCTGCCATGTTACTGTGTGATTTTGCAAGGCTCTTGGACTCTATGTTTTGTTATAGGTAAAGGAGAAGATTAAATAAAATGAAAAATTTTCACTTTAATTAATTCTCTGTTATTTGAGTAATAATTTTCTTTTATTAAAAACTATTAAGGGGAGTTCCCTGGTGGGCCAGTGGTTAAGACTTCACCTTCCAATGCAGGGGGTGTGGGTTTGACCTCTGGTCGGGGAGCTAAGATCCCACATGTTTGGTGGCCAAAAACCCAAAACATAAAACAGAAGCAATATTGTAACAAATTCAATAAAGACTTTAAAAATGGTCCACATCAAAAAAATCTTAAAAAAATAAACACTGTTAAAACCTTGTCAATGATGCGTTAAGGTTACATAATGCTTTTTTTCTTGGCATGTTGATCAATTCCATCTTTTCTTTTCACTAATTCTTAAAATAGCAATAGAGAAAACACCATTCTCTGGCATTTTGTGACTTCTACTTCTTTTTTTGTTCCAGAAGTGAATACTTGCCTGATCGTTCTTCTCTAAAAACAAAATGTTCTTTCAGAGGGCGCCCCTGACTTTCCTGTCCACCCCCTCCTTCCCTCTGTATCTCAGAGTTACAAATCATATTTTGCTCATAGCAAATGTCAGAAGAAAATAGCTTTCCAAAATTATTCTTCTCACAATTGAATGCATTACGTTTGCCATCCCTCTAATGGGAAAAAAATCAACACAAAATCAAGTTACAATCTAATCTCAGAACTTTTCTCTTCTCCATCCCCAGGGCTCCCTGGATACAATCTAGAATCTCCTATACCTGAGAGTTGGTAGAAGGAGGTAAGCTGTTCTGGCTTCACAGCTACTCAGGGACAAGGTGAGAAAGAGATTTACTTAAGGTAGTCTAATTAATCAAAGTCTGAGAGGAGGAAATGGTCAGACTTCCTGAATCGTACTGCATTAATTTTTCCTATTAGATTTAACTTATCTTTAGTTTAATTCATTCAGACTGGCGTGAAGAAAATGCCTAGTATTTTATCAAGCACTTTAGGTAGAATATACTAAAAGACACTGCGTAATATATTAATAATTAAAATGATCATTGGAGAGAGTATTGTCCAGAGGATGAATGTTGTCTTGGAGAGATATCCAAATAAATGACGAATTTACTAAAATGGTATATCAGAATTTTTCTTGTTGTAATAACTTAATCATGATGCCTTATTTATCCTACTAGTGATTAATCGGGTTAAGGTAAATAAAACTGATCGTTACTGAATACAGTTGGAAGAATTTGTATTTACAACTACCAAAAATATCTAATGAAAAAAAAAATTCAGAGAACTCTTTTACACCTGCATTGGTTAACAGTAATGCAGGAGAGGCACATTCCCTTGTACTTTTGTAGAATTTTAATGTAACACCGAGAAAACTGAAGTAACCGAATAGTTCATTATTTTCAGGACTTCTACTATGCTCTTCCCGAATTAAAACTTCTTTGAAGTAACTGATGTGTATATATCCAAAGGAATTTGATGGAGCGTGGCAGAGACTTCAGACTTGGGCAGTGGAGACTGTGAGTGAAAATATTTTAAAGAATGATGCAGAGACTTGATCGGTGTCTCAATAGGCTTTGAGTGCAATATTAATACCAATGTTGATCCTGATTTGCTTTCTCTTTTGTCTTACACAAATGGATGTTCTAGTATGTTTTTTCCCATTTACTTTACACCAGGTATTTTTGGTTTTAGAGGATACCAGTTCATATCTTCAACTTAATTGAACATACGATTCATACAATGTAAGGCTGTATTCAAGTAATGAAATAGACAAACGTGTGAAATAATGAGAACATTAATTACAATTAAAAACATAACCACCTTTGCTACCTGTACTAGATGACATAGGTCTGACTAAGGTATCTCTAAACACAATATTAGCATAACACAATAGGCTTTTTCACTGGAAACAATGCTATTTTACAGTAACAGTTGCCTATGATGGAGAAGTACACTAATAATGGCAAAGTTCCTCTTTATTTTCACCATCATATTGTTCGGAATAATTCTGAAACGAGCAAACACCTTATGATCTGTAAAACAAGAGTTTTCAAATATCTACAGCTTGTGCACAGGTAACTTAAAAAGTACTGGCAGTAAATATGCTATTTAAAAATTAACCAACCAACCAACATGTGAAGGATTTTAAAATCAACACTTCTTTTTCTTAATCCTAAAAACAACACTGTTTACTTTGGTTTCTGCACTGTGTGTAAAGAGCTTGGAAGTTGCCAATCAGTCTCAAAAAATAAGAAAAAGCTGAATGAACTGTAAAAGCAACTCTTCTTAGATCCATCAGAGAAGTGAGGGCACAGAGGAAACGGCTACCCCCCAAATGGGAGACACTGACAGGTGCATGCACAGAATCCGAACCTACCAGAGCAGAGACTCAGGAGCAGAAACCAGTACCAGAACAGGAATATCGACACTAGATACTCAGTGTGGACAAGGCTGAGAGAAGCTCCAAGGGGACCCAGTCGCAGGGCTCCACACTACTGTGACTTTACCTCCACCCTGAATAAGTTCTCAGAGTAAATATCAGAGGAAAAATCCCCTAAACTATCAGGATTTTTTCCAGAACCTACCCAATCTGGGAAAGGGACACACCAAAATTGAACCCCTACTAGCATCCTACCCACCATGGTGGGGAAAAACTGAAAGACTTGGGCAGTGGACAATCCAGAGGCACAACTCCCTAAAGGACTGAGAACTAATCACAGAATGCTAGAAGCTTCCTCTCTGCGCAACGCTGCCACCACATTACTAAAGGCCTCTTTACAGCAGCTCCTTTTACCCAGGATATTATATCCAGCTATCAGGAAAAAAATTACAAGACATGCCAAAAGGCAAGAATCACAAAACAAAACAAAAAGGTTTGAAGAGAGAGAAAACATCAGAACCAGCATCAGATATGGTGGATACGTTGGAATGATCAGATCAGGATTTTAACACCTATAATTAATATGCTAAGGGCGCCAATGGATAAAGTATACAGCAAGCAAGAATGATGGGCAGGGGCTTCCTTGGTGGTGCAGTGGTTGACAATCTGCCTGCTAATGCAGGGGACAAGGGTTCGCGCCCTGGTCTGGGAGGATCCCACATGCCGCGGAGCGGCTAAGCCCGTGTGCCACAACTACTGAGCCTGCGCGTCTGGAGCCTGTGCTCCGCAACAAGAGAGGCCGCGATAGTGAGAGGCCCGCGCACCGCGATGAAGAGTGGCCCCTGCTTGCCACAACTAGAGAAAGCCCTTGCACAGAAACAAAGACTCAACACAGCAAAAATAAATAAATTAATAAATTCCTACCCCCAACATCTTAAAAAAAAAAAAAAAGAATGATGGGCAATGTAAGCAGAGAGTTGGAAATACTAAGAAAGAACCAAAAAGAAACGCCAGAAATAAAAACAGTCTAATGGAAATAATGGGCTCATTAGTAGACTGGAAATGGCTAAGGAAAGAACCCTGGTGCTTGAGAATGGAAACTTCCAAAACTGGAAGGCAAAGAAAAAGATAGACAGAAAAAAATGAACAGAATATCCAGGAACAGTAGAACAACTACAAAAGGTGTAACTAGAGGGAGAAGAAAGAGATAAAGGAACAGAAAAAACATTCAAAGCAATGATGACTGAGAAATTCCCCAAATTAATGTCAGACACCAAATCACAGACCCTGGAAGCTCAAAAAGTACCAAGCAGGATAAATTCCAAAAATGCTACACCAGGGCATGTATTCAAAATCCAGATATCAAAGATTAAAAAAAAAAAAAAAAGATGCTGAAGGAAGCTGGAGGGAAAAATGACTCAACTATACAAGAACAAAAATAAGAATTCTATTCTATGCCTCCTCAGAAACCATGCAAGCAAGAAGAAAGTGAAGTGAAATATATAAGGTGTAGTGAGAAAAAAACAACAACAAAAAGATAAAAACCCATCACCCTAGAAGTTGGTACTCTGCAAAACTTTCCTTCAACATGAAGAGGAAATAAAGACTTCCTTAGACAAAAATTAAAGCAATTTCTTGCCAGTAGACCTGCTTTGCAATAAACAGTAGAAGTTCTTTAGAGCAGGGGTCCCTAAACCCCGGGCCATGGACCAGTAGCGGTCTGGGGTCTGTCAGGAACCAGGCCGCACAGCAGGAGGTGAGCGGCGGGCGAGCGGAGGTAAACTTCATCTGCTGCTCCCCGTCGCTCCCCATCGCTCGCATGACCACATGAACCAACCCCCATAGACACATTACTGGCATTACTGCCTGAACTATCTCCCTCCCCACCCCGTCTGTCCATGGAAAAACTGTCTTCCAGGAAACTGGTCCCTGGTGCCAAAAAGCTTCGGGGCCACTGCTTTAGAGAGAGGAAAGTACTACAGATCAGAAACTTGTATCTGCAGAAAGACAGGAAAAGCATTAGAGAAGGAATGAATGAAGGTAAAATAAAATTTTTATTTTTCATATTCTTGGTATCACATATAACAATTTTTTCCACATTATATTACCAACACTGTATTTGACTATGTAGGCATATATAAAAATATGCACATGCATGCTTACATATAAGTTAAATGAAAGACGGCAATTATATAAGGGATAAAAGGGAGGAATTAGGATAATCTTATTATTATCAGGTACTCACACAACCTGTGAAGCAGCATAGGGTATACTGTTATTTGAAAGTGGATTTGGATTAGTTGTAAATATAGCTAGCCAACTCTGGGGAAGTGACTATAAAATTAAAAATGAAATATAACTAATATGTAAGAAAGGAGAGAAAATGGAATCATATAAAATTCTCAGTTAAAACCAAAAAAGGCAGAAAATGATTGGAAGACAAAATTAGGGAAAAAAATAAGGCAATGGATAGAAAACAAAAACAAATATCATAAACATTAATCCAATTATATTATTAATCACATTAAACATCAAAGGTCTAAACACACCAATTAAAACAAAGAAATTGTCACAGTGGATGCAAAAACAAGAGGCAACTAAATGCTATCTACAGGAAACCTACTTTAAATAGAAAACACATATATATTAAAAAAGAATTCAGAAAGATAGGTCATGTTAACAAAAGTCAAAAGAAAGCAGGAGTAGCTATATTAAATAATTTCAGACAGAGCAGGTTTCAGTATAAGGTAAGTTATTGGAGAAAACTAGGTGCATTAAAAATGATAAAGGAGTCAATTATCTAATAAAAGGTAAAATGTGTATGTCTAAAAGCAGAACATCAAAGTACATGAGGCAAAATCAGATAAAACTTCAAGGAGAAATAGATAAATCCACTATCATAGTTACAGAATTCAGCAAGCCTCTATCAGCCATGAACAGCTGTGCAGGCAAAAAATCAAAAAGGACATAGATGAATTCAACAGCACCATCAGTCGACTGGATATAATGAACACCTATCAACTACATCCATTAAAAGCAGAATACAGGGGGGCAGAGCTTCAAGATGGTGGAAGAGTAAGATGTGGAGATCACCTTCCTCCACACAAGTACATCAGAAATACATCTTCATGTGAAACAACTCCTACAGAACACCTACTGAATGCTGGCAGACCTCAGACCTTCCAAAAGTCAAGAAACTCCCCAGGTACCTGGGTAGCGTAAAAGAAAAAAGAAAGAACAGAGACAAAAGAATACGGACGGGACCTGCACCAGTGGGAGGGAGCCGTGAAGGAGGAAAGGTTTCCACACACTAGGAGCCCCTTCGCAGGCAGAGACTGTGGGTGGCGGAGGCAGGGGCAGCTTCGGAGCTGCGGAGGAGTGCACAGCAACAGGGGTGCGGAGGGCAAAGCGGGGAGATTCCCGCACAGAGGATCGGTGCCAACCGGCACTCACCAGCCCGAGAGGTTTGTCTGCTCACCTGCCGGGGCGAGCAGGGCTGGGAGCTGAGGCTCGGGCTTCAGTCGGAGCGCAGGGAGAGGACTGGGGCTGGCGGCATGAACACAGCCTGCAGGGGGCTAGTGCACCACAGCTAGCCGGGAGGGAGTCCGGGGAAAAGTCTGGAGCTGCCGAAGAGGCAAGAGACTTTTTCTTCCCTCTTTGTTTCCTGGTGCGTGAGGAGAGGGGATTAAGAGCTGCTTAAAGGAGCTCCAGAGACGGGCGTGAGCCACGGCTAACAGCACAGACCCCAGAGACGGGCATGGGACGCTAAGGCTGCTGCTGCCGCCACCAAGAAACCTGTGTGCGAGCAAAGGACACTCTCCACACCTCCCCTCCCGGGAGCCTGTGCAGCCCACCACTGCCAGGGTCCCGGGATCCAGGGACAACTTCCCCGGGAGAATGCATGGCGCACCTCAGGCTGGTGCAACGTCACGGTGGCCTCTGCCCCCGCAGGCTCGCCCCGCATTCCATACCCCTCTCCTCCCCCCGGCCTGAGTGAGCCAGGGCCCCCGAATCAGTTGCCACTTTAACCCCGTCCTGTCTGAGCGAAGAACAGATGCCCTCAGGTGACCTACACACAGACGCGGGTCCAAATCAAAAGCTGAGCCCTGGAACCTGTGCGAACAAAGAAGAGAAAGGGAAATCTCTCCCAGCAGCCTCAGGAGCAGTGGATTAAATATCCACAATCAACTTGATGTACCCTGCATCTGTGGAATACATGAAGAGACAACGAATCATCCCAAAATTGAGGCAGTGGACTTTCTGTGATTTTGCCTCTACAGCTTAGCTTTTATCATCTGTCCTAGGGTTCTGTCCATTTTTTTCTTTTCTTATTATAGTTTTTAGCACTTGTTATCATTGGTGGATTTGTTTTTTGGTTTGGTTGCTCTCTTCTTTCTTTTGTTTTCCTTTTCTATTACTTTTTAATTTTTAATATTATTTTTATTTTAATAACTTTATTTTATTTTGTTTTGTTCTTTCTTGCTTTCCTTTTTCTCCCTTTTCTTCTGAGCCGTGTGGCTGACATGGTCTTGGTGCTCTGGCCGGGTGTCAGGCCTGTGCCTCTGAGGTGGGAGAGCTGAGTCCAGGACATTCATCCACCAGAGACCTCCTAGCTGCATGTAATATCAAATGGTGAAAGCTCTCCCAGATATCTCCATCTCAATGCTAAGACCCAACTACTATCAACGACCAGCAAGCTACAGTGCTGGACACCCTAGACCAAACAACTAGCAAGACAGGAACACAACCCCACCCATTAGCAGAGAGGCTGCCTAAAATCATAATAAGTCCACAGACACCCTAAAACACACCACCTGACGCAGTCCTGGGCACCAGAAAGACAAGATCCAGCCTCATACATCAGAACACAGGCAACAGTCCCCACCACCAGGAACCCTATACAATCCACTGAACCAATCTTTGCCACTGAGAGCAGACACCAAAAACAACGGGAACTACGAACCTGCAGCCTGTGAAAAGGAGACCCCAAACACAGTAAGTGAAGCAAAATGATAAGACAGAGAAACACACAGCAGATAAAGAAGCAAGGTAAATACCCACCAGACGAAACAAATGAAGAGGAAATAGGCAGTCTACCTGAAAAAGAATTCAGAGTAATGATAGTAAAGATGATCCAAAATCTTGGAAATAAAATGGAGAAAATATAAGAAACGTCGAACAAGGACCTAGAAGAACTAAAGAGCGACGAAACAATGAAGAACACAATAAATGAAATTAAAAATTCTCTAGAAGGAATCAATAGCAGAGTAACTGAGGCAGAAGAACAGATAAGTGACCTGGAAGATAAAATAGTGGAAATAACCACCACAGAGGAGAGTAAAGAAAAACGAATGAAAATAATTGATCACAGTCTGAGAGACCTCTGGGACATTAAATGCAACAACATTCGAATTGTACGGGTCCCAGAAGAAGACAAAAAGCACGGGACTGAAAAAAATATTTGAAGAGATTATACTTGAAAACTTCCCTAATATGGGAAAGGAAATAGTTAATCAAGTCCAGGTAGCACAGAGAATCCTATAGAGGATAAATCCAAGGAGAAACATGCCAAGACACATATTAATCAAACTATCAAAAATTAAATACAAAGAAAATACATTAAAAGCAGCAAGGGAAAAACAACAAAAAAAATACAAGGGAATCCCCATAAGGTTAACAGCTGACCTTTCAGCAGAAAATCTGCAAGCCAGAGGGAGTGGCAGTATATATTTAAAGTGATGAAGGAGAAAAATCTACAACCAAGATTACTCTATGCAGCAAGGATCTCATTCGGATTCGATGGAGAAATTAAAAGCTTTACAGACAAGCAAAAGCTAAGAGAATTCAGCACCACCAAACCAGCTTTACAACAAATGCTAAAGGAACTTCTCTAGGCAGGAAACACAAGAGAAGGAAAAGACCTACAATAACAAACCCAAAACAATTAAGAAAATGGGAATAGGAGCATACATATCAATAATTACCTTAAATGTAAATGGATTAAATGTTACAACCAAAAGACATAGACTGGCTGAATGGATACAAACACAAGACCCGTATATATGCTGTCTACAAGAGACCCACTTCAGACCTAGGGACACACACAGACTGAAAGTGAAGGGACAGAAAAAGATATTCCACGCAAATGGAAATCAAAAGAAAGCTGGAGTAGCACTTCTCATACCAGACAGAATAGTCTTTAAAATAAAGACTATTACAAGGTACACAGAAGGACACTACATAATGATCAAGGGATCAATCCAAGAAGAAGACATAACAATTGAAAATATTTATGCACCCAACATAGGAGCATCTCAATATATAAGGCAAATGCTAACAGCCATAAAAGGGGAAATTGGCAGTAAAACAATCATAGTAGGGGACGCTAACACCCCACATTCACCAATGGACAGATCATCCAAAATGAAAATAAATAAGGAAACACAAGCCTTAAATGATACACTAAACAAGACGGACTCAACTGATATTTATAGGACATTCCATGCAAAAACAACAGAATACACTTTGTTCTCAAGTGCTCTGGGAACATTCTTCAGGACATATCATATCTTGGGTCACAAATCAAGCCTTGGTAAATTTAAGAAAACTGAAATGATATCAAGTACCTTTTCTGACCACAACGCTATAAGACTAGATATCAATTACAGGAAAGAATCTGTAAAAAATTCAAACACATGGAAGCTAATACACTACTTAATAACCAAGAGATCACTGAAGAAATCAAAGAGGAAATCAAAAAATACCTAGAAACAAATGACAAGGAAAAGACGATGACCGAAAACCTATGGGATACAGCAAAAGCAGTTCTAAGAGGCAAGTTTATAGCAATACAATCCTACCTCAAGAAACATCTCAAATAAACAACCTAACCTTACACCTAAAGCAATTAGAGAAAGAAGAACAAAAAAACCCCCACAAGTTAGCAGAAGGAAGGAAATCATAATGATCAGATCAGAAATAAATGAAAAAGAAATGAAGAAATGATAGCAAAATTCAATAAAACTAAAAGCTGGTTCTTTGAGGAGATAAAAAAAATTGATAAACCATTAGCCAGACTCAACAAGAAAAAAAAAGGCGAAGACTCAAATCAATAGAATTAGAAATGAAAAAGGAGAGGTAACAACTGACAATGCAGAAATACAAAGGATCATGAGAGATTACTACAGGGAACTATATGCCAATAAAATGGACAACCTGGAAGAAATGGACAAATTCGTAGACAACCACAACCTTCTGAGATTGAACCAAGATGAAATAGAAAATATAAACAGACCAATCACAAGCACTGAAATTGAAACTGTGATTAAAAATCTTCCAACAAACAAAAGCCCAGGACCAGATGACTTCACAGGCGAATTCTATCAAACATTTAGAGAAGAGCTAACACGTATCCTTCTCAAACTCCTCCAAAATAAAGCAGAGGGAGGAACACTCCCAAACTCATTTTACGAGGCCACTATCACCCTGACACCAAAACCAGACAAAGATGCCACAAAGAAAGAAAACTACAGGCCAATATCACTGATGAACAAAGATGCAAAAATCCTCAACAAAATAAAGCAAACAGAATCCAACAGCATGTTAAAAGTACTATACACCATGATCAAGTGGGGTTTATCCTAGGATTGCAAGGATTCTTCAATATACGCAAATCAATCAATGTGATACACCATATTAATATACTGAAGGATAAAAACCATATGATCATCTCAATAGATGCAGAAAAAACTTTTGACAAAATTCAACACCCATTTATGATAAAAACCCTCCAGAAACTAGGCATGAGGGAACTTACCTCAACATAATAAAGGCCATATATGACAAACTCATAGCCAACATCGTTCTCAATGGTGAAAAACTGAAACCACTTCCTCTAAGATCAGGAATAAGACAAGTTTGCCCACACTCACCAGTGTTATTCAACACAGTTTTGGAAGTTTTAACCACTGCAATCAGAGAAGAAAAAGAAATAAAAGAAATCCAATTCGAAAAAGAAGTAAAACTGTCACTGTTTGTAGATGACATGATAATATACATAGATAATCCTAAAGATGCTACCAGAAAACTACTAGAGCTAATCAATGAATTTGATAAAGTAGCAGGATACAAAACTAATGCACAGAAATCTCTTGCATTCCTATACACTAATAATGAAAAATCTGAAAGAGAAATTAAGGAAACACTTCCATTTACCATTGCAACAAGAAGAATAAAATACCTAGGAATAAATGTACCTAAGGAGACAAAAGACCTTATGCAGAAAAGCATAAGACACTGATGAAAGAAATTAAAGATGACACAAACAGATGGAGAGATATACCATGTTCTTGGATTGGAAGAATAAACATTGTGAAAATGACTATACTATCCAAAGCAATCTATAGATTCAGTGCAATCCCTTTCAAAACACCAATGGCTTTTTTCAAGAACTAGAACAAAATATTTCACAATTTGTGTGGAAACACAAAAGACCTCAAATAGCCAAAGCAATCTTGAGAAGGAAAAACTGAGCTGGAGGAATCAGGCTCCCAGACTTCAGACTCTATGACAAAGCTACAGTAATCAAGACAGTATGGTACTGGCAGAAAAACAGAAACAGGTCTTTGGAATAGGATAGAAAGCCCAGAGATAAACCCACGCACATATGGTCAACTTATCTTTGATAAAGGAGGGAAGAATATACAAATGGAGGAAAGACAACCTCTTCAATAATTGGTGTTGGGAAAAGTGGACAGCTACATGTAAAAGAATGAAATTAAAACACTCCCTGACACCATACACAAAAATAAACTCAAAATGGATAAAAGACCTAAATGCAAAGCCAGACACTATCAAACTCTTAGTGGAAAACATAGGCAGAACACTCTGTGATATAAGATCCTTTTTTGACCCACCTCCTAGAAAAATGGAAATTAAAACAAAAATAAACAAATGGGACCTAATGAAACTTAAAAGCTTTTGCACAGCAAAGGAAACCATAAACAAGATGAAAAGACAACCCTCAGAATGGGAGAAAATATTTGCAAATGAAGCAACTGACAAAGGATTAGTCTCCAAGATTTACAAGCAGCTCGTGCACCTCAATATCAAAAAACAAACAACCCAATCCAAAAATGGGCAGAAGACCTAAATAGACATTTCTCCAAAGAAGATATACAGATTGCCAACAGACACATGAAAGGATGCTCAATATCACCCACCATTAGAGAAATGCAAATCAAAACTACAATGAGGTACCACCTCACAGCAGTCAGAATGGCCATCATCAAAACATCTACAAACAATAAATGCTGGAGAGGGTGTGGAGAAAAGGGAACCCTCTTGCACTGTCGGTGGGCATGTGAATTGATACAGCCACTATGGAGAACAGTATGGAGCTGCCTTAAAAAACTAAAAATAGAACTACCATACGACCCAGTAATCCCACTACTGGGCATATACCCTGAGAAAACCATAATTCAAAAAGAGTCATGTAGGGCTTCCCTGGTGGCGCAGTGGTTGAGAGTCAGCCTGCCAATGCAGAGGATATGGGTTCGTGCCCCGGTCTGGGAAGATCTCACATGCCACGGAGCAGCTAGGCCCGTGAGCCCTGGCCACTGAGCCTGCGCGTCTGGAGCCTGTGCTCCGCAACAGGAGAGGCCACAACAGTGAGAGGCCCGCATACCACAAAAAAATAATAATAAAATAAAATAAAAGTGTCATGTACCACAAAGTTCACTGCAGCTCTATTTACAATAGCCAGGACATGGAAGCAACCTAAGTGTCCTTTGACAGATGAATGGATAAAGAAGATGTGGCACATATATACAATGGAATATTACTCAGCCATATAAAGAAAGGAAATTGAGTTATTTGTAGTGTGGTGGATGGACTTAGAGTCTGTCAGACAGAGGGAAGTAAGTCAGAAAGATAAAAACAAATACTGTATGCTAGCACATATATATAGAATCTAAAAAAAAAAATGTTATGAAAAGCCTAGAGGCAGGACAGGAATAAAGACGCAGACGTAGAGAATGAACTTGAGGTCATGGGGAGTGAGAAGGGTAAGCTGGGACGAAGTGAGAGAGTGGCATGGACTTATATATACTACCAAATGTAAAACAGAGAGCTAGTGGGAAGCAGCCACATAGCACAGGGAGATCAGCTCAGTGCTTTGTGACCACCTGGAGGGGTGGGATAGGGAGGGAGGAAGGGAGATGCAAGAGAGAGGAGATATGGGGATATATGTATATGTACAGCTGATTCACTTCGTTATAAAGCAGAAACTAACACAACATTGTAAAGCAATTATACTCCAATAAAGATGTTAAAAAGAATAATAAAATAAAGTAAATGTTAAAGAGACATATGTAAGTTTTGAGCAAAGTTCTTCAGGAAAGCATCAATTACAACAAGCAAACATCTTTACGTAAAGCAAAACTACAGCTGTGGCAGTCCAAAGGAAATGAATATCTGTGAAAAATGGGGAGAGGTGATTTTCAAATTGGGACCTGATAAGTAAGACAGAGAATATTCAAGAATCTTAAATGAACTGTCTCTGCCAGGTTGGCACCAGGGAGTTAGAGTGCAAGAGAAGAATGATGTAAGAAATGAAAAGAGAAAAATATCTTTTCTTTATGGGTTTTGGAATGAATTGAATAAATACACTAAGTGATGATGGCAAATATAAATCAACAGCAACTACAGGTGCTATGAGCAACCACAAGTGAACGTGACCCGTTCGATTGAATAATGAAGCAGCAGGAGCTCCCTAGAGAGGATTCACGGCAAAGACAGAAACAGCATACCCATCATGAATAATATATACTTCCTGAAATAAGAACAAACTTTTCAGGAGAGACTAAGAATTCCCTGGGCTTTCATCACTGTGGTCAACATAAAGAAGAGAAGAAAACTGGATGAGCATTTTTTTTCCATTTGGAAAAAGAAATGGAATTTAAAAACCAAAAATATCCACCATGATTTAGGTTTTCGAGCTTCTTTGCTGCTTAAAGGATATTTTCAGTTCACCAAACCTAAGAGCATAGTGTGAAAGCACTGCACTTTTATCTTTAATTTATGATCCCGTGTTTACTTTCAGTTGTGAATATCTCCACATATTTCTTCAGGTTTGTCAGAGTCATTTGAGACCTGGCATACATTTGACAGACGATTACACAAACACAGAACTTTAAAGAGCTTTGTTGTGTTGGTGTCCATTTCATCTGTTTGACAAATGAAGAGAAAGTCCATTAGGAGCTAGTTCATTTTCACAGATTCACTCTAAGGAGTATATGAATCAAAAATTATTCGGTTCCTCATTGCAAACCAGTGTGACTCCCATACTGCTTCTATTTGCATGCCTTATATTTAACTTTGAATTCTAACTTTGCAAGGTTATTATTTTCATATTAATCCTTTTAATTGTGACTTCTTTACATAAATTTTAAGTGTATCTTTGTCCTCTTTTGTCAAGATTCTCAGGCATAGGAGTAATTCCTAAAGAATATAGCTTACTGCAATCAAAAATCATAGTATGGTTGAAACGATACAAAAACAAAACTCATATATATGCTACCTATAAGAGACTAATTTCAGATCTAAAGACACACACAGACTCAAAGTGAGGGGATGGAAAAAGATATTCCATGCAAATGGAAATTAAAAGAATGTCAGGGTAGGAATTGTTGTATCAGGCAAAACAGACTTTAGAACAAAGACTGTAACAAGAGAAAAAGAAGGGCATTACATAATGATCAAGGGATTGATTCAAGAAAATATGACAATTGTGAATATATATGCACCCAACATAGGAGCACCTCAATACATGAAACAAATATTAACAAACATAAATGGGGAAATTAACAGTAACCCAGTAATAGTAGGGGATTTTAACACCACACTTACATCAATGAACAAATCATCTAGACAGAAAATCAATAAGGAAACACTGACCATAAAGGCAAATTAGACCAATGGACTAAAATATATATATATATATATATATATATATATATATATATATATAATTACACCCAAAAGCAGTAGAATACACATTATTTTCAAGTGCACATGGAACATTCTCCAGGAGAGATCACATGCTAGGCCAGAAAACAAGTCTCAGCAATTTTAAGAAGACTGAAATCACATCAAGCATCTTTTCTGACCACAACATTATGAAACTACAAATCAACCAGAAGAAAAACAAAACTGCAAAAAATGCAGACACATGAAGGCTAAACAATATGCTACTAAACAACCAATGGACCACTGAAGAAATCAAAGAAGAAATTTAAGAAATACCTGTAGATAAATAAAAATTAAAATACAACCATCCAAAGTCTATGGGACGCAGCAAAAGCAGTTTTAAGAGGGAAGTTTATAGAGATACAAACTTATCTCCAGAAACAAGAAAAAACTCAAACAATGCAACCTTACACCTTTTAAAGGTACTAGATAAAGGAGAAAAACAAAACCCAAAGTGAGTAGAAGGAAAGAAGTCATAAAGATCGGAGCAGAAAAAATGAAATAGAAACTGAAACAAAAAGATCAATAAAACTAAGAGATGGTTCTTTAAAAATATTTTTTAAAAACCTGATAAACTTTTAGCCAGACTCATTAAAAAAATAAGGGAGATGGTCCAAATAAATAAAATCAAAAAAGAAACAGTAAATGTTACAACCAACACCACAGAAATACAAAGGATCATAAGAACAACTACACACCAATAAAAAGGACAACCTTGAAGAAATGGACAAATTCCTCAAAATGCACAATCTTCAAGACAGAACTAGGAAGAAATATCAATAGGCAATATAACATACCATTTAACTTTAATTAAATTGAATCTGTAATGAAGAAAAAAAAAAACCAAAAACTATGAACAAACAAAAGTCCAGGACCAGACGGTTTCACAGGTGAATTCTACCAAATAACTGGGGAAGAATTAACACCTATCCTTCTCGAACTATTCCAAAAACTGCAGAGGAAGGAACACTTCCAAATTCATTCTACAAGGCCACCATCACCCTAATACCAAAACCAGACAAAGATATCACAAAAAAAGAAAATTATAGGCCCATATGACTGATGAACATATATGCAAAAATCCTCAACAAAATACTGGCAAACCAAATCCAACAATACATGAAAAAGATCATACACCATGAGCAATTGGGATTTTTCCCAGGGATGAAACAATGTTTTAACATCTACAAATCAATCAATGTGATACAGCACATTAACAAATTGAAGAATAAAAATCATATAGTCATCTCAAAATATGCAGACATCCATTTACAACAAAAACTCTCCACAAAATGGGAATAGAGGGAACAAACCTCAAAATATTTAATAAAGGCCATATATGACAAGCCCACAGCTAACATCATACTCAATGGTGAAAACCTAAAGGCACCTCCTCTAAGATCAGGAACAAGGCAAGGATACCCACTCTCACCACTTTTATTCAACATAGCATTGGAAGTCCTAGCTACAACAATTAGAAAAGAAAAAGAAATAAAAGGAATCCACACTAGAAAGGAAGAAATAAAACTGTCACTGTTTGTAGTATGACATGATACTACATATAGAAAATCCTAAAGATGCCACCAAAAATCTAATAAAGCTCATCAATGAATTCGGTAAAGTTTCAGGATACAAAATTAATATATATAAATCTGATGCATTTCTATATACTATTGATGTACTATCAAAAAGAGAGTTTAAGAAAACAATTCCATTTACCTTCACATCAAAAAGAATAAAATACCTAGGAATAAATCTAAGTAAGGAGGCAAAAGACCTGTACTCAGAGAAATATAAGACACTGATGAAAGAAACTGAAGATGACACAAATAGATGGAAAGATATAGCATGCTCATGGATTGGAATAACTAGTATTATTAAAAGACCATATTACCTAAGGCAATGTAGAGGTTCAATGCAATCCTTATCAAAATGCCAATGGAATTTTTTACAGAACTAGAATAATTCTAAAATTTGTATGGACCCATAAAAGACCCCAAATACAAAGAGCAATCTTGAAAAAGAAGAACAGAGCTTGAAGTATCAGGATCCCTGACTTCAGACTATACAACAAAGCCACAGTAATCAAAACACTGTGATACTGGCACAAAAGCAGACACATAGATCAATGGAACACAGTAGAGAGCCCAGAAATAAATCCATGCACATATAGTCAATTAATCTATAACAAGGCAGGCAAGAATATACAATGGAGGAAAGACAGTCTCTTCAATAAGTGGTGCTGGGAAAACTGGACAGCTACATGTAAAAGAATGAAATTAGAACACTCCCTAATACCATACACAAAAATACACTCAAAATGGATTAGAGACTCAAATGTAAGACCAGAAATCACAAAACTCTTGGAAGAAAATGGACAAAACACTCTTTGGCATACTTCTTAGAAATATTTTTTGGATCTATCTCCTAAGGCAAAGGAAACAAAAGCAAATATAAACAAATGATACCTAATTAAACTTAAAAGCTTTTGCACAGCATATAAACAAAAAGACAACCTACAGAATAGGAGAAAATATTTGCAAACTATATGATCAATAAGTGGTTAATATCCAAAATATATGAATAGCTCATACAACTCAACAGCAACAAAACAAGCAACCTGATTTTTAAAATGGACAGGAGACCTGAATAGACATTTTTCCAAAGACTACCTAAAAGTGGCCAATAGGCACATGAAAAGATGCTCAACATCGATAAATATCAGTGAAACACAAATCAAAACCACAATGAGATATCACCTCACACGTGTCAGAATGGCTATCATCAAAAAGAACACAAATAACAAATGTTGGTGAGGACGTGGGTAAAAGGGAACCCTCCTACACTATTGGTGGAATTGTAAACAGGTCCATCCACTGTGGAAAACAGTATGGAGTTTCCTCCGGAAAATAAAAATAGAACTAACATATGATCCAGCAATTCCAACCCTGGGTCTATATCCAAAGAAAGTGAAGACACTAATTTGAAAAGGTACATGCACCCCAATGTTCATAGCAGCATTATTTCCTATTGCCAAGGTATAGAAGCACCCCAAGTGTCCATCAACAGATGAATAAAAAATATGTAGCATATATATGCTTAGTGAGTATTATACTTAATGAAATAAGGCAGACAGAGAAAGACAAATACTGTACGCCATCCCTTACCTGTAGAATCTAAAAAACAAAAACAAACAAAAAAACGAATATAATGAAACAAAACCCGACTCACAGATACAAGGAACAACCGAGTCATTATGAGTGGGTAGAGGGAAGGGGGAGGGGGTTGATAAAGGAAGGGGAGTAAGAAGTAGAAACTACTACGTATAAAATAAATAAGCTGTAAGGATACACTGTACAGCCCAGGGAATATAGACAATATTTTGCAATAACTTTAAATAGAATATAATCTATAAAAATTTTGAATCACTATGTTATATACCTGAAACTAACATAATATTGTAAATCAACTGTACCTCAATTAAAAAAAGAACAGACTACAGCTTACTGGACACCTGAGCTGTAGCCGCTAAACACCAGTGGGTCCCTCTACTCCTGAACTTTGTTTCCATTCTGGCAACCCAGTTCTTCCTTCTACCATCATGAACTTTCCTGTCTGTTCTGTAGAAGTCATTCATTCTTTTGGGAACAAGAGACAAACAAGTGAGTTATCTGAGTTAACAAGTTTGTAGCTGAGAAAGCAAACATGATACGAAGTGATACTGGTTTGAGGAGATAAGTGTGTATATTTCAGGGCAGGGAAAGCTATTGATACTGGTGACGTACAAACTTTCTTCTCCGGCAGATGCATCTATCCTCCCTCTACGCATATACTTAGCAAATCGCAGCCACGGCATTTCTATAAGCAGGAGGGATGCTGCAGGAAGAAAGTGTAAATACGGATATTATCTTCGAGATAGATGTAGGGTAACATACTTTCCATCCTGATGACTTGAATTTCTCTGCTTTCCTAAAATCTTCCCTACATCTTTAATGACTCACAGAATTTTAATGATAGAATTGAAGTAACATTTCCATAATTAGGATTTCCATTATTCAAATTTGTTTTTTTAACAGAGAAAAGCCTAAGTTTCTTTTTTTTAATGTTCATAAATTGTTTATGTTTATTCACCTGGTGTGTATCGATACAGTCGTGTTTTGCATTGTGGACAAGTTAAATAAAATGTGTTGCAATACCTCTGTTACATAACAATGTTTGATAATTAAGAATAAAACACATTTACAGCTAGATTTCCTGTTAGGTAATGAGGTCTGGAATGCAGTCACTGTTTTCCCACATTTCCTTCTCATCCCAGGTATTCACTGCCCTCCCATGGTTCAATATGACAGCAATCAAAGATACCTTTTCCAAGCAATTGACCGTACTCCAGACCTTGTCAAGTTCTCACCACTAATACACTTTATCTTTGGTATGCCTCATTCTCTCTCCTAGTCCTTCCAAATTTTAGACCTAGGGTGCACTCTAGAAATAACTCAGTTCTGTGTTATACTTTGCACATTTAAGAAACAGAGGAGTAAAGGGATTCACCTAAGGCAACGCTACGGGTGATGGCAGAGCTGGGACTAGGAACTCGGGTGCTTTGTGTCTGGTCCATTCAGGGATCCAGGGCCCTCCTGAGTACATGCCTTTACTGGCGTTCCTGCTGCTGCTGCTGGTTCCAGACCGTACAAAACGTGCAACAAGAGAGCCTCCTCACGCTGCCACCACAAGACCCTGGCGTCAGCTGCTTTCCCTGGTAACGACCAGTCATTGTCACTGACTTAGGGGAAGAATGTGGTATGCATCTGGTGTTACAGCTTTATTTGCCACTTGTGAGATGGCATCTGCCATGTAAAGCCCATATTCCATCAAGTAAAAATGGGATGCTGAATTTAGAAACACTTACTGAAATTACCATGACAACCAGGTCCCAGTTTTTTTTCCCTTTAAGTAACATTGATTGATTATATTCTGATTCAGTATATCCAAAATCATTTGTGAACAGGAATTTTTAATGTTGAACTGATCAACCCCTAAAAAATCTATACCTGGACTAAACCATACTTAAATCTTCCTAATTTTCATTGCCATTACTGCTGTTAATAGCAAATAATGTTTTTATTTGAAAGAAAATTTCAACCTGGATAATATTTCTCTTCTAATTTTTATAAGCCTTTTTTTGCAACGGTATGCATACACTGTCAATTGTCAAATCTGAAAAACTATTTCCAAAAAATATACTGATACTTGATTTTTCTCATGTTTTATCCTGTTTTGAGGAAATCTACTGATTTAGCAAAATCAATTGATCCTGTGTTACTGTCATACACAAGTTAAATCTTTAGTGATATTTGGAGTAAATAATGTCTTTGGCATCCTTTGACTATGTAGCCTGACTACTCCATTTATCTCTCCCGTTGGTGACATATTTTGTTAGCACTGTACTCCACTTTGTCCCAAAATAATTTTAGTTTGAGCCAAATGTTTTCAATCTCTCATCATTAATTGTCTATGTTGTTGATGAATATGGGAATATGTCAAGTTTAGAGGGATGGGTAGGTGATAAAAGCTTTTCACTTGAATTCAACACGGCACTGCACAATGGAACGAATCAGCTCTGATGGTAAAATTCTATTCTTCAAGATTTTAACCCAAAATGAAAAAATATTACTAGAGAGAATATGAGGTAGAAAAATAGGTATAATTCTGTGTTGGATATTAGAACATATCTCATAAACTCTGTCATCAAGAATAGAAGTGAAGGGCTTCCCTGGTGGCGCAGTGGTTGAGAGTCCGCCTGCCGATGCAGGGGACACGGGTTCGTGCCCCGGTCCGGGAAGATCCCACATGCTGCGGAGCGGCTGAGCCCATGAGCCATGGCCGCTGAGCCTGCGCGTCCGGAGCCTGTGCTCCGCAACGGGAGAGGCCACAACAGTGAGAGGCCCACATACCGCAAAAAAAAAAAAAAAAAAAAAAAAAGAATAGAAATGAAAAGATAAGCATGCCACGTCAAAACTTCAAGAAGTTACTGTTGATACTGATTACATTTTCTCCATGCTGTAATACATTTTCCCTATTAGCAGGTACCAACTACAGAAATTTTCTCAGTGGGAAAACATTTCTCAAAATAAGTTCTTCTTTCTGAATTCCTTGGTACATTGTACGTGTACATACATATATACATATAAAACCATGCATAGGATATATACATACATACACACAGAGAGAAAACGTTCAACTAACGTATATGATAGGGATAACACAAAAGGTAAAGCACATCTATTCAGTCACTGCCAGCAACCCTCAGCCTACTACCCAAGAAAACAATTGTTTCTTATGTAGAGTTCCAGAATTTATATGTGAATGCATGTGTGTCAGTTTAGAGAATAAATTATAAGAAAACTGACCTGGTCTGAGACCTGAGGCCAACACCTACCAACCACCCCTATACTCCTAATAACAACTACCCATGAAAAATTTTAAAAATAGTAGAAAACTCTTTCTATACTTTTCTCACTTCACTGAAGAAAGCGAGATGGTTGGAGTGGAACTGGTGGAACTTGAATATTAAAATCTTTGGATCAGATGCTCAGTGCCCTGAGAGACACAACCCATGTGATCCCACCTGCTTCAGCCCTAGAGAAAGGGCTGTAATGGGATCACCTGAAAAGTTGCTGTCAGTCTCAAAGAGCGTGGAGTGTAGTCTGACTGGTGTCTCACTTAGGCTTGACAAGCTGACAGATCAGGAGACTGAGGTGTGCAAGCTTTTCTAAGGGAACACAAAAAGGTTCCACGCCAGGTAGGCATGCTCTCCTTGGGTAAAGACCAGATGCGAGCTACCTGCAAAAGAACGCTTTTGTAAAACTGTCTTATGTCCTTTCCAAGGAGTCTGCCTAGAGACCAATGGAAGCTTAGCATCAAGAATCTGGGGGTATCAGCACCATGACTAGGGTATAAAAGGTAGACCCATAAACAACCAGCTGGAAAGATGGGATCATTGTGAAATGCATAGAAGTACCGAATCACTGTGTTGTGCAACAGGAACTAGCATAGTGTTATAGGTAAATTATACTTCAAGAACAAAAACACCAAACTCATAGGAAAAAAGATCAGATTTGTGATCAGAGGTGGGGGTGGGGGGGAATTGGATGAAGATGGTCAGGAACTACAAACCTCCAGTTATGGGATAAGTGCTAGGGATGTAATGTACCCCATGAGTAATACAATTAACACTGCTCTATGTTATATATGAAAGTTAAGAAAGTAAACCCTAAGAGTTCTCATCACAAGGAAAAAATAATTTTCTCTTTCTTTAATATTATATCTGTACGAGATGATGGGTTACTCATTAAGCTTACTGTGATAATCATTTCACAATGTATGTAAGTCAAATCAATAGCTCCACGACTTAAACTGATACAGTGCTGTGTGTCAATTATATCTCAATAAAACTGGAAAATAATTAAATTAATAAAAACTACCCCCAAACCCCCCAAATAGAATAAGCCATGAACCTCAACACTATCTGACATTAAATGCAAAATGTGTTAATTTATCAAAAACTCCTTTTTTTCCCCAGTTCTTTAGAATAGTTTACTGAAGCTCTCAGCCACCCGGCTAATCTCTAAGTGACTCTAGCTGCGGGAACACAGCGTTTCCTGACGCTGGGGGTTACGCGTTATGCGCAAATTTTCCCATCGCTACATTCTAACTGCATGTTGCCTACCCACCATTAAATAATTCAGATTTAACTAGAGAACTGAAGATTTTCTTCCTGTTCCTCAATAAACTTACTAAAAGCTCTATATTCTGAAGGCATCTTGGCACAAGTGGCCACCACAAAGGATGCATGGATGTCAAGCGTATTAACTGTTTCTCCAGTGCAGCCTCCCATGTGCCCCCTTTCTGGGAGATGGGGATTTCTGAACTTCCCCCCAGCCCTGGTGGCTCGGAGCTACCAGAAAGCACATTCTGGAAAGCTGAGCCTATGGGCCAGCCTAGGGAGTTCATTTTCCTACTCCTGTGCTCCCTTACGTCACTTTCAGGGCCAAATTTTGTTCTGGGATCCTCCGCTCTTACGGAATGTAAAGACAGCCACCTGCCGCGAGGAGAATGTGACTTTGTTAGAAAGTGTTATTTCTTAATAATGAAAAAGCTCAAAGAACTTGGTGCATGATCCTTTTAATGTGCTGTTGGATTCTGTTTGCTAGTATTTTCTTGAGGATTTTTGCACCTTTGTTCATCAGTGATATTGGTCTGTAGTTTTCTTTCTTTATGACATCTTTTTCTGGTTTTGGTATCAGGGTGATGGCGGCCTCGTAGAATGAGTTTGGGAGTATTCCTCCCTCTGCTATATTTTGGAAGAGTTTGAGAAGGATAGGTGTTAGCTCTTCGCTAAATGTTTAGTTGAATTCGCCTGTGAAGCCATCTGGTCCTGGACTTTTGCTTATTGGAGGATTTTTAATCACAGTTTCAATTTCAGTGCTTGTGATTGGTTGGTTCATATTTTTTATTTCTTCCTGGTTCAGTCTCAGAAGGTTGTGCATTTCTAAGAATTTGTCCATTTCTTCCAGGTTGTCCATTTTATTGGCATAGAGTTGCTTGTAGTAACCTCTCGTGATCCTTTGTATTTCTGCAGTGTCAGTTGTTACTTCTCCTTTTTCATTTGTAATTCTGTTGATTTGAGTCTTCTTTTTTTCTTGATGAGTCTGGCTAATGGTTTATCAATTTTGTTTATCTTCTCAAAGAACAAGCTTTTAGTTTTATTGATCTTTGCTATCATTTCCTTCATTTCTTTTTCATTTACTTCTGATCTGATCATTATGATTTCTTTCCTTCTGCTAACTTTGGGGTTTTTTAATTCTTCTTTCTCTAACTGCTTTCGGTGTAAGGTTAGGTTGTTTATTTGAGATACTTCTTGTTTCTTAAGGTAGGATTGTATTGCTATAAACTTCCCTCTTAAAACTGCTTTTGCTGTATCACATAGGTTTTGGGTTGTCGTGTTTTCATTGTCATTTGTTTCTAGGTATTTTTTGATTTCCTCTTTGATTTCTTCAGTGATAACTTCGTTATTAAGTACTGTATTGTTTAGCCTCCATGTGTTTGTATTTTTTACAGGTCTTTTCCTATAATTGATATCTAGTCACATAAAATTGTGGTTGGAAAAGATATTTGATACGATTTCAATTTTCTTAAATTTACCAAGGCTTGATTTGTGACCCAAGATATGATCTATCCTGGAGAATGTTCCATGAGCACTTGAGAAGAATGTGTATTCTGTTGTTTCTGGATGGAATGTCCTATAAATATCAATTAAGTCCATATTGTTTAATGGGGTTTATCCCAGGAATGCAAGGATTCTTCATTTATGCAAATCAATCAATGTGATACACCATATTAACAAATTGAAGGAGAAAAACCATATGATCATCTCAATAGATGCAGAGAAAGCTTTTGACAAAATTCAACACCAATTTATGATTAAAACCCTCCAGAAAGTAGGCATAGAGGGAACTCTCCTCAACATAATAAAGGCCATATGTGACAAACCCACAGTCAACATCGTTCTCAATAGTGAAAAACTGAAACCATTTCCACTAAGTCGAGGAACAAGAAAAGGTTGCCCACTCTCACCACTATGTTTCAACATAGTTTTGGAAGTCCTAGCCACAGCAATCAGAGAAGAAAAAGAAATAAAAGGAATCCAAATCAGAAAAGAAGAAGTAAAGCTGTCACTGTTTGCAGATGACATGATACTATACATAGAGAATCCTAAAGATGCTACCGGAAAACTACTAGACCAATCAATGAATTTGGTAAAGTAGCAGGATACAAAATTTATGCACAGAAATCTCTAGCATTCCTATACACTAATGATGAAAACTCTGAACGTGAAATTAAGAAAACACTCCCATTTACCATTTCAACAAAAGAAATAAAATATCTAGGAATACACCTACCTAAGGAGACAAAAGACCTGTATGCAGAAAATTATAAGACACTGAGGAAAGAAATTAAAGATGATACAAATAGATGAAGAGATATACCATGTTCTTGATTGGAAGAATCAACATTGTGAAAATGACTATACTACCCAAAGCAGTCTACAGATTCAATGCAATCCCTATAAAACTACCACTGGCATTTTTCACAGAACTAGAACAAAAAATTTCACAATTTCTATGGAAACACAAAAGACCCTGAATAGCCAAAGCAATCTTGAGAAAGAAAAATGGAGCTGGAAGAATCAGGCTCCTGAACTTCAGACTATACTACAAAGCTACAGTTATCAAGACAATATGGTACTGGCACAAAAACAGAAATATAGATCAATGGAACAGGATAGAAAGCCCAGAGATAAACCCACACACATATGGTCACCTTATCTTTGATAAAGGAGGCAAGAATATACAGTGGAGAAAAGAAAGCCTCTTTAATAAGTGGTGCTGGGAAAACTGGACAGCTATATGTAAAAGTATGAAATTAGAACACTCCATAACACCATACACAAACTCAAAATGGATTAAAGATCTAAATGTAAGGCCAGACACTATCAAACTCTGAGAGGAAAACATAGGCACAACACTCTATGATACACACCACAGCAAGATCCTTTTTGACCCACCTCCTAGAGAAATGGAAATAAAACCAAAAATAAACAAATGGGACCTAATGAAACTTAAAAGCTTTTGCACAGCAAAGGAAACCATAAACAAGACGAAAAGACAACCCTCAGAAGGGGAGAAAATATTTGCAAATGAAGCAACTGACAAAGGATTAATCTACAAAATTTACAAGCAGCTCATGCAGCTCAGTATCAAAAAAACAAACAACCCAGCCCCAAAATGGGCAGAAGATCTAAAGACATTTCTCCAAAGAAGATATACAGGTTGCCAACAAACACATGCTCAACATCACTAATCATTAGAGAAATGTAAATCAAAACTACAATGAGGTATCATCTCACACCAGTCAGACTGGCCATCATCAAAAAATCTACAACAATAAATGCTGGGGAGGGTGTGGAGAAAAGGGAACCCTCTTGCACTGCTGGTGGGAGTGTAAATTGATACAGCCACTATGGAGAACAGTATGGAGGTTCCTTAAAAATCTAAAAATAGAACTACCATACGACCCAGCAATCCCACTACTGGGCATATACCCTGAGAAATCCATAATTCAAAAACAGTCATGTACCAAAATGTTCACTGCAGCTCTATTTACAATAGCCAGGAGATGGAAGCAACCTAAGCGTCCATCATTAGATGAATAGATAAAGAAGATGTGGCACATATATACAATGGAATATTACTCAGCCATAAAAAGAAACGAAATTGAGTTATTTGTAGTGAGGTGGATAGACCTAGAGTCTGTCATACAGAATGAAATAAGTCAGAAAGAGAAAAACAAATACCGTACACTAACACATATATATGGAATCTAAGAAAAAACAAATGGTTATGAAGAACGTAGGGGCAAGACGGGAATAAAGACACAGACCAACTAGAGAATGGACTTGAGGATATGGGGTGGGGGAAGGGTAAGCTGTGACAAAGTGAGAGAGTGGCATGGGCATATATACATTACCAAATGTAAACTAGATAGCTATTGGGAAGCAGCCGCATAGCACAGTGAGATCAGCTCAGTGCTTTGTGACCACCTAGAGGGGTGGGATAAGAAGGGTGGGAGCGAGGGAGACGCAAGAGGGAAGAGATATGGGAACATATGTATATGTATAGCTGATTCACTTTGTTATAAAGCAGAAAGTAACACACCATTGTAAAGCAATTATACTCCAATAAAGATGTTAAAAAAAAAACAACTCACGCGTGATCTACCATATAGGCTAAATGGTGACATAAATTCCAGGACACATTTTCTGTGTTTCAGTCTGCAATTCATTTGGCCTATATTTGCAAGATTGGAAACAAGTGATTATCTGGACAAATTCAAGCTGCTAAACTCTGTTTGATCTTTCCCGAAAAGTCAATTGTTTTTTTTTCTAAGAGAGCTAATTACCTAATTATGTACCTGTCATGGGTAGAAACTACCAGAAAAGAGAGTACATAATTAATAAATTTCTCAGTATGATTTCATAAACTCACAAGTGTCACGGGTTCCGTCTGCGCACGAGGCGGGGTGGTGGCACGTAGAGATAAATAAGGAAGATGGGGACTTGTGTGGTCTGTCAGGCTTTACACTTCTTGATAAATGAATCTACTTATACATTATGTTCCCATTTACACTGGAATTACCCTGAGACTGAATTATAGGCTAAAGCTATCCGCATTAACCCTCCAAAGAATAGCTTATAAAATAATGTTGCTCACCATAATATTACTAACAACATCAATTATAAGATGTGAATGTTTATTTTACAAATTTTCTAAATACAGATGGCACTGAATTATAAATACTCAACGTGCAGGCACACTCTAAGATATATATACATATACATGTGTGTATGTATATATGTGTGTGTGTATATATATGTATGTATTGGTCTAGATGTTGATACAACTAAAACCTTTACTTACAGAGATCTTCTATCCGATGGACCACTTGTTGGTACAAAAATTGAGTGAGACTGTAAATGCATTCTGATTTACAGAATTCATATCCTGCTACCCATGAACACTAAGTTTTTGAAGTCAAGTCACCAGGATACACAATCTCTTCTCCAGGATGTACCCGCGGACCAGTTACTTAACCTCTCCTTCCTTTATTTACCTCATGTAAAATAAAGGTCATCCTGGCATCAACCTCCCAGCGTTGTTGCCAGTGGTAAATGAAGGAATATATGTCAGGAGCTGAGAGCAAAGCCTGGTATATGGCAAGCATTCGATTACAGATGCTTTCATTCTTATGTATCATGCATGGTTTTTTTTTTTTATCACTTTGTCACATGTGCTTTACCGTTAACGTTTATTACTTCTGAACTATTTGAGAGTAGGTTGGACACATCATACCACGTTTCCCTAAATATTTCAGTGTGTGTTTCCTAAACACAAGGACAGTCTCTTCTATAACCACAGAACAATTATCAAATTCAGGAAATTGTATATTTAGTCTTTTTACGGACTCCTCTGCAGATCCATGTGTACTTGTGTGTGTACACAAGCAAAGTCCAGCACTGATTTTTGCTGCGCCTGTGACTATATAAGGACCTTGTGGATTGCTTTTGCAAATAATATAGAAACCCAGAGACTGAGGCCGGGGAGGCCCTGAGGGTCGGTAGCAAATCTCCACTGAAGCTATAAATGGAAGCAGATTCTATCTTCCAGTCTAGAGCTCAGACTAACAGGAGAGACTTTACTTCCTCTTACATAGGAGCGTTCGGGCTTTCTGGAAAGCGTATGTATTATTCACTAGGCTTAGGAACGCCTGGAATTATTCACCTGGGGACTCAGCAAAAACGTGATAAAGATTTCAGCTGTATGGCCTCATTTTAAGGGCCTAAAGCTACATACCTCTTCAGAAACAGAGCTGCCAAGGACTATTTTTCTTCCCGTATCCTTTGTAAAATTGCATTCCGCCTTCTTTTTGGTTACTCTCAAAAAATTATAAAATCTCATTAGTTTCTCTTTTGGAGAATGAAACTGCAGGAGCTGCTCTGAGAACACTTTGTTAATAGAAATAAGTTGCTCAGACGACACACGTGATGCCTAGCGATAATGCCAAACCCGTCCTGAGCCCTGTGCTCTGGGAAAACGTGATGGTGAGGAAATCCCTGCGACTGCCGAGAACCATCCTTCCCCTCGTAACTCAGGCGAGATTCAGGGACGCCCCTCTTGTCTACCTGGGACACCAGATCCTCCAGATTCCCCTACTTTGTACCCACTGACCAGGCTGGACGAAATGCCTGCCGACTTGCCCTGTTAACTCTAGCTCAGCTTCTTTCTCTCCTGAAGGCGCCTGGGCGTCACTGACTCTCAGCATTGCCCAGAATCAACATCTGAAAAGGAACTGGCCTGGCTTCCCAGACCCTCCCTCCCCCCACCAGAGAGCATCTTCTGCTCAAATCTCCCGTCAAGCCCCCCTCCTAACGTACTCCCCATACCCGGATCTTTCTCCGGCAGAGAAAAGAGGATGTTTCTTTCTGCCTGAACTTTGTGAAGCTTGCAGACTTTATGGTCAGGGCATCCTCCCCTTATTCCAGCAATCCTTTTGAATAAAGTCTCTCCTTACCTAAGTCCAGATTTCTTTTATTTGACCGTGGGGCACATATGAAAATATGGACGTTAACATTATAATGAGTTTTTCCCACAACAAAGAAGTGAAAGCAGTGCCCTTCCAGCCTCAGTTCTCATAAGAGCATTAAGACTACAGAATCCATATTTATGTAAGTTACACTAATGTCCAGGACTTCCAAAGCAGAGAGCAAAAAGATTTGCAACCCGGAGACCCTCAGCTCCAGGTGGTAAAAAGGCTTGCATAAGTCAGGGACGGGGGAGTGAAGACTGGCAGACCTTTTTGGGGGGGAGGGGAATGGTTGATGTTCTGTGAGTCTCACTCACCCGCTCCCCGTCCCGAGACACAGACAGACACAGACACACACACACTCAGTCTGGGAAGCAGGACGTAAATAGGAGTGTGTGATGACCTTCTCATGGGACCCTGCAGCGTGGACAGGTGCACGCCTGGGTCTCATTTGAGTAATATAAAGGGCGAAGAACTGGATGTCCAGCTACTTATACAGGCACTGCAAATAAAGGGGTTTCACTGGGAGGACGGCAGTCCCAGGGTTTCCTAAAGCAAGAGTCTTGTCTCCCATGAGTTAGACGTGAGCCTCAGGGAGAGAGAGGCCCGGAGTTGCTTCCATACCTGTTCAAGAGACATGGTGGGGACGAGTCCCAGCAAAGAGAAGTGGGTACCTCCCACGTGCTAGAGCGAGGAGAAGGTCACGATCCAGGGAGAAGTAGGTCATCCCACTGAAGGAGTCGCTCTGACACGTCTCAGCAATTAGGGGCTAGGGAGCGTTCGCAAAGGCGCTCCCACAGGGGTGTTGAACACGTCTCTGGATTATGGAACACACCCTCAACTAAGAACAGTGTCAGTCGGCTAATGAGTCCACACTTCCCCCCATGCCGCTCTCCTTTCCATACAAAGCACCTGAAGAGTGAGCTGGATGGGGAGGGCGGTGAAGATAAATTGCAATTCGGGGGGGTTCCTGGCTAGCTCATTCCTTCAGGCGATTCCCACTTTTTCTTCACCTTTGACTAGGCTATTTTCAACTCCATAGAGGTAAAAGCTGCACAAAAATGATAGTGATTCAAACAATTTTTGTCCACAGAAGCACGTCTTGTATCTCGTAGAATGTAACTGGTATGGATAATGGCCTTTGGCCAGGTTTGCCAGTTTTTCATTGCGTGGTACATTTATTTAAACATTTCTACAAGAATATAAGTAAGTATTTCTGTGGAGGCAGAGATATTTCATATAGAAATCACTGAAATTTCAGTCATCTTGTGTCACGTCTCTTCATTTTTGAATGCTGCTGCTTGAATCCAACATCATAGGTAAAAATGAAGATAATGTATATTTCAGTGATGTGGAAGGATGCACAGTAACTTCACTCTGGATACTTTTTGTTCTCTAAACAGAATAGAGATGACTCACCTTTGCGGGGCGGGGGCGGGTTACCTCCCACTTAAAAAGAAAAGCGACTCTCATTCCTCACACTCACTGCACATACTCTTTGTATCCTTGTGAAATGATGGGAACAAGACACATTCAACATACATGTTATTCTCTAACAAGTTCCAGCTTGAATGAAACCTTAGCAAATATATTCACTAATAACCAACAGCTAAGAATTCAGACCCCACTCTCTTGAAAGAACCAACTCAGGCTGGATCCCACATGTAACATTTGATTGGAAATTTGAGGAGAGAAAAGAGAATAAAATAGCATCTATGTCTAAGGAAACTGAGAAGTCATTTAATATGCTGAACTGCTTTCCAATAAGAATTTTACTTTTTAATATACATTAAGGCTTCTTTCCTCACACGCAATCTTTCTCTGCCCCTTTAATATTTTAGGGGGCAAAACTTAATTTGTGCCACGTCCTACACACAGAGAAACAGCACATTACAGAGAGCAGCTTGCTACAAGCTTTTGTGAAGAAGAGTTTGTCTTACTGTCATATTCAGGATGATAACGTTTGGTATAAGAACAAAGAAATCTTAAAAACCTAAATGAAGGACTCACTAGGAAAACGTTTTAAAATTTTAATAAATATCTAGTAGAGTATATGTGCTGTGAAATTTAAAATTACAGCACATTACACACTTTAGCAAAGTCTAGCCTGGTGAAGATAAACTGAGGGAGGAACTCACATATTTTTGTTCGTAAATAGGAAAAGTAACAAAAGTCCAAACGTAAATTAATATAATCAGAAGAAAGTAATCTTTTACATATAACATGTTGATATCCTATATAACTTCAAGCAGAAAGAGAACAAAATAGAATATTTTTGACAATATTTTGCAACTTCAGACAGAAGATTCACAGAATAATAGCACAGAACAAAAAGTAAACACACAGATTAACTTGGTGTTTAGTGAAAACTTGACTTATTTCATCCTCACATATGTGTTGAATTCTCTGAAGGCACCAGGGAGCCGGCAGTGAATAAAATCGATTACAAATCCCATGGAGTTTACATTATATTGGGAAGGGGGACAGTCAATAGACAGATAAAACAGTGTGTGTGTATATATGTGTGTGTACACATACACACATATATATGATATAACACAGATGCAATTATATATATTACATATTGTATATTACAAATAGCGTTAAGTAAAATGAAAAGACATTACAGTGGGGGTGGGAGGTCAGCAGTCTGTTAGAAGAGTTGCTGTCTGAAATAGATTCAGGAAGAGACACCTCACTGGGAAGAAAAGATTTGTGTAGAAATCTGGAAGTTGAGAACTGTGCATGTGTGAAGGAGCACACTTGAGATAGGGGAGGACTTTAGGTGCAAAACCTAACACAGGAGCCTAAAGTAAGGGTGGGCAGAAAGTGAGAAGTGATGGACTTAGACAAAGTGGAGGAACTCGAGTATTTAAGTCTCTATCCGTTATTTAAGCGATTCTATCTTATTTGTATAAGGTGAGAGACATTGCACAGTTTTGTTGTTTTTTATTTTAGTGATCGTGTTTGTGCCTACAATTTTAAAACTTCTCTTATCATGGAACAATTC
The DNA here is from genome assembly GCF_963455315.2 of Globicephala melas. Taxonomy (NCBI): domain Eukaryota; kingdom Metazoa; phylum Chordata; class Mammalia; order Artiodactyla; family Delphinidae; genus Globicephala; species Globicephala melas. The sequence continues at coordinate 114,227,856 of NC_083319.1, read as the reverse complement.
AACTATATAAGAAACAAGAAGGGATAATCTAATCAACTCCAGTACTCCTCACGTGGCTATAGCAATCAACTCAAGGCCATTCTTGTTTTATTCATAACCTTATTCAATTTCTAAATTAGTAATTTTGAAACAAATCCCAGATGTAATATAATTACATCCATAAATACTTCAATATGCATCTCTGAAATATAAGGGTTTCTTTTAAAAAAACCACAATATCATTATTGATAACTTTGGAATTCCTTAAAAATAATCACTTAAATATCTGACACGTATTAAAATGTTCTTTAAAAAAAACTTTGTCATCTATTTCTTGGATAAGGATCCCGACAAGTTCCACATATCTTCATTTGCTGACATGTAGTTTAGGTTTCTATGCACATGCGCGCGCGCGCACACACACACACACACACACACATTCTACCTCCTTTATCCTTTTATAATTTCATTGTTGAATCCTGAATTCTGCATATAAGATGCGTAAATTCTTATGAGAGAGTAAGAATTCCAAAGTCCCTCTGCTCACCAAGTTGCTCCCTCCCACCCACAGTGGGTGAAAAAGCCGGAGCAGTAAGCAGTCAGATGCCTCACCTTTCTATTTCTGAATCTGGAAGTAAAGTATTGAGCAATGCAAGGAGGACTTTAGTAGCACCAAACAAAGTGTCTTATGCAGTTACCTCACAGGAAACTCTTTGAACTTGTGGCCAGTTAAAGTAATAATTAATGGAAGCCATGAAGTTCTGTACCATGATACAGCAGAATTCTGACAAAGTGTTCTAATGCTACATAAAGAAACAAAAATTGAGTGAAAAAAGCATGTTAGTATTTTACTAGCTTCCCTAAACTCACTCCACTGATTTGGAAGAGAAAGTCACAAATGAAGAAGAAAATTAAAGCCAAGGGGGAAAACCAAAGCTAGAGACTTCCCTTCTGTAGGCAGAGATTCCAGAGTTTAGGAGGAAGTAGAATCAGCATGCCCACTGTTGATTTCCAAAGACATTGCAAAGTAGGTGTAATTTTTAGAACTTTGATGTTAAAAAAAAAAACCCTAACTTTCTTGTTTCAGAATACTGCATTCCTCAATCATTAAATGTCATCGAGTTTTTACAATGCAGTTTATACGGTGGATATTAAATTTTCCGCTGGAAAGTATCTCAAAGGCTGGCTACGTGTAAAGGGTGAAGAAGGGTCAGATAAAGTGATGAGTGAGGGGATGTTAATCAGGAAACAAAGGTGACAGAAAAACAGATGTACACTACCTGTAAGTGCCGTAATTGTGGAATTGCTGAGTAAAGATCCTTTACAGATACCAGTGCCTGAGAATCAGAAAATGAAATGAAATGAAATATGAAATACAACAGATACACGTGAAGAACTTAAGTGTAAGGTTTTAAAAAGTCAACCACATAAAAGGAGGAAGGAAAAGAGGGAGCTGATGGCAGCAAGCCCCCTCCCACCCCACTGCTCACCTGTGGCTTCACCTACAGGTGGGCTCAAAGGTTCAGTGGAGCCCAGTCAGGGGCCAGGGGTAGCCTCTCAGAGGCTGCAGGAGAGAGTCCCTGTCCTGTGTCTAGAACAGGACAGCCTATCATCACCTATCAGCATGTCCTCTTTCCTGTCTCTGTTCTGTCTTCCCTGCTCCCTGGATCGCACTCTAGATGAGCTACCTGCACCCACATGGCTGTGCCCTGCTCTACCTCCAGAGGAACACACGCTGAAGTACTGATTCACGTGAAAAATACCAGACTTCAGCTGAACAGAGACAGAATTAGCGCATGCTAACAACATTCCCTTAAGCCAAAGCCTAATCCAGAGCAAGGCTCTACTCTCTCCAATTCTATGAAGGCTGAGAGAGGTGAGGAAGCTGCAGAAGAGAAGTGTGAAGCAAGCAGAGGTTGATTCATGAGGTTTAAGAAAAAGAAGCTGTCTGTCTCCATAGCATAAGAGTACAAGGTGAAGCAGTGAGGTCTGATGTAGGAGCTGCAGCAAGTTACCCAGAAGATCTAGCTGAGATAATTAATGAAGGTGGCTACACTAAACAACAGATTTTCAATGTAGACGAAATAGCCTTCAATTGGAAGAAGATGCCATCTAGGACTTTCATAGCTAGAGAGGAGAAGTCAATGCCTGGCTTCAAAGCTTCAAAGCACTGGCCTCTTGTTAGGGGCTAATGCAGCTGGTGAGTTTATGTTGAAGCCAATGCTCACTCACCATTCCGAAAATCCCGTAATTAAGAATTATGCTAAATATACTCTGCCTACAAATGGGACAACAAAGCCTGGTTTACAGTTTACAACATGGTGTACTGAATATTTTAAGCTCACTGTTGAGACCTATTGCTCAGAAATTTAAAAAAAAAAAGATTTCTTTCAAAACGTTACTGTTCACTGACAGGCACCTGGTCACCCAAGAGCTCTGATGGAGATGTACAACGAGATCAATATTGTTTTCATGCCTGTTTCACACACAACATCCATTCTGCAGTCCATGGATCAAGGAGGGATTTCAAGTCTTACTATTTAAGAAATATATTTCATAAGATATAGCTTCCATAGATAGTGATTCTTCTGACGGATCAGGGCAAAGTCAATTGAAAACCTTTCGGAAAGGATTCATCATTCTAGATGCCTTTAAGAATATTCATAATTCATGGGAAGAGCTCAAAATATCCACATTAACAGGAGTTTGGAGAAGTTGATGCCAACCCTTGTGGATGACCCAGAGGGGTTCAAGATTACAGTGGAGGAAGGAACTGCAGATGTGGTGGAAACAGCAGGAGAACTAGAGTTAGGAGTGGAGGCTGAGGATGTGCCTGAACTGTTACAGTCTCAGGATCAAACTTTAATGGATGAGGAGTTGCTTCTTATGGGAGAGCAAAGAAAGTGGTTTCTTGAGATGGAATCTACTCCTGCTGAAGCTTCTGTGAAGACTGCTGAAATGACAGCATTTAGACGGTTTAGAATATGACAAAAACTTAGTCGTAGAGCAGCAGGGTTTGAGAGGATTCCCTCCAATTGTGAAAGAAGTTCTTCTCGGGTAAAATGCTATCAAACAGCATCTCATGCTACAGATAAACCGTTGGTAAAAGGAAGAGCCAATTCGATGCTGCAAACCTCATGGCTGTCTTATTTTAAGAAACTGCCCCAGCCGCCCCAACCTTCGCAGCCATCACCCTGGTCAGTCAGCAGCCACCAACATCAAGGCAAGACCTTCTGCCAGCAAGAAGATTACAACTTGCTGAAGGCTCAGATGATGGTTAGCATCTTTTAGCAATAAAGTATTTTAAATTAAGGTACGTTCATTGTTTTACTTAAGACATAATGCTATTGTGCAATTAATATAATACAGTACATTGTCAATATATGCACTGAGAAGCCAAAAAAATTCATGTGACATTTTTATTAAAATAGTCACTCTATGGCAGTGGTCTGGAACTAAACACACAGTGTCTTTGAGGTATGTTTGTTCCCAACTCCAGTCTAATCTAGCCATCCTATCTCACCTGAGGAGGGAGGGAAAAAAAAAAACTCGGAAATACTTGTGAAGTTCACAGTCCAGAGGCATAAGCTCACTAAAGGCTGAGACCGAATCACAGGACTGCAGAACGCTTCCCTCCCCCACAGCTCCCACCACATCACTAAAGGCCTATTTCCACTTTTATCCAGTGCATTACGTCCAGCTATCAAGAAAAAAATTACAAGTTGCGCGAAAAGGCAAAAAATGTAATTTGAAGAGACAGAGCATGCATCACATGACCAGAACAAGATGTGGCAGGGATGTTGGAATGATCAGACTGGGAATTTTAAAGAGTGATTAATATGCTAAGAGCTCTCATGGATAAAGTAGACAGCATGCAAGAACAGATGGGCAACCTAAGTAGAGAGATGGAAATCCTAAGAAAGAACAAAAAAAGGAGAAGTGCTAGATATATACATATTAAAAAAAACCACTGTAACAGAAATAATTTTAATGGGCTTATGAGTAGACTGGACACAGCTGAGAAAAAAAAAATCTCTGAGCTAGAAGATGGATCAAAAGAATACTTGAAAACTGAAAATCAAAGAGAACCAAGATTGAAAATACTTACCAGAATTTCCAAAGTCTGTGAGACAACTACAAAAGGTGTAATATATGTATAATTGGATACCAGAAGGAGAAGAAAGAGAGAAAGGAAGAGAAGAAATATTTGAAACCATAGTGACTGAGAATTTTCCCAAACTAATCTGTGACATCCAAACGAGTTCCAGGAAGCTCAGAAAACACCAAGCAAAATAAATGCCAAATACACCTACACTAGGCATAACATCTCAAGCTATAGAAAGTCAAAAGTAAAGTAAAAAGTCCTCAAGAAGCCGAAGGAAAAAAATCTTACCTGCTCCATTAGGCCTCTTTTTAATGGTTGATTTTAACAGTATAATTGATTTGCCAATGACATGATATTATACATAGAAAATCCTTAACACCCTACCAGAAAACTACTAGAGCTCATCAATGAATTTGGTAAAGTTTCAGGATACAAAATAAATACACAGAAATCTGTTGCATTTCTATACACTGAAAATGAAAGATCAGAAAGACAAATTAAAGGAACAATCCCATTTACCATCACATCAAAAAGAATAAAATATCTAGAAATAAACCTACCTAAGGAGGTCAAAGACCTGTACTCAGAAGACTATAAGATGCTGATGAAAGAAATCAAATATGACACAAAGAGATGGAAAGATATACCATGTTCTTGGATTGGAAGCATCAATAGTGTGAAAATGACTATACTAACCAAGGCAATCTATGGATTCAATGAAATCCCTATCAAACTATCAATGGCATTTTTCACAGAACTAGAACAAAAAGTTTTTAAATGTATATGGAAAAACAAAAGACCCCAAACAGCCAAAGCAATCTTGAGAAAGAAAAACAGAGCTGGAGGAATCACACTCCCTGACTTCAGACTATACTACAAAGCTATAGTCATCAAAACAGTATGGTACTGGCACAAAAACAGGAACATAGCTCAATGGAACAGGATAGAAAGCCCAGAAATAAACCCATGCACTTATGGCCAATTAAACTATGACAAAGAAGACTATACAATGGAGAAAGACAGTCTCTTCAATAAATGGTGCTGGGAAAACTGGACAGCTACACATAAAAAAATTAACTTAGAAAATTTTTTAACACCATATGCAAAAATAAGCTCAAAATGGATTAAAGACCTAAATGTAAGACTGGATACTACAAAACTCTCAGAGGAACACACAGGCAGAACACTCTTTGACAAAAATCGCAGCAATCTTTTTAGACATGTCTCCTAGAGTAATGGAAATAAAAACAAAGCAAATGGGACCTAATTAAACTCAAAAGCTTTTGCACAGCAAAGGAAACCATAAACAAAAAGACAACCCACAGAATGGGGAAAATATTTGCAAATGATGTGAGCAAAAAGGGATTAAACTCCAAAATTTACAAATAGCTCATCCAGCTCAATAACAAAAAAGCAAACAACCCAATCAAAAAATGGGCAGAAGATCTAACCAAAGATTTCTCCAAAGAAGACATACAGATGGCCAAGTGGCACATGAAAAGATGCTCAACATCACTAATTATTAGAGAAATGCAGATTAAAAGTACAATGAGGTACCACCTCACACTGGTCCAAATGGCTATTATCAAAACATCTACAAACAATAAATGCTGGAGAGTGTGTGGAAAAAAGGGAACCCTCCTACCTTGTTGGTGGGAATGTAAATTGGTGCAGCCACTATGGTGAAGAGTGTGCAGGTTCCTCAAGAAACTAAAAATACAGGTACCATATAATCCAGTAATCCCACCACTGGGCATATATCCCGAGAAAAACATGATTCGAAAGGATATGTGCACCACAATGTTCACTGCGGCGCTGTTTACAATAGCCAGGACATGGAAGCCACCTAAGTGTCCATCGACAGATGAATGGATAAAGAAGATGTGGTACATATATAGAGTGGAATGTTATTCGGCCATAAAAATGAATGAAATAATGTTATTTGCAGCAGCACAGGTGGACCTGGAGATCATCTTACTAAGGGAAGTAAGTCAGACAGAGGAAGACAAATATCATATGATATCGCATATATGCTGAATCTAACAAAAAAATGATACAAATGCACTTCTTTACAAAACAGAAACACACAGACTTAGAGAAAGAACTTATGGTTACCACGGGGGAAAGGTGGGGGGTAGGGATAATTAGGGAGTTTGGGATTGACAGACACACACTGCTATATATACAATAGATAACCAACAAGGACCTACTGTACAGCAAAGGGAACTCTGCTCATTATTCTGTAATAAACTAAAAGGGAAAAGAATTTGAAAAAGAATAGATACTTATATATGTACGTCTGAATCACTTTGCTGTACATGAGAAAGTAACACAATGATGTTAATCAATGATACTCCAATATAAAATTTTAAAATAGTATAATTGATATACAAAACCTGCACATATTTAATGTATTCAATTTGATGAGTTTGGACATATGCAAACACCCATGACACCATCACCACAATCAAGATAACAGCTATATCCAACACCTCCCAGGGGTTCCTGTGCCCCTGTTTTTGCTTGTTTGATTTTTTGTGGTAAGAACACTTAACGTGAGATATTCCCTCTTAAAATATTTTGAAGTGTATAATACAGTATTGTCAACAATAGACCTAAGATATTACCTAAGATGGCTGTTATTAAAAATACAACAAGTGTTGGCAAGGACGTGGAGAAACTGGAATGCTTACACATCGTGGGAATGTAGAATGGTGCAGCCACTATGGAAAACAGTATGAAGAGTCGTCAAAAAATTAAAAATAGAACTACCATATGATCCAGCAATTCCACTTCTGGTTATATATCTAAAAAATTGAAATCAGGATCTTAAAAAGATATCTTCACCTCCATGTTCATTTCAGCACTATTCACAATAGCCAAGATATAGAAACAACTCCAGCGCCCATCAACAAATGTCAGACAAATGGATAAACAAAATGTGGTACAAACATGCCATGGAATATTGTTCAGCCTTAAAAAAGAAGGAAATCTTGCCATTTGCAACAACATGAATAAACCTGTAAGACATCATGCTAAGTGAAATAAGGCAGCCACTGAAGGACCAATGCTGCATGATTCCACTTACATGAGGCATCTAACATGCTCAGACTCACAGCAGCAGAGAATATAATCGTGGTTACCAGGGGCCAAAAGGTGGGGGAGATGGGGAGTTCTAATTCAATAGTCATAAAGTTTCAGTTATACTGGATGAGTAAGTTGTAGAGATCTGCTCCACTGCACCTCTGCTGACACCACCTCAGGGGGTTGGGACAGAGGTACCTCACTCCTGCCAGGTGGAGGTCTGGGCTTCTGGGTGGTCTCCAAGGATACCACTGGGTTGTTGGTGGGAGTTCCCTTTCTACCTGGTGAGAATGAAGGCCTCAACTTTCGACATGGCTCTGACACTGTCCTGGAGGAGGGGCTGAAGCACCCCTATACACAGCCTGATGAGGATGAAGGTCTGGGTTCCCTACTTTGCCTTTACTGGAGTGGACAGAAGTGGGGCCATAGTTTTCTGTGCTGTTTAGCTGGAGGGGGGTGATAACTGTCTACAAGATTTCTGTTTTGCTAGGGTGTCCATTTCCTGGATATTTGGCTAAAGAAAGTGGGATTTTTGGAGGTAGAGGTGTGTGTGTGTGTGTGTGTGTGTGAGTGTGTGTGTGTGTGTGAGAGAGAGAGAAACCATTGGCATTTCTGGGCTGCCAGCTTCTTTAGCAATGAGTCTGGCACATATAAGGCAAAATGAAAACACAAAACTCACTGCCATGTCATTCTTGGATTCCAAGGACTCTGGCCAATTTTTCCTCTCTCTGCCTTTCGGAGTCTTCATGTTTCTTCTGTATATAATGTCCAAGATTTTCAGTGGTACTTCATGTGAAGAATGGGGAAAGTACACGTACTCCATCATCCCAGAACCAGGATTCCTTTTATTCACTTTTAAAAATCTATTATGAGGGCTTCCCTGGTGGCGCAGTGGTTGAGATTCTGCCTGCCGATGCAGACGACACGGGTTCGTGCCCTGGTCCGGGAAGATCCCACATGCCGCAGAGCATTAGAAATTAGACAAATACCATTCACTCATGTGGAATTTAAACAAAATAAGTAAATGAATTAAACAAAAACACCTAGATAGAGACAACAGAGTAGTGATTACTAGGCGAAGCAGGGGAGGGCAAAATGGGTAAAGGGGATCAACTCTATGGTGACAGTGGAAAAACTTTTGGTAATGAGCACACTGTAGAGTATACAGAACTAGAAATATGTTGCACGCAAGAAACATGTAATATAAACCAATGTCACTTCAATTAAAAATACTCGGGGGCTTCCCTGGTGGCGCAGTGATTGAGAGTCCGCCTGCCGATGCAGGGGACGTGGGTTCGTGCCCCGGTCCGGGAGGGTCCCAAGTGCCGCGGAGCGGCTGGGCTCGTGAGCCGTGGCCGCTGGGCCTGCGCGTCCAGAGCCTGTGCTCCGCAACGGGAGAGGCCGCGGCGGTGAAACTCGGAAAAAAAACAAGCTTATATGATTTATCCTTCCTTGTTAAAGAAATGATAGCTTATAATACACGTATTTCTTCACTTTATTTAAAACATATATTGTAGAAATCCACCCTCTATCAATACTTGAAAAAGTAGCTTAATTTATTTTCATCTCTGTATGGAATTTAACTGTATGGATTTACCAAAATTTATTTAACATTTTATTATTATAAGAGGGCCATGTATTTCTTCCACCCTGTAACTGTACGCATACCCCTTGATTACGATTCTGCCACCTCCCATCGGGCGGTGGAGACCACTTCTCCAACCCATAATTTCAGTTCTCCCTGTGAATTTCTTTGCACTGGGGCCTTGAGAAGCCTTTCAGTTTCTGCTCTCACATTTGTGGAATTCTCAGACTGTCATGCGTAAAAGACCAAACTAGCCTCTCTCATTCTTTTTTTAATGGTTCTTTATACCTGTCTTCTGGTTCCCTAATGCTCTCTTCTCTGTCTAATCAGCTATTAAATCCATCCATTATCTCTCAATTTTAATTCTGTACATTTAGTTTTTATTATCTTTCTTTGATTTTTTTCTTATGTGCCAGTTTTATGCTAAAATTCTCAATTTCCTTTACAATATCTTTAAATATATTAGACACAGTTATACTTTGGTATGCATGCTACAGTTTATTTGTATCCTCTAGGAGTGCGTTTCTATAATCTGTTTCTTCTCTTGCTTTTTTGATCATTTTTGCTTTCTTGTCTCCTTGTGTGTTGGTTATTTTATTACTGAAAGTCAGAAATTGTGTAGAAACAAGTTAAAATTAATACAAAGAGAAGCTTTTTTCAGAGAGGATTTACTTTACATGTATTTGTATGTGCATGTCTGTGTGTGTATTTTTGTGTGTATGTATGTGTGTGTGTGTATGATGAGTGGATGTTTTGAATTTTTGTTTTAGGACACACATTTGTGATTATAAATTTATATATCAATCCACTGTTTCTTTAGACAATACTGATTTCCTACTTTACACAATGCTAAGTATAATATATTTACTTCCTCACCTCTCCCACTGCTTTCCAATATTTGATTTCTTTAAATTATAAATTTTCATTATTTTGTGGTTTTCATATATATATGTTTACTTAATTGAGCTTAAATGATAAATTTGCTCAAACGATACATTTTTACATGTGACCTTTAAAAATGAAAACAAGAGGGAGGGGATATGGGGATATATGTATAGGTATAGCTGATTCACTTTGTTATACAGCAGAAACTAACACACCATTGTAAAGCAATTACACTCCAACAAAGATGTTAAATAAATAAATAAAAATGAAAACGAACCCACAAAATTGTGTTCTATGTTGTGCTTATACGTTCTATGATTTTTTTCAACCTTCCCTCACAATTTTTTTTTTTTCTTCCCCATTGCACAGCACGTTGGGACCTTAGTTCCCGGATCAGGGAATGAACCCACATCCCCTGCAGTGGAAGCACAGTCTTAACCACTGGACCGCCAGGGAAGTCCCCTCATAACTTTTCTTAGATAAAATTTCTGTATTATCAGAGCCTCTGATATCTAAGGTATAAACTGCCCACAATTCTGACAACAATTCCAAGTTCAGGGGTCCCAGACAACCACCCTTAGTATCAATCATTCACTAGAAAGATTCATGGGACTCCCTGAAAGCTGTCACACTCATTGTTGTAATTTATTACAAGTAAAGGATGCGGATTAAAACCAGCCAAGAGAGGGGTGTTAGCCACAGTGCAGAAAGTTCCCAAGAAGCCCCTGGCTGTCCCCTCCTCAGAGAGTCACTCTCACATGTATGTGCGACAACGTCCTTGGAGAATTACCTAACATGGAGCCTGCCCAGCCTTCAGTGTCCAGAGTCGGTACTAGTGCTCAGTCACAAAACCTATTTGGCCACCCAGGCACTGCCTCAGCTTCCATCCCCTCTGGCCCAGCCCTATCACTGGTGTGGCCCAAAGCCCCCATTTTTGTCACACATGACATTCCAAGAGTTTAGGAATAAACTTCCCCCCAGGGAGAAAGCAAAAGGCAGACTCCTTTGGGGGCAGAGTTAAATTCTTTCACCACACAATTCTTCTCGAAGCATAATCTCAAGATGTCTTTTTGTTTTTGTACCAAAGTTCATTAATTTTTATCACCAGTCATTTCACTACAGATGTTCCACCCATAGCTTATCTGGCTCCATGTCATCATCTAAACATTTCTTTAAGAAAATATAATTTGCACTATTTTTCCTGAGTCTATACTATACCATTTTTCCTGCGACCTTACACTCAAATGACACTCTGGTTACATATGTACTTATTCCTTCAGTTTCTTGTGGATGTCATAAAAAATACTTCTTGCCTTCTAGTGTTAAATGCTGCTGTGGAAAAAGTCTATTTCCCCTTTTAGATTACTTGATCTCTTTTCCTAATTTATAAATTGATTTCTTCTTTAAATTTTAAATCTAGTAAATTTTTACTAAGACATATAGGAGAGTTAGTAGTACTTTGTCAGTGTTCCCCTTGGATAGAATTTAACCTTTTAATTTGTAGATTCAAGTTTTCTTTTATTATTGGACTATTTTTCTTAATGATATCCAATATTTAAATTTCCTGATTGCAGATACCAACTATGCATATATTGACTTTATTTTGATCATCTTTGTCAATTATAATCTCAAAATCCCTTTTCACCTTTTGTTCATTTCTACTGTATTCTGTTCAATTACCTCATTCTTACTCTCACTGTGTCTTAATGAGTTCATAAACTTGACATTCATTTTTGTGATGCTTTTTTCGTTTTAGCATTTCTTATTTTGCAAGATCTTCAACTCAAGATTCTTCTCTTCCTAATTTTCTGATAAACCACCTCCCAGTTTGTGTTCTTGTTTGATAAAGAAAATTCCTATACTACATTTTGTAAGAATACATTTAAATAAATATATTTGATCACTCATCTGTTCCATAGAAATTTTTGTTGCCAATTTTTCTTCTACTATCGCTCGTTTCTCATATGCAGTTATACATTTGTCAGTATCTTTCTTGGAAATATTTGAATATTGTCTATTATTAAATAAAGTATTTTCTTGCTTGACCAGCTATCTTCAGGAGGTTCCTGTCAGTTCAGGATGGGGACCCTAGTCCAGACTAGTTAGAATTCTCTTCATATCATCATGTTTATGTGCACACACACACGTGTGCACAATAAATATTTTCGGTTTTTCTCTCTTCACAGAAATCCCAGACCAGCCCTGCAAGGATGCTGCTCACATGGAGCCCGCTTTCCACCTTCTGGCACCAACTCTTCATTTCAAATAAAGGATTTTCTGTCAATTTCACATTAAACCCTGCCTTCCAGCTTCCTTTTTGACTTTGTGTTAAACCAAATCCACAAAGGTTCCTGGTACCAGCTCCCCTTTCATGTTCTTGATGTTGTAAAAAACGGACTTTTGGTTTTATTTACCAGAAGTTCCACTGGCAGTTCTCTGCCATGTCTCCTCGTCAGTATTGCCTCAAATCTTCCCACTACTGTGGGATGTATGCCCATAACCCCAGTAGTAAATGGTTCTCATTTTAATTTTATACTTTGATGAGTTTTGGGAAACGTATACAGCCACTTAACCATCAAAATAAAGAACATGCCCAGAACTCCCACCAGTTTCCCCAAATCCTTTGTGGACCATCCAGCCATCTTCCCCCAAATCCTGATTCAGGGCAACTTCTAATTTCCTTTCTACTACTACAGGTTCATAGGGACCATTCTAGAATTTCACATAAATGGAATCCTACATTGTTCCCTTGTCTCTGGCTTCTTTCAGAAGAGTTTTGAAATACTTCCGTGTTATTATGTTTATCATTTGTTTATTACTTTTCATTACTGAGTAGCATTCATTGTGTGAACACATTACAATCAGTTTATTCATTCATCTTTTGACAGACACTTGCATTAATTACTATTTTCTGGACATTGTGAATAAAGTTACATTGTATAAACCTTTATGGCTATTTACTCTGATTTATCATAGATAAATATCTAGGAGTGCAATGTCTCTGTAAGAAACTTTCAGATTTCCAAAAACATTGCTATTTTCAATTCTTGTCAGTTGCTCTGCATCTTTGTAAATATTCGGTATTATCTGTCTTCTTAATTACAATCTTTCTGATACTACACGGTGGTGTCTCCTTTTGTTTTGCTTTATATTTCCTTGAAGACCAGAGGTGTTGAGCATCTTTTTGTGCTCACTGAACTATCATATACACTCTATTATGTGTGAATAAAAAGTTGTGTATTTTCCTTGTTAAATTGTATTCATTTTATTTATTTTCTTTGCTTCACTGTTCTACCTAAGACCTCCATGAAAATCAAAATAGCAGTAAGAGAATGGATATCATTGTTTTTCTCCAATTTTAGGGAAGACTTCTTTTAGCCTTTCACCCTTAAACATGAGAACATTAGGTTCTTATTAGACGACTTTTATCAGGTTGAGGAAGGGGTATCCCTTTCCTTAAAAATGAATGAGTATTGAATTTAATCGAATGTGATTTCTGCAACTACTGAGATGGTCCTTTGTTAATGTGCTGAACTGTAGTTTTTGATTTTTGAATATTGTCAGCCCAGCATTTCTGGAATAAAACCTATTTTTGCATAATGTGTTATCTTTTTAATATATCGTTGGATTCAATTTGCCAACATTTTAGTAAGTATTTTTTTCATCTATGTTCATAAGGGACATTATTCTTCAGTTTTCTTCTCTTGTAATATATTTGTATAACTTTTGGATCAGTAAAATCCTGTTCTCATAATTGCATTGTGAGTTGTTCTCCCTTCTACATTTTTCTACGTGAGTTTGTGTAGGATTAGCATTCATTTCTCCTTGAATATTTGAGGGAACTCACCAGTGAGGCCATCTGAGCCTAGAGATTCCATTGTTGGGTGATTTTTAATTATGAATCTATTATTTAAGTTGATATACGTCTATTCAAATTGTCTGCCAGAAAAATATTCTCTTACACTTGTTATACTGCAGTGTCAAAATTCTGTGGCTTTTGTTTGGCTGAAAAACTCTTCATGTCCAGTTTTCAAAGATATTTTTAAGAGATAAGGAACTCTAACTTCACATTTTTTTCCTGCCAGAATTATAAAGCATCACTCCTTTCCTTCTGGCTTGCATTGTTTCCAACTGGAAATGTTTGGTTATTCCTTGTTGCTGTTGTCCCCTTATACTGATGTGTCTTTTTCCATGGTTACCTTTAAAATTCTTCTCTTTAAAACTCACTTTCATGAATATGATTACAATGTGCCTTGAGGTAGTTCTCAGTTGGATTCTATTAAACTTCTTCAAGCTGTGGCTTTACAGTTTTCATCAAGTTAAAAAAAAAATTCTCTTTTCAACTTTTTCAGCAGCTCTTTTTTTTTTTCTATTTTTGAAACTGTGATGACACATATGTAAGATTAATATTGTTCCACAGGTCACTATAGCTTTATTTATTTTTGTCATTAAAAAAAATCATTTCGGGGCTTCCCTGGTGGCGCAGTGGTTGACAGTCCGCCTGCCAATGCAGGGGACACGGGTTCATGCCCCAGTCCGGGAAGATCCCACGTGCCACGGAGCGGCTGGGCCTGTGAGCCATGGCCGCTGAGCCTGCGCGTCTGGAGCCTGTGCTCCGCAACGGGAGAGGCCACAACAGTGAGAGGCCCGCGTACCAGAAAAAAAAAAAAAAATCATTTCTTCATGTGACTCAATTTGGGTAATTTATATTGCTATATCTTCAAGTTCATTTATCAATGATTAAGCCACTATTAAGTCAACTCAGCAGATTTCATGTCAGACACTATATTTTTCAGCTCTTAAAATTCCACTTGTTTTTTAAAATATCTTTAATTTTTCTCCATAATGTTCATGTTTTTCTTTATATCTATGAGTACATTTACATAGCTGTTTTAAAGTCCTTCTCTGCTAATTCCATCATCTTTCTCATTGATACATTTCTCTCTATTGGCTGATTTTTATTTTCTCTTGGTTTATGTTTCCTTGCTTTGATTGTCTAGCAATATTTGATTAGATACTGAACACATTTGGGGTATCATGATCTTAAGTAACTTGATTTTTGCTTACATTAAGGCGTGTTGAAATTTGATCTTGCAAATGGTTAGGTTACTGGGAAATTAGCTTTACATTCTGAGGCTTTTTTTCCCTAAGACTTCTTAGAATCTGTCAAGAGTGGACTCTATTCTAAGGTGTCCTAGCTGTACTAAGAAGGTGAAAACATGTGGAGTCCCTACCACATGCATTCTTGTTGGTCTGCTCGCAAAATGTCCCCACAGTGAACTGGCATTAGGATTATACAGGCTGCAGTCCCCTCGTCTTTGTTCTTTTCTCAGCCTATTGGATTTTCGCCCTGTGTTTGCAGTGTCCTCTTCTGTAGAGATTTTTTTTTTTTAACATCTTTATTGGAGTATAATTGCGTTACAGTGGTGTGTTAGTTTCTGCTGTATAACAAAGTGAATCAGCTATACATATACATACATCCCCATACCCCCTCCCTCATAAGCCTCCCTCCCACCCTCCCTATCCCACCCCTCTAGGTGGTCACAAAGCACCGAGCTGATCTCCCTGTGCTATGCAGCTGCTTCCCACTAGCTAGCTATTTTACATTTGGTAGTGTGTATATGTCAGTGCTACTCTCTCACTTCGTCCCAGCTTATCCTCTTGCTCTCATTCACTAAGTACCTCCCTTATTCTCAGGTACACTGCTTAACTCCTCTGCTCAGCTTCCTTAAACCCTGATCTCTGCCTTTCAACTCAGAAAACTCTCATACTCTGCTTGGGTTTTCTCCCTGTTGGAGCCTAACAGATGTTCCCCTTGGGCAGAACGGGGTCAATGACAGAACTCAACCCATTTGTTTCTCTTCTCTCAGGGAGCACAGTTATACCCAATGGTTGTCAAAAGTCTGTCAACAGTTGTTTCACGTATTTCACACTCAGCTTTCTAGTTGTCTTTGCACTAAGTAAGTTATTTGACAAGTTATCCATGCCCCCCACATGCTTCAGCACTCTGCTCCTCTGGGGCAAAGGTCCTGGTGTGGGGAGAGCGAAAAGTACACATAACAGGAACAGAGCCAGCTCAGAGCATCTGCTCCAGCAAGTTGGCATCAGACCCACCCCCAATAGGGCAGTGACAGACACTAAGCAGAGGGGAATGGCTGCCTCATACCCTGCACTGGCTCCAGCCACTCCATCTCCAGCCCCACCTTCTACCAAAGTCATAGCTGCCAGCACACCCTGAGGAAAGATGCAACTGGTGTCCACATCAAACCCAGCCCTCCCACCTCAGGCATTAGGCACATGTAGTCTGCAGAGGGATGCTCCCACATAAGATCGCCACTTCAAGACCACAGTAGGTAACTATTTAATTAAATTCATAAAAGCAGAGAGAGTTAAGTAAAATGAAAAGGGGGAGGAACTACTCTCATTTGAAAGAGCAAGAGAAAATCCCTGAAAAAATAAATAATAAAGCAAAAATATACAGTTCACCAGATTAAGAATTCAAAACATTGGTAACGAAAATGTTAACTGAATTCAGAAAAAGAATTTAACTAAACACTGAAGATTTGAACAAAGAATTAGAAAATATCCAAGCAAAAATAAATAATTCAATAGCTGAAATAAGACACACACTAGAAGGAGTAATAGCAGACTAAGTGATACAGTGATTTGGAAGATAGAATAATGGAAATCATGCAATCAGGACAGCAGAAAGTAAAACATTTTTAAAAATGAAAGTGATCTAAGAGATCTCTAGGATAACATTAAGCATTCCAACAATTGCATTATAGGGGCTCCAGGAGGAGAAGAGAGGGAGAGAGAAGGGAGTCAAAAATGTATTTGGGGCTTCCCTGGTGGCGCCGTGGTTGAGAGTCTGCCTGCCGATGCAGGGAACATGGGTTTGTGCGCCGATCCAGGAAGATACCACATGTCATGGAGCGGCTGGGCCCGTGAGCCATGGCCGCTGAGCCTGCACGTCCGGAGCCTGTGCTCCACAACGGGAGAGGCCACAGCAGTGAGAGGCCCGTGTACCACAAAAAAAAAAAAAAAATTATTTGAAGAAATTACAGCTTAAAACTTCCCAAACATGATAAAAGAAACAGATATCCAGGTACAGAAAACAGAGAGGGTCCCAAACAAAGTGAACCCCAAAAGAGTCACACCAAGGCATATCATAATTAAAATGGCAAAAGTTAAAGATAAAGAGTTAATTCTAGGGGCTGCTCTGGTGGCGCAGTGGTTAAGAGTCTGCCTGCCGATGCAGGGGACATGGGTTCGTGCCCCGGTCCAGGAATATCCCACATGCTGCGGGGCGGCTGGGCCCGTGAGCCATGGCCGCTGAGCCTGCGTGTCCGGAGCCTGTGCTCCACAACGGGAGAGACCACAACAGTGAGAGGCCCGTGTACCACACACACAAAAAAGAGTTAATTCTAAAGGCAGCAAGATAAAAACAGTCATATACAAAGGAATCTCCAACTATCAGCTGATTTCTCTGCAGAAACTTGCAGGCCAGAAGAGAGTGGCATGATATATTCAAAGTGCTAAAAGGGAGAAACCTACAGCCTAGGATACTCTACCCAGCAAGACCATCATTTAGAATAGAAGGAGAGAGAAAGAACTTTCCTGACAAGCAAAAATTAAAAGAATTCATAAACTAAACTGACTCTAAAAGAAATGTTGAAGGATCTCCTCTAAATGGAAAAGAAGAAAGAATCTATAGGACAGAGAAAATCCCACTAGAAAAGGCAAATATACAGTAAGGATTTAAGATCACTTAAATAAGCCAGTATGTAGATTAAAAAAACTAAAAAAAAAAAAAGTGTAAAAGCAACTGTAAGTACAATAGTTAAGGGATAAGCCTGAAGATGTAAAATATGACATTGAAAACATGAAATGCAGGTGAGGGGAGTAAAAAAATATAGGTCTTTTAGACTGTCTCTGAACTTAAATGACTATCAATTTAAAATAAATAGCTATAATTCTGGATCAACATATATGAACCTCATGGTAAACACAAGAAAAAAATCTACAACAGAAATACACACACACAAAAAGAAAGGAACACAATCATACTACTAAAGAAAACGGTTAAACCACAAGGGAAGAAACAAAAAATAAATAAATGATCAGAGAAGAATTACCAAAAAACCCAAACAAACCAAAAACAAGTAATAATATATCACCAAGTACACACCTATCAATAATTACTTTAAATGCTCTAATTAAAAGTCAGGGTAGATGGTTGGATTAAAAAAACCCCACAAGACTCATCTATATGCTGCTTACAAGACACACCCCTTCAACCTAAAGACACACAGACTTAAAGTGAGGTGATGGAAAAAGATATTTCATGCAAATGGAAATGACAAGAAAGTGGAATTAGCAACACTCGTATCTGACAAATAGATTTTAAAACAAAGGCTATAACAAAAGACAAAGACGGGCTTATATAATAATAAAGGGATCAATACAAGAAGAGGATATTATACTTGTTGATTTGTATTCAATATAGGAGCAGCAAGATACACAAAGCAAATACTAAGAGACACAAAGGGAGAAACTGACCATATTACAATAATAATGGGGGACTTTAGCACCCCACTTATATCAATGGACAGATCATCCAGACAGAAAATCAGTAAGGTGACAATGGTCTTAAATGACAGAGTAAACCAGCTGGACTTAATAGATATCTACAGGACGTTGCATCCAAAAACAGCAGAATATGCACTATTTTTAAGTGCACATAAAATGTTCTCTGGGATAGATCACACACTAGGCCACAAAACAACTCTCAATAAATTTAAGAGGATAGAAACTGTATCAAGCATTTTTTCTGACCACAAGGGTATGAAAATAGAAGTCAATTACTGGACAAAATGGGAAAAACATAAACATGTGGAGACTAAAAAACATGCTATTAATAAATGAATGGGTCAATGAAGAAATCAAAAGGAAAATCAGAAAATACCTCAAGACAAATGAAAATGGAAACACAACACTCCAAAATCTATGAGATGCAGCAAAGGCAGTTCTAAGACGAAACTGTATTGTGATATAGGCCTTCCTCAAGAAACAGGAAAAATAAACAGCCTAACCTACAGCCTAAAAGAACTAGAAAAAGAACAAACAAAGCCCAAAATAGGCAGAAGAAAGGAAATAATAAAGATCAGAAAGGAAATAAATTAAAAAAGAGACCAAAAAATAAGCAAGATCTATGAAACCAAAGATGTCTTTTTTTCTTAAAGATAAACAAAATTGATAAACCTCTAGCCAGGCTCTCCATGAAGAAGAGAAAGAAGACTCAAATTCTAAAAAATAAGAAATAGATTGCATTCAATCTGTAGAGTGACTTGGGGAGCATGGTCATTTTAACAATACTGATTCTTCCAATCCAAGAACATGGTATACCTTTCCATCTGTTTGTGTCATCTTCAATTTCTTTCATCAGCATCTTACAGTTTTCATACCTATCAAATTACCAGTGGCAAAGAAGAAATACAGGTGGCCAAGAGACACATGAAAAGATGCTCAATATCGCTAATTATTAGAGAGAAATGCAAATCAAAACTACAAATGAAGTATTACCTCACATCAGTCAGAATGGCCCTCATTAAAAAGTCTACAAATGATAAATGCTGGAGTGGGTGTGGAGAAAAAGGAACCCTCCTACACTGTTGGTGGGAATGTAAATTGGTGCAGTCACTATGGAGAACAGCATGGAGGTTCTTTAAAAATCTAAAAATAGAGTTACCATATGATCCTGCAATCTGCCTCTTGAGCTTACAACTGGAGAAAACTATAATTTGAAAAGATACATGCACCCTAATATTCATAGCAGCACTATTTACAATAGCCAAGACATGGAAGCAACTTATATGTCCATTGACAGATGAATGGATAAAGAAGATGTGGTATATGTATATATACACAATGGAATATTACTCAGACATAAAAAGGAATGAAATAATGCCATTTGCAGTGACATGAATGGACCTAGAGATTATCATATTAAAGAAAAATTAATACCTATTCCTCTTTTCAAAATATTCCTGAAAACTGAGGAGGATGGAACACTCATAACTTCATTCTATGGGGCCACTCTTACCCTGATGCCTAGAAGACACAAAGACCCTACCAAAAGAGAAAATTATAGGCCAATATCTTTGATGAACATAAGCATGAAAATCCTCAAGAAAATTTTAGCAAACAGAATCTAACAACATATAAAAAGGATTATACACCATGATCAAGTTGGACTTATTCCAGGGTCACAAACATGGTTCAACATTCACAAATCAATCAAATGTGATCCACCACATTAACAAAAGGAAGGATAAAAATCACATGATCATCTCAATAGATGTAGAAAAAGCATTTGACAAAATTCAACATCCATTTAAAAACAAAAACTCTCATCAAAGCTGGTATAAGGGGACCATAACTCAAAATAATAAAGGCCATTTATGACACACAGCCAACATTACAGTCAATGGTGAAAAGCTGAAAGCCTTTCCTCTAAATTCAGGAATAAGACAAGGATGCCCACTCTCACCACTTCTATTTAACACAGTATTGGAAACCCTAGCCACAGCAATCAGACAAGAAAAATAAATAAGTAAAAGGATTCCAAATCGGAAGGGAAGAGGTAAAACTGTCACAATTTGCAGGTGACATGATACTTTACAGAAAACCCTGAAGTCTCCACCCAAAAACTATTAGAACTAATAAATGAATTCAATTAAATTTTAGGGTACAGATTAATATACAGAAATCTGTTGCATCTCTATACACTAATAATGAACTATCAGAAAGAGAAAGTAAAAAATACCCCATTTAAAATTGCATCAAAAAGAATAAAATAACTAGGAATAAAACTAGGGAAGTGAAAGGTCTATATTCTTAAAACTATAAAACACTGATGAAGGAAATTGGAGATGATACAAAGAAATGGAAAGGTATCCCAATGGCCATACTAGCCAAAGCAATCTACAGATTTAATGTGATCCCTATCAAAATATCCACGACATTTTTCACAAAACTAGAATAATCCTAAAATTCATATGGAACCACAAAAGACCCTGAATTGCCAAAGCAATCTTCAGAAAAAAGAACAGAGCTGGAAGTATAATGCTCCCAGACTTCAGACTATACTACAAAGCTAGAGTGATCAAAATAATGTGATACTGGCACAAAAAGAAAGACATATATCAATAGGACATAATAGAGAGCCCAGAAATAAACTCATGCACCTATGGGCAATTTAAGACAAAGGAGACAAGAATATACAATGAAGAAAACACAGTTTTGTCAATAAGTGCTGCTGGGAAAACTGGACAACTACATGTAAAAGAATGAAATTAAAACACTACCTTGCACCATATACAAAAATAAATTCAAAATGGATTAAAAACCTAAATGTAAGATCAGAAACCATAAAACTCCTAGAGGAAAACTCAGGCAGAACACTCTTTAACATAAATCATAGCAGTATTTTTTTTTTAGGAACTGTCTCCTAAGGCAAAAGAAATAAAAGAAAAAGTAAACAAATGTGGCCTAATTAAACTTAAAATTTTTTTCACAGCAAAGTAAACCGTTGACAAAAAGACAATCTGTGGAATGGGAGAAAATATTTGCAAATGATATGACTGATAAGAGGTTAATATCCAAGATACATAAATAGCTCATATAGCTCAGTATCAAAACACAAACAACCCAATAAAAAATGGACCAAGGGGCCACAAAAACATTTTTCCAAAGAAGATATACAGATGTCCAACAGGCACATGAAAAGATGCTTAGCATTGTTAATCATCAGAGAAATGCAAACTCAAACCACAAGGAGATATCACCTCACCTGTCAGAATGGCCATCATCAAAAAGCACACAAATAGCAAATGTTGGTGAGAATGTGGAGAAAAGGGAACCCTTGTACATTACTGGTGGGAGTATAAATTGGTGCAGCCACTGTGGAAAACAGTATGGAGGTTCCCTCAAAAAATAAAAATAGAACTACCATACGATCTAGCAATTTCACTCCTGAGTATGTATGTGGAAAAAAACAAAAACACTAATTTGAAAAGATACGTGCACCCCAATATTCGTAACAGCATTATTTTCAATAGCCAAGATATGGAAGCAACCTAAGTGTCCATCAACAGACAAATGGATGAAGAAGATGTGGTATATATATACAACGGAATACTACTCAGCTATTAAAAGAATGAAATAATGCCATTCACAGCAATGTGGATGGACCTAGAGAATATCACACTTAGTGAAATACGTCAGACAGGGAACAAGAAATACTGTATGATTACACTTATATTTGGAATCTTAAAAATAATATAAATGAATGTATATGTAAAACATACTCATAAAAATAAGAAACAAACTAGTCGTTACCAAAGTGGAGAGAGAAGAGGGGAGGGGCAAATTATGGGTATAGGATTAAGACGTAAAAACTACTATGTATTAAATATAAAAGGAACAAGGATATATGGTGTAGCACAGGGAATTATAGCCATTATCGTGTAATAACTTTTAAAAGAGTATAATCTGTAAAAATACTGAATCACTATGCCATAACCTGAAACTAATTTAATATCATTAATCAACTATAGTTCAATAAAAAGGCAAAAATATCCACAATTATAAAATTAAAATTAAATGAGAAAAAAGTTAAATATGAATATTCAATTACTTCTTAACTCCCTGACAAATCTCTTTTACTGTTTACTCTCTTATGAAATGTTTTATATGGAGAATTGTCAATAAATACTTATTGAAAGACTATAAAACATACTAGGCATTTGAGTACAACATAAGCCAAATGGATTTTTATATTTCTCTTACCAACGTGAAAGTGCACTGAATCTTGGTGTGCTGAAATTAGTGTCTTTTGTTTCCCAAATTAATTACATCTTTAAAGATTTCTTTTTAATTTTCTGGAAATAATTAGGATACTTTTGCACAGCTTTGCTGCTACACAAGCAAAAGTTTCACTAATATTTTACCTCAAATTCCCTCGTTTCCACATACTCTTTTCTGATATCAATATTTTAAACGTAGATTACTTACTTCATTCACTGTGTTTTATAATAGATAGTGTTTTCTGCAACTCCTATAGGTGATTCTATGACATTAACTCAGTGGAAACAGTATTACTGTGGTTCAATTTAGTTCATAGCTGTTGATCAGAAGTCATTGCAACTGAGTTGTATTGGGGAAAAAACTTTACAAAGAACTAATAGGCCTTATAAGAAAAGGCATTACCTTTTGATTTTTAGGTAGTCAAAAGCAAACATTAGATTGGGTATTTTTGTTGTGAAGTTAATTTTATGCAAAAAGCCATCATGAAACAAAAGATGTACTTAAATAGAACATTTTTAAAACCCAAACGCTGATATAACACTCTGAGATGTCTTTTTTCCGCGGTGTAAACACTAATTTATCCGAACTGATAAAATGAATTAAATGGAACTTTACATGA
Organism: Globicephala melas; assembly: GCF_963455315.2. Lineage (NCBI taxonomy): Eukaryota > Metazoa > Chordata > Mammalia > Artiodactyla > Delphinidae > Globicephala > Globicephala melas. The sequence goes on along the minus strand of NC_083319.1, from coordinate 114,204,729 downwards.
TAAATGAATAAATGAAATGCTAAATTGATAGAAATGCCGAATTGCTTAAATGTGAACAGCTGTTGTTGAATTCAATATCCTTATGCTGCTTTGTATCTCACTCTAATAGAATTGTGTTTGCTGGGATAATACTCAGATTTATGGAAAGCTTCAAAATGTCAAATTATCAAAAAAAATGCATTCGAATCCCCAGAATACTGTCCTGCCAATGCAAATATTTCAGCTCAGAGCTACGCACTGAAACTTCTCATATAATGAAAGGTCTTAGTCTTAGAAATTCAGTTCACAGATGTCAATTTTTAGTTAACTGAGATTTTTATTTATGTAGTTAACTAAGAAGTAACACAGGGTCTGTCATACAGAGTGAAGTAAGTCAGAAGGAGAAAAACAAATACCGTATGCTAACACATATATATAGAATCTAAGAAAAAAAATGTCATGAAGAACCTAGGGGTAAGACAGGAATAAAGACACAGACCTACTAGAGCACGGACTTGAGGATATGGGAAGGGGGAAGGGTAAGCTGGGACAAAGTGAGACAGCGGCATGGACATATATACACTACAAACGTAAAATAGATAGCTAGTGGGAAGCAGCAGCATAGCACAGGGAGATCAGCTCGGTGCTGTGTGACCACCTAGATGGGTGGGATAGGGAGGGTAGGAGGGAGGGAGACACAAGAGGGAGGAGATATGGGAACATATGTATATGTATAACTGATTCACTTTGTTATAAGGCAGAAAATAACACACTATTGTAAAGCAATTACATTCCAATAAAGATGTTAAAAAAAAAAAAAAGAAGTAACACACGGGAGTCAATCTTTGCCCCCTAGCTCCAAAGCTCACCCAATTACATCAGTGCTACTAAGAACTGGCTTACAATTCTTTAATTAAAATAGCTACTTATTAGTCTAGGCACATTAACATTACATTTTAACAATCCTGTAATAGACATAAAATATGCAGGTCCTGCATATTAGGTTCTATAACCCAAGTCACTCAGAGAGAGGACATAAACCATAAGTCTTACAAGAATCAAGATTTATTCCCAAAAGTAAAAATTTGTGGAACAAAAAAGTTATAAAAGGATTTGAGATTCTATTTCTACAAAATAGCAGTTTTATAAGGAAAAAATGTTTCAGAGTTAAGAATAATAATTTATACAAAAGAAAGTTACTGAGCTAATAGCTTATGCTTTAAAGCACATGGTTATTTTATAGTCAGAAATTTGAAGATTTGACAAAAACAAAATAAAATATAGCTTTTGTAAAGAGGTAATCTGAGAATTTGGCACATAAAAGTATAAAATATCTCTACTTCCAGTCTCACATTTCTATATCCTCAGCCACTTGGATTCTTCTGTTACTGGTGTTATGGGAAAGGAGAGGTGCCCTATGGCTCGTTTCATGTGACTGGGCATCCTGTGGTACCGCCCTCATCCTCCTTTCTCCTCACTGCCTCCTCCCTGAAGATGAGGCCAGTGTCCCAGACTGAGGATGTTCAGAGGAGCTGAGCAGGTGGGACCCATTGTCCCCTTTCACCTGCTCCTGCATCCCTCCACCATCTCCCCTCTGGGACCTGCCCGTCTACAGAGGCCACAGGCTCTGGGGTCTTCTTGGCCAGGCAAGGAAACATGCTGATGAAGGCCTTGCCCCGCAAAACTGATCTAACTCTGGTGCTGCGGCCAGTGTGTGTGTGAATCCCTGGGTGGTTTGAAATGGGGCACGTCAGAGGCTGAACTCAACTCATGAAATACATTTTTACTGCACAAGAATGTCAACACTTCCCAGCATCTGGAACTCTTCAAACTGAGATGCAGTGATACACAAAACCGAGTGGAGTGCATTTGGATTTTAATTTCTTTGAATATTATATTAAAAGAGCAAAAGAACTAAAATTTGAACTTAATGCCTGTGAATTCGGAATTGCAACATGATCTAGAATTTGGATGTCCTCTCCCCCCAGGAAGCTGGTAGTGGGAGAAGACAGGTAAATCAAATGTGGAGCATCTTATGATGGTGACTTATTATAAAGGTAGCTTGATCCCACTTAACCTTACTTCAGAACCTCAAACACGCCATGTTGTACACTGAGACTGCTGATAATGTGAGATAAGGACTCTATCCCTTGGGGAGGGATAGATTGGGAGCTCGGGATTGACATGTACACACTGCTGGATTTAAAATAGAGAAACAACAAGGACCTACTGTACAGCACAGGGAACTCTGCTCAATATTTTGTGACAAGCTAAATGGGAAAAGAATTTGAAAAATAATAGATACATGTGTGTGTATAACTGTATCACTCTGCTGTACACCTGAAACTAACAGAACATTGTTAACTATACTGCAATATAAAGTAAAAATCAAAAACTAAAATAAATTTAAGGAAAAAAATTATAATTTAGATATATAAGGAGAACCACCTATGTTCACTGGCAGAAGCGTTCATCTAACAAAATTAAAAGATACTAGAAATTTTTAAAAAGGAAGTTCCTCTTTTATAAAGGAATCCATCCTCCCCTTTACAACTCCCATGTCTGCTTTCAAAAGGAGAAACCTAGCATTCAAACTTCCAATGCCATAACCTTAATATATAATAATAATGCAATTATATGATGGCATTTATAGATATAGTAGCTTTAGGTACAGTATGTTCTAACTAGTTAGCTATTTACAACAGTGGGTATTCAGAACACAACTTTTGTTTCAAATTTTAGATTAAAAGGAGTGGATAAAAAGTAAAACTACAATTCCCTCAAGGGAGAAAAATTAACCCTTACTATTCATTTGGCTCTCTGTGGGAAGAAAATCAACATTTTCCAATCTATCAAGAAGTAAAAAGCACAGCAATAACTTCAATGTGCATGCTTAAAATTAAGAAAAGTCATGCTCACACAAATCCTCTGAGAGACTCCCATACTTCTACAAACAGTTATAATAATTCAGATTGCCAACAAACACAAGAATGCTCAACATCATTAACCATTAGAGAAATGCAAATCAAAACTACAATGAGATATCATCTCACACCGGTCAGAATGGCCGTCATCAAAAAATCTACAAACAATAAATGCTGGAGAGGGTGTGGAGAAAAGGGAACACTCTTGCACGGCTGGTGGGAATGTAAATTGATACAGCCACTATGGAGAACAGTGTGGAGGTTCCATAAAAAACTAAAAATAGAACTACCATACGACCCAGCAATCCCACTACTGGGCATATACCCTGAGAAAACCATAATTCAAAAAGAGTCATGTACCAATATGTTCATTGCAGCTCTATTTACAATAGCCAGGATATGGAAGCAACCTAAGTGTCCATCAACAGATGAACGGTTAAAGAAGATGTGGCGCATATATACAATGGAATATTACTCAGCCATAAAAAGGAACGAAACTGAGTTATTTGTAGTGAGGTGGACGGATCTAGAGACTGTCATAGACTGTCATAGAGTGAAGTAAGTCAGAAAGAGAAAAACAAATACCATATGCTAACACATATATATGGAATCTAAAAAAAAAAAAGATCAGAAGAACCTAGGGGCAAGACAGGAATAAAGACACAGACCTACTAGAGAATGGACTTGAGGATATGGGCAGGGGGAAGGGTAAGCTGGGACAAAGTGAGAGAGTGGCATGGACATATATACACTACCAAATGTAAAATAGATAGCTAGTGGGAAGCAGCAGCATAGCACAGGGAGATCAGCTAGGTGCTTTGTGACCACGTAGATGGGTGGGATAGGGAGGGTGGGAGGGAGGGACATGCAAGAGGGAAGAGACATGGGAACATATGTATATGTATAACTGATTCACTTTGTTATAAAGCAGAAACTAACACACCTTTGTAAAGCAATTATACTCCAATACAGATGTTAAAAAAAAAGAAAAAAGAAAAAAAATAGTTACAATAATCCTTATTGTTACATTTCTATGAAACAAATATTATAGTTATTGCCCTTTGCAACGTAATCAGAAAAATGTTTGTACATACATTAATATTTTTAAAAATTATAAACACAACTAGTTTGAGTGGAAGAAAAACTGCCAAACATAAACCTATAGTCTAACAATGGATTGATTTAATTAGAAGGATCTTGATTTAAACCTGTTTTTTAGGTTTAAATCAAAGACAAGTTAGAAATCTACAGTAAAGAATATATCAATATACCATATTTTAGTTAAAGAGAACTAAAGAGAAACATTTCAGAATAATTGGGAAAAACTAAGTGCTTTCAACTTCATGTCATATATAAATGTAAACAAAATAGATAATATTGATAAATAAAAAAATATATACATACAATTACAATTTTACCATGGTTATCTCTGTGCAGTAATACTAAGCTAGAATTTTATTTGGAATTTTCTGTCATTTAAAAATATTCTAGAATTAATGTCTTATTTAATAATCTAAAAAGTATAATAGAGGCAAATTAATTTTTCTTGATATCTCTGGCAACACCCTCACACTATTCAAGAAGAAAAGCATCCCCCCAAAAAAGTGTAACAGGATGGCAACTCCTAAGTGAAAGGCTTTGTCATCGCTGTGATATTTATTCCCTCTTCTGTGTGGGTCTCTGTCGGGTCCTCCACCATCTCCCCCCACCCCTCCCCACCCAGAGGCAGTAACTCCCTGGACAGAGCATTTGGGGAAGACTCAGAGCACAGGGTTCAGCCCATTCCTTCCTGGCACTCTGTGATGACACTGCTTCCAGGACTGTGTGACACGCAACACAAGCATCATCCCCACTTCCAGGACCATCACAGTGATGACCGTGCACATCTGTCCAATCCTGGGGTTCCCTATGGGGAAACTCACTGACTCTGTGTCATTAAGCTACCATCACACTCAGTCAAGAGTTTGTCGGTAAAAAAACTGATATCTCCACCTCTGCCCAATTTGCCTTAGTTAGTTTTGACTAAGAAAAAAGAAAAACACTGCACCCCTAAAGCACCAGTAAATAATAGTATCACTAGGCACCAGAAGAGACATTATATAATTTAAATTTCACACAAATGTACACAACAGTCAGAGCGGCCTCTATCTGCAAATGAGAAAATAAGGTTCCAAAAAAGTGAGTGATTAGTCTAAGGTTTTGCATCTGCTAAGTTCTTTTCTGAATCCAAAGACCACGATCTTTTCAAAGTCTTTGTTATTTTAACCATCTTTCAAGGAATGTTTCATTAATTACTTCCTAATATCTCTTCAACAGGTTGGATTCTCTTTCTTTCTCTTTAGAAAACGTATGGTTCTTAGTTTACCTTTTAACGCTATTGTCAAAGAGAACAAGAGCCAGACACTAGTTAAAACAATAAAGATAGATTTTATCCAGAAACTATTGCAATGAGAGAAGAGAGACTTCGGTGTAGGACTGAGATCAATTCCAAATACAGCAAGGACAGTGGAAATTTATAGCCAAGGAGAGTGAGGGGATCTGTTGATGGACAACCACCCTAGAGGAAACATCAAGCATCGGGAGATTCCTGCTGTACTGACTTCGCAGGTGCCGGGCACTAATATTTGTGTTCCCCAAATTCTTATGTTGAAACCTAATCCCCAATGTGATGGTCTTAGGAGGTAGGGTCTTCAGAAGGTGATTAGGCCATGAGGATGGTGCCCTCAGGGATGGATTAGTGCCCTCTTACAAGAGACCCTGGAAGGTCCCTCCATTATTCCACTGTATGAGGATGCAGTGAGAATGACCATCTGTGAACCAGGAGGGGTTCTCACAAGACACCAAATCTACCAGCACCTTGATCTTGTACCTCCCTGCCTCTAGAACTGTGAGATATAATTTTCTGTTGTTTAGTAGCTACCCAGTCAAGGGCACTTTCTTATAGCATCCTGAATGGACCAAGACAGAAAGATTCTTGCTAGAACTGGGTCACACAGACTTGAAGACAAGGCCCAAGAATGAGGCCTGATAGAAAAGAGGGCTCCCAGAAACCTGTCTAAAATTCAGGCAAGGTCACTCTCCACATCATTCTCTTAAGTAACTTATTCAACTACCAGTTATTCCAAATCCCTTCCTGCAATCCCAATAGCAGAAAATAATCATCACTTGCACAATGCTGTATCCATGGTTGATAGTCAAAGGATGATCACAAAATTAAATTGTCCAAAGCCAACACTAAGCCAGAGAGAATGCACAGAACATGGCTATCAGCCTAGGGTTGGACAAGCTTCCTTAAAAGGCATCAAATTGCTTGAAGCAAAGCCTCCCCCAGGGTGACCTACAGCCGGCCTATCTAGTAAGACACTTAACAGTGCCACACACACACAGCTTATCAATTTGAAACTATTTATTCCAACAAGTCACATATGGAAGCACATGCTGAGATCTGAAATGTTGTCAGCAAATCACGTATGATCTAAAATGTTATCACTGGATGAAAATCGTTTGATAGAAATAAAATAGATAATCAGTGAAACTGAGAGAATTAGTAAGATTTCTGAAATATTACCTGGAACAAAAAAACAGCACTCCCTTCCCCTGGGGACCACTGACCATCTGAACAGTTCTGATACAATGGAAGCCGGCATATTCACTGGAAAGAAAAGGGAAAATCACTCTCGTGCATCTATTTCGTCCCAAACATCATGGTGGGCTCTTAACATATTTAGTTACCTCAACAGATTTCAGAGATAAATGCTATCTCATTTACAGCTGAGGAAACTAAAAGACAAAGAAATGTAGTACAGTTTCAAATGCTATATTCTATTGAATAGCAGAGCCCAAATTAAATTCAGGTCTGATTAAATCCTAATTGTTTTTCACCGGAGATAATATCAAAGGAATTGTATTCATTTATTCATCCTGTGAATAAGACAGGCTTGGGCATTTTCTCATGGAGCTCACAGTCTAGATATGTTTAAAATAAATATATAATTAAAAATAGTTTCACAAGCAACCGTACACTTGGAATTATTATAAGTGCTTAAAAATCGGTAATTATGAGAGCACACAACCCACTGCATTAAGGAAGATCTCACGCTGATACTGGGAAGAAAGATAGAGTTAATGAGGTGAGGTTGCATGGTCAGGAAGGAAATGGGGAGTGCATTACTGTCAGAGGGAAAACATGTGATTGTCCAGATAGAGAAAGGGGTTTGGTGTGTCCTTTGAATGGAGGATTGGTCACACTAGAGAGACGAGCGAGCAAGCCCTGGATCTCTGTGTAACGGTGAATACTTATTTCCCACACTCCCTACCTGCATGCATCCTCCATCAGCGAGATCATTAGTGATGCAATAATGATAAAGTCCATGCTGTCTTCAAAGACTGTTGCCTGAAAGTCACAACTATCACTCATGATCACATGTCATAGTCCAGAGCAGGTCATGTGACCATATCTACCTTGATAGGGATGAGGACGTGTGATCTTCAGGTGAGGATCTCCAGCAGGAGAAGGGGCACCAGTTGATTAACAGACTGAAGGCTACGATGGAGGGAAAGGAGACATGGGGTGAGGCTGGACCATCAGCCGGGGAGCAGACTGCTCTGTGCGCTGCAGGTACCACTTCAGGGACACAGTGTAACAAAGTTTCATCTTAGAAGATGAATCTGGTTGTTGTGGTGCCGATAGACTGGAAGGGAGCAGAAATAGAGCCAGAAAGACCAGTGAGGAAGGTACAGGAGTAACAACCTGGAGAGGTGATCTTGGTGAACAGTGGAAATGAGAAAGGCGGCCGATTAGTGATCTTTTCAGAAATCCAGCAGTGTACCATGACGTAGCGAGCGTGCGTGGGAAATGATCAAGTGATGTCAGAGCTCATCTAAGTCTCCATCGTGGGCTATGGATTGAGTGGCCACGAAAACTACTTAGATGGACAGTGTGAAGATTGGTGAAAGTCTGCAGGGAGTCATCAAGGTTTGAGAACCAGACGTGTTTAATGTGCTCTCCTAGGAGACACCCAAGTTGAGTGTCAAGTGGGCAGGCAGATCTGTGTGTCCAAAATAGAGCTTGGAAGAGAGATCGAGGTTGAGTATATGGACTGGGGAGCCGTTTGCATAGAGATGGTATTTCAAGCCATAAATAAATGACCATTTAGATAATACATATAGGGAAGGGAAAATGCCGAAAGCAAACACCTTAGGAAATCTAACACAGAATGTACAGTCTGAGAAGCATGACCCAGCAAAGCATTCTAAGCGGCAACAATCAGAGAAGGAGGGGCTGAAGCTGAAGAAAACTGTTCCCCAATTCTCCACCCGGGTCACCAGACTTGAGAAGTCTCATGTTAACCCATAAAATGATACCTGTGCATTTATCTAAGGAAGAATGAGACTGTAACCATCTCGTGTATGCTCTCCTTTGTGGTACTTTAAAAATAGTCCTGGAGGGGTGGAGACAGCCAGGCAGAGGGGAAGCTAAGAAGCCTGGATACTCTTTCTTCTCCTGGTCTCTTGTCCACCACATCACATGTTCACACACCTACACACAGATTCAAATTATGTCTATGAATCTTCTGCAGGCAGTCACTGAAATGGACGAGTTAAACATATTCTATGTCCTGCATGCTGCTCTCAGGGCTTAGAAACAGCACTGTTTACAACTTTAACTGAAAGACAGAGAGGTAGGCAAATGTGAAATGCTCTAACAGTTGTCTTCCCAAGGCTTTGACGGTGAGTTGACAAGACAACACAGGATGAATGGCGGGTAAGGGTGATATGTGAAATTCTGTACAAATGTCCAGGGTGTGGTATTAAAAACTGCTTCAGTGATCACTGGAGTTATTTCGATGTAGAACTAAAACTACACCAAGAAGTGGACTTGATGTTATTTATTATTCTCTTTCCCAGACGTAGAATGACGAGGGCTGGCATTGAGTTTAGTCTCCCCAGTGGACAGCTGGCCGTGGGTCCATATCTGGTGGCAGCCCTGTGCCCCCGGACTTCATGGGCTTCTTCATCTCCTGCATAAAAACCACAGCAATGCACCGTGCACTCAAAGAGTAACACCAACAGCACTGAGTTAGAAACCCATAACCCAGAGCGCGGATGCACATGGACTGAGGAAGGGTCGTCTTCTGTGTTATCGGTCACCTCGTGTCCCAAACTATTCCCAGCATGTACAGAAAAGGAAGGTTGTACTGTTAGTTCCGAAACACTGGCCAGGAAGAAGCAGTACCTAAGATTCCACCTTTGTCATGTGCCAAATATCTTGAAAATGTTTAGGACGAGTAGAACAGCTTGCTGAATTTTTTCTTGCTTTAAGTTATCAGAAATTAAATGGTTCCTTGGTCCACAGTATTACACACTGTGTAATCACTTCTGCTAAATATCTAGGTTCATTACTCGCAGAGAAACTAGAACACAATTTGGGCAAGTTCTTTGCCACTTTATAACAAGGGTCACCTTCCCTCTGGTTTCCAGGCCCCTCAATTTCACCCGAAGCCTTATCAGAATCACCTTTAAATTTTAGACTCCTACCAACCATCTCTGGAACACGATCTAAGCTCTTTCTAACACGTACTTTAAAACTCTCCCAGCCTCTGCCCGTCACAGCTCTCACATTTTAGGTCTGGCGACAATCCAGCAGAAAAATGGGCGAAGGTCATGAACAAACATTTCACACAAGATTTATAACATATGGAAAGATGCTTAACCTAACTCAGGATAAGGTAAACGAAAAAGCAACTACACTAAAATGCCATGTTTCATCCAGGATATTGGGAGACACCCAAAAATGTGATAAAGTCCTTACTTCATGAGCCTATGGGGAAGCAGTCTTTCTCACACACTGCTGGTGAGGGTTCAAAATGGCACAAGTCCACATGGAGGGCACTCTTGCAAGATCTAACAAAATTACAAAAGCATTTACACATTTGCTCAGCAACCCCGCCTCTGGCAATCTAGTCCGCAGATATAGCTGCGCACCTGCAAAATAATGTCTGTAAAAGCTAATTGATGTACCACTTTTTAAAATAGCCCCAAATGAAAACAACTGGAGTGTTCTTCAATTAAAGACAGTTAAATAATAGCACATCCTCTTACTTCTAGCCAGTCACTCATCTTGACTTTCCTTTTCCCGAAACAGTTTCTCAAGTCCAGACCTGCATGTCCAATTACCAATTTGGCGTCTTCACTTAATTAAAAGTGGCAGCGCAAGCTCACGTGTCCCAGACTGACCTCACTGTCACCCTAAACCCCATACCCTATTCAGACACCTGTTCTTTCCCCTCTGCCCCAGTCTCTTCAATCCACAGGGATCCTCCTTAACTCCTGTCTTTCCCCCCATCTCTACTAATGCAATTATGAAATTGTACTCATCCAATACACTCATCATCTCTAAACTGATTTTCTTTCCAAACTACCATCATCCTAGGCTTAGATACCATCATTTTTCACTTGGATGACTTCAAATGCTCATAACTGTTACCTTTGTATCCTCTCTTGGTCACTTATGAGTGTTTTTTTTTGACTGCAACACACAGCATGTGGGACCTTAGTTCCCCGACCAGGGATCAAACCCGTACCACCTGCATTGGGAGCACGTTGTCTTAACCACAGGACCGCCAGGGAAGTGCCATGAATCCTTTATTTTTTTAACGTAATTGTCAAAATATTACTGAGTAATATATAATCTATATACTCGATAATCTATTTATACAATAACGTACATGATATATGCAATACACATCATTTACAATAATATATGCCACATAAATAATATATAATAATATCCAAATCTATGGTTAAAATTTTCCTGATTGAAAGCCTTCTATCACTCCCTATTATTATTATTATTATTATTGCAGTACGCGGGCCTCTCACTGTTGTGGCCTCTCCTGTTGCGGAGCACAGGCTCCGGACGCGCAGGCTCAGCGGCCATGGCTCACGGGCCCAGCCGCTCCGCGGCATCTGGGATCTTCCCGGACCGGGGCACGAACCCGCGTCCCCTGCATCAGCAGGCGGACTCTCAACCACTGCGCCACCAGGGAAGCCCACTCCCTATTCTTAAAGCCCCCCATAGTGCTTCGCTATGCATGATTTGAGCTTATTATTACTATAGCATCATCTCAGACTTTTTTTTTTACATCTTTATTGGAGTATAATTGCTTTACAATGGTGTGTTAGTTTCTGCTTTATAACAAAGTGAATCAGCTATACATATACATATGTTCCCTTATCTCTTCCCTCTTGCATCTCCCTCCCTCCCACCCTCCCTATCCCACCCCTCTAGGTGGTCACAAAGCACCGAGCTGACCTCCCTGTGCTATGCGGCTGCTTCCCACTAGCTATCTATTTTACATTTGCTAGTGTATATATGTCCATGCCTCTCTCCCACTTTGTCACAGCTTACCCTTCCCCCTCCCCATATCCTCAAGTCCATTCTCTAGTAGGTCTGTGTCTTTATTCCTGTCTTACCCCTAGGTTCTTCATGACATTTTTTTTCTTAAATTTAAATCAGACTTGTTTTTTTCTATATCAGTCTTTCCTAATTGTTCTCTTTGTCTCAAATACACTGGTCTCTTTCTCATTTTAGGTCCTTATACATGTAGTTGCCTCTACCTAGAATACCCCTTTTTGTAAAACTTCCCCCTTTTTGTAAAACTACTTTTATTTCGTGGCTATACCAGGTGATCCAGGTTTCCTGTATCTTCACCATCATTTAGTACTATAGGTATTTTCCATTTTGGCCGTTCTGATAGTGGTATTCCATTCTGGTTTTAATTTGCATTTCCTTAAGGGCTAAAGATGTTGAACTTCTCCTTGGGCAATGGTTATGAACCTGATATATTTGAAAAATTATAAGAAATGGATCAATTCTTCAAAACCCACAAACTACCAGTCACCAAACTCAACCAAGATAAAATACGTTATCTGAACATTTCTAAAACCATCAAAGAAATTAGATTTATAATTGAAAAGTTCCCACAAAAGAAATCTCCAAGCCCTGATGGTTTGACTGAAGAATTCTGCCAAATACTTAAAGAATAATCAACACCAATTTCACATACTGTCTTGGAAATGGAAGAGGCTGGAATACTACCTAAATCTTTTTTATGAAGCTAATATTACCTTGGTACCAAAATCAGACAAAGAGTAGAGAAAAAAAGAAAACTACAGATCAATATCTTTCATTAACTGAGATGCAAAAATTCTCAACAAAATATTAGTTGATATCTTTTTATTGCTGAGTAATATTTCTTAGTATGAATGTACTGCAACTGAATTATCCCTTCCTCTGTTAGTGGATGTCTGGGTTGTTTCTGGATTTTAACTATTATAAATAAGGCAATTATGTTTATTCACATACATGTCTTTCTACTGGCATAGTTTTCATTTCTCTTGGGTAAATGTTGAGGAGTGGAGTGGTTCAGGTACCTGCTGGGGGGTATATTTAACTTTTAAAGAGAAAGTCAAGCAGTTTCTCTAAGTATTTGTACCATTTCAAACATCCACCAGTGCGTTTTCCTGTTCCTTCACATTGTTACCAACACATGATACAGCCAACTTTTTAAATTTTAGACATCCAAATAAGTGCGTAGCAGAATCTTATTGAGGTTTTAAATTGTATTTCCATAATGACTAATGAGTTTGATCATCTTTTCAAGTTCTTGTTATCTTAAGATTTAGATTGTAAGACTTAGTTCTTGCTTTTTGTCCAATCTACCTCTACCTTTAAATAGGGGTGTTGAGATCACGTTTTCTATGTCTTCCAACAGTACTTGGTTCCTTTTGTCTTTGTTTCTGACTCTTTTTGGATTAAGAATTTCTTACTGTTCCATTTTATCCTCAGTATTGGTCTATCAGCCTTTATTTGTTTGCTTGTTTATGTTTTACCTGTTGTTGTTGGGTTTGTAGTCTATGTCTTTACCTTAGCAGTCTTCCTTAAAGTGACCTGATAGCACTTCACGGAGATAAGTGCTTTACAATAATACACCCGATATTTTTACCTCCAGTTTTATGCTCTGGTTGTCATACCTTTGACTTATGCATGTCACAAATTCCACAGTTTATTATTAATGTATTGTCAATGGTCAGATATCGCTTGCAGAAATTTATATAATAAGAAAAAATCCACATTCAGTCTTTACTCTTTTTTTTAGATTCACATCTCTATTTGGTATCATTTTTCTTTCAACATTTCAATATTCCACATACTGTAGGCCTGCTCATTATGAACTATTTCAATTTCTATATGTCCAAAGTATTGAAAATTACCTTTGTTTATAAAAGGTATTTATTCCACATATATAAATTCTACATTGTGTTTCTGGTTTGTTTGTATGTTGTGTTTTAAAGATTTTACTCCATTGTCCTCTCATTTCAATTATTTTTGGAGCAATCTCTGCTGACATCCTCATCTTCCTTTCCATGTACCAGTTGTGTCTTTTTTCTCTTGCTGCTTTTAAGTTTTTCTCTTTATTACTATTTCTGAGCAACTTTATGATGATATTCCTTGCTGCAGTTGTCTTTATTTTTGTGTGTGTTTGACATTTTTTGAGATTCTTGGGTCTCTAGGTTCATAGTTTTTATCTAATTTGAAAAATAAAAAAGGACCAATATTTCTTCAAATGTTTCTTGTGCTTTGCTTCTCCCCAAGAGAGACTTCAATTACCCCACAGTTCACCAATGCCCTTTCAAATTTTCAGAAGTCTTTATCTTCATCTGTGTTTCATATTGGATAGACTTCCTTGCTTCAACTTCACTAATGTGTTCTTTTGCAATATCTAATCTACCGATATCTAACTCCACCCAGTGTACTTTTCATGTAACAAATACATTATAGGTTTCATCTCCAGAAGTTCAACTTGGAATTTTGACATATTCAACGTCTCTACTTAACTTTTTGAACCTAGGAAGTACAGTGATAACAACAGTTTTAATATAACTGTCAGATAATTCTGACATATATTTCAGTTCTGTGTTGGTTTTGCCTGATTGACTCTTCTCATAATTTTGGGTGATATTTATTGTGTTTGTGCATGCCTGGTAAACTTTGACTTTATGCCACATATCATGTACTTACCTTGTTGAAGTACTAAATATTTTTATTCTCCTGTAAAACTGCTGCTATGTTTTGGGACCCAGTTTAGTTACTTGAGAATAGTTTGATCCTTTTGTGTCATTTTAAAGATATGTTAGACAAAACCGAAACTAAAAACTGTCCATTTTTAATAGCTAAAATAGAACACGACACCAAGTTGATATTAGAAACTTCTGAAAATTTTTCTTCATCAAGTTATACTTTAAACCAGAAAATATTTGGTTAATCTAACTCCTACATGGAAAAAGAGACACTAAGGAGTAATAATTACAAATTAATTAATAAATATAATTGCATTTAATAAATTTGTATTATATTATTAATTCTACAAAAGGAATAATTAGTTGGATTTTAATACAAAATCTATGTGAGAAAATAAAATGCTAAGCTGATATTTATTGCTAAGAAAATAAATGTATGTGTTGCGTATATTAGGCTTTGTTCCATTAAGAGAAAAATCCTACTATACCTGAAAATTGTAGATAAGACCTTTCTTATACCTTTTCACCCGAGTTCCGCACTTTTCTCCTTCTTGGAGTCAAAAAAGAGATGCAGATTCCTTCATTGCCATCTCTACACAAACTTTCATCTCTCTAGTCATCTACGTTTTCCCTTGATGTTACAATATTTTGTATCTCAATGTAAGAGTAAAAATAATTTTATATATTTATTTCCTGATTGTTGTGACTTCCAATGCATACATTATATCTTTCAAGGGATAATATATACAACAGAACAAAACAAAATGAAAAATAGACTTGAGATTAAAAATAAGGCAACAGAAGCCTCGTAAATGATAAAGAACAACTACATATTTAAAGATTTCAGGCACATTGAGATTTTGATTTTGTTTACAAATTTGGGGATATAGTTCTATAAACCCGGGAAATCCACCTAGTGAAGAATCCTGCTTTTAAGCACATGGTCAGCATGGCATCTGGAGGCTCCTAACTCACTCCCAGCCAGGCTGGTACTGAATTACTCAGACAAAAGCAAGAGTTTTATTTATCCCTCAGTGGCCATGCTTATGTTTCTATTTCCAAACCCAAAGAGCAAAGTAAGATATTACAAAGCACAGGAATTCCCAAGTCCCTAGCACCTCTGCTGAATGCAACAGGAAACCAAGTTTCTCACTAGTTCTTAGTTTTCTACTAGATCCTAGCTGACATTTCTTGTGATTTGTGGGGTTCCGAATCTACTGAGATAATTTATGACACCCACTTATCTTAGTGAAGCTAAATCTGTGTACTGCCATAGATAAATCCTGATATTTCACTGGTGTAATACAGTGGTTCGTCTCTTACTTCCATAGAGTATAATGTGTAATAACCCTTTCATCCACATTCCACTAACCAGAACTCAATCAGAGGACCACACCTGATGTAGACTAGCCTGTGCTCAGGAGATGCAAGCAGCTTGCTGAACAGCTAGCAGTACCGGCTGCTACATTTAAGTGAGATGAGGTGTCACGGTACCCGAGGCCCAGAACTTAAATATCCCCACAGGATGAAGCACCATCTAGATGCTTTGGCATAGAGATGGTAAGAAAGCACTTAAGCTTCGAAAACAGAGGCACCAGATTTGAATGCCGGTTCTTCAGTTCACTTGCCAAGTGATTCTGAGAAATGATACCGTCTCTGTGAGTAATGTTCTCGTTCATAAAATGGAAATTACAGCACCTATTAGAGGCTAAGCTGTGTCCTCCCCAAATCCATACGTTGAAGTCCCACCTCAGAATGGCACTGTATTTGCAGGGAAGGCCTTTAAAGAGGTGATTAAAGTAAAATGTGGTCATGTGGGTGGGCCTTCATCTAAGCAACTAGTGTTCTTATAAGAAGAGATTAGGACACAGACACACACAGAGGAAAACCATGCAAAGACACGGAGAAGACGGTCCTCTAAAGCCAGGGAGAGAGTCTACAGAAGAAACCAAACCTGCCAACACCTTGAACTTTGGACTTCCAGCCTCTAGACCCCTGAGAAAATAAATTTCTGTTGTTTAAGCCACCAGTCTGTGGTGCTTTGTTATGGCAGCCCCAGCGAACTAACACAGTACCCAACTCCAAATACAGTTTTGATGACAAAGTTGAATATTTAGGCTGCCAACTAAACTGCTTCCTATATAGAAATCCCTCAATAAATGACAAGTGTTTCTACTTCGATTGAGACATGAATGTTTAATTGAAGTTTAGTAATTTGCTTTAAAAATCTCTGACTGTGGAAACCATTTTAAAAACGGATTAGAATCTCGGAACGAAAGACCAAAATCTCTGATGGCGTTTGATTTGAAAGAAAGATAATAATAATCATTGTTTTAATTATAGTATCAACAGTAAAACTTACTGACTGTCTATAAATGCCAGGGCCTCATTCATGTTGACTCTCTAAGTGCCTGGTTACTAGTCAGAGCTCAGACCAAGTCCAACCACGGCCCAGAATCCCAGAATCAAAGAGTTTTGTTACATTCAGGCTCTAAAAATACAAAGGATCCTAAGAGACTACTACAAGCAACTCTATGCCAATAAAATGGACAACCTGGAAGAAATGGACAAATTTTTAGAAAAGTACAACCTTCCAAGACTAAACCAGAAGAAATAGAAAATAGGAACAGACCAATCTCTAGTACTGAAATTGAAACCATGATTTAAAAACTCCTAACAAACAAAAGTCCAGGACCAGATAGCTTCACAGGCAAATTCTATTAAATATTTAGAGGGGATTTAACACCATCCTTCTGAAACTGTTCCAAAAAATTGCACAGGATGGAACACTTCTAAACTCATGCCATGAGGCCACCATCATCCTGATACCAAAACCAGACAAAGATACCACAATAAAAGAAAATAACAGGCCAAGATCACTGATGAACATAGATGCAAAAATCCTCAACAAAACAGTAGCAATCTGAATCCAACAATACAATTAAAGGATCACACCATGATCAAGTGGAATTTATCCCAGTGATGCAAGGATTTTTCAGTATCCATAAGTCAATCAGTGTGATACACCACATCAACAGATTGAAGAATAAAAATCATCACAATAGATGCAGAAAAAGCTTCTGACAAAATTCAACACCCATTTATGATAAAAACAAACAACAAAAAAGAACTCTCAGAATGGGCATAGAGGGAACATACCTCAACATAATAAAGGCCATATACAATAAACCTACAGCCAACATCATTCTCAATGTTGAAAAGGTGAAAGCATTTCCTCTAAGATCAGGAACAAGACAAGGATGTCCACTCTTGCCAATTTTATTCAATGCAGCTTTGGAAGTCCTAGCCATGGAAATCAGAGAAGAAAAAGAAATAAAAGGAATTGGAAAAGAAGAAGTACAACTGTCACTGTTTTCAGGTGACATGATACTATTTATAGAAAATCCTAAAGACACTACCAAAAAACTACTAGAGCTCATCAATGAATTTGGTAAAGTTGCAGGATACGAAATTAATACACAGAAATCTGTTGCACTTCTATACACTAACAATGAAAGAGCAGAAAGAGAAATTAAAGACACAATGCCATTTACCATCGCATCAAAAAGAATAAAATACCTAGGAATAAACCCACCTAAGGAGAAAAAGACCTGTACTCTGAAAACTATAAGACCCTGATGAAAGAAATCAAAGATGACACAAACAGATGGAAAGATATGCCATGTTCTTGGATTGGAAGAAGCAATACCATCAAAATGACTATACTAATCAAGGCAATCTACAGATTCAATGCAGTCCCTACCAAATTACCAATGGCATTTTTCACAGAACTGGAACAAAGAATTTTCAAAATTTAGTGGGTCATAAAAGATCCCAAATAGACAAAGCAATACTGAGAAGGAAAAACAGAGCTGGATTAATCAGGCTCCCTGACTTCAGACTGTACTACAGTCATCAAAACAGTATGGTGCTGACGCAAAAACAGAAATATAGATCAACAGAACAGGATAGAAAGCCCAGAAATAAACCCTAGGACCTATGGTCAATTAATCTATGACAAAGGTGGCAAGACTATACACTAGAGGAAAGACAGTGTCTTCAATAAGTGGTGCTCAAAAAACTGGACAGCTACATGGAAAAGAATGAAATTGGAACATTCTTTAACACCATACACAAAAATAAACTCAAAATGGATTAAAGAGCTAAGCGTTAAGACCAGATACTATAAAACTCTTAGAGGAAAACATAGAACACTCTTTGACATAAATCACAGCAAGATCTCTTTCAAACTGTCTTCTAGAGAAATGGAAATAAAAACAAAAATAAACAAATGGGACCTAATTAAACTCAAACGCTTTTACACAGCACAGGAAACCATAGACAAAAAGACAACCCACAGAATAGGAGAAAATACTTGCAAACAATGTGACCGACAAGAGATTACTCTCCAAAATTTACAAACAGCTCATGTGGCTCAATATCAAAAAAACAAACAACCCAATCCAAAAATGGCAGAAGACCTAAATAGACATTCCTCCCAAGAAAACATGCAGATGGCCAACAGGCACATGGAAGATGCTCGATATCGCTAATTATTAGAGAAATGCAAATGAAAACTGCAATGATGTACCACCTCACACTGGTCAGAATGGCCATCAGTAAAAAGTGTACAAATAACAAATGCAGGGAAGGGTGTGGAGAAAAGGGAACCCTCCTACACTGTTGGTGGGAATGTAAATTGGTGAAGCCACTATGGAGAACAGTATGGAGGTTCCTTAAAAAACTAAAAATAGAGTTACCATATGATCCAGCAATCCCACTGCTGGGCATGTATCTGGAGAAAACAATAATCTGAAAAGATACATGCACCCTAATGTTCACTGCAGCACTATTTACAATGGAAGCAACCTAAATGTCCATCAACAGATGAATGGATAAAGAAGATGTGGTATGTATATACAATGGAATGTTACTGAACCATAAAAGAATGAAATAGTGCCATTTGCACCAACATGGATGGACCTGGAGAGTATCACAGTAAGTGAAGTAAGCCAGACAAAAACATATGTTATCACTTATACATGGAATCTAAAAAAAAAAGATACAAATAAATTTATTTACAAAACAGAAACAGACTCACAGGGTTACCAGGGGACAAGGGTGTGGAGGGAGGGATAGATTGGGACTTTGGGACTGACATACACACACTGCTATATATAAAACAGATAACCAACAAGGACCTACTGTACAGCACAGGGAACTGTACTCAATATTCTGCAGTAAGCTAAATGGGAAAAAGATTTGAATTCTTTTCAAAAGAACAGAAACATGTATCACTGAATCACTTTGCTGTACACCTGAAACTAACACAACATTGTTACTCAACTATATTCCAATATAAAATAAAAATTTTTAAAAAGTATAAGGACAGCACTGATGTTTTATACCAGTTACGTGCAAATGGCGAGAAGACAGGCACAAGTCCAGTAAATAAAGCAATTAAGAGTGGCCAGGACTATGTAAATCTTCCTGGAGAACAAGAGTGAGATGTCTGAAACATCTAACACGATCCAGACCACGTCAGGCTTTATCACAGAAGCCGCTACTGCCTTTGTGCCGTGAGAGCCAGGGAACCTGGTCCTCTCAATGAGACATGCTCTTTGATGTCCTCTGCTTTATTCAGCTGTCTGTGAACAGGCATTTTCTTGAATTATTTAATTACCATAAAAGAAAATGTATCATCTGCCAGTAACTCTTTTTTTTTTTTTTTTTTTTTTGCAGTACGCGGGCCTCTCACTGCTGTGGCCTCTCCTGCCATTGTGGAGCACAGGCTCCGGACGCGCAGGCTCAGCGGCCATGGCTCACGGGCCCAGCTGCTCCGCGGCATGTGGGATCTTCCCGGACCGGGGCACGAACCCGTGTCCCCTGCATCGGCAGGTGGACTCTCAACCACTGCGCCACCAGGGAAGCCCAGTAACTCTTGCTCTCTGTCAACCATTGTCACACTTATGACACCTACACAATCCTTACCTTCATTTTACAAATGAGACAACAGTCAGACAAGGCTTAAATGGCTTGGCCAGGGTCACACAGATGGTAGGTGGTGTAGTCAAGGCTTGAATTCAAACAGTCAAGACTGTGTTTCTTTAACTACTGTGCAATGCTGGTGTTCAAGGCAGGCGGTGGTATAACAACAGAGCCAGAGCGAGTGTGAAAATGTCAGAGAGAGAGAGAAATATCATATGTCTATCATACATACATAAAAATACATGTAAGTATTTGAAAAGACTATTAGAAGGCTATAATGGTCTAAGATTATCACTAGTTATGAAGCACAATTAAGGAAGAAAACCTAAGGGATCAAATTGAAGAACAGTCCTTGGGAAATTTATGAAAAATTAATGACTCCTGACCTAGCACCATACATTTTGTATCTAAATTGTATAAGCAAACTGTTTAGCTTGATTCTCACAGAAATGGTGACTTTGGACCTAAGTAGGATGCTCAGCACAAGGTAATTTGGGGAAAGGCAATTCCTTCTCCTTTCAGGTCTTCCCTGTGATATAAATCAAGGCCTCCAATACACCTACAGAAACATTTGGGAAACACGCCTATTTACACAGAATGCTAATTTTTGCTCATACCTCTTTTTTTTTTTTTTTTTTTTTTTTGCAGTACGCGGGCCTCTCACTGTTGTGGCCTCTCCCGTTGCGGAGCACAGGCTCCGGATGCGCAGGCTCAGCAGCCATGGCTCATGGGCCCAGCCGCTCCACGGCACGTGGGATCCTCCCAGACCGGGGCACGAACCCGTGTCCCCTGCATTGGCAGGCGGACTCTCAACCACTGCGCCACCAGGGAAGCCCTGCTCATACCTTTTTTGTGAGTCTATATGCAGTACCCGATTCCTTATATTTAGAACATCTTTCGTTTGTTCATTTCTTTTCATTTATCAGCTGCTGGGGATCTGAAAACATGATAAAGCTGATGTTTATAGGACGTACTGAATGTCATCAGATATAAGTATTTCTATTTAGAGAATATGAGAGTTATAGAGAAAAATATATTTGCTGCTACCACTGAAATCCTAGTCCCTATGTTTCCTATACTTTCAAGAGTATTTGAGATTCATAGATTTAAGTACTTTAGAAAGTCTCTTTTATGTGTTCATCAATAGTTCAGCCCATTTTTCCTGAGGCTTTAGGCTAGTCAACAACAATATTAGTAACCACTTACTTAGCCAGATCATGCTATAATATTTTAGCCAGATAGTTTTCATTCTTATAAGTAAAAATCCCATTATGAACGTGGGCTGGAAAAAGATTTAAAAAAGGAAAACATTTGAGAGAAAATTTGCTGCACAGATATAACAAAGGCAGCGTGTTTTAAATACCTTTATTTTCTGTTCTGCGTATAAAAATGTTTTCCTCTAACATAAATGCAGAACTGGCTCATGTCCTTTGTAAACTGGGTGTGTATATGTGCACATTCGTATGCCTGTATGCATGAGTGCGGTGTGTTTGTGGGTTTTCTGATGCTATCTCATAAGTTGGAGTCGCTGTGGTTCTCCCCACGCTCAGGATAATGTGTTTAAGCAGCCGCTGCCTCTTTAACATCTTCACATACAGGCTGTGTGATTTCCTTCCCCTGACGCACTGACAAAACAGGAAGAGTTGGAGAGCAGCAGCATATTTCTCAACAAATAAGATTAAGTAAAAAGAAAACATCTAAAGCTACTGAAAGCCATCGACCTAACCAGGGACTTACCAGATGTGCGCTTGAATACCTTTCATCCTTTTTAAAAAATTATCAGCTTAAAAGTTTTTTTCTTACAATTTAAAGTCTCAATCAAGTCGATCCCCACTTAATACAAATCATCTTTTGGCGTTTTAGTATAACACTGCCCCTATTGCTGAGTCATCAAAAAATCCTACTGAATAGTTTTTACGTTTATTTTTTTATTTTATATTGAAGCATAGTTGATTTACAATGTTGTATAAGTTTCCGGTGTACAGCAGAATGACTCAGTTATACTGAGTATCTTCAGTAGTAATGTTAATTGTCCCTTTGACTCATCAAGACTCTTTCACCTTCCATTGGTTTTCTCCATCTGGTTCTCATACTATTACGACCAGATTTTTATTAGTGGCTTTTTATTTTCACTGGTGCTGGGGAATTGAAATTCAGCTGCAGCCTATCCTAGCAAACTTTTAAAAAATATTAACTAAAGTTAATCTTTTGTTCAGGTTTCATGAGCTTTGCCTACTGTCCTTTTTCTGTCCCAGGATCCAATCCAGGGCATCACATTATATTCAACTGTCATGTCTCTGTAGGTTCCTCTTGGTTGTAACAGTTTCTCAGACATTCCTAGCTTCTGATGAGCTCAAAATATTTAAGAAGTACCAACTGAGTATTTTTAGCATGCCTTTCAATTAAGATTTTTCTGATTTTTTTCATGATTATACTGGGATTATCGAGTTGGGGGAAAGACCACAAAGGTGAAGTGTCATTCTCACTACATTATACTGATATCAAGGCTACGTAATCCCAACATCACGTCACTGTTGGTTTGACTGATCCTCTCACTGAAGTTCAGTTTATCAGATTTCTCCACGGTAAATTTACTCTTTCCTCTCCTTTCCACATTAGACTCTGTGGAGAGAAGTTGCTGTGTGCAGCCAGAGAGGAGTCTTTCTTCTTCCTGTTGGGCTGGGCTATGTCACAGGGCGTGAGGGCTCCCCCTGCTGGTCTCCTGACCCTATTTACTGGTTTCTGCTTATTATTATTTTTTACAATATATTTATATCAGTGTAGATTCATGGATATTTATTTTACACTTTAGCTATAATCCAATACTCATTTTTTAAAATTTTGTTACTCAAATCACTGTTCCAACTTTGTCCATTGGGAGCTCTTTCTATTGGCTTCTGTGTCCCTTTAACTCAGCCACTTAAATGTGGTTTTTTTTTTTTTTATTGCTTTGCTTTTTTGATTTTTGGAGTACTTTCTCTTTGGCACTACAGATGCTCCGAGGAAGGTTATATATTCTCTGCCCAATCCCAGAATCAGCTCGTGCTCCAAGCAGCCTGGTCTCTTGCTAATGAAGAACAGTTTGAGAAGCCAAGATGTAGCTGCTAGATTTGCTTGTTGCTACTGGATGTCATTGCTTCTAGACGCTCTTAGAATCGGCATAGTTTTAAAATAGTGAATCCCTGGAGTCACCAAAAGGCACTCCCAACCCGAAGAAATCTTGCCGATGAGGTGTACTTGTTGTGGTATTTTTTCTCCAGGCAGAAGTTCACTTGGTCAAACGGCACCAACTATAAGTGGCATTCCCCCGTTTGCAAATAATTACTGGTGAAAATTTGTTTAGCCCTGATGATGAAGGCTTACCATGTCCTTAATGAAAAAATGCTATGTTCGGCAGTTTTCCCTGAACAATTTAAAACTTGGAAAGTATAAGGTGACCTATAAACACAATGTGCTTTATCCTGAGAATCCAAAAGAGAGAGTACTATTATGTCATTTCTATAATTGAATTCAGCAAGACTCAGGAAGGTGAATGGATTTCTCCAAGTTCTGACACGTAGGCAGAATCTAGTATTTTAACGTATTTTTCATTACAGCACGCTGCTTTATAAAAAGTAGATTTTATTCATGACTACATTATTTTCAATAAAACAAGATAAAATTTTGCACCTCTGATTATAAAAATGTAAAAAAACAATGTGAACTATATACTCCTCCTTTATACATCCCAGATAAAATATGGTTTAAAAACAATGTGTCTAAAGTTTAGTCTTAGATAAAGCGTTAAAATCAGGTGTTCTGCCGAATTCGACAAACTGTAATGTAAATCACTCAGAAAAAAAGAAGCACCTGCTCTCACGCTTCTACACCTCCCCCCCTCCCCGCCTTAACTAGCTTCCTTGCAAGAGATATTTAATGGCTATTTTTGCCAGTGCCTTCAAGCTAGAAAACATTGCCCACTGGAATCATGGAGTTTTGTGAAATTCAGCTGCAGCTTATTAAGGCACTTTTTTTTTTTTACATTCTTATTAACCATCCTCGTGACTAACTGCCATTACTCGGCAAATATTCTTTGTACTATTTAAATACGCATGCTGGTGAGGCATCTTTTATCTGTTAACCTAATGAGTTTGCTAGCATGCTATGTTCCACACTTGTCATTTTTCCTGTAGACCATTTGTTTTCTTTCTAGCTGCTTTCCAAAACAAAAATGTTCACATTTCTTCTACATGCACAAAATTTTCCCTTTGCATCCCTAAATTTTGTAACAAGATAATAAGGAATAATTTTTTTTTTTCCCTGCGGTACACGGGCCTCTCACCGTTGTGGCCTCTCCCGTTGTGGAGCACAGGCTCCGGACGCGCAGGCTCAGCGGCCATGGCTCATGGGCCCAGCCGCTCCGTGGCATGTGGGATCTTCCCGGACCGGGGCACGAACCCGTGTCCCCCGCATCGGCAGGCGGACTCTCAACCACTGCACCACCAGGGAAGCCCCAATAAGGAATAATTTTAAATTATTACTGATAAATATCCCCACCTCCTTCCTAAAGTATCTTCATCTTTGTTTTGCAATCTCAAATTTTCTATTACTTTTACTCGACTCTCCCCTCCATGAAGGCATGAGGGTTATTAAGGCATAAAGGTCACCTTTCCTGTCATATGTGTTCTCCATAGTAATGCAGGATTTAGAGACATCCAATTAAAACTGTATTATCTGCTAATACAATTTAGTGAAAAATTGACACAGGGACTCTTTTCCACATACATCACCCACCATTTTGCACACTTAAAAAAAATCTGTGAGCATTTTAATGCATGTTTTTTCATCCAGGTAACACATGAATTTTGGAAACCTGGCTTGCCATGTACCTGTGTTACCACGTGCAAGCTTCCTCATGAAAATCCATTATTTCATCCTTTGCTTATCATGTTCTCTGCCCGATGGGTGTTTTTCTGACCTCTAACTTTCTAGTCAACAAGAACTTCTTCCAGTAATGTCTCAGAATATTTGGCTTCTCTAGTATGTTGTCATTTATTTTAGGTTAGTTTGTATTTTTACTAGTGTAGTTTACGTAAGTCTAAACTTTTTTGCTATCTTAGTCAGCACCAAAACTTACACACAGAAGGTGTCCAGACAAAGTTAACACATGATGTTCGCACACTTCATTAGCAAACCCACTATAACCCCACTTTTTAAAAATATAATGTAAAATGTTCATTCACAATGGAAGTTGTCTTGATTTCGGCAAAAGCAGTTAGGATTTTTTTAAGTTGTTTTTCCTCCCTAAATTTTAGATTTCTCAAGAAATCAACTTGGATATTGCATGCCCACCTTAAAAACAGTTTCAACCTATTTTTAAAATAAAAATGTATCTTCTATGTTTATTCTTTAGCTCATATATTTATTCAAGGAAATTTACCATAAACTAGCTGATGCCTTCTCTGCCGGATGTAATTCACTCTTTTATAAAATGTATATTTCAATAGTGCGATGCAGCTTAGACTGACATTTTAATGGCACATTCTTAGTTGCTGGATTCATTTGCATTTACATCCAATATAATATCTACAGTCATCATCTGTTTAGGCTTTATTATGCTTGCCTCTTGCATCTTCGCCTCTGAACTACGCTTTTTCTGTCATTAGCAGTAGCCACCAGGGAGTGGTTCCAATTGCAGAGTAACCCTAGGTTACTTAAAGTGATGGAGTGGGCTCCTGATGAGGGTCCCAAGTGTAAGACGTAAGAAGATAGAAAGTTGAGAAGTTTAAGTGTCAGGCAAAATGCAGGGAGCCTATCTTTGTCATGGAAGCAGAAGACTAACATAGACTCCAACCAAGTCCCACTCAGCCAGTACTAAGATTCACCATGGTTCGCAATGATATTATGAGGGAATTTCTTGTTTTTATGAAGGATAATATTCTATTAGAAAACAACGCAATAGGCTTTATTATTAATATAAAGATGTCGAACAATTCATGGCTGGTTGGATCACTGGTGAAAGCCATTGGTAAAGAGTGAATCTCAGTTTCATACCAAACTACTATATTCTCTGTTCTCTAGAGCTAAGAGCGTAAATTAGAAATATTTATTATTCATATAATATTTTAGAAATATTGCTTGGTCTGTATGTATGACTCCCAAAGCTATAAGGACATATTTCTTACTGTTGCAAAATGGTAGCTTTAGATTAAAAAAGCATATTTTTAGTTCACAAAATTGATAAGCAACTCATACCATATATGAAATAGATAAATGACGTCACAAACATGAGAAAATAAATGCAAAATTAACAATACCAGAAAGTGTGGGTTTCTATTAATATATATGCTCATTTAATGAGATAATCAATATTTAAACAGTGTCAAATTCATGAGAGTAGAAGAGTACTTAGAAGTATAAATAAATATTGCTTCTTTAATAGACACCTTTTTAATAAATCACTGTTATAGAGCAAGATAAACTATTAACTAATGATAAATATGTTGACGAAGAACTGGATGGTCCTGATGGTAAAATAATCAGACAGTCTCAACTCTAAGGTCCCACAGAGATTCTTTCTATAATTTCTAAAGGTCGCAATACATTATTTCTATTCTACGTTAATCAAGGAGCAAAGCCTCATAAATAGCAACTGAAGTATAAGGAAGACACCAAATATTAATACATTAAATGGTGAACTAAAATAAACCACTTATATTCAGATTCTCTAAGACCTGCATACTTTAATGTAAGGGTGAAGCAGGATTGATTATGTAGCTTCATTTATTTTGTGGACCTTATGGCAGACAATTCTGTTTCAGAGAGGGAAGACATCATCTACTAAGGATATGATAACTGTGCATTAGCTTTGTGATTCTAACCTATGGAATTCTTTATTTGCAATAAACCACTTAATGAAGGCAATAAACCACTGTTGTCCAAAGGCAGAGCGGCCAGTATACTTCCGTTGAGATTCATTTATCTCCTACTATGGACGTCATCCAAACCATCTAAAAATGGTGCTTTGTGAAACGTTTTTTAAAAATTGAGTAGAAAGAAGCAAACTATCAAAGGTTTCAACAAGCTTTTTTCAATATGCTGATTGGACAGGTACTCAGCTATGAACACGGTTACCTAACTCAGCAGTCTGGTTTTATGGTACTCTTTTATGATTCACATATCTCCAAATTACGCTCACATTAAAAGCAAACATCTGGTATACATCATTTTATGAAATATGCAAATAAATCTACTTACTGCAATATGGTAAAATATATTGATCTATAAACCACAACACTGAACAACAAATCAGCCATAAACTAAACCCCAAGCATCCCTTCAACACTAAAACTCTGTTCCAGGCTTCCTCCCGGGAAGTGTGAGCTGTCACTGGGTCCCAGCCCCGAGGTGTGACAATGACCACAAGTGAGTCCTCCCTGACAGTACAGCCAACTTCACAGCTTAGACAGCCTTTTGGGAGGACACATACAGGATATATACACATACTGAGCTCATACAGGCTATGTGACCCTATGTGTTGAATATTCTATTTCCTAGAGTTACAGCTGAATGTTTTCCAAAATTTGCTTTGAGGAAAAAATTACAGTTTGGGGAAATCACTGTTAGCTGAGTAATTAGATTTCTTTGTGTCATGTAGCCCCTTCCAAATTTTATGTAAAAAAGTCACTTAGCTTAGCAGATGGATAATTCAAAGACATGCGATATTAATTCTACCTCTAGTTTCAATACATTTTGAGAATTTATACAATTATAATGAATTTTTTAAATATTGGTAAGTAAAAAGAAGCAAATTAAAATCTCCCATAAAACTGTCAGCAATTTAAAAATTCTTGTATATGTTGGTACATGGTCAGCTAGATAACTAAATGCATATTATATGAAGGCATTATAAACTATGATCTCATCTAGAGCATCTTCCCTTTCACCTCCCTTTATTCCATGGCTCTCTATGTTTGGCGTAATATAAGGTTGTGTTTTTACATATATGAAATTTACCTGTACACATTTTCATGACTACAGACACGTTTGGACTTATGTTACATATTATTACATATTACTGAACGTATTATATGTTCAAGTTATAGTGACTTCTAGATATATTTTTATTAGCTCTAATTGTCTATTAGTCAGGGTTCTTAGTGTCAATATGATTGATCCAACCATCCACCCTCTTTAAGGAACTGGCTCACAAAATTATGGTGACTGACAGTCCCCAAGATCTGCAGTGTGTAAGCTGGAGACCAGGGAGAGCCAATAATATAGACCTAGTCCCAAAGCTGGCAGGCTCAAGAAGCAAATACCATACGACATTCCTTACATATGGAATCTAAGACTACAAGGAGGCACCAGCTCACACCTCTTGAGTCTGAAGGCAGGAAAAAGCCCATGTCCAGCTCAAAGGCAGCCAGGGAGGAGGAATACCCTCTTACAAGGGGAGGTCCAGTCATCTTTTTCTATGCAGAAGCTCAGCTGATTGGATGAGGCCCACCCATAAGAGAGTGCGATCTGCTCTACTTAGGCTATCAGTTTAAATGTTATACACGCATCCAAAAATGCCCTGACACAGACAGCCGGGATAATATCTGACCAAATATCTGGGGACAGCATGTCCTAGTCAAGTTGACAAAATCATAACCATCATAACTTGGATTGGTTGAGATTTCTGTTAAAGTTTTGTTTTCCAGTTCATACGACTCAACAACAAAAAACCAAACAACCCAATAGAAAAATGTGCAGAAGACCTAAACAGCCATTTTTTTCAAAGAAGACATACAGATGGCCAAGAGGCACATGAAAAGATGCTCAACATTGCTATTAGAGAAATGCAAATCAAAATTACAATGAGGTACCAACTCACACCAGTCAGAATGGCCATCATCAAAAACTCCACAAACAATAAATGCTGGAGAGGGTGTAGAGAAAAGGGAACCCTCCTATACTGTTTGTGAGAATGTAAACTGGTGCAGCCACTACGGAGAACAGTATGGTGGTTCCTCAGAAAACTAAAAATAGAAATACCATATGATCCAACAATCCCACTCCTGGGCATATATCCAGACAAGACTATAATTCAAAAGATACATGCATCCTTATGTTTACAGCAGCACTACTCACAATAGACAAGAATGGAAGCAACCTAAATGTCCACTGACAGACGAATGGATGAAGAAGATGCAGTACATATATATAATGGAATATTACTTGGCCATAGAAAAGAATGAAATAATGCCATTTGCAGCAACATGGATGGTTCTAGAGATTATCATACTAAGTGAAGTTAGTCAGAAAGAGAAAGACAAATACCATATGATATCGCTTATAAGTGGAATCGAAAATATGACACAAATGAACTTATCTGTGAAACAGAAACAGACTCACAGACATAGAGAACAGACTTGTGGTTGCTAAGGGGGAAAGAGAGTGGGGGAGGGATGGACTGGCAGAGTGACATTAGCAGATGCAAACTATTATATATAGGATGGATAAACAATAAGTTCCTATTGTATAGCACAGGAAACTATATTCAAAATCCTGTGACAAACCATAATTGAAAATATAAAAAAGAATATGTATAAGTGAATCACTTTGCTGTACACAGAAATTAACATTTTAAATCAACAATACTTCAACTAAAAAATAAAATTTGGGGGCTTCCCTGGGGGCACAGTGGTTGAGAATCTGCCTGCCAATGCAGGGGACACGGGTTCAAGCCCTGGTCTGGGAAGATCCCACATGCCGCGGAGCAACTAGGCCCGTGAGCCACAACTACTGAGCCTGCGCATCTGGAGCCTGTGCTCCGCAACGAGAGGCCCCGACAGTGAGAGGCCCACACACCACAATGAAGAGTGGTCCCAGCTCGCCACAACTAGAGAAAGCCCACGCACAGAAACGAAGACCCAACACAGCCAAAAATAAATAATAAATAAAAATTAAAAAATAATAAAAATAAAATAAAATTTTGTTTTCCCCCGAAATAGATGGGAAATTATTAATATTACTTTCTTTTCTTCTATTTCTGGGACTTTATTCATTTTATTCATCTTGATTTTTTGCTTGTTTGTTCTTACCTACCATACCTTGAATTTTGTGTTCCTCCAAATAATCATTTTAGTAATATTATAGAAGTCTCTTATTCTAAGAAGCCTTATTTTATTATTCTCTCCTCCACTGAAGGCCAAGTTAAGTGTTTCTCCTGTGCTTCCACCACCATCTTGAAAAAAGATGCATTTACTATTTATCACAAAATAATACAATTGCTGGAAGACATATCTGCACATGACTACAAATGCTTCAGAGGCAGGCAGGATGTCTCTTATAGCATTTTGTGTCCAGTATAACACAGTGTCTGGCAAATAGTAGTCTTCATTACATGAAGGAAGGCATGAATGATGCTAGCCATGTCTGTCTTCTGGAAATCAAGAATAACCCTGTAGAAAATAGATACTGAGCCCAACAAATTATGCTATGTTCCTTCAGTTCTCTGCATTTGCAGTTGTTTTCAGATAATTTCAGGCTCATTTTTCTTAGTGTTATTGATAGTGGTAACTTCTGAATATGACATTTTCACACAGCTTTTTAAAAATTTCCCCATGTCTTATTTTGCTTCTTTGGGGTGAATAGAAGCAAGACCTGAAATAAAGTGCATCAGCAGATAATAATTTCTTAGAAATTTCAGCTTAGCTTTATAAGCTCTAAATTACATGCTTTCTCTTTATTATAATAAAATACTTATAGTTTCTTTTGCCTACTCAAAAACATGACTTTAAAATTTGACTCTCTACTGCAGAATTCCCCAAGTCACTGAAAATATAAAGCAGTGAGACAATTTATTCCACTTTCCAGGATACGATTTCCACGAGTGGCATCTCTTATGACCTCAACACGTGAGCATGAAAACTGCCACATTCTCAACTCCCTCAGGCTTCACACAGCTGTTTATGTTTTTGGGTTTTTTTAGAGGTTCCTTTTTATTATTGGGGTGTAGTTGATTTACAATGTTGTGTTAGTTTCAGGTGTACAGCAAAGTGAATCAGTTATACATATACACGTATCCACTCTTTTTTAGATTCTTTTCCCATATAGGCCATTACAGAGTATTGAGTAGAGTTCCCTGTGCTAGACAGTAGGTCCTTATTAGTCATCTATTTTATATATAGTAGCGTGTATCATATGGCTGTTTAAAGTGAACATATCCCCTGGAAAACCCTGTGGTGTCTGTTGTTCCTGTACTTCAAGGGAAGTCTGCAGTTGAAATTTCATCATAACTATTTCTTTGCATTTTCAAGACGCTTTTCTAAAAAGTGAAGCCCCCTCCCCCCTTTATTTAACCACTAAGCACAGGCCACAGTGTTTCTCTGGGAATTCATCCACAAAGCCATCCAGCATATGTGTTGCAGAGCAACATGAATCGTTCCTAAATGGGCTATAACCACCATTCCCACATAGAGTAGAAGGTGACGCTTCCTAATATCCAAAGAGACACACGGTCCAGACTCCCTGATGGGCTAAGATTCACTACAGCAAGAGAGAGATGTGCGCTGTCACTAGACTTAGCCTGGCCTGGCCTGAAGCCACATATGCCCGTGATTAGGGGCTGAAGCAGAGAAAACTGGTTAAGACTGAAACCAGAGAATTGTCCTGGAAGGAAAAAAGCCATAATTGAAAAAAAAAGAAAAAAAAAGAGTTACTTGGAAGTAGGAAAGGAAACAGAGGTGCAGGTTCCCAGGAATCATGCACATTCATACTCCGGTTTAGGGCACCTAGGTTCACGCTTCAACAACACAGAAATGTATGTGTCACAGCCTATTAAGCCGAACTAACTTCAGGCAAAGTTGTGCAAAGATAATTTTATCTTTTTTCTTCTAATCTTTCAGGATCTGCCCTCCTCAGACAGGATTTTGCTCTCCTCGCGTCTCTTTCTGACTCCATGTGTTCCTATGGTGCCACTTCGTCTCTTGACAGGGACCCTGTTTCAACATCTGTCTGATTATTACCATTTATCCTTCGAAAGGCTTAGACTGCAGGAAGCTCTGTCAGCGTGCTCTCACACAGGTGGTCAGAAACTACTACGAAATAAGATGTTGCATATTTGCACAAGGTCATTTCTAAGTAGCACTGGAGAGATAACTGCCTATTTAACGTTTCTGACATTTTAAAACAGTTATCATCTACTGTAACAGTCTAATCACTGAATTGCACTGAAATACAACTTCACCTATAATACAGTAGCTTTTACAGAATGTATAGATATTACCGACGTTTAGAACTGCAGCAGTGTTTTTGAGGTCACTAGGTAAGGAACAGGGTTTATAGAGGTGGAAAGGCTGGAGAGAACTGCTCAGTAAAACAAAGTCATCAGGTAGCAACATTTTAACTTGAACCAAGAAATAAACCTAGAGAATAAAGCAGGTCACAAAGTCAGAAGCAGCTATGAATTAGATCAGCTCAGCTGTTTAACCTTGTCATTAAAAAGTGGGCTGCCGCTAATATAAAATCATGGTCAGACTGGCTACAAATAATCTTCAGCTGGCATGACTGCCTCCTAGAAAAGGTGGAGTTGGGAAGCACTAAGGTTATGTGTCTTCAAGATGAAAGGGAAGAGAGGAAAAACCATGGAGAATGGAGAATCTGACACTCCAGTTAGAGTTAGGTTGTGAGAAAGGGGTTGCCAGTGTTAGAGTCGAGATAGGAGGGTATGACACTGGTGAAGCTGACCCCTCACTGGGTCTTGTTCCCAGAAATGGGGTAGCATTTCACAGGGATGGCATGTGCACAGAGAGAGTGTCCATTAATAAAGGGAGATTCATGGGGAGAGGGTGGGGGAGGGAAGAGAATCAGACGACTGTCTTGGATTCATTATGATATACAAGCAAATCTATTTTAGATCCCACATCAAACCTTTGACTCCATTTATTATGGGTTATAGCACCACATCGTTGAATGTTATACACACAAATTTTCTCTTAAAACTGTTTTGCTCTGGACTATCAGTTTCTGCTTGAAGATATAGAGAACTAAAAGGAGAATCACTCCTACCCCTACGGTAAGAATAAATGCTCTCTTTAGTCCATCTGATAAATAAGTTCATTCACCAAGCAAGTAACGCAAAATTTGGAGACAGGCACGTGCAGAGAGAAAAGACCTAAGCACTTGCTCACCTGGGGCAGATGTCACCAAATGCCATGTAAGCTGGTAAGGAGAGTTCTACAATATTTACAACAAATTGTCCAAGCAAAGTGTAGGATAGCTTAAGAGTGTGAATCCTGGGTCCACAGAAAGAGGAGACTATTCCACAGTCTTGTAGGCCTTTCCCCCAGGAACCCACCAAGCAATCCCCTGACAAGCCCACAGGGAAGTCGGGTTGAAAAAGCTTCCCGAGTGGAGCCACCTGGGGAAGGAGAGAGCAGCCACTGTTTAGAAAAACAGCATTTTGGCTGAATACTCCAAGGCTAAAGACACACACATACACACACACACACACACACACACAAAACTATGCACAAACTGTATGTTCTCATTAGGAAAAGTATTTTTCATAAAGGGGTGGGTCAGGAATTCTGAGACTAAGTTGTAAGACTGTATGTGTACTGTAGGATTGAGCAAATAAATACATTGGACACTAAGAGCAGGGTTTTCATGTTTGTAGAAAGATGCTACAAAAAAGGAAGGGGGAGGATAGAGTTAACCCATCGTGTTGGGACTTTAAGGTATCAGGACAATGCATGGTTTTCATTATGCAAATATACAAGTAGATGGGTACCGACAGACACAGACGCATGTACTCATACACCAAATTCTCCCACCTCTTCCACTGGAGGATCTAGAAGCAATAATAACAAATTAGCAATTAACACACCTGGTACTGTATCTTGGTTCCTAAATACCATTCTCCAATAAAAGGTCCAAGACTGATAAAAATGGCAGAGTTCAGGACAGGAGAACAGAAAGACCAAGATGTTCTTGGCACATCTCGTGGTACCAGAAAGTAAAGCGCTAAAAAGGTGGGGTGGAGGGTCTTATCAAAGATACTGGAGCCAGCTTGAAGGAGCTCCATATTGGGACAACTTGAACATTTATATAAATAATATTATTGAACTGTAACCCATAGAAAAAATATATACCAATGAGCAATAGCAGGAAAACATACAAACAAATAAATAGGGACAAAGGTATATCACTCTTCCTTACTGTAAGATTCTAAATAGTAAGTGTGGAATGCCTGAGGAATGTAGAAAGTCACCATTTGCCAGATATCAGAGTAATCATTATCACGCACAAGAATCATCGATACTAAAATCTGATGCTGAGTTAGATAAGAAACAGGATAATGTGCAGACTTGAAGTTTTATTTTAAAGGCAAAAATTAGTAACTTCACGGATGAAATATCTGTCAAGCATCACCTTCACCAAGTGATCAAAGGTAACATCGCTCGTACTGAGACACATCAACATCACATACTTCCTGATGTGACGCACTGAGAAGGATGCATCACATTTGTGGAATTCTTGCTAAAAATTAATAACATGAATTTAATACAGAAGAAATATCAGATGAACCCCAAACAAGAAACATTCTATAAAGCAACTCTTTGAAAATATCAAGTCATGACACTTAAAAAGATTGAGGAACTGTCCTGGATTGGAGGACACTAAGGAGATATGACAAATAAATGCAATGTGGGTTAGTGGACCAGTAAAAGGACACTGATGGGACAATTGGTAAAATTTGAATAAGATATGTGGATCAGTTAACGGTATTTTTCAAGTTATTTTCTTGTTTTTGATAACTGTGCTTTGGTTATTTAAAATATTAACATTCAGAGAAACTGGGTGAAGGGTATGTAAGAACTAGTTGCAGCACTTTGGGAACTTTTTTCTATGTCAGGAAGTATTTCAAAATAAAAATTTATAGGAGATTGAAACAAGATAGCCGAGTAGGAAGATCCTGAGCTCACCTCCTCCCGTGGACACACTAGAACTACAACTACACATAGAGCAACTATCTCTGAAGACCAGCAGAACAGATTTTCTACAACTAAGAATATAAAGAAAAGGTCACATCATGAGGAGGAGGGTGGGCAGAGATGTGGTCTAGTCAGAACCCACACCCCAAGGTAGGCAACCCACAAGCAGGAGAGATAACACAACTGTGAGTGATATCACCCCAGACTCCCCAGCTCAGGGGACTTCACTGGGAAGGTGAGCCCCCATAATATGTGGCTTTGGAAATCGGAGGGGTTTACATCTGGGAGAGCTGGGGGGCTGTGGGAAACCAAGACTCTACTCTTAATGGGCATGTACACAAACTCACTCACCCCCAAGTCCCATCACAGAGGCAGCAGGTTGAAAAGCACCTGGGTCATACGGGAATGAGATTCACTGAAAATTTTAGGGTGTGTGTTAGAGGGTCAAATATCTAGCGGGACTTTCTCCAGGGATGGAAGTGATGGTGGGCACCACTTTTTGGTTAACTCTCCTTCCACCTACCTGACTCAGCGCTGGTGGATACCACTCCTTTCACTCTCCATCAACTTACCTAACACCATGTGCCTCACCCTGGCTTTCCCTGAGCACAAGCTCCACGCAACCCACCCACCCCTTGCTGGCCCCTCCAATGCAGTTCCCACTCCAGGAGTCCAGCCCTGCACACCAGCACACCTGCAGCGCTCATGGCCCAACCACAACAGGAGGGTGCATGCAGCCCACACATGAGACACCCCTG
The DNA here is from genome assembly GCF_963455315.2 of Globicephala melas. Taxonomy (NCBI): domain Eukaryota; kingdom Metazoa; phylum Chordata; class Mammalia; order Artiodactyla; family Delphinidae; genus Globicephala; species Globicephala melas. The sequence goes on along the minus strand of NC_083319.1, from coordinate 114,169,035 downwards.
GAGCACCTGGCTCTGGTGACTGGGGGGATTACACCACTGGACCTCAAAGGATACCTTCTACATAAGGAGGCCACTCTTTCGAGACTGGGAGATGTAGTTTATATACCTACTAGAGAATTAAACATGGTAAGTTAGGCAAAATGAGAAGACAAAAAAAAAATACCTTCCAAATGAAAGAACAAGAAGAAACCTCAGGAAAAGAACTCAACAAAACAGAGATAAGCATTTTCCAGATAAAAATGTCAAGGTAATAGTCACAAAGTTGCTCACTGAACTCAGGAGAAGAATGAATGAACTCAGTGAGAACTTCAACAAAGATAGAAAATATAAAAAAGAACCAGTCAGAACTGAAGAATACAATAACTTAAATGAAAAACTACATTAGTAGAAATCAATAGCAGATTAGAGGAAGGAGAACAGTTCAGTGACTTGGAAGGCAGGGTAGTGGAAATCACCCAACCAGAAACGCCAAAGGAAAAAATAATTTAAAAAATGAGAATAGCATGAAGGACCTCTGTGACAACGTCAAGCATACTAACGTGCATTATAGGGGTCCCAGAACAACAGAGAAAGGGACAGAAAACCTACTGGAAGAAACAGTGACTGAAAACTTCCCTAACCTGGGGAAGGAAATGGACATCCAGACCCATGAGGCCCAAAGGACTTCCAATCAATTGAACCCAAATAGGGCTACACTGAGATCAGTTATAATTAAAATATCAAAAGTTAAGGATAAAGAGAGAATCTTAAAAGTAGCAAGAGAAGCGCATCTAGTTATACAAGGGCCCTTCCCCATAAGACTACTAGCTGATTTTTTTTTAGCATAAAGTTTACAGGTCAGAAGGGACTGGCACAATATACTCAACATACTAAAATGAAATAAATAACTTACAACCAAGAATACTCTATCTAGCAAGGTCGTCATTCAGAATTATATGAGATAAAAAGAATTTCCCAGACAAGCAAAAGCTAAAGGACTTCATAACCACTATACAAACCTTACTAGACATGTTAATGGAACTTCTTAAATGGAAAAGAAAATAATGACAACTAGAAACAAGAAAATTATGAAAGACAAAATCTCACTGGTAAAGGCAAACATATGAAAGGTAGTTCAACCACCAATGATAAAGCCAGTAAGAAGGTTAAAAAGACCAAAGGTGTAAAATCGCCTATATATAAAATAATTAGTTAAGTGGCACACAAAACTAAAAACATAAAATATGACACCAAAAATGTAAAATGGCCGGGGAAACTGTAGCGCTTTCAGAATGAACAGAAACGTAAGTGACCACCAATGTAAAACAGACATCTGTATGGTACACACAGGTGGTTATATGTGAACTTCATAGTAACCACAAACCAAAAACCTAGAAAAGGCACACACAAAATATATAAAGAATACAAACCTAACACTAAAGAAAATCAGCAAATCATAAGGAAAGAGACAGAACCGAAAACAAAAACAACCATAAAACAATTAACAAAATGGTAATACGTACATGCCTATAATAATTACTTTAAATGCTAATGGACTAAATCCTCCAATCAAAAGACCCAGGGTGGCTGAATAGATAAAAGAAACAAGACTCGGGCTTCCCTGGTGGCACAGTGGTTGGGAGTCCGCCTGCCGATGCAGGGGACACGGGTTCGTGCCCCGGTCCGGGAAGATCCCACATGCAGCGGAGTGGCTGGGCCCGTGAGCCATGGCTGCTGGGCCTGTGCATCCGGAGCCTGTGCTCCACAACGGGAGAGGCCACAACAGTGAGAGGCACACGTACCACAAAAAAAAAAAAAAAAAAGAAAGAAACAAGACTCATTTAAATACTTCCTACAACCGGCTCACCTCAGAGCCAAAGATGCACAGACTGAAGCTGACGGGATTGAAAAAGATATTCTGTACAAATGGGAACATAAAGAAAGCTGGGGTAGTAATACTCATAGTAGACAAAATAGACTTTAAAACAAAGACTATAACAAGTGACAAAGGACACTACATAATGATAAAGGGATCAATCCAACAAGAAGATATAATAATTATAAATATACATGCACCCAACATAGGAGCATGTCAATATATAAAGCAAATATTAACAGACACAAAGGGAGAACTTGACAGTAATGCAATAATAGTAGGGGATTTTAACAACCCACTATATCAATGGATGACAGATCATCCAGACAGAAAATCAATAAGGAAACACTGGCCTTAAATGATGCATTAGACCAGACAAACTTAATAGTTATCTGCAGGACATTTCTTCTAATAACAGCAGAATACACATTATTTTCAAGTGCACATGGAAAATTCTCCATAGTAGGTCACATGTTAGGCCACAAAACAAGTCTCAATAAATTTAAGGAGGTTGAAATCATATAAAGCATGTTTTCCAACCACAAGTTATGAGACTTAATTACAACAACAAGAAGAAAACTGTAAAAAAATATACAAACACATGGAGGCTAAACAACATGCTACTAAAGAACCAGTGAATCACTGAAGAAATCAAAGAGGAGACAAAAAATAATACCTGGCTACACATGAAAACAGAAACACAATGATCCAAAATCTATGGGACACAGTAAAAGCAGTTCCACGAGGGAAGTTCACAGCAATACAGGCCTACTTCCGGAAACGAGAATCTCAAACAACATAAACTTACACGTAAAGGAACTAGATAAAGAAGAACAAACAAAGCCCAAAGAAAGGAAATAATAAAGATCACAGTAGAATAAATGAAATAGAGAACTAAAAGACAGTAGAAAAGATCACTGAAACTAAGAGTTCATTCTTCGAAAAGATAAACAAAACTGATAAATTTTCAGCCAGATTCATCAACAAAAAAAAGAAATAGGGCCCAAATAAATAAAGTCAGAAATGAAAGAGAAGTTACAAGCAACACCACAGAAGTACAAAGATTTATAAGAGATTACCATGAACAATTATACACCAACTAATTGAGCCACCTAGAAGAAATGGGTAAGTTCCTAGGAACATACGTGCTCCCAACACTGAGCCAGAAAGAAATAGAAAGTCTGAACAGACTGATCACTAGTAATGAAATTGAATCAGTAATCAAAATACTCTCAAGGAAAACGTTCAGGACCAGATGGCTTCACTGGTGAATTACACAAAACACATAAAGAAAAATTAACACCTATTGTTCAAGTGATTCCAAAAAACTGAGGAGGAAGGAATGCTTCCAAACCCATTCTACAAGGCCAACATTACCCTGATACCAAATCCAGATAAAGGCACTACAAAGAAAAGAAAATTACAGGCCAATACCCTTAATGAACATAGATGCAAAGATACTCAAAAAATATTAGCAAATTCAATTCAACATTACATTAAAAGAATCATACACAGTGATCAATTGGGATTTATCTCAGGGACGCAAGTAAGGTCAATATCCACACAATCAATGTGGTACACCATATTAACAAAATGAAGGATAAAAATCCCATCAATAGAAGCAGAAAATGCATTTGACAAATCTGATATCCATTTACAATAAAAACTCTCAACAAAGTGGATATAGAGGGAACATGCCTCAACACAATATGTCATATTATTATGATAAACCCACAGCTAACATTATACACTTTAACCAAAAAGAATGAAATACCTAGGAATAACTTTAATAAGGAGGTGAAAAGCCTATACTCTAAAAACTATAAGACGTTAAGAAAATAAACTGAAAATGACACAAAGAAATGGAAAGATATCTTGAGTTAATGGATTGGAAGAATTAATATTGTTAAAATGTGTATACTACCAAAGCAATCTACAGGTTCAATCCAAGCCCTATTAAAACACCAATGGTATTTTTCACACAACTGAAACAAATTATCCTAAAATTTGTTTGGAACCACGAAAGACCCCACACAGTCAAAGCAATCTTCAGAAAGAAGAACAAAGAGGGAGGTATCATGCTCCATATCTTCAAACTATACTACAAAGTTACAGCAATCAAAACAGCATGGTACTGGAACAAAAACAGAAACACAGGTCAATGCAACAGAATAGAGAGCACAGAAATGAACCCATACTTATATGGTCAATTAATTTAGAACAAGTGAACCAAGAATACACAGCGGGGAAAAGACAGTCTCTTCAATAAATTGTGTTGGGAAAACTGGACAGCTACATGTAAAAGAATGAAACTGTAACATTTTTTTACACCATATACAAAAACAAATTTAAAATGGAGTAAAGACTTAAATGTAAAAGCTGAAACCATAAAAGTCCCAAAAGAAAGCATAGGCAATACACTCTTTGACATCAGCCTTAGCAATATTTTTTGAAGCAATCTCCTCAGGCAAGGGAAACAAAAACAAAAATAAACAAATGGGACTACATCAAACTAACAAGCTTTTGCACAGCTAAGGAAACTATCAATAAAACAAAAATGCCACATACTGAATGGGAGAAGATATTTGCAAACAATGTATCAGATAAATGGTTAACATCCACAATACACGAAGAACTCATACAATTCAGTATCCAAAAGAAAAAAAATCAATCTGATAAAAGATATCAACAGAGGACCTGAAGAGACATTTTTCCAAGGAAGACATACAGATGGCCAACCGACACATGAAAAGATGCTCAATATCCCTAATCATCCATGGAAATGCAAATCAAAGCCACAATGAGATGTCACCTCACACCAGTCAGAATGTCTACTAACAAAAAGACAACAAAAAGCTAATGTTGTGGAAGCAGCCTAAGTGTCCATCGGCAGATGAATGGATAAAGAAGATGTGGCACATATATACAATGGAATATTACTCAGCCATAAAAAGAAATGAAATTGAGTTATTTGCAGTGAGGTGGATGGACCTAGAGTCTGTCATACAGAGTGAAGTAAGTCAGAAAGAGAAAAACAAATACCGTATGCTAACACATACATATGGAATCTAAGAAAAAAAAAGGTTCTGAAAAACCTAGGGGCAGGACAGGAATAAAGACGCAGACGTAGAGAATGGACTTGAGGACATGGGGAGGGGGAAGGGTAAGCTGGGAAGAAGTGAGAGAGTGGCATGGACATATATACACTACCAAATGTAAAATAGATAGCTAGTGGGAAGCAGCCACATAGCACAGGGAGATCAGCTCGGTGTTTTGTGACCACTAGAGGGGTGGGATAGGGAGGGTGCGAGGGAGATGAAAGAGGGAGGGGATATGGGGATATATGTATATGTATAGCTGATTCACCTTGTTATAAAGCAGAAACTAACACACCATTGTAAAGCAATTATACTCCAACAACAACATTAAAAAAAAGCTAATGTTGGCAAGGATGAAGAGAAAAAGGAACCTTCATGCACTATTGGTAGGAATGTAAATCGGTACAGCCACTATGGAAACTGGTGTGGTGGTAACTCTAAAAATTAAATATAACTACCAGATGATCCAGCAATTCCACTTTTGCGTATTCACCTGAAGAAAACAAAAACACTAATTCAAAAAGATATATGCACCCTATGTTTACTGCAGCACTATTTACAATAGCCAAGACATGGAAGCAACCTAAGTGTCCATTGACAGATGAATGGATAATCAAGAGTGGTGTGTGTGTGTGTATGTATATGTGTGTATATATATATATATATATATATATAAAATTACAATGGAATATTACTCAGCCATAAAGAGAATGAAATCTTGCCATTTCTGACAACATGTATGGATCTAGAGGGTATTACACTAAGCAAATTAAGTCAGACAGAAGACAAATACTGTTTGACTTCACTTATATGTGGAATATAAAAAACAAAATGCAAAGAGACTCACAGACAGGAAACACAGGCGGTTGCCAGAAGGGAGGGGGTTGGGCGATTGGGTGAAAAAGGTGAAGGGGATTAAGAGATACTTATTTTATAACTGAAAGTTTGCAAGTCACAAGGATGCAATGTACAACATAGAGAATAGAGTCAATAACATTACAATAATTTGGTGTTATAGTTACTAGACTTATCCTGACAATTCATAATGTATACAAGTATCGAATCACTATGTTGTATATCTGCCACTAACATTGTATGTCAACTATTCTTCAATAAAAAAAGAAAAAAATCAATATATTGCCAAATAAGTAACAGTTAAAATTATGATAAAAAATAAAGGTATATTCTTTATATAAAAACAAAATGTAATGTGAAAATCTGCATACATTATTAAATGGCTATTTCTACCTAGGATTAAGCAGAAGACATTAATGGCACAGCTAGAAAGGTAAAATACATTTTCTACTCATTTGCTTTCTACTACACAAGCAAAGCAGAATCTCAAATAATTCTGGAAGAGCTGGCCAGGTCAGTTATGCAGACATCAAAGGCATTGTGTCGAGCGCTATACTTTTCCTTGTCCCTTTTTGTGAACACATACAGTGAAGGTGTTTCATTCAGGCCACTCATTTTAAATAAATTAAATATGTGGACTTTTGATTTATTTCACCTTTAATGCTAAACATCCAAGATTATGTTAGGATGGTAGAGACGAGATCTCAGATCTCTTTCCACACGCATTCCCCCTCTTCATTGCCAGTGGAGGATAAATAGTTAATTAACTGAGCTAGCATTTAGAACAGTGCCAGTATTCGCTATTTTTGTTGTCACTGCTGTTACTATTATCATTAATGTCAGTGCCCTGACCTTTAATAAAAATACCTCAGCAGTCTAGTATTAGCTTTCCTTTAAGCTCTTCAACACTGAAACACTTATATTTTGAGGTTTTAAGTGATTTAACACAAGCAAGTAGAAGGAGCACCACTGAATTATTCAGAAGTTAAATTGTACAGCCCCCAAGCATCAAGGTGGACCGGCTGAAACTGGCAGGTCTCAGTCTCCCCAGCTCTCCTGCTTGGTGACCTTTGCGAAGGCAACGATCTTTACGTCATCTTCTTCTGCTTCGCGTTCTGCTCTGCGTCTGGCACGTAAAATCATCTAAAATTATCACCACCCATGAATGTCAGTGGAATATGCTCTTTTATTGACTTGGTCTGCATCACGGAATACAAAAAATGTGCAGAGAGGGGGTATGAACACTTCCCTCAAGTGTGAGAGATGCTCATATTAAAAGCAGATTAGGCTGGTCTTCAGCTATATCAGGGTAAACCGTGGAGGAGGCCTTGTGAGAGCTCTGGAGGCAGAGCTGAGAAACGTACACTGGCATGCTTAGAAAGGAGCACGGTTTCCCTAGACGTAATGCATAACATTTGTTTGCAATCCTGGGCATGAATTAGTTTGGACTTATTCCTGCGTAGAAATAACACAGAGGTTGGAGGGAGGGAGGGGTCAGTTATGAAAGGCCTTTGGGAAGATTCCTTCAGACACAGTCTCAACAAGACAGTAATTCCTTAACAAAAAGTATAATAATAAACATAACATACAGGGCCTTAGTGCAATCCAGTTCATTGAATAAGTGTATTTTTAAATCTCTCTGTTTTAGGGTTATATTTCAAATACTTAACATTTATAATCAGTGATCAGGTTTTGAATTTATTTTGTGTTTTTTCCCCAGCACATTCTTTTGTGTTATAAAAAATGTAAAGGGAGAAACTAAGTTATGAAAGTGTCATCTCAAAGAAGAGCTTTGGGAACAATGAAATAAATGTAAGAACTATTTCAATATTCTGATCTGCTTTTTCTCATTTTGAGTCATGAAATGTTCTCAGTCTGAACTGAACAGGACCTCTAGGGAGAGCTGATCACATACCTTTGTTCTGGTGAAGAGAAAGTCTAGTAAGTAGGACTCGTGCGTTTAGCTTACTGATAAGACAGGAAAACGGGGCTTTAATTCACCCATTATTTAAGCAAGCATTTATTATCATCCTGTACTGTGGAAGTGGTGGGGAAAATATGAAAAGGGAATAAAATCCGTCTTCACAAAGTTTACTACATGAAAGTCACGGAATACTTATACGTGCAACTACAACGCAGCACAATTACCACAAACTTCGTGCCTTACAACAACGCGACACACGTGTTACCTGGAGGTCAGAAGTCAGATGCGGGTGTCCCTGGACTAAAGGCGCGGTGATATCAGTGCTGTGCTCCTTCTGGCGGCTCTAGGGTGGGATCTGTAGAATCCTGGTCTTCTCCAGTTTTGAGAGGCTGCTTGCGGGTTCTTGGAAACGTGGCCCTTCCCCGCCTCTTCTGTCTCGTTCTTCCCTCCCTCCCTCCTCGGCTTATAAAGGCCCTGGTGGTTATTGGGCCCACCTGACAACGCAGGGTCATCACCCCACCCCAAAGCCAGCTGATTAACAGACTTCATCCCATCAACAGCCTGGCTCCCTCGTTGCCGGGTAACGGAGCACGGGCACAGGTGTTGACGAGGAGGGCGTGGCTCCACCTCAGGGGCGGCAGGATGCTGCCCATCACCTCTGTGAAATCCGTGTTTTCTACAACAGGGAGAGCTGTCTTCTAACTTGCGCCGCACAGTTTGTGTTAGTTTTCTTAGCAAGTCCTTTTAACTTGAGTGAAAAAGGCAGTATTCGTTAAGGACATTTTACTTTTTTGATTCTGCGGCCCCTCTCCTGGACTCAGTAAAAACATAATGACGTTGGATGATTTTGTTTCCCTCCCAGGAAGCAGCGTCCTTAGTCTTACAGCAAAGACATTCCATGGGCAGTTTGAATTTAGCCCTTTTCTCCTCTCCTCCTAAGTGTTAACCTTTCTGCTTTTCCTCTCTGAGTTTCTCCCAGACACGCTCTTATAACTGTTTTTCTCTTATATTTCAGCTCTACTCCAGCTGCCCACTCTCATCTTCTTTATCTGTTCTACTGCATTACTTCCACGCTAGGGCAGTAAGATGTGTTCCCTTTGTTTTGTAGATTTTAAGATGTGATGATGACTCCCCAGCTGAATCTCCCTTTTCCGGTAAAAATCATCATCTGGAAGTCTCCCTGAAGAACAGAAAAGCTCAGAAGGACCTATATAAACTAAAGCAAAAATATTCACCCTCAAAGTATATTTTGGGGAAACCACTTGTTGGTTCAAATGTTTAGAATCTTTGTTTTTTAATTAAAAACCACCAATAAGTACCAAAAAATGATAACGAACAAGTTCATACAACATGTGGATTCCAGAAGACACTTCATGATGATCAGTCATTTTTTTCTTTACTTGAAACAGTCTTGGGAGCTTATATACAGAATCTATATTTAATTATTCCAAGTTTTTAAGGACATTTTCTTTTAAAAATAATCTCCGCAAGGGTTCAATGTCCTTGTCAAAATGTCATCAGCTTGATTATTTTATTGTCAGATTTTTTGCAGGGATGGATTCAGGATTTGGGATATTTCCATAATTTTTGGAGAACATTTTAAGAAAAAGAATGTAAACATTAGAAATACTATGTATATATAATATTTGTTCAATGTTTTTAGAATGAGAAATCACACTTAGAGTTATTTTAAAAAGCTGAAAACATCAGAAATGTAACAAAATTCTGAACTAATTATATTTAATAAGTAACTCACACCTCAACAATCCTTTCTTTTCCAGTTGCATTCAACATGAAAATTCTGAAAATTTTTCATTTCACCCCTTTCAAAATAAATGTGCATTTACGAGAAATTAATGGTAACCTTACAATTATCCAACTGATGAACAGAATAGGTTTGAGTGGCTTCCGGGTCTATAGGTTTCCTCTAATGTTTCCCTCCACCACCCGAGACCATAGGACACATGTAAACCACAAGGTGACCTTTGGCTTAAGACCTTCAACTCATGACCCAAGGGGGTCAGCAAGGGGGACTCAGGAGGGGGACATCGGACAGGAACTGTGTGCACACAGGGCTGTGTCATTTTCCTCTCAGCTCCAAAATCACCGTTCATTGCTGTTCTGTCAAAATTGATCTGAACCTTTTTTTAATTGAAGTATAGTTGCTGTACAATATTACATAAGTTACAGGTGTATAATATAGTGGTTCACAATTTTCAAAGTTTATGCTCCAGTTATAGTTTAAAAATATTGGCTATATTCCCTGTGTTGTAGAATGTATCCTTGTAGCTTATTTTAGACATAATATTTTGCATCTAAACCTTTTAAATATGATTTTTGCCAGCTGGCACAATGTTAAGCTATCTAAGTAGAGGGTCCAAGCAAGACATTAAAAAGGGGAAGGTGTTTCATTTTCTGATTTCAGCTGCTATGCTTTTGCCTTTTCCCCCTTTCTTTCCTGCATGCTTGGGCCTGGTGGCTAACGGTCCACAGCCCTTCCAGCAAGAGCACAACAAGCTCCAGGCCTTTGACACATTCCTGAGCCCTGAACACACACCTACCAGCTGACACCTGAAGGGATCCCTCCCTGCCTGCCTGGTGCTGCAAACTGACTCTGCATGAGACACGCAGAGAAATTCTCCACATTCTGTGAGCTGCAACCACACTTCCTCCAGATATATCCAAACTCAACTCGAGAACTCTCCCTCAGCCCTGGGACACTGCTGGGTTTCCATTAACATTTTCATGTTTACTCTCCTATTTTATAACTTAAAATGTCTTTACAATAAATTTCCCCCTTTAAACTGCAGGGTGGAATCTGTCTCCTGACTGCACTCAGACTGAGACAGAGGAATTACTGAAAACCATATAAACATATCCCATTAAGTCCATACTCATTTCTCCTTAGCTTGGACCCCACAATGTCATAGCCTTTGTCATAGGTGGCCATTGAAACACCAGCCAATGTTATGAGATGGTGACGTCAACTCATAGTTGAAAAAGACACTTTTAATTAGTACATTTAATTCTCTCTTATCTATATGGGGGGGGAGGGAGAGGAGGAGGGGAAGAGAGACAGAGATACACACACACACACACACACACACACACACACACACACACACACACACACACACACACACACACACACACACACCACACACGGCCATGAGAATTAACTAAATGAAAAATTCTCCTCAGCCCTGGGAAGTCTAGTTTCTGTCTGGACAGTCATTTCCCAATGAAAACTCTAGCCCAGGATTGGCAAACTACTGCAAGCAGGACAAATCCAGTTTGCATGTGCTTTCGTAAATAAAGTTTTATTAAAACACAATAGGTCTTTATTAAAACACAATTTAAGTATTGCCTATACTATGCTATAATTTCATGCTCTACTAGCGCCGTTGAGTAGTTGCAACAGAGATACTATGGCTCACAAAACCTCAAGTATTTGCTACTTGGTCCTTTACAGATAAATCAGCTGATGGCTGCTCTGTACTACTGACACTGGAAGTTTTAGGAGGCTGCTCGCCATTTAGGTCACATACACACAAGGAGACGTGAGTCCTTTGAAGTCAGCCGTGAGTTTCTGATCTAAGAACCAAGAACAGCTCTATGTGTTTCTACGCCAAGTCAACAGGTTGATGGCCACTATTTCCTTACCACTCAGAAACCTTTACGTTTTACATTCGGTTCCTCTACTATGCTATGAAATAGTGTTAATGTCAGAAGTGTGAGCAGTAGATTATATATTACCTTTTAAAAGTGCTTTTAAAAGACCAATATATTTAGAGAATTCTGTAGTGGAAGCAAAGAGAAATGGACTTGAGAACCACTGCAGATAAAAAAAGAAAGCTATTATCAAAGGACAAAGGGCAGGATTTGGGGAAGCATATTGGACAAGTGGAGTAGAAATTTAAGATGAGACTGGAAAAGTGGATTAACCAGGCACTTTTAAGACTTCCGTCTACAGTGTCTCTCCTTTTAAATGATTAGCATATATAAATGACAGTATTAAGGAAGGTTTACATAAGAATTGGAACATAATAGAAAGGTCACTTATTTAGTGAGATCTGGGAGAATATCTTCCCTTCGAAGACCATAACATCCAGATGGTTCCGAAAATAAATGAGAAGCTTAGTAAGATGGAAATGAATGCAGGGGCTAGAATCAAATTTAGTCTTACTTTGTTTCTAGAACAATATGGGAGAAATAAATCTGAGATGCCAGATGCTTCCTAAATAGAGAAGAAGAAAAATGTGAAAAAGACACGTCTTTCTCAAATAATGGAGATTAGAATAAAAGATGCTAATTATTTGGCATCCTTCTTTCTGTTCCTAAATATGTCTTGGAGAAATATTTAAATACATAATATATATAAATATTTAGGCTCAATCCTTTCTTTATCCATTAATTTGAATATAATCAGAGTTAAAAGCAAATGTCCTTACTGTGGCTGCCTAGAGGAAAACAGATGTACTTAATTTAACAGTGAAATGTCTTTAACTGTGGGGTGTGATCACAGAGGCAGCTAGTTTTCATGCTGCATTATTTTATCCACACACTGATTTACACACTGAATCTGTTTGCCATAAAGCATGACTCACTACATCAGGAAAGAAGAGTGGCCTAAACCGATGAGTGTTTGAAATGTCACGGGAGGATAACAAATGCCTGATACTTAGAATAAAAAAGTTAGCTCACATATAGTGTAGCAGGCACTGCATCTGGTGTGAATAACCTTTCTTCTGAGCTTGTATTTAGATGCAAAACAGATGGTGAAAGTCTGTTTTAAGTCATCTGTCCATTAAAGTACTTAATCCAAGCAGTTCTGTTACTCCTCAGTACACAGAAGTTTTGTTCATCACAGGTTTAGTTCACTACTAGTATATAAGTAACCATGATAACATTAGTATCTCAGAATTCTCATAGGTCTCACAATAAGACATACTGGGAATCAACTTATTCATATGGGCATTTATCATAACCCCTATTACTACGGTGTCAATCTACTGCTTTTCTAAAGGAGGAAACAGCTCAAGGAAGAAAGTTAGTGATAGACTCCAAGAGACGCATTTTCCTGGTGAGGTTCTCTAAAGCCAGGATATAACTTGACTCTATAGGTTAAGAAACTTATTTTTGTCAGTTTAGGCCCACCATAAGATATAGGAAAAAAAAAAGAGAGAGAGAGAGAGAATGCTAACTAATTAATGGTAAACTGAAGCTCTATCATTTGTTGGTGAACAAACTCAAGTCTCTCTTTTACGACCCCTCTTCTTAGTGTCAAGGCACCCAAAAAACCACAAAAGAATCACACGACATTTACTTAGCATGTGAGATGCACAAAGAAAACAATATCTATTCCTTACAGGTTCTCCGTCTCATAAGAGAATATACTCTTTTAGGGACTGGGGTTCTCTTTCTCACTATCCTTCAGACAGTGCTAAACGCTGACCAATTCTAATGTTTTCTTTTTCTTTTTCTCCACATTTAGCCCACCACTCTCCTGCTAAGACACACTACCTTCACATGGCTTCAAGGAAGAGAACGTTTTTCATCCTTCTTTGGTTCTATTTCATACATTAGTCCTTTCCATTTCAAATAACCACCATGATTTAGCATCGATTTTGGTCATAGCCATTCATCTCATTCACGGGGCTTTAGTTTATGGTCTTTTGCCTCAGAGAAGGTAAATTCAGTGTCTGCTCCAGCAGGAGGAAGAAGAGAATCCCCTGGAGGCATGCGAAAGCATCCCTGTGGAGAAATTGTTCGCAAAACCCAACAACTAAGAGTCCCAAGTCAGCACAGTCAGGGCACGGCCCGAGTTGGAAAGTTAGAGAACGTTTTCTTAGTATAGTGGTATACAGACTTTCTATGAAAATACTTTTCAGTAATATCGCCCTTTTGCTTGTTAGTTTATCAATAAACTTGCAGTGCAGGCCTGCTCTGTGCAAGGATGGTTCCAGGCACTGAGAACACGTAGTTGGACGAGAAAGTAAGGAGGCTACTCTTAGGGAATTTGCCTCATTGTCAGGGGAAATGAGAGGAAGGGGTCAACTGTAAGTCATTCTTATCCACTTCAAGTTCTTCCAGCTGAAGAAAAACAACCTTGCAGAGTGCTAGGATCTGTGGGTAACTCTGTTTATATTCTCCTTTACCAATAACGTTAGAAGCACGTGACACTATAGAAAAATGAGTCCCCTGCTTTGGAGGTAGGACCATTAAGAGTCAGTCAGTCAGTAGAAACGTCTATTTCGATTACATATTTAGGAGAACTTTGTAATTTCTTTAAGGTTGCTAGGAATTAAACAACAACAACAACAAAACCTACCTGAAATTTTCCACCGGTTGAGATCAGTCACACCTTTTCACATCGTTTTGGGAACTGTTAGCATCCTGCCTTCAAGTACGGGCCTCAGCAAGCTTGCTCTGTAAAGGAGCAGACAGTAAATATTTTGGGCTTTGGAGGCCCAGAGACAAAACTGAAGATATTATGTAGGTAATCATATCGCTGAAGAAAAATAACTCTTCAAATTTGAATTGAGGAAATGAAAAATATAATAATGGAGCATATATTTTGTAATACAGGTCTACTTAGGAGAAGGGAATTTTGGAGGGAGGGTGATATTTCACTTAGTTGGGGTTCCTTCCCTTTCATCAAAATATGTTGCAAATGATCGTTGGTGAATGCTAATTTGTAACGATATTTACATACAACGTCTTTGAAAATGCCTTCTCCCGTAGATCCTCCCAAATACTGCCAGACCACAGGCAAACGCTCTTCATGGAGCGAACCCAGGTCTCAGAAGGTGCTTATACGATTCTGTTAGGCTCTGTTCCTGACATTCTCCTTCAGCCCATCATCACACTGCAGACCACCACTTCCAGCTGAAAGCCAGGTGGACCTCCTCAATTACATAATTATATGGAGCTTGAAGTATGAAAATTTCCTTTGCGCTTCCTTGGGCTTTGAAATACACTGCTGGAGGTGTCGCCTGAGTTTGGAAAATCTATGAGGTGCAACTGTGAGTGAATAAGGATCCTGCTTCGTGTGTTAACTTTTGATACAACACGAAACATATAAAGTAGCTTGACTGTACTTGTGATTCCAATGACGGTCGTTATCACCAAAATGGCTTCACCAAAGAGTAAATTTAACATTTGTACTACTTCGCCTTCTAATTTTAGGCTGAACTCATCAGGAAACATTATCAAATGCAGCAGAAGCTAATTCAATGCTATTTCGCGTCTGACAACAGTGGTTGAAGGCAATTCTTCTGTTCTGGAAAATTTCAGTATCAACTCTGAGTTCAAAATATCCTAACGACAGGTTACCGATGCTCAGTTATGGAGGTGCTGCGAGGCAGGGCAAATCAGGATATTCAGCCTCTATTTCAGACAAAAATTCATGGAACTGAGCATGCTGGGTCCACGAAAGGGAGTGGGGTTCACAGTTGACCCTACTGATTCAGTAAAACGTGAGAGAGTCAAGTATTTTCCTCAAAGTACCTGCTGGTGAATTTATGGAAAATCATAGTCTTTAAACAACTCACACTTTCATAAGCCCTGCAAATTTGCCCACATAAGCATTTTCCTGCTCGATACACACATTTATCACTATCATTGCACACACAGATCCCGCACCAAACTGTGCTGAATTAGGGCTTTCTCCACGTCTTTAAAGACACCCTTACCTCTCCGTCCCAGGCACCTTTTCATAGACGTTCACTCTTCATCGCTTAGAACTCCGTGTCGACACCTCAAATCAACTGAGGCGTGTCAGCAACACCCATCGACTCACCAAGCGCAAAGAGAAACAGCTGGGAGGCGTTTGCCATGCAAATAAGAAGCCACTTTGTTTCCTGAGGCTGCTTCCAAGGGCCTCGCTCTTCACGCAGCCGCTCCTGCTGAAGGAGATCAGCTAAACAAGCTCCTTTCCTGAAAGTGCCCCTCTTCAGCTGCTGCAATCGAGTATGATTGAACGAACCCAGCACTGGTGAATGGCTTTTCCTGCTGGGCTAATAAATGAGACAACTGGAAATTTATTTCGGTGGGAGCCTCATTTCAATTTGTATTTTTGTGAAGAAATTCTGCTGTGATGAGGTACGCTGTTTTAAAGTTTCTAGTGTTTCCGAACATGGCTGGCTGTGAGCAGGGCCACGCGATGAGTGCTTACTCATGTCAACACGTATTCTTCAGCACAGGTCGTTGCATGATAAACGATGATTTGCTGTCTAATCTGGCACGCAATAATGCACACTCCACTATGCCTGAAGAATGCAACATTTGAGCCTCAGTAAGTTTAAGAAAATTGAAATCATACCAAGCATCTTTTCCAACCGCAACTCTATGAGGCTAGAAATCAACTACAAGAAAAATGCTGTAAAAAAAACACAAACACGTGGAGGCTAAACAATATGCTACTAAACAACCAATGGTTCACTGAAGAAATCAAAACTTACCTAGAGACAAATGACAACGAAAACACGACGACCCAAAACCTATGGGATTCAGCAAAAGCGCTTCTACCAGGGAAGTTTATAGCAATACAATCCTACCTCAGGAAACAAGAAAAATCTCAAATAAACCACCTAGCCTCACACTTAAAGCAACTAGAGAAAGGAGAGCAAACAAAACCCAAAGTTAGTAGAAGGAAAGAAATCATAAAGATCAGAGCAGAAATAAGTGAAACAGAAACAAAGAAAAGAGTAGCAAAGATCAATGAGACTAAAAGCTGGTTCTTTCAAAAGATAAACAAAATTGATAGACCTCTAGCCAGACTCCTCAAGGAAAAAAGGGAAGGGGCTCAAATCAATAAAATTAGAAATGAAAAAGGAGAAGTTACAACAGAAATGCAAAGGACCATAAGAGACTGCTACATGCAACTCTATGCCAGTAAGATGGACAACCTGGAAGAAATGGACAAATTCTTAGGAAGGTGCAACCTTCCAAGACTGAACCAGGAATAGAAAATATGAACAGACCAATCACAGCATTTGATGTCCACTCTGCTTTTTTTGTTTTAACATTATGAGTGTGCCCTGGTATAAAAAAGTAAATAAAATGTGTTAAGGTGACACGTGGTATTTGGAATGCTGCCCACCTATAGCTGTGTCCCCACAATGTGTAAGTGCCGAGAAGCAGGATGGAAAACAGAGAGTCACAGGCACATGCTCTCCACACCTACAGGAGGTTCCTGTACTTCTGCTGGAAAGCAGCGGGATGGCCCGAGATGACCGAGTGTGGCTGCCTTCCAACAACCCGTATTCGTGGTTTCATATAATTTTCATGTGTCATAAAATGTTATTCTTTTGATATTTTCAGCCATTAAAATATGTAAAGCCATCCAAGGCTCACAGGCCACAAGAAATAGGTGATGGGCCATGGGTGGTCCACAGGCTGTAATGGTGATTTGCCGAAGTATTGCTCGTGATTTAGAAAACAAAGTACAGGTGTTTGATGTTTATAAGGCAATTAAAACCCAACAGCGAAAGGTGTATAGTAAAGTATAAAAGAAGTCAATCACCAATCAATAACCAAAGAAAGCTCGTAGCAGTATGTTGTTAGTTTTCCACTATTTGATGTGTCGTTTTTAGTTTATCCTCAATGGGATTTTTGAAGCTTCTAGAGTCAGTAGTTTGATATCTTTCTTCGGTTTTGGAAAAGTCTCAGGCATCAGCTCTTTTTTCTTTCTTTCCTTTTGTGACCACAATAAGAGGTATTGTGTAATATCATTATATGTATTATGACTTGATGTCAAATAATCACACCCAATGTATTTTTATGTATATTTCATTTTTCATTTCTAACATTTCCATTTGGTCACTTTTATCACGTTCATATCTGTGTTGAAATTCCCCCATGTGTTCATGCATACTTTCATGTTTTATTTAATAGGATATTGTAGTTATTTTAAAGTCCTTGTTTGATTATTCCAATATCTGGGAAAATATCTGGACTTGATTCCCTTATTGAATATGGGTCTCATTGTTTCCTCATGTGTCTTTTAATTTTTGGTTTTATGTTGGACCAGTATAAAGAAAAATAGAGACTGAATAAAATAATATTTATGTTGGACCAATATAAAGAAAAATAGAGACTGAATAAAATAATATTTAAACCCAGGAAAAAGCATAGTAATTCTATTGCTGCATTACTAGTGTAGGGGATTGAGTCAATCTAATCTGCAATTTAGCTGAGCAGGGATTTGTGGAAGTATTAGACACAATTCATCACTTGTTTCTAGTATTTGGAGCGTAGAGTCAGAATCAACTTTTCATTGAGTCTTAGGCTCTGAGCTCTGGTGAGAAGGAAGTGTGCTCACTGCATTTAAAGCCAAGTCAACAGCTTTTTTTTTTTTTTTTACATCTTTATTGGAGTATAATTGCTTTACAATGGTGTGTTAGTTTCTGCTTTATAACAAAGTGAATCAGTTATACATATACATATGTTCCCATATCTCTTCCCTCTTGTGTCTCACAAATCAACAGCTTTTTAAATCTTGGGATCTCTGTCTCTAGCTCTCTGTCTCTATCTCTGTGTCTGTCTCTCTCCCTTTCCCCTCCATCCCCTTCCTCCTCCCCCTTCTCACTCTTTAAAGCACATCTGTCAGTTTTTCAGGTTTCACAGAGCTCTCTTCATCACCTTGGGCCCAGATTTCTGAGCACCTCTGCATTGTTACCCAACTTCTAGCCTTTGCCCATGATCAAAGTTTGCGGTACCTAGAAAAGATTTCTCTCAGCCCTTCTGCCCTCCTTAATTTTCTAATAGCCTGCTATGCACTCCACTCATAATCTCAGAAGAAGTTCTCTGAATTCTCTTGCCCTGGCCCCAGACTTTGGAACACTACCGCGGACACTCAGCAGAAGGCTGCTAGGAGGTGCAGGTGTGTTTTATTGCTGGGACTTCTTTCCATTCTAATCAGTCCTGCCAGCCTGCACATGGCAGCTGGTTTGTCCTTACTTCTGTCTATAATAAAGCGATCCTTGTCCTATTGTTCTATTCAACATAAGAGCAACTATGGACCTCTCTTTGGATATTTCAATCTTTGGATCTCCTCTCTTTGGATCTCTTCAGGAAAGGCTTGTTACTTTCTGGAATTTAGTTCATTTTGATTTCCTCCTGACGCCAGCTCTCTGATGGATTTTTAAGAGGAAACCACAATTTTTTGTTTATCCAGCTTGTCCTCACTGTTAAGGTATATTACTTGAAATAAGTGAATGTTGCAAAAGGTCTTCTTTCACCATAGTTCCTACCTTCACTAAGTTCGTGCCTTCCTTAATCACTTACGTATCTATGTGTATTTTATAAGCTCTCATAGAATGCCACTATATTTATTGACTACTTATGCTGCAAACATTGATGTTATCTGTGTATTGTCTCTTTTTCTCATCACAATAACCTCAAGAGCAAAGTACTCTTACTGTTCTCATTTTGCAGATGAGGAAATAGAGCCACCGGGATGTCAAGTCATACAAACAAGGTTATTATGTTAATAGTTGCTGGAGATCATATTTGAACCACAAACTGTGATTATAGAACCCATTTTATTAAGCACTACACCACACCACTAAACAAATATTTGTAAAGCAAATGGTAAATATAATCCAAATGCAGCAGAAGTTTTTAAAAACTCCTCCTTTGGTCTAACACATTGTACTGAATTCTGCCGTTATCCGTAATTAATTGTATGACTCCATTGGCATCATTATTGAAAGAATTCCTCACTTCGGCTTGATCTCTGGAACTGTGAGACGAATTGATGCTGAACTAATACAGTATTGTTTGTACAGCTTCACATCTTTGTCTTGTTTCTTTTTTGCCTTACGAATTCTGTTGCAAATTTATTTCTGTTCCCATTCATATTTTTAAATTCTTACTATCAAAATCTAGTCATACAAAAAATCTGAAAATTGTTTTGTATTATTCTGTTGACTGCCCATATATAGTCTTTCTTTTCTTTCCACTTCATGAATTTTCAGAATAGAAACTTCTGAAATTTTTCTTTTACTATAAGATGAAATAGTAGTGAATATTAATGGGATGTGTTTTATGGTGACTCATGTATTAACTATATATGAGTGAGGTGATTCTCGAGTCTAGAAATTATAGTATGTGAGTGAGACATTTATTTATATTTAACCTAACAGTACTCATTAGGAAACAATTATTTTACCACTGTAAAATCATTCCCTATATACCAGGTTGTGAAGCAAATTCTAACTTTTATCCAAATTCATTCCATCTCAGGCATCTGTAGTTAGAATCACAAACTAGAAGCCAGAGAGTTAGTGTTCTAATATTTATACTTCCAGGGAAATTCTTCCAAGTCAACACAGTGTGAGAAGCCCGGAAGATAAACTTACATAAAAAGATCACGGATCATTTTACCAAGAGACTCCTAGATTAAATACTAACCAAAAAAAACTCGTAAAAAGTGAGATGTTTTACCTAATTATACAAAGGATATGCTACAGAGTATTAAGTATATTTATTAAAGATCTGAAGATAAAAACGTAAAAAATTCTGCTAATTTCTTACTTGTATACTAAATTCCTACCTTAAATTGACTCGTGATACAAATTTACATGTATCTGGCATGCAGAGGTGGCTTATATAGTGAATTCTCTAACCATTGTTAAACACAGAAATCTTAGCATCACTATTAACTTCAATATTTTATAACACGAATGTTTAAAAGAATCACCTTGAATTTCACATGTACTTTTCTTTTTCCTAGTTGACGTCAATAAATTTTATGTTAACATCGTTATTGGAGTATAATTGCTTTACAATGGTGTGTTAGTTTCTGCTTTGTAACAAAGTGAATCAGCTATACATATACATATATCCCCATATCTCCTCCCTCTTGCGTCTCCCTCCCACCCTCCCTATCCCACCCCTCTAGTGGTCACAAAGCACGGAGCAGATCTCCCTGTGCTATGCGGCTGCTTCCCACTAGCTAGCTATTTTACATTTGGTAGTATATATAAGTCCGTACCACTCTCTCACTTCGTCCCAGCTTACCCTTCCCCCTCCCCATGTCCTCAAGTCCATTCTCTACGTCTGCATCTTTATATCTGTCCTGCCCCTAGGTTCCTCAGAACCATTTTTTATTTTATTAGATTCTATATATATGTGTTAGCATACGGTATTTGTTTTTCTCTTTCTGACTGACTTCACTCTGTATGACAGTCTCTAGGTTCATCCACCTCACTACAAATAACTCAATTTCGCTTCCTTTTATGGCTGAGTAATATTCCATTATATATATGCGCCACATCTTCTTTATCCATTCATCGGTCGATGGACACTTAGGTTGCTTCCATGTCCTGGCTATTGTAAAGAGAGTTTCAATGAACATTGTGGTACGTGACTCTTCTTCGATTATGCTTTTCTCAGGGTATATGCCCAGTAGTGGGATTGCTGGGTCATATGGTAGTTCTATCTTTAGTTTTTAAGGAACCTCCATACTGTTCTCCATAGTGGCTGTAACAAATCACATTCCCACCAACAATGCAAGAGGGTTCCCTTTTCTCCACACCCTCTCCAACATTTATTGTTTATAGAGTTTTTGATGACGGCCATTCTGACTGGTGTGAGATGATACCTCATTGTAGTTTTGATTTGCATTTCTCTAATGATGAGTGATGTTGAGCATCCTTTCACGTGTTTGTTGGCCATCTGTATATCTTCTTTGGAGAAATGTCTATTTAGGTCTTCTGCCCATTTTTGGATTGGGTTGTTTGTTTTTTTGATATTGAGCTGCATGAGCTGCTTGCAAATTTTGGAGACTAATCCTTTGTCAGTTGCTTCATTTGCAAATATTTTCTCCCTTTTTGAGGGTTGTCTATTCATCTTGTTTATGGTCTCCTTTGCGGTGGAAAAGCTTTTAAGTTTCATTAGGTCTCATTTGTTTATTTTTATTTCCATTTCTCTAGGAGGTGGGTCAAAAAGGATCTTGCTGTGATTTATGTCAAAGAGTGTTCTGCCTATGTTTTCCTCTAAGAGTTTTATAGTGTCTGGCCTTGCATTTAGGTCTTTAATCCATTTTGAGTTTATTTTTGTGTATGGTCTTAGGGAGTGTTCTAATTTCATTCTTTTATGTGTAGCTGTCCAGTTTTCCCAGCACCAGTTATTGAAGAAGCTGTCTTTTCTCCATTGTATATTTTTGCCTCTTTATCAAAAATAAGGTGACCAAAAATAAAGCCTCGGTAAATTTAAGAAAACTGAAATCATATCAAGTATCTTTTCTAACCGCAACACTATGAGAGTAGATATCAATTACAGGAAAAAATCTGTAAAAATTACAAGCACATGGAAGTTAAACAATACACCACTAATAAACAAGAGATCACTGAAGAAATCAAAGAGGAAATCAAAAAATACCTAGAAACAAATGACAATGAAAACACGATGACCCAAAACTTATGGGATGCAGCAAAAGCAGTTCTAAGAGGGAAGTTTATACCAATACAAGCTTACCTCAAGAAACAGGAAACATCTCAAATAAACAACCTAACCTTACACCTAAAGCAATTAGAGAAAGAATAACAACAACAACAAAACCCAACACAAAGTTAGCAGAAGGAAAGAAATCATAAAGATCAAATCAGAAATAAATGAAAAAGATATGAAAGAAACAATAGCAAAGATCAATAAAACCAAAAGCTAGTTCTTTGAGAAGATAAACAAAATTGATAAACCATTAGCCAGACTCATCAAGGAAATAAGGGAGAAGACTCAAATCAATAGAATTAGAAAAGAGAAAGGAAAAGTAACAACTGACACTGCAGAAATACAAAGGATCATGAGAGATTACAACAAGCAACTCTATACCAATATAATGGACAACCTGGAAGAAATGGACAAATCGTAGAAAAGCACAACCTTCCAAGACTGAACGAGGAAGAAACAGAAAATATAAACAGACCAATCACAAGCACTGAAATTGAGACTGTGATTAAAAGTCTTCCAACAAACAAAAGCCATGACCAGATGGTTTCACAGGCGAATTCTATAAAACGTTTAGAGAAGAGCTAATACCTGTCTTTCTCAAACCCTTCCAAATACAGCAGAGGGAGGAACACTCCCAAACTCATTCTATGAGACTACCATCACCCTGATACCAAAACCAGATAAAGATGTCACAAAGAAAGAAAACTATTGGTCAATATCACTGATGAACATTGATGCAAAAATCCTCAACAAAATACTAGCAAACAGAATCCAACAGCACATTAAAAGGATCATACACCATGATCAAGTGGGGTTTATTCCAGGAAGGCAAGGATTCTTCAATATACGTAAATCAATCAATGTGATAGACCATATTAACAAACTGAAGGAAAAAAACCATATGATCATCTCAATAGATGCAGAAAAAGCTTTTGACAAAATTCAACACCCATTTATGATAAAAACCCTCCAGAAAGTAGTTATAGAGGGAACTTACCTCAACATAATAAAGGCCATATATGACAAACTGACAGCCACCATCGTTCTCAATGGTGAAAAACTGAAACCATTTCCACTAAGATCAGGAATAAGACAAGGTTGCCCACTCTCACCACTCTTATTCAACATAGTTTTGGAACTTCTAGCCACAACATTCAGAGAAGAAAAGGAATCCAAATCGGAAAGAAGAAGTAAAGCTGTCGTTGTTTGCAGATGACATGATACTATACATAGAGAATCCTAAAGATGCTACCAGAAAACTACTAGAGATAATCAATGAATTTGGTAAAGTTGCAGGATACAAAATTAATGCACAGAAATCACTTGCATTCCTATACACTAATGATAAAAAATCTGAAAGAGAAATTAAGGAAACACTCCCATTTACCACTGCAACAAAAAGAATAAAATACCTAGGATTAAACCTAGCTAAGGAGACAAAAGACCTGTGTGCAGAAAACTATAAGACACTGATGAAAGAAATTAAAGATGATACAAACAGATGGAGAGATATACCATGTTCTTGGATTGGAAGAATGAACATTGTGAAAATGACTATACTACCCAAAATAATCTACAGATTCAATGTGATCCCTATCAAACTACCAATGACATTTTTCACAGAACTAGAACAAAAAATTTCACAATTTGCATGGTAACAAAAAAGACCCCGAACAGCCAAAGCAATCTTGAGAAAGAAAACGGAGCTGGAGGAATCAGGCTCCTGGACTGCAGACTATACTACAAAGCTACAGTGATCAAGACAGTATGGTACTGGCACAGAAACAGAAATATAGATCAATGGAACAGGATAGAAAGCTCAGCAATAAACCCATGCAAATATGGTCACCTTATTTTTGATAAAGGAGGCAAGAATATACAATGGAGAAAAGACAGCCTCTTCAATAAGTGGTACTAGGAAAACTAGACAGCTACATGGAAAACAATGAAATTAGAACACTCCCTAAAACCATACACAGAAATAAACTCAAAATGGATTAAAGACCTAAATGTAAGGCCAGACACTATAAAACTCTTAGAGGAAAACATAGTCAGAACACTCTTTGACATAAATCACAGCACGATCTTTTTTGACCCACCTCTGAGAGAAATGGAAATAAAAACAAAAATAAACAAATGGGATGTAATGAAACTTAAAAGCTTTTGCACAGCTAAGGAAACCATAAACAAGACGAAAAGACAACTCTCAAAATGGGAGAAAATATTTGCAAATGAAACAACTGACAAAGAATTAATATCCAAAATATACAAGCAACTCATGCAGCTCAATATCAAAAAAACAAACTACTCAATCCAAAAATGGGCAGAAGACCTAATAAGACATTTCTCCAAAGAAGATATACAGAGTGCCAACAAATATGTGAAAGGATGCTCAACATCACTCATCATTGGAGAAATGCAAATCAAAACTACAATGAGGTATCACCTCACACCAGTCGGAATGGCCATCGTGAAAAAATCTACAAACAATAAATGCTGGAGAGGGTGTGGAGAAAAGGCAACCCTCTTGCACGGCTGGTGGGAATGTAAATTGATACAGCCACTATGGAGAACAGTATGGAGCTTCTTTAAAAAACTAAAAATAGAACTACCATATGACCCAGCAATCCCACTACTGGGCATATACCCTGAGAAAATCATAATTCAAAAAGAGTCATGTACCAAAATGTTCACTGAAGCTCTATTTACAATAGCCAGGACATGGAAGCAACCTACATGTCCATCAACACATGAATGGATAAAGAAGATGTGGCACATATATACAATGGAATATTACTCAGCCATAAAAAGAAATGAAATTGAGTTATTTGTAGTGAGGTGGATGGACCTAGAGACTGTCATACAGAGTGAAGTAAGTCAGAAAGAGAAAAACAAATACCATATACGAACACATATATATGGAATCTAAGAAAAAAGGTTATGAAGAACCTAGGGGCAGGACAGGAATAAAGACACAGACGTAGAGAATGGGCTTGAGGATACCAGGGGGTGGGGAGGGGAAGCTGGGATGAAGTGAGAGAGTGGCATGGACTTATATATATGCTACCAAATGTAAAATAGATAGCTAGTGGGAAGCAGCCGCATAGCACAGGGAGATCAGCTCAGTGCTTTGTGACCACCTAGAGTGGCGGGATAGGGAGGGTGGGAGGGAGATGCAAGAGGGAGGAGATATGGGGATATATGTATATGTGTAGCTGATTCACTTTGTTATAAAGCACAGAGTAACACACCATTGTAAAGCAATTATACTCCAATAACGATGTTTAAAAAAAAAATAAGGTGACCATATATGCGTGGGTTTATCTCTGGGCTTTGTACCCTGTTCCCTTGATCTATATTTCTGTTTTTGTGCCAGTACCACACTGTCTTGATTACTATAGCTTTGTAGTATCGTCTGAGGTCTGGGAGCCTGACTCCTCCAGCTCCGTTTTTCTTTCTCAAGATTGCTTTGGCTATTCATGTTCTTCTGTTTCCATACAAATTCACATGTACTTTTAAAATTGTTATTTCTTATATTATCATCCAGTAAAATTGTTTTTTCTTCCATTGTTGGATAGTTCTATGAAGTTTAATACATGTATTGATTTATTTTACCCCCATATCAATCAGAATACAGGGCAGTTTAGTTACCAAAAAACTCCCTCTTTGCCACCTCTGTCCCACCTCCCTGCAACCATGGTATTTTTCTCCATCACTTTGTCTCCATTTTGTCTTTTTGAGAATGTCGTATAAATGGGATCATCTTGTATGTAACTTTTTGAGGCCAGCTTCTTTCACTCACAAAATGTCTTTGAAATTCATCCATGTTATAAGTGTATCAATATTCCTTTAATTTCTTTTCATTTCTGAATAGTATTTTATTGTGTGGCTATACCAGTGTATAATATTTGCCTATAGAATTTTAGTGAAGATACATTTGTATTCCTCTAAAGTAAATACCCAGGAGTGGGACTGCTGAGTCCTAAGACAAGTGTGTTTTTAACTTGATGATGCACTACCACTTTGCATTCTCTACCACTGTGCATTCTCTCCACCCACTTGTGAGCATTCCAGGTGCTCCACATCCTCATCAGCACTTGGTATCATCGATATTTCTTATGTCAACCATTTTAATAAGTGTGCATTGGTAGCTCATCATGGCTTTCATATTAATTTCCCCAATGGATAATGATGTTGAGCAGATTTTCATGTGCTTCTTTGCCATTCTTTTGGTGAAATATCCATTGACATTCTTTGCTCAATATTTCCTTTTATTCTCTATTGAAAGTTCTTAATATATTCTGGATACAAGCCAGTACAACATGTGTTTTGCAAATATCCCCCACCCCTTTCATCCTGATACCGTGTCTTCAGAACAATTTTGAAATTTTCAATTTATCTTTTGTTTCTTTTATGAATATTTTTTCCAGTATCATGATTAAGAACACTTCACTTATCCTTAGGTCACAATTGTTTTTCTATGTTTACTACTAGAAGGTGTATAACTTTACAATAGGTGACTCATTTGAAGTTAATTTTTGTATGAGGTTTATGTCAAGGTTCATTTTTTCGTATATGGACAATAACAAATACTGAGGTATGAAAGAATCTGAATGAATCTCAAACACATTATGCGAACTGAAGGACTATATACTGTAAAATCTATGATTCCATGTATAAGAAATTCTAAAAAGAGGCAAAACTATAAAAGCGGAAGTCTTCTCAGTGTTGCCACAGGCCAGGATAGCAGGAGGGGGTTGACTGAGAATGTTTTACATTATGATTATGGGGCATGGAGTGGGGAGTACATAACTGTGCAGACTTATTAAAACCCATTGAATTGTACACTTATAATTAGTGAATTTCATTTTATGTAAATGAACACAGCTGTTAACAAAGATAAAAGACATACAAGTTTTTGACTCTGTCCTAGATAAAAATATATAATCTGTTTAGAAAAGCAATATACAATTTTTAAAATATCATAATGTAAACCAGTAGGGATATGTGATGTTTCCAATATAGGTTCATAGTATGGAGTGACTCCTTTAAGGTGACCAGGAGAGTTGGGTGAACGTGAATGCGCCTTGCAAAGGATATTTTAAAATACATGGAATTCAAAACAGCAGATAACGTCTCTGCAGTGGAAACATAACTGGCACACACCTGAAGCCATGCTTGCTCACTGTGTCTGGTGCATCAGTGAATTTAACTGCAATAAATGTTTTCATACTATGAGTAAAAAAAAAAAGCAAAGGGCTCTGTTTCCAAGCTGTTGGGTTTATCCTGAGCAGTGGACGATGGAAGAATATTGCTAAAAAATTGGTTATTATAAAATGAATTCCATGACTCATCCTCTGTAATCCTAAAAATCACATCTTTTAAGGAACACGCTCATTGGGTATACGCTTTATTGTTACTACTTACGACAACCTTACGGTACTTTGTTTTTTTTTGTGAATGTGACTTTTCTTAGTTAATACAGAATTAAAGAGAACCCATCTTTGTTCACAGAATAAAGCGTTCCAACACCTGTAGTAACAGCCTGGGCTCCTTTACAGTTGGAACGGTCTACAGTCTATAAAGTTGACTACAGTTTCTTTTTGAATTCCTCGTTCAACAGGAAGAGTTTCAAGACACCCAGACAAGTATCTGAATGTTAGCCCACACCTCTTCCTATTTTTCATTTAATCCCATTACTAGGTCTGTCACCTTAATCTTTTTCCTTATAACTCAAGTTCAAGTACCTGGGAACCTACGTGCCAGAGGCTTTGCCTCGATATGCTGGCTGTTCCTCCCAGATGCTGGGGTTTTCTTGAACCTCGGTTCCCTGTGACTGAGATCTGAAAGCTCACTGCCAGATCTCTTTGACGTCTTCCCAGATCTGGCGTTTGCTTGACCCCTTGTGTACTTCTGCCAGCCCAGAAGCCCACTTGCCTTCCTCCCTTGAATTTATTTAATGTACCTCCTACTTCTGTCTATCCTTGCTTCTTTACCAACCTGGCCCATCATAGCTCTCCATTTCTGCTCAGGGATGAAGGTCTTCTATCCAAGTAGAAATACTCTTATGGCCACTGAGTGAAGTCTTCCGGATCCAGCAGTACTCTCTGATGAACAATAGCCCATGTGCACATACAAGGCTACCAATCAAATTGCTCCACGATACATTTTCAACCTGTCTTTCCAACATCACCTCTTCCTAAATCTTAAATCTTATTCTACACTGGACAGTCTATTTACCAAACACACCCTGTTCTTTCCTGCGTGATCACCTTGAAGGGATGTGCTTCTCACCCCTTAACATAGTTTAGTAAGTTCCCTCTTACCCTTGGAGTCCTGTCTCATCTGCCAAATCTCCACGAAACTATTCTCATCTCCCCACGTGGAGACGACCTCCCCTTACACTGAACTTACCTAACACTTTGTTTGAAATTTTGTGATAGCACATTTATTCTCCATGGTGTTAAAATTACATGTCCCCGGGGCTTCCCTGGTGGCACAGTGGTTGAGAGTCCGCCTGCCGATACAGGGGACACGGGTTCGTGCCCCCGTCTGGGAAGATCCCACATGCCGCAGAGCGGCTGGGCCCGTGAGCCATGGCTGCTGAGCCTGCGCGTCCGGAGCCTGTGCTCCGCAACGGGAGAGGCCACAACAGTGAGAGGCCCGCATACCGCAAAAAAAAAAAAAAAAATTACATGTCCCCACTTTCCCCAACCTTCAATAGATCAGATACTTCTTGAAGACAGGGAGTTTCACGGTACTCATCTCTCTAACACTTGAAGGATCTAGCATAATATAACGCTTATTTTTTTAACATATTTTACTCTAAATAACAGAGAAATAAACATTAAATGCCCATTTTGTGATGCACTAAATACTGGATTAGGCAGCAGATGTGAAGACATAAAAGATAACTAAAGGTAAGATGTTTGAAAGAATTTGCGCTCTGATTGGAAATATAAACAAATAAGCACAGTTATTATGCAGGGTTAGAGGAATACCAGTGGTGTTTAAGAGCAGAGAAGAAGCTGGGTGATAATAGTGATATTCGGGAAAGATTCCAAGAGAAAGTGTATCTGACCAAAGTTTTGAATGGCACTTATTCCAAAAAACAGGATGGGGAGAGGTGAGGAAGCTTTTCTAAGAAGAGTGAGCAGGGTATGCAAAGTGACTGGTATGTGGGAAACATTTCATTGTTGCTGAAGCACAGTGGGGAGAGAATCACGGCAAGAAAAGGTCTGTACACATTAAAGGGCATTAGTTCCACTGGCACGGATCTGAATTCCAGATCAAAGAGTTTTGAGTAGGGCATTAGCGTGACCAGATGGACCTCCTAGAAATGAACTGAGAGCAAAACACCTGGAGGAAAGAACACTAACTTCAATGTCATTTCATATGAATATATAAAACGATAAGGCCATGAACTAATGTGAAACAGTTGCATATTGTGAAAGAAAGGTGATATTCCAGATTTAGGAATATATAACTTTTCTTTTGGAAAATAATTGGAAAATAGGAATAAAGAGCAGGGAATAATATGATGTGACCCTCAGATTTCTGTACTTGGTGAGTAGAATAGGAAATACAAATTTTTTTTTAAATGTGGGGAGAAGATGAGTTCTGCTTTGAACGCATAGAATTTGCAGAGAAAAACTAGTCCATACTTTCCTGCAGACAGCTGAATTTATTACACTGGATCTTGGGCGGGGCATCACAAGTGTCCAGATAGTTGCTCAGCCTTGATCCCAGGTTGTCATTTTCCCCGGCAAATGAAGCAGAAAAATAGGACAAAGAATTTAGAGGGTCTTGGCCAAATGGTAGTTGAATGCATAAAATATACGGTCCAGGTTACTGTCTCTCAAACTTGTATCACATCTCCACAGATATGGTAAAATGCCCCATTATCTCTATACTCCATCTACTCTCATATTCCGGTGGGAAAATACCTTTAGTAATAAAGAGAGTAATACAAAGTACTTAATCATTTTGTAAGAGAAGATACATGATATATTTAATTACATACTAATAAAAAACCTAATAGGTACCCAATTTTTTTATTAAACTAAATGTTATCATATGCTACAAAAAAGATCACAAAACTCTTAGGCAGCATAATGCTTATAAAATGTCACTTTGATGATAAGTTGGGGGGGGATTCTTGAGACGTGAGTCCATATCTTAAAGTGAGTTTTCATAGAAATATGAAAATGTGCATATACTTACGGCACGAATTTCATGGTTAGAAACAACGAAGAACAAAATAAATTTATCAGTGAGTGCCAAACCAACAGTGTATTTTTTCATCAAAAGTGAGTATGGCTTACAAAATACAATATAGCTCCTTTCACATTGTGTTTTTAAAATACACAATGCAGGCGAGAGAGAAATTCTGGATGTTGGAGTCATTTGAGGGCATGAGGAAGAACTAAGCCCCACATGAAAGTCCAACGCGCCTGCCGGCTTCTACCCGCCCTTCTCCTCGCCCTCCTGTTGGCACAGCGGGTGCCGCTGCCTCTAGCCCTCTAGGGAGACTCCGCGGGGCATGCATCTGACCCACACTCGTTATCACTGTGTAAAATCAAACACAGACCTTCGGTGCCCAGATTTGCGTCAGCACAAGGGGAGCAGAAAACCAGGGCCATAGAAAACTCAAGGAAGGAGGAAATCAGAGCAAGAGATGGTTAGTAGAAGTATAAACCCTTGAGGGCGTTCACACAGGCAGTGGGGGAAATGACTCGAAAGAAATTTGGGGGACACGCAGACAGATGGCCACTTGACTACATTAATATAAGAAGATATCATTCTCAGACATGAATGTTCCACCGATGTTGTGGTGGCGATTTTGCTCCATTTGCTAGTCTTATGTTAGTAAATTCTAGAAAACTGTTGTAGGCAAAATTAGTTATATTTCGCTGTTATCTACTCTGATTACTCTAACTTGCTTTTTTTTTAGTCCTATTTCAAAGCCCAGTGGTGTTTCAGAATCCCCCTAAGTTCCTCGTTGAAGTGAGCACATATATGCGCGTGGAGGATGGGCTCAGCTGGAATCAGGTTGATGTTTTCCTTGAAGTCTCACAACGTATCCTTTTTTTTAATATATAATTGACAAAAACTATATATTTAAAGTGTTACTGTGTGATGACTCGATACACATTTACATTATTAATGATTACCACAATCAAGAGTATTAACACATCTGTCACCTCATATAGCTACCTTTATTTGTGTGTATGTGGTAAGAACACAATCACAATATCTTAGCAAATTTCAAGTATTCAATACAGCATTATTAACTATAGTCACCATACTGTACATTAGGTCTCCAGAACTTATTTATCTTATAACTGAAAGTTTCTACCCTGTGACCAACATCTCCCCATTTTCTCCTAGCCCCTGGCAACCATCATTCTACTCTCTGCTTTTGTGAGTTCAACTTTTTTTGGATTCCACATCTAAGTGAGATCACACAGTATTTATATTTCTGTGTTTGGCTTATTTCGCATAGTGTAATATCCTCCAGGTTCATTCATGTTGTTGTAAGTACCAAAACTTCCTCCTTTTGTATGGCTAAATAATATTCCATTGGGTGTATATATATATATATATAAATGTGTGTATACATATGTATATAAAATCTCCCACGTTTTCTTTATTCATTCATCAGTTAATGGACGCTTAGATTGTTTCCATGTCTTGACTATTATGAATAATGCTGCAATGAATACAGGAGTGCAGATATCTTTTTGACATACTGATTTCACTTCCTTTGGATACATGTCCAAAAGTAGTGCAAACACGTCGCTGGTGTCCATGGCCTAAGAGCAGCAGTAACTCTAAGTAACACGTGGCTGGTGCAGAAATCATCAGTATGGATCTCTCATTGTGCTCTTTGGTTTGTGCGGGGCTGATCTACCTGTCAGTGGTAGGGTTTTGTGGATAAACACTAGTTCCAACAAAACAGTCCTGAGAGTCAGCAAAGCCCAGTAATCTGCACACCTGCAGTGGGGCTGTGCAGAGGAGCAGATTGGCCTGCTGACTGTTTGCAGATGTGATCGCCGGCGTGGAACCATGGCCGCTTTCTCAAAAGAGTAATAAGCCTCACTGTGATCTATACTGAATGGATGTGACTTTACGTTATTCCGCTTATACAATGCAGGCCAATTTCAGCAACACAAGACCCACTTTAAAAAAGAAAGAAAGAAACGCCAGCATGCCACTCTCCTGCAGGCTCCCTGTTCAATGAAACCCTGGTTTACACTGATTCTGAAGAGAGACCGCAAGGGGTAGAGAATGTTAAAACGCACGCCGTCTTAGTGTAGGTGAGCCCGTTTGGCGTCTCAGCATGCTACAGCTGAGTTATTTATTTGATGGACAGCACAGCGCAGGAAACCGAGGTGTGAAAGAGCACATGCGGACTTTACCCTTTCGATTATTTCAAAAGGGCTGAATACGTCACCTAGCTTTTGTCTTCCTGGGGTTGCTTTAGCCGTTTTATCTTTTGCTGTCCCCACCACACACACGCGCACACACACGCGCACGCACACATATTCTGAGAGGCAGTAACAGAGAACTAAGATGAAAAGCACTGAATTTGGAAGCAAGCAAATACCAATTTGGGCCCTTTTTGCTCTTTGGCCTGTGCTCATAACCTCTGTATACTAATTTTCTTAAGTACAAAAAAAGCACCTTATCGTCTTCATTTATGTAGTCAATGTTTCTTAAGAAACATTGAGCAATGTGTCCCAGGCATTGGAAATATCTAGAGAAGTAAGCAGACTGAAAGTCATGGGGTGTGTGTCGCCAATGTCCAAATATTTGGACCACACTCCCAGGCAACTGGGGACGAATGACCACTCATCAGGGCTGTCTTCCTGACCCTCTTCCGACAATAAGACGTGGTGGGCATTAAAAGCACCTTTCTCACAGGTTCTTAAGAGACAACATAGGTGAAAGTAACCTTCAAGTTCTAAAACATAAACACAAGACACAGAAAACTGCACACAAATTACCAGAATCTCTGTGCCTGTAATAAAGTTTACTAAAGAAAAAGGAATTGAGCTTTGAGTTTTCATCCAGAAATTATTTACCAGCTGATCTTTCAACACCTCTAAGTCCTTAATTTTGTTATTTCAGTAAATAACACCATTTTTCCTTTATCAGGAACTCTTGGTTTGAATTCAAATGAAATTTGTTGTTTCTAGTCCTCTTTTTTCTTTCTTTAAATTGAAATATAGTTGATTTACAATGCTGTGTTAGTTTCAGGTGTGCAGCACAGTGATTCAGTTATACATACATATATAAGTATGTGTATACATACACACACACACACACACACACACACATTTTTCTATTTTACTGTATTTTGCAATTCACATGTGTGTTGGAATAAAACTCCAGTCTTCCTGAACAGGAAAAACCCAGTTTTCCGCCACCTGTAGTTTTCCTCTGCTGTGTGTCTCCCGTCACAAAATGCTTACACAGAACACTTCTGGTCACCAAATGTATGGGGATTTCTCCCACATGAAAGAATTCTCCAGAACACCAGCCAGGTGCCCTACAATTTACCTCAACTGTAACACCATCTACCTGGAGACAGGGTCAGACCCCACAGGTTACGGGCTCAGTCCCACAAGACTGCTCCCACCCCACTTCAGATGCCAGTGGGAATAGCAGGTCCCCAGGTGACCCCCAACTCTGTCCCACTGGGCTACAAATAGGAGGGTCCCATACCTTCTCCTTGGATTCAGTTATTTGCTGCAGTAGCTCACGGAACTCAGGGAAACACGTTCACCAGGTTATGAAAGGATATAATAAAGGGTACAGATGAAGACCCACATGAGGTGGATCCTGAGTGCGAGAGCCTCTGTCCCCGGGTAGTTGGGGGGCACAACCCTCCCTGTGTGGATGTGTTCATTCATCTGGAAACTCTGCAAAGCCCGTGCTTTGGGGATTTTTGGAGGCTTCCTCTCGTCGGCATGACCGGTTCTTAACTCCACTGCCAGCCTCTCCCACGTCTGTGGCTGAAAACGCCTAAGGTTCCAATCGTGGCTTGGCCTTCCTGGACCACCACCATTCACGAGCCCCCAGAGTCACCGCATTAGGACAGAAGATGCTCCTAAAGCTCTTATCCCTAAGGAATCTATGAGAGTTTCAGGAGGCCTGTGCCTGGAACCAGGGGCAGAGATCAATATATTGATATATTTTCTAGAATCTCACACAGGGGCTCCAGAAAATTAATATTTTTGAGGAAATTAAGCTCAATGAAGGTAATGCTGTTTTATATTTCCCTTTTTATATTTTAAGTAAAAAGTAGGGACCACTGTATGAATATTTTCCCTGATTATAAATTAATTCATACAGGGAAGGAGTTGTCAGCAGTAACTCTATTTTTTTACTTTAGGACTCCGTCTTCTGTACTGGGAACTGTGCTGACCCTGATGACAAAAAAAGAAAAAAAGAAAAAAGAAAGCAAGCCGTTTTCTCAGGAAGGAATCCCTGATAACCTTGCAGAAATGTGCCTTTACTGAGAACATGCAGGACATCCTTGACCAGCCAATACATTGTAACCAAAAACACCACCCTCCAATCACAGCTCTTGGCAAACAACTTATGTAAACTATATGTACTTCTCCATTTTCATTTAAAAATCGCTGCCTTTTGTTCCCCAGACAGGACACTGTTGTGGTTGCTGAAAATTATAAAAAAGAAAATGAAAATCTAGATTTTTAAGATTTTTGTGTTTTAAAAATTCATCAGAGTCTGATTACTCAATTACTATATAATCTGCCATTAATCACTATAATTATAATGAAATGATTTCAAAAACCAATTTATAATTTCTAAAAAAAATTCCCCAATATTTACATATCATAATTTCTTTAATGCTTCCTTCAAGGCATTTTATTTTTGCCCATTTATTTTTGCAATGAACTTGTACCTAAAGAGTGTATAAATAAATTTAGAGATTATCATATTAAGTGAAGCAAGTCAGAGAAGGACACATATCATATGATATCACTTATATGTGGAATCTAAAAAACAAAAGAAATGAACTTATTTACAAAAAAAGAAATAGACTTACAAACATGGAAAATGAACTTATGGTTACCAAAGGGAGATAGCGGGGGTGGAAGGGGAGAGATAAATTAAGAGTTTGGAATTAACAGATACACACTACCATACATAAAATAGATAAACAACAAAGACCTACTGTATAGCACAGGGAACTATACACAATATCTTCTAGTAACCCGTAATGGAAAAGAATCTGAAAAAGACTATATATACTTATATATATATATAATATATATAAAACGGAATCTGTAGATTGCCTTGGATAGCTTGGACATTTTAACCACATTCATTCTCCAATCCATGAGCATGGTATATCTTCCCATCTGTTTGTGTTACCTTCAGTTTCTTTCATAAAAGTCTTATAGGTTTCCAAATCAGGTCTTTTGCCTCCTTAGGTAGGTTTATTCCTGAGTATTTTTTTCTTTTTGATGTGATAATAAATGGGATTGTTTCCTTAACTTCTCTTGCTGAGCTTTTGTTGTTAGTGTATAGAAATGAAACACATTTCTGTATATTAATTCTGTATCCTAAAACTTTACTGAATTCATTGATGAGCTCTAGTAGTTTTCCAGTAGCATCTTTAGGATTTTTCTATGTATAGTATCATGTCCCGAAGCTTGTGTTGCACTGCTAGTGGGCAGGGCAAGAGGCCAGCTGGTCCCAGGGTAAGGTCTGGCCTGCTGTAGGCGGGCTGGGTCCGCAGGCTGTGGGATTGTGGTTTTCTTGTCTGGTTTCTGCCCACTGGTGGGTGAGGCTGTTACAGAGGATAGTGCAGGCTTCCTGGAGGGCAGGGCCTGTGCCTGCCCACTGGTGGGTGGAGCTGGGTCTTAGCCCTCTGGTGCGCAGGGCTGTGTGTAGAAGCATGTCTAGAGATGGCCATGGGCTGAGGAAGTCTATAGGCAGCCTGTCTGCTGAGGGTGGGGCTGTGTCCCCACCCA
Source organism: Globicephala melas (assembly GCF_963455315.2). Classification (NCBI taxonomy): domain Eukaryota; kingdom Metazoa; phylum Chordata; class Mammalia; order Artiodactyla; family Delphinidae; genus Globicephala; species Globicephala melas. The sequence goes on along the minus strand of NC_083319.1, from coordinate 114,132,834 downwards.
GTTAGTTGCTGGACCTAAGGCATCCCAGCACCAGTGCCTACAGGCTCTTGGTGGTGCCAGGTCCTCGTACTAATGAGCTAGAGGAAGGAAACCATGATGGGGCCTGCCCACACCAGTGTCCATGTGGTAAAAAGCTCACAGATATGGCTGTTGCCAGTGTCTGTGTACCCAGGATGAGCTGTAGCCACCTCCCACTTTCTAGGAGACTCTTCATGACCAGCAGATGGGTCTGGCCCACACTCCTATCAAATTAGTGCTTTTGCCCTAGGTCCTGATGTGCATGAGATTTTGTGTGCACCCTTTAAAATTGAAGTCTCTACTACTCACAGCACTCTGGCTCTCCTGAAATTAAGCCACACTGCCTTCAAAGCCACATGCTCTGAGGCTCATCTTCCCGATGCAGGACCCCCGGGCTGGGGAGCCCAAACGGGGCTCAGAACTTTCGCTCCTGGGGGAGAACCTCGGCAATATAACTATCCTCTCGTTTGTGGGTCGCCCACTCAGGGATATGGAACTTGATTACATCTTGAATCCACTCCTCCTACCCATCTCGTTGTGGTCCCTTCTTTGTGTCTTCAGTTGCAGAAGGTCTTTTCTGGTAGGTTCTGCTCTTTTCCACTGATGGTTGTTCTGCAGATAGTGATTTTGGTGTGCCCATGAGAAGAGGTGAGCTCAGGGCCTTACTATGCCACTTGGCCAATCCTTAAAATAGAAATTGAAGGTAAAACTTCTTTATCAGAAATAAAACATAGAGGTTTAGGGAGAAGATGGCGGAAGAGTAAGACGCGGAGATCACCTTCCTCCCCACAAATACATCATAAATACATCTACATGTGGAACTGCTCCTACAGAACACCACTGATCGCTGGCAGAAGACCTTGGACCTCCCAAAAGGCAAGAAACTCCCCCACATACCTAGGTAGGGCAAAAGAGAAAAGAAAAAACAGAGACAAAAGAATAGGGACGGGACCTGCACCAGTGGGAGGGAGCCGTGAAGGAGGAAAGGTTTCCACACACCCTTCCCAGGCAGAGACTGTGGGTGGTGGAGGGAGGAAGCTTTGGAGCCGCGGAGGAGAGCACAGCAACAGGGGTGAAGAGGGCAAAGCCAAGAGATTCCCGCACAGAGGATCAGGGCCGATCATCACTCACCAGCCCGAGAGGCTTGTCTGCTCACCCGCCGAGGCGGGAGGGGCTGGGAGCTGAGGGTCGAGCTTCCATCGGAGAGCAGGGAGAGGACTGGGGTTGGCGCCGTGAACACAGCCTGCAGGGGGTTAATGCACCACGGCTAGCTGGGAGGGAGTCCGGGGAGAAGTCTGGACCTGCCAAAGAGGCAAGAGACTTTTTCTTGCCTCTCTGTTTCCTGGTGCATGAGGAGAGGGGATTAAGAGCACCGCTTACAGGAGCTCCAGAGACGGGCGCGAGCCGCGGCTAAAAGCGCGGACCCCAGAGACGGGCATGAGACGCTAAGGCTGCTGCTGCCGCCACCAAGAAGCCTGTGTGCGAGCACAGGTCACGCTCCACACCCCCCTTCCGGGGAGCCTGTGCAGCCCGCCACTGCCAGACAACTCCCCCGGAAGAACTCACAGTGCGCCTCAGGTTGGTGCAACGTCACGCCGGCCTCTGCCGCTGCAGGCTCGCCCCGCACTCCGCGCCCCTCCCTCCCCCTGGCCTGAGTGAGCCAGAGCCCCCGAATCAGCAGCTCCTTTAACCCCGTCCTCTCTGAGCGAAGAACAGACACCCTCCGCCAACCTACACGCAGAGGCGGAGCCAAATCCAAAGCTGAACCCCGGGAGCTGTGCGAACAAAGAAGAGAAAGGGAAATCTCTCCCAGCAGCCTCAGGAGCAGCGGATTAAATCTCCACAGTCAACCTGATGCACCCTGCATCTGTGGAATACCTGAAGAGACAACAAATCATCCCAAATTGAGGAGGTGGACTTTGGGAGCAAGATAGATTACTTTTTCGCCTTTTCCCCTTTTTATAAGTGTGTATGGGTATGCTTCCATGTGCGATTTTGTCTGTGTAGCTTTGCTTTCACCGTTTGTCCTAGGGTTCTATCCGTCTGGTTTTGTTTGTTTGTTCGTTTGCTTTTTTTTTTCACTTAAAAATATTTTTCCTTAATAATTATTTTTTATTTTAATTATATTATTTTATCTTACTTTATTTTATTTTAACTTCTTTCTTTCTTTCAATTTTTTCTCCCTTTTATTCTGAGCCGTCTGGATGAAAGGCTCTTGGTGCTGCAGCCAGGCGTCAGGGCTGTGCCTCTGAGGTGGGAGAGCCAACTTCAGAATACTGGTCCACAAGAGAACTCCCAGCTCCATGTAATATCAAACGATGAAAATCTCCCAGATATCTCCATCTCAACACCAGCACCCAGCTTCACTCAACGACCAACAAGCTACACTGCTGGACACCCTATGCCAAACAACTAGCAAAACAGGAACACAGCCCCATCCATTAGCAGAGAGGCTGCCTAAAATCATAAGGCCACAGACACCCCAAAACACACCACCAGATGTGGACCTGCCCACCAGAAAGACAAGATCCAGCCTCATCCACCATAACACAGGCACTAGTCCTCTCCACCAGGAAGCCTACACACCCAACCGAACCAACTTTAGCCACTGGGGAGAGATACCAAAAACAACAGGAACTACGAACCTGCAGCCTGCAAAAAGGAGACCCCAAACACAGTAAGATAAGCAAAATGAGAAGACAGAGAAACACACAGCAGATGAAGGAGCAAGGTAAACACCCACCAGACCTAACAAATGAAGAGGAAATAGGCAGTCTACCTGAAAAAGAATTCAGAATATTAATAGTAAAGATGATCCAAAATCTTGGAAATAGAATGGAGAAAATGCAAGAAACATTTAACAAGGAACTAAAAGAACTAAAGAGGAAAAAGCAATGATGAACAACACAATAAATGAAATTAAAAATACTCTAGAAGGGATCAATAGCAGAATAACTGAGGCAGAAGAATGGATAAGTGACGTGGAAGATAAAATAGTGGAAATGACTACTGCAGAGCAGAATAAAGAAAAAAGAATAAAAAGAACTGAGGACAGTCTCAGAGACCTCTGGGACAACATTAAACGCACCAAAATTCGAATTATAGGGGTTCCAGAAGAAGAAGAGAAAAAGAAAGGGACTGAGAAAATATTTGAAGAGATTATAGTTGAAAACTGCCCTAATAAGGGAAAGGAAATAGTTAATCAAGTCCAGGAAGCACAGAGAGTCCCATATAGGATAAATCCAAGGAGAAATACACCAAGACACATATTAATCAAACTGTCAAAAATTAAATACAAAGAAAACATATTAAAAGCAGCAAGGGAAAAATAACACAAAAGGGAATCCCCATAAGGATAACAGCTGATCTTTCAGAAAACTCTGCAAGCCAGAAGGGACTGGCAGGACATATTTAAAGTGATGAAGGAGAAAAACCTGCAACCAAGATTACTCTACCCAGCAAGGATCTCATTCAGATTTGATGGAGAAATTAAAACATTTACAGACAAGGAAAAGCTGAGAGAGTTCAGCACCACCAAATCAGCTTTACAACAAATGCTAAAGGAACTTCTCTAGGCAAGAAACACAAGAGAAGGAAAAGACCTACAATAACAAACCCAAAACAATTAACAAAATGGGAAGAGGAACATACATATCGATAATTACCTTAAATGTAAATGGACTAAATGCTCCCACCAAAAGACACAGATTGGCTGAATAGATACAAAAACAAGACCCATATATATGCTGTCTACAAGAGACACACTTCAGACCTAGAGACACATACAGACTGAAAGTGAGGGGATGGAAAAAGGTATTCCATGCAAATGGAAACCAAAAGAAAGCTGGAGTAGCAATTCTCATATCAGACAAAATAGACTTTAAAATAAAGACTATTACAAGAGACAAAGAAGGACACTACATAATGATCAAGGGATCGATCCAAGAAGAAGATATAACAATTGTAAATATTTATGCACCTAACATAGGAGCACCTCAATACATAAGGCAAAAACTAACAGCCATAAAAGGGGAAATCGACAGTAACACATTCATAGTAGGGGACGTTAACACCCCACTTTCACCAATAGATAGATCATCCAAATGAAAATAAATAAGGAAACAAGCTTTAAATGATACATTAAACAAGATGGACTTAATTGACATTTATAGGACATTCCATCCAAAAATAACAGAATACACATTTTTCTCAAGTGCTCATGGAACATTCTCCAGGATAGATCATATCTTGGGTCACAAATCGAGCCTTGGTAAATTTAAGAAAATTGAAATTGTATCAAGTATCTTTTCCGACCACAACGCTATGAGACTAGATATCAATTACAGGAAAAGATCTGTAAAAAATACAAACACATGGAGGCTCAACAATACACTACTTAATAACAAAGTGATCACTGAAGAAACCAAAGAGGAAATAAAAAATACTTAGAAACAAATGACAATGGAGACACGATGACCCAAAACCTATGGGATGCAGCAAAAGCAGTTCTAAGAGGGAAGTTTATAGCAATACAATCCTACCTTAAGAAACAGGAAACATCTCGAATAAACAACCTAACCTTGCACCTAAAGCAATTAGAGAAAGAAGAACAAAAAAAACCCCAACGGTAGCAGAAGGAAAGAAAACATAAAGATCAGATCAGAAATAAATGAAAAAGAAATGAAGGAAATGATAGCAAAGATCAATAAAACTAAAAGCTGGTTCTTTGAGAAGATAAACAAAATAAACCATTAGCCAGACTCATCAAGAAAAAAAGGGAGAAGACTCAAATCAATAGAATTAGAAATGAAAAAGGAGAAGTAACAACTGACACTGCAGAAATACAAAGGATCATGAGAGATTACTACAAGCAACTCTATGCCAATAAAATGGACAACCTGGAAGAAATGGACAAATTCTTAGAAATGCACAACCTGCCAAGACTGAATCAGGAAGAAATAGAAACTATGAACAGACCAATCACAAGCACTGAAATTGAAACTGTGATTAAAAATCTTCCAACAAACAGAAGCCCAGGACCATATGGCTTCACAAGCGAATTCTATCAAACATTTAGAGAAGAGATAACACCTATCCTCCTAAAACTCTTCCAAAATATAGCAGAGGGAGGAACATTCCCAAACTGATTCTAGGAGGCCACCATCACCTTGATACCAAAACCAGACAAGGATGCCACAAAGAAAGAAAACTACAGGCCAATATCATTGATGAACATAAATGCAAAAATCCTCAACAAAATACTAGCAAACAGAATCCAACAGCACATTAAAAGGATCATACACCACGATCAAGTGGGGTTTATTCCAGGAATGCAAGTATTCTTCAATATACGCAAATCAATCAACGTGATACACCATATTAACAAAATGAAGAAGAAAAACCATATGATCATCTCAATAGATTCAGAGAAGGCTTTCAACAAAATTCAACACCATTTATGATAAAAACCCTGCAGAAAGTAGGCATAGAGGGAACTTTTCTCAACATAATAAAGGCCATATATGCCAAACCCATAGCCAACAGCGTCCTCAATAATGAAAAACTGAAACCATTTCCACTAAGATCAAGGTTGCCCATTCTCACCACTCTTATTCAACATAGTTTTGGAAGTTTTAGCCACAGCAATCAGAGAAGAAAAGGAAACAAAAGGAATCCAAATCAGAAAAGAAGAAGTAAAGCTGTCACTGTTTGCAGATGACATGATACTATACATAGAGAATCCTAAAGATGCTATCAGAAAACAACTAGAGCTAATCAATGAATTTGGTAAAGTAGCAGGATACAAAATTAATGCACAGACATCTCTGGCATTCCTATAGACTAATGATGAAAAATCTGAAAGTGATATCAAGAAAACACTCCCATATACCATTGCAACAAAAAGAATAAAACATCTAGGAATAAACCTACCTAAGGAGGCAAAAGACCTGTATGCAGAAAATTATAAGACAATGATGAAAGAAAATAAAGATGATACAAATAGATGGAGAGATATACCATGTTCTTGGATTGGAAAAATCAACATTGTGAAAATGACACTACTACCTAAAGCAATCTACAGATTCAATGCAATCCCTATCAAACTACCACTGGTATTTTTCACAGAATTAGAACAAAAAGTTCACAATTTGTATGGAAACACGAAAGACCCCGAACAGCCAAAGCAATCTTGAGAACGAAAAACGGAGCTGGAGGAATCAGGCTCCCTGACTTCAGACTCTACTACAAAGCTACAGTAATCAAGACAGTATGGTACTGGCACAAAAACAGAAATATACATCAATGGACCAGGAAAGAAAGCCCAGAAATAAACCCACCACCTACAGTCAATTAACCTATGACAAAGGAGGCAAGAATACACAATGGAAAAAAAGATAGTCTCTTCAATAAGTGGTGCTGGGAAAACTGAACAGCTACATGTAAAGAAAGTGAAATTAGAACATTCTCTAACACCATACACAAAAATAAACTCAAAATGGATTAAGGACCTCAATGTAAGACCTGAGACCACAAAACATAGGCAATACACCGTTCAAAGTCAGTCAGAGTCTTTTATTTACAAGCCAACTTACAGAGGCTTAAGAAAATCATTTTCCAGCTTCAGCTATTTCTACACTGAGTTTTCTATTTCACTGAACTTTTATTTACAATATTTTGTAGTTCATGCCCAGCCTGTCACTTTAGGCTTTGAGAATAAAATCTAATGTGTGAGAGATTCTACATTTTGTCATGAAGTTAAAATTAATAGTAGGAACTCAAGAGCAATATCAAAGTGTGAACTCAAAATACAATTATTAAAACTGAGCAGGACCCTGTGGGGCTCCTGGGCACAGAAACCTTTCTGTGTCCCCCATTTCTTGATTACAGGAAAATAGGTTTCATTCAGCCTCCATGACCTTCCCTAAGTTCCAAGGGGCAAGTTCAAACAGCTGCTAATCAGGGAAGGGAGGGGATGCAGAGACAAGGGAGGAGGAGTCAAGAAACAATAATGCAGCCTTGGGGCAGGTCCTGGTTCCCCCTCAAGAGATACACATAACAATATCTTTGAGCTGTTTTGCATATACTGAAAATTCCACCAGGTGGGAGAAGTTAACTGTCTGCTGCCCACAAGCAGGGAGACCCCAGACTGGTTGGAACCAGAAGGCTGATGATTTCACTCCCACTTACCTCCCCACCAACCAATCAGAAGGATGTCCATGAGCTGACCATGCCCTCTTTGAACCATTACTATAAAACTCCCCACTACCCCTTCCAAGTCAGGACACACAGTCTTAAGGGCCCCTCTTTGCCTGGCAAAGCAATAAAGCTATTTCTTTGTACTTCACCCAAAACTCTGTCTCTGAGATTTAATTCGGTGCCGGTTACAGAGGCTGGATTCAGCATCATTATTAAGAGTGATAATCTGAAAAATGTTTCTTTTTATCATTTTTTTTTTGGTGATGTTGAAGAAGATGTCAGTAAAAGTCTTAATTCCATTATTTGTTCCAAAAGTACAGAGTGGTAAAATTAATGGTAATCCGTATTTGTCTTCAACACAAATTATCATGATCACTGTTGAAACAAATTGGTCGTAGTTAGGAACAAACAGCACAGATCTAGTAGACGTACCCTCTGACGATCTGGGATTTTATTGTTGGACCCAGGAGGAAAGGTAGTGGGTGTTGGCTCTGCCAGTTACTCTAGGACTTGGTTGGCACCCTGGCCGAAGGTGAGTAGGGAGGGATCTGGACCATCCTGCCACCACGATGGTCACCGAAGTAGAGTGTGGCGTCGGAAAGTAGAAGGAGAACGGTGTGGGTCCCTGGCTCGGGCAAACGGCTTTGCATCAGACCACCGGCCTCTCTGCTGTCCTCAGAAGCTTCCACATCAGTACCTCTGAAATAAATGCAACAAGGACGTCTCCTCCCCGACTGTGCAACAAGGCAGAGCTGAAAGTAAGGTAGGACAGCATCGTCCAGGAAGGACTGGAGACCAGTGTCCTCTGTCAGAGTCAGGACTGGAAGCCTGGGGGAGCACGTCTCCCCACAGGGACAGCAAGTGAGGAGAGAGGTGCAGAGAACCCTCGGTATGTCTGCATTTCTCCAGTCCCTGGGAACACGGGGATGGGGGGTGCGGGGGGGGGGAACGCGGGAGGGGAACAGATGGGCTGCGGACCAGAATCATACTGATTATATATGAAGATTGAAACAGTGATGACCTTTGGTTTAGACCCCAAACAGGTGAAACAACCACATCAGTGAAATCAGATAATGAGATCCATCAATGTTAACGTTGGTTCCTGTCTACAAGCTGTTATTCCTAAATGGAAATGCGGAACATAGGAAGAACGCAGTAAAACATACACAAAGTCTACAGAACACGCGAGACCACGAGGCATGCGCACTTGACAGCTGAGAGCAGTTAAAATATGAAAATTTGACCGTATGCAGTTGTATTTATTTAGTAAAACAGTTAGCATGTATAATTTAAAAACATTAATCTATAGATTGCTATTATCTGAAACACCAAGATCAACTCAAAGGGCGCACCCTTTCAGTTCTGACACCATATGCTGCCGTACAGGTGGACATCAGAACACAGCTTGCTTTTCTCAGCCCAGAGCAGGATACGGCTGTGTGCAGCAATTACTCTTGCTGTCGGTAGGAGCAAAATTTACCAGTAGAGGAAGATCTGAAGAGTCAAAGGTACTGTCGTGTAGAAATCAAGGAGCCCCCTGAGTTCTTCCTCAGATCCCTAACAAAGGCTAGCAGCCACCACCACAGCTTACAGTTTAATCATCGTGGGAGAAAACAGGCCCAGGTAGCAGGTTTTGTATGGACACGGAGTGTGTTATTCTTTACAGAAATCTAAGATGAGGGACCTGCAAAGAGTCATCTTCCCCTGAGTTTAAGAATGGTTATCCTACCAGGACATCTACCCCCTTTCACACACCTTTTGAGAAGAGACTTGGCATCCTACCTGATTCGTATATGCTGTACCTGTCCATATGAATGTCATGCACACATATATATGCCCTATCTACTGTACCTGTCCACACAGATGCCATCCATACATGTACATGTCCTATATTCCATGTCTGTCCATACAGATGCCATCCGTGCATACACTGGGTTGGCCAAAATGTTTGCTCGGGTTTTTGTGTAAAATGTTACAGAGAAACCCACGCGAACTTTTTGGCCCATCCTATATATGCCCCATAAGCTCTGTCTGTCTATATGCCATCTGTCTATCTAGAGATGATGTCTTCAATGTTCTGTGGCTGCAGTCTGGGAAGTCCCAAGCAAGGCTCACAGAGGGACCAGTCAAGTACCTGCTGAGCTCATAGTCTGCAGGATTAGAGATGCACAGATGTGCTGAGCTCTCCAGTTTCCGGCAGTAAAACACTCTGCCGCCATCAGCCTCCCTGACCAGAGCGGGACATGCACGAGAAGTAGCTGAGTCTTGGCACCTGGAGCACCTGGGCTGCCTTCCCGAACTGATGTACACATAGAATATCAAAGAGGCCGGGACAGGACAAATTATAACAATTACCCAGCCTCCCGCCCCAAAGGAATCTGTGTTCTGACAACACACACACACACACACACACACACACACACACACACACACACACACACACACACTGAACCTCACCCCGTAACCTCCCCTCTTGAGCTGCTCTCGGTGCCACCGGGCTGGACCATCTCCAGGTTCCCACCTGAGCCAGGCTCTCTGTCCCTGCTCCTTCCTCTGCCTGAACTTCCCCTTCTCCCCACTGTTCCCAGCTAATCCCCGCTGCTCCTCCATTTTTAGATCTTAGTTCCTCCAGAATCTTTTCATGACGCCTTTAGTCAAGATAAGATGCCCATCTCCCTCACCTCCAGCCACCCATATGCTCACCTGTGTCCTGCCACTGCGGTGATGCCTCTGATACTTCCACCTCCACGAGTACACCTGGTGGCCGCGGGGGCCAAGGGAATCTTATTCAGGATATATCTTAGGACACAGGTTTGTACCCAGCACATAATGGGAATTCAGTCAACAATCTGCCTAAATGGATTACACAGCTGTAAGGAACCAAAAGTGGCTTAAATAGAATGTTTTTTCTAATTTGAGTAAATGGCATCAGGGGACCATTTTCCAAAGTCTAGAAAAGTCTGAGGAGTCTCCCCAGTTATCACAAGCGAGGGAGGGGCTATGACAACAACAAACTGAAACAGGGGCTTGCGGGTCCCTCCTGGTCTCCTTCCAGGACTCCTGCACCACCAGCCAATTGTTCCTGCTCATCTGCTCTGATGCCCCACCTCTCGCACCCACACACCTGACCTCCACTCTGTAGACAGAGCATCTTCCTCAGACGGACACCTGGACACACCACCCTATGCCCAAGAGCCTTCCCTGGCCACCCACTCACGTCTATGTCCCACGTCCATGGGACATTTCCAGCTGCTACACACAGCACGCGGCCTGCGTCACTGTCCCCTGCTCACCTCATGTCACCAATCCTGCCTCAAAATGCACACTCCCGCGAGACCAAACCACCTGTTTCCATCACTGTCACCTTCTTATAAATTAATAAATATGTAATAAAATAACAGAGGTGATGTTGAGCCACTCACATATCTACCTGACTATAAATTCCACCAGCAAAGCAAGAGTATCCCAAAATCAGATGCTTCCTTCCACATCTTCTCAGTGTTTGGGCATTTGTACATGGACCTCTTTCTCCTTTTTAAGGCTGTTTGATGTTCACTTTACACTGATCTCATCCATGTAGCACCTTTAAAAACATTTCATCTGTGCAGAATGATTAGTAAGGAAGGAGATCAGTGTTTAAGTGCTTTGGTCTCCAACACACTGGAGTTGCCCTAATTAAAGAGATGACAAACCCACAATATGGTCTACACATGACGCGCTGAGTTAGTCGCATGGCCAGAATGTGGCAGGAGTTTCTCCTTCTGATGCCCCTGACACTCGCAGCCCCCAGGTGTGCTAGAGTCCAGATCCTCTTTCTACCACGATAACCCTACCTTCAGTTGTGAACACAAGGAAGAGCATCATTTTAGAGCAGTTGCTACGTAATCAAAACTACGTTGAAATATCATATCTGTCTGACTGACTTCACTCAGTATGATGATCTCTAGGTCCATCCATGTTGCTGCAAATGGCATGATTTCATTCTTTTTTATGACTGAGTAATATTCCACTGTATGTATGTACCACATCTTCTTTATCCATTCCTCTGTCGATGGACATTTAGGTTGCTTCCATGTCTTGGCAATTGTGAATAGTGCTGCTGTGAACATTGTGGTACATGACTCTTTCTGAATTATACTTTTCTGCGGATATATGCCCAGGAGTGAAATTGCTGGATTATATGGTAGCTCTACTTTTAGTTTTTTAAGGAACCTCCATACTGTTCTCCATAGTGGCTGGAGACCACTACATTCACAGACCCACAGATCTCGAAAGCAAACTTATGGTTACCAAAGGGGAAACGCAGGGTGGATGGATAAATTAGGAGCTTGGGACTGACATATACACACTATTATGTACAAAATAGATAACAACAGGGACCTACTGTAGAGCACAGGGAACTCTAGTCAGTATTTCGTAATACCCTATAAGGGAAAAGAATCTGAAAAAGAATACATACATACATATATACATACATAAGCATGTTTGTATATATGTATGTGTATCTGAGTCACTCTGCTGTACACCAGAAACTAACACAACAGTGTAAAGCAGCTATACTCCAGTAAAATTTTTTAAAAAGAAAAAGAAGAAAACCTACATTGAACGAAAAACCTACCCAGAATCGGCACCTCTCAATGCACATTTTGGGAATCGCACACATTCTGTGGAATGACGCGCCATGGAAGGACTGGCCCATGGAGGGGCAGGTGTGAAGCGGAGACCGGCACTATACATAAGCACATAAATCTCAGCCACTGAGCATCGCTGGAGCAGCACAGACGAGCCCCAGCTGTGCTGCTGGAGGGCTCCATCCCCTTCCACACAAAAGCTATTTATTTAAGCATGTCTTACTTAGGCTGCAGTTATGGTGACAATACCAAATGCATCTTTTTTTTTTGCAGTACGTGGGCCTCTCACTGTTGTGGCCTCTCCTGTTGCGGAGCACAGGCTCCAGACGCACAGGCTCAGCGGCCATGGCTCACGGGCCCAGCCGCTCCGCGGCATGTGGGATCTTCCCGGACCGGGGCACGAACCCGTGTCCCCTGCATCAGCAGGCGGACTCTCAACCACTGCGCCACCAGGGAAGCCCCATATGTATCTTATTAACCGAGATCTTTATGTTATTTTAGTTTGAAATTGGCCATCACATTTTAAAGCATTCTAGCTTATTAACAATTCTAAGAAAAGAATTCATTTCCCCCTTGGCGTTCTGTCTTCCACTTAACATACTCAAATATCCCTTTTTAAGAGGGTGCGGAGTATGTTAGAACTTGTCTCAGACCCTTGTCAACAAATGAATATAAAATGCAGATCCCTATGCAACATCACAAAGGGCAACGATTTCCACGAGTTCATAGTTCAAGATTGTTTTTCTATCATTTTCATAAGACAAGCTCACGTGTCAGCACTTCAGCATACCATGTGCTTTCCACTGAGCTGCTTGCCCTGTGTTCACAAAATCAGTTACTTTTCAGTAAGATTCTTACTTGATCTGATTCTGCAGCTCTGAGTTTCCTTCCTGCTGCTTTTTGCTTTGCTTGCCATTTTTTTTGGTGATGTATCAGCGGGTTTTATCCTCACCATGGGTGAAACAAACATTTATCTGAGAAATGAATAGCAGCCTTGCTTCACACTTTGATTCTAGGGAATATGAGATGTTCTTGCGTAGTTATTTTCATGCCAAGGATAAGCTTTAGTTTATGACAGATGTGAAACCCAATTACGCAATTTACAGTTGATTTTCATCAAGTACCTGATTCTGGACTTTCTAAAAAATTAAGACTTCATAACCTTCAAACTCACCCCTTCTCCCCACTTGACATCCTATGTGTGTACCTATTATAGTCACAGAATGCTTACAGATAAAAATCATCCTTTCTCCTATTTTCCAAGAAAGTGTATGGAGATCACTGCTTCAATTCAAAAGTGACTTTTGCCTGTGTGGTTTGCCACTGGTCACAAGCGAATGTGAGAGACAAGAAGACAGGAATAGAAGAACTGAAGGCACATCTACAGCAACAACTCACCAGTGCCTGAGCTGCCCCACAGTTACGTCCACGTATCAGCCAGCCTTCCCCAGAGAAGCAGAACTAAATTCCTTCTCGAGAGCAGATTTAGTATAGGATTTGGCCCAGGTGATTACGAAGGCTGAGATGTCCCCCGGTCTGCCGTCTGCAAGCTGCATGCCCTGGAAAGTGATGGGGGGGGGGGGTTGTAATTCAGTCTGAGTCTGAAATTCTGAGAACCAGGAACCCCAGTGTCCGAGGGCAAGCAGATTTGCCCCTCCTCTGCCTTTGTGCTGTTCAGGCCCTGGATGGGCTGACGCTCACCTGCGTGGTAAGAGGGATCTTCTTGACTCACCTACCTACACAGAAGCTCACCCCTTCCAGAAACGCCACACAAACATCCTCGGAGGTAATGTTTTCCCAGCTAGCTGGGCGTCCCTTCGCCCAGACAAGTTGACACCTCAGATTAAGCATCACTGTCTAACTCTTTAGGTCTCTCCTAGAGTAGAGGCTCTTACTATTTCAGAAAATGCCAAAGGAGATCTTCAAACAAATGAATGCCCTTGAGAGATGAAGAGACAGGAGAGCATCCACTCTAACCCACCTCCTTATCTTCCTGGAACAAGAGCCACGTGTGTTGGGCCACCCTTTGGCCTCAGCAATGCATTCTGCGGTCAAGAAATAAAGACAGAACCAGGAGTGAAGCTCTTCTTGCTTTTCGATGAAGGTCAGGTCTGTAGTGCCCTCTGGAGCAGTCTGTGTTCAAGCCCAGCGTGCTTTCACCTGTATTGCTCTTTCTGCGAAGGAATGAACAGGATTTCGGAGCCCCGATAGCCGCCTGTCGGCCTAGAACAGCAACCAATATCACGCTTAATCATTCACACTCAGCGTAACCCTTTCAGAAAATCACTTCAATTGATTTTCTTAACAGCCTCGTAAGAGATTACAATTTCACAATAGATCACAATTTCACAGTTACAATAGTAATTACAGTTACTATTTCACAACTGTGGAAATGGGATCACAAAGGTTAAAAAAAACACAAGTTTATAACAGTCACATGATAAGCTGGTGGCATCATGACAGAAACTCGGGCCACCTGATTCCAGCCACACCAGTGTCCTCTCTCCACCGCTGTCCCCACTGCAAGTGATGATGCCACTTCCTCTGAGAGGCAGTCCTGCCCTTTCCTTGTCTGGTTCTTCTAAGACACCTGGTACCTGTCATCATATCCATTACAAAAGCAGTGGATTCTTTTTTTTTTTTTTTTTAGACTTTAACTGGCTTTAATTATTGTAGCAAACCTATCAGGTAATTTATTTATTTATTTATTTCTGATCCAGGAGTTCTTACATTTCAGAGCCTCAGTGATTACTTATTTCTATGCCTGAGGCCACCAGGCCACCCGGACGTTCTGAATCCAGAGCTCTCCCTCCCATTTAATAAGGGCGGTGAGGGCTTCCCTGGTGGCTCAGTGGTTGAGAGTCCACCTGCCGATGCAGGGGACACGGGTTCGTTCCCCGGTCCGGGAGGATTCCACATGCCGTGAAGCGGCTGGGCCCGTGAGCCATGGCCGCTGAGCCTGCGCGTCCGGAGCCTGTGCTCCGCAACGGGAGAGGCCACAACAGTGAGAGACCCGCGTACCGCAAAAAAATAAATAAATAAATAAAAATAAGGGCGGTGACAGCAGGTGGGACATTGTAAGGATGGGAGGATCCTCATTTTCTTGGTAACTTCAAGGGGTTAGCCCTTGGGAAAATGTTACGTAATTAAGCTCCCTTCTGCTTTAGGAAACACATTTTCTGAGATGTCTGAGATACCTGGCTGATTATTTGCCTGTGGGTCCTAGAGTTGTATTTATAGAGGTAGAAGCAGGGTCCTGGTTGTGGAGTTCCGCACACTTTTAGTAGAAGAACAGGGCGGTCCCGCTAGCAGACGCGGGTGATGCTCACAGCCAGTGCGGCTGCTTGACGCCCGACTCCACAGTCTAAGCTAGGACGCACCGTCCTTCCCAGCGTCCCCAGTGGTACAAGGCAGGGCCCCGCGGCTGAGGCTGCAGACGGAGCCGGCAGGGTGGGGCTACGACCCGACGGGGCCCCTGGTTCTCCCCACAATCTCGCGCTGGTTTGTGGGCCTCGCACCAAACCTCACCTGGTGACTTCTCTTCTTTATCTAATATCTTTTGTTATTAAAAACGTCTCTCTTGCCCTCGTTCAATTCGATGATAAACAATGTGAAACGGGTGGTCCTGGTAAATTGCATTAATGACTCAATTTAGGAAGCCCTTTCACTGCCCAGCCCTACTCCCCGACAGGCACACGTTCCCCCACCCTGTGCTTTAGCCCTGGGACCTGTTTCAGCCAAGAGGATGTGAGCAGATGTAACGTGAGCAGAAATTTGAAAAACTCTGGCTCGATCTGGCTGACATCTCTGGCACCACTGCCATCCCCACGAGAACGTGTTCACTCACCACGGGAGATCAGAGACAGGTAGGGGACCCCTGCAGCCCAAACTAGACCAGCCAGACTCCAGACAACCCTCAGATTGATGACTAAAAGATGATTTTTGTCTTAAGCCACTGAGTTTGGGGTTGGTTTTCTTTTCTTTTTTGTAATAAATTTATTTATTTTCTTGGCTGCATTGGGTCTTCGTTACTGCATGTGGGCTTTCTGTAGTTGCGGCAAGCAGGGGCTACTCTTCGTTGCAGTGCGTGGGCCTCTCATTGCAGTGGCTTCTCTTGTTGCGGAGCACAGGCTCTAGGTGCATGGGATTCAGTAACTGGCTCGTGGGCTCTAGAGTGCAGGCTTCAGTAGTTGTGGCTCGCGGGCTCAGCAGTTGTGGCTCGTGGGCTCTAGAACGCAGGCTCAGTAGTTGTGGCACACGGGCTCAGTAGTTGTGGCTTGTGGGCTCTAGAGTGCAGGCTCAGTAGTTGTGGCTCACGGGCTCTAGAGCACAGGCTCAGTAGTTGTGGCGCATGGGTTTAGTTGCTCTGCGGCATGTGGGATCTTCCTGGACGAGGGCTCGAACCCGGGTCCCCTGCACTGGCAGGCGGATTCTCAACCACTGTGCCACCAGGGAAGCCCTAGGGCTGGTTTTCTATGAAACATTTTTCTTGTGGTGTTGGCTAAATGGCACACAAGGTATTTAATTTCCTACTATTTTGTCACAGTTAAAAAGATGAATTAACCACCATTACCAAGAAAAATGTTGGACACGTTAGTTTTATACTAAGGTCTAATATAGCACATGATGTAGCGTCCACTCTGGTGCTGAGTTAATTATCTCGATTTTACTGATGAGGAAACCGAGACTCAGGAGGCTGCCACTCTTTCCAAAGCTAGAACGAGGATGAGATGGAATCACGACCAAGGCCTTTGGCAACATGTTGTTTGTCTCTGGTACTGAAGGTGATTTGCCAGCATTCAGGATTCTTGCCAGCCAAATGGTCCATCATAAACAAAGCCAAATGGTCCATCATAAACAACATCATAAAACGTGTAACTGTAATAAATCGGTTTGAGCGTTAGTCACACCCCTTAGGGCTCACGCGCCTAAATGGGCTCATACCTGGGATTATGACATAACCAGTCATTAAGTGCGCATGGTTTCCACTGTGATGATGGACATGGGGCTTTAGAAGAGTCACCAGGGTGTCCTGTCAACACTCCACACACACCCCCTCCCGGCTGGGCCACCTTCGGGTGAAGCACTTGGGAGAAGAGGATGCTCACTGCCGATGCTCTCAGCAGGCTACCTGCACCAGGCCCGTCCTCCGGACCAGGGCCTTTGAGTTCAGGGATCCAGGGGCCCGTGGAGACTTTACAGTGGGGGGTCTCTGCCTGTGACCCCCTCACCTTGTATGTGGCATTATATTTGGGATAAATTACATATTTAGATGGAGAATGCAGACAGGGAAGTGGACCATGCTTTGCCTGATACACAATAGACAAGAACCCCCAAAATAATTTCCCAGGTACTATAATATGAAGATAAAAAAACCTCTCTTGTGCTTCCAAGGAATTTATCCTTATAGACAAAGTTTTATTTCAAACTCCTGTGAATTTAAGAGAGTCAAAAATCGCTCAAATACCACAGTGGATCTTTGAACTACACCTGTTCTACCAGCTCCGAACATCAAACAGAAGCGTATCTCCACAGGAGGCCTGCAATGGAATCTACAATTAACCTACTTACAAGATCATTAATATCATGCTAGGGTGAAATATTTGAGCACAGTATAGCTATCTTTTTTTAAGTTTCTAAAATCTTGCTGTTGATACAGAAAGAGAAGTAACTGAAATTCAATTAGCCTCTACTTTTAGAAGTCTTTTAATTATCAGGTTGAAAACATGCGCTGATTGAATCCTGTTCATTAGGGGCATGAATTTTCAGGACTCTCCTAAATTTAACAGGCACATAAAAAACCTTCAGGAAGTACCATTCACAAATGGAAAATAACTAGGCAATATAAGTAGGCAACGTATAACTGCAGCAATTTTAACACCGACACTGTGCCCACTCACCCTTCAGTTCTGGGATACCACTTGGTCCCATCACCTACACTGTCACAGGTTCTGGCTCTCAAGATCGGCTGTCTAGTCTGACAGAAATGGGTGACCAGTCACTGCAGGCAACGCTGCTTCACACGTGGCCTGAGCCTTCGTGGATACAGACCACGAAGCGAAACATTTTCCATCTGACTCACAGCTTCTTTCCTTCACCAAGTTTCTCTTTCAAACAGAATCTCATACAATACTATTTCCAAAATATCTAAGGAAACCCTAGGAATCAATTTTTAAAAGACAAGCAACCCAGCTGAAGAAGGTGAGCAAAAGATTGGACCAGGTGCTTCACAGAAGAGTTTATCAAAACTCTGCAGTAAGAAAATATAGAGAAGAAAGTCATCACTAGTCATCAGGAGATGCAGATGAAAACCACAAGTGCATTCCACTGCCCTCTCACCCAAAAAGAAATATCTGGAAAGGACGGGAGCAACTAAACTTCTCATGCAATATAGGTTAATGCAATCATGTGAAAAACCTCCTTAATAGCTTGTAATAAAGCTGGGTATAACGTGTACCCCCTACCACCCAGCGATGGGTTTATATGACCGGATTAGGCCTGATCTCCCTATCTCAAGATCAGATGATTAGAATGCTAATTAAATCTGCAAAGCCCCCTTTACCCTGGGACATCATCATCTCATGGGGACAACACCAGGGTTCGAAGGTATGGGGGCCGATGGGCTGCCTATTACAGGGTTTTAGAAATAAAGAACTGAACGACTGGACAGTGACGCGCGTAGGCTGGAGAGTTTACAAGACTTAAAACTCTAGGTGCTATGCAGTTGTGGCAGTGGTCAGTTATCAGTTAACTTTAAACTTGATTACCTGCAGTGTTAAATAAACGGAATGAGATTTCAAAGTTAAACAATAAAAGCAGTAAAAAAGAGGGAAAAGAAAACCAAACAAAAATCAAGTCTACCTTTTAAAAGGTAAAAAGAGAGCAAAATAATGAGGGCATTTGTAAAGCACAAAATAAGATTTTAGAAATAGGTCACAATTGCCGACTCACCAATTAAAAGAAACTGTCGGGTGAATAAAAAGAACAATGCAGATATATATTATTTTCAAGAGATAAGCCTAAGACCTAAGGATACAGAAAATTTGAAAGTAAAAGACAGAAAAAGAAATTTCAGGCCAAAGTAAAATCCTCTTTTGGGATAATGATAAAAGCCTTCATTCACCAGGACCAGGCAGCTATTATAAATGTATATATACTAACAACATAACTTCATATTTTACAAAGGAAGAAAAGTGTTAAATCAAGGGAGAAACTGACAGATCTAACAGTAAAAGACTTCAAGACAACTTTCTTAGTAAGTGATAATTAAAACACATAAAAAGTAATAAATATAAGGCTTGACGTGAGAAGCAGATCCCTGAATCAAATAATTTTGAAACTATACACTGTTCTCGAGAACACATGTATACACATTGCACAAGTACAGGGTCATAAAGCAAGGTGAAATGAATATCAAAAAGTCAAAGTAAGATATATTTTATGCAATTAAGATATCAAATCATGATTTAAAATGTCATTAATCTGCAAAGTTGAAAACATACCTTTGCATAAATCAAAAGTTGAATATATGACAGTAGAAATGAATATGAATATCAATCTCAAATATTCTCAGAAATTTCTGCAAATTTCAGAAAATTACAGACTGTGGGGTATCATTTTTATGAAACTCAGACCCAAGAACACGAAATGACATACTGTGTAAAAAGCATAAAGCTGTAAAACCAGAGGAAAGATAACCACAATGTACAGAAGAGTGGTTTCCTCTGTGGAGGAAGCAGGGTCAGTGGTGTGGGGAGTTTTACAGTTGGCCGTAACCTCAAGAATGTTTTATTATGATGTTTCTTTCACAACTTAAACATTCATGTTAAATATTTCTGTATTAAATAATAAAGTTAAAATGACCAAAAATAGGGCTTCCCTGGTGGCACCGTGGTGAAGAATCCACCTGCCAATGCAGGGGACACGGGTTCGAGCCCTGGTCCGGGAAGATCCCACATGCCGCGGAGCAACTAAGCCCGTGCGCCACAACTATTGAGCCCACGTGCCACAGCTACTGAATCCCGCGCACCTAGAGCCCGTGCTCCGCAACAAGAGAAGCCACCGCAACGAGAAGCCCGCGCACCACAACGAAGAGTAGCCCCCGCTGGCCACACCTACAGAAAGCCTGCACGCAGCAGCGAAGACCCAATGCAGCCAAAAATGAATAAATTTAAAAAATAAATAAAACTTTTTTAAAAATGACCAAAAATATAAGAATTACTATTATTACCCAACAGAAATCATGAAGTTAAATAGATATTGCCACATGTGCTTTTAACAGAATTTGAAAAGCAAAAACGCGCCACAGAAACAGATGATGACATGAGCTGCTTCAGAGCACTGTGCTCTGAGGGGTTCCCCTCCTGCGGAAACAGACCCCAGTCCTTCCGTGGCCCGTGTGAACAAGTGACAGGGAGTTTTCCATCTCATGACCTTGCTGCTCAGAAGAAAATGGACAGTGCCACACCCCCTGGTTATTCCAGGTCCTGGGGTTCCCATCCATACCTCCCAGTGGGGCGTGGGCTCTGTCAGGGAATCTAATGCATTTCCCCTGGGATTCCTGGTCTTTTCCTGGCCCCTGAAAGCTTCCTGCTTGCACCGCACCTCAGAGCAACGTCAGGGCACACGGGATCTTTCATGCTCAGGTGACTAAGCTCCATTTGTTGTTTGGCTTGTGTTTGCTTCCTGGAATGATGCCAGGTGTTGTTTTCTTCCCGTCTGTGGCTTTCTTGGGAGCGCCGTGTGGCTTGTATCAGAGCAGCTGACCCGACCCCCTGCGTCCTGGGGGTCCTTTCTCCGCCCGCCCCCGGTTCTGGCAGAGTCATCAGCATGGAGGTGGGGGACACTCACAAGTGGTCCCCCGAGATCAAAGTCACCCCAGCACGAAGCAGGGTTCCCTCCTACACGGGGATCTGTCGGGCACTTGATTAAAATGCTCTCTTGAAAGGAGGAGAAAGGAAAACGGGTTTGGGTGAAGCACAGACACACACACACGTAGGCTCACAGTCACACAGAAAAGTTTCCTAAGACACACACGTATTCGTTTCCTATTTTTGTGCGACAAATCACCACAATTTTAGTGGTTTAAGACGACGTGCATTTACTGCCTCACAGTTTCTGTCCGAGTCCAGGCCAGGGCCTCGCAAGGCTGTGTTTCCATCTGGAGGCCCAGCTGGGGGACCCAGTTCCGTGCTCACTTACACCGTTGCTGTAATTCACATCCTCACAGCTGACAGGTGAGGGCCTCGGCCTTCAGGTCTTAGGGGTCACCCTCAGGCATCTGCCGCGTGGCCTCCCTGTGGGCACTCCCCAGCACGGCCTTGCAGCTTCAAGGCCAGCAGCAGTCTCTTGGCCGAGATGGAATTTCACGTTATCACAGGAGTGACCTCCCCAGATCTCTGTCCTGTAACATAACTAATCACCAAGTGACTTCTCATCCCCTTGCTGAACTCCACTGGTAAGAGGAAGTCTCAGGTTTCACTGTACTCAAGGTATGGATTACACACCGGGGCGGGGGGGGGGGGGGGGGGGGTTGCGGGGGGTGGGTGGATTATACACCAGGAGGATGGATCCTGTGGGGAGACTTGCCCTAGGATCTGTCTGCCACTCCACAGATATTTAGTAAAATACTGCCTAACACCTAGGACGTATGCTATGTGTTTAAAAAAAATTAAAAAAAAAAAAAGGATGACCCATTCTAAGTCGTCTAAGTGCAAATCAGAAAAGTGCTATTCTACTGAAATCACAATACGTGACATTATTGCGCTTCCTTAAATTGCTGATTTCTCCCTTTATCTCCTTTGGAAGAATGTGACTATGATTTTTGTTATTTTCTTCACCCCACAAAAGGTTAATTATAGCAAATGCTTTATGTATCTTATTTAAAACACAGCCTTCACAAACTCATATGCTTGAAGGTATATACCGAATTTTAAGTATCCCACTTTTATAAAATATTGAAAGAGCATTTCCAATAAATAAAATCTAATGAATAGACAATAATACTCCAGATGCTTCGGCCCTCTTCTGACTCTTTCAACATCCCTGGAGGTGTTCCATTGTGCGTCTGCTAAGATCTCATTTCCAAAAAGGTGGCCCCAGGGCTCACCCAGACGTGAATCTGCCGCGTGCATCACGGGTCCAGGGGACCTTTACATCTTCCTCGTCCTTCTTACGTGGTCCAGGTCTCCGTAACAGTCCTGATCCGAGTGTGATTCTATTGTCGACACAAAGACCACTGGACGATGCTGAATGTGCCTCTATTTTCTATATGAGTCTCGGAGGGAGCGTGTTTGCCTCCCGGGCAAGCTGTGGCAATGCCAAGGTCAGGACTGACCCCTGCCCGTAAATGAGCGTTTCAGAAACGATACGTGTGCTCGGTAGATGTGATTTGTGGCTCAGACGCTAATTCCAGGGGTTTCACAGATAAACGGTTTGTTAAAGCAGACTTTCTGCGGAGAAGAGTCGCTCTGTTGAAGCACCTCCTTTCACCGTGAGGTCACTCCGCTGTCTCGTTTCCTCCGTTGAAGCCTGTTTCTTCACCCCGCTCAAATCCCGGAAAAGAAGGCTGTGAGCGAATATTAGAGCACCAGTGTAGGCAGAGGGGTAACTTTGTTCCACTTGTTGCTGGTTTCGAGTATGTCCCCTGGGAATAATAGTCAGGCTTCTTTGTGGGGTAGCTGCGAGGATTAAAGAAGTGTCGCTACATAGAAAGAGGCGAGAAGCCTGTTATAAAGTAAGCACTCAATAAATAGTAGCTACTATTGTGAATCATGAAGTTTGGAGGGCAAGTATTTTAAATATCACAACGTTCCAATTACAGAATCGTAAGGAAAAGAACTCAAGCGAAAAATACATTTAAGCTGGTAGACGTGTTCCGGCAACACAAAAGGCTTCCGTTCTACCCCCACGGCTCGATTTTGTTTTACTAGTTTCTCATGTGGATGACTAGTGGCAAAAACAACCCAGGATCATTTCAAGGAGGAAAATATGCCCCAGGCTGTGCTCACAAATGGTTGCAACAGGGTTTTGGTCAATACACTTGTCAGTGGAAAGTGAGCTTCCCTCAACGCCTGGCATGCTGTCGGATGAAAGCTCCCCCGTCCCGGACAGACGAAGTTCCTCTGTCTTTCCCGGGGCTGCTCAAGGTGACAAGGAAAGTGACTTCCAGCAGGTGCACTCAGATGCCCAGACAATGAGGGTCAGATTCAAGATCGAAGCAGTAAAAGAACGTTGTAGGAAAGTGAGGGCGGGCCTGGTACATGGACACAGCCTCTGAGGGATGGAGGAGAGAATAAAGCCACCCAAGTCCTATTCAATTGCCAGGGGTCTGGATTCTATTGTCCGTGGCAGAGCCCTGGGGCGCCGGCTCTCCCATCAAGGTGGTACATGATTTTGATGCCGGGCCACCGTGGGTCTCCAACTGCCAACCTACGGAGCAAACATTCAAAGGAGTTAAACTGCTGGGAGTAAAATCCTTCACTGCATCTGCCCACCATTTGTGTGTGTGTGTGTCTATCCGTGCAAACTTTGACTCCTGAGAGGCAGCTTCCAATGAGAAGACAAATGCTTTCACTTGAAAGGGAGTTCATTTCCTGTGTAGATTTTTATTATTATTTAAGCAGTACAAATTAAACTGAGGAGAAAAACACTCACATTTCTTTTATTGTGGGAATTACTGTGATTTTATGTACATGTGTGTATTTCCAAGCTTATTTGGTCCTTTAGTATCTCTTCTCTTCACCACTAAAGGTCTTTTTTTGGAGGCAGGGGGCGGGGGGAATCCAAACTGTGTACAGGAGGCATCATATTCATTTCTAAAAGCTGACTTTCTGAAAAATTCCATAAACCATTTCTACAGATGGTATCACGTGGAGGTCCACGACAGTGCCTCTCTCGTGTCATAATGCCTGATATCACATTGCTCCAGAGGAGAAACCGTAGTCCCAGGTTGATGGGAGACTGCACTCCAGCCCAGCTTTACTACACAGATCTGCTTCTACAGTGACTGAAAGTCCCCAATGAGCCGCAGAGAGGAGCAAACTGTACAAGTAAAGGTGAACATCTCGTTAGTCCCTTGTTCAACCGCATCGACCTTGATCATGGATCTACTGTAAACATCTCCCTGTAGTGAAAACTCAGCTTGCAGCTGCTCTCATGTCTGTTTCAAGGAAGTGCTTCAGAACAGATACAGAGCATCCTAGAAACAGTGTGCATTGCCATCGTTTTCCTGACACACTGGCATTTGTTTCATCAATTACAGCTTCCGTGTTTATATGCTCGCTTTATACAATAAGGTACCCAAGAAGAATTTTCCTGCATGTGTTTAAGCACAAATGGAATGATCAAAGGAAATGATGCCTTACGACAGGACATGTTTAAATAATTAGAAAACACCGCAATAAAGCATATTATCACCAAATGCTTGACATATTTGCTCTTTGAATTCATTTTTTCACACATATGTTTTGTTAATTGAAAATAACAATGCAACTTGTACATTGTCCTACATAGTCTGCTTTTGTTTTCCCCTAGACTTTTTATTGCCTGGCTCTGTTCATATACTTAGAAGCTGAACAGGCTTTAAGACAATATTGATAATAAAACCACCTCAATGAATTCACTTTCTATGGTGTTCATGAGTCTCCTTTTTACATTTTAAACACCTTCCTGCCGTTCCTTCCTTCTCCAGTGTCCTGTCTATCACAATTCCGTTTGTCATGCTTAAGGCTTCACGTCATGTCTTTCATTTGAAACCTGTCATTGACAAAGCATAGCTCGGGTGCCATCTGCCTTATGTGACCAAACAGCTTCACTAAGGTATCACCTACCCCTGAACATTTATTATTTTCACCAGGTGACCTTGAAAATGTCCCAGGTGGCGTCTACATATTTCCACTAGCTATCCAAGTTGCGTAAATGAGTCTCCTCTTACGCTAAACCATCTCACACTAAACACAGGCGATAAATTGAATGAAAACACGCTGCACCCCAAACAGCTTCATTTTCCATCATATTCCCTAACCCTTTTGTGTGGGTAGGGTCTTGGGATGAGTCTGTCCAAAGGGCTGGCAGTAAAGCAGACAGGTGAAGCTTTGGGGCAGAGATATAAAGGCATCTCCCCGGCTATGTTGGCCCCGAAGTGGTTTCACTTTGAGATGGTGAAATCTCCACCATCCTGGAGCCCTGAGTGTCTGCTTGGAGTCAGGCCCCACCTGCCATATGGGCGTGAGTGAGAAAGAAATGGCTATTCTTTCAAACAAAATCAAAAAGGGTTATTAAGATTAACAAATACACTTTCCGTTAGTAATTCTGTTTCTTTGCATATATCTTTGGTAGGCATGTGGAGTGTGTATATATATGTAGGTGTATGTGTTTGTGTGTGTGTGTGATCTGGTAAGTAGGAGCTATTACTTCTTGTACAGAAGAAGTTTGGTGTTTTAGCTTTATAACTTTATTCCTGAACTGAAGCAAAGGTCCTTTACTGCCATAAACAATATCAATAAAGAAAAAATAATAGAAGATTATTGCATTTAAATTCCAACTTTTTTCATTCAATAAACATTTATCAAGTGACCATCAGCAATGCACTGTCTAGAATACAGAGAGATACAGAAAGAACGAGAGAGAGGATAGTCTCCAGCTATAAGAACATATATCAAATACAAAATATATAAGCTACCACATAGAAATAAACGTCTCTCATAATCACGGTGAAACTGTAACCATAGAAGCCACACTTCTTAATAGCTTTCTTCTCTAGACTAATTTAATAAGAATATTTTCCACTAATTCTGTCTACACATGGAAATGGAGATGGAAACAGTAAGAAGCAACAGAAGTAATCATGTTATATTAGAGAATTATTTTCTAGTTCTGACATGAGGCCCCAAATTCACTCCTATTTCCAACTGTACCAAAAGTTATAATCGTGAAAAACCCCTATTAAATGGCACATAAAAGTGGGATAAAGTTATAATTTGTTGGAGGAAAAAGCACCACTGCGAAGATAACCATGTGTGTGAAATTTTCCATTTTGACCAACCATCATTTGTACAGAGGACACACTGAATCATTTCTCCCTCAATTGTGAACCCCAAAACATTAACTTTGGGAAGCTGGGTACAGATAGACATAGACATCTACAGTAAATGTTGGTAATATTGCAAACTGGCCAGTTTCTTAAACAGTCACAGGAATACACTACAAGGGACTATATTTAGTTGTCTTTTTCAGTAATTATGTAATCACAGTATTTTAAAAATAGTCTCCTAGATGAATGTGATATTAAGCATACGGATAAATGTAGAGGCTTATAATTTATTCCTCCATATTTAATATTAACTAAAGGTCTATATCCCCCTTCCTCTTCCTGTAAAAGTATTATAATGCCAAATACTTCACGGGGAGTTTTAAAAGGTTGCTTGGAATAAATGAAAAATAATAGTAAATCAAAGGATTTAGAGTTTGATATTTTAGAGGAAATATTTCTCCAAAGGACTGAAGTATTCTTGAGTGGGCATTACGCTTCTAAAAAATATGAAATGGGACTTTCTGATTTATGTAAATATTTGGGAAATACATAATTTGGAATAAATATAAATCATAATTTGTCTAAATCATAATTTAGACAAATCTGGAAAAATCAATATATTTACTATTTATATTTCTACTTTTTAAAGCTAAAATATGAGATTCCCGTTCTACGTGTTTTTTTTTTTTTTTTTTTTGCAGTACGCGGGCCTCTCACTGTTGCGGCCTCTCCCATTGCGGGGCACAGGCTCCGGACGCGCAGGCTCAGCGGCCATGGCTCACGGGCCCAGCCGCTCCGCGGCATGTGGGATCCTCCCAAACCGGGGCACGAACCCGCGTCCCCTGCGTCGGCAGGTGGACCCCCCAACCACTGCGCCACCAGGGAAGACCCCATTCTATCTTTAAGAAAACTAACTTGACCACGTAAACTGGGACGTATCGGAAAAGGAAAGCTATGGGTGGAGGATTAAACTATTCTAGGAAACAGACTCAGTCAGGGTGTGAGAAGACTCGATGGAGGGAGCACGACAGGCGCAAAGAAGAGGACTGAGTATCGACTGGGCCCGGGAATGGATCCAGAAGAGGAAGCGAAGGAAATGATACAGCTGAGGTTGCTGATAATTGAGGGAGTAGAGGAAAACAGAAGTATTGAGTTTTTTAAAAGGAGATACAAAGGAAAAACTCGCTTATGGTAAAGATTTTAAAAAATGCTTTTTAAATGAAAAATGACAAGTAAATTCCTCAGGTTGAAATAGTCAGCAGGCCTTGAGAAATGTGGGACTAGAAGTTAGGATTCACTGCTAGAGGTGTGATATCCAGAGAGGGGAGGGTTAATGACCAGAGATGGTGAGATTTTCCCAAAGATACTGGGGGGGGGAGGGGAGAGGAAGGGGGAGGATGGGGGAGGGGAGAGGGGAGGGTATGGCGGTGCTTACATTATGCCCTGAAAACAGGGTGAGAGAAGGGACCCAAAACAGAAAAGGGTCCAGGAAGATCCTTAGAAGTAGGGCGCAAATATGGGGCCATTTTGACAAGGCAGAGGAAGACCTGTCAATACAGGGGGTGAAGCTGAATGAAGAAGGTCAAAATAAGACTGACAAAAGGATCTAAAAACTAGGAAAATATTTACAGCTTTTAAAAATGCAGTTTGGGGAGAAGGGCTAAGATTAAAAACGAAAAGGCAAGGTGTCAGGAGTGAATAAAAGACAAGTGATATAGAGTATAGAGAATCTTTTTGAGAAATTTCATAATAAAGAGAAGGAAATAATTAGAAAAGTATCTATACAACTCAGTAGAATTATAGGAAAACTTCA
The DNA here is from genome assembly GCF_963455315.2 of Globicephala melas. Classification (NCBI taxonomy): domain Eukaryota; kingdom Metazoa; phylum Chordata; class Mammalia; order Artiodactyla; family Delphinidae; genus Globicephala; species Globicephala melas. The sequence goes on along the minus strand of NC_083319.1, from coordinate 114,105,143 downwards.
TTTTTGGAAGAAGTTTTACATATTTTTACAGACAGAAATAAAAGATTAAAAGTATCAGTAATTGATGGCATAAGATCCAGGGGAACCCCCAAATTAACCTTCCCCTGGAGGACAGGCTAGAATGGTTTGCTGTGTATTGCCTGACTCTCCATCGTGAAACACTGGAATAACTCAGAAAGTAACTGGTAGAAAGCAAGGACTAAAGACTTTGCATTTAGTCCTATCATTGAGAATTTAAATATACAAACAAGCTGTGACTCCAGATAATTAATACCCTCCATTAAACATTTCTCTTCAAACAAAGAATAAATTATATCAGCATTTCTACTCAACTTTCATATAGGAACCTTCTAGGAAAACCAGGGCTGAAGAAAATACAATTTCGCTGATGTCGCACGTTGTTATCTTTAAAGACAATGGTTGAGAAACAACCGTGTCCCTCCTGTCACAGCCACCTCCACACTGAAAGGAGCTTTCAAACACGACACTGAAATCCCTAGATTGAGTTTTTACTAAATTGGTAAGAAGTGATGATTGTCTGAGGTTAACTGGCGATTACCACGGGCTGTAAACTTACTCAGCAAATCATCAAAAGCATGCAGTTGCCTTGAGGATCGATCATTATTGTCTGGACATTGAAAATTCGTTTCTAGGTTAATGATCTTCGATATTTTTTAAAGCCTGAGAAGAAGAGGCAGTGACGGTTAGGGAAAATACTTAGCAGATGGGCAACATCTACCCCTGACCCAGAAGCGGAGATGCCAACCACACACAATGCCTGCAGCGGACACAGCAGCTCACTGGCCCTGGTTTTACCTCGCAGAGGAAAGCTGAGGGACAGGAAACGAGGGGACCACTGGCTTGAGGGGCTGACCCCATGGGAAATAAGAACAGCGAGAGGAGAAAACGCAGCAGAGACCCAGAGGGACTTCATACTTCGGTTCTGATTTCCTACTGGTGGAAGCACCTACTAGGTCATTTTTTTCCAATGCAGTTAAAGCGCTGATAAATTAATTCTGCATTTGCGCACCAGTAAAGTACATGTGAAAAGGACAAACTTTATCCTGGAGCACGCTTGGTACCAGAAAATAGAAACTTATCTTTCCTAGATAGTAAAAAGAGCAAGATAAAGGAGGTTCTGTATCACCTAAGGTGCTGCAAAGCACGTTTAAAATAAGTTTCTCAACTGAACTGTTTTCCCTAAAAGAAATCCATGTCTTGAGCTTCAACTAACCATCACTGAGTGATGATAACCTAGTACGAAAGTATTTTTTTAATTTTTATTACCGCCTGAGTAATTAGTTGTTACTTTTTAAGGTAATAATAAGGTAATATCTTACAATGTATGTTGAGGAGGGGGTTCCAGTGCATTATAAGTTAGTGGCAAGCAAATTATGTTTACTATTGCACGATCCAAAATATTCTGAAGTATCTCATAAGTACAAATATTTCTTTATCCAAGGCAACCAAATTATCAGATATATTTCTAGAGGCTGAGTTCATGTAACTGAACAGAAGAAACTAATTATAATTTTCTGCTTACATGAAATATGTAAAATAATCAGCTAGAAATTTGAGATTAGATATCCACTTTAGTACTGGAATTATTTAATGTAATAAACTGAATGGAGGACAAAAGAGAAAATCCCTCTCCAGTTCAATTAGACGTTTCAGGTTGCTTTCTATGACCAAAATATCATTACGCACCATGTGAAGTGTATAGAAATAAGTCAACTGCTGTAACCTGCCGAACAAGGACTCACTTCTGTGCTAGAGAGACATGGGTACATCAAGAAAGGCAGTGAAAAATATGATTAAGAGAACGAGCTCTGACCCATGCTTCCTGGGTTCAAACACGGGCACAAAGCAGGTTCCAATGAATGTTCCTTGAATGAATGAATTACCTGAACTGTTGGAACAGAAAGGAGCATATGTAACAGTTACTGGCTAGTACGTAGACATCAGTAAATATATATAATTTTGACATAAAGTTTGATTCACTGTTTTACCTGAGACATCTTGAGTCTGCCCCCTTTAACCAGTAGGTCCTTTTTTCCAACATCTTATACAACACCAAAGAGTTCAATTTCCTCTTATTTGCTTCTCACTGACCTTTCTTTTACACTTTTCATCCTTGAGAGATGAGGAAAGATAATGAAAGCGAGACCAATGACCTTGTATTTAAGCATATGCTACAGAGTGGTATGAGGAATAGAAGAAAAAGAAATGAGCTTAACCTTAAAAAGATGAAATCATCCCAGAATCTAGGGAGGACACTTTTGCGTGGACCCATCGATCAATCCTGGAAGTAATAAAAGTCTGCAGGCTGTGGGGTCAGAGCGAGACTGGGAAGATTTGAGCAAATAAACTGTTACTCATGAGAGTTATTTGCAGAGCAGATTTCCACTTCGGTCTGTAAACTACATTTTAGAAGTACCGGATGGTGTCCTATTTCGTGTTATCAAGTCTTTCTCGTTCCATTGATGCCGTTATTTTGTTGATTATTTTTTAGTTACTTCTATGTGATGTTCACCAAAATAGATATGGAAACTGCTAGAGTGTTGTCTTCTCAATTTACACCGATGGCATGCAAACATTTTACTATTAATGTTTATTTTTTACCCAAGATTTACCCTGGCTCCTGGGGATAATTAACAAATACGTTTTACCTCATCAGGATAAGGATCATTTACCAGCATGAAATGTCAAAAAAATCTATAATGTTCCAGAAAGAGGGAAAAGAGAAGAGAACTCTTCAGCACCAGTAATCAGACCATCACACATCTGGCAGCCAGGTAAACACCCTTCCACGGGGAGGGGCAGCATTGATGAACTACCTTCACTGAGCAGAGACTTTGTGTCTGTCATTCCACCGAGTAATTTCATGGATTATCCATTTTAAACACGACAACAGCCCTGTGAGGAAATTTGTATCAAATTTCCCATTTAAAGGAGAAAATATTTGCAAATGACACAAGGGATTAATCTCGAAAATATACAAACAGCTCATACAACTCAACAACAACAAAAATAAACAAACAACCCAGTTGAAAAATGGGCAGAAGACCTTAATAGACATTTCTCCAAAGAAGAGACACAGATGGCCAGCAGGCACATGAAAAGATGCTCAACATCGGTAATTATTAGAGAAATGTAAGTCAAAACCACAATGAGGTGTCACCTCACACCAGTCAAAATGGCCATTATCAAAAAATCCACAAACAATAAGTGCTAGAGAGGGTGTGGAGAAAAGGGAACCCTCCTACACTGTTGGTGGGAATGTAAGTTGGTGAAGCCACTATGGAAAACAGCATGGAGGTTCCTTAAAAAGTAAAAATAGAATTACCAGATGATCCAGCAATCCCACTCCTGGGCATATACCCGGACAAAACTATAATTCAAAAAGACACACGCACCCCAATGTTCACTGCAGCACTATTTACAATAGCCAAAACATGGAAACAACCTAAGTGTCTATCAACAGAAGAATGGATAAAGAAGATGTGGACATATATATAATGGAATACTACTCAGCCATAAAATAGAATGAAATAATGCCATTTGCAGCAACAAGGATGCAGCTAGAGAATATCATACTAAGTGAAGTCAGAAAGAGAAAGACAAATACCATATGATATCACTCATATGTGGAGTCTAAAATATGACACAAATGAACCTATCTACAAGACAGAAACAGACATAGAGATCAGACTTATCGTTCCGGGGGTGGGGGTGGAGAGAGGGATGGAGTGGGAGTTTGGGGTTGGTAGATGCAAACTATTATATTTAGAACAGATATAAACAACAAGGTCCTACTGTAGAGCATAGGGAACTATATTGATTATCCTGGGATAAACCGTAATGGAAAAGAATATTAAAAAAAAGAATGTACATATATGTATAACTGAGTCACTTTGTTGTACAGCAGAAATTAACACATTGTAAATCAACTATACCCCAATAAAGAAAAATTTCCCATTTTACATCTGAAGAATCAGAGGTTCTGACATGGTAATTGATTTGCTGAAGGTCTCACATTCTGCAAGTAACAAAGACTAATATGTTATTAAAAATAAAAATAAAAGCAATAACAATGGCAATGCTGTTAGTAGTTGCAGGAATGTCCCCAATTTAGAGTTTTCTATGAGACCAGGATGTGCCACGTCTTCACACACATCGTCTATTTAATCCTAAAATGATGGTGGGAAACAGTGATTTAAATAAATAAAGCATTAGATACATAAGCAGGGACTTACTGTGATCCCTGGAGCTGATAACTAATGGCAAATACTTCCATATATGGGCCACCTGGATTGATCTTCCCCTCAAAAATGGTTCTCAAATGAATATTGGGAGAAACTAGTCTGCATCATCCAGTATAGTTAGAAAAACATGGTCAGTAAAGCCAGGCAGAGTGGTTGAAAATCCCAGATATACCAATTACCAATTTTTAAATTCTGGGGAAATAAGTTAAATTTTCAGAACCAATTTCACACCTTTTTGAAACATAGACATTATCTCTTAAATTCTCAGTCATTTATTTAGGTTAAATAACTAAATTTGTAATATATCCTGATATAGCACCTGTGATACACAATAGTAAATGGTAGCCTTTAATGTCACCAAGCTGCCTGAAACAGCAAAGGCATTCATCTCTCTGGGTTCCCATATGGAGGGGAGGGGAAAGAGTGAGTACAAAACACTAAATATACTTCCTTTGAAAGCAAGGTCAGAATCGTTCACTGAAGCCAAATGTATATGAGTATATAGATTATGCCCAGTTAAAAAAATTAAGTAAATGCAGGGTATTAAAAGCTTTTAATTATATTTAATTATTTAAAACCTCACACACCTCACACCAGTCAGAATGGCCATCATCAAAAAATCTACAAACAATAAATCCTGGAAGAGGGTATGGAGAAAAGGGAACCCTCCTACAGTGTTGGTGGGAATGTAAACTGGTGCAGCCACTATGGAGAACACTATGAAGGTGCCTTAAAAAACTAACAATAGAGCTACCATGTGATCCAGCAATCCCACTGCTGGGCAAATATCCAGAGAAAGCAATAATTTGAAAATATACATGCACCCCAGTGTTCATTGCAGCACTATTCACAATAGCCAGGACATGGAAGCAACCTAAATGTCCACCAACAGAGGAATGGATAAGGAAGACGTGGTACATATATACAATGGAATATTACTCAGCCATAAGAAATGAAATAATGCCACTTGCAGCAACATGGATGGACCTAGAGATTATCATCCTGAGTGAAGTAAGTCAGACACAGAAAGACAAATATATGAAATCGCTTATATGTAGAATCTAAAAAGAAAGGATACAAATGAACTTATTACAAAACAGAAGTAGAGTCATGGATGTAGAAAACAAACTTATGGTTACCACGGGATAAGGGTGGGAGGGAGAAACTGGGAGATTGGGACTGACATATACACACTACTACATATAAAATAGATAGCTAATAAGGACCTACTGTATAACACAGGGAACTCTACTCAATACTCTGTAATGACCTATACGGGAAAAGAATCTAAAATAGAGTGGATATATGTATATGTATAACTGATTCACTTTGCTGTACACCTGAAACTAACATGACATTGTAAATCAACTATACTCCAATAAAAAATTTTTTTATTTTTTTTAATTAAAAAAATAAATGGCTGTAAAATTATAAACCAATTTAAAAATCATTCTATTTTCATTGTTCCTTCCCTATTGCTATTCCAATGATAAGTGTCATGCCCAGAAGGTTGAAAATAAATAACTTGGTTTTTATTAATAAAGGAAAAAAACTCACAGATTAAGACAATGACAAAACAAGTCACATACTTGCAGAAAATACTGGCAAAGCACATAGCTGATAAAGGACTTGTATCCAATATATTAAAAAAAAACACTTAAAACTTAACAATAATAAAACAAACACAATTAAAAAGTGGGCAATGACTATGGAGAACAATATGGAAGTTCTTTAAAAAACTAAAAATAGAGCTCCCATATGATCCAGCGATCCCACTCCTGGGCATATATCTGAAAAAAACCTTAATTCAAAAAGATACATACATGCCCAAGGTTCACTGCAGCACTATTTACAATAGCCCAGACATGGAAGCAACCGAAGTGTCCATCAAAAGAGGAATGGATAAAGAAGATGTGGTACATATATACCATGGAATACTACTCAGCCATAAAAAAGAATGAAATAATGCCATTTGCAGCAACAAGGATGCAACTAGAGATTAGCATACTAAGTGAAGTCAGAAAGAGAAAGACAAACACCATATGATGTCACTTATATGTGGAATCTAAAATATGACACAAATGAACTCATTTACAAAACAGGAACAGACTTACAGATGTAGAAGACAAACTTATGGTTACCTAAGGGGAAAGAGAGGGGGAGAGATAAATTAGGAGGTTGAGATTAACATATACACACTACTATATATAAAATAAATAATAATTTCCTACTGTATAGCACAGTAAACTATATTCACTCTCTGGTAATAACCTACAATAGAAAAGAATCTGATATATATATATATATATATATATATATATATCTGAATCACTGTGCTGTACACCTGAAACTAACACAACATTGTACATCAACTATACTTCACTTTTTAAAAACTGGGCAGTGATATGAACAGACACCTCACTAAAGAAGATATACAGATAGAAATAAGCATTTGAAAAGATGCTTCACATTGTATGTTATTAGATAATTGCAAATTAAAATGAGATACCACTGCACACCTATTAGAATGGCTAAAATCCAAAACACTGACAACACGAAATGCTGGAGAGGATGTGGAGCAACAGGAACTCTCATTCAGTGCTGGTGGGAACGCACAATGGTCCACTCACTTCGGAAGACAGTTTGGCAGTATCTCACAAAGTTAAACATAGTCTTACATGCAATCTGGCCATTGTTGTCCTAAGTATTTACCCAAATGAGCTGAAAACTTATTTTCATACAAAACCTACACACCAATGTTTATAGCAGCTATATTGATAATTTATTCATGATTCAGGCAGAAACTGGAAGCAACCGAGGTGTCCTTCAATAGGTGAAAAGAGAAACAAATTGTGTTCAGACAATGGAATAGTACTCAGAGATAAAAAGGAATGAGCTGTCAACCCCCACCCCTCCAAAACAGGGGCTACTCTTCATTGCGGTGCACGGGCTTCTCGTTGCGGTGGCTTCTCTTGTTGTGGAGCACGGGCTCTAGGCACGCGGGCTCAGTAGTTGTGGCTCATGAGCTCTAGAGCACAGGCTCAGTAGCTGTGGCACACGGGCTTAGTTGCTCTGTGGCATGTGGGATCTTCCTGGACCAGGGCTCGAACCCATGTCCCCTGCATTGGCAGGCAGATTCTTAACCACTGCGCCACCAGGGAAGTCCCTACAATATAAATGGTATTTTAAATCTCGGGGAAAGGACCTGGGAGGGCCCCGGTGCCATGGTCCCCTCAGAGATCAAAGGTGCATCAGTATATTAAACACTGGGAAGACCTGAACGGAAGAAACATGTTTGAGTCCCACGTTCCCTAGCTCTTTACTATTGAACTCCACTTTCTACCAATAATATCTATCGCCAAGCTGCACGGTACACTTTAGGAGCGGCTGGACTGGACGTTTTAAGGTCCCCTTAAACTGCCTTCCAAAGAGTGTCTCCCCTGTGTGCATCTAAACCCACTCAAGCGAAGGAAAATTATCACCCGGGCTCTCCGCTTCCCAGACTACGCTCACGACACAACCTGCAGCGGTCTTCCTCACCACCCCTCCTTTGAAAGAAGGACTGAAATCAGCATCGACCCTCATGTGCTGAATGAGAACGTCACCTTCTAGCTTCATTGACCGGTTTCTCCTCCAAGGCTCTATCCCTTTGTTTCCCCTGATTTTCCTCCCAACTCTGGGGCAGCTCCTTCTCCGCATGCTTCACCAACACTCCTGTATTTAGCCTTTGACGGTTGAAAATACTCAGAGCTTTGTGAAAAGCTCCCTTATCTTCATCATCTCACTGTATCCTTTCACGTAAGTAATCTTGCACACGTTCATAGCTTTTCTTACAATAGCTCTGCCCACGGCATCCAAATACCCCCTCCAGGCACCTCAAACCCAATACGTGCAAAGAAATTCAAATGAACTTCACCTCCCTCTAAACGCGGTTCTTCTCCAGGAACTCCTCCTTCAGCAAATGCTCCCGCCGTTTCTCGAGTTGCGTAAGTGAAATCCAGCACACTGGGTCATGCCCCATACCTCCCCCCGTGGCCCTGTCCAGTGCTCTGTGCTTCTTACTCACCCTCCCACCCACTGCTCCTGTGAAGCCCCTCCCCTGTCACCCTAATCCCAGGGAACACCCCCATTTTTCTCTGGCTTTTACGTGGTAGCTTCCTAACAAGTCTTTAGGAATTCTAACCCCAACCTTCACACTTCACAGAGTAGTCTTTTAAAAACATACACTTGAACAAATAAACTCTCTCTTTAAAACATGCATCCTGTACTTTTTCTCAGACTTGCCAGTGACTCATTTATGATTATCTGATTAATGTTTCTTTTCACCATTACATTAGAATCCGTCCAAGAAGGGTACATATAGCATTTTATGTGTTTACCTCGCTTAAAGCAGAGTTGCCTGGCTCCCAGTATGGTTGCAGTTAATATCCAATGAATTAATTAATAAAAAATATACTCTTTAAATTCAGTACATATGTGTGTACCGATTAAGTTGAGAAATAAGACTGGTGTCAAAAGGGCCCACCAAAGTGTAGGCAAAGGGCAGAAGCTAAACTAGTAACCAGCCTCTCGATAAAGCTGGAAAGAGCTGGCCAACCACACAAGCATTAGAAAAAACGAAGAATCTAAGTAGGAAAATCGCAGGTATTTAAGTGCTAGAAGGTCAAACAGGCCTTCTTCCTTTTTTGCAAATATCTCTGGTAGCATAAGATATTTATAATAGCTGATAACGATTGAAGACTACAGTATTACTACAGGGGTGGTAATAATAGCATCGAACATGGAAGGCTGTTGCAAAGATTAAATCATCACAAGTAGAGCACTTAGAACACTGCCTGTCAAACAAAAAGCCTACGCTACAGAGGAGCGGCATTAGAAGGGTCCGCACGTAGCAGGGAGGCCACTACACTGCTTTCACTGCAACCTAAGGAAGCTAACTTTACTTACAAAACAAAAGGAGGGAGACGTTTGCATGAAGAAACATATTTGGCATGAATAAGGAAGTGCTTTTTAGATGTTTTCCTTTAACCAACCCATAATCCTGTGAGGTAGTCTAGCCATCCTCATTTTTCAGGTGAGGAAACTGAGAGTGAATCCAAAGATTAATTATTTTCCCCCAATTCAGGAAAGCAGTGAGCAGAGGAGCGCCACAAAATAGAAAATATATGTTTCTGCTCCAGAGCCCAGGTTTCCACCTTGGGAATGAGACCTCCGGTCTGAGTGGCCCCCTTCCCACTGGTGAGTTTCTTTGGCCACGTGACTGCAACCCACAGAGCGAACGCTCGGAGGATTTGCAGATCTGAGAACAGTTTATTTTCTCCAGGATTTCTGTTTCCTGATGAAGAAAATGGATGTTATGTTATCAGTACTTAAGCCAAAGGCATTCTCTTCTCATTATTAATGAGGCAACAAACTAGTCTTGGAGAGAGAAGAGGCCAGAATTGTTATCTCTCTTAGCATTTAACCTAAAGTCACGTTTTGCTCCTAGATTAAAAACAAAGACTCTAGGACCGGTCTACCTGCGCTCACGCCCCAGTTCTGTCATATCAGGCTGTGCGATACTGGATGTTTAAGATATAAATAGCAAGTTCTCATAAGTATTAGCAGGTATCAATGTTATATTTAGCATATGTCACGCTTTCCTGACAGCATGACCTTCTTAAAAGGGGCAGAATCTGGACGCTGGGGCCAAGCCAGTGGCTACCATCCAGGTTGCTTTGTAAAAGGTAAAAATAACTGGTTAAAAGCAGAAATCCATGTAAAAGGACATTTTCCTTTGGCAGATGTAACCCTTTTCATTCTCCCAGTCCCACCACATACTCCCCCCAAAGTGACACAAACTCCCCCCAAAAATGACACTTTATTGCTTAGCGCACATGCATCAGCTTATCTTTTCAAAATGCTTTGACCAAGTGAGTATCCATGCTTCCCTAAGATGTAACTCAATTTACATTTGGGAAAAAGTGAGAATTGTGGGATTGAATTCTGAAAACGATGCTCACCCTTCTGCTGATCAACTCACGTAACATTTAATTATATGCTAGTTAATATTTCAATGAACTGAAAAATACTTCCTCCTCTGAAATCTGAAAATACAATAAAAATTAGATATACTCTAATAAAAAAAAACCGTTGTGTTAAACAGTTAAAAACCTCGATATTTATTATTAATTTTCTGCTTTACCCAACAAGTATTATCCTAATGAAATAAATTGGTACAAGACTGTCAGGTGTTCTTCAAAGATTTTTTTGATTAATGATAATTAGTGCATCATTAAAACCTGTAATATCAATTTGAGATAAATTGTCAGATATTATTAATTAATCTAGTATTCATTACACTTGCATTAGTCATGTTATTTTGGATGTAAAATGTTCTTTTGGAGATAATCACTGGTAAATCTGAATTACCTGAAACACTTTAAAATCTCCATTCTATAAAGGTTCATAATTAACAGTTTTTCTTCTTTGGATACATGTGCACATCAATGAATGAGCATGTATCTTTTATTACACTGTATCTCTCTAAGTAGTCTTAGGACAGTAGAGCTAATGTCATTAACATTCATTAACACGCAGTCATTCTTTGTAATGGTCCTGCTGAGAATGAAACTTTCCTTCATACATTTTAGATGGAATTTGCTATTCTTTCTTTGGAAGATGTGAGCACTCCCTAAACATGTTTTCAGCACTTCATCGTCATTGGCAATAAGCATAAAGCCATGCTTAAAATGTGTTACATGTGGCTTAACTATCCTATGTATGCGTTTTTGTACTTCATGATGTTTCTAATCATTACAATAGGAGATGATTTTTTGTGTCCACAAATTTGGAGGTTAAACCACAACATGATTTCACCCCTATAGCTTTGTGAATTTTTTATTTCAAATTTATTTTTTACGTCAGAAACTCAGCATCAACTTACATTGTATAATTATTATTGAAAGAAACTATGTGAATGTATTTTTATTATAACTTATTAAATTTATTTAAACTAAAAAAATTTAAAAAACGTTCGCCTGTTTCTCCCACCCTCATTCCCTGCTTTTGGCAATCACCAAACTGTTCTCTGTGTCTATGAGCTTGGGTTTTTTTGTTTCTTGGTTTTTTTGATACACATATAAGAGATACCGTACGGTACTTGTTTTTCTCGGTCTGACTTACTTATTTAGCTTAATACCCTCTAGCAATATTTCATTTTTTATGACTAATATTTCATTTTATATATATATATATATACACACACACCCCACATCTTCTTTACCCATTCATGTATGGATGGACACTTAGGTGGCTTCCACATCTTGGCTACTATAAGTAATGCTGCTATGAACAATGGGGGTGTATGTATCTCTTCTAGTTAGTGTTTTCATTTGCCTTGGATAAACACCCAAAGTAAGATTGCTGGATCATATGGTAGTCCTATTTTTAATTTCTTGAGGAACCTCCATACTGTTCTCCATAGTGGCCCCACCAATTTACATTCCCACCAGCAGTGTAGAAGGGTTCCCTTTGCTCCACATCCTGGCCAACACTTGTTATTTCTTCTCTTTTTGATAATAGCCATTCTAACATGGCTGTGCAATTGTAAATGGGATTCTTTTCTTAAATTCTCTTCCTGATAGCTCTTCCGTAGTATGTAGAAATGCAACAGATTTTTGTTTGACTTTGTATCCTGCAACTTCATTGAATTCATTTATTAGTTCTAATGGTTTTTTGATGAAGTATTTAAAGTTTTCTTTATATACTACCATGTTATCTGCAAGTAGTGACAGCTTTACTTCTTTTCCGATCTGGATGCCTTTTATTTATTTTTCTTGACTAATTTCTCTGGCTAGAACTTCAAATACTATGTTCAATAAAGGTGGGGAGAGTGGGCATCCTTGCCTCCTTCCTGATCTTAGCTCTTCACCATTGAGTAAGATGTTAGCTGTGGGCTTGTCATTATTTGCTTTATTATGTTGAGGTACGTTCCCTCTATTCCAGCTTTGTTGAGAGTTTTTATCATAAAGAAATGTTGAATTTTGTCAAATGCTTTTTCTGCATCAATTGAGATGATCATATTAAGGTCAAGAGTTCGTAATTTTGATGAAGCTTCCGTCATCATTTTCCCACTTTTTGTTTATGGTTTTAGTGTCCGATCTTCGAACTCAGGTTTTAAAGATTTTCTCTTACATTTTTCCTAAAATTTAATAATTTTACCTCTTACCTTTAGGCCAGGAATCCACTGTGAATTACTTTAGATGAGTGTGTATTTTATGGAATTAGGTCTAAATTCAACTTTGTGCGTGTGGATACCTAATTGTCCCAGCACTATTTGTGGAAAGCACTATCTTTTGTATTGAATTCTGTTGGTTCCTTGGTTGGCAATCAACTGGCCATAAGGATAAAAATTTTTCTATACAATTCTATTCCATAGATCTAAATGTTTATGTTGATGGTAGTACCACACTGTTTCCATTACTGTAGCTTTATAATAAATTTTGAAACCACAATTTTGTTGTGGCTTTCTGAATATTTTTCATTTACACATAAATTTTAGGATTAGCACATCAATTTCTGCAAAATGCCTGTTGGGATTTTTATGGAGATGGACATTCTTAACAATACTGAATCTTCCAATTCATGAACATGGACTATGTCTCAATTTACTTAGATCTCCAATTTCTCTTAACAATGTTTTATAGTTTTCAGTGTACAAGTCTTGCACCTTTTTCTGAAATTTATTCCTATGCAATTTACTCTTTTTGATGCTAATGTGAATGGAATTCTTGGTGTTATTTCAGTATTGTTCACTGATAGCCTGCAAACGTAACTGATATTTGTACATACTGGGACCTTGCAGAATATGTTTATTAGCTCTACAAGTGCTTTTGTGGATTCCTTAGGACTTTCTACATATACAGTCATGTCATCTGCAAGTAAAGACAATTTTGTTATTTCCTTTCCAGTCTAGATGCCTTTGGTCTCTTTTTCTCCCATTGTTGTTCAAGGAGAACCCCAATTTCAATGCTGAATAGGAGTGATAAGAGTGAGTATCTCTCCCTTGTTCCCAGTCTTAAGGGGAAACATTCATTCTTTCACCATTGAATATTATTTTAATTGTAGTTTTTCCATAGATGCCTATTATCAGGTTGAGAAGGGTCCTCTGTATCCCCAGTTTGTTAACAGTTCTTTATCATGAACAGATGTTGAATATTGTCAAATTATTTTTCCATTTCTACTGACGTGATCCTGTAGTTTTGTACTTTATTCTACTAATATGATATATTACATTAAGTGATGTTCTGATGATAAACCAATCTTGAATTTCCAAAATAAATCCTGCTTGGTCATGGTATATAATCTTTTTTATATGTTGCTGAATTTGGTTTGCTAATACTTGGTTAAGAAATTTTTCATCTATATTCATGAATGATGTTGGTCCATAGTTCTCTTATGATACCTTTGTCTGGCTTTGGAATTACTGGCCTCATAAAATAAGTTGAGAGTGATTTCTCCCTCTGTTTTGTGCTTCTTTTTTAATTCTTCTCAAATATTGCTGTTCCCCAGGGATTTGCTCCAGTTCTGTTCTCCAACTCTTTTATATGCCCTCCTTCAATAATCTTACCCACACCCATATTATCAGCCTGCAATTTGTAGGCTGAGGACTTCCAAATCTGTTTCTCCAATTCAAATTTTGCTCTCAGGTTCTCTACTTCTCTTTCCAACTGCCTACAGGTTATTTGCATCTAAATGTTCACTGGCAATTCAAATACCCAACTGCCCTTTGTTAATGGAATAAAAGCCACCTATTTGTACACAGAGCCACAGACTTACGCACCACCACATAGTCAGTGAGCACACCACTGAGACACACTACTTCCAAAATATCTCTTGAACTTTTCTTCTATTTCTCTCCTCTGGCACAGTCATTATTTCTCATTTGGATTAAACTATTCCCTCAACTGCTTTCTTTGTTCCTGTTTCTGGACCACTTTCAATACGTGTTTTAGCCAGGAGGCATCATTTGGAATATTAGAGGATGTAACTAGAATTTCCCTTAATTTCTAGAAGAAATCTTGAATCAACAGAAAGGCATTGTCCTCCAAAGCAACCTGACTTTTACAGCCCCCAATGTCATACTCATAAAGAGTAATAGCAAGAGATCTAGGGGAAGATGGCGGAAGAGTAAGACGCGGAGATCACCTTCCTCCCCACAGATACATCAGATACATCAGAAATACATCTACACGTGAAACAACTCCTACAGAACACGTACTGGACGCTGGCAGAAGACCTCATACCTCCCAAAAGGCAAGAAACTCTCCACGTACCTGGGTAGGGCAAAAGAAAAAATAAACAGAGACAAAAGAATAGGGACGGGACCTGCACCAGTGGGAGGGAGCCGTGAAGGAGGAAAGGTTTCCACACACTAGAAACCCCTTCGCAGGCGGAGACTGTGGGTGGCGGAGGGGGGAGCTTCGAAGCTGCGAAGGAGAGCACAGAAACAGGGGTGCAGAGGGCAAAGCGGGGAGATTCCCGCACAGAGGATTGGTGCCGACTGGCACTCACCAGCCCGAGAGGCTTGTCTGCTCACCCACCGGGGCGGGCGGGGCTGGGAGCTGAGGCTCGGGCTTCGGTCAAAGTGCAGGGAGAGGACTGGGGTTGGCGGCGTGAACACAGCCTGAAGGGGCTAGTGCGCCACGGCTGGCCAGGAGGAAGTCTGGGGAAAAGTCTGGACCTGCCGAAGAGGCAAGAGACTTTTTCTTCCCTCTTTGTTTCCTGGTGCGCGAGGAGAGGGGATTAAGAGCGCTGCTTAAAGGAGCTCCAGAGACGGGCGCGAGCCACAGCTAAAAGCGCGGACCCCAGAGACGGGCGTGAGACGCTAAGGCTGCTGCTGCCGCCACCAAGAAGCCTGTGTGCGAGCACAGGTCACTATCCACACCCCCCTTCCGGGGAGCCTGTGCAGCCCGCCACTGCCAGGGTCCCGGGATACAGGGACAACTTCCCTGGGAGAATGCACGGCGCGCCTCAGGCTGGTGCAACAGCATGCTGGCCTCTGCTGCCGCAGGCTCGCCCCACACTCTGTGCCCCTCCCTCCCCCTGGCCTGAGTGAGCCAGAGCCCCCGAATCAGCGGCTCCTTTAACCCCGTCCTGTCTGAGCGAAGAACAGACGCCCTCAGGCGACCTACATGCAGAGGCGGGGCCACATCCAAAGCTGAGCCCCCGGGAGCTGTGCGAACAACGAAGAGAAAGGGAAATCTCTCCCAGCAGCCTCAGGAGCAGCGGATTAAACCTCCACAATCAACTTGATGTACCCTGCATGTATGGAATACCTGAATAGACAACGAATCATCCCAAATTGAGGAGATGGACTTTGAGAGCAAGATTTATTACTTTTTCCCCGTTTCCTGTTTTTGTGAGTCTGTATGTGTATGCTTCTGTGTGAGATTTTGTCTGTATAGCTTTGCTTTCACTATTTGTCCTAGGGTTCTTTCCGTCCGTTTTTTTTCTTGTTTGTTTTACTTAAAAAAATTTTTTTCTTCATAATTATTATTTTATTTTAATAACTTTATTTTATTTTACCTTACTTTATTTTATTTTATCCTCTTTATTTCTTTCTTTCTACTTTTTCTCCCTTTTATTCTGAGCTGTGTAGATGAAAGGCTCTTGGTGCTGCAGCCAGGAGTCAGTGCTGGGCCTCTGAGGTGAGAGAGCCAACTTCAGGACACTGGTCCACAAGAGACCTCCCAGCTCCATGTAAAATCAAACAGCGAAAATCTCCCAGAGATCTCCATCTCAACACCAACACCCAGCCTCACTCAATGACGAGCAAGCTACAGTGCTTGACACCCTATGCCAAACAACTAGCAACACAGGAACACAGCCCCATCCATTAGCAGAGAGGCTGCCTAAAATCATAATAAGGCCACAGACACCCCAAAACACACCACCAGATGTGGACCTGCCCACCAGAAAGACAAGATCCAGCCTCATCCACCAGAACACAGGCACTGGCCCCCTCCACCAGGAAGCCTACACAAACCACTGAACCAACTTTAGCCACTGGGGACAGACACCAAAAACAATGGGAACTACGAACCTGCAGCCTGCAAAAAGGAGACCCCAAACACAGTAAGATAAGCAAAATGAGAAGACAGAAAAAGACACAGCAGATGAAGGAGCAAGATAAAAACCCACCAAACCTAACAAATGAAGAGGAAATAGGCAGTCTATCTGAAAAAGAATTCAGCATAATGATAGTAAAGATGATCCAAAATCTTGGAAATAGAATGGAGAAAATGCAAGAAACATTTAACAAGGACCTAGAAGAACTAAAGATGAAACAAGCAACGAGGAACAACACAATAAATGAAATTAAAAATACTCTAGATGGGATCAATAGCAGAGTAACTGAGGCAGAAGAATGGATAAGTGACATGGAAGATAAAATAGTGGAAATGACTACTGCAGAGCAGAATAAAGAAAAAAGAATGAAAAGAACTGAGGACAGTCTCAGAGACTTCTGGGACAACATTAAATGCACCAACATTCGAATTATAGGGGTTCCAGAAGAAGAAGAGAAAAAGAAAGGGACTGAGAAAATATTTGAAGAGATTATAGTTGAAAACTTCCCTAATATGGGAAAGGAAATAGTTAATCAAGTCCAGGAATCACAGAGAGTCCCAAACAGGATAAATCCAAGGAAAAACACACCAAGACACATATTAATCAAACTGACAAAAATTAAATACAAAGAAAACATATTAAAAACAGCAAAGGAAAAACAACAAATAACACATAAGGGAATCCCCATAAGGCTAACAGCTGATCTTTCAGCAGAAACTCTGCAAGCCAGAAGGGACTGGCAGGACATATTGAAAGTGATGAAGGAGAAAAACCTGCAACCAAGATTACTCTACCCAGCAAGGATCTCATTCAGATTTGATGGAGAAATTAAAACCTTTACAGACAAGCAAAAGCTGAGAGAGTTCAGCACCACCAAACCAGCTTTACAACAAATGCTAAAGGATCTTCTCTAGGCAAGAAACGCAAGAGAAGGAAAAGACCTACCATAACAAACCCAAAACATTTAAGAAAATGGGAATAGGAACATAATAATTACCTTAAATGTAAATGGACTAAATGCTCCCACCAAAAGACACAGACTGGCTGAATGGATACAAAAACAAGACCCATATATATGCTGTCTACAAGAGACACACTTCAGACCTAGATACACATACAGACTGAAAGTGAGGGGATGGAAAAAGATATTCCATGCAAATGGAAATCAAAAGAAAGCTGGAGTAGCAATTCTCATATCAGACAAAATAAAGACTATTACAAGAGACAAAGAAGGACACTACATAATGATCAAGGGATCGATCCAAGAAGAAGATATAACAATTGTAAATATTTATGCACCCAACATAGGAGCACCTCAATACATAAGGCAAATACTAACAGCCATAAAAGGGGAAATCGACAGTAACACATTCATAGTAGGGGACTTAAACACCCCACTTTCACCAATGGACAGATCATCCAAAATGAAAATAAATAAGGAATCACAAGCTTTAAATGATACATTAAATAAGATGGACTTAAATGATATTTATAGGACATTCCATCCAAAAACAACAGAATACACATTTTACTCAAGTGCTCATGGAACATTGTCCAGGATAGATCATATCTTGGGTCACAAATCAAGCCTTGGTAAATTTAAGAAAATTGAAATTGTATCAAGTATCTTTTCCAACCACAATGTTATGAGACTAGATATCAATTACAGGAAAAGATCTGTAAAAAATACAAACACATGGAGGCTAAACAATACACCACTTAACAACGAAGTGATCACTGAAGAAATGAAAGAGGAAATCAAAAAATACCTAGAAACAAATGACAATGGAGACACGATGACCCAAAACCTGTGGGATGCAGCAAAAGCAGTTCTAAGAGGGAAGTTTATAGTAATACAATCCTACCTTAAGAAACAGGAAACATCTCGAATAAACAACCTAAACTTGCACCTCAAGCAATTAGAGAAAGAAGAACAAAAAAACCCCAAAGGTAGCAGTAGGAAAGAAATCATAAAGATCAGATCAGAAATAAATGAAAAAGAAATGAAGGAAATGATAGCAAAGATCAATAAAACTAAAAGCTGGTTCTTTGGGAAGATAAACAAAATTGATAAACCATTAGCCAGACTCATCAAGAAAAATGGGAGAAGACTCAAATCAATAGAATTAGAAATGAAAAAGGAGAAGTAACAACTGACACTGAAGAAATACAAAAGATCATAAGAGATTACTACAAGCAACTCCATGCCAATAAAATGGACAAGCTGGAAGAAATGGACAAATTCTTAGAAAAGCACAACCTGCCAAGACTGAATCAGGAAGAAATAGAAAATATGAACAGACCAATCACAAGCACTGAAATTGAAACTGTGATTCAGAATCTTCCAACAAACAAAAGCCCAAGACCAGATGGCTTCACAGGCGAATTCTATCAAACATTTAGAGAAGAGCTAACACCTATCCTTCTCAAACTCTTCCAAAATATAGCAGAGGGAGGAACACTCCCAAACTCATTCTACGAGGCCACCATCACCCTGATACCAAAACCAGACAAGGATGTCACAAAAAAAGAAAACTACAGTCCAATATCACTGATGAACATTGATGCAAAAATTCTCAACAAAATACTAGCAAACAGAATCCAACAGCACATTAAAAGGATCATACACCATGAGATCAAGTGGGGTTTATTCCAGGAATGCAAGGATTCTTCAATATATGCAAATCAATCAACGTGATACACCATATTAACAAAGTGAAGGAGAAAAACCATGTGATCATCTCAATAGATGCAGAGAAAGCTTTCGACAAAATTCAACACCGATTTATTCAACAGCCTCCAGAAAGTAGGCATAGAGGGAACTTTCCTCAACATAATAAAGGCCATATATGACAAATCCACAGCCAACATCATCCTCAATGGTGAAAAACTGAAAGCATTTCCACTAACATCAGGAACAAGACAAAGTTGCCCACTCTCACCACTCTTATTCAACATAGTTTTGGAAGTTTTAGCCACAGCAATCAGAGAAGAAAAGGAAATAAAAGGAATCCAAATCGGAAAAGAAGAAGTAAAGCTGTCACTGTTTGCAGATGACATGATACTATACATAGAGAATCCTAAGGATGCTACCAGAAAACTACTAGAGCTAATCAATGAATTTGGTAAAGTAGCAGAATACAAAATTAATGCACAGAAATCTCTGGCATTCCTATACACTAATGATGAAAAATCTGAAAGTGAAATCAAGAAAACACTCCCATTTACCATTGCAACCAAAAGAATAAAATATCTAGGAATAAACCTACCTAAGGAGACAAAAGACCTGTATGCAGAAAATTATGAGACCCTGATGAAAGAAATTAAAGATGATACAAATAGTTGGAGAGATATACCATGTTCTTGGATTGGAAGAATCAACATTGTGAAAATGACTTTACTACCCAAAGCAATCTACAGATTCAATGCAATCCCTATCTAACTACCACTGGTATTTTTCACAGAACTAGAATAAAAAATTTCACAATTTGTATGGAAACACAAAAGACCCCGAACAGCCAAAGCAATCTTGAGAACGAAAAACGGAGCTGGAGGAATCAGGCTCCCTGACTTCAAACTACTACAAAGCTACAGTAAGCAAGACAGTATGGTACTGGCACAAAAACAGAAACATAGATCAGTGGAACAGGAAAGAAAGCCCAGAGATAAACCCACGCACATACGGTCACCTTATCTTTGATAAAGGAGGCAGGAATGTACAGTGGAGAAAGGACAGCCTCTTCATTAAGTGGTGCTGGGAAAACTGGACAGCTACATGTAGAAGTATGAGATTAGATCACTCCCTAACAACATACGCAAAAATAAGCTCAAAATGGATTAAATACCTAAATATAAGGCCAGAAACTATCAAACCCTTAGAGGAAGACATAGGCAGAACACTCTATGACGTAAATCACAGCAAGATCCTTTTTGACCCACCTCCTAGAGAAATGGAAATAAAAACAAAAATAAACAAATGGGCCCTAATGAAACTTCAAAGCTTTTGCACAGTAAAGGAAACCATAAACAAGACCAAAAGACAATTCTCAGAATGGGAGAAAATATTTGCAAATGAAGCAACTGAGAAAGGATTAATCTCCAAAATTTACAAGCAGCTCATGCAGCTCAATAACAAAAAAACAAACAACCCAATCCATAAATGGGCAGAAAACTTAAATAGACATTTCTCCAAAGAAGATATACAGACTGCCAACAAACACATGAAAGAATGCTCAACATCATTAATCATTAAGGAAATGCAAGTCAAAACTACAATGAGATATCATCTCACACCAGTCAGAATGGCCATCATCAAAAAATCTAGGAACAATAAATGCTGGAGAGGGTGTGGAGAAAAGGGAACACTTTTGCACTGCTGGTGGGAATGTCAATTGGTACAGCCACTATGGAGAACAGTATGGAGGTTCCTTAAAAAACTACAAATAGAACTACCATATGACCCAGCAATCCCACTACTGGGCATATACCCCGAGAAAAGCGTAATTCAAAAAGAGTCATGTACCAAAATGTTCATTGCAGCTCTATTTACAATAGCCCGGAGATGGAAACAACCTAAGTGTCCATCATCGGATGAATGGATAAAGAAGATGTGGCAGATATATACAATGGAATATTACTCAGCCATAAAAAGAAACGAAATTGAGCTATTTGTAATGAGGTGGATAGACCTAGAGTCTGTCATACAGAGTGAAGTAAATCAGAAAGAGAAAGACAAATACCGTATGCTAACACATATATATGGAATTTAAGAAAAAAAGTGTCATGAAGAATTTAGGGGTAAGACAGGAATAAAGACACAGACCTACCTGAGAATGCACGTGAGGATATGGGGAAGGGGAAGGGCGTGCTGGGACAAAGTGAGAGAGAGGCATGGACATATATACACTACCAAACATAAGGTAAATAGCTAGTGGGAAGCAGCTGCATAGCACAGGGAGATCAGCTTGGTGCTTTGTGACCACCTAAAGGGGTGGGATAGGAGGGTGGGAGGGAGGGAGACGCAAGAGGGAAGAGATATGGGAACATATGTGTATGTATAGCTGATTCACTTTGTTATAAAGCAGAAACTAACACACCATTGTAAAGCAATTATACTCCAATAAAGATGTAAAAAAAAAGAGTAATAGCAGGTACCCTATTGGTATTTACCCTTTTTCACCTTATCGCTTGATAATGTAAAAGCTGTGCCTAAGGTTAATACTGACCTTTTTTCCATTAAGAACTTATCCTCTCTTTAGTTACTTCCTGCAACTGTGGCACAAAATTTAAGGATTTTCATCCGAACTCTTAGATCCACAGGAAAGTTATCAGGTATATATTAATGTCAGATTCATAACTGTAAATAACCTTATTGCAAGATAAGTTTCTTTAATTTGTCCATTTGAATGTGTGCTCATACCATTTTCCTAAAATCTAATATAATCTGTAGAAACAAATAGTTTTAAAAGAAAAATTGAAGTGCCAAATACAAATATATATATAATTATATATATATATTATAGATATATATATTATATATATATGGAGGGAAAAGAGAAACATGGCTAATAAGGTAATTATTTTCTCACCCATAACCCTCAGAAAGCCAAGTGTAATACATTTGCTTGATAAATGGATATTGTAGTTAAAATCATAAAAGGCAATTACGGTGACATTTTCAGCCATCTGCATGTACAATGCCAACAGCACTGAGCGATATATTTAAACTAACTGCTGTTAATAAAAGTGCCTGTTAAAAAAAAATCAGCTCACTTTACAAATGAAAACAACAGTTAATACCAATTACCAGTTGTCAAGGTAACAGCTGAATACTAAATGGAGGGTATTTTGTTCCTTTGGCTTCTACAATCTGCTTCCTGGATTGGGGCACAGGGTACAAAGTCAAACATCTTTGAGGTTAGAAGGCTGAGGTCAGTTATGCTTCCTTTGGCATTTACACACCACCACTACAGTTATACTGCAACACTGTTAATTATGCTCGATTGCCTCCTTGTCTAATTTTTAAAGCAAACAATTACATAGCATTTATATCTTGAAACATTCCTATACTGGTAGTTAGAAAAGTATGCTTTCCAATATCGCAAGACTTCTCCTTTCAAAAGAAGTCACTTTGTTTAAAAATTTGCGAAGTTTTCTACATCCATTTCACTTCCCTATAAATCACATATAAAATTTTAAAAGTCAACACTAATGTTATATATAAGACATAAAAAGAACCACTTTATGGTGCGTTTTCTGATTTATGATTTTCTAAACTTTAAAAATACATTTACAAAAGAATTTTTGTGTAACCTACTTTTCTTTGGTGTTATTTCATCTGTAGAATCTTAAATTTTATTTTTATTTATTTTCTTTTTCTTAAAGGGAAGGAGAAAATATTTACTGTGCACCTACTGTGCGCCAGACACTAGGCTTGGTACTTCACAGGTATTATCCTGATACTCATAACAAAACGACAAGGCTTGAGTTATTATCTCCATTTTTCAATTGGAAAAACTGAGACTCAGATAAAGTAATATGACCCCAGTCATGCAGTTGGGAAGATGTGGAACTAAAATTTAAATGTGAGCCTCATCAACTCCAATTCTGCATACTAGAGCTGATAGCTTCTTTCTCAACTAACTGACATTCTTGATTCCTGTCTGTCCAGCCTTAGCTCTCATTATCACTAACTGGTAATTATTAGATGTCCACCTGTACATAGCGCTTCCTGAACATACAGGTAAAGAGTTACACTGATGAAGATGGAGACATTTTGTGTAAACTTAAAGTCTGGAATACGCTGACATTTTCATGCTATGAAAAAAGTACTTCTGGTTCTTTTTTTTTTGACTTGAATAATTTTTTTCTTTTTTTTTTTTTTTATACAGCAGGTTCTTATTAGTCATCCATTTTCTACACATCACTGTATACATGTCAATCCCAATCTCCTAATTCATCACACCACCACCACCACCGCCGCCGCTTTCCCTGCTTGGTGTCCCTACGTTTGTTCTCTACATCTGTGTCTCTATTTCTGCCCTGTAAACCAGTTATCTGTACCGTTAGAATCTTAAATTTTAATTGTGTAAATACGGCACACTTTGTAGCACTTGTTTACCAACGAGTAACATTTAGGCTCAGATTTTCTTATATTAACTATACAAGTTGAATACATTATATAAATTGGCTTTTAAAATCTTGATGTTTGAAAATCTTTAGTAGGTAGAAAATGTATCATATTTATTCATAACAATGTTGGCTATATCTCTATGATGTGCTCAGGATTAGTTATCAAAGAATCAGGACAATATACAAGTTTGTAGAGTATGGATATTAGAAATTATGTAGGGTGGTTGTCTAAGAGTGGTCCCTGGGCAAGTCGCATCACCAGGTAACATGTCAGAAATGCAAACATCAGGCCCCCATCCAGAACTTTGGCATCAGACCTTCTGTTGGTGGGACCCAGCAAAGCCTTTGAACTAGTCCTCTGGTCATGCTGAGGCATGTTTAAGTGTAAGAACTAGTGAACTAGACTAGTGCTTCCAGACACCTGTCCACCGAGTAACATTGATTCGTGGACAAGTCATACCAGCTAGCATCACAGAAAAGAATTACAGCCAGGAGGAATTCCTTAGAAAATATTAAACTTTAAGATGATATCTGATTGGAATTTTCTGGTTATAAGAGTGCATTCTCGGGCTTCCCTGGTGGCGCAGTGGTTGAGAGTCTGCCTGCCGATGCAGGGGACACGGGTTCGTGCCCCGGTCCGGGAAGATCCCACATGCCATGGAGCGGCTGGGCCCATGAGCCATGGCCGCTGAGCCTGCGTGTCCGGAGCCTGTGCTCCACAATGGGAGAGGCCACGGTCGTGAGAGGCCCGCATACCGCAAAAAAAAAAAAAAAAAAAAAATGCATTCTCTTTATTAAAACAATGGTGACAGCAAGTCTCTTTTTAAGGTCCCTTTGTAGCAAAATTAAAAATCAGGAACTCTGTATTCATTCTTAACATTTCTTTTCTGTTGGAGGGAGGGGCAGCTAGTGGGTTTGTGGTGAATAAAGTACAGTCACTGTCAAGTGTTTTTATTCACAGATGCAGAACTGAACCAGTGTGATGAAGGGGCTGCTCTACATCACACAGCAATTCCATGCAGAGCTGGACAGAACCCCCGACCTCTGCACCCTGAACCCAGCGCCACTGTATCACTGGGCTCTCTAGGACCACAGATGGCAGGACCAAATTTACAGGCATATCATTTGACGGGTTCTAGAAACCCAAAGAAGTAGACGTGATGAATAATGTATACAGTGAGCAACAGAAGGAAGGGTGACGGGTTAGCAAGTCCTCACGGACCAGGCAGGGCCGTGCCGGAAAATGAGCTTGGTGGACTGGTGGGGGGATGCAGTACCACTGCGTGGACACCCCGCATACCCCGGCTCCCACCTTCCCTTCACACCGCAGTGAGCCCTCCTTCACACGCGGCCCCCTCTCCTCCCACTGTGGTATAAGGACCACACAGTTCACAGGAAGTGCCTTTTTTTTCACCCTTAGCAGCGAGCGTACAAGGGGAGGCGGGGGGGGGGGGGCAGCGTCTGCCCCCTGCCCCCCCACCTCCACCCTACATCTCCCTGCATCACACATGCCAGCCCTCATGTTGTCAAACACACCTGCAACGCTTTACATTCGGAGGCTGCGGCCTCAGCCCGCCCCGCGCCTGGAACACATTTTTCTCCCGAATACCTTCAAGTCACGCTTCCTCACCTCGTGTAAGGCTTTGCCCAGAAGTCAGTTTCTGCCACTTTCTCAAAATCCCACCCTATTTATTTATTTATCTATCTATCTATCTATCTATCTGTCTATCTAAACATCTTTTTTTGTTTGTTTGTTTTTGCGGTACGTGGGCCTCTCACTGCTGTGGCCTCTCCCGCTGCGGAGCACAGGCTCCGGACGCGCAGGCTCAGTGGCCATGGCTCACGGGCCCAGCCGCTCCGCGGCATGTGGGATCTTCCCGGACCGGGGCACGAACCCGTGTCCCCTGCATTGGCAGGCGGACCCTCAACCACTGCGCCACCAGAGAAGCCCTATCTTAACATCTTTATTAGAGTATACTTGCTTTACAATGATGTGTTCGTTTCTGCTCTATGGAAACTTCCTCAACCATGCACTCCCTATTCCTCTTTCCTGCTGTGTTTCTCTCTATGGCACGTACACCATCTAACATTCTTTACATTTTAGATTTTAACTTTTGTCAGTCTTCCTCTTCCAGAATTTAACCTTGTGACAGTGGTGATTTCTGTCTGCTTTGTTCGTTCACAGCTGTTAGGTTGAGCACCCAAAACAGTGCGTGGCACCTAGGAAGTAGAGAACACTCGAATTCACTATTGAATAAATTATCAAGATGTTTCTGTAAAAGAAAATTCTGCAACGATTTGCCTTAGAAAGAGCGAGGAAGGGGACGTCTTTGTGCAGCTGGACTCAAAGGCTTAGAGTCCTCTGACTTCCTACTGTGGCAGCAATAGGAATATTTTTAGTAACACTATCAGAATTCCTCATCCTATGCAAAATTCATTTAAAACCCTTTCAAGGCATTAACGTCTTATACATGAACATCATGTTAGTTTGTTTCCAGTAAGGGTTGGTCAATGACAACGTGTCTACTGCTTGCTTTGAACACGCTACATACAATAAACACTCACCATTTCTCCTGCCTCTGTCTCCCTTGCTCCCTCTTTTTCTCTGTCTCTCACCTCCTTCCTTCCTTCCTTCCTCAGGAGTACCTGGAACATTGCACTAAGTCTAGACACACAGAAAAATGTATCTTTTCAATGATCCTTCCCATACGCACCAGGGCATCACTCATCCCTAACTGCTCTTAATCACCACTACGTTGCTATGGGGCTTCCTGGTTTACTCTAACGTAAAGAGGTTGACCTCTGAGACGGAAGTATACCCCCATGTGTAATCCTCCACAAAGTCTCAAAGGGCATCAGCTGGGCAGGTACCTGTGAGTGAGAACCCTTGAAGGCTCGCCCGCACGGACCACCACCGCTTTAATCTATGAGGAGTGTCAGGTATACAGGATGAACACTTCCAGCAGATGTCAGGATTTAGAGCTTTAAGATGTACTCATTTTTCAACTGATTCTTCATGGACTGGTCTTGGAAGCATAAAGAAGAGATCCCTGTGGAGTCTGCAGAAGGATCCTGGTATTAGTTTGCTCGGGCCGCCATAACCAAAGCCCTCGGACGGGGTAACTTAAACAGCAGGAATGAATTCTCTCAGCCTGGAAGCTAGGAGCTCAAGACCGAGGCGCGGGCAGGCGTCACTCCTAATGAAGCCTCAGGCGGCCACCTCCTCACTGTGTCCTCACCGGGTCTTCCCCTGCGCACATGCCCACGGTGCCTCTGGGGGTCCTAACCTCCTCTCCCTCTAAGGGCACCATGCTGTCAGGTTGGGGCCCACCTACCGGCCTCAATTTAATTCAACCATCTGTGTAAAGACCGTGTCTCCAAATACAGTCACATTCTGAGGTACTGGGGGTCAGGACTTCCACATGGGAACGTGAGGAAGACACAATTCAGCCCATCACAATTCTGAGGAAGATTTGCCTGTAACTTTCACACGTGTCTCCTGAAAACAACAGACATGCATTCACAGCAGCCAGAGAGAGACCCTTAGCCTTCGTGAAGAAAGTGCACGAATTATATGAGAAGCAGCCTGAATCCTCTCTTGTTTGCAGGTCATTATAGATGCTGGTTAGGACCCCTTAGACATTCCACTACCTTCCTCAGAATGGGCATAAGCCAGAATTTAGTCATGCAAATACGGATTTTTAAAGGGCCTTCAGACTCCGCGCCCTTGGCCTAAACTCATCTCTCAGCCCCGCTCCCTCAGCTCCATCCTGGACTTTCTCTCTCAACCATCACGAGGAACGAGCTTTGCTCCAGATGAGCATTATGTCGATTCTCGGACATGCACACATAATTCAGACATGAATTCACTACTTAGACTTTGATTTATCACTCTTGCTCTTTTACCCTAAAATAGTAACACGTGCTGAGAAAAGAGCTCACACGCTGAAAATTAAATCAACATACATCACGTTAAAATATTCACTCATTTGAAAATATGTATTCATTCCTATGAAGATATCCATGGAACGCCAACAGGAAGGATAAAACAGGTGAAAATGTAGTCAGCAAAAAGACATAAACTCACCGAAAGATGGGTCTGGACTTTGCGCAGCTGCTGGTAGGGACTCTGCCCTCGGAGGGTCCTGCCCAGTGCGGGTGTCCTTGTTCACCTGCAGCAGCCATGGGACGGTCTGCCAGGATGATCGGTGGCTGGAGCTTCACATCCCATGGTACCTGCTCAACCTCTGGACGGGCTGAGACCACAGATCGGTGATGCAGTCAACAGACTCTAGCGAAGCCTCCTGACAGCAAGGCGCAGTGAGTGTCTCTGCTGGCGACACTCCGTGTATGCTGTCACAGCCAGCAGGAGAAGAGTGAGGCCGTCCTGACGCCACGGAGACGCGACAGGTGGACGCTCCCGGTGTGGCCCTCGCTGCACTCCGCCCTGTGCGGCTTTTCCCTCGGCTGGTTTCAGTTTGTGCCTTTAGGTCTAATCAACCTTAACTGGGAGTAGAACAGCTTTCCAGGAACTCTGGTCCCGGCAGATTATCCAGGCAGAGTGGTCTCCTGGCCGATGTTCTCTCTGACTTCACTAGGATGTAAAAGGAATAAAGTAATTTAAGTGGCATTTACAAAAGAGGAAGAATACAGTTGGTAGGCACAGGGTGAGGATGTGCTAGTTACCTAAGAGAGTTAGTTTCCCAGAAGAGAGCGGGGCTAATGGGGAAGCTGTATGGGGAACAATGGAAGGAAGGTCCTTTCTAGCATACGGGATGGGATGCACACAGGCAGTGGCAAAAAGGGGAGAGCCTGTGTGTGCTTCGAGATCGGACAGCACTGTGACACATGTGGTAGGAACCTGCCCAATTTAGATGGATGTAATATAACTACCCGGGGGTGTGACCTCAGTCCAGTGGTACTGATTTTTTCTTTCTTTTTTTTCTTTCTTTTTCTTTCTTTTCCTCCTTCCTTTCTTTTCTTTTCTTTCTTTTTTCTTTCTTTCTTCTTTCTCTTCCTTCCTTAGTTCCTTCCTCCCTATCTCCCTTCCTTCCTTCCTTTCTTTCCATATAGTTCATTTACAAAGTTGTGTTAGTTTCAGGTATACAGCAAAGTGATTCAGTTATACATACATATATATACACACACACACACACACACACACACACATATATGTATTCTTATCCAGATTCCTTTCCCATACAAGTTATTACAAAATATTGAGTATAGTTGCCTGTGCTGATTTTAGACGCCTGGCCTCCAGAACTGTGAGAGAATACATTTCTATTGTCTACAGCCATTAAGTGTGTAGTGATTTGTTACAGCCGTAGGAAACTAAACAGAGTCCAAGAAATGTACCTAGGATCCTCCCAAAGTCCTTGTCTGAAGACTGATCTGCACAAGCACAGGATGAAAATGCCCAAGGGTGGGCAAAGGAGAACTGCCAGCAGGTTGTAAGCTGAGAAATTCCTAGAGGTCAGAGAGGGATGGCAGGGGACGGATGTCCATCCAACCCGCCAAAGCAGAGAGCTCTGGGTGAATACCTGGGCCATTTGGTAGAGACTCCAAAATGACAACTACTAGGACTGACAAATCAGGCAAATAAAAATACAGGATAGTCTACTTGAATTTTAGATAAATTTTAGATAAATAACATTTTTTATAAGTATGTCTCAAATATTGCGACTGAAGCTTCACTTTAATGTCCCATTTTCTATTTTTAGTGTTGCACAGGACATACTTTTCCCGAAATAAATGCTTTGTTGTTTATCCGGATTACAAATGTAATTGGACTTTCTAAATTTTAATATGCCATCTCTTCAAACCCATCCTACAAAAGCTTAAGAACAAGCCAGAAACAGGTAATTTAACTACCTGCCAAATCAAAGCCCAAAATTCTATAGAGAAAGACAAGAAAATACAGATATTCAACAATATAATAAATGCAATACCAGCATCTGGTGAAACATAGGCCTGTAAACCCCCATCCAAAAAAAAATACAAACAAACTCTGATCTGTAAACTGGATAAAAATTAGTTAATAAAAACAGACAAAAACTGGTAGAAATTTTGAAAGGAGCAGCAAGCTCCTTAAAACAGGTATTGCAGAAATACTCAGGAAATTGAAAGCAATAATGAAAATAAAGAGGAAAAAGGTAGGAAATAAAGAGGAAAAATATACAGACATGTAGACATTACTAGGCAGACAAATGAACTTGAAAAGTATAATATGAAATGAAAAAATGTGCTGGTTGAGATTAAAAGCAAATTAAACAGTATAGGAAGAAAGACCAGTGCACTTGAGGACAAAATAATATCAACTATACAAACTGAAACACAGGAAGAAAAAACGGCAGCTAACAAATAGAGTCTGAGTCATTTATGGGATTATATCACCCTGTTTAACAGATATATAGTTGGAGTTCCAGAAAAGAGAAGAGAGAAGCCAAGAACTAGAAAACATATTTGAAGCGAAGTGGCCAAGTTTTTCCAAATAAACAAAAACTATACACCCACAGATTCGAAAAGCTCAACAAACTCCAAGCAAAATAAATCCGAAGAAAACATTAAGGCATCATAATCAAATTGTTGTGTCAGTGATATGTGTATTATATAAAAACATATTGCCATGTGTAACATTTACTACATATATTTAAACATTTCAGACCTACAGCAGTTTAGAAAAAAAGTGAAAAAAATCTAGCAGTCTATATATCTATAAGAAAAAATTAAGTACAAATTAGGTATGAAGAAAATTTCTCCCTTCATTAGTTGTCCATTTTCTATTTATTTTAGAATAGTCAGGGATCAACAGAACAGCAAGAATCTCGCTTTCAGTTTGCAAAGTATAGAAACTGCATATCATTAACTTGTCATCACAAATATTTTATTGTCACTAAAGAATAAGAGTTACAACCACAAACGTAAGATACTAAAGCTCACTAGTACACCTGTAATAATTCGATAGTCGTATAGAACAATTCAATGTTATCAATATTATTTTTAATAACTTTGTTCCATGCATTATAATAGATAATAATAATTCCATTAGAGAAGGTCAGTGTAGTGGTTTAGTGAACAGACTGAAATCAGTTGCCCAGACATATTCCAGTACCATCATTAATAAACCTCTTGACTTTGATCAATTCGTTGGTCCCTTAGTTTCCTCCTCTGTGAAATGGAAGAAATAATCATACCCATCTTATTGGGTTGCATGAAGATTAGCAGAATCGTTAAATCTCGAAAACACTGTGACTGACTCAGTGGGAGCCAAGAACTCCTCCCCTCCCCTCCCTCCCCCTCTCCCCTCCCCTCCCCCATTCCTTCTCCTCCCCCTCCCCCCTTTCTGCCCCTCCCCTCCCCCCTCCCCTTCTCTTCCCTCACCTTCCCTCCTCTCCCCACAGCCTGGTTAGGATAATTGGTCTTTAACCTCCTCCAGTCAGTGTCATCATATTTTAATCATGACTTAATACACCTTTTCATGATCTCAAATGCATGTGTGGATCAATGGAAAATACCACCAAGGTGTTGCCTTTGTTGTCATAAATGGAAAAGAGAGGCTTTCCTTGCCATCTAATAGAGTTAAATAAGATGATTACAAATATTCTAAACAGGACTCTCCTGCCCGCAATCCCAAACCCACCTCTGCAGAATGGAAGGAGAAGAGCTCAAACGCGTGCTGGGTGACCTCATGGCAAAAATGAGCATCTTATTCACTAGCAACTCTCTTACAACAGATTTATTTGGTGCAGTGGCATAAATTACACTATTGGTGTGTATTACATAAAGAACTCCTTCAGATTTGCAAGAAATATGTGAAGAAAAATGGGCTAAGCATATGAACTACTCATACAAGGGTAAAAATCAATTAATGTGAAAGTGGAAAATTGACATGCACAATATAATTTCAAAATGCAAATTAAAAGTGTAATGAGATACAGTTCAATGCATATTTAATTAGAAAGAAACTAATCCATGCTAGCAAGAGTGTCTTGAAAGAATATAGATTCAAAAGTTTATTAGTCATAAGATGGCAAAAACTTCAAAAATAAAATAAAAATGTTTTTTCTTATACAAATAAGAAGTGTACTCTTTGACTTAATATCATACTTCTAAGAATTTAACCGAAGGAACTAATATAAAAGGAAATAAAGTTTATTAAAAGTGATATAAAAGGAAATAAGTTTAGTTTATTAAAATAATATTTATAATAGAAAGCAAACTGGGAAAAAGACAATAGTCTAGGCATTAAATTAAGGTACAGTCATTTGATAGAATATTATTCAGCCATTAAAATAATAAATATAAAACTTCCTTTGGAGCATGAAAAGTGTGTGTCATATGTTAAGTAAAAATATAAAATATAAACTTTTCACTAATTACCACTATACATACAGCATAATATATATCTAACAAGAACAAAACAGGGGTCAAATATATTATGATTTGATTAGGAAGAAAGATAATGAATAAACGTTATTTTATTCCTTTAAAATCTACAAGTAAACAAAATATTTGTTCATGAGGACCTTCCATGACCGTTTAATCCTCTGAGGTCTGCCTGTACTGTGGCCAGACCGCCCATGCTCAGGCTGCCTGTGTACATAGAGTTATTTTAGGCTTACCCCCCTCTATGCTTATCTCGGGGTCACCTGCAAGTCTGGAACTGACTGTTGATCAAGGTAAGGGGAGGCGGTGTTGTAACTAATACTTTGTAATGTGCTATTTAAAGGTGAAAACTTCCCTGGTGGCGACAAACTGTTCAAGCTGTTTCTGGCTTACGCCTGGTATTTCCTGTTACACAGCCTTGTTGATTATGTGATCAGGGTGTAAAACATCCCCCTGGAGACTTTAGGGACGTCTTCCCAAACTAAAGTTCATCACACAATCGTGAGGGTTCAACCTGCCGATGAAGTGTGTCCTGGGCAAACGAGAAGGCTTTGCGAGGCTGCACCTGAACCAGGACCTCACACTTCCCCGTACGCTCTCCACTGCGCTGCTCGTGCCTTGAATAAAACCTTTTCTTTCTGTTTCATAGATGGTTTCACAAACAGAAACAGACTCACAGACAGAACAGACTGGTGGTTGCCAAGGGGGAGGGGGGTGGGGGAGGGATGAACTGGGAGCTTAGGGTCAGCAGATGGAAGCTTTTACATATGGAATGGATAAACAACAAGGTCCTACTGTATAGCACAGGGAACTATATTCAGAATCCTCTGATAAACTATAATGAAAAAGAATATAATGAAAAAGATTATATATATATATATATGTATAACTGAATCACTTTGCTGTACAGCAGTAATGAACACAGCATTGTGAATCGGCTGTACTTCAATTAAAAAATAAAATAAATAAAATAAAATAACCTTTTGGGTGTGCGTTCCAGGCGCTCTTGTGAGTCCTTTCAATTACACCACTTGTTTCAATCTGTGCAGGTGGCAGACTGCATCATTTAAATAATGGCGACGCCTCTGTTTGGGAGAATAAGCAATGAAGAAGGATTGGGGGGTTCAGGAACCCAACGCCTCCCCCCATCCCTGGCAGGAACTCGCACAAATGCTGCGCCCATCGTGGGAGGGTGCATGCCTGTCAGCGATGTGCGATGTGCGAGAGGAAGATCCCAACCCCGGGGGCAAACAGCTAAACGAACTTGGGAGTCGACCCAGCTCTGCACCTTGGCTGCCTCTGTCTCTTGGGGAGAAAATGACAGCGAAGAGAAGCAGCGGGTGGGTTCCAAGGCCACAGACCGTGGCACGTGGCTCAGCCTGTAACGCCCAAGGGGACTGGGGAGATAACTGTTTTGTCAAAATATGTCCCCTGTATGAACAAAAGTCACGAACTGTTTACAACGGGGGAGGGGATCAAGAGACTACAGAAACACTAGGATATTCAGCTGCACAGGTTAAGCCACACTGGAGATAGTCACAAAATCACTTCTGAACCTCTACTGAGATCAAATGTTTTGCGTGGAAATCAAAGAGCCGCTTCCCCTGCATGGGGTACTGTCAAACGGGCAAGCATGTTCGTTTGTACTCAGGACCCTCACTTCCGGCAGCTTTGGCCATAACGTAGATACAGGGGCCAACCCCCAATCTGTTAACCTCTGCAAGGGGAGAGGTAAATAACACAAACCAGAAAGGAGAATTGTCCAAACCCACCCTCAGATATTCAGTGGAATACTTCTTTCTGAGGCCACTGAAGTGTGCTGAATACAAGTCACTTTGATTAGTTTTAATAGTCCTAAACTTTCTCCTAACTCCGTACTTTTGATCAAGATATGGGCAGTGTTGTGCTGTAAGAGGCCCCTGCTGCTCCGGCTCCGTGCAAGGCTTTACTGCTGCAGGGACGAGCTCGGGTGTGGGAAACTGGGAGGCTCTTGGCCCAGTTACTGCAAGGGGGGTGGGGGGCTAATGATGAGAGAAGATTAGGGTTATTCTAAAGAAAGGAAATAAGGAGAAAAGGGGTAAAAAGTACCTCAGGACATTTAAACTGAATCTTAAGTATTCAGTAGGTTGATCACAGGCACAGAAAACAAATGTATGGTTAGGGGCAAGTGGGGGAGGGATAAATTAGAAGTTTGGGATTAGCAGATACAAACTACTATATGTAAAACAGATAACCAACAAGGACCTACTGTAGAGCACACGGAACTCTACTCAGTATCTTGTAATAACCTATATGCGTAAAGAATCTAAAAAAGAAAAGAGATATATACATAAATAAATATATGTGTATATATATATATACATACTGGAAACTAACACAACATTGTAAATCAACTATATATATATATATATATTTTTTTTTTTTTTTTTTTTTTTTTTTTTTTTGCGCTACACGGGTCTCTCACTGTTGTGGCCTCTCCCGTTGCAGAGCACAGGCTCCGGACGCACAGGCTCAGCAGCCATGGCTCACGGGCCCAGCCGCTCCGCGGCATGTGGGATCTTCCCGGACCGGGGCACGAACCCGCGGCCCCTGCATCAGCAGGCGGACTCTCAACCACTGCGCCACCAGGGAAGCCCCAACTATATTTTAATTAAAAACTAATTTTAATTAATTTCAAAATTTTAAAATAGCATTAAAAGGACACAATACATGGTGTAAGTACTAAATTTTTAATGAGTCACTATACATCTCATTTTAATGATGAGATGATCTTCTTGCATCACCAACTCTTCAAGCTCTGAGAAAACTGGGACAGATTTGCTCACATTACCCTAGCCTTAATGAATTTTCTAAAATCTGATTATAATACAAAAAGGAATTTATAATTCCTGGAGTAAAGGCCAATTACAATTGTGTGGAAAAAAGGTAAAGAAAGAATCTGAATGACAGAAGGGCCAAGGTCGCTATGCTCAGCCACCAGTGAGGGGCCCGAGGCTGTGGACAGTGATGTGGGTAGAGCAGCCTGAGGACACAAAGAGGCTTTGGTTAGATGGCCAGACACGGGTGCCTGACACGATGCCACACTGGAAACTGATGAAAAGTTCGCAGGCACTATAATTACATCAGGAAAGATGGTGAGCCAGTGCAAAGAATTTGATGCTGAAAACTCGGCCTCTGTGCACCAGTGCCAAATCAAATCTCAGAGACAGAGTTCTGGGTGAAGTAGAAAAGAAGAGCTTTCTTGCTTTGCGAGGCAAAGGGGGCCACAGCGGTCTCCTGCCCTGAAACACTGTGTGCCCCAATCTGGGGGGATTTGAGGAGGAGTTTTCTAGCCATGTCAAGGGCAGGGTTCCCAGTAAAGGATCAGGGTGTGGGCAGGGCCTGCGTTCTTGTAATCTGGCCTCAGGTGGTCTCCTGATGAGCTTCTCAAGGTTATCAAACTGTGACCCTCTCTGGAATGAAGAATTCTAGCATCTTCCATTTGATGGGGGCTTTAGTTCTGCAGAAGAGCCCAAAGATATGGTTCTGTGTATCCCTGGAGGGGGAACCAGGACCTGCCCCAAGGCTGCACTATTGCTTCTTGACTGCTTCTCCCTTGTCTCTGCATCCCCTCCCTTCCCTGATCAGCAACTGTTTGAACCTGCCCTTTGGAACTCGGGGAAGGTCATGGAAGCTGGGGTCTGTTCCCTACAAACAAGAAACAGGGGACAGAGAGGCTTCCATGCACAGGAGCCCCACAGGGTCCTGCTTGGTTTCAGATACAGGTAAAAGTGTGGCTTAAAATATAGGGATTTATGAACAAAAGGTGTGTGTGTGCCTGTGTGCTGTCTCACCCCACCAGACTGTATTATTGGGATGGACTTGATGTTCGAATGGAAGGTCTTATCTCACCCCAAACATTGGGGAAGAGGCTGTCCTGCAAATCTGTTCTTTGTTCTCTTTTAATGGAGCATGGTAATGAGAACTTTGACAATTATCTAAGCCCACTCAAGTGGCTAATTTAAAACAATTAGGAGAGACCAGGGTTGGACACCTGAGGTGCAAAAAGAAATTTTGATTAAAGTTCTTTTAGAGGCAGGGACATCAATACCCACAAATTCCTTGTTTAATGGCCTGTGAGAAAAGCTGAAGGATCCTGGAGACTCGCTGTAGATGATAAAAATCTTAAAAAACAATGGCCCCCAGGCCACAAGCAGTGCGTCAATACCCACAAATTCCTGTTTAATGGTCTGTGAGAAAAGCTGAAGAATCCTGGAGACTCGCTGGAGATGAGGAAAATCTTAAAAAACAAGGGCCTCCAGGCCACAAGCAGTGCATGGTGTGACATTAAATATTCAGACAGGGGGACAAGCTAAGGGAGACCGCAGGTCTGGGATCAATGTGTCTAATGCTTTCCCTCCATTTCTACTTAAGAAGAAATTCAAAGCCAATTTGCATTCATGTGAGATGGATGGAAAAATACACTTTTACTGTGTTTTCATGAAGATATTTAAATTTTCCTGCTCTTGCCAGAAATTATTCACCTTACAGCTGGAAGTCTGAAGTCTGTATCTTTGACCAACATCTCCCCATCTCCCCACCCGCAGCCCTGGTAATCCCCATCCTACTCTCTGTTTCAATAAGCTCAGCTTTTTTAGATTTCACACATGAGATCATGCAGCATTTGACTTTCTCTGTCATACTTCACTTAGCATAATGCCCTCAAGGTCCATCCACATTGCCAAAAATGACAGGGTTTCCTTCTTTCTTGTGGCTGAATAATAATATTCCGTATCACATCTTCTCTAGCCATTCATCCACTGACAGACACTCAGGTTGTTTCCACACTCTGACTATTGTGAATAATGCTGCAGTGAACATGGGGGAGAAGATACCTCTTCAATATCCCATTTTTATTTCCTTTCTATATACACCCAGGAGGGGAATTGCTGGGTCATATGGTAGTTCTATTTTTAGTTTTTTAAGGAACCTCCATACTGTTCTCCATAGTGGCTGCAC
Organism: Globicephala melas; assembly: GCF_963455315.2. Taxonomy (NCBI): domain Eukaryota; kingdom Metazoa; phylum Chordata; class Mammalia; order Artiodactyla; family Delphinidae; genus Globicephala; species Globicephala melas. The sequence goes on along the minus strand of NC_083319.1, from coordinate 114,068,250 downwards.
CAATTTACATTCCCACCAACAGTGTAGGAGGGCTCCCTTTTCTCCACACCCTCTGCAGCATTTATTGTTTATAGACTTTTTGATGATGGCCATTCTGACAAGCGTGAGGTGATATCTCACTGTGATTTTGATGTGCATTTCCCTGATGATTAGTGACGCTGAACACTTTTTCATGTACCTCTTGGCCATCTGTATGATTAAGTCTTTGGTGAAATGTCTATTCAGTTCCTCTTTCCATTGTTTAATCATCTTGTTTGCTTTTTTGTTCTACTGAGTTGTATGAGTTCTTTACATATTTTTGCCATTAGAGATAAAGATTCAGTTGGAAAGCACAGTTATTTATTACATTATTGATAAGTGTATTTCTCAGTCTGGTCCCTAAGCTAAAACTGAATTAGAAGGATTGATATACCTGTTAGCCATATGACACCAGAAGACACTTTGTAAAGCAACTAAATTTCAGGGTTCAGCAAAAACCGTGAAATGCCCTGACATCTCTTGGACAGGGGTGACTAGGGCATCCCTCAGACAACCAAAACTGAGTTATTGGTCCTGCCATTTCCAAAATCAAAGCAAGGAGAACTAAAATTGATTAGGTAGGTTGGTTGGTTTGTAGAGAAACCACATGTAACATCTGAGAAATTTATTAGCCCCTATTCATAAAATTACCAAGAAAAAAATTCTAAATTTGAGTAGAGCTTTGAGAAACAGCAGTTTTGTCCTTTTTCAGGCCCTCAAAGAACCATAGCACAGGGACTTCCCTGGTGGCGCAGTGGTTGATAATCTGCCTGCCAATGCAGGGGACAAGGGTTCGAGTCCTGGTCCGGGAAGATCCTACATGCCGCAGAGCAGCTAAGCCCGTGAGCCACAACTACTGAACCTGCGCTCTAAAGCCTGAGAGCCACAACTACTGCAGCCCGGGCACCTAGAGCCCATGCTCCACAATAAGAGAAGCCACCGCAATGTGAAGCCCACGCACCGCAACAAAGAGTAGCCCCCGCTCGCCGCAACTAGAGAAAGCCCGCGCGCAGCAACGAAGACCCAACGCAGCCAAAAATAAATAAATAAATAAGAAAGAACCATAGCACAGTCAAGCCTTTGTACCCCCCTCTCCCACTGTCCCTTAGAAGCTGGCTGCAGCATTTGGCAAAAGCCTGTTGCTGCCACCCAGTGGCACCCGCTGGTATTCAGACTGGAAAGTAACCTGATGCAAGTTCCCGGACACCATGTGAAAACGACTGGGCTTGTTACTGTTACTGGGGACTTAATTGAAACTGTTCCCACTATAAAGGACATAAATTTGAGACTTGAGATACCTATCATTGTGGGTTATGTCATATCATCAAACTACACGGAGGGAAATGAAGGGAAGAATATAATGAAATTCGTTATCTTTAAAAGAAATAGTGCATTCAAGAACATCCAATGGGGGGACCACTGGGGTCCTCAGCACGTGTATGAACAGGAGGCTGGCATCCCTTTGGGTCCTACATCTCCCTGTGGACTTATGGAAGGATGTGACAGAGTGATGCCCCCCCGTAACACATTATCAAAGGGTCCAAGCAGCATGGATTGTAGATGCTCATCAACGATCTAGATGACCAACCTACATTCCATCTAGAGAACAGGGGCTCTGTTGACGCACTGATGATGTTACATTAACTCAAGAGGTAAAAGAAAAACCTTCCCAGTGGGCAGAATTAAGTGGTGTTCCTCACAACATCAGGGGACGCAGACAACAGCAAAAGTGACTTTTGCCAGTTCTTGGGTACTAGTCAACAAGGTTGCGATACAGTCCAGAAAACAGGCTTGACGTGCCTGGAAGGTAAAGAACCCCAATGCAAAGCGCTGTATTCCTTTCAGAACTGTGGGTGGGTATCAAAATGCAGCGTGTCCAAAATAACCCTCAAATAACTCCCACAATAACCCCAGAACTGCTGGTACTGGTTAGTCAGCCTGGCTTGGCTACATAACCGGAGAGACATACAGATCTCACAAGGAACTTTTAGCAAAATCTCTCAAAGCAAGATACATTGCACGAACGATGGTTCCACCTGGAGATGCCACATCCTCGCAAAGGAGGAGGCCCTTGATGAGCAGGCCTGTTGCTTCCCTGAACCCTCTCCCCTGCCACTCTAGGCCCTTCTCTTCACTGAAAGCCTTACACGAGGATGCTCTCTGCACTCCTGTGAGTCAATTATCTGAATCTAGTTTTCAGTCTATTCAACCCCGACTATATTATGGACTAATAATAATGCCTACTTCATAGCATTGTTTTTAGGAGTAAATTGAACTATCTGAAGAGTTTAGAAGAGAGCTGGCACATCAGGTGCTCAAAAATATTCTTTTATCACTGAAACAATGGCATCACTGCCATCGTATACATATAAACTCCCAAGAAATAAGCGCAAAATGGATTAAAGACCTAAATGTAAGGCCAGACACTATCAAACCCTTAGAGGAAAACAGAGGCAGAACACTGTATGACATCAATCACAGCAAGATCCTTTTTGACCCACCTCCTAGACAAATGGAAATACAAACAAAAATAAACAAATGGGACCTAATGAAACCTCAAAGCTTTTGCACAGCAAAGGAGACCATAAACAAGACCAAAAGACAGCCCTCAGAATGGGAGAAAATATTTGTAAATGAAGCAACTGACAAAGGATTAATCTCCAAAATTTACAAGCAGCTCATGCAGCTCAATAACATAAAAACAAAAAACCCAATCCAAAAATGGGCAGAAGACCTAAATAGACATTTCTCCAAAGAAGATGTACAGACTGCCAACAAACACATGAAAGGATGCTCAACATCACTAATCATTAGAGAAATGCAAATCAAACCTACAATGAGGTATCACCTCACACCAGTCAGAATGGCCATCATCAAAAAGTCTACAAACAATAAATGCTGGAGAGGGTGTGGAGAAAAGGGAACACTCTTGCACTGCTGGTGGGAATGTGAACTGGTACAGCCACTATGGAGAGCAGTATGGAGGTTCCTTAAAAAACTACAAATAGAAAGAACTACCATATGACCCAGCAATCTCACTACTGGGCATATACCCTGAGAAAACCATAATTCAAAAAGAGTCATGTACCAAAATGTTCATTGCAGCTCTATTTACAATAGCCCGGAGATGGAAACAACCTAAGTGTCCATCATCGGATGAACGGATAAAGAAGATGTGGCAGATATATGCAATGGAATATTACTCAGCCATAAAAAGAAACGAAATTGAGCTATTTGTAATGAGGTGGATAGACCTAGAGTCTGTCATGCAGAGTGAAGTAAGTCAGAAAGAGAAAGACAAATACTGTATGCTAACACATATATGGAGTTTAAGAAAAAAAAACATCATGAAGAACCTAGGGGTAAGACAGGAATAAAGACACAGACCTACTAGAGAACGGACTTCAGGATATGGGGAGGGGGAAGGGTAAGCCGTGACAAAGTGAGAGAGAGGCATGGACATATATACACTACCAAACGTAAGGTAGATAGCTAGTGGGAAGCAGCCGCATAGCACAGGGAGATCAGCTCGGTGCTTTGTGACCACCTGGAGGGGTGGGATAGGGAGGGTGTGAGGGAGGGAGACGCAAGAGGGGAGAGATATGGGAACATATGTATATGTATAACTGATTCACTTTGTTATAAAGCAGAAACTGACACGCCACTGCAAAGCAATTATAAAAAAGAAAAAAAGAAAAAAAGAAACTTACCATCTAAAAAAAAAAAAAAAACTCCCAAGGTCAAGGACCATACACACTTGGATATATACATTCTAGCATGTCTATTTTTTAAATACTTCATAGTCACACATCAAAATGAAATCTCTTATTTTACCAAAAATATATTTCTTACTTCAATGGATAAGATTAGCATATGTATGTTAAAAACAGAGTATTTTCATCCGACAGTATGAGCTTTATTTACTGATTTCAAGAAAAGTTAAATCAAGTTTATGGCTCTACTTTGGCCACATTTGCTCTACGAGAGCTCACGCTCCTCCGTAGGACCAGGTTAAACATGTCATACAGGAATAAGGAGCATCATGTGTTTTCATTTCAAAACAAAAGAAGAGGTACTGATAAACTAAAAGGTAAATATGATCCAGAAACATGTGATACCACCTTTTAATATGCCTTGCTTTCAGTATTAATTTCAGATGAGGCCAATTTAGCATCATAAATATTTCTCCTTCTTTAATGATAATGATTCTCTGACTCCTAAGCTCTGTGAAATATATGAAAATTATTATACCAGAAATGTGAACTTTGTTTCAAATTAATATACATAACTAATGTGCTAGAAACTAATTTTCAAAGTGATGAAAATAATTTTATAGTATGTTACTTTTTTCTTTGACTTTTAATTAAATTTCTTCCTATAAGGATTTGAAGATCTGATCTGAAAAATAATTTTAAATGGGTTATTGTTATTCGTGAATTCTATTGCTACGAAATGGAAAGGGTCAGTGCAAATTTCCAATTAGAGTGAGCCTTAAATGGGCTTTCAAATATCAGCCCATGTCCAAAGTGCAGAGATAAAGAGAATTTTTACAATCACGTTTTTGTTCATTTATACATGACATGGATACCTATTGCGTATTCTATGTGAATTTACAGGAAAAATTGCTTTAGATTTCAACAGCAATTCTCTTCGTCAGTGTATGAAATTGACAATGGCATTTTGAGCAGGACGAGTGTGGTATATGCAATAAAAATTTATTGTTGTAATTGATAAGCCACACAATTCAGGAAAGGTTACCTTTCCTATTTAGCTTTGGAAAGAATCTTGAGATCTACAAAGAGAGAGGTTACAGAGATTGCTAGCTAGGATGACCAATAATAACTTTTCTAAGGTCGTGGAAAAGAGTATTTGTGAAAAGTAGATGAATTCGGATGACGTATAACTTTGGTCTTTAAATTAGCAGATAATCTGTATGTATGTTTCAGGGTGAGAGCACTGCCACGGCCCCACCAACATGACTGACAGCCTTGCTCTCAGCTCCAAATTCTTAGAAAAGCAAATGCATTCATTCAAAAATGATTTGGGATGCTGTATATATTTTATACACTATGTTACGTTCTGTGAGTATGGTGTGAACAAGACCAAGAAATGTTCTAGTCTCACAGAGTTTATTTTAGTGGTAGAGACACATTTTACAAAATAAAGGAAAAACTATCATTCCCGCTACAGAAGATGTGAAGAAGAAAACAGAATAAAGGTAGACATAGTGAAGCAAGAGGAAGGGTCTATTAAAAACAGGTTGGCCTAAAGGGGAGAGGGTGGGGGAGGGATGGAGTGGGAGTTTGGGGTTAGCAGATGCAAACTATTATATATAGAATGCATAAACAAGAAGGTCCTACTGTAGAGCATAGGGAACTATATCCAATATCCTGTGATAAACCATAATGGAAAAGAATATTTTAAAAAAGAATGTGTATATATATATATATGTACACTTGAATAACTTTGCTGTACAGCAGTATTTAACACAACACTGTAAATCAACTATATTTCAATAAAAAGAAAATTTTTTTTAAAAGACAGGTTGGCCAGGTAAGATATTTCTAAGGAAGCAATATTTAAGCAGAGTTCTAGATAAGAAGAAAGAGCCACCCTGGTCAAAACATGCAGACAGGGAAGGGTCTACATAAATGAAGAGGAAGTTTAAATGTCCTGTGTGAAGGTTTTGAGTAAGTGGTGAGCTTGGTGTCTGCAAGACCTCAGGGAGATGGCCTTTAGTCTAGGAAGAATGAACTGTGGGAGAAGAGGTGGACAAAAGGGCAGAAAGGCAGTCAGGGCCAGGCCACGTAGAGCCTTGCACGACTGGGGAAGAAGTCCGGGTTTTATTTGAAATGTCAGAATTCAGTGAAGGATTTGGAAGGGATGAGCGATGGATCTGACTCACTCTGGGTTCTGTGTGGAGAAGGGACCCTGTACAGTAAAGCACATCATCAAAGCAGCTCTGGGAGGCGGTGTGTGCAGAAGTTTAGCTGGGATTAGGTGGCCATGGTGGATGAGGATACAGTGACCCTATTCAGGATGCATCGTAAAGGCAGAGCCACCAGGACCTGCGGGTGACTCGAGGTAGACAAAGGCTCTGAAGGGTGAGACGGAGATTCTCGGCTTGAGCAGCTCTGTGGGTTGTGGGTGGATCGTGGTGGCCCTGACTCACATGGAAGGGCGGGTCTGCAGTGGTGTGAAGAAAAGGTACGGTCCTATCTGGTACATTTTAGACGGTCAAATGAGGGTGCTGCATAAACATTTTGGAGCTCAGGGACAAGATGTAAAATTGGGATTCCTAAGTGGAGGGATGGCTTTCAAGCTCAGGGATTAAATGTGATCATTTAGAACAAGTGTTTACATAGAAACAGAAGAGGAACAAAGACTAATCCTGGGAACATTTCTAAATACAGAAGTTGGGAAGAGGAGGAATTTCCAGAACAGGAGACTGAGAAAGTGCAACCAGTGCAGAGTCAGAGTAAAACCAGGAGACGGTGGCCCTCCAAGTGCAAGAGAAGAACAGGCATCCAAAAGGGGGTAAGGCAACCATTCCCAATAGATGCGAACAGAGACCAGGCCACTAGGTTTGCAAAGAGGACCACTGTTCACGACAAGAGCAGCTTCAGTGTTGGGGGGAGGGGCTGACTGAAATGAGAGGCAAGAGGAAAGAGGGGGATGGAGGACCCTGTGAAGGAGCTTCCCAACTTTGGGGGAAGGAAAACGGAGATGTGGCTGGAGGGGAACGGGGAGTCAAGGGAAGCTGTTTTCTATTTGGTTGGTCGCTTGCTTTCTAAAATGAGAGTTGCTATCACGTGTTTTGGAGTTGATGGAAATATTAAGAGAATAAAAATGATGATGATGAGCAGAAACGGGATAATTTCCAGATGAAAGACCTCGTGTAAGTGAGAAAGAAGGTACAAGTCCAGTGCTTGGATACAGATGTGGAAAGGTCCTAGGTTAGGAGCGGTGAGCATCGCTAAGGGGATGAGGAAGACACAGGGCAGGGTGGCACATGGCGAACGGGTGAAAAAGTTCTTATCTATTTGCATTAATGGGTGTTTCCTCAATGAAACAACAAGAGCAGTTTCAGCTAAAGCTGGAAGAAGGGTGGAGAGTGTAGGGCAGGGGCTGGATGGAATGAAGATATGAAATACGCCTTAAAAAGAGTGGCTTTTCAGAGCTGGTCCCCACACTCCTGAGGTTCCCTGTCACATGTTTGTGACGTACCCCATCAATACAGTGCTTCTATTCTGTGTATGTCTCCTTATTCATTGTGACTCCTCACATACAAGTTTCAACCACATACTTATTAGGTTTAGATCAACATAACAGAAACATGTGAATTTTATAGGAAACAAATGCACTTAGCAATAATTATTACCATGACTTGTAAGCCCTGAGCCTTTTAATGACCCAATAGTTACTCACATCCTTATCATCAATGTCTGCAAAGCATAGAGACCTTCATTTTAAGAATATCAACTTATGTACAGATATAGGGCAAAATATTCCTCACTGCAGCCTGGGACTAAGGCCTAGGAATTTGGAAAACCAGCTTCATCAGATTAAGATGAATTACTTTCTTGCAGATGTTCACTGCTGTTCTAATGCTGTGAAAGTCTAAACTATAAACTGAATTATTTTCAAACATGATATTTAGCGACTAATACATCTAATACTTCTACAGTGTCTGACTTCTGTCAATTTGTCCAGTCTTTTCAAGGGACTTAAAGATAACCAATAAAATTGAACATTGGTATAAAAATATAGGTCTTTGATACCAGGTGACAGAAACAATTTGACTAAAAATTTTCCTGTTTATAGAGTTGCCTTTCCCCAGTTATGTTTAATTTTAACTCTGACAACAAGATATATCTAAGAAAGTACTAACAGCAAAATTAATAGTCATTAGAGAGGTCTTGCTTTTTGGTGTATTTACTAGAAATTGAGATGAATGATTATAATGATTGAAGAGCAAATCCTTCTGAACCAAATTTGTCAACTAATAAACTGATAAATATTTTGGTGATATATCACAATGTTCATATTAATCAGAGCTTCACAGAATTGAATTATATTCTTGTAAAAAAATCTTCTCCCATTCCTACCAAAATACTTATCTGAATATGCTTTGCAAAGCTTACACCTATTTTTTAAAAAACAGAATGTATGCTATTACTCTCTCATTCCAGCCACCAGTAACATTCACCTATGGGGACTTGAGAAGATAATTTATCTCATTACATTACAATGTACCTGAAAATATTTATGTTTTTGACAAATTGTGCACTATTACTCTAAGGAAATCTCCTTAAAGAAGAAACAATTTTAATACTTAGAGGATTATAGTCATAGGATTTTTAATAATTAAATTTCAATGCATAAAGAGAGAACTTCCAGGAATGGTGGCCCAGTAAAAGGGCTGTGTAAACTCAAGCACGTTAGATAAAAATTGTAATAGATAACAATTATAGAACCGGCTGAAATAAAAATTCAACTATGTAAAGGCAGTAGAAATTATCCAAAATCAGACAGAGGCTGCAGGAAATTTTACTCTGGAAAAACAGCTCTTCAAATAGTAAGAAATGTGTGAGTTTGATGCTTTCAGTCCTGAATTTGTGGCTTTTGGATTACCGATCTTCTCAAACCCCCTTCAATGATGCAAATCAGCAGAAGAAAATTATGATATCACTTATATGTGGAATCTAAAATATGATACAAATGAACTTATTTACAAACTAGAAATAGACTCACAGACATAGAAAACAAATTTATGGTTACCAAAGGGGAAAGGGGGTGGGAAAGGGGTAAATTAAGAGTTTGAGATTAACAGATACACCCAACTACATATAAAATAGATTAACAACAAGGACCTACTGTATAGCACAGGGAACTATTTCAGTATCCTGTAATAAACCATAATGGAAAAGAATATGAAAAAGAATACACACACACACACACACAACCAAATCACTGTACTGCATATGTGAAACTAACACAACATTGTAAGTCAACTATAGCTCAAAAAAACCAAAAACAAACAAACAAAATATAGTTTTACATGGGCAAAGTACCAGAAATGAGAGTTTAGGATTGTAATAGCAGCTGGAAATTTTAAAAAAATTTTTAGCCATTCCAAGAAACAGCAAAGTATGACACAAATCCAGGAAGAGAGTCGATAGAAACTGATTCTAAGTGGGCCCACACATGAATTTAGGGAAAAAGACTCTAAATCCCCTATTATAAATATTTGAACATAAGAAGAAATAGAAATTTGAATAGCTATTAACATTATATCTATAAAAATATAAACTTTACCAAGAATTCCAGACAAGTTGGGCTTCACAGATGAAATCAATCAAATATTAAAGAAATATTGTTAATATTACACAAACGGTATTAAAATTCTGTTGAAAATAGATGAACAAGAAATCCTTCCCATCACATTTTATGAGGCCACTATTACCCTGATAACAAAGCTAGACAAACCATTATAAAAAAAAAGATACAAATATCATACCCTTTATGAATATTAGATGTAATTTTTTAAAGAAAATATTAGCAAATTAAATTCAACAGTATATTAAAAATATAATGTATAATGGCCAAGCGGAGGTTTTTCCAGGAATACATGTTAACTTAGCATTCAAAATAAATTAATATAACTCACCAAACTAATAAGATAAAAGAAACAATCCATAAAACTCCTAAAAGAGAGGGTAGGCAACACATTCTCTGACATAAATCGTACCAATGTTTTCATAGGTCAGTCTGCCAAGGCAACAGAAATAAACAAATGGGACCTAATCAAACTTACAAGCTTTTGTACAGCAAAGAAAACCATAAAACAAACAAATAAACAGAAAACCTAAAAGACAACCTACGGAATGGGAGAAAGCACTTGGAAATGATGTGACCGAATAGGGCTTATCTCCAAAATATACAAACAGCTCACATAACTCAACAACAAAAAAACAACCCAATTGAAAACTGGGCAGAAGACCTAAATAGACATTTCTCCTAAGAAGACATACACGTGGCCAGTAGGCACATGAAAAGATGCTCAACATCACTAACTATTAGAGAAATGCAAATCAAAACTACAATAAGGTACCACCCACCAGTCAGAAAGGGCATCATTAAAAAGTCTACAAATAACAAATGTTATGTTCTCAATGGTGAAACACTGAAACCATTTCCTCTAAGATCGGGAACAAAACAAGGCTGTCCACTCTCATCACTATTATTCAACATCGTATTGGAAGTTTTAGCCATAGCAATCAGAGAAGAAAAAGAAATAAAAGGAATCCAAATCGGAAAAGAAGAAGTAAAGCTGTCACTGTTTGCAGATGACATGATACTATACATAGAGAATCCTAAAGACGTTACCAGAAAACTACTAGAGCTAATCAATGAATTTGGTAAAGTAGCAGGATACAAAATTAATGCACAGAAATCTCTTGCATTCCTATACACTAATGATGAAAAATCTGAAAGAGAAATTAAGGAAACACTTCCATTTAAAATATCTAGGAATAAACCTACCTAAGGAGACAAAAGACCTGTATGCAGAAAACTATAAGACACTGAGGAAAGAAATTAAAGACGATACTAACAGATGGAGAGATACACCATGTTCTTGGATTGGAAGAATCAACACTGTGAAAATGACTATACTACCCAAAGCAATCTACATATTCAATGCAATCCCTATCAAACTACCAAAGGAAGTTTTCACAGAACTTGAACAAAAAATTTCACAATTTGTATGGAAACACAAAAGACCCTGAACACCCAAAGCAATCTTGAGAAAGAAAAATGGAGCTGGAGGAATCAGGCTCCCTGACTTCAGACTCTATTACAAAGCTACAGTAATCAAGACAGTATGGTACTGGCACAAAAACAGAAATACAGATCAATGGAACAGGATAGAAAGCCCAGAGACAAACCAATGCACATATGGTCACCTTATTTTTGATAAAGGAGGAAAGAATATACAATGGAGAAAAGACAGCCTCTTCAATAAGTGGTGCTGGGAAAACTGGACAGCTACATGGAAAAGAATGAAATTAGAACACCCCTTAACACCATACACAAAAATAAACTCAAAATGGATTCAAGACCTAAATGTAAGCCCAGACACTGTCAAACTCTTAGAGGAAAACATAGGCAGAAAACTCTATGACAAAAGTCACAGCAAGATCCTTTCTGACCCATCTCCTAGAGAAATGGAAATAAAACAAAAATAAACAAATGGGACCTAGTGAAATTTAAAAGCTTTTGCACCACAAAGGAAAACATAAAGAAGATGAAAAGACAACCCTCAGAATGGGAAAAAATATTTGCAAATGAAGCAACGGACAAAGGATTAATCTTCAAAATTTACAAGCAGCTCATGCAGCTCAATATCAAAAAAACAAACAACCCAATCCAAAAATGGGCAGAAAACCTAAACAGACATTTCTCCAAAGAAGATATACAGATTGCCAATAAACACATGAAAGGATGCTCAACATCACTCATCATTAGAGAAATGCAAATCAAAACTACAATGAGGTATCACCTCACACACCAGTCAGAATGGCCATCATCAAAACATCTACAAACAATAAATGCTGGAGAGGGTGTGGAGAAAAGGGAACACTCTTGCACTGTTGGTGGGAATGTAAATTGATACAGCCACTATGGAGAACAGTACGGAGGTTCCTTAAAAAACTAAAAATAGAACTACCATACGACCCAGCAATCCCACTACTGGGCATATATCCTGAGAAAACCATAATTCAAAAAGAGTCATGTACCACAGTGTTCACTGCAGCACTATTTACAATAGCCAGGACATGGAAGCAACCTACGTGTCCATCAACAGATGAAAGGATAAAGAAGACGTGGCACATATATACAATGGAATATTAGCCATAAAAAGAAATGAAATTGAGTTATTTGTAGTGAGGTGGATGGACCCAGAGTCTGTCATACAGAGTGAAGTAAGTCAGAGAAAAACAAATACCGTATGTTAACACATATATATGGAATCTAAAAAAATAGGTTCTGAAGAACATACGGGCAGGACAGGAATAAAGACACAGATTTAGAGAATGGACTTGAGGACACGGGGAGAGGGAAGGGTAAGATGGGATGAAGTGAGAGAGTGGCACAGACTTATATATACTACCAAATGTAAAATAGATAGCTACTGGGAAGCAGCTGCATAGCACAGGGAGATCAGCTCAGTGCTTTGTGATCACCTAGAGGGGTGGGATAGGGAGGGTGGCAGGGAGACGCAAGAGGGAGGAGATATGGGGATATATGTATATGTATAGCTGATTCACTTTGTTATAAAGCAGAAACTAACACACCATTGTAAAGCAATTATACTCCAATAAAGATGTTAAAAAAAAAAAGAAAGGGAACCTGCCTACACTGTTGGTGGGTATGTAAGTTGGTGCAGCCACTATGGAGAATAGTATGGAGGCTCCTCAGAAAACTAAAAATAGAGCTACCATATGGTCCATCTATCCCACTCCTGGGCATATATCTGGACAAAACTGTAATTCAAAAATATACATGCACCCCAATGTTCATAACAGCACTATTCACAATAGCCAAAACATGGAAACAACATAAATGTCCATCAACAGATGAATGGGTAAAGAAGATGTGGTACGTATATACAATGGGATACTACTCAACCGTAAATAAAAGAATGAAATAATGCCATTTTCAGCAACATGAGTGCAACTAGAGATTATCATGCTAAGTGAAGTAGGTCAGACAGAGAAAGACAAACACTGTATATCACTTATATGTGGAATCTAAAATATGACAAAAATGAACCTATCTACGAAACAGAAACAGACTCACAGACATAGAGATCAGACTTGTGGTTGCCAAGGGGGAGGGGAGAAATGGACTGGGAGTTTGGGATTAGCAGATGCAAACTATTACATACAGAATGGATAAACAACAAAGTCCTATTGAATAGCACAGGGAACTGTATCCAATCTCCTGCGATAAACCATAATGGAAAAGAATATTTTAAAAAGAATGTATATATGTGTATAACTTAGTCACTTTGCTGTACAGCAGATAGGCACAACATTGTAAATCAACTATACTGCGATTTAAAAAAAAAGAACCAATCCATTTCATTATCTTAATAGTTTCAGAAAAAGAAATTTTAAAAATCCACTAATCATTCATGTTGAAAAAAAGAATCTGCTACTAAACTATGACTAGAAAGAGATTTCCTCAAATTAAAAAGAAATCTATTGAAGACAAATAAGCTAATAATGTATTTAATGAAGAAAAACGGAGTGCTTCCCTCTAAGATTCATGAACAGTTAGGATGTCAGCTCTCTCATTTATTCCACATTATACTAAATTCCTAGCCAATAAAATAACAAAAACAAATTTTTAAAAAGACACACACAGATTGGAGAGGAAGGGGTGAAACTATTTTTTCTTTCAAATTGGCCTGATTGTATTTGTAGAATACCATAAAAAATGTACAAAAGAGCTGCAAAAACTAACAAGTCAGCTTAGCAAAGTCACAGAGTTAAACGTAAATATCACAAATAAGTAGTACACCCAATTATTATTAATAAATAACTGTAAATTTAAATAAATACAATATGATTTTCATGGAATTAGAAAATGTGTTATTTCAGATAAATTTAAAATAAATGCACAGAAAAAAAAACATTCATGAAAGAAAGTAGAGTTTAATAAATTGAGAAATACACTATATTCATGAATCAGAAGATTACATATTTTTAGAGAAATTATTTTTCCTCCAAATGAATCTACTGTGTTGGCCAAAAAGTGCCTTCAGTCTTTAAGTAAAAATAAAAGACACATTTTTCATTTTCACCGAGAACTTTACTGAACATCATATTCACCCTTCTGTTCCACTACTTTCTGCCATTTTTCAGGAAACTTCATAATTCCATATTCCCCAAACGTTTTATTCTTTTGAGCAAAGAACTGTTCCAGATGCCTTTTACAGTCTTCCAGGGAATTGAAATTTTTTCCATTAAGAAAATTTTGTACAGAGGGCAGACAGCAGAAGCAAGAAGAGCTACAGTTCTGCAGCCTGTGGAACAAAAACCATTCACAGAAAGATAGACAAGATGAAAAGGCAGAGGGCTATGTACCAGATGAAGGAACAAGATAAAACCCCAGAAAAACAACAAAATGAAGTGGAGATAGACAACTTTCCAGAAAAAGAATTCAGCATAATGATAGTGAAGATGATCCAGGACCTCGGAAAAAGAATGGAAGCAAAGATCGAGAAGATGCAAGAAATGTTTAGCAAAGACCTAGAAGAAATAAAGAACAAACAAATAGAGATGAACAATACAATAACTGAAATGAAAACTACACTAGAAGGAACCAATAGCAGAATAACTGAGGCAGAAGAACGGATAAGTGACCTGGAAGACAGGATGGTGGAATTCACTGCTGCAGAACAGAAGAAAGAAAAAAGAATGAAAAGAAATGAAGGCAGCCTAAGAGACCTCTGGGACAACATTAAACACAACAACATTCACATTATAGGGGTCCCAGAAGGAGAAGAGAGAGAGAAAGGACCCAAGAAAATATCTGAAGAGATTATAGTTGAAAACTTCCTTAACATGGGAAAGGAAATAGTCACCCAAGTCCAGGAAGCGCAGCAAGTGCCATACAGGATAAACCCAAGGAGAAACACGCCGAGACACACAGTAATCAAACTGGCAAAAAATAAAGACAAAGAAAAATTATTGAAAGCAGCAAGGGAAAAGCGACAAATAACATACAAGGGAACTCCCATAAGGTTAACAGCTGATTTCTCAGCAGAAACTCTACAAGCCAGAAGGGAGTGGCATGATATACTTAAAGTGATGAAAAGGAAGAACCTACAACCAAGATTACTCTACCTGGCAAGGATCTCATTCAGATTCGATGGAGAAATCAAAAGCTTTACAGATAAGCAAAAGCTAAGAGAATTCAGCACCACCAAAGCAGCTCTACAATAAACGCTAAAGGAACTTCTCTAAGTGGGAAACACAAGAGAAGAAAAGGACCTACAAAAACAAACCCAAGGGCTTCCCTGGTGGCGCAGTGGTTGAGAGTCCGCCTGCTGATGCAGGGGACACGGGTTCGTGTCCCGGTCCGGGAAGATCCCACGTGCTGCGGAGCGGCTGGGCCCATGAGCCATGGCCGCTGAGCCTGCGCGTCCGGAGCCTGTGCTCTGCAACAGGAGAGGCCACAACAGTGAGAGGCCCGCATACCGCAAAAAAAAAAAAAAAAAAAAAACCCCAAAACAATTAGAAAATGGTCATAGGAACATACATATCGATAATTACCTTAAACGTGAATGGATTAAGTGCTCCAACCAAAAGACACAGACTTGCTGAATGGATACAAAAACAAGACCCATCTATATGCTGTCTACAAGAGACCCACTTCAGACCTAGGGACACATACAGACTGAAAGTGAGGGGATGGAAAAAGATATTCCATGCAAGTGGAAATCAAAAGAAAGCTGGAGTAGCAATACTCACATCAGATAAAATAGACACAGCAGAAATACAAAGCATCCTAAGAGACTACTACAAGCAACTCTATGCCAATAAAATGGATAACCAGGAAGAAATGGACAAATGCTTAGAAAGGTATAACCTTCCAAGTCTGAACCAGGAAGAAATAGAAAATATGAACAGACCAATCACAAGTAATGAAATTGATTAAAAATCTTCCAACAAACAAAAGTCCAGGACCAGATGGCTTCACAGGTGAATTCTATCAAACATTTAGAGAAGAGCTAACACCCATGCTGCTCAAACTATTACAAAATATTGCAGAGGAAGGAACACTCCCAAACTCATTCTACAAGGCTACCATCACCCTGATACCAAAACCAGACAAAGATACTGCAAAAAAAGAAAACTATAGACCAGTATCACTGACGAATATAGATGCAAAAATCCTCAACAAAATACTAGCAAACAGAATCCAACAACACATTAAAAGTATCATACACCATGATCAAGTGGGATTTATCCCAGGGATGCAAGCATTCGTCAACATATGCAAATCAATCAATGTGATACACTATATTAACAAATTGAACAATAAAAACCATACTATCATCTCAATAGATGCAGAAAAAGCTTTTGACAAAATTCAACACCCATTTATGATAAAAACTCTCCAGAAAGTGGGCACTGAGGGAACCTGCCTCAACATAATAAAGGCCATATACGACAACCCACAGCAAACATCATTCTCAATGGTGAAAAACTGAAAGCATTTCCTCTACGATCAGGAACAACACAAGGATGTCCACTCTCACCACTATTATTCAACATAGTTTTGGAAGTGCTAGCCATGGCAATCAGAGAAGAAAAAGAAATAAAAGGAATACAAATTGGAAAAGAAGAAATAAAACTGTCACTGTTTGCAGATGACATGATACCATACACAGAGAATCCTAAACATGCCACCAGAAAACTACTAGAGCTAATCAATGAATTTGGTAAAGTTGCAGGATACAAAATCAATGCACAGAAATCTCTTGCATTCCTATACACTAATGATGAAAATTCTGAAAGAGAAATTAAGGAAACACTCCCATTTACCATTGCAACAAAAAGAATAAAATACCTAGGAGTAAACCTACCTAGGGAGACAAAAGACCTGTATGCAGAAAAATATAAGACACTGATGAAAGAAATTAAAGAAGATACCAACAGATGGAGAGATATACCATGTTCTTGGATTAGAAGAATCTATATTGTTAAAATGACTATACTACCCAAAGCATTCTACAGATTCAAAGCAATTCCTATCAAATTACCAATGGCATTTTATGGAACTAGAATGAAAAATCTTAAAATTTCTATGGAGATACAAAAGACCCTGAATAGCCAAAGCAGTCTTGAGGGAAAAAAATGGAGCTGGAGGAATCAGACTCCCAGACTTCAGACTATACTACAAAGCTACAGTGATCAAGACAATATAGTACTGGCACAAAAACAGACACATAGATCAATGGAATGAGATAGAAAGCCCGGAGATAAACCCATGCACCTATGGTCACCTAATCTATGACAAATGAGGCAAGGATATACAATGGAGAAAAGACAGCCTCTTCAATAAGTGGTGCTGGGAAAACTGGACAGCTACATGTAAAAGAATGAAATTAGAACACTTCCTAACACCATACACAAAAATAAACTCAAAATGGATTAAAGACCTAAATGTAAGCCCAGACACTATAAAACTCTTAGAGGAAAACATAGGAAGAACACTCTTTGACATAAATCACAGCAAGATCTTTTTTGATCCACCTTCTAGAGTAATGGAAATAAAAATAAACAAATGGGACCTAATGAAACTTCAAAGCTTTTGCACAGCAACGGAAACCATAAACAAGACAAAAAGACAACCCTCAGAATGGGAGAAACTATTTGCAAACGAATCAACGGACAAAGGATTCATCTCCAAAATATATAAACAGCTCATGCAGCTCAATATTAAAGAAACAAACAACGCAATCCAAAACTGGGCAGAAGACCTAAATAGACATTTCTCCAAAGAAGACATACAGATGGCCAAGAAGCACATGAAAAGCTGCTCAACATCACTAATTATTAGAGAAATACAAATCAAAGCTACAATGAGGTATCACCTCACACCAGTTAGCATGGGCATCATCAGAAAATCTACAAACAACAAATGCTGGAGAGGGTGTGGAGAAAAGGGAACCCTCTTGCGCTGTTGGTGGGAATGTAAATTGATACAGCCACTATGGAGAACAGTATGGAGGTTCCTTAAAAAACTAAAAGTAGAATTACCATATGACCCAGCAATCCCACTACTGGGCATATACCCAGAGAAAACCGTAATTCAAAAAGACACATGCACCCCAATGTTCATTGCAGCACTATTTACAATAGCCAGGTCATGGAAGCAACCTAAATGCCCATCGACATACAAATGGATAAAGAAATTGTGGTACATATATACAATGCAATATTACTCAGCCATGAAAAGGAATGAGATTGAGTCATTTTTGAGATGTGGATGGATCTAGAGACTGTCATACAGAGTGAAGGAAGTCAGAAAGCGAAAAACAAATATTGTATATTAACGCATGTATGGGAAACCTAGAAAAATGGTACTGATGAACCGGTTTGCAGGGCAGAAGTTAATACACAGATGTAGAGAACAAACGTATGGACGCCAAGGGGGAAAGCCGCAGGGGGGTGGGGATGGTGGTGTGCTGAATTGGGCGATTGGGATTGACATGTATACACTGATGTGTATAAAACTGATGACTAATAAGAACCTGCTGTATAAAAAAGTAAATAAAATAAAATTCAAAAATTAAATAAATAAATAAAAATAAACTAAAAACAAAAAGAGAATTTTGTAAAGACCAAAATAAACGAAAATCTGAAGGTGCAGTGTCTGGTGAATACGGCAGATGAATGAGAACTTCCCAGCCGAGCTGCGACAGCTTTTGCCTGGTCATCAAAGAACCAGGGGGTCTTGCGTTAACCTGATGGAAGATTATGCATTTTCTGTTGACTAATTCTGGACGCTTTTCATCTAGTGCTGCTTTCAGTTGGTCTAACTGGGAGCAGTACTTTTTGGAATTAATCGTTTGGTTTTCCAGAAGGAGCTCATAATAGAGGACTCCCTTCCAATCCCACCATATACACAACATCACCTTCTTTGGATGAAGACCAGCCTTTGGTGTGGTTGGTGGTGATTCATTTCGCTTGCCCCACGATCTCTTCCATTCCACATCGCTGTACAGTATCCACTTTTCATTGCCCGTCACAATTTTTTTTTACATCAGAATGTTTTCATTACATTTAAGTAGAGAATATCATGCGGAAATACTGTCAAGATTTTTTTCACTGAACTTATGTGGAACCCAGACATCAAAGCGATTCACATAACCAAGCTGGTGCACATGATTTTCAACGGTTGATTTGGATATTTTGAGTATGTCGGCTCTCTCCCTCATGGTATAACATTGACTGTTCTCAGTTAATGTCTTGATTTGATCTCTATCAACTTCAGCTGGTCTACCCAACCGTGGAGCATTGTCCAGAGAGAAATCTCCAGCACGAAACTTCACAAACCACTTCTGACATGTTCGATCCGTCACAGCACCTTCTCCACACACTGCATAAATCTTTTGTGTGTGTGTTTCAGTTGCGTTTTCACCTTTCTTGAAATAATCAAGCACAATATGCCGAAAATGTTACTTTTCTTCCATCTTCAATATTAAAATGGCTACACAAAAATTCACCAATTTTGATAAGTCTTTTTTTTTAATGCACGCTGATGTGACAGCTGTCACATACAATCTAATGAAATTGTTTCAAATGAAGTTAAAGACAACTAACTGCTACTAGAGCCATTCTACTGGAAAAAACCTTTTGGCCCACCCAATATAAGTTCAATGAAATCTCAATCAAGCTTCCAGCAGGCTTTTTTGAAGAAACTGACAAGCTGTTTTAGAACTCATAAAACAATGGAAATAACTTACAGAAGCCAAAGCAATTAAAGGAGGATGAAGAGGACGAGGAAGGGGTGGCGGAGGGGGACACCAGTAAAGTTGGAGAACTCGCATTACTTGATTTCCACACTTATTATAGAGTACAGTTATTCATTAAGACGGTGTGGTACTGGTGAAAGATCACTGATTTAGAGCAATGGAGCATAATATAGAGTCCGTACTAGACCCACACATATGTGGTAAAATAATGTTTGACCAAAGTGCCAGGATAAATCAATGGAGAAAAGAAAATCTTTTAAACAAATGGTGCTGTAACAACTGAGTTTCCCTATGGGGAGAAAGATGAGACATGACTTTTACTTTATACCATACAAATTTGAGTACTGATCATGTATATCGTACGAGATATAACTATAAACTTCTAAAAGAAACATTGGGACATTGGAGTAGGCAAAAATCTTTTAGAGTAAAAGAAATATGAGTTAAAAATTATTAATTGGACTTTTTACAATTATTAAAAATAAACAAAGAAGTCTTTCCTATCGTAAGACACCATTTCACAAATGAAAAGACAAGGCATACACTGAGAGCAAGAATTTGTAAATCACAGCTGATAAGGAACGTGTATTTAGAATGTACAAAGATCTCTTGAAACTCAACACTAAAACCATCAACTCAGTTGGAAAATGGATACAAGATCTGAGCAATTTATATAAGAAGATGTAAAAATGGCCATTTAGCATATGAAAAGATATTCTTAGTCAAAAAGAATTTGCACATTAGAATCACAACGTGATACGACTACACAATTAGATGACGAAAATTTTAAAAGATGATAATGTCAACTGTTGGCATGAAGGCATTTTTACTTATAGCAGCAGATAACTGTCAGGTGAGTGGGTAGATAATATGTAGTATATCCATACAATGGAATATTACTCAGCAATAAATAAATAGAAAGCAGCTCTTGATATATACACAGTATAAATGAATCTCAAAAATATTATGCTGGAAAAATGAGTACATATCATATGATTCGATTTATATGAAATTCTAGGTAAAGCAAACTGATCTATAGCGGCAGAAGACAGACCAGCGGTTTCCTGGGGCAAGAGGTTTCCTGGATGGGGGGAGAAACTACAGGAGGGAGGTGGGAAAACATCATGGCTGGTGGAAATGACCTGAACCTTGATTGTGGATTTAGCTTCACAGATGCGTACACCTTCAAAACCCACCAAATTATACACTTTAAACGGATACAGTTACTTGCAGATAATTTATATTAAAGTTACTTATGAAAATTAGCAAAGATTCGTGGAAAAGAGCCAGTGGCTTCCAGATGTAAATAAAAATAGAAATCATTACAGGCAAGAGCAGAGAAAAAAATGTATATACATAATTTGTAAATAAATGATAAGGTGACCTCAAAAGATATTCAAACATAAATCACCTCAAGATAAACATAAGGGAAACAAAATGGAAATAGGGGTTCAGAGAGAGAGAGGGGAGATGCTAAATATTCAACTGTTAAACACGGCCTTGTCGCACATTTTCATGTGAATGATTGTGGGCGTTGAGTGGCTCTGGGTTTTGGATCTCACTGAATGCTTCTGGAAGACTAAAAACCAAACTGCAGCTATCTCATCTGGAATTAAAGTGTTTATATGCCACATTTTTTAAAGGATAAAGAGGTACATAGTGTTTCCAAATTCACCGACGCCAAATGGTTTGAAGACCACTGCCTCGCGGGAAGGAAACCTGTGCTATTCAGAGCTGCCTTCTGATGACGTTGCAGGCAGCGAGGACTGCTCAAGGGGGAGTCTCATTACACATGAGTATGCATAAGCCTGCACCGAACAACATACATTAATTACACTTTTTTGAATCACATATAAAATAAAAATTCCAAATTATTCATTAATAAATAAAAGCACCACAAGGCAGGGATCTTTGTCTTGTTCAATGAAGTACCCCAAGCACCCAAGCATCTCCAGGCACATGTTAGCTGCCTAATGAATACGTGCTAATAAACTGAATGAATAATATGAAATTACACACTCAGGAGGATGAAATGCTTGTTGGGTATGGCGCACTACACAGGCATTCACATTTTAGCTAGAAGATCGTTGCTGAATAGTTATCAGAAGATAGAAATCGTGAAGTTAATGTTGAGACTAGGACGACTATCGCCCAAACTGAGACTGCGTTAGTTAGCTAAGGCAGACCTAAGAGGCTGCTCCCCTGGCCTCTCATTGAAGCTTCTTCTACTCTGGCGCACACTGTTTTTGCAAAGAGGGACAGAAAGTTACAGTGTGTCTAAAAGTTTGTGCTCAGATGTCTATAAAATTGCCCACTCATATTCCACTGGCTGAAGCAGGGCACATGACCAAACCCCAAATCGAAGGGGTGTAAAAGTAATACACACCGTATAACAGAAGTGAAGAGAGTGAATCGTTGTGAACAATAATACAATCTACCACAAGCATAAGTGCATTTGCACTTAGCAAAAGACCCCACATGCCTGGTACTTGGGCCGATGTGCCATCTAAGTATGTAATTCTTACGTGGGTGCTACCAATCCTTGCCCCACTTGTCTATGCTTTACTAACTGACCCACCTGCCTTTGAATTCATCCACATTTTTTTTTTTTTTTTTCAGTATGCGGGCCTCTCACCGCTGTGGCCTCTCCCGTTGCGGAGCACAGGCTCCGGACGCGCAGGCTCAGCGGCCATGGCTCACGGGCCCAGCCGCTCCGCGGCATGTGGGATCCTCCCGGACCGGGGCACGAACCCGTGTCCCCTGCATCGGCAGGCGGACTCTCAACCACTGCGCCAACAGGGAAGCCCCATCCACATTACTTTTTTAAACAAATTATTAACTTTGATAGGTTAGGATCATGGCTTCTTGGCCTACAAGTCATTTTGTATTTTTAGACTGATTTGGCTAAGAAGATGTGATCCTCTCTGATCCAGGATGTATTGATTTATGACCAGGGGACATATTCACTCGAAGATATTGGATGCTGCTAATACTTCTCCTTTGAGTCTATCACATTGAATTTTAACTCCAAAAAATGAAGCAGAAAAAAATGCATTTTATTGTTGGCCATATATAACTAACTACTCAGGGTCAGATTTAGAACTGATACAATTACAGTTCACATTTCATGACCTCCACCTCCCTACCCTATCCATGTGAGCGCTAGTTTCTGGGTTTCCCTACCTGGAAGGCTCTTCTTCCATCTCTAAGCTACATTTCAAATGCTACTTCATCTGGGAAGGCTTCTGGATTTACTTGCAGCCTAAAAGAACCTGCCTGTCATGGAATTGTCCATAACGTTTTATGTAACTTGCTCACGGCACCTACTGCTTCTCATCTTGTATTCTATTAATTTTATCCACCCAACAAAATATAAATCCTTTGAATCAAGAAATGTGCTTTTTAAATTTTTTTCTTTTCAACAGTTGTCTTGCTTTATTCACAGAGTACCTACACAGCACAGAGACTGAGGTTCACAGAGTACCCGAACAGCATAGAGACTGAGGTTATAAGTCCTGACACTGGACTGTCAAGGCTGAAATTTCTACTCTTTTTTTAGAGTGTGATCTTCGGCACATTTTCTGACTACACAGGACCTCAGTGTTCTCCCCACTAAAATATGGGTGATAATAGTACCTAGCCCGTAGAGTTGTTGTGAGAATTAAATTTATTTGTACAGGTAAATTCAAGTGAAACAGTGTCTCATAGAGAATGAAAGCTCAAATATTGTTAGCATTTATTACTTTTCATACAGCAGATACTCAAAGCATAGTTAAATATGAGTAAATAAGTTAAATGCAAAATGTTTAAAATTTTACTATGAAAATGTTCAAATGCATAAAAAATATAATTATCTAATGGACTTCTATCTTCTGAACAGTTTTCAAGATTTTTCCATACTGGATTAATATCTCCCAAACCTTTATTTGCAGGAACTATTATAAAACAAATCCCAGACATTATAAACTGCGTATATGTTTTTTTTTTTTAAAAAAAGCTAAATCATAAAATAAGGATGAATAAAAATAAACAGTAAGTAATAATTGTTTGGCAGGAAATTAGGGAATATTATCAAATCTCTTTTCTCTCAATTATCTGATATTTGAAGAACATATGTTTGCTTCAAATTTTTTGACAATTTTTATTTCACATTGTCACACTGAGTCTATATAATTAAAGCCATAAATCACACAACCTTTGAAAATAATCATAAAAAGAAAATAATCGTAAATTTGTTTTAAAATTCTGAATCCTATACATACAACTATTATTTAGTAATTACCATATGCTCTCTAAATCTACACAGAAAAAACACAAGAACCAAATCCAGACACAAATACAGATGTGCATACACACACATACATGTACGTAGTATGACTTACTAGATTCTAACTTCCTTGAAAGCAGGCATGTTTCTTTACATGTTTCTTTACACATTCTATTATAAATTGAACTCTGCAGAAATCAGAGATTTTTCTGTTCATAATATATATATTAAATTAAAACATCCTGCTTAATGATTTTTTCATATTTTAACATCAGATTTATTTGGGGGAAAGTGGTCCTAGAGTTATGCATGATCAGTTAATACTTAAAATTCTCTGTTCTTTCAACCAAGAATTATTTATCCCTAATTTGTCTCCAAAATCTTTAAAAAATTTTATAGACTAAATGAACACTGTATTGTTCCCTAAATGGCAAGTAGCAGTAAAATGATATAATACACATTTATTGTGTGATTTTTGGAATAATGTATGAAGCTTATGATTATAGATATTTCCTAACAATATATTGGGTGTTGAAGGTATTTTTAAATTTTGTTTCCTTAAAAAGTAATAAAGTTAGGGCTTCCCTGGTGGCACAGTGGTTGAGAGTCCGCCTGCCGATGCAGGGGACACGGGTTCGTGCCCCGGTCTGGGAAGATCCCACATGCCGCGGAGCGGCTGGGCCTGTGAGCCATGGCCACTGGGCCTGCGCGTCCGGAGCCTATGCTCCACAACGGGAGGGGCCGCAACAGTGAGAGGCCCGCGTACAGCAAAAAAAAAAAAAAAAAAAAAAAAAAGTAATAAAGTTAAATATTAAAATAATATATATATGGAATTGTGAAAATTATGGTGCATATATGACTTCTCCAAAGACTCTTCCTGCTGGGTAATCAATTCTGTCCTAAATCAATTATTTTTTAACATATGACGGGATACATAATAGTTCAAAACATTTAGAGAATGGTATAAATGCACATAAAATCTACCAACTTCAAGCATGAAGCTAGGGGCTTGAGTACCTCAGAGAGTCTGGGTGTTAAAAAACGACAAAGCAGAAAATAAATCATTAACTTCGTGGTTAATCAACCTACTTTCCATAAGTCACCAGCCTTCTCAAAAGATTACACTTCTTTCATTGGTTCGCTAATTTATGCTTCTTATATCAACATGGGGCCAGGGGCTAGGCTACTGGTTCTATTTGTTTTGTACACAAATTCTGCCTACTCACCTGTGACTGGTAGCTAAGTATAAATGCTGTGTCTTGAGACCTGCTGTGTCCAGAACTGACCCTTCACTTTCTTGCCTGAGAAACTGAGGTGGACGGTGGACATATTTAAATTGGATTGAACAGTGAACTTCACTTTGTTCTAGCGACACAGTGAAACAAGTCTATTCATCTGACCACACACCAAAGACCTTCTGAACTGCTCTGAACTTAATCACTAACAGCAAAATGTTCTGTGGAGATTATGTAAGTATAATGGCTATTTCTGTAAAACTTTCCAGTCCTCTGAGATTTGAACCTTGTCTATAAAATTTCATTTGCAGGACTTGACATTTTCAACAGGAAATATTGGTGTTCTAATTTATCTTCATTGAAGTTTTAATTAGTAGATGCTCAGTGTAACCATTAAACAAAGTTAATACTATTAAATGTCAAATTCGTGCTAATTTTGAAGTAAGGTATTGTTCTCTAGAGGCAATTTAGTGACGCCTACTTTCTTAAGTAACCTGACTCAGAATTCTAACTGAAGTTATAACAAGATGTTTTTGTCTCCATATTTATTTTCTATAAGGAACTAAAAATAAACTTGTTAATTTTTATTTTAAATCCATGATATCTTCAGAAAGTACAGTTCATTTTTGACTAATTATCTGCTGAATTTAAGCAAATGCAAAACTCAGTTTAGTCATTTTATTTTTCTTCCTTGTCCGAATCATTTTGACCCAATTGCTCTAATGGTCCACGAACTGTGGAAGAGCCTACATAGACACTGAGTTATCTAAATATACACTGTCTGAAAAGGTATCTGTTTCACGTGCTCTTGGAAATTACACATAAATGTGTTGTGTGTTGATGATGATGTTTTAGAAATCTGTATTATGAAATATGCTTTCAGGAAGCCTTTCATTTTTAATGCAAAAATTTTATGCAAAAAATACAGCATAACTATTTGGTTAAACTTTGGCACAAAAATAAAGTTATTTACTCATTTACGAACTATTAATTCCTAGAAAATTTTATTTACTTATATTGTTTTCCAAATATTGAAGGAGGACCTAAAGTGTGGCCACTTTCCATCACTGTTGGCTCAAGAATCTTAATTTTATCTTGAGATTTCAGGATCTCATTTGCAGTTGAAACTTACTTTTTTGTCTTATTAATTGTGAGGCAGTTACATTTCACCACAGAAATAAAAGTCATTAGGTAATTTAGGCCAGTACAGTAAATGATTTAGTTTGTAAAAATCAGGTTGCTTTCTCCCAATTATTACTTCCAAATAATTGTACTTGAACGAATAGAAATTTTCTCCCTTTCTATTCATTCTAGTACAATTATTTGGAAGTAATTAATACTATATTCTGTGTGCCGTGTATGGTTTTTATATTAACATTTATATGCCAATGTATCAAAATAAACATTTATAGAATAGTTAAATTATATTTCAGGGATTATTAAAAGTTACCAATGATAACAAGCTTTTAAAGAAATGCAATAATTTGGGGCTTCCCTGGTGGCGCAGTGGTTGAGAGTCCACCTGCCGATGCAGGGAACACGGGTTTGTGCCCCGGTCCGGGAAGATCCCACATGCCACGGAGCGGCTGGGCCCGTGAGCCATGGCCGCTGAGCCTGCGCGTCCGGAGCCTGTGCTCCGCAATGGGAGAGGCTACAACAGTGAGAGGCCCGCATAACGCAAAACAAAACAAAACAAAACAAAAAAACAAAGAAATGCAATAATTTGCCATGCTTCTGGAACAGATAAAGAATACCGGAGATTAAAAAAGAAAAAAATCAGAGATTAAAAAGCTGGATTGGAACAAACCTGAAAATTCCCTTTAAGTATTTTTTTTTTTTTTTTTTTTTTTTGCGGTACGTGGGCCTCTCGCAATTATGGCCTCTCCCCTTGCGGAGCACAGGCTCCAGACGCGCAGGCTCAGCGGCCATGGCTCACGGGCCTAGCCACTCCACGGCATGTGGGATCCCGTGTCCCCTGCATCGGCAGGCAGACTTTCAACCACTGCGCCACCAGGGAAGCCCTCACCTTAAGTATTTTGATCAGCTATTTCAGGGCCAGATGTTAGGTTTTATGTATTATCTCAGCAAGTTTTGATGATAAAATGGTTTTACATCATCAATATTATTATATTTTAGAGCAATCATTTATATTCTTAAGATATATGGTCCAATTTGTAAAAATTTGGTATTAAAGAGACCAATATTTGAGGTTAAGTTCGTCTGTTTAATCTCCATTCTGGGTCTGGCATCCTTAAGCAAAAGATAAGCTCTTCCATGGGCAGGAAAGCAGAAGTCCTCATATCACAGTGCAGATAATTATTGACTGGGTGGCTTCTTAAAAACAGACTCCCAGCCCCTCTGCTCAGCAGTTCTAATTCAATATACATGACGTCTGAATTTACCCCCTTCGGATAAATGCATGACTATTTTTGAGAACACCAAAGTAATGTGTTATGTCAGTTACAAAATATAGAAAATTTAAATATAAATCAAGCAAGAGGCAAGAATTATAGAAAGGTAGTTATATTTCTATAAGAAATAAGCATATGCACTCCTTTAAAATTACTTTCTAGAATTATGGAGTCAGATGATCCTCGATGATTAAGGTAATTTAAGTGAGCTAGTTACACTGGGATGGTAAATTTACCCTTGACGCACGCAAGTATTTTACTATGTGCTTAGCTGTAAAACTGTCTATTGAAAGCAAGACTTAATTAAAGGATTTTGGCAAGCCTGGAATTGTTTTTTTTGTGTTTTTTATTTTTAAGAAGATGTTGGGGGTAGGAGTTTATTAATTCATTCATTTATTTTTGCTGTGTTGGGTCTTCGTTTCCATGCGAGGGCTTTCTCTAGTTGTGGCAAGCGGGGGCCACTCTTCATCGCGGTGCGCGGGCCTCTCACTATCGCGGCCTCTCTTGTTGAGGAGCACAGGCTCCAGACGCGCAGGCTCAGTACTTGTGGCTCACGGGCCTAGTTGCTCCGCGGCATGTGGGATCCTCCCAGACCAGGGCTCGAACCCGTGTCCCCTCCATTAGCAGGCAGATTCTCAACCACTGCGCCACCAGGGAAGCCCTGGAATTGTTTTGATTTATTTATTAGCCAGATATAAATCCCCCTTCAGGAAGATGTTATTATAATTTACTTCTTGGAGCGGAGGAAATTTCACTGCAGTGTTAAAAAAAAAACTTGCCCAAGCCAGGATCTAAACCAGGTATCTCTCTGTCATTGTAACTCAAGCTCTTCTTGTCCACTAAAATATACTGCCTCTTCCAAATATATTGCCCTGATTCTTCTAGTGAAATTGCTGGCTGCCGTTGTCCTGTTTTGTCATCAACTGAGGTTTTTTTGTACAGAAGCATTATATTTACTATAGATTTCTTTATTGGGTTACACCCTTCCTTTATGCCTCTAAGGAGACTTTAGTCCTATTCCTTTTCCTTTCCTTTTGACAGCTTTCCTATTTCTACCGTATTTATTGACTAACAGAAAAGAGTTACGCAGAGGCGTATCACAAGCAATATAACATATGGAATGCATATTCAGAACGTGAATTAACATTCTCTATTACGTAGAGAGAAACTATTAAAATTTCCTGAGTCTCTACTAAACTTCAGGAGCTTTGTGTGCCTTGTCTAATTTAATAGTCACAGAAAATCTTTTTATAAAAATACCATTGCACATGCAAGGGTTTTGCCATCCTTCTTGGAGGCTCCAGATACTCTGCTCAGTGGTTTTACGTGTATTATTTTTAGGCTTCACAATCTTCAAGGAAAGTATTGTCATCCCCATTTTCCATATGAATATACTGAGGCTTAGAGAAGTTAAATAATTTTCCCAGCAGAAAGAGGTCAAACACACCTAAGCGTGATTATCCTACATAATAGACTTTACGCTATGAAGGAAAGAGCAGATCCTTTGTGAGCCCAATTAAGAGAGAAAATGAGCACCAGTATCTTCACAAAGATGCTCTTACTCATAAATGTGCTCGCAGAATGACTCAACAACAGTCGAACATCAGCAACTGAGGCAACGTCTAGCATGGGCAGCGAGACATCCTGCATGTTAGCCCAACTAACATGAAGTAACTGTGCTGCGGCTCAGGTGTGAATGGCAGGTGGTGAAGGCAGACACTCAGTAAATCAGAAGCAAATTCCGGGCTTTCAGTCCAGGAGGGGCCGCAGGCCGAGCAGGCCTCCCGTGGGGGCAGAAGCTGCTGAGGGGCAAGATCTTTACTTTTTTAATTTTTATTGGCGTGTAGCTGATTTAAAAGCAAGATCATTGTTAAAGCAGGTTTCTCCTATAGAAAGGGATTCCTGGGAGAAACATTCCAACCAAGAAATCTGATTTTGATGGCTTATCTGCAATACGACTCACTGAACAAATATTAATAAAAGGTTATTCATACTGTAGATTGCTTTTTACTATCACAAGACTGCACTGTCTGAACTTTACACACTAGCATTCAACAAAAGTTATGAATCATACTGGTTAGGGCCTCCACTTTAACTGAAGCTTCTGTTGAACTAATACGTATTAGATTGGAAAATTAAATGCAGTCACTTTTTCCTAGTTGTGATATGTAAGCATGTCGGTTAAAATTTTAAAACTCCCTTTTAACAGCTATAGATTGCTTTTGTGGGAAGGGCTGGGCAAACATGACTGTAGAATAATAATTGAACAAGCACTCAGGCCAGCTTTACCCTGAGGATCCAAGACTGAGGATAATGTACTTAATCTTTCTGCATCTCAACTTTCCTACCTGTAAAACGGGTGTTATCATAGCACCTGTATTAGAAGAGTCTCTTGAGAATTAAGTGGCAGGTAAAACACCAAGAAGACCAGGAGCATAAATAGCACCTGGAAAGGTGAACTTTATTAACAGCTTTAATTAAGTAGTTGTGCCAAAGCCTGAACCCAACTAATGCAAAAGCCCTGGCTTTCAACAGCCCGGTACACTGCTTCTGGAAGGGAGGTTGAGTTTGCACCCGTTACACATATTCATAGATACATATATATGTATATTCATATATGTGTGTGTGATTGTTCCTACACATAGTCATACATATATATATGTATATTCATATATGTGTGTGATTATTCATAACATTTATGCATAAATTTTAATAACATCAAAAGTTTCATGGGTGGAAATTATATTCTCTTAAACTCAGCGTAACGTTTACTTCTAAATAGTTTCTACCATGCTAAAAAATTTCACAATCCTACTTCCCGCATCAGTTATTGCCAAATTCTATTTTTTATGGCAAAAGGCCTCATTGTAGGAATTGTATCCAATTCCTTTCCTCCAAATCTCTGACTCCATCCTAACTGGGCTTTCACCCAAAGCCCCTCCGCCTGAAGGGTCCGACAGAGGCAAGCAGCGACCTCCACGTTCCTGACCCCATACCCGACTCTCATGCCTTTTCTTGCTAGATATGAGTGTGGTCTGACACAGTCTCCTTTTGCCAGCAAAGCCCCGGGGCTAAATTCTGGAAACTTTTCTCTTTCCAACTTATAGCCACTCTTTTGGTCATTGTGCCCAATCTGACGGTTTTAATTACAACGTACACACAGAGTCTTCTTTGAATATGTACCTCAACCCAGCATCTATGCCCAAACCCCAGATTCGTAAAACCAGGTGTCTACACAGGAAGCGAAAACTCTATCCTCCTTTTAGGTCAAAGGGGGGGAAAAAAGTAAAAACTTAAAAATTGGAGTTATCCCTGATTCCTCTGTCTGTCTCATACCTTACAAATAATCCATCAGCAAAACCTTTTGGCTCTGCACATTCACAGTATTCATGATATGACCACCTCTCACCACTCCCTCTCCCACTGCCCTGGTCCACGCCAGCAACATCATCATTTGCCGACTCCATGCAGTAGCCTCCTACCTGGTCCCCTGCTTCTATCTTTGCTCTAGCTTTTACGTCTTGGGGACACAACAGTGAGAATGATTGTCAAAAACATGCATTCTATTGACACATTGATGATCGTGTAGGAACCATCATCATCCTGGAGTGAGTTACAGAGTAGGAGGTAAAAACATCAAAGAGGAGCTTGTGAACAAGCTTTTGGTCCTGGTTTACCCGTTCTTAGAGTATTTACCATGATAGGAAGAAGAAGAATGAGGCTTCAATGTGTAGGGTCATTTGCATTTTCCGAAGTGCTTACAGTATATGGACCACAGGGTCTATGGGAGATAAGACACCTTTCTAACATACCTCTCTGGATATGCTGACTTCTTTTAAATGCTAGAGGCTTCCAGATTTTGACGTTATACAATGTATTAACGTCCCATTAATACATTGTGCTCATTTCAATAAGCATTATGGCAAAGCCAGAACCCGCTGCAAATGTCAACAGCACTGGGGGCTGTAAAACCCAAGGAACAGGAAAAATATGGTTGATGATATTTTAACTTTTTCGAATTAATCAACCCACTTCAACAGTACAAGAAGAATGTCATTGGAGTATCACAAATCACTTTCAAAAACTGTACTTCTTTTGTTAAGTCACGAGGTTAAAGACTGAAGAAATGACGTTGGAGCAATGAGGCTCAGAGTGATTTTAATGAGTCACGTCCTCCTGGGACGAAGGGAACTGGGGAAAGCAGATAGAGAGACACCATTTAGAGGGCGTTACTTGCTGATTTTTCATTGCTGGAGCACCACCTCTAGACCAACACCCAGCCCTCTATCTACCACAGATTTCTGCTATCAGCACAAATTCCTTGTAATCATTCACCAAAAACGAAAGGATTATGGGAATATTTTTAAGTCTTTCAGAGTTCACGCTGTCAATCTCCCTGCCTCAGCCTCTTTCGAATTGCCTCCAGGAATTCCTAAAACTCTGCTTACAGTTTGCGGACATGCCTTTCTCATCCAGGGAGTAGAAAAGACTGCTTCTTAAGACCCATCTTCTTCTCCAGCATCCCATCTTATCACAACACGTAGTTGTGACTATATTCCTTCTCAATTATACTTTGATGTATATCCTTCAGACATTCTGGTAATTATGCTCAAAGGAACCAGGAAAATAAAATGTTAACAGACCGTGACATGTATCATGTACGAAACACAAATGTAAGTCTAGGCTATCTGTGCACAAGATACCGTGTTTTACATTGTCCTGTTATGGAGAAAGTGGGAATCAATTTCACTCACAGGCTACTCTGGACTGTCTTTTCATCTTTATTTTGTGGCAGTCTGTAGTAAAGCAACTGAATATCAATGTATTTTATCATCCTGTCTCTCAATTGCAATGTTTGTACTATTTTATTTTTAAATGAGTGAGAATTGATACCAGGGCAGAAATATTTTTTCAAGTTACTAACAAAAAGCACTTTAACCCCAGCAGACACATTGTTCTTAGAAATGTGTATTAGTAATGGTTTAAAAAATATATGAATCCTACTGTATTTTATAGGTGGATGACTCTTGTGTTCTTGTCATCACTACAATATTAATCTGCTTGAATTATTGTTCAGTTCTTTAGAGATACTGAATATATGTACACATTCTGCTAAGTTTTCATTTAGTTGCCAGTCTCAAAATGTTGTTTTAAAGGGTAAATTAAAAAAAAGACAAGGGTGCTGAAAGATAGAGACACTGGTACCTGGGGCCACACACCTTCTGTGTACCTTTCATCACCTGTTTACCGACTACTGTGTGTTTAATCAAGCATGTAACTCATAAAAAAAAAGCAAATATTCATAGTGAGTACAGTAGTCCTTTCAAAGCAAACAAGGGTCAGATTGGTGAACTCTCAATGACATGTCAGTTACTGGTTTTGAAATGGGAATTTTTGGTGCACCCGTGGTCACAACTGAACATACAGCAACTTAATTGCCAGTAGACGCTCCTGGAGATCTCAGGCCCCTACAGCCCTTATTCTGTGTTATTCCAGACACTGCCTGATAGGGTGACCATGTACAGATGTGCCAAGTCTTCCTTCAAGGAGCTGATTTCTTGATTTAGTGGACTTGGTCTTTTTTTTTTTTGCGGTACGCAGGCCTCTCACTGTTGTGGTCTCTCCCCTTGCGGAGCACAGGCTCCAGACGCGCAGGCTCAGCAGCCATGGCTCACAGGCCCAGCCGCTCCGCAGCATGTGGGATCTGCCCGGTCCGGGGCACGAACCCGTGTCCCCTGCATCGGGAGGCGGACTCTCAACCACTGCGCCACCAGGGAAGCCTGGTCTTTTTCTTCTGTATAATAATACTGATTTGGAGTAATTTGAATGCTTCAAAGATGTAAATGGTTTTGGAAAATGTTACTTTAGTTATTTAGCAGAGGGAAATAAGTACAAATAGTAAGCCTGTCAGGGAGGAAGAAATTTTCCTCTATCCATCTAGGTTCTTCTGGCTGGTCTAAGAATTAAACGGACATGAGACAGATGAACAGGAGAAAATCACACAAAAGTTGAAAAGCATGTATACATGGGAGAGACCCAGGAAAACTGAGTCACTTGCCAAAATGGCTGAAACCCTCAGCTTATACAACATCTTCAAAGATAAAAGAGAATGTTGGGGGGTAGGGGTTGGGACCTCAAAGGGGAGGAAGGCAATTCACATGGAGACGGAAAAGCACACGTTTGATAAACACGTGTCTGCTGGGCCAGCAGAGACAAGGGGCACAGAAGGGATCTTAACAGACTTTGCAGGTCCCTCCCTGTCGACACACCTGGTTCATATTAAAGTTACCTACGGTGTTGGTTCTCTGTCTCTCCCTCTCTCTCTAGCTACCTGTCATCTACCTTCATAGTGATACATCCCATCTAATTCAGCCCCACATTTTAACCGTCACCATTAGTTACAAATTCTTTCTCACACAATAAAAACGGTAACTATCAATGTCTAAAATACATGTGCTCATTTGTTTAACTCCATCATACATGTACATGTAGTTTAGAGTGTGCTAAGCCATAGCCCTGTCAGAAAGGAGAGGACGTTGTTTGGGTTCTTTCCATCCTTAGCTTTACAGTCTCCCAACAAACACTATTTTGTGAAGTTACTCAGGGCACGTCCCTTCTCCCAGCCCACTTCACTGTGGCTACAAGGTTCGTGTGTAATTTAGACAGATTTGTTTGCTACCATCTGCATTCCCTGTCGGGTTCCCGTGCTTCATAGCTGATTTTGTTACATTTAAATTTACGTGTGGTAAAATGTGTTCTTTGTGGTATATGCACTCGTAAGAGTTTTGAGTCATGTATCCGATCCATTTCCTTACAGAGGCTTCCATCACCCCAAACATCCTCCACACTCCCGGTTTGTAGTCAACCAACACCCCAGCCCTCAAACCTGGCAAACACTGACCTGTTTACCTTTTCTCTAGTTCTACCTTTTCCAGATTGTCATATAAATGGAATCACAGACTATAAACCCATCTGGAAATGGCTTCTTTCACTTGGTGGGGTGCATTTAACAGTTATCCAAGTTGCTGCATGAATCACTAGCTGTCTTTTTATGGCTGAAAAGCAGTCTTGAATGAGTATACCGCTGTCTGTTTATCCATTCAGCTTGAAGGACAAGTGGCTTGTTTCCAACTTTTGATAATTACAAGCAAATCTTCTAAGAACACTCAAGTTAAGGTTTTTGAGTAAAGTTCCCATTGCTTTAGATAAATATCTAGGGGTCGGATTGCCAGGTTATATGCTAAGACTGTGTTTAAACTTTATAAGAAATTGTCCAATTGTTATTCCAAAGTGACCCACAATTTTGCATTCCAACCAGCAGTGTATGTAGCAGTATCTCACTGTAGTCTCACTTTGCATTTTTTAATGTAAATGATATCTGTAGTTTTTCATACGCTTATTTATTATACCTTCATTGGAAATGTGTCTGTTTATAATGCTTACTTATTTTCTAAGTTGTTTTTTTGTTTATTTTTTATTGGCCTTTATATATTTTAGATAAAAGGGCTTCATAAAAAATGCAATTTACAAATATTTTCTCCCATTCTGTGACTTGTCTTTTCATTTTTTAACAACATATTTCATAGAGCCAAAGTTTTCAATTGTGGTGAAGTTCAATTTATCTTTGTTTCTTTATAGATTGTATTTTTGTTGTCATGTCTAAAAATTTTTGACTAACCCAAAGTCATGCAGATTTTCTCCCATATTTTCTTCCAGATATTTCACACAGTTAACATTTCTATTTAGGTCTATGATCAATTTGGGGTTAATTTTTGTATAAGGTGTGAGGTATAGGTCAAGCTTAATTTTTTTTTCATATGGATGTTCAGTTTTTATAGCACCATTTCTTGGAAAAACTTTCTTTCTCCATTGAATTGCTTTTACAACTTTGTCAAAAATTATGTATTGGGCTTCCCTGGTGGCACAGTGGTTGAGAGTCTGCCTGCCGATGCAGGGGACACGGGTTCGTGCCCCGGTCCGGGAAGATCCCACATGCCGCAGAGCGGCTGGGCCCGTGAGCCATGTCCTCTGAGCCTGCGCATCCGGAGCCTGTGCTCCGCAACGGGAGAGGCCACAACAGCGAGAGGCCCGCGTACCGCAAAAAAAAAAAAATTATGTATTTATATGGATCTATTGCTAGATTCTCTATTCTGTTCCACTGATCTTATTTTCTATAACATTAGCCAATACCACAATCTCATTATTACTGTGACTTCATAATAATTCTTAAAATCAATTAGCATTATTCCTTTAATTTTGTTTTTCTTTTTCAAATCTGTTTCAGCTGTTCTAATTCCTTTGACTTTCAGTATGATGAAATAAATTGATTGATTTTTGAATGTCAAATCAGCCCTGCATTCTTGGAATAAACCTCACTTGGTCATGCTACTTATTCTTTTTATATGTTGCTGCATTGGAATTTCTTATATTAGATTGGGCTTTTTTTTTTAATAAAAAAAAATTATAAAGACAAACCCTTATAATTTGTAGTCAAAATGGCTCATAGTTCATTGCAGTTTCCATGGTTAGATAGTTCTTTGGGAATGAAATAAGTACAGATTGAGAAAATCGACAAAGCGGGTAACAGAGCAAAGCAGAATGAAGACTTTCAGTGAAAGGTGGGGAGCAAGTCCTAAGAGGTTTTTTAAGTGAATCTCTGACACATTGTTAATTTAACTTTTCTGATTAGATAAATGAATGCACTATTATTTATACTTTATTTAACAGGTACTTTGGGAAAAAAACACAATTTTTTTCAGGTAGTTAAATTAAACTTGGACTACTTATCAGAGAGAAAACAACATATACCTTTACTTGATTCCTACTTTGTCCGTTTAAACTCTACAGGGCTAGTTTCCCCTGGGTCCTGTCTTAGTCAGCTCCGGCTGCTGTAAGAAAATTTCATAGGCTGGGGTAGCTAAACCAACATTTGTTTCTCAGAGTTCGAAGGCCTACAATTCCAAGATCAAGGTGCCAGCAGATTCTGGGTCTGCTGAGGACCATCTTCCCAGCTCACAGGCCTCTTTCCCACTGTGTCCTCATGCGACAGAGACACTCAGCTCTGGCCTCCTCTTCTTATCAGGATATGAATCCCATCATGGGGCCCCCCACCCTCATGACCTCATCCAGCCTCCCAAAGGCTACTTCAAACGCCTTCACACTGGGGACTAGGGCTTCATCGTATGAATTTGGGGGACACAAACATTCTGCACATAAGAGATCTCATGACTTGGCTTTTGCTGTTTGGCACTTAAATATTCATAAATCACTTTCACTATATATTTAATGTATAGAAATTAAAAATATCTAGATCTGTGCAAGGTGAAAATTTTGAACATTTCTTTTTTAAATTTGTTTACTTTTTTATTGAAGTATAGTTGATTTACAATGTTGTGTTAATTACTGCTGTACAGCAAAGTGATTCAGTTATACATATATATACAAATTCTTTGTTTTATATTCTTTTCCATTATGGTTTATCATAGGATATTGAATATAGTTCCCTGTGCTCTACAGTAGGACCTTGTTTATCCATTCTATATATAAAAGCAACATTTCTTCTTAATTAAAGCATCTCTCCCTCACCTACTCCTGCCAGCTTCAGGTCAAAACCCTGCATTAGTAAAGAGGGTGAGACTGAGTTTTTTATCCTTCCGTGGGTGGCCCCCTCCACCTGTGAGTCCCCTGACTGAGGCACCCAACACCCCCAGGATTG
Source organism: Globicephala melas (assembly GCF_963455315.2). Taxonomy (NCBI): domain Eukaryota; kingdom Metazoa; phylum Chordata; class Mammalia; order Artiodactyla; family Delphinidae; genus Globicephala; species Globicephala melas. Next base: position 114,031,046 of record NC_083319.1, on the reverse strand, counting down.
GGGAAGAGTGTGTACGTGGGGGAAAAGTTCAGGACCGTCTTGGGTCTTACTTAACAGGTATTTTAGTCACTGATGCTCTGTGGCCGTAGAAGATGTCTCTTTGGGACCACTGTGGGTTTACAGGACACCTGTCACTGGCAGGAATCTTCTCCTGAAGTTTATTTATCCGTCTGTTCTCAGAGTTCCTATTAGTCCCCCGAAGAAAGATCTGGAGCCAGATCCCTTCAAAATGACTTGTGACGAACGTGTCCTACTCTGGGGCTCTCACTGGGTCCCCAGTAAACACGCACACGCCCTACATCCCCACTAGCTCTGGGATGGAATAAACACTTGGGGTTGAGGCATCCCCAGTAAAGCCGCCCTCCTCACACTGGGCAACTGCTTAGCCAGAGTCTCGGCTTTAGCCCCATTTGCAGTGTGTGTCACTGGGTCCCCAGAACTCTGTGGACATATTCAAGTTCTCCAGGCAGCCCCCTTGTTGAAGACACCCCCGCCCTGTACCCTTCACCCCGGTTCCCATGGCAGCACAGGAAGGTCTCAGAACACCATCACCTCGACCCCAATACTCCCAGCTATAATTTCAGAGCCACTGCACCTCCTCCAGGTTGCTGAGTGGCTAAGATTTACAAAACTGGTTTCTAGAACCTTCTTTGCGACCTCCGCCCAGGTGGTCCACCCTTCACTTTGGAGTGTGGATGCCGTTGGCAGCCACTGTTTTGCCAGAAAATGAGAGCCTCAGGGAAATGGAACTATGAAGGGACCAAAGTTAAAATCCTACTACAGTGTTACGTACACATCTTGACTGTTTGCCACGTTTTCCCTGTTGTTCATCTATCAAATGAACCTCTCTACCAATCTTCACTTTCCAGAAAGAAGATTAATATATGTCTCATGTGGTGCAACCCATAACTGATTTGCATCTAACACACCCATATTTTATTTGGTAGAAATTTTCCCTTTAATATAAGGCACCATATGAATGTTGACGGATTTTGGTCTCCTCAGCACGTGTTCTCAGGTTTTGTAAAGTATCTGAATACTAGTACTGCTTTACCTCTTACGCTTACATTTCTGTAGCTATTACATTTTTTAAATGAAGAAAAGTAACATAAAAGCATGTCAGATGCAATGTAGAGCAGACTATGGCACTGTACTTAAGTGCATACTAGGAAAATTACAGGTGCATTACCAATGCTTCAAAGTGTAAAAGTAACCAATTGAGTATTACTTTAAAAAATAAAAGGACTGGATTCCCCTCTTGAGTAGGTGACGATCATTTCCTGAATGTATCCTGGTATCACTGTGGGGTTTGACAAATAGCTGACAGATTACTTTGAAGATTCAAAAAAGGGGGACACCTTTACCATATAATCAGATGGCCATCAATATTTTCTGAATTTTTCCCTTCCTAAACATTAGATGACTTCTGAGATCTAGTCTTCACAATCAGGTCACTTCTTAATTGCTATTTATCATAACCTTCACCAACTTTTACAAGTAAAAGCATAACAAAATGTAAATCCAAGAACCCAGGTACTCTTGAGAAATCAAAAATTACCTTTAAATACTTTAAACAATTTAAAACCGTTTTATCTATTAGTAAAGTTAATTAATGTCTCCCTGATCTTGGATTCCTTACTATGATGCCATCAATGTATTTCATTAAGGAAGTAGAAAGCTGTGAACCAACTGATGTAAAACCAGTCAAGGTACAAGGTGGTCCTCTGCCTCCTTCATCCCCAGAGCAAATGATGGCCTGAGGCACAACTAATGTCTATAAAGAAATCTTCTAGTAACGAATGTGATTCCATATTTCCACCTTTATTATGATTCCATATTTTGCCCATGTTTATTGTGATGCCATATTTTTTCTTCAGTATAATTCTTTGTTTTTGTTTTTTGTGTGTGTTTTTGGGTTTGGGTGTTTGGTTTTGCTTAGTTTTAGATTTATACATCTTCACTCACTGAATGAAATAGAAATGCTTTGCAGGATACTTATTTAAAACAGTTCAAAGCAAAAATTGCCCTAAACAAACTGGCCATTAGCCTAACTCTGTAAAATATATTAGTCATATATCTATCAAAATTAATTGCAAAATTCTAAAACTTTTGTTTGGGTTAAATTTCCCTCAATAGAGAAATATAAACTTTCTTCGTTTTACAGCTAAACAACTTAGTTTACGGATTATCCAGCCAAAACTTTATTTAGCTGAGAATTGTTTTTTTAAAAAAACCATATTCTCTGTGCTATGCGGCTGCTTCCCACTAGCTAGCTATTTTACATTTGGTAGTATTTATAAGTTCATGCCTAGCACAGGGAGATCAGCTCGGTGCCTTGTGACCACCAAGAGGTGTGCGATAGGGAGGGTGAGAGGGAGATGCAAGAGGGAAGAGATATGAGGATATATGTATATGTATAGCTGATTCACTTTGTTATAAGGCAGAAACTAACACAACATTGTAAAGCAATTATACTCCAATAAAGATGTTAAAAAAAATAAAAATAAAAACATAGGCCCTTCCTGAGACTATACAGATAATTCCAGAACAAAATTTACGATATCTAGAAAACAGGCCACACTGCTTAACACGGATGCTTAATTTGTATTTTCAACATATATTTACAGGTAAAGCTTTACTGTGAACAGTATGTTCATCAGATCAAATGCATGGATGTAATTAAATTTCTGCTGTTGATATTTGTTTTATAGCTCTTATTAAAAGTAAATGTAAATAAAGCTTGTTTGGAGATTAAAAAAAAGAAAAACATATTCTCTTGCTTTAATTTACATTAACTCAGAGAAAAGAAAAAATGTCATACCAGCTAGAACCAAGCATTATTATAAAGGTAAAATCTGTTGGGAAAAGAACATCATGATTTTTTTCACAGTAGCCTTTCAGCATTTTAAAAGGAAGTAAATGGTAGGCCAAAGAAGCCATTCTTTTTCTCATTAACATCTCAAGAACATGCAGTTCACTAGATAACATTATCACTGATTTCTGTTAAGGAAAGCTGAAGAATTCTTATCACCAGGAGGCTGTTTCTATCTGTGAAACAGATTATTGGGCTTTGAGAGTGCTGGTTACTAACCTCTAAAAATATCAAATTAGAGGAGAGTGGCTAAAATCACCATTCATCTAAGAGCTGCAACCTCATTTTGTAGAAATTGTTCTAATAAATCCATGAGATGCAATTCTTCACACATTAAATGTCAACATAATCTCTATCTTAAAAGTGAAATTCAGGACTACATGTGTTCCTTGAGTTTGAGCTATAGATCCTATATTGAATGTGCTTCCTAGTTAACCTTTAAAAAGTTGAAGTTACGATATGCTCTATTCCTCTAGACTATGTTATGGGCATTAAGATATTTTAATCTTTTTATAAGGGACATAAACAAATATGAAAGTAGCATTAGGTTTTTGAAATATAAGAATAATAATCAACGAATAGTAAAAAAGAAGAAGAATGAGAGGTAGGATATACAGGGAAAGCACTGGGTCTAAAGTCAGAACACTATTATTCTGGTCTGCCAATCATTAAGCCAATGGTGTTATATAAATACTGAGTCATCAGTTTTTATATGTAATGTAGAAATAAGAACACTTGCCTTGCCTGATACAGCCTTGTTGATAACTTCAAATTAAACAAAGAACGCAAAGGCGCTGTTGAAACTGCAAAGTAGCTATACAGCAAGCAAGAAGTATAGAGCCTCCCTCCCCTCAGAAAACCGGGTTTGCAAAATACCCTTACACATTGTCTTATTGGGCACGTGGATATGTTTACTAGATTTAAATGTGATTTCAGGTCTCTTAAATAGTATATTATGGATGAAAATTAACAGTGTTAGGACACAGTATTCATTAGACTATTCATACGTAAGGTTGAGCAGTATTTTTAGATCTGCTGCACGATCTTTTTATCTTCAAAGATAAGAAAAGAGCAGAAGAGACTTTAAGATATCTCCTATAGAGTGGTACACCAGGAAAAGACAGACTACCAAATATGTAACACATGATTCCATTTGGAAAAATACAGTTATATGTAAAGATAGGAAAAGCACAAGAAGAGGATGTGGGAGATATTTCCTTCTGTTATAGACATTAAATATTTAACAATAATTTGTAGACAATGAGATCATAAATGATGTTTTAACTTTTTGTCAGAGATGTTCTTATTGGCTAACTCGATTATATTGAGTGTAGGTTTATTATTTAATGATAAAAAATTCCCACTTGAATTCCTTCAATGTTCAAGAAGGGAGTCTAGCAGTTAGGAACACAGGGGTTGGTTTTTGAAGCCTGTGAGTCTGTTTCTGTTTTATAAATAAGTTCATTTGTAACTTTTTTCTTTTTTTTTAGATTCAGCATGTAAGTGATGTCATGTGATATTTGTTTCTCTCTCTGTCTGGCTTACTTCACTTCGTATGATAATCTCTAGGACTGTCCATGTTGCTGCAAATGGCATTATTTCATTCTTTTTTGGGCTGAGTAATATTCCACTGTATATATGTACCACATCTTCAAAAACAAACTTATGGCTACCAAAAGGGAAACATTGGGGGGAGGGATAAATTAGGAGTTTTGGATTAACAGATACACACTACTATATATAAAATAGATAATCAGGGCTTCCCTGGTGGCGCAGTGGTTGAGGGTCCGCCTGCCGATGCAGGGGACATGGGTTCATGCCCCAGTCCAGGAAGATCCCACATGCCGTGGAGCGGCTAGGCCCGTGAGCCATGGCCGCTGAGCCTGCGCGTCCGGAGCCTGTGCTCCGCAACGGGAGAGGCCACAACAGTGAGAGGCCCGCATATCACAAAAAAAAAAAAAAAAAAGATAATCAACAAGCATGTACTGTATAGCACAGGGAACTATACTCAATATTCTGTAATAGTCTATATGGGGAAAGAATCTAAAAAAGAATGGATACATGTATATGTGTAACTGAATCACTTTGCTGTACACCTGAAAACACAACATTGTATATCAACTATACTCCAATATAAACTAAAAAATTAAATTAAAAAAAAGAACACAGGGACTGGAATCAGACCGGGCTGTGTCTGAATCTGGGCACCATCGCTCACTAAGTATGTGATCTACGAACAGAAATTGACCTCTCTAAACCTCGCAGCAATAGTACCAACCTGGCTTGTGTGTATTTTTGATTGTTCAATTCTTTGGAGTTCAGTAGTGTAAATTAACACGATTTGGGGGACATACTGGAAACTCAATGGGTGCTGACTAGTGGATTGAGGTACTAATAGTATTGAACTACTTCTGTTCTTTACTTGACTTCCTTGCGCTGATTCAGCTTCACTGGGCTGAATCATTCTTACCATGATCTGAAAAGGGTATGTAGGTGGTATCTTTTGCTTTTGCCCTTTCTTTTAAATTACAGTTTGCTGGGTTTAAAACTTCTGAATCCTAAATTGTTTCCTCTGAATTCTGGAAAGACTGATCAAATGCCTTCTAACATTGAATTTTGTGGAAGAGGATTCGGATCCCAGTTTGATCATTTCCCTTGTAAGCAAACTTGAATACGTTGTCTCTTAAGCGTTGATTTTTTCATTAACATTCCCCAATACGGATGGTCCCTTTTCATCACATCACAAGAATGTGATTCTTTCACTGCCTGAAGTTTTTCTACTTTTTCTTTAATTATTGTTTTTCTTCTATTGTTCTGCTCTCTCCCAGCTGTATACACATTAAGTATAATGTCCTAAATCATGTCTCCATATTTTATTGTTTCTTCCATAATTTATAACCTCATCGCCAAGTCTTTTTTCTGTTTATTCTGAAAGACCCCGGACAGAATCATCAAGTAGCAATAATCTCCTTACAATCCTCCTTAGGGGGCATCAGTCACATGAAACTCTTCTATGATCTTTTACACTTGAAACATATTCTTTCTGGTAACTTCAGTGACTTTCTTGACTTACTTATAGAACAGTAATAACCCATTGCCTTTTATTTATCCAGACAGAATGTTACTTCACATTTCCTCATTATATCTTATCAAATGCTAACTTCCCCAAAACAGCACCAAAAACCCTCCGAGGATGAAGCCCATCTAAGGGGAAGGTCTACCTTCATGATCTTAATAGCATCTCAGAGTGGAGGGGGAACAGCAGGATATTTATGAGAATTGGGGGGTTTGGTTTAAGTGTATCCTTTCATGAGAGGGTGTGGGCCTGACTGGGAATGACCAAGTTTGTGATGTAAGCGTTTAGGATGGGAGGACGCGTGGAAACAAGGATTCCATGGTGACTGTTAATTTTCTGTTGCTGCTGTAACAAATTACCACAAGGTAGTGGCTTAAAACAAATGTACTCTCTTACAGTTCTGGAGGTCAGGAATCTGAAAACAGTTTTACCAGGCAAAAGTGGGGCTGTCAGCAGGGCTGGCTCCCCCTGGAGGCTCTGGGAAGGATGGCCTCTTCAGCTTTTCGAGCTGCCAGCAGTCGCCCACGTCCCTGGACCATGTGTCCTTCCTTCATCTTCACAGCCAGTATTGTGGCATCTTGCTTTCGGCTTCCTGTCACCTTCTTGTCCTGTAGTCAAATCTCCCTCTGCCCACCTCTCATAAGGGCAGGTGGTATTATATTTACAGCCTCCCAGGTTAACCCAGGATAATCTCTCCCTCTCAAAATCCTTCACTTAATCACACCTGCAAAGTCCCCTTTGGCAGGTGAGGTAACATTCGCAGATTCCAGGGTTTAGGAATCGAATATCTTGAGCCTTCAAGAGTAAGCAGTCATTTGATGCCATCGATTTTACTCTAATGAGGTTAAGTTTTGTAGTCTTCTACTACATATTACTAAGATAAAGTTTACAGTACCTTCCTACACAACTGTTTCCTCTGTTTCCTCAAAACATACAGTCACGTGAGTGAAGACGCTCTTGGATGGTAATCCTAAGAGGCTGTGTGGGTGAATCCAGGTTCCTCCATGCTTTTCTCAAACTCCTTGACATCCATCTACTAAGCTGTAAAGATTTTACAGCAACTAATTTAGTAATTGGTTCGTAGTCATAAACACTTCTGCATCAATCTGAAAATATAACCCAGCCTATCTTTTTTTTAAATTAATTAATTTATTTATTTATTCATTTATTTATTTATGGCTGTGTTGGGTCTTTGTTTCTGTGAGTGGGCTTTCTCCAGTTGTGGCGAGCCGGGGCCACTCTTCATCGCGGTGCGCGGGCCTCTCACTATCGCGGCCTCTCTTGTTGTGGAGCACAAGCTCCAGACACACAGGCTCAGTAGTTGTGGTACACAGGCCTAGTTGCTCCACGGCATGTGGGATCTTCCCAGACCAGGGCTCGAACCCGTGTCCCCTGCATTGGCAGGCAGACTCTCAACCACTGCGCCACCCGGGAAGCCCAACCCAGCCTATCTTAATATCAGTAGCTGTGGCAGACATCAGATCATTAAGCTTTATTTTGATTATATGATAGATACGTATTTCCTTTGCAAGTGTAACCCAGATGTAAGCTGCAGTCATCCTGTCCTTTACGACTCAAATTAAGTTCACAAAAATTCTTCTCCCGGTTACTCTTCCTCCCTAAAGATTCTTATCTGAGGCCAGGGGAACACAGGGAATAAAGATCAATCATTCTCTCACTCACTGTAAGCGATGTTTCCATTTCTTTTTGTTCATGTATGCTGTCCCTTCTCAGTGGCTGGTGACCCATCAGGGGACAACCCTAATTCCTTCCCTCCTGCAAAATACCATCAAGAGAAAGCCATCCCCACCAACACTGTGCCTGGCCCCCTGCCACGTCCCATGCCAGCCCCACTCCCTGTGGCCGGCAGCAGGCTGGCAGAACCCCGGGGGCTGCCACTCTGTGTGCCCAAAAGCCCCACCACGAGGGAGGGGTGGGGACGTGCAGGCAGCAGCTCAGACACTCAGAGGGACTGGCCAGGGACATACGAGCTGGACAGCCGGCCTCCTGCCCGCTCGAGGACATGGTCTGGGTGTCCTGGAGCTGGGGCTGGAGCTGGACGTGCCAACTGCCCTGCCAGGTGCCGGGCCAGGGTGTCTACTCTGCCTGGCGCCGTTCTCGTCCATAGCGGTCACCAAAAGTGACAGAAAACAACGGGGGTTCATGATAACAGGGGGATCTATACTGGGGTTCTACTGAAGTTAAATATTAGACATTCTGTTCTTAAATGCACTTTGGTGACCCAGCTAATGGGAATCTATTTTTGGCTGTCTTTCTCTAATTTCCTCAATCCCTCCTTCACACACACACACACACACACACGCCCCTTTCTTTTTCTCTTAGAATTGGTATAAGAAGAAGAACTTATGCTTTTAGAGTTTTGGTTTTACCCACAAGATCCTTTGCAAATAGAGGTATTTTTCAGTTGCAAAGATGAATAAAGGGCCTCAATCGTACATGTTATTTTACGTCAGTTTCAGCTCTAAGGGAAAAGGCTCCAGCCAGGGAGTTAGATCTGGATTTGAGTGTCAGCTTCACGACACATGACCCGCATGGCTTCAGACAACTTAGCCTCAGAATCTCCTCATCTGTGAAATAAGCTTAGTATCACCAGCTTCACAAGACCGCTGAGGTGATTACCCAGGAAATGCCCAGAGCACAGCCTGCATGTATGAATAATGAATTTTTAAGCTGCTGGATGAAAGCAGATGTCTCTGAGTCCGTGTATTTTTCTATGTAGTATTTTATAAACATTCTTAGAGCCCACTTTCTACCTAAGGTACTGCCCTAAATGCTTTGGAAAGCAAGAGAAGAAGTGTCCCTGCCCTTCAGAAATTGAAAATTTAGAGGAAAAGGCAAATGCAAAAAAGGCAAGGCCGTGGTCAACAGAGGTGCAAAGTAAACCATAGGTAATACTCGATGAAACCTGGAAAGACCCCACATAACAGGTGGAATTTGAGTTGAGTCCAGAGTTTGGCTGGAATGAGAGTAATTCTGCATCACTACCCATTCGTGTTACTTGTCATACCATACCTCTTCCCACACTGTTTCCTGGAAATCCAAATATTCTTCCTTCATTCACGAGAACAGTCCAATCTCTCAATTTGCACAACCACTCACATTCAGGTCCGTTTTCCACAAAACAAAGGTCGCCCAGTTAATGAGACTTACTACTCTTGGAAACCTGGTAGAGCTAGGAATGGATATTTTCTGCTGTGCTCCTGGCACTTGAGCAGGATGTCCTGCAGCTCTGGCACCAGGAAGAGGGTAGACAATTCCTGGGGTGGCAGGTGGGGGGGTGGTGTCAGGAAGGACTCCCTGCACAGAGGGCCCTGGAGCCATCAGTTAAATCCTGAACAGATGTTCACGGTGGAGTCAGAGGATGGGAGTGTGTGTGGAGATGGGCACGGGTGGAGAAGAATCCAAACAGAAGGGACAAGGCCAGAGTCACTCAGGGCTGGGGTGTAGGTTGTGTGTCGTGTATAGGAGCCAAGAGGTTCAGGGCGAGAAAGTAAGACACGAACTCATGCAGACGGTCAGGGAACAGTCCTGAAGAGCACTGTTCACACTGTTAAAACATCCGATTGAGTCCCACAGTCATCTATTCTCAGTCATGGGAACGAGTTGCCGCAAACACTGAAAATACTCCCATCAAGACCAACGAGCCAAAGCTCGAACGTCTTTTTCTATTCTATACACTCACGTTTTGCCCAATATATGATATTCTCACCCCGACCTATGACTATATACTCTGTTGAGTGGACGACACTGCAGTGTCCTCAAGGCTAGCACACTGGGATGTGTTTGTAAACCTAGGTGCTCCTAGGGGACGTTTCTTTCATGTGAAAATCAACCACCCCGTGGGCCAGAGCAGAAAACAGAGAAGCACTGCTCTGGGCAGGAAGGACTTCGGCAGAGAAGGACACAGGACGTGTCTGATCTTGGGGAGGACCATTCTGGCTGAGGCAACAGCTTGTTGGGTGTGACCCGGGGGAAGGGGTAAAGGGGGCAGTAGCAGAGGTTAAGACGAGGGGGCCCCGTGGAAGGTATTGTGGGGAGAGGATGGACGGGACTGGACTGAAGGACACACTCGTGGAAGATGAGAGAGGGTGGGTTAACACACTGGTTACTCAACCCCTAGGGCTGGTCATGCTGAAGCCACTGAAACCATTCAGGAAGCTCTTGTCAGACAGAAGTCAAAGGAGAGTGGGGTTCAGGGCGTTTGGAGATCCAGGGGCCAGTGCCCCAAAGGTGCGTATGTGCCCTATGGTAACGGAGGCCCAGGACTTCTGTAGGATTTCCTCAGAGGGCTCCAAAAACCCTCAGTTCACTAGAAATCTAAGAATCTCCGTTACACCGAAACAAAGCTGAATTATTCACTGAAACCCACATGCTGGCAGGTGCCCAGTCAGTCCAGCTGATATTTCAAAGTCCAAACTCTTTAGGTTCTCAGGTGGTCGGGATGAGGGTGACTTAAAAGCCAGATGAGAGAAAGGACTACAATGTGGGTGTTGAATAAGAAGCAACATGGGTTTATGGACCCCGGGCCCTTGGGTCACTGTGAATGAGTGAAATACGCATTATCCATGTACTTATTGACATGAGATGATGAACATGTGTTTATCAACTTCATGAGCCGTCCATATGGGACTTTTCCAGTCTGTATTCAGTTCCAGACAATAACTGTGAAATTCTTCTGTCAGTTAGAGAACTCCGTTCATTATTTGCTCAGGGGGTAGATTCTGGAACGAATTTTAAATCTTCAAATCACTCATGATCTCCTGCACAGTGAGTTCATGACGCAGTTTATTCTGTCATTTAAAAAGGGAGTGTTTTTTATGCCTCTGTCAAAACCTAAATTCGCAAATGACTAGAAGCAAAGATTATATTTTGATCACCTTGTGGTGAGAGTTCAAATGGAAATGACAGACACTGGGACTTACTTTGCCTGCGACAAGTGATACTATTTCTAAATCTGACCATTTTCAAGGTAAAAAAAATAATTTTACCATATACACATTATTTTCATGTCACATTGGAAAGTGTCCACTTTTTCAGAATTTCCATTCTGCTCTAAGATGTGAACAAATTAGGAACACGTACATTAAAAAGGACTTTGCTTTCAAAGGTATACACGCTGAGACATGCCTGACACGACAGCCTCTTACGCTTTCAGAAGGTTAAACTAACGTGACTGGGTTAACTTAAAATACACCTCAAAAATTAGTAAGTTAAATGACTCTCGGTCAACAAGCAAAACGGCATTCATCAAGAACACACAGTCTGCTTCAGTTCAGCTGTGCATTATACCTGCTAGAGGTTCTGAATTAGCCATGCCTACAACCTCTATCACTTCTTTTGGTTTCTTTCTTTAAGTGGCTGTACAGTGGAACTCCAATCAGATTATTTCACTCTCTTGCTTAAAAAAACACTCGATGTCCCTTGGTAATCACGGGACAGCTCACCTCTATCTTTGCTTCCCGCCCGAGTCACTGTCAAGCCAGACGTGCCCCATTAACTAGGCCCGTCTCCCACCCCACACCCTCTTCTCCAGGACAGTTCTCATTTGTCTGATCTGTTTGTCTCTCTTCAGTTTTCCTGATACAAACAATAAATATGATCAGTATAATGACTTCAAGAATCTGATTAATTCATGTACCCTCTGTATTTGTAAAAAAAAACAAACAAAAAGAAAGTTTATCATATTCATTATATATAAAGCCAGGTCATTTGGCCAAAAATCTCATTAATGAATTTTTTTAAAGCAATCATTTAACTTAAGTGACATCACCAGTGAATGAGAACATTTTAAAAAGATGTCTCACTGCATAGAAAATCACGCATAGCTTTGAGGTACCCTCTGCAGACAAGGGACATAAAATATAACTAGAAGGATAAGGAATGAAGCCACAGAACAACTACTTGTACGGCAGCAAATTATAAAACAATACTGTACTTGACATAGGCAAAGCCCCAACTTTAAGAACTGTATCAACAAATGAACTTATCTACGAAATAAAACCCGACTCACAGACACAGAGAACAGACACAATGTGGTTGCCAAGGGGTAGGCGAGGTGGGGGAGGGATGGACTCGGGGTTTGGGATTAGCAGACGCAAACTAGTACATACAGGATGGATAAACAACAAGGTCCTACTGTAGAGCACAGGGAACTCTATTCAATATCCTGAGATGAACCATAATGGAAAAGAATATAAAAAAGAATGTATATATATATAACTGAGTCACTGCTGTACAGCAGAAATCAACACAACATTGTAAATCAATGGTACTTCAATAAATAAAAAAAAAAAAGAGGGGCTTCCCTGGTGGCGCAGTGGTTGGGGGTCCGCCTGCCGATGCGGGGGACACGGGTTCGTGTCCCGGTCTGGGAGGATCCCACATGCCGCGGAGCGGCTGGGCCCGTGAGCCATGGCCGCTGGGCCTGCGCGTCTGGAACCTGTACTCCACCGCGGGAGAGTCCACAACAGTGAGAGGCCCGCGTACCGCAAAAAAAAAAAAAAAAGAACTGTATCAAATAGAAAAATGTAAGATACTAATGAAAAATAAAAGGTCAGTGAGTGGTAGGGAAGTTTAAGAAGCTCTCAGTGTAGACTGACGTCATCAGGGAGCCTGGTGTTGGGTGTGAGGATGCACAAAATGCGGCCGAGCACAAATATTGGAAAACGGTCCAAAGAAAATAGAGGAACATATACCTACAGGTATACTGTAATCACTTGAAAAAAGTTTTATGGCCCAAAGCAATTAATCAATCAATTAATTTTTTCAAATAATTGTTTAATTCAGGGGACAAAGTTAAAACTGGTAACTAAACTGTTTCCATAGCTTAACTGGTCAGTTCAGTCAAAATGGCCCCTGACGGATGGTGATTGTCAGGGACGATGTTGGTCAGAGGTACAAACTCCCAGTTTTGAGGTGAACAAGTCCTGGGATGTCATGTACAGCACGGTGATTCCAGTTTTCTTTTTTTCTTTTTTAATTTAATTTTATTTATTTTTTGATATAGCACGTTCTTATTAGGTATCCATTTTATACATATTAGTGTATATATGTCAATCCCAGTTCATCACATCCAGTTTTCAACACTGTCTTGTATACAGGAAAGCTGCTAGGAGCACAGGTCTCAAATGTCCTCATCAGAAAAAAGGGACGTGCAAGGTGAGGGGTGTGTTAACTCACCTTACCGTGGGGTCACTTCACAGTGTACACGTGGATCAGGTCACATTGTGCACCTTAAACTTGCACAATGTTCCATGTCAATTATACCCCAATGAAACTGGAAAAATATGACCATTAAAAGACAAAGTCATCATCCCAATGAGAAAATAAGTAAAAGGAACACTAAGTACGTGTCTTACATGGAATAGTGCTGCTCACTTGAGCTTAACTGAAGTATAATTGACATAAAATGAATACAATGATTTAATACGCTATATAAATGGGCATGAATGACAAGTACTATAAAACTATTTCCTGAATTACTAAACATTCACAATGTTTTCTTAAAAAAAACATTTTTAGTGTATTCGTTTAAGGCCAATTGATAAGGAGATAATTTTAAGTGACAAAGGGTATTGGAACTGTAATAAATAAATGAATAATAATTTTTGCACTACATTGTACTAGTCGTCTATATAAGGATTAAAAAAACTGTGAAGAAAAAAACTGTGGACTCTTATTTCACATACAAATCGTGTCTGATAAATCATTATAGGCAGTTCCAACTTTATGTATAACTTTCAGAGCTTTTTTCTTTCTTTTTCCTATCTTTCATTTGGTTTTTTTGTGCAAAAGATAAACAGTTTCATTTTGTAGCACATACTCCGGTAGAAAACTGGGGGATCCTAGCCCGGCCAGGAATGAAATGTTCTGTTTTGTGATGGACATTTCCACATTCAGTGCTGAAATTGCCTAGGTAACTTATACTTATTTAACAATATGTCCCATTGTTTTCAAATACATTTTCTCTTTTATACTTTACAACACTCCTTTGGTTGAGAGCACACAGCAAGACTAAGGTCACCAGGCATGAATGGTACTGCCCCTCCAGACTTGTCCAAACAAGCCTTCTAACTCCTGAAACAGGGAACTAAAGTTACCTCTTTCCTATGCCTCAAAAAACCTTTAATATTTCCAATGAAAAAAAAAAAAACAGAAAAAGCTACACAGACAAAAAGGATTTAGTAAAAGGCAGTGACAAATAGCAGAAAAGAAATTTTACATTTAAAGGCATGGCTCTTCTTTCAAAAGTTTAAATCTTAAATTTCTCTAGGGTTATAAGATTCAAAACAAAATGACTGAGGTGAGGAGAACTCAATCAGGAAATTAATTTTAGAATCTGATCTCTGAACTTAATTTAGTAAATATAAGAAGAATCATAGTCTGTTTTCCTGATAGAATCTCAGCCAATGGGACTGGCTAGTGAATAAGGGAGATAAAATTCATGATGTCTCCTAATAAATAGCTTCTAGAATCATGGGTTGACTCAAGAGAACTTAGTTTCTGGATCATTGCCAAGAAGCTTGAACTATTAGAAGCAAATTGGACATTGGTTTGTAAACTCAGGCACGGGCATCATAAGATGCAAACTGTGTTCATATTTTAATTACATATGTCTGTCCGTCTAGGATTTAAGAAGAATGTTTCACTAACTTGGTTGTACTTCTACGTACGAAAATATGTCCATATTACAACTACTCTATGGTTTCCAGTCTACTTCAAACAGGCAGCTTCCTGTTTATCAACATCAGTCAAGCGGAATACAAATGGAATTGAATTCTTAGTTTTAACTCAAGTGAACAGTTTTCTTAATCCCCCAAAAATCTTTTCATAAATATTTTGGCATCGGTATATGCATATTTCTTGGACTAGAAGTTCGGTCCAGTCTTTTGCTCATCAATTAATTAATTTTCTGCTGTTAGATGATGGGCCCTGGAAAACTTCACCTGCTGCAAAAGAGCTCGGTGAACCTGCCCGCTGAAGGCCTGGAGACCTGTTTTCTACAGGAAGACATTTTCCCCAATGTTTCTGGGCAAACTCACGACAAACAGGGGAGAGCTCCCCTTCTTAATACACTTTGGTGGTCTGAGTGTCATCCTACAGAGCCCAGTCCTGCTGGCTCTGTCTCAAATAAGCGACTCAAAGCCTCACCTATGTCTTCTGCCATTTTATTATTAGCATGAATGAGAACTGAAACAGAGAATTATCAGGAGTTCACGTCTTCCTCTGTAGCTGCAGAGGCTTTGCCAAAAATCTCTGCCCCGTCTTCATCATGAATCCCTAATCCAAATTCAAATGTTTCAATTTCCTCTAATATGATTTCAGGGCCCCTGAATTGTTAAAAAAAAAAAGCTGTGGTGGTTAACTGCCACTTATAACTCATTTAAATGGGATGCATCCCCACAATTCATCTCTTTTCAGTTTCTATAAAATAGTCTCCAATTCCTAAGAAAATGCTTACTGTTTACTAAGAAGACATGTATTTATTTGATTCTTACACTCTTCTACTATTAGTTCTAGTTTCTCCACTTCCTAGATGAACAATAGATGCCAGTGCAGGAGAAGCCAATAGACTAGAAAGAACACAATTAAGTCTCTGCAGTTGACACACAATTAACACATTTGTTTAATAGACCTGTGTGTATGTCTTAGAGTAATTCAAACATACAGAATGTACTTTTGTTTTTATTTATCTAAAAAAATGTTGAAACCTTTGGTGTGCATTACTGCAATCCCTTTCTCTCTGACTCTCCCCACCAGGTGCAGGGAACCATCTTCCCAGCTCCCAATTTCAACCCCATGATGGACGCCCAAATGCTGGGGGAAGCACTCCAGGGATTTGGTAAGCCTGGTGATTTCTAGCACCTTTCTTGATCATTTTTTTCCTGTGCTTTACCTTGTCTTAAGACTATAATATGGGTGTAAACAGCTGATGTTTAACAGAAAGCAAACACTGATTCAAACAAAAAGCTGGGCAAAAAAGTAGAACAAGAAAAATAATAGAAAAGATCAACAGAATTGCCTCTCGCAATTGCAGATCTGACCTTGACATGTTTTTGCCTTAGATGCTTAAATGCCTAACAACTAAATGAAATTCCAAACCAAAAAACTTAATCTGGGATAAACATCCTTTTTTCGCCCTTATTTTCTAGCCTGTTTCCTTTGAGACTCCCACATCCAGCCAAATCAGACTTCCTGCTGCCCCTCCGGGGGATCTGCTTTTCCACATCCCTGCAAATTGGCCCAGTAATCCCCCTGCCTGGAAGGCTATATTCTTCTCCCATCTACTTGGAATTCAAATTCTCTTCCTTCAGGAATCCCTTCAATTGAGCCTTCCTCTTTGAACCCTTCTTTGCCCTCCAAACTCATCAGTCGTCCCAAGCCCAGCACCTGCTTCTGCAAGGTCCTGCCTCTGACCCCACCTCCACCAGGCCTGTCCCCTCCCCCCACCCCTGTCACCTGCTGACTGGCCTCTGAGCTCCCAGGGCGGGAGGCTGGGTCAGGTGCTTGTAAGTGCATGTCCAGTGAATGAACTAGAGTTTAGGAAAGAAATGTAGAGAGAAGTGGGAAATTGTTGAGTTCTTTTAAAAAAGATTTAATCTTTAAGATATGATATGGAGCTGTTAAACATCCAACCTGTCCTAAGGAGACTTCTGGTGAGCACGAAGATGAACACTGACAACAGAAAGGAAACGTTTGCATGAAACATAAAAAGCCTTTCATGAGAAAGCAAGCTCTCAGCTTTGAAGACAAGGTCATCTTTACACAAGCTATACTGTGTGTGTGTGTGTGTGTGTCCACTAGCAGGACCCTGGAGGAAAACAATAAAGGACTTTGAATGTGCTCTAAAGTCAACATTAAGAGTCCGCAATGCTTATGCCTTTAAAAATATTAATCATCGCTAGAAAAATCTGGAGACAGGGCAACGAACAGTTATGGATTAACTTTTTCTTCAGGAGAATAATTTTTGCTTTAAAACTATAAATCAGAGCAATCTATTCACTGAAAATTCTTCTTTGTGCCAGTTTCAATTTTCCTGTCATCGCAATTTTAGGGTCAGAATTTGGATTCATTTTGACCCTTGTAGGTTTTTGCTGGTCAGTGTTTTAGCTGAAGAATTTCAGGAGGTTTGGGGTTTGACGGCACACCTCTGCTCTAGTACGACAAACCAAGAACACAGCTCAAGATGCTGTGAAAGTCTATCCATCCTGATACCCCTGGCAAAGGGCAATCGAAAACGACAATTGCAAATGTTTTCCTCGGCTACTGTGGGTTTTTTCCAGCTTTGCTGAGACACAAATGACCTATAACATTGTGTAAGTTTAAAGTGTACCATGTGATGATATCAAAGACGTATATTTTGCTAAATGGTCAACACAATAAGGTTAGTTTACACATCCTTCTTCTCACAGAATTACCATTTTTTGTCATTACTGTTATGGTGAGAACATTTACCCTCTACTCTCTTAGCCACTTTCAAGTATGCAATACGGTATTGTTAACTGTAGTCACCATGACGGATGTTAGATCCCCAGAACTCACTCCTCTTATAACTGGAAGTCTGTACACTTTGACTGTCACCTCCCCCTTTCCTCCATCCCCCAGCCCCTGGTTGTTTCCATGAATTCAGCTATGTATGTGAGATCATACAGTATCTGCATTTCTCTGTCTTATTTCACTTAGCGTAACGCCTTCAAGATTCATCCATGTTGTCACAAATGGCAGGATTTCCTTCTTTTCGTGGCTGAGTAATATTCCATTGTGTGTGTATCATATTTTCTTTATTCATTCCTTTGTCGATGGGACACCTAAGTGGTCTCCATGTCTCAGCAATTGTGAATAATGCTGTAATGAGCATGGGGGTGGAGATAACTCTGCAAGATAGCAATTTCATTTCCTGTGGATAAATACCCAGGAGTGGAACTACTGGATCACATGGTAGCTCTATTTTTAATTTTTTGAGGAACCTCTGTAACGTTTTCCATAGTGGTTGCACCAATTTACATGCCCACCAACAGTGCAGGAGGGTTCCCCTTTCTCCACATCCTTGCCAACACTTTTTATCTCTTGTCTTTCAGATGATGGCCATTCTGACAGGTGAGAGGTGATATCTCACTGTGGTTTTGATTTGCATTTCCCTGATGATTAGTGATGTTGAGCAGCTTTTCGTGTACTTCTTGGCCATTTGTACACCTTCCTGGGAAAAATGTCTATTCAGGTGCTTTGCCCATTTTTTTCAATCAGATTATTAATTATTCTTTTTTACTATTGAGTTGTATGAGCTCCTGATACATTGCAGCTATCAACTCCTTATCAGGTATATGATTTGCAAGTATTTTCTCCCATTCTATAGGTTGCCTTTTCACTCTGTTGATTGTTCCTCTTGCTCTGCAGAAGCTTTTGAGTTTAATGTAGTCTCACCTGTTGGTTTTTGACTGTGTCTTACATAGAAAAATCAGAAAGCAAAGATATTCTCTGACGCAAATGGAAATGAGTAGTTTTAACAAAAATTGTCTTAAGTTGTATAACAATTCACCAAGGAAAAGGAGTACCTCTCAGGTAACAATGTCTAACAGTGCAGTCCACTTGCCAAGTCCTAACTGCGACAAGCTACTTCCCTACCCACGCACTCTTACAACAACTGTGTTTCTTTTGTCTCAGTTAACATATATAATTTCCAGATCATGCCTATGAGATCCTGGGCAAGGGGAACTATTTTTAACCTATATGCCTAACTCATGGTAAAGCTGCGTACAGGACAAAATGAATCTTTGTGAAACACTGGGTGCTACTTAGACTGGGCGCCCTCACCTGCCCCAGGCCTCACTGACCACCAATATGATGTGAGCTGTAGGGTGTGTGTAGACCTTCTTTACAGAAGTGGAGGGAGTTTCCCTCTAGTCCTAGCGGCTGAGTTTTCCTATATTTCCCCTAGAAGCAGTCGTTCAGCATTTACTAATTCATGCTCACGGTGACTCTGTAGAAACCTTTCACTAAGAACAAGAATCAACTGTACATCATAAAAACCTATAAGACTGCTATGGTTCATCATGTCAGATTTTTCTGTTAAACTGTCGGATAGGAATTATCTAGATATTCCTGCCCCTAATATAATAGGACAAGAAAGAGAAATAGATACGATGAGTCTAAAAAACAAATCAAAATTCTCTGAAATTGCAGAGGACATTATTAATATATCTCAAAAGCCAAGGTAATCAAGCAAAAGCATTATTAAAAACTGTGAGAGTTCAATAATTTTTCTGGATACAAAGTCAACATAAAATTTGACATCATTTACTTCATTAAGCAATTATGTGTTAAGAAACAAAGCAAAAATAATATAGCTTGAAATATCAATAGAAATGCAAACATGAATAATTTCAACAAAATCAAGTTTCTTGTTATTTGTAAAAACTCTACAAATCTTTACTAAGTCTTTTAGAAAAGAAAAACACATAATTAATTCAACAGATTCATCATGTTAGTGACAGAAATACAATTTCTCTAAATCGATTCCTAAGTTTACAGTTATTTTAATTGAAATTTTAATAATATTTTTGAGATCCATATGATATTACTCTGAAATATCTCTAGAAGGATAAATGAGCCAGAGTTGCTATGAACTTTGAAAAATGGAGAGTAATTCAGAGAGGTAGGTTGTGGATAATCCCAACAGAACAACAACGAAAACCAGAAGGCTACAAAAATTACAAAAGTGTGACGATAGCAAAATCAACAATGGATCCAATTGAAAAACCTTCTATTTATTATTAAAAATACGTTCCTCTGGACCGCCCATCACGCAGTCAGCAGATCCCTTCAGAACCACCTAATGTCCCTTGGCTCCAGCGCTGAACCTGGGGCCCCGTGCACCTGATGCTCTGTGCCTTTCTCTACAGGCTGCCTTTGCTCCCAAACCCGAAATCCCAGGCTCTGGAGCTGATCCTCTGCCTCCCTCCCTCCATTCTGCAGCTGCCGGACCATTTCTCTCACCTGCATAAATACCTCGCTCCCCCTTTGGGTTCTTCCAGGCACGGTCATCTGTGTATATCTAGTCCCGTGCCCTCATTCACTGGACGTTTTCACATGCAGCTCATCACTCTCCCATGATCCGAACACATCCAGGATGGCTTTAACTTCCAAAAAGATGATCTGCTTAACATCCTAGCACTTCAACTCATTCTTCTCCTCATCTCCATCATTTGTCAAAGGGAAAGTATACCACACAGAATTCAACAGGCAGGGAAGCCTTTATGAAAGAGGAGAGAGACTGAACTCAGCTCCTCTGAAACAAAAGGCAGGCGAGGTCTGAGCCCTGGGATGTTCTAGAGGTCACAGGGGCGGGGGCCTTGGTCAACACAATGAGGACTTCTGAGGCTGCTCATTGGTACTCAGGGTCCTGCCTGCCACAGAGGTTGGGAGACAGTGGCTCTATCTTTCCTGGCGATTGTATTTCAAAGGGATGCATCCCAAGTCCTTGAGAAAGGCATTTCTGGGCATTAAAACTGGCAGGTGGTTGGGACAAGATTTATGTCTTGGGGGAAAAGAAAGAATTTACAACTGCAAGTTTTCTGAAGTAAATGCTCTCAGAAAAAAAGAAGGAAGGCAGGAAGGAAGGAAGGAAGGAAGGAAGGAAAGAAGAAAGAAAGAAAAGAAAGAAGGAAGGAAGGAAAGAAAGAAAGAGAAAGAAAGAAAGAAAGAAAGAAAGAAAGAAAGAAAGGAGGAAGGAAAGAGGTCAAAGGCTTCTAATCAGGAGAAGTTTGTCTGAATTTTGGTCAAGCTGAGGGGATGCTAACACCTTCTTGGTTACTCTACCACCACTAACGTTGCAGCTAAATTTCCCTGAAGCAGCTGTGCATTCAGGCGTTTTTTCAGGTTCATGGGTTGGTGCAGGAGGAAGCGGGGCCTCAGAGCCCAGGAGCAGAGCCTCTGTTATGGGGAGGGGCCCCCCACCCCTGGGCAGGGGCATGGTCCCCCCCTCACAGCCCCTTCCCCAGGACTCTTCCTTCTGTTGGGGTCTGGACTGAGGCATGAGGCAGATGCACCCCTGGGCTGAGCAGCTGGGGTTTGTCAAGTGGACTCAACTGGAGCTCTGTTTTCCCCTGACACTCCAAGGACAAAGTTAATGGCAGGAGCTGAGCTCTGCTGAAGAGGTGAGATGACCATGACTATCACATCTCCTGAGGTCAGGGAAACCTCTCCAAGCGCACATGCACAGAGAGGCTCCTCAGGGGGTCAAAAAGGGAGGGGGCACTACCCCATAATACGTGTTGTCACACCTCCCGTCAGCCTCAGCGCTGGAATCCATCTTGGCAAAAAGATGTGCACACATACCAGGAGGGCCCTGAGACAGGTCAGATGTGGGAGAAGAAGGGAGATAATTGGCCAGAGGAGAACAGAGACCTGGAAGAACTGTCCCGTATAAGTGATTTCAATCCACTCTCCTCGTTCAGGACTCCTGCACTCTTCTCTGGGTGTGTATCTGTGCTTTGCTTCTGCTCTAAATAAATCGCTTCTTTTTTCTCATACTGTGCTTCCAATAAACTCTGTGCCTGCTTTACAATGTCTCTTTGTGGGATTCTTTCTCCAAAGGAGACAATGGCCGGGATCCTCTCACCTGCTGACATCAGCACCACAGCAGTTACTTTTGTCTTAATGTACATTTGTTGTAAGTCATATCAAACCGTACAGTAAGAAAGACACGTGGCCAATTCAAACAGGAATCAGCTTGGCGTCCAGGAAAGCCTTTTGTTGGTGGGGTAGGAGGGTGGTAGAAGAAAGACCACATTCTTCACTCCTCTGTATTTTTATTGAATCCTTTTGAAGGAAAATCTGTAGTTGTAGCATCAAGAGGAGAGACGGGAGGTCCCTCGCCATGTCAGGGGCTGCCCTGTGACTTCCATTTGAGTTGGAATCGTTCCCTGCCTGCTGGAAGCAACACGGGGACAAGCTTGCATGCTGCCTTTGATCCCTGGACACTGAGTTCTTCCTACCTGCAGGGTAACAGTCTCACGACTCTCCAAATACGCCCCTTTTCCAGGCTGCGACAAGGACCTGCTGATCGACATCCTGACCCAGCGCTGCAACGCGCAGAGGCTGGTGATCGCGGAGGCCTACCTGAGCACCTTCGGCCGGGTGAGTCACTCCCTCCCCACCCCTTTCCGAGGAAATTCCTGAGAAGCCTCAGAACTGGTACCGTTAGCCTTTTCAGCCTCTGATTACAAAGGCTCCCGACTTCACCAAACGTCAGAAACGGTTCTTCTGCCTCAAATGTGTTGCACAGGATGTCGGAAAGAGACACATCAATGTGCCTGTGATCCCACCAGCCCTTTCTCAGAAACTGTTCAGCTTCACGAAGTAAAAGTTCTGGTAGCCCGACACCACCACTGGTCCAGTTAGGCTGAAAACACCCCTGCGTCAGGCTCTAGGGAAGGTGCACAAGGGGCTGACAATCCAAGGCCCCCAAATAAGACCTTTTCCTGCATTTCTCCAGAGGTCCTCACCCACCTCTCAACCCAAGCAAATTCCCCACTAGCTTTCCTTCCCACAGCTGCCCTTGCGCTTAAAAATAGTTTCGGGCAATCAAACTACCCACAGGGCTTTAAAGTCATCGCCCCCAATTTCAAAGCAAGTGGCATTAAAGCTTTCTTTTGTTATGCATTTACACCACAGATTCAGAACAGAAACTCTTCAGGCCAAAAGGACCTGCAATAGCAATTTCTTTGTCAACTGAGCCTTATCCATGAAACGCCATCATAAATCTTTTTCTGTAACGTTAGTCCTTAAAAACGTACTCCATCTCCAAACCTCAGTCTCAACACCTACGGTATGCAAAACAAGGGTATACCTCTGCTTTAGAATGAATGACGAGTCCAAAAAGCCACCGCTGCTCATGAAATTGGCTGAATTAAGCCGTAGCTGGAAACCAGTTTTGCTTTTTCTCAGGTAAAACTGTTACTTTTCTTATGTTCCAATGACACCAGTGCTAGTTCTCTTTTGAAAGAGAATGTAAAAGCTATACAAGTTGCGGCATTAGTAATCCAATATTGTTTTGATATGCATACTGCCATAAGAGAGGTCATTTTGCAGTAAATTTTTAACCCAAAACTTTGCATACATCTGTGCTTTTCATAGATCAGGTTAACTTAGGTAACAGCATTACTTTATCACTCTCTACAAAATTACCCTAAAACAGGTTCAAATAATTCAGAAATGAGGTGCTTACAACTCATCAAACAACGGATCCTCCAGGGTAGAGCACTTACCACACGCCCAAGGTCTCAGAGTGGTCAGATCCCCTGTGCTGAGGTCCCTGGGCACCGGGGAACTTAGGAACCCTTAGGCGAGCTGATAGGGGCCTCTCTGCTCTGAAATGCCCCGTCAGACATCAGTTACCAGGTCTCAGAGTCACTTTTCCTGTCCCGTGTCCCTGGCTCACACTGTCCTGATTTGGGCCCTCACCATGTGTTACCCAGATGGATGTGGAAATGCCCCTCGCCCCCAGAGCTGCTGCCCCCCAGCCCTTCCCCTGCGTACCCCCCAAATTGAAGTCAGAAAGAGTCCAAATCTAAAACTCCACTTTCTTGCTTTAATCCCTGAGCATTAATCTCAATTCCCCTCACAAATACCCATCTGGGCACCGAATTCAACCCACCTGCCCACAGGCTCACCGAGTCCCCCAGCCCCTCTCTGCTCCGCACCTCAAGCCGGCTCACCACCTCCTGCTTCATCCACCACATCAAAGGCAGGCCCTGCGGTCTGCAAACTGACAGCAGGCTGCCTGGCCCGCCTGGTCCTCCGTGTATTCCAGGGCCCAGACCTGCACAGCCAGGCCACCCTAGACACGCATCCCTGACACCTGACACCGTTGCACCACATCCTCTCCAGCTGCTGCCCCATCCTCTCCTGCAGGCGCCCAGGTCAGGGGGTCATGCTGTCCTCCTCCCCGCCAGGGGTTCAGGTTTACTTACCTCCTGACCCCTCGACCATCACCTCCTGGAAATCAGGGACCGGGTTACTGGCCGCCATCCTTCCCTCCAGAGTCCTGCCTGGGTCTGACACAGAACAGGCACTGCATTTATAGAATTCCACTCTGCCTCTAAAAACAAAGAAGAAAAAGAAAAACATCACTTTAGAATCCAATAGTTAAAAAGAACATTCACAAACTGCCTACATTTCCCTTCTCCCTCATTCCCTGCTCTGGCTGCCCCGGGTCACCCTGCCTGACCTTGGTGAGGGCCCCTTGACCTCCCCCAGTGCTCACGTTCAGAATGATTTCTTCCACCCGGACAAGGTGTGTCTTCTGCTGGCTTTCCCTTTCTGCGGGAGAGTTTATAGATTTCTTGTATGTTAATCATTGATATTCCTATATTTTTATTAATGTGAATAATCAAGATTAGAGGGAATTATTTTCTTAGCTACTGAGTAAGGTACAATTCTAGGCATGTTCCATAAATACGTATTATTATATATTTGACTCCTGTCTAACAGCTCCCAAGTTCAAAAAGGAGGTAATACAAATGCTAAAGGAATTAAGAAAAATTTCGATAGAAACGCAGATCACTGTAACAAGCAACTAGAAACTATACAAAGGAGCCAGTCAAAATTAGACAGCTCAATTGCTGAGACAAAAACCGAGCTAAAAGCAATGAATAGCGGACTAAATAATGCAGAAGAACAAATAAGTGATCTGGAAGACAGAATAATGGAAATCACCCAATCAGAACAGCAGACAAAAAGACAAATTAAAAAAAGCAACATACGAGACCTATGGGATAATATAAAGTGTACCAACCTATGCTAAATAGGGATCCCAGAAGGAGAAAAAAGAAGAAAGGGGATTGAAAATGTATTTGAAGAAATTATGGCTAAAAACTTCCCAAACCTAAAGAAGGAAACAGCTATCCAGGAACATGAAGCACAGAGGGTCCCAAACAAGATGAATGCAAAAAGACTCACACCAAGGAATATCATAATTGAAATGGCAAAAGTGAAAGACAAAGAGAGGATTCTAAAGGCAGCAAAAGAAACACAAAGGGAACTCCCATAAGGCTATCAGCTGATCTCTCTGCAGAAACTTTGCAGGCCAGAGGGAGTGGCAATATATATTCAAAGTCCTGAAAGGGAAAAATCTGCAAACTTGGATACTCTACCCAGCATGATTATCATTTAGAACAGAAAGAAAAAGAATCTCAGACAAGAAAAAGCTAAAAGAATATAGCAATGTTAAATCTATCCTAAAAGAAATATTGCAAGGTTTTCTCAAAAGAGAAAAGAAACAACAATCTATAAGAAAAGGAAAAACGTAACAGGAAAGGCAAATATATAAAAGGACTGAAAATCACTTAAATTGGCCAATACATAGATTAAAAACAACCAAAAATTTTTGTAAAAGTGATTGTAACTACAATTAACAGCAAAAGAATAAACATGAAGATAAAAATAGGATGTCAAAATTACAAAATGTGGGAAGGCGAGTAAGAAAATGTAGAACTTTTAGAATGTGTTTGAGCTTATATGACTATTGGTCTAAAGCAATTAGATATGGTTAAGGGTTAACATACTTGAAAATCAGGGTAATTACAAATAAAACACATACAAGAGATTCACAAAAACCAAAAAGAAAGGAGCTCAAGCATAATACAAAAGAAAATCATCAAATCGCAAAAGAAAAAACAAAAAGAAGAAAGGAACAAAAGAGAAACACAAAATCAACTGGAAAACAAGGTTTGAAATGGCAATAAATACATACTTATCAAAAATTACTTTAAATGTCTATAGGCCAAACGCTCTGTTAAAAAGACACAGAGTAGCAGATTGGATAAAAACAAGAACCTACAATATGCTGCCTACAAGGACTCACTTTAGGGCACAAGTCACACAGATTACAAGTGAGGGGTCGGAAAAGATATTTCATGCAAATGGAAATGACAAGAAAGCAGCGGTAGCTATACTCATGTCAGACAAAATACACTTTAAAACAAAGGCCATAAAGAAAGACAACGAAGGACACTATATAACGATAAGAGGATCAATACAAAAGGATATTCCACTCATTAACATATATGCACCCAATATAGGAGCACCTAAATACATAAAACAAATGCTAACAGATATGAAGGGAGAAACTGACAAAAATACAATATAGTAGGAGACTTTAACACCCCACTGACATCAATGGACAGATCTTCCAGACAGAAAATCAGTAAAGCAACAGAGACCCTAAATGACACAATGGAACAGTTTAACTTAATTGACATCTACAGGACACTACATCCAAAAAAATGCCAGAATACACATTCTCTAGTATACATCACATACTAGGAACAAAACAAGCCTCAAGAAATTTAAGAGGAGAGAAATTATTTCAAGCCTCTTTTCTGACCACAACGGCATAAAACTAGAAATCAACCACAGAAAGAATGGGGAAATTATCACATGGAGACTGAACAACATGCTACTGAAAAACAAATGGGTCAATGATGAAATCAAAGAGGAAATCAGAAAATAGCTCGAGACAAATGGCAATGAAAACACAGCCTTACAAAACCTATGGGATGCAGCAAAGGCAGTTACAGGAGAGAAGTTCACAGTGATAATAGGCCTTCCTCAAGAAATAAGAAAAATCTTAAATTAACAACTTAACCTACCACCTAAAAGAACTAGAAAAAGAAGAAAAAACAAAACCCGAAGTTAGCAAAAGGAATGAAATATTAAAGATCAGAGAGGAAATAAATAGAGATAATCAATAGAAAAAAAATCAGTAAAACCAAGAACTGGTTTTTTGAAAGGATAAACAAAAAATCAACAAACCTCTAGTCAGGCTCACCAAGAAGAAAAGAGAGAGAACCCAAATAAACAAAATAAGAAATGAAAGAGGAGAGGGCTTCCCTGGTGGTGCAGTTGTTGAGAGTCCACCTGCCGACGCAGGGGACACGGGTTCGTGCCCCGGTCTGGGAAGATCCCACATGCTGCGGAGCGGCTGGGCCCGGGAGCCATGGCCACCGAGCCTGTGCGTCCGAAGCCTGTGTTCTGCAATGGGAGAGGCCACAACAGTGAGAGGCCTGCGTACCGCCAAAAAAAAAAAAGAAAGAAACGAAAGAGGAAAAATATCAACTGATACCACAGAAATACCAAAAAAAATTGTAAGAAAATACTTTGAACAGTTATATACCAGCACATTGGACAATCTAGAAGAAATAGGCAAGTTTCTAAAAACATACAACCTGCCAAAATTGAGCCAATAAAAAACAGATAATTTGAACAGACTGATACTAGAAGTGAAATAGAATCTGCAATTAAAAAAAAAAAAAAAAAAAAAAACTCCCTGCAAACAAAAGTTCAGGACTGGATGGCTTCTCTGGGGAATGCTACCAAACATACAAAGAACTTATACCTATCCTTCTCAAACTCTTCCAAAAGACTGAAGAGGAGGGAACACTCCCAAAGTCATTCTATGAAGCCACCATCACCCTGATACCAAAACCAGACAAAGTCACTACAAAAAAATAGAATTACAGGCCAATATCTTTGATGAATATAGATGAAAAATTCCTCAAAAATATTAGCAAACTGGATCCAACAGCATATTACCAGTAGGACTTATTCCAAGGTCACAACAATGGTTCAACACATACAAATCTAACAATGTGATGCACTACATTAAGAAAAGAAAGGACAAAGTCTCAATAGACACAGAAAAAGCATTTGATAAAATTTAACATCCATTTGTGATAAAAACTCTCACCAAAATGGGTATAGAGGGAACATGTCTCAAGATGATAAAAGCCATTTATGACAAACCCACAACCAACATAATAATCAGTGGTGAAAAGCTGAAAACCTTCCCACTAAATTCTGAAGCAAGACAAAGATGCCCACTCTCACCACTTCTATTCAACATAATATTGGAAGTCCTAGCCACAGCAATCAGACAAGAAAAAGAAATAAAAATTACCCAAATTCAAAGGGAAGAGGTAAAATTGTCATTATATGCACATGACATGATACTATACATAGAAAACTGTAAAGACCCCGCACAAAAACTATTCAGCAAAGTAGCAGGATACAAAATTAATGTACAGAAATCTGCTGCATTTCTTTACACTAACAATGAAATATCAGAAAGAGAAAATTAAAAAATCAATCCCATTTAAAACTGCTTCAAAATAAAGAAGATACCTAGGCATAAACCTAACCAAGGAGGTGAAAGACCTATATGTTGAGAACTATAAAATGTTGATAAAGAAAACTGAAGATGATTCAAAGAAATGGAAAGATAACCCATGCTCTTGGAAGAATTTATATTGTTAAAATGGCCATACTCGGGCTTCCCTGGTGGCACAGTGGTTGGGGGTCTGCCTGCCAATGCAGGGGACGCGGGTTCGTGCCCCGGTCTGGGAGGATCCCACATGCCGCGGAGCAGCTGGGCCTGTGAGCCATGGCCGCTGAGCCTGCACGTCTGGAGCCTGTGCTCCGCAACGGGAGAGGCTGCAGCAGTGAGAGGCTCGACTACCGCAAAAAAAAAAAAAAATGGCCATACTCCCCTATCATTTAATGTGATCCCTATCAAATTACCCATGAGATTTTTCACAGAATTAGAACAAATAATGTTAAAATTTATATGGAACCACGGAAGACCCAGAATTGCCAAAGCAATCCTGAGAAAAAAGAAAAACACTGGAGGCATAAGCCTCCCAGACTTTGGACAATACTACAAAGCTACAGTAATCAAGACAGTGTGATATTGGCACATAAACAGATATATGAATCAATGGAACAGAAGAGAGAGCCCAAAAATAAATCCACACACATACAGTCAATTAATCTTCAACAAAGGAGGCAAGAGTACACAGTGGAGAAAAGACAGTCTCTTTAACAAGTGGTGTTGGGAAAGCTGGACAACCACATGTAAATCAATGAAGTTAGAACACTCCCTCACACCATACATAAAAATAAACTCCAAATGGCGTAAAGCTTATATATAAGACATGGTACCATAACACTCCTAGAAGAGAACATAGGCAAAATATTCTCTGACATAAATCCTAGCAATATTTTCTTAGCTCAATCTCCCAAGGCAAAGAAATAAAAGCAAAAATAAACAAATGGGACCTAATCAAACTTAAAAGCTTTTGTGCAGCAAAGGAAATCACAAACAAACCAAAAAGACAACCTATGGACTGGGAGAAAATATTTGCAAAGGATGCAACAGACAAGGGTTTAATTTCCAAAATATACAAACAGCTCATAGAGCTCAATATCAAAAAAACAAAAAAACAAAAAAACCAACCCAATCAAAAAATAGGCAGAATACCTAAATAAACATTTCTCAAAAGAAGACATACAAATGGCCGATATGTATATGAAAAGATGTTCAACATCACTAATTATTAGAGAAATGCAAATAAAAATCACAATGAGGTATCACCACACACCAGTCAGAATAGCCATCAATAAAAATTTACAAATAACAAATGCTGGAGAGAGTGTGGAGAAAAGGGAATGTAAATTGTTGCAGCCACTATGGAAAACAGTATGGAGGTTCCTCAAAAAACTACAAATAGAGTTACCATATAATCCTGCAATCCCATTCCTGGGCATATATCTGGAAAACATGAAAACTTTAATTTGAAAAGATACATGCACCCCAATGTTCACTGCAGCAGTTTACAATAGCCAGGACATGGAAATAACCTGAATTTCCAATAACAGGGGAATGGATAAAGAAGATGTGGTACATATATACAATGGAATATTACTCAGCCATAAAAAAGAATGAAATAATGTCATTTGCAGCAACATGGATGGACCTAGAGGTGACCATACTAAGTGAAGTTAAGTCAGACAGAGAAGGACAAATGTCACATGATATCACTTACATGTGGAATCTAAAAAATAATACAAATGAATCTATATAAAAAACAGAAACAGACTCACAGAATAGAAACAAACTTATGGTTACCAAAGGGGAAAGGGAGTGGGGGAAAGGGATAAATTAGGAGTTTGGGATTAACAGATACACGCTGAATATATAAAATAAACAAGGGTTTACTGTATAGCACAGGGAACTATATTCAACATCCTGTAGTACCCTATATCTGAATCACTTTGCTGTATACTTGAAACTAACACAATATAATAAATCAACTATACTTCAATATAAATAAATTTTTAAAAAATTTACTTATCACTGCACAGTGACAAAGCAGCTTGCACAAGTGTTTTTATAATATAAAATTGCCCAAGTATTTACACAATGAATACCAGTGGGGGTAGAATGAAGACAACTTCTAAGTTACACTTTGTACAGGCCTACATCACAGAGTGTTTCAACAGCAAGTATTTTTTTTATGATAACAGAAAAGGCATACAAGTTAAAAGCATATAAAACTATTCCCCTGAGCATATTCAGACAGAGTGCTAGTCATCCTTCTATGTCTTGCCCCTGAGTGCACACAATTAGATAAAGGTAAAAAGAAGAAAGGAAAAGGAACCGCCATGTTACTTTGTTTAAATGGAGCTGTCGGAATTGCTGTGGGTGGCCCACCTGCAGCCCCCAGGAGCTCAGAGCAGCCCAGCTTGAACAGCATGTACTCATTAGCCTAATGCAGGGCCAAGCTGTGAGGTCCATAGCGTCCCTGTAGGGCAAACAAGAAAGCAGAGGCAGTCGGCCTGGGGAAAGGCACACTCCAAAGGTTGCATTGGCAAAGCTATTTCTATCCCTCCCAGAGAGAATTTAAGACTCTAACTAGAGAATGTGTTTGAAGGCTCCTCTTTGAACTTGCAAAGTTTAGCTACTTAAACATATTATTCAATATGTATCTTCGCAAATGAAAGTGATATGTTCTTGTGATGCCCTGAAAAACCACTGTAGCACTCTTTGCCCATTTGCAGTGCAAGGGCACTGTAATTCCTGAGTTCCAGCCCCTCCATGAAATCAAAGTGCGTGCAGATGGGGAACGTTTCTTGTTTTTCCTTGAGCAGCCAATGCCTCCAAACAAACAACTGAGGAAATACGAGTGGACCCATTCGTTCATTATTTTATACCAATGCTGTGTAGCTGGCACCGTGCTACGGCTGGAGAAACTGCCATGAATAAAACAGACCAAAAGCCCTGCCAGGGTCTTTACCTGGTGAGACAGAGAAAAATTAGTGAAACGTGTCCTGTTAGAAGGGACTAGTGCTCTGGAGAAAAGATGAAGCCTGGTGAGAAGGACAGGGAGTGCTGGCGGACCAAGTGGCCAGTAAGTCCCCCCACGTGCGAACGAGTTCCGTTCCCAGAGCGCGTTCGCAAGTCCGATTTGTTCGTAAGTCCAGCAAAGTTAGCCTAGGAACCCCACTGACACAGTCGGCTGTATAGTATGTACTGTCATAGGTTTATAATACTCTTCACACAAAGAATACATAAAAAACAAAGAAACACAAAAAATAGAGAAAAGCTTTTTAATCTTACAGTACAGTCCCTTGTAAAGTACAGTAGTCCAGTACAACAGCTGGCATCCAGGGGCTGGCATCGAGGGAACAGGCAAGAAGAGTTACTGACTGGAGGAGGGAGAGGCGGTGGGCGATGGCAGAGCTGAAGGATCGTCAGCAATTGGGGACGGAGGGCGAGCTGCAATTTCACTCACGCCTGACGCTGATGGCACAGGTTCTGGGGTCCTTGCTGGATTCACTTCTATCTACTCTCTTGAAAGAACGATCCAGTGATATCTGGGTAGTAGCTCTTTTTTTCTCGTCATAGATGACACGGTAGCACTGGATTGCATTCTGAACGGCTGCTGCAACCTTCGTGTACCGTTCTACGTTCGGGTTCTGTGCCTCAGAAACTAACAGTGCCTCCTCAGATAGAGAAAATCCCCTTGCCGTTTCCTGCGTCGTGAACCTCTTCGGTTCTTCAGTTACTTCTTCTTCTCTCTCTTTGTCCTTTCTCTGGGCACATTCACATCTCTGAAAGTTCACACCGTGAACGTTTGTATGTAGAGGACCTACTGTAATTGTAAATAGCCTGACGATGGCAGGCTCTGTGAAGAAGTCCAAGGGGCGAGCCACGTGCTGGGCTAGAGAAGGAACATTCAAGCTACAGGGAGGAGAAAGCAATGGCCCTGAGGGGGCAGGTCTGCTGTGCCAGGAGCCACCGGAAGCCCAGGGGGTGGAGGGGGGTCGTGAGCAGGGAGAGGAGGGGCAGGAGGTGAGGGCACAGATTGGCCAAGGGGACATCGTGCGCCTTGGTGACCATCGCATAAAACACCTGCATGTTTGTTTATCCCGAGCTCAGCTGCACAAAAGTAGCTGTAACTCATCCTGGAGTTGGGAGTGGCAAAGGGTGTTTCTGCAGAGGAGTGACTAACTGATCGGCATTTTTCCAGGAGCACCTGTCAGGTGTGTGTGGGGAGGACAGGTGTAAGGGCAGAAGGGGACTCACTCGGAGGCTGCTGCATTGTCGTAAGGAGCCACGACGGTGCCGAAGCCAGGGTCATGGCGGTAAAAGTGGGACAAAATCGTCAGTTTCTGGATGTAAGTTAGAGACCATAGAATTTACTGACAATGGATATTGGTAACGTGTGAGAAATGCAGTGTAACACGCAAACTTCTGGGGTGCAGAGAGACAGAAAGAGGGGAGAGAGGAAACAGCTAGTATCAGCCATTTTTAATCTGCAGCAAATTACCTAATATTTGGCGGGGGGAAGATATTTTGAGTGCCTCATACCTCCCAGAAAATACTTTAAGAATTCCACCTGAGTTAAATATATTCTGTTAAGGCCAATGCTATGAGGTGGGTGCTGTTAGAATTCTCACTGTACATACGGGAAGCAGACACAGAAGTAAGGGCACCTGTCACCTCACAGCTGATGCTCGGCCAGGACCGGAACCACACGCCACCCCCAGGCCTGGGCGCGACGGGTTGGGAAGACGCCTGGCACTGCCTGTTCCACCCAAATTCTCTGACTTCCTCGAGCTACCTTATGAAATCAGTTTGCTAGAGCCATGTACACACGCACGCACGCACACGCATACGCGCACGCACAGACGCACGCACGCCTGCGCTCCAAAGCAAAGCTCCCCCGCGCCATCTAGCGGCCGCGCTGATCCCTATCAGCAGTGGAAACCGCACAGGTGTTCAGGGTCAGCGCCCTAGGCGATCACAGGTGAAGTAAGGGAAGATGCTGTTATGAATGTTTGGGAGGGATACGGACCCAAAAAGTGACTGAAGATCAAATGGAAGATTTTGCAGTGCCCAGGCCATTGCCTTTATCTTTTACATTTAATCAGTAAATTCAGGGCTTTCTCCTCCCACATTTATTCCTTTATTCTCGCACTTGTTCACATGTTCATTTATACATTATATACCACGTACTCTGCACATTTGAGTACTCAGCACTGTGCCAGAGCGAGATGATGGATTTGGGGACATTTGTGAGAAAGTCCGTGTCTGATAGACGTTGGGGGGACATAAATGCATGTAATATGGTCATTTAAATCTAGTGTAATAAGTGCGAGGGTGGAGCAGCGGTGGCAAAGAAATGATCAGCTTCCCCGAGGGTCAGAGGAAGTCTCGCAAAAGTGATGATAATTCTAACATTTCTATCTTTCCATCAGCTGCCAGGACCCTTTACTCTCTACATAAAAGTCTATTCCATTGGTCTGTTTGCATTTAAACCTTTAAGGCACTGCGCTGGATTTAATTTTTTGTTTGCTTTTTTGTTTGTTTTGGGTTGGTTTTTTTTTGGTATTAGGACAGCACTAGTCACATAAAATAAATTGAGAAGTATTCTTTCATCTGCTGCTTTCTACAAGATTTTGTGTAGAGTGGATTTTACTTCCACCTTAAATGTTTCATAGATTGTATCAAGTGATTTCACCTGGGTCTAGAGATTAAGAGTGTGGGTTAATTGTGAATCCAGTTTTTCAAAATAAATATAAGGAAATTTCGACTGAGTTTCAAACTCTCCTTGAGTTTATTCTGGTAATTTGTGTCTGTCAAGGAATCGAACCATTTCAACTAAATTTTAAAATATAGTGGTGTATCTTTGAATTATGGTTTTCTGCAGATATATGCTGAGGAATTGGTTTGCTGGGTCATACGGTAACTCTATTTTTGTTTTTTAAGGAACCTCCATACTGTTCTCCATAGTGGCTGCACCAGTTTACATTCCCACCGACAGTGCAGGAGGGTTCCCTTTTCTCCACACCCTCTCCAGCAAGTCAAGCCTTAGCTTCTGCTTGGCTGTTTCTGTGATGCAGCCACAGGCAGCTTCTAGGGATGCACCAGCAAGGCAATAAACATAACCTATAGGTGGTGAGCAGCCTCTCCAGCAGTTATTATTTGTAGACTTTTTGATGATGGCATAATTCAAAAGGATACATGCACCCCAATGTTCACTGCAGCACTATTAACAATAGCCAAAACATGGAAGTAACCTAAATGTCCATCAACAGATGAATGGATAAAGAAGATTTGCTACATATATATAATGGAATATTACTCAGCCATGAAAACGAATGAAATAATGCCATTTCCAGTGACATGGATGGACCTAGAAATAATTACACTAAGTGAAGTAAAACAGAAAGACAAATATCATATGATATCACTTATATGTGGAATCTAAAATATGACACAAATGAACTTATTTACTAAACAGAAACAGACTGACAGCCCAGAGAATAGACTTGTGATTGCCAAGGTTGGAGAGGGAGGGATAAATTAGTAGTATGGGATTAACAGACACACACTACTATATATAGAATAGATAAACAACAAGGACCTACTGTATAGCAGAGGGAACGCTACTCAATATTTTGTAATAACCTATAAGGGAAAAGAATTTGGAAAAAAATAAAATATATATATATGTATAACTGAATCACTTTGCTCTACACTTGAAACTAACACAACATTGTAAATCAGCTGTATTTCACTTACATATATAGTGTTACAAATATGTTCATAATATTCTTTTTTCCTTTAATGTCTGTAGTATTTGTATATATCACTCTTACTTTGCCAATATTTTTGTATTTTTTTTCTTGTCAGTCTAATTCGAATTTTATTAACATTACTCATCTTTTCAGAAAATTACATTTTGATTTCATTCACAGTTTCTAGTATTCATTAATTTTCAGTTTCATTGATTTCTGATCTTATTCTTATTTCCTTCCTTCTTATCCTGGACTTAATTTACTCTTCCTTTTTCTAGATTTTTTGAGGTGGAAGATTAGGTCATTGACTGTATGTTTCTCTTCTAACATAAATATTTAAAGCTAAAAGTGTATCTTCAATTACTATCTTCACCACATCTCACAAATTTTGACATGTTGCATTTTCACCTTCATTAAATTAAAAGTATTTTCTAACTCCCTTGTGATATATTCTTTGAGATTTGGATCATACAAAAGTACATTTTAAAATTTCCAAACATTTGGGATTCTCCAGCTATATTTTTATTGTTAGTTTGAAGTTAATTTTGTTGTAGTGGGAGAATAAACACCTGTGAGAGGCACATTATGAGCCATATTGAAGGAAACATCTCAACCACATGCTGTTCCAACTATGCAAGGTCCTCACTGTTGGGAACGATGTCAACAGATGTGTAGAGAGAGAGAGATTCTGAGGAATTAGCTCACGTGATTACAGAGGGCTGCAAGCCCAAATACACACAGCAGGCCAGCAGAGACTACGGTAGGCTAGAGCCTCAGAGAGGGTAGCCGCTCAGTTCCAAAGGCCGGCTGCTGGTAGAATTCTTGAAGGAAAATCAATCTTTTCTTATAAAGTCTTCAACTGACTGAATGAGACCCACGCACATGGTGGAGAGTAATCTGCTTTACTCAAAGTCCACTGATGTAAATGTTAATCATCTAAAAAATACCTTCACAGGATGTGGTCCATATATACAATGGAATACTGCTCAGCCATAAAAAAAGAATGAAATCACGCCATTTGCAGCAACATGATATGATAGAGATTGTCATACTAAGTGAAGTAAGTCAGAAAGAGAAAGACAAACACCATATGATATCATTTATATGTGGAATCTAAAATACAACACAAATGACATTATCTATTAAACAGAAACAGACTCACAGACATAGAGAACAGACTTGTGGTTGCCAAGTGGGAGGGGGGTGGGGGAGGCATGGGTTGATAGTTTGGGGTTAGCAAACGCAAACTATTATATATATGATGGATAAACAACAAGGTCCTACTGTAGAGCACAGGGAACTACATTCAATATCCTGGGATGAACCATAATGGAAAAAAATAGGAAAAAAGAATGTATATACATGTATAACTGAGTCACTTTGCTGTACCGCAGTAACAAACACAACATTGTAAATCAGCTATACTTCAATTAAAAAAAAATTTTTTTCAAATACCTTCACAGAAACATCTAGAAGAACGTTTGACCAAATGTCCGGGTGCTGTGGCCCATCCAAGCTGACATAAAATTAACCATCACAAATGGCATCTGAACTCCTATCTCCATGCCACTTGTCCTTCCTTGTGTAACTGTGTCTTGTGTCCTCTGATCCTGTAAGGCCATTCTGATATCTTATCTGAATTCTTAGAACTCTCTTGAACTACTGCTTTAGGATCTTATAAAGTGAAAAATGAAGATCAGAGCCTTCGAAAGCATTAGCTCACATTTTTACTTACGCTACGTCTGGGCTTATGGGATGTTGGTCCTCTTGAAAACAGAGACCCTGTGTTATTTTTCTACAGCTCCTACCACCATGTCTGGGAAAGAGTAGAAATAAACACTCATTGAATACACTGCCATCTTTCCTTCAAAAAAGATGTATTGAGCTCATGGAAGCATGAGAACAAAGCCTTCACGAGCTCAGATGTTCACGTCAGCTTTATCCATTGCTATCACCTGTCTCCTAATAGCACCGTCAGGACTATTTGGTAAAGGGATTAGAAACAGTCGATGGTGAACGAGGGAATTAACTAGACTACCAGCTCCATGAGGAAGCGATCTTATAAGTCTTATATCTATCTACTCCAAGCACCTGCCACAACTCCAGACCCCTATTAACTGCTCATTAAACAAATTGCACTGACCTGGGCGCAAATTCAATAGATTCTCCCTGTTACCAATTATCACCTTGTGGATGATGCTTTTATTTGTTAAAAAAGAAAACCCACAGTATAGGAAACGTGCTTCCAGATTATACTAAATAAAATGAAAATTATGACTATTTCGTTTTTATTGTAACAAAGCTTATTTATTATGCCTTATTGAATTATATTATTGAACCAAGTCAGAACTAAAATATTGTGTATTTCAACATAAAACTGAATATACACTATACATTTTAGCAAGAAATGGTAAATTTTAAGTATCTTTCAGATATCTTTGTAACCCTACAAAAAATAAATTGAACATATGTTTTTAAACAATCCATTCTACATGAGTAAAAGGAAAGTCACATTAAAATGATCAATTTCATGCTCTTGTACCTGTATTTCAAGGCCAAAAATCCAGCACACTTATTTTTCCTTTTAAGCATTTAATTTTCAATATTTTCAGTAAGTATATTCATGTGACTATTTGAAGAAAGTTCTAAGACTACTTAATTCATCTATATAAGCTTTTTGGCAATAGTATAACCAGAAACTCTTTGCTAAAAGACATTGCTATAATGATAAAATAAAATGCATATATTCTTTAAGGACTTTCTTTCATTAATTCCACACAAGAAAACTAAGCACTCCCAAGTAATATGCTTTCAGGTTTCAAATTTTATTTATTTTCATAATGAGATGAGAAGAGGGGTCGGGTTGGGATTAGGGAAGGAGTATCCCTCTGTGTTTACTTGACTAGAATATCCATACAGATGATGTTTCATGCAGAGATGTCATCACATCAGTCATTTTCAAACCCTCAAGTCCACGATCTCGTGTAATCCACGTACACACGTGTGAACTAAAACCAGACTAGTTATTATGTGAAGTGACGTGGAAAAGGAAATCGTGCTAGAAGACTTTCTGCAATTATCCCATTTCTCTCATAAAATTGGTAAGCGATATAATGAAGGTATTTGTTTTTCCCTCCACAGGACCTGGTTAGTGACCTGAAGGAGAAGCTTTCCAATCACTTCAAGGAAGTCATGGTGGGCCTCATGTACCCACCGCCCTCCTACGATGCCCATGAGCTCTGGCACGCCATGAAGGTAGAGGTCGGATGAGAAAATATTTCCATAGTGCGGGCCCTGCCCTATGATGCTGCTGTGTGTGATCAGGGAGGGGAGGGAACTTCTGCACAAAGAAGAAACAAAAGAAATGCTGGGGGGGGGGGTGTCAGGAAAAGGGGGACCTCCAGAGCCCAGCGGCGGGATCAGTGGATTCTCCTGTTGTGCAAACTCAGACCCACCAACCCCGCTCTGTGCAATTTGCCAAAAGGAAAGCTTCCGGGGCTGTTTGGATTTGTCTCTCCCAAGTGTATCTTCATACATTAAGAGGAAATATGATAATTCATGTGAATCTCTTTACACTGTGGTATAAATTGGGCTCATAAAGTAATGAGTCAGCAGTAATGCTGAGTCAGAGACAAACTATAGATGACATCTTTATTTCTGTGACCCTAAAATAATCCTTTACAAACACTATTGCTCAAATGTAGCAAAATGTTACTTCTGAAGGATTAGAGCAATTCTTTCTTACAGGAAAGAAATTAACTACAGATTTGTTAGAGGGTTGTTGGCTAGGGATGGAGGCCAAACGGCTTTTCACATCTTTCCAAACGCTGATATGAAACACCTGCAGAGCTGCTGCAATCATTCCAATACAATGCCTGCCAATGACCTGATTACCCTGGTCTGGGAACAATGTGTGACTCGAAAAGGGAAACGGAAAAAATATTAAGGAATCTGGATCTTGGCCATCATATTTGTAGATCAGAATAAGCCTTATGTAAAATATGAATTTCAACTAATTCTTTTTTACAATTCCATATGTGGAATTTACTCAATTAAAATTCAGTGAGTAGATATGAATCTCAAAAGTATTGATTTTTGTTTTTACTATTTAAAAAAAATTTTATTGGAGTATAGTTGATTTAAACTGTTGTGTTGGTTTCAGGTGTACAGCAAAGTGACTCAGTTATACGTGTGCATACATCCACTCCACTTTTATTTGTTTTTTTAGATTCGTTTCCCATATAGCCTATTACAGAGTATTGAGTGTTGCATAATGTCAATCCCTACCTCTTGCAAAATGATGTGAAGTAAGTCCTATGTTACTGTTTAGATGACACTGTTACATTGTATCGATGTCTCATAGGATGGAAAGGATTTCTGAAGCTTTCTGAAAAAGATGTGTTGTCTTTAAAATCACCATCAGAGAAGAGTTTATGCCTATGGCTGAAAGAGACTACAGAAAGTAGCCAGTCCAAATGTTTAGGCAAACGGTGCAGAAGTCCACATCCTGGGAGAGGCAGGGAGACGTCTCTAAAACATCTGTGCAAAATTAGAGACCCAGGATCAAATTCGAGCTTGCCCAAGAATTGATATTCTAGCAGGAAAAAAATCAGTGTCATGAGCATTGTTTAAACATCTTTTCCCACATTATTTAGAAATGCCCATGCTGTTTTACTCTATGAAGGAAAAGAGTTTCAGATAATATTATCTTCTTGGTACCAAAGAGCTAGTAAGTAGCAGAGGCAGACTGAACTGGGCCTGTCTTTAACCCAAACATACTTCCTTGCCCTCTGCCACCTCTCAGAACACCAGGGAGGCTGTATCCCTTTACTGCACAGAGTGCACTGTTATTTCCAGCACAGATGCCTTTATATTTCTCTCACTCTGTCCTTCTAGGGAGCAGGCACTGATGAGAATTGCCTCATTGATATATTAGCTTCAAGAACAAACGGAGAAATTTTCCAGATGCGAGAAGCCTACTATTTGCGTAAGGAAATACACATTTGTACATATGTTTTACACTCATATAAACTTTATATTTTTCAAATAACATGTAAAATATTCCAGTTTATGTATTTTAAAGAATTTTCTAAGACACTCATGTGTGAAATACCACTCACTCAAGACTAATTAATTCACTAGGTAGAATCGATGATTAGGGTACTAAAAATGAAACAATTCCCTAGACAATCAAGTTGAGCGGACTTTCCAGGAAAATAATTACTAGTTTCTATGAGGTGGGTGTTTACATTAGGACAGCAAGTACTTGGCACAGTGGCTCAGGGAGCATCGTATCTCTTACCTAGGAGGGACCAGGTATAAAGACAGAACAAAGCAAAGCGCGATGATCGCTCAGCAAATTCTACAAATATGGGCAACTACTTCAATTTACATAAACCTCATAACCACTGCGATCCACCTCAGAATCAGGTTTTTACACATTTTAAAAGTAGAAAGGTTAACTCTTTTCATTTTTAAAAAGGCTTAATGCCGTAAGTTCCATTGCATCGTGTATTATGTGACATTGAACTGTCAAGAAAATGTTACAGACAATCAGCTCTATTGCATTCAAACAAAAACAAGACTTTCCCAAGGGGAGTGAAGTAAAACCCTTCACTGAAAATATTAAGACAGGACAAAGACTTGGGGAGAGCTGGGCTGGGCAGTGCGCTAAGGAAAGAGAAGGCAGGATTCTGAATTTTAAAGATTGTAGAATGCGGGCTTCCCTGGTGGCTCAGTGGTTGAGAGTCCGCCTGCCGATGCAGGGGACACGGGTTCGTGCCCCGGTCCGGGAAGATCCCACATGCCACGGAGCGGCTGGGCCCGTGAGCCATGGCCGCTGAGCCTGCGCTTCCGGAGCCTGTGCTCCGCAACGGGAGGGGCCCAGGCAATGAGAGGCCCGCGTACCGCAAAAAAAAAAAAGATTGCAGAATGTAAAATGATTCTCAATGTTGTTTCTCAGTTTTGGAATAGACATAGTACTTTTTTTTTTTAAGAAAACCGACCTGGGCCTATGTTACCATTGCTGTCAAATTACTTGGGTGGACTGTTTATTGGCTTCATGTGAGTAGAATGTGGTAAAAGACAAAGAAATGTCAGCAGATTAGATGTCTCCTCACTTTCCACTCATACGGGGGAAGTAGCGCTGACCTAGGCAAGCACAGCGATACGTGGTTCTATCATAAACCAACCCTCCAACATGCGCGTTCTCGTACCCAGAATACAGCCGGGACCTGCAGGAGGACATTTACTCAGAGACCTCGGGACACTTCAGAGATACGCTGGTGAACTTGGTCCAGGTATGAAACTCCAAAATTCACACCATTTTGCACTATTAAAAAAATAAGTATGTTTCGTTTTCAAAAAATAGGACAGAAAACTCCAGTTTACCCCAGTTTAACAGTGAATTCTGTACAATAACAAGTACTGAATGCCAGCTAAATTGAAGGCACTATGATAGAAACTTGGGTTGGATATAGAAACAAACAAATATGAATAAGACACCATCTCTGTTCTCAAAACAATCTGCTATAAGTAAAATGATTATAATTATCAATAAATGCATAAATGATTATATATTACAAGGATGTTAACAGATTTAAAATACTACGGTTACAATTAGAATGAGAACATTGCCTAAGGCCCCAGGGACCCAGGACCGCACCAACAGGTGAACAGTTAGAATCACCAGATGAGAGTACAATACACATAGGGATCCAGGAGCCTCACGCATGACTTTAAATGAGGAGAATCTGGATTACTGAAAATAAAAACTAGTTTTCCCTTCTTACCATCTCTTTATTTCTGTAATTCCGTCTTCTCCTTCAGCTTGTGTTGACCAAATCAATCAGACACACCCTCAGTACCCGATGAAGTGATGCAGGAAACGGGAGAGGATTCAGCAGGAAACAAGGGGCTTGGATTTAGGCAAGACAAGCTATTTCGGTTCCTCTGTGTTATCACTCAGATTGTTGACTAGCCATCTTCTAGCAGGGAGACCAGTGGATGGAACTCGATGTTCCAGGGCAGGTTATAGAACTTATAGAATGAAAGGAAACAAGGGAACATCAGTTCAGGAAAAAAATACAGAAAATCTCCCAACCACTCCAGAAAACAGACCCACAGCCATATGCTAATTTTTCTTTCTGAAATTGCAGGTTCCAACTTTTACCTAGAGAGAGTTCTTTTTTTTTAATTCTACAAAGTTCTTTTTACAAAAATGAACAACTTTATTTCTCAAGTTAAAGTATTGTATTACTTTACACAAGAAAGATAAAAATTAAGAATTCTTTCTACCCTGTCTAGAACTACTCTATATACAGAAAATAGTTAAAATGAGAAAATAACTATTGATAATGATTTTTTTTCTTTTAAAATATCAATGGCAGTGTGCAAATTTAAGTGACTACTTCATTTTCCTTCTTTTCTGATTGGGCAATTTTGCTATCTTCCTCCTTCGGGGTGGATTAACACATCCAATAAAACACAGGAGGTGTGGTTTCTTTAATGTGTGTTTATTGTGACTAAAAACTTTATACTGTACTTCACAACAGTCTCTATAATTTAAGAATGAATAAATATATCAGCCAGATTAGAACACAAACTAACAATTCCATTCATTGCCAGGCAACAAGGATTTAAAATTTTTTTGTCTCTTTTTTTGAGCCCAAGTTATTGTCAGTTCTGAATTAGGAATAAAGAAATCCAAAAGGAAAGATTCCAGAGGAAGCAAGTGTTAGCTGCCCCAGACAGAGGAGAGGTTGGTGACTAGGGCTGGCTGGATTTCTTCAAAATTGTTCAACCGAAACAAATGGCATAGTACTGAGCAAATCTATTGACCTTTCAATTAAAGTAAAAATTCTATTTGTAAAAACAAAATCAAGAATTTGCTTTCTTGTTTAATTTCGTTTGCTGCGGTTTAATTTGCATGTGCATGGCATGGCCGCATAGTTCATAAAGCTGCCTGTATCAATTCCTCAAGTCCTATTCTGAAGATCCTAATCTCTGGGATGAGAACATCAATAGAGAATAGATATCGTCCAACTTGAGACTTCTGTGTAAGGTGTTGTAGAAATAAGCTTATTTAAATTTGTGACAGAAGTTGAGTCATTATAGGAAAAAAGGTTTTAATAATCATTATTAATATTAAAAATAATCTCACTTGGCAACGTCAGTTGAATATTTTCTAACTTTTCAACGTTGTAAGATTAATTAAAACATTCTCTCAATTTAGAAGGGTCTTCATCTTTTGGTTTTCTAGGACTGATGCTCCGTAATGTAAATTAAAACAACAGTTTCCAGTCAGAAATTCGTGTTGGCATTAGGACTGCCCCTAATAAAACCAAAAGCCCTATTATAAATCCATGAGTTGCATCTTAATAGCAAACACGTTTTTATTTTCTTAGTATCCGAAAAGAAATTTATGTCAATTTATTAAAGAAATATATAAGCTTTCTAGGAAGACAAAAAATATATTTCATTAGGACTATGTCGCATTCCACTAGGCCTATATCACAGTCCAGCCTCTCCTTCCAAATTTGGCTTCTTTTCTCTCCCATCCATGGTTGATCCCCAGCACATCCCATAATAACAAGAATCTGTTTTGTAAATAAGATCATTTGTATCATGTTTTAGATTCTATATATAAGCGCTATATGGTATTTGTCTTTCTCTGTCTGACTTCCTTCACTCAGTAGGATCATCTCTAGGTCCATCCATGTTGCTGCAAATGGCATTATTTCATTCTTTTTTATGGCTGAGGAGTATTCCATTGTATATATGGACCACATCTTTATCCATTCATCTGCTGATGGACATTTAGGTTGCTTCCATGTCCTGGCTATTGTAAACAGTGCTGCTATGAACATAGGGGTGCAGGTATCT
Organism: Globicephala melas; assembly: GCF_963455315.2. NCBI lineage: Eukaryota > Metazoa > Chordata > Mammalia > Artiodactyla > Delphinidae > Globicephala > Globicephala melas. Next base: position 113,987,274 of record NC_083319.1, on the reverse strand, counting down.
TTTCAATATGTGTACGTGTATAACTGAATCACTTTGCTATACACCTGAAACTAACCCAACATTGTAAATCAACTATACTTCAATAATTGTTTTTTTAAAAAGGCAAAAAAATATAACAAGGTACCTGCTGGTCTCCATCTCAGAGTCAGCTCCCCAGGGGAGCCGAATGGCTGCACCCCGTCCCTGGGAACTCAGATGGGCTCCGTGGCTGGCCTGACGTTTCACGTCTGCTGAGTGAGAGACTAACATGAAAACAGCCCCAAGACACCATACCTCCACCTCCACTGTTAAATGTGATTGCTCCCACCTCCAACCCCATCTATTTGTACTCCAGTTCTATTTCCATCTGGTAAAATTCCAATGATCAGGTATTCAAATAACCTCTCAGAATCTCTGCACCTCATCAAAGGTTATGCTACAAACCCCCTAAAAGTAACTGACAGCCAAGAATCAGGATCGCAGTGTGTTTTTATAAAGCAAAGCTCTTATATTTCAGGGAAAAACACACAGTTCTGAAAACTAAACTTGAGAGAAAATAAATCACAAGGGAAAAAAAATCAGCGAACGATATTTTCCCTTGATGTAATAGAGCTATCTATCTTATGCACAATTGCAGGTCCTTTTTCCTGAAATTAAACAATAATGCTTTATTTTTGATAGAGTATAAATGTGAGGAGGTGTATTTGTATATATAATATTATTTGTATAGACACACATATTTTAAAATAATACACAATTTATTTTATCACTGGGTTTCACCTAATTTGGATTATGACTTTACAGGATAAAGTATTACTTCTTAAGTTCAATTTCTAGAGTTGGAACTTAAGTGTGTGTGTGTGTTTAACCTTGAAATAGCTCTTCAGAGCAGTAAAATTGTCCTTTCAACATAGAATATAAAAATTGATGGTGAAGCAAAACCTAGATTTTATAAGAAGCCAAGGGGAATTAATGAGGTTTACTTAAATATTATGTATTTGTAAGGTTTCATAGTATATTCCCCTTAAAATGTAAAACACAATTTACGAGTATAAGATAATACATATTTCAAAGAAAGCACTTAACTCAAAATTGAAAATGGAAGTGAAAAACTTATATTTCAAGATCAGGAGTGCCATGTAATGCTTAGTAAGATGTATAATTTCTCAAAGATGTTTAAATATTTTGAAGTCTGACCACTGACTTCTGACTTCTACATTAATGGCTCTTCATTTTGGACCTCCTGGTTTAGGCTTTGGATCAGTAAACTTCCAAGAGTGAAAATGATGTAACGTTAACTAGAGAATTGAAGAAGTCCATCACTTCTGACCACTGTCTGTGGTGTACACCATTTCAGAGACTCTGTCTAGACATCTTACAAAAAGAGGTGATGAGTTCCAGCCAAATAACTGGCACTGTCACATGACCAAGTTCCTTCTACCCTCTAGTTGGGATCCTTATTCTCTCTGCCCCTATCTCTCTCTCTAGATAGATGTTTGATAGATGGTAGATGATAGATACATACATACATATATACATAGAGAGATGATAGATACATAGATAGATAGATAGAGATATAGATAGGTAGACAGGTAGATAGATGACGGATAGATAACAGACAGATAGATAGATACTCTGTGTAAAACAACCAGGTATATATCTATGTATCTTTTGCTCTTGGCTCTAAGTCAGCTGTGTGTCCTTAGGTTTATCATTTTGCTTTCTTGAGATTCCAGATATTTACCCTGTAAATTAAAGGAAGTGAACCCATTCTGCTCCATTCCCTCCCAGTACCCATATTCTAAAATTCTTCAGCAATTAAAATCACTTCCTCCTCCCTCCCTCTGCAGCTTCACTTCCAGAATCAAGGGAAACACCGCCCATGGCTTTCATCTTTTTGACATCATGAACATTCAGATACACCTCTTTTTTGTGAATTAATAGAGATTGAGGGAATTGGAAGCTTTAAGGTATTCATGAAACGTGAAGTGTTTAAATTACTGTCATATTTTCTGGGGGAAAAAAAGAGCTTTTAATCTATAAAGAATTTTCCAACAGGGCTATTTCTAATAAGAAAACCAGTCAACCAGAACACGTTCTTCTTGAAAACTAATGCCAATCGCTGAACTGACTCACAGCACTTCCTGTGCTTTTATTAAACCAGATTTACAGGAGATCTAATTATCTGTCAAATAATGAAAAGTTAGTCACTTAGAGATCAATTAATCCATATGTGCAAATCGCCCTGCAGATGATAAATGTTTCCACAGACAGAAAGAATGGAAACTGTCCTCATCTTGGCTGCCAGGAGTCTCCGGCGATGCTTCCTCAGACTCATGCCCTGAGGCTCTGGGGACCATCTGTAGCCACTTTGCTCCAAATACTTCCAGACAGATTTCAATTCCTTTCATTTCTTCCTTTCACATTTTGATTTTGCCCTTAACCCCAATTCTCATTTATGCCATTTCTCTGGCAATTACATCACCTGCCAGTCTACTGTCTTAGGCTTTTTATACGACAAAATCCACTTGCTGGGAAAAGCTAAATCACACATTAAACTGATACACATTTTTTTAATCTACCAGTCTGCTTACAGTGCTTTTGGCAATTAACTGCACAAAGAAGTAGACAGATGGGCACCATTTCAAGTTAAATGTCCAAAAATCAAATCTCACAAAAATTTCAGAACTGCAGAAATTTCTTAAATATTTCTCACAAACTTTGCATGCGTAGGTGTTTAGTTAGCTACATCGTTTGATTGGCAATCACAAAAAACACTTCAATGATCCAGAAAATCTTCCCGTTTCTACTAACTGGTGTTTAAATTCTGCCATCTAAAAGGTATTTCTTTAACTTCCCTTCCTTCGTTTAGTATTGACTCAGTGAATATTTCTCAAAAGCCTACAACGTGCCAAGGACAATTGGGAATTATCCAAAGAGACAAAGACCCCAGTCTTAAGAAGCTTGCATTCTAGTCGGGGGATGCAGACAGCTAAGGAGAAATCTAATAAATTGGTGCCTTTCACAGCATGTTAGGCGGTGAAGGATACAACAGGGCAGGGGAGGGGATGGCGGGTAGGTTATGATGTTGCACAGCTTGGTCAGGGCAAATCCCACTGAGAAGACGAGACTTGACCAGTTAAGCTGGTTAACTTATATCGCTTTTTCTGTCTCAGTTTGATCAGAACCAAGTAACCTTCATGATGGTTTGGCCTCACCCTTGCTCCCTCTGGAGCCTAAGACTCCCACTAGTGCCCGGGTGTGTTCCCCACAGGGCTCCAGCCAGCGCGGTCTGTCTCACAGCCCTGGCCTGCTGGAAGGGTCTGCCCTGCTGCGGCCATAAACCACTCCACCTGTCAGGCTCCGCTGCCAAGCTCCTCCATCAGGAGCAGCTGAGAGATTTGGGGCCCATTCGTGCTGCTTCGGGACTGAGACGAATGCAGGAAGGTGTCCTCAGGGCCTCGGCTGCCCTATCTTGCTCTGTCACCGAGTTCATTTCCAGAGTCCGAAAAGACAACAGGAGCAGAAGACAGTGACCTCTGTGTTCTTCCAGCAAAGTCAAAAAAGAAAAAAAAAGCATTTCCTCCAGATCTGGACCCAAAGGAAAGGAAAGGTTAAATAAACTGTCTCATCACACGTCTCTACCTCTTTCTGCCCTCTGGTCCTCATAACCCTCAGGGACCAGAGGGTCCTGCATTAGTGAGCTCTCCTTCCCTCCTGTTGAAAGGACTTCTCTTAGGGCAGCTTGGCCGTGTCTGTTCTTTCTTCATATGATAAAGAGGCTGGAGTGAAACAAATTTACAAAATACTCTCACTGCACACATTCTGGATTTCATGGTTATTTTACTGTTGCCAATATGAGATGTTACAAGTCAGAGACTGAGCATTAACTCACGCTTTCTCTCTGCCTTTTCCTTCTGACGATGTTAAAATCCCGTCTCTACCAGCCGGCCAGGCGGTGGGTGCTGATCGAAGGGGTGGGCGGCAGAGATACCACTCAGGGAATTGGAAAAGCGAAAAACTTGTCAACTCCTTTGAAAGATTACCTCGGCTACAAAGAAAAAATGAAAAGTGCCCACATTTTTAAAAAGACCTGCATTGCATAAAGTACCCAAGAAATGTAGACTAACTCCGACTAATGATAGAACTTTCTTAGGAGTCTCCAGTGTATTTGGTGGCTCAAAGATTTGCGTCCCGGTAACCCTACTAAGTTGTCAATTCAGAGCACTTACAGAGGGAAACCTGTGCTTACTTCACAGGGAACCAGGGAAGAAGGGTACACGGACCCTGCCACGGCTGCCCAGGACGCCATGGTAACGGGCCAGCCCTGGGGCAACCGCGGGACCTTGGGCACACCAGCCTGGGGCCGCGGTGCTACCTGGCGGCCTGTGATGTTTCAGGTGCTGTGGGAGAGCTGCCAGAAGAGGACAGGGGAGCACAAAACGCTTTTGCAAATGATCCTGTGTAACAAGAGCTACCAGCAGCTATGGCTGGGTAACTGCCCTCTGTTCTTTACAGCTATCCCCTGATTAGAGAATAAAAAGCAAGTAGGTAATTGGGAAAGGGGGGTGTTACATATAAAGAGAGGAAAGCCAGTTATCTCAAAGGTACCTCTTTCGGGTTATGTTTATACAGACGTGCCTCATCTAATAACATTGCTAAGGATGAAGTTCCCCTAGAATTTTATTTTGCCAATAATTGAATCACATAACCTTTCAATACTAAACTTTTTAAAAATCACCTCTATTACTGATGGAGAACTTACCTATATTACCTATCTCCTGTTAGGTGCATCATATGTTGTCTTAAAAAGAATATGGTGAGGGCTTCCCTGGTGGCGCAGTGGTTGAGAGTCCGCCTGCCGATGCAGGGGACACGGGTTCATGCCCCGGTCCGGGAAGATCCCACATGCCACGGAGGGGCTGGGCCCGTGAGCCATGGCCGCTGAGCCTGCGCATCCGGAGCCTGTGCTCCACAACGGGAGAGGCCACAGCAGTGAGAGGCCCGCGTACTGCAAAAAAAAAAAAAAAAAAAAAAAAAGAATATGGTGAACACAGTCCGTAATGAACCAAGGCCATTATTACTGAAGTCGTGATTTATGTGAAGCTGCCTTACTGGTCCTACTTTGTTCAACTTTCCCCAAACTGCTGTACCTTCCTGTCTCCCTTATTTTTTAAAATACTTTTTTGTTTTTTTTCTACTATATATAACACACAAAAGTCGATTAAAAACTTTTAAAAGATGGCCTACTGCAACCCAACACCCACCCCATACTTTATTTACCTGCACTGTGTATAAGCAATCAAATCCACGTTTGCATTTTTAATTTATAATATTCATAAAATCTCCTTTGAATTATATCGATTTGTTGAAGTTTTCCAGGAATTTCAAACTATTTCTGGGCAAGACATAGTAGATGCCATTAATGAATGTTACGATGGATCCTTTCAAGAGTTGCTGGTTGCAATTGGTGAGTAATAATGTGTTTGGCACAATGAAGGCTGATTAGCTCTGACTGAATTAAAGATGCATGAGCAAGCTCTTGATTGAGTCACTTTCCCCTGAATTTAATTATTTAGACAGAATGTTAACTCTGTAGAGGAAACATGCATCGGCTACTGATACAATGCACTAAACCGGCAAGTTAATAACTTTCATGAACCCGTACCCTTCCTAACAGCTGGCAACTTTCACACTAGGAAACCTTGAATTCTCAGGTAATGGGGATCTCACACCTTTAAATTCATCTTGCACATACTAACTTCCTTTCCCTTGTAAAGAAGGTTATGGTTTTACCGCTATTCTAAATGTTGACATTTTAATACCATGTACAATGAGGGGTCCCACAGAGAACTCACAAAGTATCAGTCTTCCAGGATTGTAACTGGAAAAAAAAAAAGCATTCTCATTGTTTCCCAAATTTTGAAGAAAACATGTACTGTCACTCCCAAACTTTCTTCTTTTCTCTCTGATTTTTCCTAGTTCTCTGTGTTCGAGACAAACCCGGCTATTTTGCTTACAGATTATACAGTGCAATCCATGTAAGTATGAGCCACGAATTTTTAAAATTTCTCCAGAAATCATGTCTACTTTCTCAAAGGACTAGTTTTACTTCAATTATTTAAATATTGATTCCCATATTTGAATTTGTATGCAAATATATTAATTTCAGAGAAAATATGCTCCAGTGAAGAAATATATTATACACCAAAATGAGACCCATCAAATAAAGATAATGCTCTGCTTTCTGTATCAAACAGAGGTACCTAAGAAGTATTCCTTGGGGCCTCTCCCCCCAGGGAGATGTGCTTTAGCGTTTCTTAGCATCTGGAGAAACTGGTAGGTCCAAATACTTTTACCGCATATGAAGACCACCCCCTCAAACTCAGGCAATTATACAACATACGGCATCAATCAGAAAATGTCAAAGCATTACAAACTCTCAGAAAGACATGGCTGCATTCCTGAGCTTTAAAAACACAAAAGGTGAGTGGTTATTTTTAAACATAAAGTATTATTTTAAAAAACACTTAAAATGAGACATCTAGACAACAATAAACTCTAAAGCTATTTTTGTAATTAAGTGAGAATGTTTTTTAGTTTCGGGTGATAGTCAACTGCACATCTTTGGTGCATTCATTTTCAAAGAAACAAACACTTATGTGCATGAGACAATGCATATCTCATCCACAATGTGCACGAAAATATTGAGAAAATGAAAAGGTCTCATACAAATCACTATACATGTCATAGCCCTGAAAACTCAAAGAAAATCATTAAAAACAATTCAGTGGTACAATAATTTCACGGGAGTGTTTTATCCTCAAAGTAATTGTCATAGACCAGCTTCTTAGAGGTAGCCAGCAAGCTTGGATAATATGTGAATCATCAAGAATATTTTATTTATTTATTTTTATTGATGTGCAAGTATTTTTTATTAGGTACAAGAACCCATGTGTCCTCAGAACACAGGATCAAGATCAGAGCTCACAGTCCTCTGCTTCTTTTTGATTCTATTTCCAAGAATAAAGGTGGATTTGATTAACTATATATTTAAAAGTGTATTGGGCAAGGATGTTGGATGACATCAACCATCTCCTTCTCCAACAAAAAGAGTAAAGCTTCACTTGTGAATGACCTTGGGAAAATAATCATATTACTCCGATTCCAATTATGCCCAAAGTGACGGCCAATTATCCTAATAATAAAAACTCTACCCTTGCTGTGTGTGTCAATGCAAAAAGGAAGGTATGTGTACTCACGAACAGTTTGCAGGTACAGCAGAGGAGTGTATATTCCAGTAATCAGAGTGTTCATATACAAGGGCCATCTGCCAATGTCAAGTATTGTTCAAAAGCTGTTTTCACCAGCTCTCACCAAAGAAAATCTCTGTTTTTCTCCTGTGTATTCTAAGCGAATGATACACAACTTAAATATGGGAAGTTGGTTGGATCATTCATTTTTATCACTTCAAATTATGGAAAAGTTTGTTAGTAGGTCTATACCAAAAACATTCAGACATCAAAAATTAGCTGCTGCTTCCTGGCCACTGGATGTCACCAGTACTCCATTTGAACAGACAAGTTGAAATTGCTTTGTGAAGCGGTATTCGTTCCGGACCTAGTACACAGAAAGGGATGGCTGTATATTGTTCAGTATTGGAGGTTAAATCAGCAAATATTTTGAGTACCTGGAATTCTTACTTTTACAGTTTTCCACAATGAGCAGACGATAAAATAAAAATACAATTGCCGTCTTAGAAACGCTGACGTTCATCTAACAGAGTTGGGACCCACCTCCCAACCCAGGAAGAATTTTTACCTAGAAGGAGCACATGATCAGATTTGCATCTTAAGATGCAGTGTTCAGGCGACAGAGGGGAGGTTGACCAGGTTTAAAAGGGAGAATTATAGAGTCTCAGATGTAGAAAACAAACTTATGGTCGCCAGGGGGAAAGGGGAGAGGGATAAATTAGGAGATTGGGACTGACATATACACACTACTATGTATAAAATGGATAACTAATAAGGCCCTACTATATAGCTCAGGGGACTCTACTCAACGCTCTGTAATGGGCTATATGGGAAAAGAATCTAAAAAAGAGTGGATATATATATATATATATGTACACGTATAACTGAATCACTTCGCTGTACAGCAGAAGCTAACACAACATTGTAAATCAACTACACTCCAATAAAAAAATGTTTTTTTAAATAAAAGGGAGGATTATTGCAGAATCAGGTGAAGTGATGAGGGCCAGTATCAAGGCTGTGACCCTGGAAATAGAGATTAGAGGGCATTTAAGAAGCAGAGTAGATGGACCACTTGACTGTGTGTGTACAGTGTGGGGGGGCTGGGGGGGGCGGGTCACAGAGGGGAGGCGGAGTCTGAGTCGATGCCCGTGGGTGGGGATGCCAGGGCTTGAGGGATACAGGACCAGGAGCCTGCGGCCACAGAAAAGAGGATGAGTCGATTTTAGAGAGACTGACTTTAAGGTGCTGTTTCCTTATTGTTTTTCTCCCCTTGGCTGTGTCTTTTAGGACTTTGGTTTCCATAATAAAACCGTGATCAGGATTCTCATTGCCAGAAGTGAAATAGACCTGATGACCATAAGGAAACGATACAAAGAGAGATACGGGAAGTCCCTCTTCCATGACATCAAAGTAAGTCTCCTCCTCGTGACTTGTTTGCAGCCATATTTGATCCTTTTCGAAACTGAAACAAGAGCTGTAATTTAAGTAACCTCACGGTGGAATCTAAAAAGTTAACTATTCTGGGCGGGATCATCTACATGAGTAGGTTAGGCAGCCTTAGTGCACCAACAGGTGAGAAAAATCCCTTCACCTCGGTGACAAAACTTATTCCTCTTTGATGTGTTTTAAGCAAAAGTCATTGGTTGGTCATGCAAACTCTTCATCCCACGATCATGTGATGAGGCTCTACAAGCTAACTGGCCAAGCATGATTAGCGCCACCACGAAAGCGTTTCGCAAGAAGAGCCCATTAATGGTGAAGAGCTTTCTGAGATCAGCTCTCCTGTGTTGTCATAGGAGGGGGCAGCCAGTCAGATCCCATCACACGGGTGCAAAATTCTGCACACTGCCATCCCATGAGCCCTTGAAGCTCATGCCAAGAAGCAATGACTCAGAAGTCAACAGGCCGGTGGTTTCTTCATTCTGATACACCTAAGCTTGAGCCTGGATTTTGATCAAACCTAGCAAAGAATTATCAGAGTATGTAGAACCATCTACGTAACTTGGGGCACCCTATGGAAAATGAAAACGTTTGACCCCTCGTTCAAAAAAGTATAAAGAACTTCAAGACGGCACCCTCAGAGCATTAACCCAAGCACAGGGCCCTAGAATGTATCTTAATGTATATTTTGCACATAGCTAAGTCCTGTTACCTTGTCCACGTTGTTTCCATTGAAATTTTCAATTGCATAAAATAGCTTTTTAGTTTATTGAAAGATACGGAAGAAACTTGACAACCCAAGGAGGAAGAGATCACACAACCCAGAAGACCTTGTAGGCCCTCAGGGAGCTGAAGTGGTTTCCAAGAGGAAGGGTTAAGGGAGCATTTAAGAGACATCTTCCTCCTTCGTCTTTGATAAAACTCTCCTTACAGCCACCTTCAAAACCTTAAACTTTTAGTGGTGCTAAACATTTCTCATTGAGAAATGCGTGTCATAACTCATTTTCTAAATGAATAAACTAGTTCTAATACCTATACAGCAATTAACGACAGCCACCTCAAAATCTACTAATATTCACATATGATTAATGCAACTTTACTATGTGCATTTAAGGCAGTGAATTATAATGACACAACTTTGTGTAAGAGAACATGGATGTGAGAGTTGACTTTTAACAAAGATAAGTTTTATAATTCCTTTTATTTACTACTATCTTTTTTTTGAAAACTTAGAAACTACGGAAGCATGATAAAAGGATTAAAATGGCCCTAATTCTCCACCACAGATAACCAATAACAAAATTTTTTGTACATGTTTTCTTTTAAAAACTGTTTTACTACTTAAAGTAATATTTTTATTAAATCATGGATCCCACTGTAAAAGTTCTAAAGTACATAAACTGCCCCACATTATTATTTATTGCTTTTTACTTTTTCACTATTATACATAATATTATGGTGTATATTTTGGAGCATAAATCTTGGGCTCATCAATAATTGATCATTATTTCCTTAGGACAGATTTCTTGAAGTAGAATTTCTGCATTAATGAGCATAAACATTTTTAAGCCATCTGAGGCATACTGCCCAATCTGCCCTCCAGACTCTACACTGATTTACAACAATAAATGAGGACACCTCTTTCAAGTTGAGGAGAAGATTTGATTCTACTGGAAGTTATTCTTCTTATAAAAACACATTAGGGTTCCATCAACTTTATATAAACTTCGTTCTATTGACTATAACCATGGTATTATTTTTCAGTAACTTCCAGGGAATAGTTCTCAGGGCATATTAAATACTTAGATGAAAAAAATAAATAATTCTTGTGATGCTAACGGCCCATGGTCTTTCATTCTATAGTTCAGAGGAATTATGCTTCTTTTTAGAAATACTATGACATTGTATTTCAAATACATTACATTTTCTTCCTTTCAGCATTTCGCTTCGGGGCATTACGAGAAGGCTCTGCTTGCCATCTGTGCCGGTGATGCTGACGATTACTAAATAAAAAGGATATGGAGGATGCACTCATCTTCAGAGACACGTCAAAATATAGATTCTGTGATTAATATGCATTGTTAGTAGCATTATTACAAAACTATAGAATCATATTTTCTTTTCTCTCTTTAAAATTATTCCAAGAATAATGATTATCAATAGGTTATTCAAGAAAAACCTATTGACAAAAGTGTATGAGATTGGATTTGCACATATCTAAATCAGGAATTCGTTAGATTGCGTGTAACAGAATAATAAAAGACATCATTGCATTGACATATGTTATTTAATGTGAGCCGTCAATTCCCTACAAGGAGTGGGTCTGCTTACAGCTGTCCCAGCATGCTGTGAGAGATGAGGGAAACGGGGTGCATGGCCATCCCCTTCCCCACTCGAGACTCTGGACAAACGCAGTAAAGCCAAAGTGAACATCTCAGTCCCCTTTAAACGAAAATAAAGGTATAAAACAGCAGAATACCGCCAGATATATACTTGTCAAGCTTAGCTGTGTAAGAGACTTAGATGGAAAAATAGGCATGTGTGTGCACACGCGTGTGCATGAGTGCTGTGTATTTGACAGCCACTCAGGTAAAGGCAACATCTCTAGCTATTGCTGTTCTTGGCGTTAGTGCCTAGACAGCCACTTGCCCAGGCAACGTCAGCAGAGTCCTTGCTGCTTGTCTGTCTTCACTCCTTAACATCAGCATCAAAGCCTACCTGGGAAGTAACTCTACGATTTGTGCCATTAGTCAAGGCTGTTCCCTTCTGTGTCTGAAGATGTGCTAAATTAGGAGCAGCAAAGAAAAAGCACTCACTGAGTCAGATTTGGAGGAGAATCTAGTTTGACGCCACAGTCTAGCCAAGAGCAAAAGCAGGGACAGAGATGGGTGAGCCCAAGGGATAAGCTCCCAGGATACGCAGGGGGGACCCACAAATGAGGTCACAGAAAGCAGCGGTTAAGGAAGGCGAGCAAGGCTAATGTGGACACGCAGGCAATAAATCTAGACGTACTGGTGATGCTGGCCAATGTGCTTTATTCCACGTGGAGAGCTCTCAATGGCTCACAGCCTAGTCTCTGTAGATGTGTCCCCACTGGTCTCAGGGACATGGAAAATGTGCTCAGAACCTGGGGTCTGCCTGGGGGAAGAATGCAGGACATTTAGAAACATGTAATAATTAGACATCTGAAACTACTTTCAAGAGTTCAGCTCACTGCTACAGTGTATGATGTTGTATAATTTTAACTTGGGTTTTATTTCTGCCTTTAAAAAGAATCATTAGCATTTCAAGCCAAAGTAGTAATTGCTTGAGACATTTAGCATAGCTATTACACAAGCTAAAACTCTTAGAAGAAAAATGTTAGAATTCCTGATGAGAACTTAGATATCTAACGAAAAACTTTCCACCCTAAGATATCTTTATATACGCCGTTCAATAAATTGTGAAATCTATACTTTAGTTAAGTAATATCTTTTACGTCTTTAGCGCAGCGAGAAAATCAAATCAAAAACAAATCTGGACTTAGGTAAGAAGAGATTTATTGGAAAAGACCATTGCAGTAAGTGGAAAAGCCTACTGCAAAGGGAAAACACTCTGACCGTGGGATGTGCGGGGGTCTTAAAGGTCAGCAGAAAAAGATCTTCAATTTATAGGGATTAGTAAACAAGGCTGGAAATGATCAGGTGAGGGGGAATGAGGGGGGGGTGTGGTGTGATTGCACAGTTGACCTTACAGTGACCTGGGGTTGGGGCAGGGACAGGTGATCTGGGGACCCCTCCGGGCAGCTTTCAGGAGGAGCCTAAGGGTGGATTAAAGTTCAGGGACTTGTGGGGCAGATGGGAGAAGCCTGACTAATATTTCGTCAAGTTAGCAGGTATTGTGTCCAGTTGGTCAGCAGGAGAAAGCAGTTCAGCTAATCCTTTATGAGACAAAGCGTGAGAATTTGGAGAGTGTGTTGAGCATGGTCACAGGGAACAAGGGGTTGTTTGCAAGCCTCCTGTTAGTCATGCAGGAAGGGGCAGTGACCCATGTTCTGAAACACAAAGGGTGGCATTCTGGCAATCTCTGTCTCCTAGGCCCACAGGACTCAGGAAAATTGGACACGGTCAGGTTCGTTCTTTTCCCCCAAGTTTTCTGTCAGATGCTTCACTTAGTTGTTTAAATGCCAACACAACGTTGTCATCTTTGTCATCGCATAATTCACTTAGTGAGATCCTGTACGAGATGAAGTGTTTCAATTATTATCATGGTTTTTCATACTTAAAGATGTTCAGCTGCTTACAGGAACTTCACATGCAGGGGCGTTTACTCTACCTGATGGTCTGAGTGACAGGCACAAAATCTGTGATTAACTTCAACGCACTGCCCATGTTTAACCTACAGAAAAAAAGAGAGTAACATTACAGGAATACATTTTGTTTTGATGGGTTCTCAATCTACCGCCAAGGAAAAGATAAATTACCACTGAGTTGCTGGCCCTTCCAGAGACAAAATAAAGCCAGACGTGGAGATACCTCAGGACATACCCCTGTGCTTTGCATCCGGAGCCCTACTCTGTTCCGTGTAGCCCTAAAGTGACCAAACTAGTAAAGAGGCTAATCGTTTGGCTAAAAAAGCATGACTTTTAGTGCTCTTATACAGTAGCCCATTATTATGACCAAAGTTGTTATTTTACATGTTAAAACAGTGCCAAATGTGAGTGATGTCACCAAAGACGGCAGAGCAGGCAGAGAAGGAGGGCCTATCCCTGCACAGAAACATCAAAAACTCAAGCAAAAGCTGCCAGAAGGGTGGAAAATAAGCCAAGGTTTAACTCAGAGTCAAGAACAGGTTAGAAAAGTAGGAAAGCGCTGAGACATTTTTATTCACCCTTTCCCCACCCTCCTTCCAGCTTAGCATCAGCCTTGTTTCCCAGTCCCCGATTCCCCAGGGAACAGAGCCAGCCTTGTTCATCTGTCTGTCCTAACCTGTCTGGGAGCTGCAGGAAGGACTGAGGTGAGGGGCTTGTCTTTGTTTGGCCGAGCTCAGAGCTCAGTCAGGGAGGGAGATAGCGAGGCAGCTGCCGAGGGTGAAAGACGACAGTCGAGACTGTCGCCTGAAAAAAATGCACAGCGTGAGAGTTGGGAGTTAAGTTTTATCTGGGGCAAAATGAGGACTAGAGCCCGGAAGACAGCGTTTCAGAGAGCTCTGAGAAACAGCTCTGAAGTGGCGGCGGCGAAGTCAGTATAGATGTCATTTTGGTGAAGGGGGAGTACATGCAATCAGGCACTTATTTTTTGCAGAAGGTTTCTGCTAGTCTCATGAAGGTTACTGCTGGTCACGAGGAGCAGAGTTCACCATGAAGGATTTTAGTGCTTTGCTAGATACGAGGACATGCAAGAATTGGGCTCATAAAATCGCCTCAAAATACATATCTGAAGACCTGTTCTGCCTGTTTTCCCCAGAGCCCAGAGTGCCTGCCTCATTCCTGCTCTCCATCCTGAACTCCTTTCAGGGGGTGCTGAAGGTCAGCAGCCGCAGCAGCACATAATTTGATCCTTGCAGAGGTAGATGGCGAGGGCCAATTTGTAGGTGACAAGACAAAACAACTGAGTAACGAAAACCTCTGAGGAAAATCTAGGCGAACCCACATACGTCAGGGAATTCAGACAGCCATGCAGAAGCCTAGGGCAGGACACGTGCTTAGAGAAGACCTAGGCTTCATTACTGTTGGTCTCAAGGATAAGGGCAAGCAGGACGTGGGGGAAGGGTGAGTCATAAACGGCTTCAGTGTTGAAGGAGATCCCAGCACAGAGCCAACCTGCAAAGAACGGAAGGAAGATTTTTCTTTCCTTTTCTTCTTCTCCTTCTCCTTCTCCTTCTTCTCCTTCTCCTTCTACTTCTTCTCATTTTCTTCCCATTTCTCCTTCTCCTGCTCTTCCTCCTTCTTCTTTCTCTTCTTCCTCTCTCTGTCTCTCCCACTCCCCCTTGTGTTCAAAGAAATCTCTGTCCAAACACTAGCTGAATACAATCTAAGGAAACAAGGACTTCAGGGACTTCCCTGGTGGTCCAGTGGGTAAGAATCCTCGCTCCCAATGAAGGGGGCCAGGGTTCGATCCCTGGTCGGGGAACTAGATCCCGCACGCATGCCACAACTAAGAAGTCCACATGCCACAACTAAGAAGTCTGCATGCCGCAACTAAGACCCAGCACAGCCAAAATAAATAAGTATTTTTTTAATTAAAAAAGTAAAGAAACAAGGACTTCACAGGCCATACATGGTGAAAAATATACACAGATTTTTATAAAAATAGTTTAGAAAAGTCACTAAACCAAACAACGCCACAGCGGACCCCTCGAAACATAAACCCTGAGAAGGGGGACAATTCCAGAATTACCACATTATTGTATTCAAAATGTATAGTGCTCAAAAAAAATGTATGAAGCGTAAAGAGAAACTAGAAAGTATACCCATTGACAGATAAAATTGCCAAAAACTATCCCTGAGAAACAAAAAAGAGCATAAGACTTATTAAAAAAAAAATCAAAATGGCAAAAGTAAGTCCTTCCTTATCAGCAATTACGTTAAATGTAAGTGGAGTAAATTCTCCAATCAAAAGATTGGCAGAATGAATTAAAAAATACATAATCAGGGCTTCCCTGGTGGCACAGTGGTTGAAGAGTCCACCTGCCGATGCGGGGGACACGGGTTCGTGCCCCGGTCTGGGAAGATCCCACATGACGCAGAGCGGCTGGGCCCGTGAGCCATGGCCGCTGAGCCTGCGTGTCCGGAGCCTGTGCTACGCAACGGGAGAGGCCACAACAGTGAGAGACCCGCGTACCGCAAAAGAAAAAACATAATCCAACAATTTACTGTCTATAAGAGACTAATTTTGGATACAAACATACAAAGATGTTGAAAAGTGAAAGAACAGAGAAAGATACTCCATGCAAATAGTAAATAGAAGAGAGCTGAGGTGCCTGTACTAATATCAGAAAAAAATAGACTTTAAGTATAAACTGCTACAAGAGACAAAAAAGACATTATATGTGGATAAAAGGGTTGATGCATGTAGAAGATATAACACTTATCTAGAAGATACAATAAACATATAGACCCCAAATAACAGATTCCCCCAAATATATGAGGCAAAACACCGACAGAATTTAAGAGAGAGTGACAGCTCTAAAATAGTAGTTAAAGGGGACTCTGGGAGGGCTCACGCCAAGGAGTACTTCCCAGAACCTCTGCTGTCACTGTCCTTGTCCCCACAGTGAGCCACAGCCACGCCCTGCCTCTGCAGGAGACCCTCCAACACTAGCAGGGAATCCTACTAGACAAGTCCAGTGGCTCCAGCAGTCACATAGAAGATGCCTGCTCATCATTCACTTGCCTGAGAAAATTTCACCTCATGTATTGTCTCCCTCACTGAACGCCAGCTCCCTGACAGCAAAGGCTCTTTTCATCTCTGTGTCTCTAGACTAGTCCTTAGAGGAGTGGCTGGTATATAGGAGGTATGCTTGGCACATGGAAAACTCAGTGCTCACTGAATCACTGCATTCTGAAGAGAGAGATTTTCCAAAAATAACTAGAGTCTAAATGGCAGCTATTCGATACTGAAACTGGGTCATCAGTAGCCATCTACAGTTTGGCAGAAAATATGCTTAAAAATTAATCTAAGATATCAGGAAACTTGCTCAAGCCTCTTAGATAGCCTCATCCACCAGAGGGCAGACAGCAGAAGCAAGAAGAACTACAATCCTGCAGCCTGTGGAACGAAAACCACCTTCACAGAAAGTCAGACAAGATGAAAAGGCAGAGGGCTATGTACCAAATGAAGGAACAAGACAAAACCACAGAAAAACAACTAAATGAAGTGGAGATAGGAAACCTTCCAGAAAAAGAATTCAGAATAATGATAGTGAAGATAATCCAGCACTTCAGAAAAAGAATGGAGGCAAAGATTGAGAAGATGCAAGAAATGTTTAACAAAGACCTAGAAGAATTAAAGAACAAACAGAGATGAACAATACAATAACTGACATGAAAACGACGCTAGAAGGAATCAATAGCAGAATAACTGAGGCAGAAGAACGGATAAGTGACCTGGAAGACAGGATGGTGGAATTCACTGCTGTGGAACAGAATACAGAAAAAAGAATGAAAAGAAATGAAGACAGCCTAAGAGACCTCTGGGACAACATTAAACGCAACAACATTCGCATTATAGGGGTCCCAGAAGGAGAAGAGAGAGAGAAAGGACCCAAGAAAATATTTGAAGAGATTATAGTCGAAAACTTCCCTAACATGGGAAAGGAAATAGCCACCCAAGTCCAGGAAGTGCAGTGAGTCCCATACAGGATAAACCCAAGGAGAAACATGCCAAGACACACAGTAATCAAATTGGCAGAAATTAAGACAAAGAAAAATTATTGAAAGCAGCTAGGGAAAAATGACAAATAACATACAAGGGAACTCCCATAAGGTTAACAGCTGATTTCTCAGCAGAAACTCTACAAACCAGAAGGGAGTGGAATGATATACTTAAAGTGATGAAAGGGAAGAACCTACAACCAAGATTACTCTACCTGGCAAGGATCTCATTCAGATTCGATGGAGAAATCAAAAGCTTTACAAACAAGCAAAAGCTAAGAGAATTCAGCACCACCAAATCAGCTCTACCACAAATGCTAAAGGAACTTCAATAAGTGGGAAACACAAGAGAAGAAAAGGACCTACGAAAAGAAACCTAAAACAGTGAAGAAAATGGTCATAGGAACATACATATCGATAATTACCTTAAACGTGAATGGATTAAATGCTCCAATCAAAAGACACAGGCTCGCTGAATGGATACAAAAACAAGACCCATCTATATGCTGTCTACAAGAGACCCACTTCCGACCTAGGGACACATACAGACTGAAAGTGAGGGGATGGAAAAAGATATTCCATGCAAATGGAAATCAAAAGAAAGCTGGAGTAGCAATACTCATAACAGATAAAATAGACTTTAAAAGAAAGAATGTTACAAGAGACAAGGAAGGACACTACATAATGATCAAGGGATCAATCCAAGAAGAAGATATAACAATTATAAATATATAGGCACCCAACATAGGAGCACCGCAATACATAAGGCAACTGCTAACAGCTATAAAAGAGGAAATCGACAGTAACACAATAATAGTGGGGGACTTTAACACCTCACTTACACCAATGGACAGATGATCCTAAATGAAAATAAATAAGGAAACAGAAGCTTTCAATGACACAATAGACCAGATAGATTTACTTCATATTTATAGGACGTTCCATACAAAAACAGCAGATTACACTTTCTTCTCAAGTGCGCACGGAACATTCTCCAGGATAGATCACATCTTGGGTCACAAATCAAGCCTCAGTAAATTTAAGAAAACTGAAATCATATCAAGTATCTTTTTTGACCACAGCACTATGAGATTAGAAATGAATTACAGGGAAAAAAAAACAGACGTATTTCAAAGCCCACACCCAACAACAGCAGAAGATTACACCCTTCATAAGCGTATCAAACGTTCTCCAGAAGAGACCATAAGTTAGGCTACAAAACAAGTTTCAACACATTTAAAATTACAGAAGTCACACAAAGTCTTTTCAGACACATTTCAGAGCACAGTGGAATGAAGCTAGAAATCATTAACAGAAGGAAAACAGGAAAATTGACAACTCTATGGAAATTAAACAGCACACAGACAATGAGTCAAAGAAGAAATCACAGGTAAATCAGAAAACAAAGACAAATGACAGCAAAAGGAAAGCATACCAAAACTTATGGGATACATGAAGCTGCTCAGAAGGAAATTTATACCAGTTAATGCCCAAATTAAAAAAGATGGAAGATCTCACATCAGCAACCTAATTTTACACTTAAGGAACTAGAGAAACAAGTGTGATCTAAAACCTAAGCTAGCAGAAGGAAGGAAATAATAAAGATTAGTGTGGTGGCAAATGAAATAAATAACAGAAAAATAGAATCAGTGAAACAAAAGTTGGATCTCAGAAAAGATCAACAAAATTGACCAAATCTTTAGCTAGACTGACAAAGAAGAAAGAAGATGCAAATAAAATCAGAAATAAACATAGGGAAAGATGCCACAGAAATAAAAAGGATTATATGAGGTTATTATCAACAAATAACATTACAACAAAAAATTAGATAATCTACGTTAAGTGGATGAATTTCTAGAAATATACATATTACCAATACTGATTCAAAAAAATAGAAAATCTAATAAAGCCTATAGTAATTAAATAAACTGAGTCAGTTATCAAAACCCTCCTAACAAAAGTCCAGATCAGCTGGTAGTGAATTCTACCAAACACTTAAAGAAAAATTAACACCAATTTTTTTCAAACTGTTGCAAAAAAACAGAAGAGCAAGGAATGCTTCCTAATTCATTCTATGAGGCCCATTTTACCCTAATACCAAAACCAGACTAAGACATCACAGGAAAAGACCAACTTCTCTTATGAACATAGATGCAAAAATCCTCAGCAAAGTACCAACAAACTGAGTCCAAAAGTATATTTAAAAGATTA
Organism: Globicephala melas; assembly: GCF_963455315.2. Lineage (NCBI taxonomy): Eukaryota > Metazoa > Chordata > Mammalia > Artiodactyla > Delphinidae > Globicephala > Globicephala melas. The sequence continues at coordinate 113,968,035 of NC_083319.1, read as the reverse complement.
CACACTATGACTCAGTGAGATTTACCCCAGGAATGCATGGATGATTCAACATGAGAAAACTAATCAATGTAACACACCACATTAATAGAATAAAAGAAAAAAGCCACCAGATCACCTCAGTTAGTGCACAATAAGCATTTGAAAAAAAAGTCCTTTCATAAAAATACTCAGCAAACTAAGAATATAAGGGAACTCTCTCATCATGATAAAGAACATTTATGAAAAGCTCACAGCTAAGGTCAGATTCAAGGAGAGAAGACTGAAGATCAGGAACAAAACAAGGATGTCTGCTTTCACCATTGCTAATCAACATTTTACTGGAAGTACTAGGCAGAGCCCTTAGGTAAGAGGAAGAAAAAGAAGGCGTTCAAATTGGAAAGGAACAAGTAAAACTCCTTTTTTCACAGATGGCATGATCCCATATGTAGAAAATGCTGAAGAATCCACAAAATAACTATCAGAGCTAATAAACAAATTTGGCAAAGTCATAGAGTACAAGATCAATACTCAAAAACCATCTGTGTTTCTACGTGAAAGCGAGGTACTTTCTGAAAATAATATTAAGGAAAAAGTTCCAACTGCAATAGCATGCATAAGAATAAAATACCTAGGAATAAATTTAACAAAGGAGGTCAACAACTTGTACACTGAAAGCTACAACATTGCAGAAAGAAATTAAGGACGGCCTAAAAATGGAAAGATACCCTGTGTTTATGGATTGAAAGACTTAATATTGTTAAGATGCCAATAGTACTCAAAGTGATCTACAGATCATTGCAATCCTTATCCAAATTCCTACAGCCTTGTTTGCAGAAGTGGAAAAGACAATCCTCAAATTCATATGGAACTACAAAGGACCTTGAATAGCCAAAACAGTACTGAACACAAAGAGAGTTGGAAGACCCACACATTTCACAAGCTATAGTTATCAAAACAGGGTGGTACTGGCATGCAAATAGACAGACAGACTAACGGAATAGGACTGAGAATTCAAAAATAAACCCACATATCTGTCAGCTGAGGTTTGACAAGTTACCAACCCCATTCGGTGGAGAAAGAATTCAACAAATGGTTCTGGGGCAACTGTAAATCCACATGCAGATGAATGAAGTTGTCAACTTATCTCATACCATACACCAAATCTATTCAAAATGGATCAACAATCTAAATATAAGAGCTCTTAGAAGAAAACATAGGGAGAAATCTTCATGACCTTGGATTTGGGAATGAATTCTTGGATATGACACCAAAAGGATGAGTAACAAAAGAAGAATTAGGTAGGTTGGATTTCCTCAAAATTAAAAATTTTGTGCATCAAAGGGCATTATCAAGAAAATAAAAGATAACTTACAGAGTCGGAGAAAATATTTGCAAATCATATATCTGACAAGAGTCTAGTATTAGAATATCTAAAGGACTTCTACAACTCAACAACAAAAGATAAACAACATAATTGTAGAGTTATGGAGGGCAATGACTTGTAGAGTTACGGGCAAAGGACTTGAATAGACATTTTTCCAAAGACTATATACATCTCTTTCATAACATAAAATTAAGCTCAAAATGTTTAGTGTTTAGGGAAATGTAAAGTAAAACCACAGTGAGATATGGATCACTTCACACACACTAGAATGGCTACAACTTTTTATAAAAAAGGAAAATAACAAGTGTGGTGAGGTTGTGGAGAAAGTAGAACCCTTGTACAGTGCAGTTGGTTGTGTAAAACTGTTGCTGTGGAAAACATTTCAGCGGTTCTACAGAAGTTGAACAAGGAGTTACTACATAACCCAACAGTTCTACTCCTAGGTTTATACACAAAGGAAATGAAAACAGGCACTGAAACAAATACATGTGCATGCTTGTTCACTGCAGCACTATTCACAGGAGCCAAAAGTTGAAGCAACCAAATGTTCATTCATTGGATAAACAAATTGTATATATACAAACAATGGAATAATAACCAGCTATAAAAAGGAGTCAAGTACTGCTATCACTCCAACATGGGCGAACCTCAAAATACCCTAGTGAAAGAAGTCAGACACAGAAAGTCACATAATTGTATGATTCCATTCATTAATCACCCAGACTAGTTAAATCCACAAGATGGAGAACAGATAGACACAGAACAGTAGGTGCCAGAGTTGAGGGAGGGGAGGGGAGTCACTGCTTCAGGGGTCCAGACTTTCCCCTTGGGTCAATGACAATGTTTAATACCTGGATAGAGGCGGTGGTTGTTCATTATGAACGCATCAAAAGTCCCTGAACTCTTCACTTTCAAATGGTCAATTTTATGATACGTGAGCTTTGCCACAATCATAATTTGAAAAGGTGTTTTTTAAACTGTTTGAAATAAATTGCACCTTAATCACCCAAATTATTGCATCTTGAAATTATTCTCATAAGTCATAATGCAACAGCATTCATTACACAAACACACACGCCTGTCTATAAAGAATGTTAAAACAGAAAAGGTCATACCAGTTATCCTTGGTCAGTGCCGACTGGGAGCTGTTTGTTGAAGTTCAATACGTAACTGTTCAAAGGGCATCCCCTTCCACTCCTATCATATTTATTCAAGCAAAGGAGAGGAATATTTTTTGCATCCACATGAATCGTTTGTAACATAGCCTGAGGGTATGCAGAGATTTTAGATCGTTAGTGTCTTTCTTTTGAGATATGCCTTAGTCTGCTATAAAATGTGATCATTCTGGTTCTTTACATCTAGCTCACTAAAACAATAACTCATTATATTTTAATGAAGTACTGTCAAACATGCAAACAGTGTATTAAGGTTTTCTCCACTTTAATATAAATGACCAAATAAAATCAGTTTAAAAAAATCAATACTCAAAATATTGACTCTTTGAAATCATAGAAATAATGTCTCTAATTTACTAGAAATGTGAAGTCACAGTCACTTTTATCATCCCGGAATTATACTACAAAAATTTTTTGAATCTATTTTTCCTGAAAAAGTATTCATGGCTTTACAAACTTACATTGTATCAGCTACATATAACAGGAATAGCATTCCCCTTTCCATATACATCTATTTTTTCTTAAACTGCCATTCAGAATATAATTAAATGACTTTGGCCAATGATGTCCTCACAGTCATTTAGAACGTACTGCCCATCAAACCCTCCTACACTGTTGGTGGGAAGATGGTGAAGCCACTATGGAGAGGAGTATGGAGGTTCCTCAGAAAACTAAAAATAGAGCTACCATATGATCCCACAATCCCATTCTAGACAAAACTCTAATTTGAAAAGGTACATGCACCCTTACGTTCATAGCAGCACTAGTCACAATAGCCAAGACATGGAAGCAACCTAAGCGTCCATGACTGATGAATGGATAAAGAAGAAGTTTTACATATAGACAGTGGAATATTACTCAGCCATAAAAAATAATGAAATAATGCCATTTGCAGCAACATGGATGGACTTGGAGATTATCACACTAAGTAAGTCAGACAGAGAAAGACAAATACCATATGATATCACTTATGTGTGGAATCTAAAGTACGACAAAAATGAACCTTTCTATGAAACAGAAACAGAAGCACGGACATAGAGAACAGACTTATGGTTGCCAAGGGGGAGGGGGGTGGAGGAGGGATAGATTGGGAGTTTGGGGTTGTAGATATAAGTTTTTATATATAGAATGGATAAACAACAAGGTCCTACTATATAGCCCAGAGAACTCTATTCAGTAGCCTATGATAAACCATAATGGAAAAGAATATATAAAAAAAGGATGCATATCTATGTATAACTGAATCACTTTGCTGTACAGCAGTAATTAACACAACATTGTAAATCAACTATACTTCAATTAAAAGAAAAAGATCGAGGAAATATTTCCTAGAACCTTCCATCCAAAATTAAAATAGGAATGTATTGCCCCTCCACACGCTGTGGATAAGTCACCAGGGCCCCAGGCAGGACTGGCCAGCAGACTCATTACCCCCAATCACACGTGACAGGAAACAGTGGCTCATGTATTCATCTTAAGAATTAAAGTGTGCATTATATATTTGTTGTTTCTACTCTGTATATCACACACCTTCTTCTTTAGGTGCAAGGATCACAAAAATAAGGACAAACACAAACTGCCTATCACAGGGGTGCCCGATGTTGACGTGCGTTGGAACTCAGTGGTTATAGGATGGCATCTCCAGCAGGTAATGCTAATGATGCTAGTGGTGCTGGTCTCTGGTCCACAGGTGAGCAGCCAGGGCCTCTGGCGTAATGATCCCCACAGTAAGGCATAATCCGTACATGATGATTAACTGAGAATGTAACATTCTCTTCCTTACCTAATTTAATTTTCTATTTTAAAACCACTCAGGTATTTTTAAAAAAGACTTGTTCTTCCACTTCAGTGAAAAGCTGGAATTCTTATTCTGGAATACGAGTAACTTGGCTTTGGTAGAGTGGACACTTTCCTGCTACTATCATCGTGTAAAAATTATTTCTCTTAAATGAATAAACAAGATAAAAGAAAGCTGCACCCATACACTCACGTACATCTTTTACCACAATGATGTCAAACAGATCTTGATTGGCTACGTTGGACAGCCAGACAAACGGGGAGACTGCCGTCCTGCCGTCTGCCCCGGGCATCAGACGACAGACCAGCTCCGAGTCCACACATTCTTGACCTGAAAAGTCTAGTAAGAAACGAAGTGGAAAATCAAAGAAGTGAATTGAAAATTGTTCTCCTGTTCAACACGAATTATTTAAAACAAATCAGACTTGTTTATACCATTATTACTAAGCAAATGATTAAAGATTTTTAGAAAGGAAAATATTTAAGATGAAAATTTAAGAATTATACTGCCGGACCATCACTGGGAAGGCATTCTTCTTAAACTAACTCATTCTGGCATCTGTTAGAGGTGCTGTTATTTGTCCTCATCGACTGGTCCAGTGGGGTAACTCTGTGTCTATCACCCAGAAAAGGGATGAACACCATTTACAAAACAGAAAACGCACTTCATTGGACCCTAGTGATCTGAGGATCTCAGGCACCATCCGCCTGTCCTTTAAAACGTATTTCATTATCAGTTAATTGCTTTTAAGGTGCTAACACAACATTGTAAATCACTGTATTTCAATAATTAAAAAAAAATGCTATGGAGCTACAAAAACTGCAAGATTTCCCATAACAGAGTTAAAATTGGCATCGCTGCCCACTTAGGCTATCTCTCCCCTTCATATCCCAGCAGAAGGGAGGAAACTCCTACCTCCCTCTCCACGGGCTCTGGTTGAACTTGGGAGGAGAAGCTACTGCCATGGCTCACGTGGTCTCCCTGTGTCTGTACCCCCCCTGCATCCCCTCCTTCCTCTCAACTTGTTCTCTAACAGCATCACAGAGACTATCTTTTGGCTACATCACATGCTCACAGGGTCCCAGGATCAGGACCCAGACCCCTTCATGGGGAGGAGGCATTATTATGCCTACACACATTGGCCCAGAGAAAAACAAAAAAAGATAAATGTATTCACCCCTCTAAGTCCCAAATGTAGGCAATTTCCTGGATGCACATCAATTCTTTCCTATGAAGTTGACTCATTGCTAGCTAATTTCGTATTCCACGATTGAATGAACCGACCCTTTTCTCTCTCTTCCTCATAAGCCTTCCACATTCCAGTGTAATAATCTATCCAGAAATATGAATAAACCCAAGCAGCCCTTATTGCTCCATTTTTTCCTCCTTGCTTCTTCTGGAGGTGAGGGAGAGAATTCCACCCCTTCTCCCTTTCCTCTTAGGCGTCTCTCCTCTTCTTTTTTCATCCTGGGGCGGTGAGTGTATTCTCTGCTTCCAAAGCCTTTACTTCATCTGGCACAGATTAGTGCATTTTCTTTATATTTTTGTCATGTTCTTTTCCTTTACTCTGTCCTTTCCTCAAAGGCACGGGCAATGCCTCAACTTCCTTGTTGCCCCCCCCCGTAGTACTCAAGAAAGTACTAACATACTGATGAACCCCATAAATATGCCAATAGTCCTTTTCTTATATTTCCAAAGTTATTCAGATTTGAAAGCTTAACTAGTGAAGAGCATCAATATTGACCAAAAGACAAATAGCATCAAGAGGAAAGGGGAGAGTCTGGACTAAATTTAGACAATTGCATGGTCTGTTAGCTTATAATGACACTAGAAAATGTAAAAATACTTTAAGCATTTAGTGTCAAATCAAATCCATGGTGGCTTAGCTAAATCCAAATAATATATTTCAGTATAACTTTTGCACAGCATAGATCTGAAGGATTATGTTCGCTTCCTAAGCGTTCTTTTTGCAAAGGTTTTCTCCTTATATTCTAAAGTTTAATTTTATTGAATATCTCAAAATATTGACATTTATTTTCCCCTATTGACTACACAGTCTGTTCGTGGATGTTCTCAACCTTACCAATTTCTGAGAGAGGCAGTTGGTATTCTTTTCTCATGTCAGCCAGCTTAGAAATTGTTGGGAGGAAGGAAGCAGAATTCTTTTGAATTCTGTCATTGTGTTCCTCTACCATAGCGGCAAAGTCCTTGGGAAGGTCCTTCAGAATTACCAGGGGAATGTGTAACTAGTTAAAGCCCAAGTACAGGATACCAAGTCTGGGAGACACAGGGCCACGATATTTTTAAAAGCTTGGATGGAAATATAGTTCTAAGTATAAATTTATAGTATAAATACTATAGTAAAGAATATTGGTAAAGGATCCATCTAAGTACGATCTTATCAACATAACCGTTTGTTGTAATCTTTGCCAGATTAACAAGTGAACTGCAGTACCTTGTTAATTCCCATTTTCTACTATTGGGGAGATTACATCACACTTTATTTTCTTCATCACTTTAGTGTATGGGAAAGCTATACATTTCATTAAATCTATTCTGCATCTGAATACTTATTTTTCTGCTGATTCTTTTGTCTTTTTCAGGGGCCAGTCATTTTGTCCGTAAATGACAATTATGAAAATAAGATCTAACACGTATTGTTTCCTATATGCCAAGCACTGCTCTAAGCCCGCTGCATATATTCATTAATTCAATCCTCACAGCAATCCTTTGAAGTAGGTACTGGTATGATGCCCAGTTGACAGATAAAGAAATGTGATTACGGCCACCTACGTGCTAAGTAGCAGGGCTGGGATGGAATCCAGGTTTACATCACTCTACCCTGCTCCCTGCTCGCTCTGCTCACTTATCCAATGCTACTATCATATTTTTATCTCTTGCAATGAGTAAAATTCCCAGAACAAAATTTTCAAATTACCGTTAAACTGACCATTCATGTTCTCGTTTCAAATATACAGTAAGTCCCTTACATACGAACCTTCAAGCTGCAAACTTTCAAAGATGCGAACGTGCGCTTGCATATCCAATCACGTAAGTTAGTACACGTGTCTGGCATACATTGTCACGTGCATGCATCCCGTACAAGTGGTTGTGCTTTCACGTACTTCACTGTACAGGACTGTATAGAACACAGTAGTACAGTATCTTTGTTTCAAGCCCAGGATGTCCGGAAGCAAGCGTAAAAGCAGCAGTGATGTAGCTGGTACAGTACTACCCAGACATCACTGGATCATTTTTTTAAGAGGGTGGATAGAATTGAATCCAGCAAGGAACCAGAGCCTGTGCCATCAGTGTCAGGCGTTGAGTGAAATTGCAGCTTGCCCTCCGTCCCCTATTGCTGACGATCCTTCAGCTCTGCCATCTCCCACCTCCTCTCCCTCCTCCAGTCAGTAACTCTTCTTGCCTGTTCCCTCGATGTCAGCCCCTGGATGCCAGCTGTTGTACTAGACTACTGTACTTTTCAAGGTACTGTACTGTAAGATTTTAAATGTTTTTATTTTTTGTTTGTTTTTTATGTATTATTTGTGTGAAAAGTATTATAAACCTATTACAGTACAGTACTATACAGCCGACTGTGTTAGTCGGGTACCTAGGCTAACTTTGTTGGACTTATCAACAAATTGGACTTACGAACGTGCTCTCGGAACGGAACTCGTTCATACGTAGGGGACTTATTGTACCTCAATCGTTGTCTAAAACCAGTCAGTCTGGAATTTCCTGGTCAGCAGTGGTGAGGCAATCCATCTGATAGACCCCTTCCATCGCCCAAAGAAAGATAAGGTCATCTGCTCTTCTCTTATCTTGCCCCTTTACGTCTATAAAAACCTTCCATTTTGCACAGCTCCTTGGAGCTCCTTTCTACTTGCTGGATGGGATGGTACCTGACTCATGAGTCTTTGAATACAGCCAATTAGACCTTCAAATCTACTCAGTTGAATTTTGTTTTTTAACATCATCAAAATGCATCACTGTGATACTGCCAATGCAGTAAGTGGGCAATCATTTGCTCTCTCTGGGCTGCAGTTTCCTTTTCTTTAAAATAGCAGTAAAAATATATTTCCCCCACAAAGCATGAAAGCATAAATATACTGTGAGAAGAAGTAGAAGTGTTGACCACTCTGCTGCATTTCCAACCCTTCCTGTTTCTGGCTTTTTTCAGCAAATGCAATTGCCCATAAATATAATTTCACTCTGATGAATGTTCATTCATTCATTCATTCATCCACTCAATCATCTTTTATTGGGCATTTAATATAATATTAGATATTATTCTAGGCAATATTCTCAAGGCCGCTAGCGTCTAGAAGAACCCAGTCTAGAGAAAGTGAGAGACAAGTTCGCAGACTAAGAAATGACATGATGAGGGCTGCACTGCAGCTGGTAAATGAAGTATTTAGAGCAGAACACCAGAGGGTAGTGCCCGGGAGAAGTGAATAAGGCTTCTCAGGGGAGAGGATGCTTCAGCTTGAGCTCGAAGGGGTTTGTCAGATAAAGACCGGGTAGGAGCATTCTGGAGAAACAGGGCGGCAGCAGTTCTGAGGAATGTAGCCCCACCCTGGACTCGCCCCAGGTGTGCTGCTCAGAGAGCATCAGGGTCTTCCCTGGTCCCCAGACAGAATACGTGTCAACGTTATTTGATTAAGCCCACCGGCCAATTGTACCAAGAAACAGTTGCAAGCACATCCTCCTAGACAATCATGCTTGTCTTAATGATGAGCACAAATGACATTTTTTTTCTCACATGCTTCCCCTGAAATACCCAACAGCACAGGATCTGGGGAAACCTCTAACTTTACCTTTTTTAGTAAAAATACATATAAATGTTACATTCTACCATACAATAGATCAGTATTTTTAATATAAAAGGAGTTTCTTTGAAAAGTCTTTTCCAGACATTCTCCCATAGCCCTCTGAATAATTTCATATTGTTGGAGTTATTATCTCTCATTTTAGAGACGAGTCATCAGAGGATCGGAGAGGTTTTGTAAAAGCTTGCGAGTAAGCTGAAGCAGTGAGTCTGTCTGAAGCCACGCCCCGTCTTTCCCAGGAGGCTAACAGCGCTGCTGAGGTCACAGGCAGCTACGCAGCTGCTCCAGGGAACCGCACAGTTGGACTTGGAGAACAACTACAGACAAGAACTGACTTTGCCCTTGATTTCCAGTTTCACTGAAATGTTGCAAGTACACTTCGCTGTGCAGAGAACCCCAATTTAGCTGAGTCACAAGTCACCCCTACCCTAAAGTAAAAGGCAATTCTTAGCTATTAAACATAGAAATACAGTCAAGAAAACTATGCTGACAGTATTTTTAAATCCAAGTTTACAAACCACCATTTAAGGTAGACTTCTCACTTGTTAATGCCATTATTTCTCTATCAGTCCTGCCAAGCTCCTCATTGATACAAACACACACACGCACAGATACACACACATATACACACACGTACACACACACTCACACAAACACGTGTGTCTTTCCCATGTCTGTCAGTTACATTAAGCTATAAACTTAATGCAAAATTGTGTATCACGTTTTTTAAAATAATCAAGCTGGTACCAAGTCTTACTATGTTTAAAAAATATGAATTCAATCCAAAGGGGACATTTGGACTTAATTTATTTTCAAATAAGTGACTTAGTCTTGGGACCGAAAGCAGCACCATTCTGCCACCCCGAGTCTAACCTTCAAGTTTATCTCCGCTATTAGCAGTCACTTCTTTCCTTAAACAATCCCCAAACACATGCGCTCACTTTTCTCACCGCCTCATCTGTAAACGAGGCACCAAACCCCCTCCTACCTGTGATCTGTGGTTCCCTCCTCACACCCAACAGCCGGCAGCTGCTGCAGGATGGGGTCAGGTGTCCTGGGAGGCCCTGGGAAGACCTGGAACAGAGCGCACTGCTGCTCCGACCGAGGCCCTGGCAGTGCCCTCTCTACACCAGCCAAGGCTCCTGCCTTAGGAAGAGCAAGCAGGGTATCACAGCTTCTCTGCTTCTTCCCATTTCCTCGGCCACACCCTCTGTGAAAGTGCATTTATAGGACACCGAAGGCAAAGGTCAAGTGTGTGCACACACCTGCCTCGGGCCAGGTGCAGTCTGCACACGCCCCTACCAGCCTCTCCCAGGACTCTCCCAGCCACCCCGCACACTACACGTACCTTCCTCCACCTCCTTCTGCTCTCCACCTTGTAAAGTCTACAAGAATTACAGCAAGGACACCTGACATCTTGGGACAATTAACTGGAGCCTTGAGATCCACTGAGAATTCTTCATCAACTCAAAAGTCCTGATCAGTGTGGACTAGAACTGAAAACGTCGTATGTGCTCAAAAATAACCTGCCGGTCCGATGGAGCATAAAACCTCACAGTGGAGAGTTTCTGTTCAGTAACAAAATGCAGAGAACAAGTCCAACGAACCTCCCTCAAGGTTTTAATGGGACAGAGAAATACTACACCACTGACCTAAGCATATTTCCTCCTATTTTTCATGTTACAGGTATCAAGGAGGTCAGGGAAAATTTGAACAATGAGGATATTAATTGAAAACCTTTCTCTTACTCTATATAAAATAGATAACTAATATGGACCTGCTGTACAGCACAGGGAACTCTACTCAATACTCTGTAATGACCGATACGGGAAAAGAATCTAAAAAAGAGTGGATATACGTATATGTATAACTCATTCACTTTGCTGTACACCTGACACTAACACGACATTGTAAATCAACTATATTCCAATAAAAATTTTTAAAAAAGCCTTTCTCTGATTGCTATGACTCCTAATATAGAATACATTCTGCTCAAGTAAATAAGGAACATGTTGGAAATATCTTAAATAACAAAGTAAGTCTACAAAATTCAGAGTGTCTTAGACACTATGTTCCCTAACCACATAATCAATAATGGAAGATAAATAAGAAAAATAAAACAAAATGTCTTACATGTGCAAGTTAATAAGAGCACTTCTAATTAATTTTGCAGGGCAAAAAGAATTAATGGAAATTTTTTTAATACTTGAATTTAAATAACACCAAAAATATTCATAAAAATGTACTGAATGCCTCTAAAATTGTGAATAGACAGAAATTTATATCATTAAGTGCTTATATTAGAAAAGAAGTTAGAATAAAAGTTAGTGAGCTAAGCATGAAACTTAGCTAAAGAAGTTAAAAGGAGAACATTTTTAAAGAAAGTGATAGGGCTTCCCTGGTGGCGCTAGTGGTTGAGAGTCCGCCTGCCGATGCAGGGGACACGGGTTCGTGCCCTGGTCCGGGAAGATCCCACATGCCGCGGAGCGGCTGGGCCCGTGAGCCATGGCCGCTGGGCCTGCGCGTCCAGAGCCTGTGCTCCGCAGTGGGAGAGGCCACAACAGTGAGAGGCCCCGCGTACCACCAAAAAAAAAAAAGAAAGTGACAGAAAGAAATTATCAAGATTAACATTTTAGTGACATGTAAAAACGAAGGATTGATAAAGCCAAAACTAATTATTTGAAAATAATAAAATCAACACAGTTTGTCATCATTTCTCAGGAAAAAAAAGATAACAAAAATAAATAATTTTAGGAATAAAAGGGGGATCAGAACTACAAAAATGGCAGCAATTTTACAAATTAGAAAAAGTACTATCAACAGGTATATCATAAGAAATTTGAATATTTAGATAAAGTGGAAATTTTCGTATGATATGCCAAGCTAAATAAGAAATAGAAAACTTTAGGGTAATTTTACAAATTAGAAAAAGTACTATCAACAGGTATATCATAAGAAATTTGAACATTTAGATAAAGTGGAAATTTTCGTATGATATGCCAAGCTAAATAAGAAATAGAAAACTTTAGGGTTTCCCTGGTGGTGCAGTGGTTAAGAATCCACCTGCCAATGCAGGGGACACGGGTTCAAGCCCTGGTCCAGGAAGATCCCACACGCCATGGAGCAACAAAGCCTGTGAGCCAGAACTACTGAGCCTGCACTCTAGAGCCTGTGCGCCACAACTACTGAGCCCACGTGCCACAACTACTGAAGCCCGCGCATGTACAGCCCATGCTCCACAACAAGAGAAGCCACTGCAATGAGAAGCCCACGTACTGAAATGAAGAGTAGCCCCGACTCGCCACAGCTAGAGAAAGCCCACGCACAGCAACAAAGACCCAATGCAGCCAAAAATAAATAAAATAAATAAATTTATTAAGAAAAGAAAACTTTAACAGACCGATAAACGAACATTTAAAATTTACCCCAATACTCTTCTCCAATTAAAAAAATAAAAAGCATCATTCAAGGAACATATTATTCCAATCCCATCAAACAGTTCATAAATAGAAGATAAATAAAAAAGAAAGAATGTTCCCCAATTTATTTTGAGTCTAAAATAAACTTTTCAATCAAAAAAAATCAAACATAGGAAAGGAAAATTTCAGGTCTGTGTCATTAGTTTATACAGAAATAAAAATCCTAAACAAAATATCTGAAAGAAAAATCCTAAACAAAATCCTAAATAAAATAATAGCAAACCTTATCCAGCAAGGTATAAAGAAAAAAATAGTTTATAAAACCCTTCCAAAATAAGTTCACATCTTTTCTTGGCAATTTCCTAACTCTGTGAAGACCTCAAATGTCTCTAACTTGCTTCTTCAGCCCCCAAATTGGAAAAATGTCTTTCCCTTTGCAGGAATTCAATAACAAAATAATACCCTGTATGTGAGTCAGTGTTTTGTAATCAAAGAAAAAGGAGATTTGGAGCCAGACAGATCTATGTTCACACCACGGCTTGTGAGTTCTTCTCAGCCTCAGTTTTCTCATCTTAAAACAAAGCTGGTAAGAATAACTACTTTTCAGGGCTTCCCTGGTGGCGCAGTGGTTGAGAATCCGCCTGCCAATGCAGGGGTCACAGGTTCCATCCCTGCTCCGGGAAGATCCCACATGCCGCGGAGCAACTAAGCCTGTGCACCACAACTACTGAGCCTGTGCTCTACAGTCCTCAAGCCACAACTACTGAGCCTGCGCGCCTAGAGCCCGTGCTCTGCAACAAGAGAAGCCACCGCAATGAGAAGCCCGCGCACCGCAACGAAGAGTAGCCCCCGCTCGCTGCAACTAGAGAAAGCCTGCACACAGCAGCAAAGACCCAAAGCAGCCAAAAAGAAATAAATAAAATAAATTAAAAAAAAAAGAATAACTACTTTTCAAAGTTGTTTATAGAATTAAAAAATAACTTATTAGAGACTAGAGTCCAGATCAGGAGAGCAGAGTTGGAAGACCCTGAGCCCCACTCCCCCAACGGGCACACCAAAACCACAAGTACCCGTAGAACAACTCTCTGAGGACAACCTGAAAACCAGCAGGACAGGTTTTCTAAGACTGAGGATATGAAGAAGGGCCACACGGAGACGGGAAGGAGGGGCAGAGATGCAGTCCAGTCAGAACCCACAGCCCCAAGTAAGTGACCCACAAGCAGGAGGGTATCACAACCGCAACGTTCCCCTGAGGAGCAACGGGTCTGACCAGCTCCAGGAGGACAAGCCCCCAGAGCGTCTGGCTTGGAAAATCAGTGGGGCTTCTATCCGGGAAGGCTGGGGGGCTGTGGGGAACTGAGACTCCACTCTTGAAGTAGATTCATTGACTAATATTAGGGTGGATGCGAGGCAGGCAAGGACCTGGGGAAACTTTCTCCAAGGACAGAAGTACTGGCTGGAGACCTTTTTTTTACTCTCCTTCTAACTAGCAGGCCCGGTGCTGGTGGGGCCGTTTCTATCACTCTCAATCAACCTACCTAACACCATGCGCCCTGCCCTGGTGTTCCCCTGAGGACCCGCCCCACCCAACCCACCTCTCCAAAGCAGCTCCTACCCCACTCAACTGACAGGCAGCCCTGGCCAGCACCAATGCCCCCCAAAGCAGATCCCACCAGAGAGGGCTGGCCCCGCACACCGGCACACCCACAGCAGTCATGGTCGGGACAACCAGCCAGATGAGCTAGGGGCCAGCCCTGCCCACTGGTGCATCCACAACCACAATGGGAGGGCACACACAGCCCACAAAGAAGGTACCTCAGGAGCACCTGGCTTTGGGGACCAGGGGGCATTGAGCCAAAGGACCCCATAGGACACCTTCTATACAAGGCAACTCTCTCAGGAGTGAGAGATGTAGCTGATATGCCTAATCACTGAAATTAACACAGAGAGTTACGCAAAATGAGGAGACAAGGAATACCTTCCAAATGAGAGAACAAGACAAAACCCCAGGAAAATCACTAAATGAAATGGATATAAGCAATTTACCAGATGAAGAGTTCAAAGTAATAGTCACAAAAAATGCTCACTGAACTTGGGAGAATAATAAATAAAATCAGTAAGAAATTAAACAAAGAGATAGAAAATATAAAAGAGAAAACAAGGAACTGAAGAATACAGTTACTGGAATGAAAAATACACTAGAAGGAATCAACAGCAGATTAGAGGATGCAGAAGAATATATCAGCAATCTGGAAGATACGGTAGCAGACATCCAAGTCCAAGAAGCACAGAGTCCCAAACAAAAAGAACCCAAAGAGATCTACACCAAGACATACTGTAATTAAAATATCAAAAGTTAAAGCAAAGGAGAGAATATTAAAAGCAGAAAGAGAGAGACAACTTGTTACAAGGGAACCCCCATAAGATTATCAACAGATTTTTCAGCTGATAAAAATCAGAAACAAAAGAGAAGTTAGCAATACCACAGAAATACAAAGGATCACAAGCGATTACTGTGAACAATTATATGCCAATAAAATGGATAACCTAGACGAAAAGAATAAATTCCTAGAAACATACAATCTCCCAAGACTGAATCAGGAAGAAGTAGAAAACATGAACAGACTGATTATCAGTTATGAAATTGAATTGGTAATAAAAATACTCCCAACAAACAAAAGTTCAGGACCAGATAGCTTCACAGGTAAATGCTACCAAACACCCCAAAATGTATTAACACCTATCATTCTCAAACTTTTCCAAAACAACTGAAGAGGAAGGAATACCTGAACACATTCCACAAAGCCACCACCATCCAGTTACCAAAACCAGACAAAGAAACCACAAGAAAATTTCAGACCAATATCCTTGATGAACAGAGATAAAAAATCCTCAACAAAATGCTAGCAAACTAAATACAATTCAATAAAAGGACTGCACACCAAGATCAAGTGGAATTTATCCCACGGATGCAAGGATGGTTCAATATCCACACGTCAATCAATGTGATAAACCACATTAACAGAACAAGGACAGAAACCATATGATCATCTCAAGCGAAAGTAACTACATAACGTTCTGACTGAACAAATCACACTGCCTATTTTCAAAGTGCATTTTACTTTCAAATTAAAGGTAAAGAGTTCCTGGCTAACTCAGTCTTCAGAAGAGCACCAATATGATGAAAGATGCCCATTTTTAGCCAAGCTGTCAGCTGTGGTCAATGCTTTATATTAGTGAATTTTAACGGCAGTTGTGAGAGCTTGAAGAATGCAAAGGATTAAATATCACTCTAGATTGGGTTGGGGGAGGTGGAGAAATCATACAAATGTTAAAAAATGTTTGAAGCTGCAATGATTAAATCAAGGAACACATCAATTTGGAGCCACTGGGGAAAAAATCATATGATCAGCTCAATAGATGCAGAAAAAGCATCTGGCAAAATTCAAAATCCATTGTGACATAAACTCCCACAAAGTGGGTAAAGAGGGGATATACCACAACATAATAAAGGCCACATATGACAAACCTACAGCTAACATCGTAAGAGTGACAAGCTAAAAGCTTTTCCTCTGAGATCAGGAACAAGACAAAGAGGCTCACGCTTGTCACTTTTATTTAACACAGTCTAGGAGATAAAAGTCATTCAAATTGGAAAGTAACAAGTACAACTCACTAATTGCAGATGACATAATACTATATAGAAAACCCTAAAGACCCCACCAAAAACCATTACAACTAGTAAATGAATTCAGTAAAGTTGCAGGGTACAAAATTAATATACAGAACCAAACCAAAGTCATTAGAACTAGTAAATGAATTCCTTGAAGTTGCACAGTACAAAGTTAATATACAGAAATCTGTTGATTTTTATATACCAATAATGAATTTCCAGAAAACGAAATGAAGAAAACAATCCCATTTATAATTGCAAAAAGAATAAAATACCTAGGAGTAAACTGAACCAAGGGGGTGAATGACTTGTATCCTGAAAACTATGACACTAATGAAAGAAACTGAAGACTACACAAATAAATAGAAAGATATACCATGCTCAAAGATTGGAAGAATTAATATTGTTAAAATGTCCATGCTATTGAAAGTAATCTAGAGATTCAATCTACAAAACAAAACAAAAAAACGTCAAAGGCATTTTTCACAGAACTACAAAAGACAATTCTAAAATTTGTATGGAACCACAGAAGACCCCAAATAGCCAAAACAATCTAAATAAAGGAAAATTAAGCTTCGCTTGGTCATGATCCCTGATTTCAAACTATACTACAAAGTTATAGTAACCAAAACTGTATGCTACAGGTGCAAAAGTATACACATAGATCAATGGCACAGAATGGAGAGCCCAGAAATAAACCCGTACTCATATGGTCAGTCTTTGACAAACAAACCAAGAATATGCAATGGGGCAAAGTCAATCTCTCCAATAAATGGCGTTGGGAAAACTGGACAGCTACATGCAAAAGAATGAAAATGGACTACTTTCTCACACCAAATACAAAAATACATTCAAAATGGATTAAAGACTTAAATGTAAGACTTGAAACCAGAAAACTCCTAGAAGAAAATACAGGCAGTACACTCTCTGACATCAGTCTTAGCAATATTTTCTTTGGGTCTCTCTCCTCAGGCAAGGGAAACAAAGGCAAAAGTAAACAAACGGGACTTCATCAAACTACAAGCTTTTGCACAGTGAAGGAAACCATCAACAAGACAGAAAACCCAGCCTACTGAATAGGAGAAGATACAGGTAGACCCTGTTTTATTGCACTTTGCTTTGTTGCACTTTGAAGATCTCGCATTTTTTACAAATTTGTGGCAACCAGCAAGTCTATAGCCATTTTTCCTGCATTTGCTCATTTTATGACTCTGTGTCACATTTTCTTAATTCTCAAAATATTTTAACTCTTCTACCAGCAGAAAGAGTGTGACTCACTGAAGGCTCAGATCATGGCTAGAATTTTTTTAGCAATAAAGTATTTTTAACTGAGGTATTTACATTGTTATTTTAGACATAATGTTATTTCAAACTTAAGAGACTACAGCATAGTGTAAACATAACTTTTTACTCATTATGAAATCAAAAAAATATGTGACTTGCTTTACTTTGATATTCACTTTATTGCATTGGTCTGGAACTGAACCTTCAATAGCTCAGAGGTATGCCTGTATTTGCAAATGATATATCCCATAAGGGATACGTAAAATACATACATCCCAAAACACATAAAAAAAAAAAACCTCACACAACACAAAATTAAAAGAACAAACAATCTGATTTAAAAAGGGGACAGAGGATCTGAATAGACATTTTTCCAAAGAAGACATACAGATGGCCAACAGACACATGAAAAGATGCTCAACATCACTAATCATCAGGGAAATGCAAATCAAAACCACAATGAGATATCACCTCACACCTGTCAGAATGGCTATCATAAAAAGACAAGAAATAACTTGGCAAAGATGTGGAGAAGAGGGAGGCGTTACACACTGTCTGTGGGGAAGTAAATCAGTGCAGACACTATGGAAAACAGTATTGCAAGACGTACTTTTGTGTTTTCCCCTTCCTAATAGGTCCATAAAGGGAAAAGATCATCTGGTGGGATGCTACACAGAAAAGTGCTATTTGACGTGGGCTTTAAAGCATGGCTAAGATATAGATAAAGAGGAGGGAAACTAAGAGCTAAATAATTGGTCTTAAAAAGAGGAAAATACAAACCGTATACTGGAGGACCTTTTGTGAACTCGTTTAGTTCGGCCAGATCATGAAAGATATAACATGTTGACAAAGCGTAGACAATATGGCTCCAAAGATAGTTTGATGCCAGACTGTAGAGGAAGGAGATAAAAGCAGAGCTCTGATTCGCTCCACCTCAGACTGCCTTGTTCATGCCCACTGATGCCAGGTTGGGGGAGGCTGGATGCCCTGATGACACAGTGGGGAAGCACAGCGGCGATGAGGCCCCCCTCACGCTGCTTGGACGTATGGGAGGCATGAGGAAACCCAGAGAATCCACTGCCGTGTCATCCCTCACGTCTCAACGTCCCTATTCTTGCTTTTGAGATACGGCCAGGGCTTGCTGTTGCCAAGAAGAAAGACCTAGGAGACACGGGGCTGCTCTGTCTTGAATTTTTATTAAAAGAATGAAATGTTTGGACGTGTTGGGAAAAGTTAGATTTTGTATTTTTCACGTGAATCCATAACTGGGAAAAGAGAAAGCTTCACTTCTTCAACTGACTGCTATGATTTCATAATTTCTGCCCTGTTTAGGAAGTCTCCTGGCAGGTGGGCAAGGCTTCCATAGCCCGGGAGTTTTCTGAAAGCCAGCTTTTGCTTCTCTCAATAGCCTTCCTTGATCCTGTTTTATGTCTTCCTGTCGAATGAAGGCTCACTCTATCATCTTTATGGATATCACACATGGTAAAAGTCCCTAGTAGGTTGAGTGCTTATTAGGAAAAGTGCTGTCTAATCAACATAGTTGATGTAAAACCAAATTAGTTCTTTTTACTTACATGGGTATGCCAAGATGAACCCTACTCTAACTTCGTACTTGATAGATCGATCGATCGTGCTTGCACCACACATCCCTGTGAGGCTGAGTTGATAACAAGCCTTTATCGTAGCTTAGAAACCTGGAAACCAAAGAATGCAGACCTGCCCTCTTGATACAGCTCTACATAGCTGCTTCGTACCCTAGGAAGGAATGCACGCTCACTCCCTGGCCCTGGCTGGTTTTGTGCAAGTCGGATGTGCATTTAGTGAACACTGACGTTGAAATAAAAGTCAGTTTAACAAACGATATATTTAGCTGGCATCGTTCTGTATTTTGCTAGATTCCTATAATAAATACTTCATACGTTTTCTCCTCGTAGCTTCTGAGTCACAAGTTGCCACAGTCTTCAAGTCTGGCTTCTCTCCTTAGTCTTCACCACTTCCAATATTTTTCCATCAAAGAAAATGCCACGCTACTTTTAGGGCTTGTTGTGGAATGAAATGGAGAATATAAAGCTTAAGGAAAATAGAAGACTTGTGGGAGCTGCAAGGTACACTGCAAGGGAGTGTGTGTGTGTGTGTGTGTGTGTGTGTGTGTGTGTGAACCTGAGGACAGGTCAATAGCCTTCACCAATCTGAATAAGAGAAAGTGGACTGAAAAGAAAATGAAGAGTGTCAGGGACCTGTGAGACTACACAGAAAAGCTAACACTCACACCATTGGAGTCTCAGAAGGAGAGGGAAAAAGAGTGGGGCTGAAAAGATATTTAAAGAAATAACGGTGACATATGATCCAGCAATCCCACTCCTGGGCCTATATCCAGACAAAATTCTAATTCAAAAAGATACATACACCCTTATGTTTACAGCAGCACTATTCACAACAGCCAAGACATGGAAAAAACCTAAATGTTCATCAACAGATAAATGCATAAAGATGTGGTACATATATACAATGGAATATTACTCAGCCATGAAAAAGAATGAAATAACGCCATTCGCAGCAACAGGGATGGACCTAGAGATTATCATACTAAGTGAAATAAGTCAGAAAGAGAAAGACGAATGATATCACATATGTGGAATCTAAAATACAACACAAATGAACTTCTCTATGAAACAGAAACGGACTCACAGACATAGAGAACAGACTTGTGGTTGCCAAGGGGGAGAGGGTGGGGGAGGGATGGAGTGGGAGTGTGGGATTAGCAGATGCAAATTATTACACATAGGATGGATAAGCAACAAGGTCCTACTGTAGAGCACAGGGAACGATATTCAGTATCCTGTGATAAAGCATAATAGAAAAGAATATGAAAAAGAATGTATGTACATGTATAACTGAATCACTTTGCTGTACAGCAGAAATTAACACAACATTGTAAATCAACTATGCTTCAATTAAAAAATTTTTTAAAGAAATAATGGCTGAAAACTTCCCAAATTTAGGAAAAGACATGAACCTACAGAGTAAAAAAGCTAAATAAACCCCAAATAAAGACCATACAACGAAAACATCTTAACTAAATTTGTGAAAACTAAAGACAAAGAAAAAATCCTGAAAGCAGACAGAGAAACACCACATAACCCACAGCGCACACCAACTCAAGTGCCCGTGGATTTCTCATCTGAAGCCGTGCTGGCCAGAAGTGGCCCAATGTTTTTCAAGAACTGAAAATTTTTAAAACCTGTCAAATAAATTTTATAACCAGTGAAAATATTCTTTAGGATTGAAGAGGAAGTAAAAACTGTCCATTCAAGGAAAATGACCAGAATTCATCACTAGCAAACCTACCCTCCAAGAATGGGTAAAGGAAGTTCTCTAACAGAAAGGAAAGGATTACAAAAGGAAGCTTGAGCCTTCAGAAAAGAAAAAAAATCAAAATGGGTAAAAGAGAGAAAAATATCATAGAATATTCTTCTCATGGGCTGCTTAACTCATATTTGATGGCTGAAGTAAAAATGTTAATGTCATCTGATGTGATGCTCAATGTACGTCGAAAGAATACTTATATACAATTATATTTTAAAAGCGGGAAGGGTAAAGGGAACTACGTAGCAGTAAGGTGGTAAGATCTCCGTACCAGCAGACTGTGACCAGTTACAGATGCACGTTGCCACCACTAAGAAAACTGTACAAAGTGACATACTCAAAAACACTGTAAATAAATCAACAGGGAATCCAAAAATTTTCAGGGAATTCACGGGAAGGCAAGAAAAGAGAAACAGAAGAACAAGAAACAGAGGAAGCATAAACATTAATAGCAGCTTTATTTCCAAGAGCCCAGACCTGGAACCAAGCCAGTGTCCTTTAATGGGTTGAAAGGGGTTAACCAACTGTGGTACATCCAGACTGTAGAACCATACTCGGCAATAAGAAATAGCACAATATGGATAACATGCAGCAACTTGGATCTGTCTCAAGCGAATTACGCTGCATGAAAAAAGGCCAATCTCAAAGGTTCCATACTGTATGATTCTATTTATATGAGGCTTGAAATGACAACAGGACAGAAATAGAGAGTAATTAGTGGTTGGCAGAGGTTAGGGACGGGAAGGTGGGTAGCAGTGGGAGGGATGTGATGTCGGGTGGGAAGGGGAGAGGGGGAGGGGGGTTACAGTGGGGAGCTGGCTGTAGTTATAAAGGGGCAGGAGGAGGGTTCTTTGTGGGGATGGACTGTTCTGTATCCTGCCTGTGGTAGTGGATGCACAAACCTACACATGCAGTAACACTGCACAGAACCAGATGCTCACACACAAATGCATGCACGTAAAACTGATGAAATAAGAATAATGGATTATATTTGTATCAATTTCCTGGTTCTGATACTGTACCAATCAGAACTGTACCTGGTTCTGATACTATACCGATGCAAGCATCTACCATTTAGGAAACTGGGTCAAGTCTATATGGGATCACCCTGTATTATTTTGTTTCATTATCATTTGTATTTGATACATAATTTACATATAACATTATGTTAGCTTCAGGTACACAACATAATGATTCAATACTTGTATATATTGTGAAATGATCACCGCATTGTCTAGGTAACATCCATCACCAAACATCATTACACATTGTTTTGGTGATAGAAACTTTTCAGATTAACTCTCAGCAACTTTCAAATACAGTTGATCCTTGAACAACACGGGTTTGAAATGCACAGGTCCACTTATACTTAGATTTTTTTTCAATAAATACAGAGTCGGCCCTCTGAATTCTCATCGCTGTGTCCACAGGTTCAACCAACCATGGATCGTGCGCCATGATTACTATCCACACGTGGCTGAATCTGCTGACGCAGAGTCTGTGGATACAAAGGACCCACTATGGGACTTGAGCATCGAGGATTTTGGTATCTGCAGAGGGTCCTGGAACCAGTCCTCCACAGATGCCATGGGACAACGGTAGACAATACAGTATTATTACCTAGATTCACCATGCCATACATTACACCACATAACTTATTTTATAACTGCAAGTTTGTTCTTTGGACCCCCTTCACCTGTTTTGCTCACTCCTCACCTCCCACCTCTGACAACTACCAATCTCTTCTCTACATCTATGAGTTCAGTTTTTTTGTTTTATTAGATTCCACATAAGAGATCATACAGTCTTTGTCTTTCTCTGTCTGATTTAGGTCACTTAGCATAATGCCCTCAAGGTCCATCTATGTTGTCATAGATGGCAAGGTTTCACTCTTTTTTTTGGCTTTTATATATATACATATTTATACATATATATAATGTATATATATATATATAAAATTTTTAGTCTATTCGGCCATCAATGTACACTAGTTGTTTTATGTCTTGGCTATCATCAATAATGCTTCATTGAAGATGGGGGTGCATACATCTTTGAGTTAGCATTTTCATGTCTTTCAGATAAACACTCACAAGTGGGATTGCTGGATCATATGGTAGCTGTAATTTTAATTTTTTGAGGAATCTTCGTACTGTTTTCCACAGTGGCAGCACCAATTTCCAATCCCACTAACAACAGTGCATAAGGGTTCCCTTTTCTCCACATTCTCACCAATACTTCTTATCTCTTGTCTTTTTGATGATGGCCATTCTGACAGGTGTGAGATGATATCTCATTGAGGTTTTGATTCAGATTTCCCTAATGATTAGGGATGTTAAGCATGCTTTCATGTGTTTTTTGGCTGTTTGTCTGTCTTCTTTGTGAAAATGTCTATTCAGACCCTCTGCCCATTTTTCAATCAAGTACTTGGGGGTTTTTGTGTGAGTTCTTTACATATTTTTGATATTAACCTCTTATCAGATATATGATCTGCAAATATTTACTCCCATTCAGTAAGTTGCCTTTTAATTCTGTTGATGGCTGCCTTTGCTGTGCAGAAGCTTTTTAGTTTGACATAATCCCACTTGTTGATTTTCCTTTTGTTGCTTTTGCTTTTAATGTCAGATTCAACATATCATTACCAAAACCTGTGTCACGGAGCTTACCCCAATGTTTTCTTCAAGGGGTTTTATGGTTTCAGGATTTATGTTCAAGTCTTTAATCCATTTTAATTTTTATGTGTAGTGCAGGATAGTGGTCCAGTTTTCCAAGCACCATTTATTGAAGAGACTGTCCTTCCATGTTGCATATTCTTGCCTCCTCTGTTGTAAATTAGTTGACCATACATGCATAGGTTTATTATTTCTTATAATACCATAAACATCTACAATTTTCTCAAAATAAAAATTTTTGATAAATGGCTCTTCCAGAAAACCCTTTATAGGCCCATTGCAAATATGATTTTCCCTCTCTTGGGAAGAAGATGGGAATAAATTATGGTGGGAATGATGATTTTCCAGTAATCTCACCAAGGTCTTTATACACGTTTCTCAGAAAAATTTCACATCAGTACAACAAATGGAACATAAAGCATTTTGTTTTCAGAGTTCCTATGTAAATTCATTCTTCATAAGTTGTTCCAAGTTACTCTTTAAGGTTGTTGCTAAAAATCAAAAAGGAAGCTGCCCATTAGACCCACCTGGAAGAGGTTAGGTGTAACTCCTTCTTGCAAGAGAATACCACGTTACAAGAAATAATTTTATTCTCCTCCTAAAAATTAGGAAGTCAGATTGGCTCAGTCATATGGAAAAAATCTTCATGTCTCCATCAGACTTTCGAAACTACAAATAAGGGGTGGAAACCCATGTAACAATATATTAATACAGTGTACGATTGTTTTAGTTTTGTTTTGCTTTTTTATTGGAATATAATTGCTTTACAATGTTGTGTTACTTTCTGCTGTACAATGAAGTGAATCAGCTATATGTATACCTATATCCCCTCCCTCCTGGACTTCCCTCCCATCCTCACCTATGTCATCAGAGAACCGAGCTGAGCTCCCTGTGCTATACTGCAGGTTCCTACTGGCTACCTATTTTACACATGGTAGTGTATTTATGTCAAACCTAATCTCCCAATTCATCCCATCCTCCCCTTACCTCCGTGTCCACATGTCCATTCTCTACATATACGTCTCTATTCCTGCCCTACAAATAGGTTCATCTGTACCATTTTTCTAGGTTCCACATATATGCATTAATATACAATATTTGTTTTTCTCTTTCTGGCTTACTTCACTCTGCATGACAGACTGTAGGGTCCATCCACATCTCTACAAATAACCCTATTTCATTCCTTTTTATGGCTGAGTAATATTCCATTGTATCTTCTTTACCCATTCATCTATTGATGGACATTTAGGTTGTTTCCATATGCTGGCTATTGTAAATAGTGCTGCAATGAACATTTACAATGTGCATGTGTCTTTTAGAATTATGATTTTCTCATGATATATGCCCAGTATGGGATTGCTGGGTCATATGGTAGTTCTATTTTTAGTTTTTTAAGGAACCTCCATACTGTTCTCCATAGTGGCTGCATCAATTTACATTCCCACCAACAGTATAAAAGGGTTCCCTTTTCTCCAGACCTTCTGTAGTATTTATTGTTTGTAGATTTTTTTGATGATGGCCATTCTGACGAATGTGAGGTGATACCTCCTTGTAGTTTTGATTTGCATTTCTCTAATTAGTGATGTTGAGCATCTTTTCATGTGCCTCTTGGCCATCTGTATGTCTTCTCTGGAGAAATGTCTACTTAGGTCTTTTGCCTATTTTTTAATTGGGTTGTATTTTTGATATTGAGCTCCATGAGCTGTTTGTATATTTTGCAGATTAACCCTTTGTCCGACGCTTCATTTGCAAATATTTTCTCCCATTCTGAGGATAGTCTTTTTGTCTTGTTTATGGTTTCCTTTGCTGTGTGAAAGCTTTTAAGTTTAACTTGGTCCCATTTGTTTATTTTTGTTTTTATTTTCATTATTCTAGGAGGTGGGTCAAAAAAGATCTTGCTGTGGTTTATGTCAAAGTGTGTTTTCCTCTAAGAGTTTTAGAGTGTCCAGTCTTAGGTTTTTAATCCATTTTGAGTTTAGTTTTGTGTATGGTATTAGGTAGTGTTATAATTTCATTCTTTTACATGTAGCTGTCCAATTTTCGCAGCACCACTTATTGAAGAGGCTGTCTTTTCTCCATTGTATGTTTTTGCCTTTGTTGTCATAAATTAGGTGACCACAGGTGTGTGGGTTTATCTCTGGGCTTTCTACCTTGTACCATTGATCTATATTTGCTTTTGCGTTGGTACCATACTGTCTTCATTACTGTAGCTTTGTAGTACAGTTTGAAGGTGGGGAGTCTGATTCCTCCAGCTCCATTTTTCTTTCTCAAGATTGCTTTGGGTATTCAGGGTCTTTCGTGTTTCCATACAAATTGTAAAATTTTTTGCTCTCATTCTGTGAAGAATGCCATTGGTAGTTTGATAGGGATTGCACTGAATCTGTAGATTTGCTTTGGGTAGTACAGTCATTTTCACAATATTGATTCTTCCAAACCAAGAACATGGTACATTTCTCCATTTGTTTATGTCATCTTTGATTTCTTTCATCAGTGTTTTATAGTTTCCTGAGTCTTTTGCCTCCTTAGGTAGGTTTATTCCTAGGTATTTTATTCTTTTTGTTGTGGTGGTAAATGGGATTGTTTCCTTAATTTCTCATTCTGAATTTTCATTGTTAGTGTATAGGAATGCCAAAGATTTCTGTGCATCAATTTTGTATCCTACAAGATTATCAAATTCATTGATTAGTTCTAGTAGTTTTCTGGTGGCATCTTTACGATTTTCATGTCATCTGCAAACAGTGGTAGTTTTACTTCTTCTTTTCCAATTTGTATTCCTTTTATTCCTTTTTTTTCTCTGATTGCCGTGGTTAGAACTTGCAAAACTATATTGAATTAAGAGTGGCGAGAGTGGACATCCGTGTCTTGTTCCTGATCTTAGTGGAAATGCTTTCAGTTTTTCTCCATTGAGAATGATGTTTGCTGTGGGTTTGTCATATCTGGTCTTTATTATGTTGACGTAGGTTCCCTCTATGCCCATTTTCTGGAGAGTTTTCATAATAAATGGGTGTTGTATTTTGTCAAAAGTTTTTTTTTGCATCTATTGAGATGATCATATGGCTTTTATTCCTTAATTTGTTTATATGGTGTATCACACTGATTGATTTGCATATATTGAAGAACCCTTATATTCCTGGGATAAATCCCACTCAATCATGGTGTGTGATCCTTTCACTGTTGTTGGGTTCTGTTTGGTAGAGATTAAGGGGCAGTAAAAACACTGCTTTGGTTTCTAAATGTCTGGGTGTTCAGAAATTGTTGTATTGCATGTTTTAAAATAATGAAAATCGGTTTCACCAAAGAAAGGAGGGACCCTTAACACGGCACATGCAAGGATGGGTCAGTTCCAGGGAAAAGAGTATTCTTCTATCTCCAGACAAAATGAACCACAGGGGTTTTCTAAGCCGATGTAATCTGTGTATAAATAATGTCATACAATGGATCATCTTTCAGTAAGACGTCTTGATAGTAGGAGACAGCAGACCTTGCCCTGAGGAAAAAATGCTCTGTTCAAGTTTAGGGTCTAAAATAGGTTCTAGAATGATAATCTGAGGTTAGGCTGGGGCAGGAAAGTGACTATATATGAACTATGTTCTATAAAATGCAAGAGGATGGAAAGACGTGTGAATTTAACACAAAGAGACCAACGACAAATAGATTAAACCCATTTTATTTGTTCGTGGTTTTTCAGTTACTTATGTAGAATTAAAATCAAGCCAAATCATCAGGTATGTTTTATTTAAAGCACCATGGAATTTATACCAAACTCCCATCATGTTTTATAAAAAGTGGTTTAAGTTCACTAAAAGGTACTCTTCCAACAGCCATATCTAAGTCATGGAATCACATTTAAATTAAATAGAGAGAATATATTTCAATGTCAGGATACTGTAATCATTTATTCTAGCCTTAATAGACTTTTTACAAATTATAACATTGAGGAGAAAATTGTTGAGAATGTAATATTTGTTTAGGCCTCACAGAGCAAACATCGTACTTCAATCTCATATAAAATCCTTGCATTTCTCAATCAATCTACAGACTAGCTGAGACATAACCATTGTTACTAAACGATACAAAGAAGCCAAGGTTTAGAGATACTAAGTGATTCATCCAAGGATGCTTACAGGAGAGCAGGGCAAGTTTGATCAGAACCCTGACTCCAAACTGCTTCCCTTTCTACTTCATCATATATGTATTCCCAACAAAAAGCATGAGAATCATAAAATATGACTTTTAAAATGCCCAAGGCAATCTTTTAATTAGTTTGGATAGACTTCATTTTCAAATATTCTTAAATTTTTCATTAAAGGTTTCACTCAGTTGTTCAAATGCTAAGACCACGTTGTCCTCTTCATTTCCACATAGTTCACGCAAAGAAACACTGTAAATGGAAATATAGATACACATAAAACTCACCCATTCTACTGAGAGTCAGTATCATAAGAAGGGCTTTCCCCAGGGAGGTAGAACTAAGTAAATCCCACTAGATGATGAAATGTGAGCAAACTGAGGAAAAGAATCATAAGGAACATATTTATCTAAAAAACAAAAAAAATCTTGTCAACGAATCAATCAATCAACACAATCACCATGCAGCTCCCCTCCCTGTATTTTACCAAGAGGATTTTTGTTGTTTTTTTTTTTTTTGCGGTACACGGGCCTCTCACCACTGTGGCCTCTCCCGTCGCGGAGCACAGGCTCCGGACGCGCAGGCTCAGCGGTCATGGCTCATGGGCCCAGCCGCTCCATGGCATGTGGGAGCTTCCCAGACCAGGGTGCGAACCCGTGTCCCCTGCATCGGCAGGCGGACTCTCAACCACTGCGCCACCAGGGAAGCCCCCAAGAGGATTTTAATGGCCACCAAGTCCCATGTAACCAGATCCCTCCTCCCTTCAATAATAGCAACACAAATCTCCTTCTTTTTTCCCACATTTTTTTTTTACGGAGTCATTTTGTGGGTTTTTTTTTTTTCAGTATATACTTAAACCCACAGGCAACTACCTCTACAAAAAGCAAAACAATCCTCCCTTTACCTAGATGTATGAGAAAATTAAGAAAACAGGGTGTGATAAACAAAATAATGGCCCACAAAGATATCCATGTCCTAATCCCTAGAAATTTATAAATCCTTAGGTTACATGGCAAAGGAGAATTAAGGCTGTAAATGGAATTGAAGTTGCTAATTGGCTGACCTTGAGGTGGGGAAATTAACCTGGATTATCTGGGTGGCCCACTGTTGTCACAAAGGTCATTCTAAGTGGAAGACAGGGGGCAGGAGAGAGTGAATGTCAGAGTGACCTGATGTAAGAATCTGCCTTCCAATGCTGGCTTTGAAGACAGAAGGGGCCAAAATCAAAGCATCTATTAGCTGGAAAGGACAATCAAATAGATTGTCCCAGAGGCTCCAGAAAGGAATGCAGCCTTGACAACACCTTGATTTCAGCCCAGTGAGACCCATTTTGAACCTCTGACCTCCAGAACTGTAAGACACTAAAGATGTGTTGGTTTAAACATTATGTTTGTGGTCATTTGTTACAGCAGCAATAAGGAACTGATACACAGGTGACGAGAATGGAGAGAGGAAATCCAAGAATGGACAGTGCAGCTGGGCTCATCAAGGAATGGGAACAGTCAGGACCTGACCTTTCATCAGCCTTTTGTAATCTGTACCTGCCTTGATTCCACTAGAGATCCAGTTTTCCCCTGGTGTTTTCATTGACCTACCGCAAAGAATGACCAGCTCTGTACCCACAATACTGAATTTCCTCCTAGTTACAGACTCACAATTGTGACTCCTGGACATTTCTCCTGAACAATATTCAAGAGATATAATGAGACGCATACCATCTAACTCACTGGTTTTTGTTCTCAGTCCCCAGATCTCATCCTCCCGCTTATGTTTTTACGTATCATTAACTAAAATGGAAACCTTGGTTGTGGAAACTGAGAACATGAGTGTCTAGGGATTCTTGAAGCTTTGGGATACTGCTGCCTGTTCGTCTAAAGTGCCTGGGCTGAGGCTCTGGTCTAGGTGAAAGTTCATGGATTTTGGAATTAGTTCTATTATACAAACAATGCAACAGTTGAGGAGAAGGTCTGCAAAGTCTCTGGGGAGTTGAAATGCTTCGCACCTAAGAGGCTCAGGGGCACCTTTAAGTATGAGCTCAACATTTTTCAAATTACCATTAAATTATTAGAAAATCTGAAATCACTATTTAAAATGTATAACATACCTGATAGATTTAATGGTGAGGGAAAAATCTTTCAACAACTGATAAGCAGCTCCTTCATTTATCCTAAACAAAACAACATTTTGAAAATTAATGGTATAAAAACATTGAAGAATTTATTTCATATTGAAATGTTGGATTGGTCATTAATGGATTGCTTTTGTCTGTCAAGATGTATTTACTAAAATCATTTCTACCAAAGACTCCCAGATGATTTAATCTGTGAGAATGACAATTATGAACTCCAGTCACAAGTTCACAACCAGAGATAATCAGTGAACATGGGAGGCTGACCTTCTAGGAGAAACCCAAGTCACAAAGTCAAGATCAGGAGCGTGGATGGGGCCAGAGAGTCAAAGAGAAGAACTAAGTGAATTACTCACTGGTATCACAACTACTTTATTCACAATAATGAGTCCTACTGTCAAAAATGATCAGTGTTTCTCAAGAGGGTCAGAAGTTTTAAATACTTGAATTCACTAAATATTGTTCAAAATGTATTTAAAATGCACACTGAATTCCCGATGGTGTGACAGAATTCTCCTCCCCCAACACACCCACACACACGTCCATGTGCTCAGTGACTGGGCCAATTTCTCCATTCCCAGTAAATCTCTGCACACTGTTTTGGAAAATGGTTTCCCTGCCAAGGAGTTAAAACAACTGTCATAGTCTCAGTCCTCAGATGTGTGAATTATATTCTTTTCATATACTTCTGTCAGATGATGCAGAGCATGGCATTATTTGTTATTGTTATCCATTTTTAAATATATAATAATCAATAAATAGTACTAAATAAAAAACATCTGTGAACATGTGCAAATATTGGTAACTGTAGTGTAAATAAATCTTTATGTCAAGTGAGTCAGCCTAAGTCTCAAGATTTTGCTGGTCAAACACGAACAACAATACCACCAAATGTATTTTCTCTTGCCCTTAGTCTGTAAGAAAAAATTTCAGTATGTTTTGCATGATTAACCTATACTTGAAATTATAAGAAGTTGTTTGCCTAATATTCATTACATTCATTTATTAGATGTAAAGATGCAGATGAAGACGGATATAGAAATAGAACTAGAGGTAGAGGCAGAGGTGGAAATGACAGAGAGAGGTAGAGGTGAAAAGGATAGAGAAGAGGTAGAGGTAGAGATGGGGATGCTGGGGATGACAGGGATGCTGGGGATGGCTGGGGAGGGAGATGGAGACGGAGACAGATAAAACACACCTGTTGTCCTGGACCAATCCTGTCAAGGAACCGTGTTTATAGAAATCGAGCGCATAAGCATTGAGCTGCATTTTTCTTCCTTGGTGATCAAATTCCTGTGGCCACAGCACAGGAGCCCGAGTGCTATCAATGCCAATGGTGCGCAGAGTGACCTGAAGAAATAGAGCTCTCCTTAATTTACTATTTATGTGTAAAGAAAGTTTATGATTTCTTACATTGTGCTTCATAGTTCCTTCCTAGAATCAACATGTTGAAAGCACACTCTTCACAGTGAAGAAGAGGGTGTCTCTCATCCACACTGAGGTAGTGCTGTCCCAAGTAGGACAGTAGGATGGCCTGGCTCCACCGATGAACATCACTGCCTCACAACGTACAATAAAAACTTTAACTACCCGTCCACTAGAATATAGCAAGGCTCACTAGGAAAGAAAAGCTAACTTAAAATTTTATCAGTATCCTAATTGGTGCAGGAAATACCTTTGTACACAGTGTCAGGGAGCTGGTGCCTTGCATGTCTGGAAAGAAGGCTTAAACTGAGTAACTCTGACAATCTTTGGATCCCAATTACTGGAACAAAAGGGAAGGTGAGGAAGATGGAGGGGAAAGAAAAAGGAAAATAAGAAAAGGAAGAACGCACATCAGTAGTTTTTCATGTCTGCTGATTTTCTGAAAACTCTATGGGGTCAACAGGAACTCTAGTGCAGGGCCAGTGAGAGTGCACACTGGTACAGCTACTTTCTAAAATGACTGGGGAGTAGCTCAGAAAGTTATTATTATTCAAAGTCCTTAGAATATTCTTATTCCGTTATGATCCAGAAAATCGTTTTGACCCCGAAAGTCTGGAAGATTTGCAATCAAGGGGAATTGGTGGATAAGTAAGGTAAAATTATGTGGGGGGAGGCAGAGTCTAAACACAAGAGGAAAAGAACTGCATCAAAATTTAAAGCATTAAAAATGTTATTCTTGACTGTTTTTAACTTGACAGTTATGGGTGTTAAAACACTTTAGTATTTATATTCCATTTTATACATTTAAAAGGATGATGCAACGGTTCTATTTTAACATATCAACACTTATCTGAAAATGCAATCTATATCATTAGAAACTATTTAAATATATGATAAAAATATATGCGTCCATTTAAAATGCACAAGGGTCTATACAGTTTTTCAAAATTCTTTGAAAACAGGGTGGAGGTTTCTCAAAAAACTAAAAATAGAGGTACCATATGATCCAGTGATCCCACTCCTGGGCATATATCCAGAAAAGACAAAAACCATGATTCGAAAAGATACATGCACCCCAGCGTTCACAGCAGCACTATTTACAATAGCGAAGGCATGGAAGCAACTTCAATGTCCATCAACAGATGACTGGATAAAGCAAATGTGGTACATATATACAATGGAATACTACTCAGCCATAAAAAAAGAATAAAATAATGTAATTTGCAGCTACACAGATGGACCTAGAGATTATCATATTAAGCAAAGTCAGAAAGAGAAAGACAAATACCAGATGATATCACTTATATGTGGAATCTAAAATATGACACAAATGAATCTCTCTGTGAAACAGAAACAGACACACAGTCATAGAGAACAGACTTGTTGCCAAAGGGGAGGAGCGGGTAGAGGAGGGATGGTTTGGGAGTTTGGGATTAGCAGATGCAAACTATTATATAGAGAATGGATAAACAGCAAGGACCTACTGTATGGCACAGGGAACTATATTCAGTATTCTGTGAGGAACCATAATGGAAAAGAATATGAAAAAGCATATATGTGTGTGTGTGTGTACCTGAATCACTTTGCTATACACAAGAAATTAACACAACATTGTAAATCAACTACACTTAAATTGCCACAAGTTTATTCCAACATTCAAATGGGTTATCCAGCACATCTGAAATGTATCTAGTTCTCTATACTTCATTTTTGACACCACCGATCCAGAATATATGGGATTTACAGCGTCTACAGCAATACTGGGAAAGCCTGAAGAAGATAGTTTTATGTGCTCTTTTCACAGCAAACCTCTGCCAATCTCCAGAAAAGTGGTGGTCCTGGATTTCTGTATACTGGAACAGGGTTCCTCAGGCCAGGGTGACAAACTGGCCTCAAGAGCACCTTTCCCTGGGTATTTCTGTTGATGCACCTGAAACTCTTTTCAATCTGGGGAACCTGAAGCCCTTGCTAAGCTGCCCGGAAGCATAAATCCAATTCTTTCTTAATGACATTTTACTTACAAGCCTCCTTTTCCACTTACATGGTCTGAAGTTTCTAGATGAAGCAAACTGCCGTCAGAGTTCCCAGAGAGACAGGCAAACGGAGAAATGGCTATTCTTCCTTCCCTGCAGCTCATCAAGTGAGACACAAGTTGTGAGTCTTCACACTCTTGACCTGAGAAATCTGGCCATAAGAGGTGGGCACAAATCAGCTTTGAAGATTAAGTCAGACTGCCAAGCCTTACACACCTGCTCTAGACCAGGAGGCAAAGGGGAGCCATTCAACTTTCAAGGACCAACACTGTAATGAAGACTGAATAGGACCGATCACATACAGTAAGTAGCACATCCTGGCATAGAATACATTCAATAAATGTTAGTTATTAATACTATTATCAACGGTATAAAATTTTGTATTATATTTTAGTTGCTTTGATCAACAGGTCATAAAAACTAAATTTAAATGGTATCCTCTTTTAGCCCAGAATCGTTGTTATTACCTTGGTCCTTTTTCCCACCGAACTCAGACTTGCCTGCAGAATCCTTCTAGACAGGCTGATTCAAGCAGCCACCATCAGCAGGTTTGGAAATGGCGTATGAGAAGAAGTATGTTTTCCATTCCTCCCTTTGTAAAGCACCGGAGGGCGCGTTCACAGTCGGCTCTCGTTTGTGACTGAGGCCGAACCTTCCCGTTCCTTTTCTTCCTCCTCTGGTTGCTCGCCACACCCTCTGCCACTGTCTACTTCCTGCTTTCACGCTGTCCAGAAAGCTACACGGTCCTCCTCCCTGACTTCTTCCAGCTGAGGATGTTACCAAACCAGGAAATGGCTACCCAGAGCTCACCCCTTTCCCTGTATCCCTGTCACTGTTTCCAGTTTAGTTTCTCCCGGAAGATTTCCAGCCAATAGCTCATGAAAAGTAAGAGCAAAGATCAGGAGTGTTGACTACGTGCTACGTGCTGTTTGGAGATAAGTTACAGACATTGGCTTAACTATTTAAAGCTCACCCAAACTAGGTGGATAATGTTATCCTCCTTATTTATCTGTTGAGAAAATCGAGGCAGGAATATGGAGTCCCCTGCTCAAAGTCCCACTGCTAACAAGTAGCAGAGCCACAGCTTGGACTCAGGTCATAATGCAGAGAGTTTATGCTCATGACCACCATGCACAGCTCCTCTCAAGGAAAAAGTGACAGAATCGCTTCTTGTTTCTCCTCATCTCATAGGTGTCCTTACTCCATTTTCCAGGCTTGTCCCAAACCCAACCTTTAATCAAGATGGTTTATAAATGACTCTATTCAATGTCATTCTCCACTGTCCCTTACTTAATTCTAATAATCATACCGTCTTCCTTGAGAGAGCAGAAAGGATCCCCTTATTCTAAGGCAGACTGATCTTTCCCAGGCTCTACTCTTCTTATGGGATAAAATATACTTATGGCAAGATTATTTATTTTTTAAACTGTCCCACAATGGAGCTAAGATACACTTACCTATTTTTGACAATGGGAGCTGATGTTCTTGTTTCATATCAGCCAGTTTGGAAACAATCAGTAGGAAAGAGGCAAAGTCCTTTGTCACGTTTGTGTTATACTCATCTAGAGCGGCCTTGAAGTCCTCAGGGAGATCCTCCAGAAACACCTAAATCATCAAGGAGGTCATCAAAAAAAAAAACAAAAACAAAAAACTGGAGGCCAAATATTTTTCAGAGAGATCTACGTACCATCCTTGAAAACTGAAAGTTTAGAAGAACTGCAAAGAACAATGTGATGTAATTCTATAGTTATCTATCTATTCAGTAATGTAACTGTTCCATTCTTTCATCTATGAAATTCAGGTGAAATTCATTTTTTATTCCTATTTGTGTTATAAAAGCGAATACCTTTGCTCTTAAAAATTTGTTTTCATGCTACTTAATCAAAACTCTTTTAAATAGAAGTATGCCCTCAAATGACATTAGACTTGAGAATATTTCAAAGAATCTAGTGACATGTTTGGAAAGCAAGCAACAATATAAAGTCCCCTTTGTGCCTGGAATAAACCTCACTCAATTGTGAGGGTCTTTAAAGCCCCACTGGATTCATTCTCCTAATATTTTGTTAATTATTCTTCTATCTATATTTTCATAAGAGATACATCTCTAATTTTTTATAATGTCCTTGTCAAGTTTTGATATTAAGTTTAAGTTTTGCTCCCTCTTTTTATATTCTCTAGAAGAGTTTGTGAAAATTTGCTGTTATTCTTTAAATGTTTAAAAAAGTTCACCACTGAAGCCATCTGAACCTGGGTTTTTTTAAATGGGAAATTTAAAAAAAATAATTGGTTACATTTCTTTAATGGCTATCAGATATGAAATTATTCATATAGTCCTTGGTTAGTTTTAGAAAGTTGCATTTTCTAGGAATTTGCCCATTTTGTCCAAATAGTCACATGTTTTTTTCCATTTGATGTACTACATAAGATCTGTAATAATGTCTCATTTTCTTTCCTGATAATTTTAATTTGTGCTTTCTCTCCCTTCTTTGTCAATGAGTCTTGCTGTGTATTCATCACTTTTATTATAAATCTTAACAAAGAAGCAACTTAGGCCTTGCTGATTTCCCTTTTTTTACAATTGTTCTCAATTTACTTTATTTCTGTTCTCATTTTATTACTCTTTTTCTTGTATTTCCCTTAAGTTAGATATTCTGTTTTATTTATTTTGCTTTGTTTTGTTTTCTCCTAACTCCTTAAGCTGAAAAGTCAAATCACTGATTTTTTTCTCAGCCTGTCTTCTTTTCTAAGATGTGGTTATAAAGGCTATAAATGTCCCTCTAATCATTGCATAAATCACATCTTATATTTGTATGTACTCTTCATTATCATTTAACTAAAATATTTGATAATTTCCATTTTATTTATTTTTTGTCTTATGTGTATTTAGAAATGAAACGAGTTTGTTCAATTTTAAGGCAATTACGGTGTTTCTGGTCCAGAAACATATTTCACATATATATATTACCAGCATATATCTGACAAAGGTACCAATAACACACAATAGAGGAAGGATAGTCTTTTCAAAAATGGTATTGGCAAAATGATATATACATGTAAAAGATTGAAATTGGACCCCTACCATATGCTGTACATAAAAATAAACTCAAAACGGTTTAAAGACTTAAATGTAAGACCTAAAACTGTAAAATTAATAAAAGAAAATATAGCGACATTGGTTTTGGCCATGATTTTTTAATGTAACATCAAAAGTATAGGCAACACAAGTGAAAATAAACAAGTGGGACTACATCAAACTAAAAACCTTCCGCACAGCAAAAGAAATAATCAACAGAGTGAAAAGGCATTTCTGGAATGGGAGAAAATATTTCTAAACCAACCATCTGATAAGGGATAATATCCAAAATACGTAAGAATCTAGTACAACTCCATAGCAAAACAAACAAACAAAAACACAAAAACAAAAGAAAAACGGGCAAAGGACTTGAAAAGACATTTCTTCAAAGAAGGCATACAAACTGCTATCATGTATATTACAAGTTGCTCGGCATCACTAATCATCAGGGAAATGCAGATCAAAACCACAATGAGATAGCACCTCATACCTGTCAGAATGGCTATCATCAAAAAAAAACAAGATTATAAGGGTTGAAGAAAAATTTTAAACGTAGAAAAATTCGAACCTTGTACACTGTTGGTGGGAATGTAAATTGGTGCAGCCACTATGAAAAACATACAAAGTTTTCTTTAAAAAAATTAAGAATAGAACTATCATATGATCCAGCAATTCCACATCTGGGTATATATCCAAAAGGGTTGCAATCAGGATGTTGAAGAGATACCTGTACATCCACATTCACTGAAACATTATTCACAACAGGCAAGACATACAAACAACCCAAGTGTGTATCAGCAAGATGAATCAATAAGAAAGTGTGCTGCATACATACAGTGGGATATTATTCATTCTTAAAAAAGGAGATCAACATGGATGTACCTAGAGGACATTATGTTAAGTAAAAGAAGCCTCACAGAAGGACAAACACTGCATGATTCCACTTACATGGGGGACCTAAAACAGTCATACTCATAGAAGCAGAGAATATTGTCAGGGGCTGGGTGGAGGTGGAAATAGGGAATTGTTTTTCACTGAATATAAATTATTGTTATGCAGGCTAAATAATTTCTGTAGATCTTCTCTACAACATAGTACCTATGTTAACGATACAGTACTGTGTACTTTAAACTACATTAAGAGGATAAATCTCATGGTAAGTATT
The DNA here is from genome assembly GCF_963455315.2 of Globicephala melas. Classification (NCBI taxonomy): domain Eukaryota; kingdom Metazoa; phylum Chordata; class Mammalia; order Artiodactyla; family Delphinidae; genus Globicephala; species Globicephala melas. The sequence continues at coordinate 113,930,506 of NC_083319.1, read as the reverse complement.
CCTAACTAAATAAATAAATAAAACCAGAAGAAATATTTTGGACATGGTGGATATGTTTAGTGCCTTTGTTGTGGCAATGATATCACAGGTGTATGCATACGTCCAAACGCATTAACATGTGTATATTAAACGTATGCCATTTTTATATATCACTTATACCTCAAAAAAACTTTTAAAATAAGGTATGCATATCCTCTTGATATGTCATGAAACCAATCACAATATATTTACCCTGTTTTAACTTATGTTTAAAACATACGCTCAGTATCTGTACACATTCATGCATAAAAATAAACAGAGTGGAGTGAAAATTATATTCCCATTTTCTTCTACCTTCCATTATTTTGGTCAGAAAGTCAGCTATCCATCTTATTATTGCTTTTTTCAAGGAAATGTCTATTTCGGCTCTAGCTGATTTGTGTTTTTCTCTTTGTTTTTGATTTTCAGTAGTTTTAGTTTAATGTTTCTTTATCCTTCTTGAAGTTGACTAATCTTTTGAAACTATGGAGTGCTGTCTTTCATCAGCTTGGGAAAATTCCCAGCTATTATTTTTGAATACCCTCCGGCCATTCTTCTCCCTCCTCTTCTTCTGGGATTGCCATTATATTACATTAAACCTTTTGAATGTGATCCACATTCTCATATGCTATTGTTTTTATTTTCATTTTTTTCTCCCTGTGCTACAATTCAGATACCTTTTATTGAGCTATCAGTCAACTCACTGATTTTGACTTCTGATATGTATATTCTGATCAGACAGTACATTTTTCAATTCTGGACGGTCCAATTAATTACCTGGTGAAATTCTCTATTCTCATCAATTTTGTAATTATCTAGTGAAAGTCTCCATCCTTTCATCAATTCTATCTCTTCCCCCATTTTCTTGAGCAGTCCTTATATTCTAACTTCAATATCTGAATCATCTTCGTGTTGATTATTATTGCCTGCTTTCATTCCTGCTAATTGGTCATATGTTCTCGCTTACTCACTTTTTTAGGTTTTATTTTTCTTTCACCAGAAGTGTTTGTAAAAGGACTTGATAGACTTCAAACAATGTTATCTTCCACTGGAGTGAGCTCCCCAATTTTGTGTTTGGCCAAGTGAGTGAAGATGTGATCACCTCAGTCTAAGTAGAGATTGAAGTGGATTGATACTGTTTTCCAGTTTTAGTAAGTCTCAGTCTACATCTGGTGCATCTCTGCTCTTAAGCCCTCTTGGGTTTTGAGTATGAGGCTGGTGGGTCTCAGTCTTCTCAGCCCTAAAAGATTCCCAAAGATCCACGTCATTCCTGTAGAGCTTCATAACCTACATTTATATCTTCCAGCCCTAGATGGCTTTAAAAATGCCTTGAGGGTAATATAAGCCTATGAATACATTCAAACTCTTCCCTCTAGTGGGTTTTTATTTAGTAAATGCTACAAGACTGCAAGAAATTTGGTGTAACACCCTGACATTTCATGCAGATATGACCCAGTGAATGTCCTGAGTTAACACTCTCTCAAGTGTCTAGTCTGTCACTCCAGCCCCATGGAATCACTAAAAGCTTTATTGCTGTGTTGTGTTTTTTATCTCATAGGAGAGGCTCTCTGGATATGCTAAGTACAACTTTCAACCTCGTCCAGAATCAACAAGTTCTTTGAGAGAAAAATCATGGTTGGAGAGTCCAATCACACCTTGGATAAGTTCTTGCCATTTTATAATTTTAGCCAATATAATCCTCATCCCTTCCACAGCTCTCTGTTGCAACAGGAGTGATGGCCACCTAGCATGTCCCACCTGGAAGTGCTCAAATTTCTAATAATCTTTAAAGGAAAAAAGAGAGAGAAATAGGAGGCCTCCACTCAAAATCTTTTTTTATTGTACTTTTTTCTATCATAACCATCTGTGTAAGAACAGAGATACTGACTTGTCTTTTGTAAGAAAAATAAGTTTAACCAAAACAAATAATAGTCCAAGAATGTACATGTGATGAAAAAGATATGAAGATGAAAAGTCAGTGACTAAAATTGTTTTCACTGGTCTAGAGAACACTCTGTGAGGGCTAAGAATGGTAACTTAACATTGTGATGTTAGACAATATAGATGAACTCTTCTCTTTTTGTTCTTCTTTGTCACCTTTACCAAGGTTATCTGGTATAATAACCAGCCCTTCCCACTTTCTCAGATTCTAGTGAAATACATTAGTAATAATATTTGATGCTGATTTAATGACAGGGAATCATGATCAAAGAAGTCATTGCAAATAAAATCGGACAACAGTCTGTGTGTCAAGGGATGATTTCTTAGATGACTATTCTAATATTTTTTCAGTGAGAACATTATAGTTTACAGCATACGCTTCCTGTCCATAGACCTACTGCAAGGTAAAAAGATGCTAAAAGAACTAGAGATTCAATGATGGGAACTATTAGTTCATTTAATGTATAATTACGTACATTTTTTTCTTTAGCCACTGATTGCTACACGTTTATACAATCCAACAGAAAACATGAGCAGAACTTTTTATCCCATTTTTCCTCAAGACATTTAATCTTTTGATAGATTTATAGAGGAGACATGTGAATTACAGATTAAATATAACACTGATTACAGAAGAAGAAATTATTTCTATAAAACAAATGAACTCTATATTAACAAAATTCTGCTGTGGAATCATTTACGGTAGGATCTGTTAAATTATCTTAATTATTTAATGTTATCAGAATCATAAATTTTACCTTGGATTGATAAAACTTGAGCGTAGCATCTTGGAACTTTGCTGGAAGATATTTTCTGCCAAACAGATTTGCCAATACTAACACTAGCTTTTCCATAACATCTTGAGAAAAATGTTTCGAGCCTATACAAAATAAAATATCTTGTCATAAACATAAAAAGTGCATTAATCCCATTTTTAATGTTTCAATTGAACAATACAAATTGAATGTTATATTGCATGTTATTTCATGGAGACTAGAAATTTGTAACAAGTGTAGCGACTAGAGAACGACTATCTCTGCTGGCAGTTTTACACCTGTGCCTCCTTTTTCCTTCTTGCCGCTCCCCCTCTACTTCAGACTCTTGTAACTCCAACCAAAGACCCTTGTCCCCTTACCTGGGACCTTCCTCTTTAGTCTATGATTGGTTTTCTTAAGCATTTAATGATCATGACCTCACCTCCTCAAAAGCCTCTGATCGCATCTCAATACCTCATAAACAAAATCCAATCTCCTCGGCCAAGCACGTAAGGGTTTCCAAAACTAACCCACAAATAACCCCCCAGCCCCCTCCCCTCCCCTCCCTGCCACCCATGTTAATATACTGTCAACCCCAACACAACATGGTAAAGCAACTATACTCCAACTATATATATATATATCCCATCAACCTGACTCACTCCCATCCTCCACAGCACATGACTGTTACATGGTCGTGTTAAAAAGTGCCACCTTTAATAACTTGCTCATATTCGAATCTTGGCTCAAGACTTACAATATTTAAGTTTTGTGACCATGGCAATTTGTCTAACTTCTCTGTTTCCTCATGTACAAAATAGCAACGTCCATATTATCTACCTCATAAAGCTTCTGTCTCCATGTTTATAACCGCACACACCTCCCTACACACACACACACACACATAGCAATAAACACAACTGCAGTTCTTGTTGCCTGAAATTATTTCTCCTCTTACAGAGCTTCTGGGAGACAGAACTTCCTGAGGATCCTTGTTTCACAGAACAATGCACATTCAAAGCCTAGTGACATTGTGTAAAACAGAGTGTTCCTGCCAGTTAACAATGGAAGATAAAGCGAAGTTATGCTGTGAAAGGCAAGAAAATCACCAGGCATCAGGAACTACAACGAACTTGAGCACAGAGACAGAAATATTTCTTTTAGGGACATAGTTTAAAGATCTATGGTTTAGTTATAAAAATCAAAGGCTTTTAAAAAAAACTGCATTAAATGAAACATTAGATGGGCTTTACAAATGGAATTCACAAAAAATGTACACAATTTGACAAAAGCAAATCTGGGGGAAAACAAGTTTCTAGATCATGCAACTAATATGATATCAGCTATTTAAATACACTATAGGATTATATTCAAAGAAAATATGATTGGAGGAAAATATTCACAAATATCAACAGTGAGTATTTTTTTAACATGATGGTTTCCTATACCCTTTTTCTATCATGAGCATATATTACATTTAATTAGAAAAATATTTACCAAAAAATCATATATTAATATTTCTGAATCCTGGAATCAAGGCATCTCTCAAGTTAATAAGTTGTTATTTTTAAATAGTTGCCACAAAATATGGCTTTCTCCTATGTAATCTATATTAGTAGGTATATAAAACTTTATTTTATCTAATTTGGTATCTCCAAATTATCTAAATATTAACTTGCATTTTCTTTGTAGAAAAAAAAAGATTTCCTGAAGTGTTAGCTTCACTATAGCATCTTTGCTGTTTTTAGACCATACGTATGAAACGTCAAGCTTACCTTTCCTGGTTGGCTGACAGAGATTATGGAAAAGGCCTCTTACAAGAAAACTGACGAAAACAAGATTGGAAGGCTCGTGATAATGCAAATGTGACACAAGTCCAGCAAAGCCTGTAGGATTACCTTCTTGATCTAAATAGCCCTAAAGAACAGACATAATTTATTAGTTTGACTCAACTCAACCACATACCTTAATTAATAGACAGCTTATTAAGTGCCAGTTTAAAACAGTACTTAATACTGAGAACTAAAACATGGCTGCCATAACAGTAAGCAAAAGATGTTGCAGCCACCAAGCCATCACATTCCAGCAGCCTGGATGGTGAGCCCTGAGGGAGCTCAGGATGGAGACAGGATGCCTGCCATCAAGCCCTCAGCCACTGCAGCCCCCGCAATGGTGCACCTGAGGACACTCAGGATGGGAAAGCACAGGACACTGGCCCCAGAGCGCTGAGGTGCACATCAAAGGAATGATTCCAGTGAGCCCAGACTCTTGCATCTTCCCATACACAGAAAAGCGCTAAATTCCTTAACTTGAGATGTCTGGCTTTCTTTAATGAAGTCATCTTCTGAAGTTCTGACTACCTGGTCTTTATTGCAAAAACCCCTATATATCCTAGCTCCTCCCTTGCCTCTTGGGAGCAGTCCCTCAAGTGTTATTTGAGATGCTATGTCCTGCTTGAAGTCCTAAGAATGTCCACCGAATAAAACATAATTCTCAACTTTCAGGTTGTGCTTTTTTTTTTTTTCAGTCCACAATACCAACATAAGAGAGATTAGTACTCATTACCTGGCCCACTTTGATAATTAAATCAACTGTAAGTAGTAGGAATCCTTGGCTATAACCTTGGAAAGACTGGAATTAGTTCAAGATGATGAGAAACAGAGATGGTACCGATCCTATCTCACAAAAAGGCAAACACGGTCCTACCTCCTTGACCAGGAATTGCACGGAGAACAGAAAGTACAGTTTCAGCACCTCCAGCGCCCGGGGCTGCTTGAAGGAGATCAGTGAGTGCTTGAGCACCGACAGCACCTGAGGAGAGGAGGATGTTAATTCACACTGTGCTCCTGCTGAGAAATACACTCCTGGATGACAAGAGAGGTGCACTGGAATTTAACATTTTTTCCTGCATATCACGATGCTTTGACATCTTAAAAACCTTGCTGGCTGGGGAGAGACTGATACTCCCAGGGCTACTTCCTAAAGGTAACAACAACTTGACAAAGCTTGCTTTCCTCTACAAACCAACCAATGCCGACTTTACGCCCCACCTGCTGCCTTACCTGAATCTCACACACCAAGCCAATATTCCCCTGTCCTAAAGCACCCCAGGTGCTAGGCAAATAGAGACCACCAAGCCCACCCGAATGATTCCAACTACCCAGTCCCAAACTATTTACTCTGAGATGCCTTGCCCTTCCCATGGGCCCTCTCCCTCCACTCGTGGCTCTTGCCTCCTGACCATCCTGGGGTCTCGTGAAGCCCTGCATGGTACACCCTGCCTGCATTTCTAGGACCTCTTGAGTTTCTACTTTGTTTCCCTGAGCCTCTCGTCTGTCTCCTCCTGTGGCCACATCCGACTGACCAGCTCATAAAAGAATATAAAACAATCAAATATATATTACTAATATCCATTTTACCCCACAGATACCAGAGCCACCTAAGATTCAGTGCGATTTCACATTTTACCATATTCTTACATGGCACGCCCTTCCCCTAACAAAACGGAACATATAAAACAGAATCACTGGAAATGAAACATGTTGCCAAATAATCTGGTAATATATGTGGATCCAGTTTAAGAGCTTACAATCTTGGGTTGTTCTGGAAGAAAATACGATATTATTGATACATTATCCCATGTCCTGCAGTATCGTTGCAAAAACGATGGAATCACGTTGATTAAGGTCAAGGTAATAAAAATATTGAGATAGTAAAACAGCATCGAGGTAACAGTTCAGATATCTTCCAACTGCCCACTACAACGTTTATGAGGTTCAAGTAAAAGGAGAATTTCCCAACATCACCGAAATTAAACGTGGCTGCCTTTAGGCCTGAGAGTTCATAGTACCTGGGAAGAATCTCTAGTCAATGTAAGGCCAGGGGACTAGGAGGGAGAAGGAAGGAAGGGAGAGGGGCAGTGGGGGAAGGAGGGAGAAGGAAGGAAGGGAGAGGGGCAGGGGGAAGGGGGGAGAAGGAAGGAAGGGAGAGGGGCAGGGAGGGAAGGAGAGAGAAGGAAGGAAGGGAGGGGGCAGTGGAGGAAGGAGGGAGAAGGAAGGAAGGGAGAGGGGCAGTGGAGGAAGGAGGGAGAAGGAAGGAAGGGAGAGGGGCAGGGAGGGAAGGAGGGAGAAGGAAGGAAGGGAGAGGGACAGGGAGGGAAGTGGGGAGAAGGAAGGAAGGGAGAGGGGCAGTGGGGGAAGGAAGGGAGAGGGGCAGTGGGGGAAGGAGGGAGAGGGGCAGTGGGGGAAGGAGGGAGGAAGGGAGAGGGGCAGGGAGGGAGGGAGGGAGGGAAGGAGGGAGGAAGGAAGGAAGGGAGAGGGGCAGGGAGGGAGGGAGGGAAGGAGGGAGAAGGAAGGAAGGGAGAGGGGCAGGGAGGGAGGGAGGGATAAGGAAGGAAGGGAGAGAGAGGGGCAGGGAGGGAAGCGGGGAGAAGGAAGGGAGAGGGGCAGGGAGGGAAGGGGGAGAAGGAAGGGAGAGGGGCAGGGAGGGAAGGGGGGAGAAGGAAGGAAGGAAGAGAGAGGTGCAGGGAGGGAGGGAGGGAGAAGGAAGGAAGGGAGAGGGAAAGGGAGGGAAGGAGGGAGAAGGAAGGAGGGGATGGGGTGTACCATCCATCACCTCTACTTTGGGGTGATACGTCTTCAGGGAGCCAAAAATGCCCTTTCCTACAACTTCTCCTCTCTCTGGCTCTACATTTAGAGCAACAGGCAGGAAACAGCAGAGTAGTAGAGGGTGAGTGACCTCTGGTGGTTCACTGTAACTCCGGAGATGCAGACCACGTCACTAAAGTCTTATTACGACAGGAAGAGTTCTGACTGCGGTGCCTACTGCAGTTCGTGGTGACGAATGGCCTCCACAGGACCAATCTGTGGACCAGTCTGTCAGTGACATTGGCAGAAGATGAACTTTCAGTCCAGAAAGCTACATAATTTGAAAATATGCTAAATGCTGAGGTTTGGACCAAAAGCTATGCATCTAGCTTCACATTTAAAAGAGTATTTAAACAGCACTGAAGTGAGCAGACAGTGAAACCAAAAGAAAAATCATGCACCCTCTTTCTTGGCAAACCACCAGATTTGAAGGGATGTACTTTCCTTCAAAAGTGAGAGAATAGACAAACCTACAAGAGATCAATTCTTTTAAGAAAATAGACCAACTTCCTAAAATTATTCAGTCATGCTACAACTATTTATTGGGTGTCTGTACCAAGAATTAAGACAAAAAAACAACTTTGGCCTAGGGTGCTTACATTCCAGTGGGAAATATAGAGAAAATAAACATGATAGAGATGGTAGATATAGACAGAAACAGAGATTTGCAGCTGTGTAAGGCGTGGTGTGTGCTATGTATAAATGAGCAGGGATCACAGTCGGCACGGCAGACGGGGGTCCATCGACAGCGCAGGAGGAGTGGTGGCAGCAGGCTAACAGCAGAGCAAGAAATTGAACAAGATGGAAGAGTGAGACTGTGCACACATCTGGGGGAAGGTTCTGGAAGCAGCAGAAACAGCAAAGCTGTGCCCCTCGGAGTGTTACGTGCCTACTGTCGGAGAAGCAGGTAGTGGGCTCGTGTAGGAGAGCAGGACGTGGTGAGTCCAACAAGGGATCATGGGACCAGGCTCTGTAGAAACTTACAGACCATCACAAGAACACTGGCTTCTACTCAAAAGTAATCTGACCTATGAAAATGGGTTTTTTTAGAAAAACGTATTTTGGAAAAATTCTTTGGCATCCTCAATGGAGGCCAAAAGATACGACCTCTTATGAAACAAGGCACAACCGCATAAGGTAAATGGACAATATAAATTGACATTTAAAAAATAATACATTATTATGATATGAAAGGGTGACATCGGAAGCAGTGCACAATCTCTGGGAAACAAGTCCAGCAGCAGAATGAACATCCACACGGTGTCCCTAAGGAGAAGATCTGAAACTTGAGAGAGTGCATCAGAGACGCAGGAGATAAACTCAAGTGTTCTCTCATAATGAAGAAAAACAACAGCGGAGAACAGGAAAACGACTTTTGATTTTAAAAGTTATAACTTTTTCTGGAAACTGAACAAATCAAAACGGAAGCAAATATCAAAGATCTAACTTAAGAAATCTTTTCTTAGTTCCAGAATGATCTGAGCCCTGCACAATGCAAAGGTTCTTAACACTACTGAATTGTACACTTAAAACCAGTTAAGATGGCAAATTTAATGTTACATGTATTTTACCGCGATAAAAACTTCTGAGCATGCAGACTGAAAGTTTTCATCATGTAATAACTAAAACATCAATAAAACATAAAAGGAAAGACACACAAGATAGAAAATCCTGGGGAAAAGAATTTAAATATACAGACTTTTTAAAATACTCATATAATTACATAGGCAGAAAGAAATAAACTATAAGGAAACAGGAATTAGCACAGTTCCTCTAGAGGAGATTTCAAGAGTCTGTTCCTCTATGACAGTAAATGCCAGAGGGCAGTGAAGTGATTCTAGCTTGATGTGATAAGTAAAAAGAATATTCCAAGAAATTTATGCCCACACTTGAGTCTTTTATGTGTGAAGGTTACCGAGAGAGCTCCTCACACAGGCCAAGGCAAAGAAGACCAGCGACTCAGAAAACCTTTTTGAAAAAAATTAAAAAGTTTGCAAGAAGACGTATGCTTCTCTCCTGTATAGAGGTAAAAGATAAGAACTCAAACGTGGGGAAGTTTTGGTCTAAAATGATAGGCACCTGGTCTGTAGGAGCGTCAACAACATGACAAGAGGCTGCTCATCACAAAAGTCCTGGAAGAATCCTCACCGTGGCAAACGGGATCCAATTTAGAGGGCAGGCGAATCAGTATACAAACCCAGGGAGGAGTGGGTCCCTTTCACAATGCATCTTCATAAGGATGAAACCAAATATTTAATTACGAATTTTAAATTTCTCATTGTGGGATTAGACTCAAAATATTTATCTCAGCAGAAAACTTCACGGTAAGTTTATAACCACAGTCTTAAGTCCAACTAAACATAAATATATCTTTGCAAGGAACCAAATACACACCTACACTTAGAAATATGACTGAAAAAAATAGCAAAATGAGAATGTGACTGTTTTTGGAGAGTCAAACTAGGTGTAGGTACTTTTTTTCTTCCTTCAACTTTCTGCATTGTCCAAATATTCTTTGATGAACTTGGGTTACTTTTTTTACGAAAAATAAACTCTTTTATTACAAAATCATAAACACAAATCTTTTTGTAACCCAGATCTTTTAAAATCCATAGCTAGCACCCTTCACTCCTATGGGGCAATGTTTATCATACGTGAAAATAGTAATCTGGGGGCAACTCCAAATGCCCATTGGCCATAAATTCTATGATTGACAGAGACAACAAAACTAATTATTACTCTCCCCACCCACCCCCAGTTCTCTACCAGCCAAGACACTAGCAAGCATTAAAGACTGGTGACTCCAAGAAGCTATCACTACAGATGTAAAAACGAGCCCGGCCAGTAATGGAGACTCAGCCCCAGAAACCATCCCACAGTACCTTTGCCTTAGCGTCCTCGGGGTCATCTGCCTTGGAAGCCAGAAGCATGAGTCTCAGGATCAGGGAGATGCTGAGAGGGAACTGCCCTCTCAGTTCAGGGACGTTGGATTTGATGAGCTTTTCGATTTTAGGGAGTGGAATACCAAAGAAATACACATCTCCCCCCAGGTCTTGACCTCGTCGTCCGGCCCGTCCAGACATCTGCAAACAGAATAGAAGCACAAAGTAAATCTTTCCTGAACAGTTTCTCCATCACAGTATAAGAACTGAGCCTTTTATACTGCATTAGAGCAAGTACACTGTGAAGATGTCCAACCGTTACAGAACTGAGACTAAAATCCAACTGGGTGCCAGGCAGGAAATTCACCGTGGCTGAGACAGAGGTGAAAATGAGACATTCGTCATCCTGATGTGCTTATTTCAGTCCCAAAACTGTGCTAGATATTTGTATAATGATATACAGCAAGAAGAAAAAAAGACGAGACCCTGGTTTCCAGTTCACTTACAGCTGAACTTACAAGTCTTCCTCTCTTCCTTCCCACCCCCCTCCTTTGTCCCTTTTCTCTCTCTCCCCTACACACATGTGTGCTGAGTGACAAATCACCATAAAAATTGTGCACAAACTGAGATGCAAGAGTGAGATAAAATTCAGAAACGCTACTTGTACAAAGGAAGTTAAGAACAAACTCTTTACAGAAGTTATATTAGTTCTCCTTTGGTAAGTGCTCAGAATGTGCTAAGTCCTTTACACCTTTTTTATAAAGACCCTACAACCACTACCCTATGAGGAGAGTGTAATCATTGTCTGCATTTTACAGTAGAGTAACTGGGGCTTGGGAAATAAGAAACTCACTGTAGGCAAACACCAAGAAGTGAAAGACCCAGGACTCCAACCTTGGCATTTCCACTGCCAAGTTCACCATCCATGACGCCGGCCCCAGACCCCTAAATGAGAGATTCCCAAAGATGATATGGGGGGAGGGTTCATGCCCAGAACAGCAGCAGCAGGAGAACTCCGAAGGACAGGGGTTGGTAAAATGGAGGAAAAACTAAGGATGTTGTATTGGGTAGGAACAAGGCCCATCAGGGGATAGAAAGGAAGTGTTCTGTGAGGAAGTGGGGTGGGGGGCACTTGGATAAAACCTGCAATGTTGGCTGACAGATGTAGCAGAAATATTCACCAAGTGATCCTGAGCAGGTAAACCGTCTGCGTTCAGGACACAGTGGAGTCAGGAGACCTGAAAATTAGGAAAACTGTTTAATGACTACCAGCTCAAAATGTATGATGAAAGACGGTGGAAATGGAAATTGCAAGGCCAAAATCAAAACCACTGGAGGAGAATAACAAAGTCGGCTTGGTAGTACAGTGCACAGCAGGGGCAAAGACAAGAGAAGCATGAAAGAGAACCCCAGGGCGTAAACTCAGGGGCAAAGGGGCTGGACGAGGAGGGAGTCCTCAAGCACCTTGCACCTGTGTCTTCCCTACAAATCACTTCATTGAATTCTTGCAAATGCCATGGGACCGTTCTTATCATCCCTATTCTGGAGATAGCAAAGAAGGACCAGGCAGGTTAGAGATCTCACCCAAGGTCACGTAACACCAAGCCCGTGACCGGCCCGCTATACCACAGCTAAATGTGAGTGTCAGGTTTGCAGGAAAGTCCCCGTGAATTGCAGCACGTTTGCAAACCAAAGCCTCGCCTTTCTTACTCTTTTATTGCCTATTTTAGCAATGCAGTAGGGAGTTTCTGCATATCACAATACCTGTCTGTAGTTTAAAGCATCCAGATAGACTGAGTTTTGAGCAAAAACCACAGATTTACAAGGCATGTTGATTCCTAAAGCAAGTGTCCCCGTAGCGGTCACCACCTAGAAGGAGAATAAACAGTTACTTCATAAAATAGCATTCCAGTGGAATGCCATGGAGTGACTGAAAGCCTTGAACTACAGGACCTAGAACGTTGGCATTCTTGCTATGTCATATTTCACTGCTCAGGGCCTTGCCCCTCACTCTGCTCTGCCCAGAATATTCTTCTCCCACGTATCCAGTTATCTGGTTTGTTCAGTCCTCCACTCAAATGTCAAATAGAAATTTCTGGACCACCACATCCAAAATGATGGCCCCGTCCTCATTATGCCTACTCATGGCATTAATGACCACCTCAAGTGTATCATCTGTGTGTTTACTGTCCTGCCTCAGACTCCAAGCCCCTTTCACTATCGTGTACCCCACCCCCCAAAAAGAGTACCAGGCACATGACAGGTGCTCAGGAAATACTCTGTAATAAATGACTAGAAAGAGAACTTCCCACAACAGGGAATAATACTGTTATAGACCCACTTATGGGCAGTGGCCAGCCTCACCCACTATAACTTATCTGTGAAGATTATTTCTATGGAAATAAATTATCTAAGTAATAGAACAAATTAAGTTTCACCTTTTTCCCTGAATTGCCATAATAACTGACCAGAAAAGGAGTAGGGAAAATTTTACAGTTTCTTAAATAATCTATTTTTACTCATTTTTTTTTCATATAATGCTGGGTATTTCTAATTGTTATTTCTATTTATATTGATTATCATAAAGTCATAGTTGAGGTTAATGGTGAAGTATATGGAATAATTTTCTTTAATTATTCTGAACCTGATATCGATACTCTGTCAAAATGAAACACACCATTTATTAACTATTTTTATAAAGTTCTTCAATAAGAACATGAATGGGAAAAGAAAGAACATTAAATTTATACTATAACTAGAATAAATACCTTTTGAAAAATGTGTTCTCAGTAACAAAGCTATCTCTGTCTCCACAGTACTCTGCCTAGCGGGATCTAGTTAGCCATTTACTAAGCTACTGGTAATTGAGCAACTACTATTTAAGATACTATTTTAGACCCAGGATATGCTGATCAAAATAGTTGTGCCTCCTTACCTCAATTCATAATCATGTAAAAAATTTTGTTTCTGGTTATTGACTTTTAAAATAAATAAATAACTTGTTATTAGTTAAGAAAAAAGCTAAACAACGTTGTTAATGATACATTTTGGGTTTTTTTCCAGATTACAGAATTACCCTTAAATTAGGATGTCAGATTTTCTTCAAGATTTATTTATTAAGATTAAACGATACTCCCTAGAGTAACAGAATCTATCTCTCCCCTCCCCACCACACACAAATATAATGTACATAATTCAAAAAATTAATGTGGCAAATCAGAAAAAGTCAGGGTCTATTTTAAAATATTACTCAACGTCTAAATTAACTACGAAATCATATAAACCCTCTTTGTGAATGTATCCAGAGGATCCCCTCACATCTTTATGGGACACACCAAATACGTAACAAGGGCTGGGTGTCAAGTGATTCAGGGAACCTTCCTCCTGTCCGCCACCAGGGACAGGACAGAGTATGAGGATGGTACCGCTAAAGTCTGCCGAGCCATGCAGCTGGCCCCCGGAAGAGTACATCCTTGTTCTTATTTCTCCTAGTACACCGGGAAAAGATCTGATCGAAATGCTACCCTGAATGTCCTCCACACCCATGAAAAGACATTTACAGCCAAAATCACACGAACAGCTGACAAAACGCCATGAACATTATAAATGAAAAGTGGGCGTTTATTCCTAGATCGCCACAGGTGTATTTCAAACATAGTTGGAAATAGTTGGAACAGTACTTGTTTAAGGGATACTTGAATCTCACGAAAAAGAGATAAACTGAATGAGAGATTTCACACCCCCTCCCTCAACTAAATGAGATGGAAAATGCAGTGGTATCGTGGGATGTTAAAAAAAAAAAAGACATAATTAGATTGGAAAAAATGGTTATTTTCCATTCGTTATGGTGCTCAGCTTCATATAGACAGAGTTTCAAGTTATAAAATGAAGAACTTTACTTACCCTAATAAATCCTTGCCTAAAAAGAATCTCAACTAACTGCTTTTCTTTGGCGCTCAAAGAGCTGTGATGATATCCAATCCCTCTTGCTGCCAAAGCCTTCAGTTCGGCGCCTTTCCTTGAGAATTTCACTCGGTCAAACACCCTCTGCAAAGTCTGAAAGAAGAGTTTTAGGGATTTTGATCGTCTCTTATCTAATTTGAATTTAAATCAGAATTTAAAATGGTGAAATGAAAATAACAGGCACACTATATAATAATTTAGCTAAATGAGGCCAATTATTTGAAATTAACTCTACATATAAAAAACATTTTATGGGAACAACAGTAACTATCAGACATGTTCCAAAGTCTTGGAGCAGAATGTCTCGCGCTGTTTCACCCCATTTCAGGGGTGAGAAGCACTGACCAAGCAGTAGACAATCCCCAGAGGAGGTGTGAGTGTAGCCGCTCCAGCCTGAGGGAGGTCAGATCAGCCCCAGGAGTTCTCCCTGGGGAGAGGGATTTCTCCAAGCAGAGCAGGTTCCTTACCTTACATGGTCTGGGAAGGCTTCCTTCTCACTGTAAATTGGTCACAGATAGCCTTAAAAATATCCCTGCCCTAAGGAGGAAATCCACTTGCATGCAGAGTTTTATGTGTTAAAATAAACACTGCTTATGAAAGAGAGAAGAAAAGAAAAAAACCCCAAACCCTAAATCCAAAAGCAAAATACCCTCCATGTACAGTCAACTACACAATGGGATATCAAGGACCCACGAAATGATGATGGTTCTTGAAAAGGAGGAAACCGTGAAATTTACAAAAGAATGTATACAATAGAATGCACATATACACACACAGACATATGCCTCTATGTGTGTATGTATGTATGTGTGTGTGCATGTATGTGTGCGTGTATGCGTGTGTGTGTGGTCACAAAGACATGAAAGGTTCATCCAGAAGGGCAGTGATTACTCCCCACGGTTGGCATGGCTTTTCTTGTTACTAATTTGTATTTTCAAATTCGTCTACCAAACGCATGCATTATTTGCACCGTAAAACATTTTGAAGAAGAAACGGCATACCACATTTAGATATTTCAATGTCTTTTTGGTGGCATGTTTTGACTATAACACAGAAATCCTGAGCTTTAGAGAAACTGTGTATATATCATTTCAAGTGTATTGGACCACATGTACCGAAATATTCGGTTGAGGCGTGTGAGACCGGAGCGTAGAATTCAGGCTGTGAAAAACAGTATTGCAGGAAGAAATAACGGAAGGGCGGTCACCCCCAGGGGTTAACTATTAACAAGCAAGAAATCTTCTACAAACCTAATCCTGTCTTCTTCAAACATGCTCTGCAGAGCCCTCAGGGTTAGGTACAGACAGAAGGCCACGCACAAGGGTTTCTATTCTGGAAGCGACGGCACTGAGGTATCACACCCAGCAGCGTCTGGAGCTGCGCAGTAGTAGCGGGAGTGTGAAATGATTTCCAGGAGCATTGCTCCATCCTAAGGGCTCACCTCAGCATCTATGGCCTTCTGATCAGCATATGTGCAGTCCTCAGGGATCTCCAAGTTCTTCTCAAGAAGCTTGAGGAGATTAGCATGTTCAGCTTCATGGATTAGGCTTTGATCCATTTTTCTGGGATTTTTCTGGCTTCTTTTATCTCTGTTTATAAAAACAAATTTTAAGTAATGAATGGCCACATTTGGCCACCATAGGAAGCCCGGGACATCCTTGATCCCCTCATCACCCAGACATGCACTACTACATACCCCCAGACCACCCTGAACCAACCTTCTCCCTCGGAAGCCTCTGGAACTGGTGGCCCCTCATCAGAAAAGTCCCCTATTGTGTCTGAATATTCCCCTCCCTTCCTCCTACTGTAAGCATCCTTCTTGCCAAATCCAGTTCTCCCAATATGACCCCCCCGTCCCGTGCTAAAGTGATGAGCATTTTCTCTTTCACAGGCTTGGAGGAAGGTGGGTGCCCCCGGCTCCACATGGCCGAGTGCAGGCCAGCTCCTTCTCTCCTCCTTCTCTCCTCCTGCTACAGCAGCTCTGAGTTTGGTTGCCAAGGGCTCTTGGCGACACCATCCCCTGCAGAATTGCCCTCTGCTGACAAGAGCTCCCAAGAAATGCCTGTAAGGTTACAACACCTCCTGGGACTGGGAACGTGGCCCCCAGCCAGTACCTGACTGATAAGAGGTACACGAAACAGCCCCCTCCACCCACGCTGGCACGATCCTGCAGTGCACCCAGGCCTCCCGGTTGGCCGGGGTCAGCAATATTCCAGCAACACCACACCCTTACGCCTCTTCTTCACTTTCCCTCTGTTGCTTCGTCGCTTTCTTGCAGGTCCCGCTCAAGTACACCCCTTCAACAGATCACTTCCATGAGGTCCCATCTCAGATCTCTGCGGGGAATCTGGCCTAAGACACTGCCCCACAAACACTGGCTTGGACTCAGTCACCAAAGCGCATTATCCATCACTCCATGGGAACCGCCTTTCACAGACACCCACATCTCTCGTCCTTTCTTGGTTTGTCTTTGGTGAATGAGAAAAGCTGCTGCCATATCAGTAAACAAAGGATGCTGCAGCCATCAAGCCACTACAGTCACCCCGACGGTGAGCCCTGAGGGGACTCAGGACGGAGACCCACGGGCTGCCCACCGCCAAGTCCGCAGCCTCTGCAGCCCGCCTCCGTGGTGCACCCCGAGGGGACTCAGGATGGGAAAACACAGGACACTGGCCCCAGCGCTGAGGTGCAGATCAAAGGAATGATTTCAGTGAGCCCAGACTCTTGCATCTTCCCATACATTGAAAAGTGCTAAACTCCTTGAGATGTCTGGTTTTCTTTAATTAAGAGTCATCTTTTGATGTTCCGACTACCTGGCCTTTGTTGCAAAAACTCCTCTACATCCTGGCTCCCCGCTTACCTCTTGGGAGCAGCCCCTCAGAGCTGTCTGAGAGGCTGCGTCCCGGGCTTAAGTCCTTAGAATGTCCAGCAAATAAAACCTAATTCTCAACTTTTAGATTGTGCTTTTTTTTTTCAGTCGACACTCTCGCCTTTGCACATAAGACAGCTCCTAATATGAGAATATGTGCTAACCAGTGTCCCGTCTAACTCCATTTCAGGGGTGAGAAATACAGACCAAGCAGCAGACGTGCCACCAACTCACTTCCTGGGACATTCCCTTCACCTCCAGGGGCAATGCCGGGACCAGCACAGGCAGAGGGCTAACGGAGGCCCCCATACTGTTGTCTAAGAATTTCTAAGTTTTAAATTGAGGTACCAAACTTTCAGATAAAATACAACCTCCTCCTACCCCGACAAATAAAGCTCCGTAACCACCCGAAATCTCAAGGGTGAGAGGGAGCTCCAGAGGGATGTCTCCTGAGCTGCACCAACTCCTCATTTTAAGGGAATGGCTGCAGATGGGGAGGCCGGCTTGGGGTTCTCTGAAGCACAGGGCCCAGGGCAAGGGTCCCAACACCCTCAGTGTAATCATGGTGCTGAACGAGGTAAGAAAATGCTGACGGAAAGAAAATGCACAACCTAGAAGTTGAGAATTACGTTCTATTCGGTGGACATTCTTAGGACTTCAAGCCCAGGAGACAGCAGCTCAGATAACTCTGAGAGACTGCTCCGAGGAGGTGATGGGAGGAGCCAGGACGCACAAGAGTTTCTGCAACAAAGACCAGGTGGTCCGAACATCAAAGGATCACTGCTAATTAAAGAAAACCAGACATCTCCAGTTTAAGGAATTTAGCGCTTTTCTGTGTATGGGAAGATGCAAAGTCTGGACTCACTGGAATCGTTCCTTTGATGTGCACCTCAGCTCTCTGGGGCCAGTGTCCTGTGCTTTCCCATCCTGAGTCCCCTCAGGGTGCGCTGCCGGGGAAAGTGGAGGCTTGCTGGCTGCAACATCCTTTGTTTACAGATATGACAGCAGCATTCTTAGTTCACGAAAACATTCGTCTTATTTTTAAAGCTTGGCTTGTTGGTCACTAATGCAACGTGACGTCGTGACTGCCAGCGTCCTGAAGAAAAGCTGTCTGAGTGTCTAAGCTGTCTAGTGATTGAAAAGGCTGACACCTACCATCACTTCCAGGGAAACAGCATGACAGGCAGAAGGAAGAGACACAGAAGTGTCAGCAGGAAATTCTGACCTGCTCCAGAATGTGAAAAATCTGAGCCCGAGAAGCTCTGAAAGCTGTTTCAACTTTCAGGGAAGTAACTACCAATCATTGCAAAATATTTATGGACCAGCTGTGACCTGCCAAGCAATGTGTTAAGACTGTGTAAGCAGCTCTTCACAGGAAACCGCCCTCAGCAGGAAGCCCCTTTCCCTGTCACTTTAGCAGAGCTGCATCGTGACTTTTCACCAGGCACCCCATGCTCTACTCATCTCCGGCCCAAGTACACCTTTCAAGTCTTTAGATCACGCAATACTTTGCCTAACGTATCGGTTCTTTCTGCAGATCAAAGAAGGAGGAGAGAAGAGTCAGTAATTAACAGGTGACCAGATCTCTTCCCAAGTTTCCCCTTCAGTAATCTCCCCAACAAACGGCGTGATCGAGAGAACACCTAGAGGAAGATGACGAGGATTCCACGAGCCTGCACACAGCGGGGGACGGCGATGACCCTGACCCCCCCATCTCAGTGATTAACTGAGATTACTCTCCTCCTTCCCTTTAAAACTTCCATGGCCGAACAGAATCTCAGAGGTGGTTTTGGGGGAACACTGAGTCCACCATCTCCCCACATTGCCGGCATCCTGATTAAAGGAACCTTTCCTTTCTGCCGACATCTGTGAGTACGTAATCGGGTCCAGCGAGAATCAGGACCCGAGTCATTTGATAACAACTGGACATATTAATAAAGAGAGGAAAATGCACGGTCCCTGCTGTGAGAGAGCTTAACGATTTAGGAATAAGACAGCAACACATCGTAATCGACCTACTAAATACTGCAGCGTAGCAAGAGCCCGGGAGAAAGGGCACTAAATCTAAGTGGGGCATGAGGGCAAGCTTCAGAGAGGCACAGCGAACTCATGAGCAGAAGCTCTGGGGGCGAGCGGGAAGGAGGGACCTCAAGGCAGAAGGGCCATGTCACGGCAAAGTGCAGGAGGACGTGGCACGCAGGGAGAAGAGTAAATATTGAGTATTGAAGGATGAGAGTAGTAGGACGTGATCTGAAAAAGTGAGGGCAAAACTCCAAACATGGTGGTCCACCAACAATGGCCCAGGAGAAGGAACAGTGAGTGTGGGTAAGTTAATCAATGAGAATGTCAGCAAGAGTGGTGTCAGCTACACCGCAGGGTGGTGAGCCTCGGAGCTCCCAAGTCCAAGAAGAAGACCTCTGTGATCGCCCGAGGAAGATGCGGGCCCGTCCAGACCAGGCTGCCACTGAGGATGGGAGGGTGGGAGGAAGGAAAGACGCATCTCAGGCGCAGAGTCATCAGAATTAGACACCGAGAACAAGGCAGGAGCCAGGAGCACACACAGTTCTCCGAAGCACAGAACCGGCCTGCAAATAAGGGACAGCTAGGATGTCTGCATAGCCCAGTGTACATTCCTGTTGGGACTTGTGACGTATTTCAGCCTTCCAACCACCAGTGCGTTGAGTCACATACTCACATTGTCTTCTGTGTCTCAAGGGATTTTCTAACTTTTCGAAGTTTGCTCTCCATGTCATAGGCCTCCTTATCAGCCTTGAGGGGCCTTCTGCTCTGTTGCTTTATCTCTAGGAACCTTTTCACACTTCTAGCGTTTCTCTCTACAGCCCCTAAATTAAATCTGGAAACAAAGGAAAAGAACGCTTGCCTTGAAAGTAATCTGATAAATACAATTCAGTCATATAGCCATCCACTGCTGTCATCCTGACACACAGCTGTTGAGTTTTTAATCTCCACTTTTATGAGCTTCATCCTGAACAGGCACATGAGGTGTTCTGGGTCGGCAGACCCATCATTAACCGCCTTACAGGAAACAAGAAGTCCCCCCCTGGGGCAATGGCAAGCAGAGCCCCCAGAGATTTCTCCTGGAAGAGGGGTCAGGCACGCCACAGGCAAGGAACAGATAACAATGGATTTTCTCTATTTACAGAAGAGAGATGTTCCTTCTTCCTCTCTTAAGAGGTGAGAAAAAATTGTTTTACTCCTTTTTATTTATTTTTATTGTTATTGTAGTTGTTCTTGTGTCTAATTCCACTGCTCTTTAGGTCTGTCTTGTAACAGCATCAAAGACCCTTAGTGTTAGATAAATATATGTAAGTCCAGATATTTTTTTTTTCCAAAGTATAGTTGATTTACAATATCATGTTAGTTTCAGTTGTACAACATAGTAACTCAGTATTTTTGAAAATTCTATTCCATTTAGGTTATTACAAGATCAGGGCTATCATTCCCTGTGCTATACAGTAGGTCCTTGTTGCCTATCTAATATATAGTAGTTTGCATCTGTTAATCCCAAACCCCTCATTTGTCCCTCCCCACTTTTCCTCTTCCCTTTGGTAACCGTAAGTTTGTTTTCTATGTCTGTGTGACCGTTTCTGTTTTACTTACACATTCATTTGTATTATTTTTTAGATTCCACATATAAGTGATAGCATACAGTATTCGTCTTTCTCTGTCTGACTTATTTCACTAGACAATATTATGGTTAGTGAAATAAGTCAGATTTCTTGACGGCCAAATCTTCTGTGAATTTTAGTGCCTCCTTTGCTTTTTCTCTGTGTTTTTGTTTTCAGTTTTATTGAGACATAATTGACATATAATGCTGCATACGTTTAAGTTATACAAAACATGACAAGTTGATAAAGGTAAACATAGCAAAACGATGACTGTAATAAGGTTAGTTCACAAAACCACCACCTCACAAAGTTACCTTTCTTTCCTTTTGTGGTGAGAACATTTCAAATCTACTCTTAGCCACTTTCAAGTATGCAATACAGTATTGTTACCTGTAGTCACCATGATGGAATTAGATCCTCAGGACTTATTCATTACATAACTGGAAGTCTGTACCTTAGACCAGCATCTCCTCCCTTTCTCTCACCCCCATGTCCCTGGAAACCACGAATCTACTCTGTTTCTATGAGTAAGGCTTTTTCAGATTCCACATACAAGTGAGATCGTACAGTAAAATTTTGCTCTTTTACGCAGGATGGAGAGAATTGGGGGTTTTCACCCTAACTTCTTGGATTGTGACTATTTCTTTCTAGGGACCAGGTAAACCCAGGGGTTACTGGCCTCAACAATCCAGAAAAGTCTCCAGAGTCTGGGCTTTATACCTTTTGAAATGGAAATACCTAGGGACATATGGTCCAGACTTCCTGGCACCTTGGGATTTAAACTAGCATATTGCAAGGCTACTTTAATTTTATGTGGGGTAATTGTGTGCATAAACATTCGATCTCTTTTGTAAAAAACCTAGGTATTGACTGAAAATTAACAAGACCTAATTAAAAATACACTAGTTTAGAGTAAAAGGAGAAAAAGAAATGGAGAAGGAAAACCAAATAAAGAAGGTGATATGTAACAGCACAAGTAAAATTACTTTTGTAAGAACTAACTAGAAAGGTGTAGGTTTAAATCGGCGCTCCAATAACAAAAGGGCACCAAAAATCGTATTGAACACTATTTTACAAGAGTCAAGTTTGCGTAACTTCCCTCTACTTAAAAGAATGCATCTAATACAAATTACAACAAAAAACAAATTAAATGACTTACAAAAAAAACAGTGCAGGTAACTTCTCCATTTGTCTTAGCTTTTCAACAAGACGTGGAAACATAAGTGCCATGTTTTCTGAACTAACCACCGGAGGAGGACGAAGATTCCTCAGGACCATTCTGGCCTGTAGCAGTGAAAAGAAAATTATTGTAAGTTCTGCGTAATGACGACATGAATTCCTGCCTCTGGCTAAAACATTTTCATAGTTATCTAATCTATATTTCTGTGGTTCTTTAATAGACTATGTAACAAAAACAAAAATAATGAAAGTATAAAATAAAACACTGCAAAAGAACCATCAAAGAAATATATAAATCAACATTTATATATCATATACGAGAGAACAAAAAGATAAACAGTAATACCCACGCACATGCGCGCGTGCAATTTAACATGCAATTTTTTAAGGCAACACAAATCAGTCGGGAAGAGGATCATTTGGTAAATGATGCTGGTTCCACTACATGGCAGGAGGTGGGGTAAATCAGTTTCTCTCTACATCATGTAACATATATATACATGATATAAGTTTCTCTCTACATCACGTATCACTTACAAATACATTTTAAAGGTTTTTCTTGACAAAATAAGTGGAATAAAATATAATTATATAGGAGCAGGAGGTTAGTTAAAATAGAATGGGAAAAACTCACCTGAGAAAACTCTAATATATGTCACACCCCCAAAATCAGAAACCTTAATATGTGACAACAGAGCAAACTCCAAAATAAAAAGACCAGCAACTTACTTAAAACAAATATTCGTAACTCATACGACCCCGGACTAAGGTTGTAATACAAAAATAGTTCCTACAAATTAAAATAAAAATCATAAAAGAAAAAAAAACTTTCCAGATGAAAAAGAGATAAAGGGATGAAAAGCTCTCCTCAGCTGCTGTCACTGTGATTCCCGAGCATCATGACCAGGAAAGGGCCCCTCTGTCCTCATCCGTCAGAACGTGGAGCACACGCCAGGGCAGGGACAGAGGACAAGACAAGGACACAGGTCCTTTCTCTCTCTCTAGTCTATCTCAGAATCACTGGACTTCGTGCTCAACTGAAAATCCTACAATGGAAGCTGAAGATTAAAGAAAGCCAGAAAATAGTAATGACTGCACAGCACAACTCAAGGGGACAAGAACACAGAGGTGCTTCACCCAAAACATGTGTGATAATTACCTCCTGGACGTGACCGCTCTTCACCCAGCCCGTCAGTTCTGCCTTTAAGCTCTCTTCATACTTTCTAGCATCCACCTTTCGAATGACTATTTTATTCTTAAAATGAACGAATTCCTCCGGACACAACTCCTTGAAAAGGAATACCACAAAATTCAATAAAATCATGCAAGAAAATCCAAAAGTGTTTCTCAGCAATATGTCTCACTAACAGAATTACAAGCGTCTTGAGAGTAGAGGATGAACTTCTATCTCCCCAACATTTCTGGTGTGTAAACCTAATAGGATGGTGAACTCTTAAGGCAGAATGTGCAGCAAAACCAAACAGGAGATGAACAAAGATGGACAGAGAGAAGGGAGGGGCGCGAGAAGAGAGAAAGGCAGGAACAGAAACCCAGGACCCAGCACATAGGAGGGGAGATGAAAGGATTGTCCTATCACAGAAAGTGAAAGAGGAAGCGTGCTCAGGAGTTCAGGGGCATTCCGCCCAGTTACAGGAAAACACAGACCGTCAGGAGGAAGGCTGTCTAGAGAAGGGGCGACCTTATTTTGGAAAGAGTCCACAGGTAACTTTCAAAGATCAGATGCAAGTGATTAGAAAGAGCGAGAGCTTGTCTTTGTGAGCAGCAGTTACCATCCACTTCAATCAATTCAAAATAATTGCAGAATTACTATTTACCTGAGCCCTGGGCCAACCTTCCCAGAATTCAAACATGGTATCATAAAGCTGGATCATTTCTCGAGGCGAAAGGGTAAGATCAGAAGGGAATCCAAACTTTTCAATCTATGTTTAAAATAAAATTGAAAAATTTAATATTCCTTCTATTCCATCTGACATTCCATCCTCTGCCTCAGCATCACTCATTATCATGAACCCAAAGACACTGAAAACAGCACTGATCTAACATGCTCAGTAATGGCTCAGCGCAAACAAAATACTAACCGAGAGTGTCCCTGATTTACCAAGAGAGAAAAAAACTCAAAAGCCCACCGAAAGGTTTTTATATTTCCTAAGAGGTTTCAGCTGAGCCAATTCTCTTATGAGGGCTGGGAGGCTCAAAGATCTGTGGACTCAGTTTAGACAAGAACACACAGCCTCCACCCTGTAACTGGAAGTGGAACTGATTTAATTATGAATATGATTCCTGGCTTTTGAGCACCAAGCCAGGCTAAAAGGGGCAAATCTGATTTTCTCAAGTCCTATGATAACTTGAAGGTCACCTTCACGACACTCAAGGAAACTTCTCCCCAGGTTACTGACTTGGTTCTGCTAAGCCTTCTGGATATCCACGTCATTATTTTTCCACAAATATTTTAAAATATAAATTAAAAATTCCTGTTCTCCAAAACCCTTTACTGCAGTAAATGCTACTGGATTCAACCACTGTTGCTACGAATCCACTGCCTGTGAAACTATGATCCCTGAGACGCTGGCAGGTTTTCTTCAAAAGAAAAGTTGAGGACAGGGGGTTTTATTCTAGGAATAGGCTTCCTCAAGGGTTCTCACTGGAAATGTTAAATCTCCAAGAAGGGGCTACAGTATCCAGATTTCTCCAAAATTATTTGACAATAAGAAACTTGTTTTCGTAAAAAGCTACTAAGTTATGAAACTCAGGTTTGGAAGTTCTGGGCTAAAAAAAGCCATCCCAAACAATACAGCTGAAAAAAATTGTTTAGTAGGATGGAAAGTACAATCAAGTTTGAATCAGAAGGTCTAGTTCTAATTCCACCTCTAAATGCCAGTTCCTCATCTACAATATAGGATCAAAATATCTGTCCTGCCACCTTACAGACTGTGCTAAAAGCAAACAAGATAAATACATCAGTACAGGTTTTTTAAAACTTTTTAAACTAGTAGATAAGTAAGTCTTGAAGAGCTAATGCCCAGTATGGCGATTACAGAAAACAAAGCTGTATTATGAACACCAAACATGCTAAGAGACTAGATCTTAATTGTCCCACCACAAAAAAGGGATGCAGGGCTTCCCTGGTGGCTCAGTGGTTAAGAATACGCCTGACAATGCAGGGGCCATGGGTTCTATCCCTGGTCCGAGAAGGTGACACATACCGTGGAGCAATTAAGCCCGTGCGCCACAACTACTGAGCTTGCGCCCTAGAGCCCACGAGCCACAACTACTGAGCCCGTGCACCACAATTACTGAGCCCGCACGCCTAGAGCCCGTGTTCCGCGACAAGAGAAGCCACTGCAATGAAGAGCCCGCGCACCACAACAAACAGTAGCCCACGCTTGCCACAACTAGAGAAAGCCTGCGCGCAGCAACGAAGACTTGACACAGCCAAAAATAAATAAATAAATTTTAAAAAATAATGAAAAGTAAAAGATGTTAAAGAAAAAAAAAGGGATGAGGACTCAGACTTGACACAGGTGGCAGACACACTGCAAAATAAATGTATCAAATCAACATGCTGCACCCCTTAAACTTATACAAGGTTTTATGTCAAACGTATTTCAATTAAAATAATCAACCAGGCTTTGAAGGAGGCTTGTAAAAATCTATAGGATGCAGGTGATTTCCTGGAATCACTGTTCAGCATCTGAGTCTGAGCACTGAACTGACTGAACAGAAAAAACTACATTTTGCCAAATAGTACATGAATATGTTATTTTGGAATGTTAGCATTTTCTTCTCTTATTATTACTACTTAAAAGTGGCAAATTATTTTGCCTAAATAAAATAAATCCAAGAACTATCATAATTTTTAAGACACAAATCTTCTGTTTTGGTCACGAGAATGCTTATGATTTCTTAGGGCTTTTAAGCTTTTAAAAAGCCTGCGTGTCCTTATTTCTACCATGGAGGGCAATTCTGCCTTTGCCACGGATTTGCTGTCAGAATTAAGTTACGTAATACGTGGCACAGGCCTAGTAAACCGCCTGGCACGTGATCGATGCCTCAACTCTCGCTGTGACTGATGAATGACCAACCTACAGGTCTTAATGTTTTTAATCAATTTCAGGACTCGGTGGCTAAAAGCTGGGCATTCCCTTCAGCTGGTCTTCACGATACGATAACTTACGAGCTGGTAAAAAACTGAGCCAGCCCACGTGTAAAAGGAAGAGACATAAAAGGTCACAGATTCACACCCTCCTTCATTTATGAACACACAGCATTACTCACGATGTTGTTTGGGCAAATCACATCGTCCCCAACCTCGCAGGTGACGGAAGCACTGCTCCACGTGCAGGCGAAAAAGACCAGTGGCTCGGCTCCTCCCACACGTGCTGGGGCTGACACCGTCAGCCCACCCCACCCCCGGCAGCCTGCAGCTGTCCCTGGGGGGCCGGATAACTCTCCACTCTGCCAGAAACGAGCCTCATGTGAAGGTGGGCACTCCCTCACCTCACTCATCCTGCCCCCCTCCCTTCTGGGACCACCCTTGTGACAGAGCTACAGAGCGGAAGCCCAAGGGGGACGGCACTACTCTTTATGTTGCCACAGTTCATTACACTTTTCCACGCCACCCACTCTCGCACATCAATCTGAGGTCTACTACACAAGATCAGGAAGCATCTCCTTGTTCAGGAAGGCCGACTTGCTTTTCTACCACTGATGCTTTAGGAAACATCCCATACACACAGCTGCCAAAATACATATTTAACACTGTCCAAGCCCCGTTCCTATTGCCAATGTCCAGGAGCCTGAAGGAAACTCAGGCAGCAAGCGTGACGTTTGCAGAGGTCACGTGGGGTTACAGAAGCTGGAGCAGCTTCCCAGTTGATTCATTAATAGGTTCTGAGATAGAGGAAAGGCACTTGGACCAAAATGCCCACCTCGCCAAGTTCTCCCAACCACCGTGCTCACTGCTGTTTAAAGACAACCTTCCCTGAACCATCTAAACACAACAAGTGACTGTGAAAATACTACGCTACTTAAAAACACGAGGAAATAACGTGGAAAGAGAAGAGAAAAGGAGAGGAAGACACAGAAAGGAGTCTTGTTATCAATTTTTGGGTTATCATCACTATTCTAGTTTGGGGATGTGAGTTAGGTCACAGGAATTTTGTCCACATTTTAGTTTTCTTTAGAGTGTAAATAGAGCCACTGCCACACAAAAGAGAAAGTTCCAGAATAAAATCCTGTTGGAAAATTACCATCGCTAGGATTCATTCCGTTGCTTTTAGAAGCTACTGCATCACAGCCCAAAGGCTATAAAGTGATTCTCACTCACTCCCTCACCCAGGCATTTGTCCACCAGATTGTCCAGAATACAGTGATACGACTGCAGGCTCTGGAATCGGTCTATCTGAGACTGCATCCCAGCCCCACCCCTTCCTCAGTGGTACAAGTTCTCTCTGCCCCACCTTCCTCACTTGCCAAATGGGAATATCAATACAGCATGTATCCTAAAATGGTGATGGTTAAAAGAGACAAAATACGTAAAATTCTTAGAACCCAAAGTAAGTGCTCCATTTGGGTTGGCTATATTTGTGTAATATACATTTTAATTTTATATACATAGCAGTTAGTTACAAACTACAAGGACACAAACTCTGTCTTCAAGGACTTAGTCTAGTAAGAAGACAAGCATGTAAAGAACTTCAGCAGCAAGCTGGCCATAACTGTTGTCATACAAGAAAAATATAGACAAGGTGCTACGGAGAGAAGATTCCATCCAGCTAAGGAAGTCACAGAGGATTCTGGAGAGGTTTCCCATTAGAAGAATCATCAAAGATGAACAGAGTCTGGACAACGGGCACTTTGCATCTGTGCTGAAACACTCCAGTTTATATATAAATCATGAGGGCTTCCAGGTAAAATCCATCAAGTGCATGAACAGGAAGGACTTGGGGCCAGTTCCCAGAAGACCTGGGAAGCCTAGCTAAGGAGCTGTGCCTTTTGCCGGTTCCAAAGAAAAGCCACTAGAGGCTCGGCAGGATCAGAATTACCCTTACTAATTATTCATCTAAATTAGCTTTCTGATCCAGATGACTATTTAGGCAGAACATGGAACTACTCCCTGGGACATCAAATATCTTAAATAAAGAAACCTCCATGTGCCTGAAAAATGGTCCATTTAGAAGGCTCATCTGACAACAGAATTTAGAGTATATTTAACTTATCCAGTCTTGGAAGGAAGGCAAACTATTGCTTAATTATCACTTTGAGAGGCAACCAGAGCTTTAATGGGCCATTCCTGAGAATAGAAGGAAAGAGGAAAAATAATATGCAAGAAAAATTAAGAAATCTTCCCCCACTCAAACCCCAGTGCGCCACATGAGGTCCCCTTAAGACCTCCACCTTACTGATTCACTACCAAAAAGTCATGTGATTGCTATGTTAGTGAAAAGTGTCTTTTCCTTGTTTGACCTAATTCACAGCAATCAGATTCTCACACGTACAAGGTACTGTCCACACACAGTTGTAGCTGCATTAAGAGAAGAGTTAGTGTCCTTGAAGGTGGACAGATGGGACACAGGTGCTGAGAAGAAGGAAAATGGGCAAAGAATAAAGAAAATCGACTCCAAAAAACTTCAGGTTAAGACGTTCAGTCATTCTTAAGGTTTGCAGATGTAGACACCACTGAGGAGCAGATGAAAACTATGAAGTTATTCTTGTTACTCTTAAAACTCAGGTTCAATATCTGTTACAGAGCATCGATTCTGTAATTCTGATGAGTGTCGCCCAGGCAGCTTTGCAATATGATACAAACCACCAATGTGGCTCAGAACAAACATGGCAGAACCATCACTCACATGGTCCATGGTCAGCGCAGCGCACGGGTGAAAATGGTCAAAGGAGATGTCATGATTGTTTACTGAACATATGTGCTTCTCTAAATCATTGTATCTCTCTGCATAGAGCACTGGAAATGAAGAGCAAGGATTTCCAAATGAATGAACACACAATGGCTGGAATAACTTGAAAGGAAAAGATAAAATTCCTATGAATATGTCAAACATACCAAGTCTCACTTTATACGACTGCTTCCTCAGTAAGTAGTCTTGGTGAGAACTGGCGCGGCAGCCGGCATTTCTTGAAGAAGCAGTATTTTTTTCTATCATACTGTCCGTTTGTTTCCAGTACTGTTTTATGGATCGTAGCCACCTTAAAATTTTAAATTACATATTATTTAGGCAGAACATGGAACCACTTCCTGTGAAAGGATTTTAAAGTACTTTAAATAAAGAAAATTTTATGTGCCTTAAAAATTACTTAAGGGAATAGGCCCTGGAGCCAGATGACCTAAGATCGAATCCCAGCCTCCTTACCATGGGCTGAAGCTCTTGGTTGGATCACAAAATCTCTCTGGGCCTCATTTTCCACATTTAAAATGGAAATAATAATAGCAGTATGGAAAAGACTATCTAACAGTAGTAATGAAAATAATAAATCATAAGGGTTGTTGGCCATTTAAAATAAATTAACATATGCAAAGCACTTAGAACAGCACCTGGCAAATAGGAGTCTTTGCTATAATTGTTGTTGTTAGTGGGCAAAAATCTAGCCCCGTGGATAAATAATATGGGGTTTTCAACTAATAAGGCTTCACTATCTTTCTAAACATCTACAAAGTGGGACAACGTAAGAAATCTCAAGGTCCATGGCAGAGCATGTCATTATACCATTTTAATTTTATTTCTTGGTAAAGGACAAAGAAAAAGAAACATAAATCGATAACTTCCGGTGAACCTTTTCTGAGATATGGGGGAAATTTCCTAGTCAGCTGCAGATCCAGCTGGGAGAACCCTTGATTTTCCTTTATAGAGTGTGGGCTTGCTCAGCACCTGCCAGGAGGGGTGACTCTGTTCCTTGAATATCCAGAGATAAGGTAATAAATTCACCAGAAAGTTATGAAACTCTCCAGAACCCAGATAGAAAGCATGACATTCAAACATTCAAAATAGATAAGCATTGTATCCGGACTAGAAGCTAATGCCTACTCGGTGAGATGCTCCGGGTTGCTAATGGTAGCAGAAAGGGCCAGGAAGGGACAGCGGATCATGACAAGGAGATGCTCCCAGACTTCTGCTCCAATTTCTCCACCAAGACAGTGGACCTATTAAAGACAAAAATTCTCCATTAAAAATGAGCAGAAGGTCTGAAGAGATATTTTTCCAAAGAAAACAAACAGATGGCCAACAGGCACATGAAAAGATGCTCAACATCACCAGTCATCGAGAAATGAAAATCAAAACCACATGAGATATCACTCGCCTCTGTCAGAACGGCCACCATCAAAAAGAACACAAATAACAAGTGTTGGCAAGAATGTGGAGAAAAGAGAACGCTTGTGCACTGTTGGTGGGAATGTAAACTGGTGCAGCCACTGCGGAAAACAGTATGGAGGTTCCTCAAAAACCTAAAAATAGAGTTACCATATGATCCAGCAATTCCACTTCGGGGTATTTATCCAAAGAATACCAAAAGATATACCAAAAGATATAAGCATTCCCCATGTTAATTGCAGCACTATGTATAACAGCCAAGACATGAAGCAATCTAAGTGTCCACTGAAGGATGAGTGGATAAAGAAATTGTGGTATGTATATGCAGAATGGAATATTATTCAGCCATAAAAAAGAATGAAATCTTCCCATTTGTGACAACATGGAAGGACCTCAAGGGCATTATGCTAAGTGAAATAAATCAACAAATCAGACATAAAAAGACAAATAATGATCTCACACGTGAAATCTTAAAAAAAAAAAACCCACACACAAAAAAACAAGCTCAAAGACATAGAGAACAAATAGGTATTTGTAACAGGTGGGCATGGGAGAAACGGGTGAACTGCTTTTGTTTGTTTTAGTTTACTTTAAATAAATTAAATAATTTTTCAGTTGATTTAAAATCAGCGAATGAAAATAAGACAGGGAAACCTGAATCATCATACATGGTCTCCAATTACCTTTAATCAACCATGCCAAGTTTACGTAAATATTGGCAAATTCAGGCAAGAGAAAATCTTGACACAAATTCTTTTAATTCCCATAACCAATCCATCAATAATTCCTCTTTATCTTACTTTCCAAAATGTCTTTCAGATCTAAGTATTTTCTCCATGTCCACGGCCCCCAAGTCAATCACGATACCCTCCTGGCCACCCTCCTAGCTTCCCAGGCCATCCCCTGAACACTTCACATCACAGCCAACAGATACGTCTCAAGGATGAATTCCATCAGGCCATGCCCACAATTAAATTTCTTCAATATCTTCCCATTGCATGAGGAACAAACTATAAACTCCTGAACAGGGCGTATATGTTGTGCTGGGAGTAACCACCCCCCACCTGCCTCTCCAGCTTCATTCAAGCCTCTCTCCCATCCTGCCCTGACTTTCCTCCAGACACACTGAACTTTGCTTTGTTCCCTGACCACATCTTTCCTACCCCAGAGCTTCCACATATATTGTTCCTTCTGCTCTTACCTCCTTTTGAACTTGCAGAGTTCGGTTCAATGTCGCCCCATGGGAAGACTTTCTGACCAGCCACCGCAGAGCCGTCCCCCTGCTGTCTCCCTCCCATCACCCCAGTGGGGTCACGCTGATCCATCTCGTCACCATACACACCGATGCGGGCTGCCACCGTCATGGGTAGGCGTAGCTGTCTATCCCCTTTTTTCCAATGATTCTGTGACTTACCCTGGGCATTCCCAGCACCAACAGTGCCTGGCACTGTGGAGATACTCCTTATATATTTGCTGAATTAACGAATGTCCTTTGACCAAATAAAGCAAATGGAACTAGATTTAGGGAAGATTCTCAAATATGGTCTCCTTTAAACAGATTAAACTATGACACCTGGCAATCAACTGGAAAGAACGTACCATCAGAGCCAGACAATTAAAAAAAAGAAAAAACTTCCCCTGCCCATTTGGCTTTGCCCTAGTCAGATAATACACCAGCCCGTCAGCTTTACCCTGACATAAAATTGGGGAAACTGAGGTACCCCATGTCACAGCATTTCAAAGCTTTGAGACTAGAGTACAATTCAAGGTTCTAGATTGCCAAGACAAAGCTGTTGGATTTTTTTTTCAATATGAATATTCAAGGCCTTCAGGATGTAGCATATACAGAATGAGCGAAAAAAAAAACACATTCAAACCAACCAAAGCACAGCTCGCTTGGTAGCTTCAAGCTTTACAACAGGAAAAATTACGTGAAATACAGGCTTATCATCATTTTCCCCTTTAAACTGAAAACCCCTTGGAGCAAAAGAATTCTTTTATAATGTTTTAAGTCTCTTTGAATAAATATTCTTAATTCTGCTGTAAAAACTTTCTCAATATCCTTCATTTGCTCTATAAACGTCCATCATTTTCCATCCTGCTCTCTCTGCCCAGGGAAACTGACCCACAGAGGCTACTTCAAAAGAGCTCCAATGCTCTCTGGTTCCATTGGCTTTGGCCAAAGGAGAGCCTGGGCAAGAGACCTGAAGGAAATGAGGGTGAGGTCTTTGTGCCATTGGCCGCCTTCCTGGCAGGTTACCCTGAGCCAGGTGTGCTCCTCGGCTAAGGCAGCTGCCCCTTGCAAAGCGGCCAGCACACTCAATCTCCCTGTGGGTCTCATTGACTATATCTTTCCTTGTCCCTTTAGGCTGAGGGGTAACCTCCTCGCCCTGGGCTACTGCACTAACGGCACAGTTCCCCCCACCCACACACCTTTGCAAAAAAGCTGTTCTTGAATTCATCCATTTTGTGTGTGTCGTCTGTTTCCTTCTGGGACCACGACTGACAAGATACTGTACATAACTGACATCATTGTTATAGCCCCAAACTCTTTGCTTTGGAGATCAAAGATCAGATTTTTGGAATCTCTGTCCAGGAAAACTTATGCCCTGGTGGTGAGTTCTACTCCTCTGAAACAGTGGTCACCAAAGACAGCTCCTCTGCCATCCAGAGGTCCGCAGACACAGATACCCTGTCCTGAGCCAGAACAGGAAAACGGAGCCCAAAGACTGGCGTGATTCACAGGGGAAAGACAGTGTCCTCCGCAACCGAAACTCCACGCAGACGATGAATGCCCCGAAGCAGCAAATGTCTTCAGTGCAGCGCTTATGCAACCAGGAACTCAACCCAGAGAAATAATACCAAACCTACCTCATCAAATATAACATATCTGATCCTTTTCACCCATGCCTGGCGATGTGGAGCTAGCAGCAGAAGTTCAAAGCAGGCAGGCACTGTGATAAGTACCTAAAAACAAAAGCATTGTGCAAACAAACACTTTTGAGCACTTGCTACACCCAGATGTAGTTCTAAGAATATAAAAGAGAGAGTTAAAACTCCTGAAGGGACCTGCTGATTAAGTAAAATATGATATATTCGTTTGAATCTTGTGACACTGCAATTTGTATAGGTCAAAATGGTAAGATATCAAATTTGAAGTTTAAATTCTTATTTATAAGCATTCACGGTAATAATAGGAAGAGTTCATTGTCGCAGGTTTATTCCTTCAAAATCTGACCCCGAGGTTCAGTTTAGGTTGAAAACCGTTTATTAAAAATGAACAACTGGGCTTCCCTGGTGGCGCAATGGTTGAGAGTCCGCCTGCTGATGCAGGGGACGCGGGTTCGTGCCCCGGTCCGGGAAGATCCCACATGCCGCAGAGCGGCTGGGCCCGTGAGCCATGGCCGCTGAGCCTGCGCGTCCGGAGCCTGTGCTCCGCAACGGGAGAGGCCACAACAGTGAGAGGCCCGCATACCACAAATAAATAAATAAATTAAAAAAAAAAAAAAAGAGAAAAAAAAAAATGAACAACTATGGAAGTTGTGAA
This sequence comes from Globicephala melas, assembly GCF_963455315.2. Classification (NCBI taxonomy): domain Eukaryota; kingdom Metazoa; phylum Chordata; class Mammalia; order Artiodactyla; family Delphinidae; genus Globicephala; species Globicephala melas. Next base: position 113,896,732 of record NC_083319.1, on the reverse strand, counting down.
AGGATGGGGCAGAGGGAGAAGGTGAACTTCAGAACACACCTGGTGACGCGTTGGCCCACCTAGCTTGGACTCTGGAGCGCATGGCAGCCATCAGTGCTACTCCACACGCAGCCGAAATGGCCAGTGTCTCTGCCGCAGCCCCGCTCAGTCCCAGGGTGCCGAAAGTGGGCCAGCACAGGGGCCGACAGCCGGCCTCTGTCGGACCTCACGCCCTGCCCCTGGGCAGCGTTGCTCTTACAAATGGCGATGTGGGTGTCACATCTCACATCTACCATGCAATGTGCTAGAGTCACGTTTTCACTTTCTGTTTAGCTGTAACTGTTTTCAGTGAGTTTAATAAGGAGGGAAACTGTCTGATTTACTTAACACCATGAAGTCCATCCATAAATACAACAGTTTGAAATTATGATGAGTATCCTTCCCATCAAGAAAGGTCAAGAAACAGTTATTCTGAATGGAAATCAGTTTGTCAGTTTTTATAAAATGGGGTTCTTCAGATCATTTTCGATCCACTTATAAACCAAGATGATGCCATGAAATATAACTGAAATCTGCAATCAAAAGCTAAGTGCCCCTGAGAAAGATGAGCTCCATTTCTTACTCTCTGGAATATAACACTGTTAAATTTTCTCTAAAGCCACTTCATCTTTTATAAATTCAAGAAAATTACTTCTACAAGCCCTTGTCAAGATACTGCATTTCTACTGAAAGAGACTTCTAAGTACTATCATATAATTCAATAACAAATGCATTAATTAGTGTATGTCCTACCTGGGAGTTTAGAGCCTCATGACGATAGTCCCGTGTAAAAACACCGCACAGAGATACACCGTTTGGCAGATTTTTGCTAAAACGATTCTCAACAGTTGCTGCCACCTGATTGACAAGGGCCTGATTGACAGGGGAAAATATCCATTAATCACATAATAAAGTACAGGGGAAACCTCAGAGAGAGAACGACAGGCACTGTCTAAAATTACGTACTGCTGGGAGGGCAGGAAGCTTCATCACCCCTTTCTCCTACCATCTGCCTAACCCACGGGCTGTCTTTGAGCTCTGTGACTACACGTGAACTCACTTATAACCTCAACCCAATGTAAAATGGGAAAACCCGGCTTCATCAGAGGGAAAAAGCAGGAAATGCTGCCCACGCATGACAAACAAACAGCTGATACCCGGGCCACCAAGGCTTAGAAAGAAACCGTGAGTCTATGTAGAACGGCCAAGGAGGGCAGCCGGGATGGACGTGTGGTTCTCGTATTTGGGGGCATCCCCAGACCTCTACCTGCGAGTGTACAGGGGACCCATACCCCAGACTAGGCAGGTGGTGGCCAGCGAAATCTGAGCGTGTGCAAACCTATACACATCTCTGTATTTCACACTCTATGCCCAAAAAAGTCTCACCTAGATTAAAATGTAAACTTTAAAACATAAGCATAAAGATACTAGAAAGTGGACATTTTCATATGTTTGAGCACACTCGGAAACACTAAACGGAAATACTGATAGATCTGACTACACAAAGATATTAACAAAATATCATTGATATAACCGCAATATAGCAAAAAGATAAAATGACAAAAGTATATTGGTTATACTTTACAGAGAAAAAGTAATATACTTATTATACAGACTTCTGGCCAATCAATAAAAAGGCAATGCCCTTCCACTACAAGAAAAAGAAAATGGGCAGATGTCATGAACAAGTAGTTCATGATTAAAGAAATATCACTGCCCAGAAATCATACGGAAAGGCTCCCCAATCAGTGATCACAGAAATGCAGATTTATTATGAGATGGAAATTTTTACCTAGCAGTACGGCAAAAAATGTTTAAAGATCATAGGAATGTTGGAAAAAAATAAGAGGATATATATACTTCCATATACTGTCAGAGGGAATAAAAATGGATTTAAACTTTTAGAAGAGTAATTTGGCTTCTAAAACCTTTGGGTTCTAAAACTTTTAGAAGAGGAATATGTATTGTGTTGAATTACCAATTCCACCTCCAGTAAGCTTCATTTTTCTTGATATATTTTATTAATTTCCTGCTATGAACACTTACTGCTTTTGTAACCATGAAAAACGAAAAAGTTACAATCAAAACTAAAGTGCTAATTTCAACTAATCATGTTGATCAGTCTGGTTCTGAGCCCGATCCCACGTCACTCAACGCCACATTTTCCTAGGAACTAAAATGGAGTGAGATCTCATTTTAATCTGTAGAATCAAAGTTATCCCAAGTAAATCTGCCTTTCTTAACAGTAATCGCATTAAAAACAAGGGGTTGTAAATGAGGATATGCAAACTTATACTTCCTGTAAATCAGCCTTTCTCCTAAATGACAAAGATCATACTTTCTGTATTTAAGCTTGGCATTAGGTGGTTCCAGCCATAAAAGAAATATGGCAAAACCACCTGGCATGAGAAACACATCAGGCACTGACGCCCAAGAGCAGACAGGATGCATCCCGTCAAGAGCAGAGGCAACGCGGGGTTCCTAAAGACTCAATATTGCCCGACATAGTCGGGATGCTTCTCTCAGTTCGAGCAAAAAGCTGAATGACAAGATCACAGGACCAGACCTCTACCTCACAGTGCTCTAAGGGAAGTATTACTTTGGCCTCTCGGACTGGAAGGAGAAAATGCAGGTTAGAAAATAAAGTGAGACGCATGGAAACAGAACAGCCTGGTGGTTGGCTAGGGTGGGGCTAAGGGCGGGGAGAACAGGTGAAGGGGGTCAAAAGGTACAAAGTTCCAGTTATAAGATAAATAAGTCTGGGGATGTAACAGTGACTATCGTTAACAATACGGTATTGTGTACCTGACAGTTTCTAAGAGAGCAGATCTTAAAAGTTCTCATCACAAGGAAACAAAAAATGTATAACTATGTGAGGTGATTCATGATTCATGTTCACTAGAATTATGGGGGTGATCATTTAACAATACATACAAATATTGACCATTATGTTGTACACACGAAACTAACAGGTTACACGTCCATTTTATCTCAATAAAAGTGGAAAAAAATAAATGGCGAAAAAAAATAAAGAGAGCTAGATCTACCACATGACTACGTGCATTAAACTAAAACAGGAGGTTCGGGAGTGAAAGAGAAAATTTAAGTCACTTGAACAACCTCCCAGCCCCCAGACCTACCTTGGTGGGGGCCACGTACACGACCACCCCATCGTCGCCATCCCGTAGCACCTCCTCCATGCAGTAGTAGGAGGCGTAGGTCTTCCCTGAGGACGTGGGGGCCACTATGACTGCAGACTCATTCTTGTCCACGACATCCAAGAGCTCTCGCTGCAGGGTCAGAGCACCGTTGTGTCAGCGCCACGAGAAGCACGTTAGCAAAACAAATACCTTAAGACACTTCCAGCATAATTCTCTGAGCCGCAAAGGAGTGGCTGCGAGTTGAAAACACACCAAAAGATACACGGGAACTTGTGAAGAACTCACGGCCTCCCCCAGAAGAGAGAATTGCAGTGCTTTTAAGCGTCTGGAGGTGGGTTTGTGTGTGAAAAACAGAGAGAGGGTCTGAACAAAATATCTTGTCCTTGGGTAGATATTCTTTCTGATTACTTGTCATTGACTAAGTGCACAACGGCTCTGAGAAATGAAGATCTAAGAGTATGTATTTTTGTAAGGGTGAAAAAGTAGCTGAACAGAAAAAAAAATCAATGATGAATCATTTTACTACTTATCTTGTACTTTCTAAATAGAAGGATGCCAGCCTGTACTTTGGAGGGCATGTGGGACCTTCATTAAAACAGAGTCCCGGGACTTCCCTGGTGGCGCAGTGGTTGAGAGTCCGCCTGCCGACGCAGGGGACATGGGTTCGTGCCCCGGTCTGGGAAGATCCCACATGCCGCAGAGCGGCTGGGCCCGTGAGCCATGGCTGCTGAGCCTGCGCGTCCGGAGCCTGTGCTCCGCAACGGGAGAGGCCACAACAGTGAGAGGCCCGTGTACCGCCAAAAAAAAAAAACAAAAACAAACAGACTCTCATCCCTTTAGCCTATGCTTTTATTCATCAAAATGAGGACTAGTGAAAGGATCATTAGCCTGTGTGATGGGCAGAAGATGGAAAAGCCCCCCAAAGCCCCATCCTGCACACTCTCTGAATCCTGGTCCACTCTGGGCCGCACCTCAGAGCAAAGGCGACATCAGAAGAAGTGCAGCGGAGGCGGGCGTAGATACCTGGAGGGTCCTTATCTGCTTCGTGTTCTGCACTTCAGGAAGGAAGGACCTGGTCCCCCTGCCCCAGAACAGCAGGCAGGGAGTTTCTGAGGCACTCCAGCATCATCAACACAAGGACGATAAAGTCAGATTCTGATAAGACCATCTGTTAGACTGAACCTCTGAAATGGCATTTTCATAGCCAAACATGTTTAACTGATAAGGTTCGAGGCGATTTTATAAGGTTGAATCAATGCAGAAACGCACCCTTTTATTCCTAATTTTCTAGCCATCAATATTAATTTTACACTTATTTATAGAAAAGTAGCTACTATGGTCACGGGTACAGGCTGTAAATATCTAAACAACTGTCTCTACTGTTTAAACTCCTTGAATGTCTCTGTCACATCTCTATATTTACATAGGATATCCTGCAGACACAGGGAAGCCTCCATAATGATACAGTCGGACGACAAAGACAGAACTTCAAATATATACGTGTGAATCCATCAGAGTACCTCCAAGAAAATGGTCTATTTATGAAAAATGGATGATATGAGAAATTCACTTTCTTTAAATGGGAAAAAGTCTACATTTGACATTTCCCATGACAATTTTAAATAAGATGACTCAACATGAAGAACTTCATGCCAAATGTGCTGTGTGGAATCATGAGAAGCTCCTGAGATCAGATTTAATAATGAAATACAAAAGTGTTTCTTTCATCCAGTCATTACCTGCCAGGTGTCAGGAATAAAGTCCTGGACTCTGGGGTCTGGATCTTTCCTCTCATCTCGTACCAAATACTGGCCCATGTACTGCAGCTGAAACCGAGCCGGCCCAATGCCAACTGAGTATTTATTCTTCTTCTTCTCCTTCATGTCATTTTCTGTGACCTATAGGAGTTTACAAGCCCATTTTGAAAGTGACTGTAAATTATAACATCCTTTAAATGATTAAAAATATTTTTTAAAATAAAATAACTGAAAACTAATTTTTACAAGAAAAGCATTTTACCATCTTTCAAAGTTTGCAATATTCATTGAAGAAATCTCTTACCACCTAAATCATTATCTTAACTAAGAGTAAATAGCACACATCAAGATCTTCAGATTATCCATCACGGCACTTGAGCTACAATCTGATATCAAGACAACTGAACAGTCGCAATATAGTTTTTAAATGTTTTGCTAGAATTAAACACAGGATTAGTTTTAAGGGTCTGCAGAGACTATCTGGCATTTTTGTCCAGAGAAGCTTTTGTAAAATTTTCTAATTCTAGGTTACTTCAAGTTGGGGGAGCTGGATTACTAATAATGATTATGAACTTGGAGTAAATATTTTCAGTGAAAAAAAAAAAACCCAGGTAACTGTGCTTATAAGACACTTGAGGTGCACCTAATAATTACTCTACTAGAATGGAGCTATTCTGAAAACATTACCTGCGCTGGATGCAAAGTACTTGCCAACTCCTCAAATCCTAAGTACCTAAGGCATCTGGCTATGAGTTGCCGATCTGCCTCTTGCAAAAGTTCTGGGTATTTTTCCATCACGGAGTAGATCCTTTTCATCATTTGAACAGCTATACTTAAATCTTTTGTGGTTTCACCTTGGTAAAGAATAAACAGCAAAACTGTTATAAAGGCCATCAAAAATAGTAAATGTTTGATTGTCCAAGATTATTCACTCAGGCTATCAACCTGACCCAATTAAATTCATTGTCTTACTTAGCATTAATGGAGGTTTTGGAATACAGAAAACTCAATAAAATGAAAGTGCAACTAAACACATTCCGACATCTCTGTGGATAACTGAGATGTACCTCTGTAAGTGTTGGGGGAAAAAGGACAATCTTGTAGCTCATGATAGAAATAAGATCACTAAAGCCCAAGTTGGTCTAAGTTCTAAGGAATACAAATCTTTCCATGTCTTCTCTACTATGTTCAAAGAAAAATGTCCAGATGAGTCTAAATATCTGGTTAAAAACGTGGGCTTCCCTGGTGGCGCAGTGGTTGAGAGTCCGCCTGCCGATGCAGGGGACGCGGGTTCATGCCCCGGACCGGGAAGATCCCACATGCCGCGGAGCGGCTGGGCCCATGAGCCATGGCCGCTGAGCCTGTGTGTCCGGAGCCTGTGCTCCGCAACGGGAGAGGCCACAACAGTGAGAGGCCTGCGTACCGCAAAAAAAAAAAAAAAAAAAACTTGGCAACATTTATTGAACCCTAATGGTGACCAGAGATAAGTATCTGGTGTAATCACTGGAGCCTTTAAATTCAGTCTGTTACACCTACCAGATCCAAACCTTGCTAATCCCTGTCCATTTCTTTACAGTCACTTACATCCTTTCTAGTCTCCCTCACGGCTGGTCTTTTCATACTTCACATGTTAGGGCAGTTTTGATTCGCCCTTTCTTCCAATCAACCTACATTTTATCTATTTAACAAATATTACCAAACACATGCTGATGCTATAAAGGCTACAAAAGAAATTTAAGCCACTGTTAATCCTGATCTCTCTCAGGGCAACTGCAAATCCTGACACAACATCTTAGAGAGACCCACAGAGGCCAAGTCTTATGCTTCTCCCTGGGATGAAATCCTCAGCGAAGTCTGTCGTTGCAGGGGCAGATTGAAGTTTGTAGAATGACGGGGTAGGGGGGAGAAGAACCCCCAGTGACCCCGTGTTCAACGGATTCAAGTGTGGAGACGACCAAGACAGACCGGTCAATGAGGTGTACTCGGAAGTACTGTCAGTTTGGAGGCATACTGGCCCCTCATCATTTCACCTGCCATCAACTTACACGTCTCTATCCAGCCATGTTTCTCTCTTACCTGCCTCTTCCTGCCTCTTCTTTTCTTTTCTACTGTCTATTGTAGCAGTTGTAAAGTAGAGCACATGGAAACCACAGCAACTTCTGGGAGAACTCAGCATGCCAGGCGAACCTGATCCGAGTTTTGCCCAGAAAGAAAATGCTCGCGCTTCAGATCTCAGAGATGAATGACAGACTCTCCCTGGGACCTCGCCATCTGTGGGTCCCCTTAACGAGGCCCACAACTCTCTAAGTGGTTGTTTGTAAACTTTGACTGGGAATTGATTTCAATTTTTTTATTGGAGTGTAGTTGACTTACATTGTTGTGTTAATTTCTGCTATACAGCTAAGTGATTCAGTTATACATACACATTCTTTTTCATATTCTTTTCCAATAGTTCCCTGTGCTCTACAGTAGGACCTTGTTGTTTATCCATCCTATATGTACTAGTTTGCATCTGCTAATCCCAAACTCCCAATCCTTCCCTCCCCCTCTCCTTGGCAACCACAAGTCTGATCTCTATGTCTGCATGTCTGTTTCTGTTTCGTAGGTAAGTTCATTAGTGTCATTTTTTAGATCCCACATGTAAGTGATAAGGAATTGATTTGAATTTGCTTATGAATGTGCTGTATCTTTGCTACTGGGGCCCCCTTTGAGACTTCACTGCTCATTGATAAAATAGAGGTAGTAGTACTGAGAGGACTTCTCCAAGGACAAAATCAGATAATGCATCTAAGGCTTCCCTAAGCCTTCTAACACAGACTTCCAGTTAATAAATAACAGTTATCATCATTAGATTTTTATTCTTTTCCAATGTATTCAAACAAACAAATCAACAGGCACTCACAGCCACATACCTTCACCACGGCAATGCTCTTTCCACGCTCTCAAGCAGGCAGTAATCCCCACCATTTCAACTTGAAATTTCACTGAGCTACTTTTACATGATTTCAAAAAATCTTCTAGGTTCTTTATTCCAGAATTTAAATTCTCTTTCATTTCCTCCTCAATAGAAAAGGACAGAACATTCCATTTTTTCTCTTCTTTTTCTTCTTCCTTGGCAAACAGCCTCTCCTTATTCTCTCTAGTAATTTTTTCAGCCTTGGTCTCCTGCCCCAAAAAAGAAGGAAACATGTCATAAAACAAGTTGGAAATAGTCCAAGATGCCATTGCATGAATGAGACAATAGTTTTAAGTGTATATTGATTATTTTGAACGTCATCCCATTCTTGACAAGGCACAATCTTCACTTCAGTGTCTGTTTCTTAACACTGAAGCCTCTGTGAATTGAAATCTTTGGACAATCCAACTTAATGACTATAACGCCTCTGTGCAGATAATTTTTCTAGATTTCTAAGTGGTGTAGGTTATAAATTGAAGAGTAACTGTAATACAATCAGAAACACCAGGACCCTGGTTTTTCTGTCTCCTGATCTCTCGGGAATTGGTTTTCCTCTTTCCTTCCCCATGGTCACCTCTCTACCCCAACTTGTGCTTCTAGATATTTCTTCCACAAAGCCTTGCTCAACTCTCCCAGCCTGAGTACGTATTCCTCCCCTGCCCGGACGCCTCTCTATCAAATGCTCGTCACACGCAATGCAGTTGTGATTTTCCTTGTCATGAGACAGGAATGTGCAATAGTTGTCGGTGTGTCCCAAGCACAGCACAAGTTCATCCTCTTTTATGGGTGAATGAGGAAGGGGCAGGTAGGAAGGAACATCATAAATAAACCGGTTTGCTCTGTCTAGACAAGCATTTCCAACCAACTTACACACAATATAGACCCACTTCTACTACACTTTTACCTACTTGACTTATTAATGTGCAAAGAAAATTAGAGAACTGTCGTATCCATAAGAGAACACTGACAAACCTTCCATTATTCTGCTTAGTCATGAAACTCATATCTAAACTTTGCCTTTAATGAAGTCAATTTTCATTGTCATCACTTTCTCAGTATTTAATTCGAATCAGTGGAGCTTCTCCAATGTTTCAACTTCCCAAATGTACTGTCCTGTCCTGGGATAGCTCCGCATGGTTCTGTCTCAGTTAGGACAAGGACAAGCCCTGGCTCTTTGCCAGGTACAATGTGTTTGTTTTAGCTTGAAGTGTTGCTGGAAGAGCACATTTACACTGTGCTGAGGTTGTTTAATCTCCACGAGATAATTTACTTAATTTCCAATAATGTAGAAGATAAAAAAAACATGAAACTTTTTTCAGTCTTTATACCTTACACTAGGTAATTAGAATTTTTGCCAACTTTCTATTTTATAACCTCTCTCTCGAAAAAAAAAATAACTATATAAAAGAAGCTTTTCAGTAAATAAAAAAGGAATAGTTGTAATTGGATGGTCTCACTAAAGATCAAATTGGCTGTGAAAATAAAAAGGAGGTTGTCGCCACGAGGAGAAAAACAAAGACCACCAAGCTGGGCCTGAGGTGGCTTGTTGACTATTAAAGCAAAAGTCCTCATGTCTGCTCAAATATTTTTTTAACTTTAGGTATAACTGAAAAATTGTAGGATATTGAAAGTATACATCACGGTGGCTTGATATACATGTACATTGTGGAAGGGTTCTCCCCACTGAGTTAATTAACCCACTCATCAACTCACATATTTATCTTTTGGGGGAGGAGGGTGGGGAGAATATTTAATATCTACTCTCTTAGCAAATTCAATGATATGATGTAGGGTTATCCACTCTAGTCACCATGTTTCTCCTCTCTGTTTCTATGACTTTGACCTTTTTTTTCTTTTGGATTCCACATGTAAGTTACACCACGCAGTATCTGCCTTGTCTGTCTGACCTACATCACTTAGCACCTCTAGGTTCAACCACGCTGTCACAAATGGCAGAATTTCCTCCTTGTAACTGAATAATATTCCAATATATATATAGACCACATCTTCTTTATCCATTCATCCCTTGCTGGATGCTTACGTTGTTTCCGTATCTTGGCTGCTGTGAATAATACTGTAACGAACATGGGACTGCAGAGATCTCTTCTACATCCTGTTTTCTTTTCTTGGATAAATACCAGAAATGGGAATGCAGGACTATATAGTAGTTTTATTTTTAATATTTGGAGGAAATATACCATTTTCCATAGTGGCTGCACCAATTTACATTTCCACCAACAGTGCCCAAGGGCTCCCTTTTCTCCACATCCTGGCCAACACTTGTTGTTTCTTGCCCTTTTAATGATGGCCATTCTGACAGGTGTGAGTCGATATCTCATTGTGGTTTTGATTTGATTTCCCCTATGACTAGTGACGTTGAGCATCTTCTCATGTGCCTGTTAGCCATCTGCATGTCTTCTTTGGAAAAATAACCATTTAGTTACTCTGCCTACTTTTTAATCAGATTGTTCTATTTTTTGCTATTGAGTTGTATGAGTTTTTTGTATATTTTAGATAGTAACCCCTTATCAAATGTATGATTTGCAAATATTTTCTCCCATTTTGTAGTTAGTTGCCTATTCATTTCTTTGATGGTTTCCTCTGCTATGAAGAATCTTCTTAGTTTGATACAATCTCACTTGTCAATTTTTGCTTTTGTTACCTTTGCCATTGGTGTCAAATCCAAAAAATCATCACCAAGACCAATGTTAAGGAGCTTACGGCTTATGCTTTCTTCTAGGACTTTTACAGTTTCAGGTCTTGAAGTCTTTGATCCATTTTGAGTTAATTCTTGTGTATAATATAAGATAGGGTTCCAAGCCTCGTTCTTTGGCATGTAGCTGTCCAGGTTTCCCAACACCATTTATTGAAGAGGCTGTCTTTTCTCCATTGTATATTCTTACCTCCTTTGTCATAAATTAATTGACCATACACGCTTGAGTTTATTTCTGGGCTCTCTATTCTGTTCCATTGACCCATGTACCTGTTTTTATGCCAATACCATACTGTTTTGATTACTATAACTTTGTAATATAGCTTGAAATCAGGGAGTGTGATGCCTGTAGATTTGTTCTTTTTCCTGAAGATTGTTTTGGCTATTCAGGGTGTTTTATGGCTCCATACAAATTTTAGGATTGTTTGTTCTATTTCTGTGGAAAATGCCATTGGAATTTTGATAGGGATTGCATTAAATCTATAGATTGCACTGGGCAGTGAGGACATTTTAACAATATTCTTTCTTCCAATCCATGAGCGCAGAATATCTTTCCATTCATTTGTATCCTCTTCAATTTCTTTCATCACTGTCTTGTAGTTTTCAATGTACTGTAACCTCCTTGGTTAAATTTATTCCTAGGTATTTTATTCTCTTTGATGCAATTGTAATTGGGATTGTTTTCTTAATTTCTGCTCCTGATAGTTCATCATTAGTGTATAGAAACACAACAGATTTTTGTATATTGATTTTGTATCCTGTGACTTTACTGAATTCATTTATTAGTTCTGACAGTTTTTTGGTGGGGTTTTTATATAATATAATGTCATCTGCAAACAGGCAGTGTTACTTCTTCCTTTCCAATGTAGATGCCTTTTATTTCTTTTACTTGCCTAACTGCTCTGGCTAAAACTTCTAGTCCTATGTTGAATACAAGTGGTGAGACTGGGCATCCTTGTCTTGTTCCTGATCTTAGAGAAAAAGCTTTCAGGTTTTCAGCTTTATCATTATATAATGACCTTCTATCTCCCTTACTACAGTCTTTGTATTAAAGTCTATTTTCTATGGTATAAGTATAGCTACCCCTGCTTTCTTTTGGTTTCCATTTGCATGGAGTATCTTTCCCATCCCTTTACTTTTCTAAAAACGTAGCATGGAAAGCAACTATCAAAGGGATTGAACAAATAATAAAGGACAATGAAAAGTAAAAAAAAATTTGATAGAATGAATATAACCTACCTGTATCTTTTTGCTCTTGGGTTCACAGAAATTCTTCCTTGGCTTGATAGCTTGAGGTACAACAAATTTTGAACAGACCGATTCTAATGACTTCCCATAAAATTGTTGAAAACGATGATACATTTGCACAGATCTAAGATGACGAGGATCTCTAGATTTTTCTGGAAAAGAAAAGGCTTAAAATGCAATACTACTACATATTTTCAACAGCGTTCTCACTAATCCTTCACACCATCCCACACACACGTGCACTTTTCTTTTTAGTTTGGAACAGTAACTTAGGCTGATGACTTTTGTTAAAGAAGGAATCTTAAATCACACCATCTCTTGTCCACAGAATGATTCCTTACTTTAAAGGATGCAAGGGACAAAACACCCTTTTATTGTACACCTCTCAAAGCAAATATCAAGATGCTACAAAGAATGACAGATTCTGGGCATTACTTCTGTTTTGTGCCCTGTGAATGAAGTTAAGAAGGGGGAAGGTAGGGCTTCCCTGGTGGCGCAGTGGTTGAGGATCCACTGCCAATGCTGGGAACACGGGTTCAAGCCCTGGTCTGGGAAGATCCCACACGCTGCGGAGCAACTAAGCCCGTGCACCACAACTACTGAGCCTGCGCTCTAGAGCCTGTGAGCCACAACTACTGAGCCCACGTGCCACAGCTACTGAAGCCCACACTCTGCAACAAGAGAAGCCACCATAGTGAGAATCCCGTGCACCACAACGAAGAGCAGCCCCCGCTCGCCGCAACTAGAGAAAGCCCGCACGCAGCAACTAAGACCCAATGCAGCCAAAAATATAAATAAATTAATTAATTAAAAAAAAAAAGAAGGGGGAAGGTTAAGGCCAAATCAGGAAGATGTCCATCTAGGGTATCACGGCTTCTTGTATCACTCGACAGAAAAATCCTTACTCCAGACCATGGCCACAGAGCCAAGAACTTGGCAGCTCAGAAAGACTCACTGTGGAAAACTCCAATGACATAGGAAATCCCAACACTCAAGGTATGACTTACGCCCGTCCCCAGAGAAAACTACAGCACTCACTTCAAGGGATTGTTAAGCAGGCTGATTTTTCTATATCTGTATCTACATATGTAAATCAAACGGCTCCGAAGGATGTTAATGATTGATCTAAAAACTCCCTTGTATTTTTCAGGATATTAGTAGTTGTTTCTAACAGCAGGCTGGGAAGTGTTCCGTGGGAACATGCTTACTAGGTCCACTCTGAGATTCTTCTGAAGGTAAGTTCTGTCCACTGGAAGCAGGGTGGGGGTGAGCATGGGGTAGACAAAAGAAGACAAGGGATGAGCCGGGGAAAAGGGTTCCTAAGTCAGTCTCGGCTAACTTGCTCTCAGTGGTGCCACAGCCTCCATCCCGAGCGTGAAGGTGGGTAAACTGCTGCCCTTGTTATGGGTGACGTGAAAGCAGCTGCTACTGCTTGCAAGCCTATAGCCTCAGTATTTCTGCCATCAGGGAGCACACAGGTGTCTTAAACTATCAACTGTCTTGGCTTAAAACAGCTGCTAACTTTTGTGGGACAAATGCCACCTCTGTGCACTTGCTCCTAAGACAGCTGTGTGCCCCTGTACACATGATGGTCAGCAAAGTGGGGCTCTTTCCTCACCCTCTTTACTGACATATATCTACGTACCTTGTACATTATTGTTATTCAAGAAATAGAAAAATTTTTCATTGTAACATAAAAGGCAGAAAGTGAAATAGATGTTAAGGTATTTCACCAGAATCGCAGAACTCACCATCAAACTGACCCTTTGTCCTGTCATAATCATCACTAAGGGGTCTGTGGGAATGCCAGTGCACAAGCTCATCAAATTCTTTCTGCTTGACCAGTGAAGTTACAATAGGATCATCGCTATGAGATGAAAAGAAATATAGGCACATTTTAAACTGCGTGCCTCCCAATACAGCACAGCATAGATCTCATTTAAAAAAAAATTTTTTTTAAAATCATAGCCACTTTTCCTCTTTCCGAGATATAATATGGGTGATAGAATCCAAAGAGCAGTTTAATGGGGCTTCAGAACCCAGAATCCACCCCATATCTCGTGCCATGGACATCAACAAATACTCATCCACTCATTCATTAATTACAAACACACAGCTGGAATGATTTTACTCTAAGGTTAAAACTATGTTGATTTTTAAGCTAGTTAGGATCACAAGACATTGGTAAATTTGAAACTAAACTCATTATGTGTTACAAACACAGGTTACATCTAATATAACCTCTTTATAAATAATCTGTCCAACTTCGTAAAAGCTCTAATGAGTCATTCATCCATTCCACCCAGGGGCTCCCATACCTCGTTAGGAAAGGCAAATCTTTCAAAATGTCCCCAGCAAACTTATCAACCACCTGACATGACACTGGAATAAAACCCAAATTAGCCATCTTTTCCTTGGAGGTATCTGTAAAAAAGTAGGAAGACAAGGTCAAATGTGAAACTTTCATACAGCAATGTTACATATCATTTTCTAAAATTTCACATTTAAAAAAACATCATGTTTCATTGATCTTATTTATTTACGTTAATCAATTCTAGCCCTTCCCATAAAGCTATTTTCCACATTAAAACATTCTGGAACACGGCAGAATATAAAGAAATAGGCAGCAATTAGGCATGTAGGTAGGTAGATAGAAGGATAGATAGACGGATGGATGGATGGATGGATGAAGAGATACACTGACAGACAGAAAAACGCCTATGTTTCCTATTTCAAATGTTTGTTCCTTTTCTTATTTCCTATTATGAGACAAGGAATTTAAATATGGAAGTCTCACTCAGAAATCTCATATATGCTTTTATAAAAATAAAAAAGAAGTAGGGGGAAAATACAGATGTCAATGAAATTATGTTATATCATTAGTCTTCTCTTACATCCTCCTTGATGTTATGCCCATGTACACCTACATATGATAGATGGATATCACACGTCACATATTGATCGTATATACAACAGCTGGCTAACAAATGCCCCTTTATCCAGTGTCTGGTTCATAATTCTAGGTGAGCTGCAATTGCCCTGCTCGGTATTTCCTTGACGTCCACCGTTCCTGCGTTTGCCTGAAACCTTCCTACGAGTCCCTACAACTCTCCCTGAGCACTTTCTTCTTGCAGCCTTGGGCGCAGCCAGAGTCCTAAGGATTTCATGCCCCCCGAGACTTGACGAAACTCACAAGGTAAATACCCCAGCTACCTTGCTCTTTGGGTAAGACATCTCCAAAGTGGTTTGCACACAGTTCTAGGATTCCCACCCAGTAAAACTTACCTGTAGTTGCCCACGTGGAAACCTACGCAATAACACAGCCTGCACCGACTGTGTTTTCTTCCTGGTATTACCTAAGCACTCCCTTATTGGATCTTCCTGGGAACAATAAACTCCTTGCTCTCAAGCGTCTTTGTCTGGTGGAACTCATTCTGACATAATGAAAGGGGATATATATCCTTCCCCTGTACTCTGAAAACTACACTTGTATCAATACATCCCCAACCCCCCTTAGCATTCTTTTTTTTTTTTTAATTTTAACATCTTATTGAGGTATAATTGCTTTACAATGGTGTGTTAGTTTGCTTTATAACAAAGTGAATCAGTTATACATATACATCCCTTAGCTTTCTTTGTCACTTTCCATCTGGGGTCATTTTATTCTTCCTGAAATTCATGATATAGAAATGTCTCCAGTGACGACAGGATGATGGATAAATCAGCGTTTGTATTTTGAAAAATGTCCAAGCTACTCATTTGTTAAAACTGTATTTTAAGAATAACATATGATTTCATTATGTTCTGACTTCTATAATGATATTTGGGGAAGTCTATTATTAGAGACTAATTTTTATTCCTTTGTAGGTAACTCTGGTCCTTTTAAGATATTTATTTTTTACATTCTCTAATCCCACTGCATCGTGCCTAGTGTGTATATTTGTGCGTGTGCGTGTGCATGTGCATACGTTTGCTTTGTCCCGCTCGGGACTCATCATATGCCCTGAGTGCGCAAATCCCTGTCTTTCATCGTCCAGGCAAACGCCAGCCACAGTCTCGTCAAATATGGCCCAATCTACACTGGCTTGGCCTCTCCTTCCAAATCTCCAAATGAACGAAAGATTAGACAGCTTCATTCTGTCTTCCATGTCTTTTAACATGTATTTTATCATTTTTTATCTCTATTTCTTTTGTTTGTTTTCCGGTTCTTTTAAAATTTCTCCAGCTTGAGATATAACTGACATATAACCCTGTGTAAATTTTAAGGTATGTAATGTGTTCATCACTATTGTACCTGTAGTTCTTTTGATCTATTTCTAGCTCACAAATTCTCTCTTTAGCCAAATCCAATCAGCTTTTGAACCTATCCATTGACAGTCTTTTCATTTCTACAACTTTGAATATTTTAAAATGTGAAGATGTTTTCTATCATTTTGTTTCTCACATTTCAAATTTCATATTTTATTTCTTCAAGCATTTTTAAACATACATATAGTATATTCTACTTGTGATAATTACAAAATCTGAAATACTTAAGAGTTCTCGTTTTGCAGCTTACTGTTTGCCTGGGGGCTTATTTCTCTGCTGTTTATAAATTTGCATGTGCACTCGTATGTGGCAGAGAAGCCCTGTAAAATCAGGGTATATGAGGATGTTCCTCTACAGAGAACATGCCAGATTCCTTTGATCGCTTGAAGGTTATTTTCCAGCTTAGAGTTGTCTTGACTCTGCTGACTGAGTACACTGAAACCCAGATTCTTAGGAGGGCAGACCTACAATTAGAAATTCTCAGAGTGACCCAGAGATCAGTCTCTCCCTTCATGTTTGGCTCCTGGAATTTCCCTCCTATTGTTTTGAGCTTACTTACGATTTTGTAAAAAGGTGTTTGGTGTCTCTTATCTAACTTTTCCATCATTACGCACAAGAGATTTTTCACTTGATCTACACTTCAGATTGATAGAAATGGAAGTCACTGGCTTTCTTAAAAATTGGCAACAACGTTAGTTACAAGGAAAACATATCCCTGTTCAAAATTATACTCAAAGGATTATCTCCCCAAGGATATGACAGTATAGGTCATTTTAAATGCATAGTACCCGAACATTATTTATACTTGCAACATTTAGTTACTGGTGCTTTCAAAACATTTTCAGAGGAACGATGCTTTTATTTCAAATTAATTTAGAGATTTATTACCTTTGATTGGTGATGGATCCTTTTTAAGAAAAGGAAATTGTTCTGTTCTCAGAGGAAATGGCTTTCCAACATCAAACTTTGTGACCAACTTTGATACAGTATCCCAGAGATGTGCATAATCTTTCATAATGCCATTTCCCAAATTCAAATGTAGCCCTACATGAGTTCAAAGTAGCAAACACTGAAAGTCATTCACACATACACAGAAGCACACATTTTAACTAAATTCACAGAGCTCTGAAATGCTTATCAAACAGTGAAATTTTCTGTGAGTGCCACACGGAACCTAGAGCCAAACGGTCCCTAGTGTTGACTGTGGGGCTGGAGACTTTAAAGTTTATCCTGTTTCCCTATTTGATAACTATTAACATTATAACTGCCTTAACTAACAATAACAGATGGTGAATATCTAACTATTCTTCAAGGTAACAAAAAATGTTATGTCACACATAATTTTATAATCAATAAAACAGAATAAAACTATGATTTTTCAAAAATGAGAAAGTTTGTAGAGGATTGCTAAATTTATTTGTAGCTAACTCATTCTAACACTTGCAATATGTAGGAACCAAATCTTAGAGGTCAAAGAAGCTTCAATAATGCTCAATCAGTTTTAGTTCTCTTAAAATGTCTTTTATTTTTCTTTGACTACGAATAAACAGCAGAAGATTTCTTCTAATAAAATTATTCAAAGAAAGAAAAATTAATTATATACAACAAATATATAAATCAGCTTTATCTTTGGAAAAACTTAAAATTCCCTAAATATCTAATAGTAGTACATGATTACATTAATTAGAGTAAATATTCTGAAAAATGTTCTGCGTATATTTAACTGAAAAATTCACCTGTTACAATTATCTAGAAATGCCAAGTTCCCAAAGATGTATTTTTTCCAAAAATACTTGTGGAGTAATATTAAGTTAAAAATATTTTTAAATACAACATTCACTCTGATTGCAACTAAGTAAAACTTATATACACGCATAAATAAATATCTGAAAGAAAATGACTGCTATATGTTGCAAGTATAGGAAAATAATTTTGAAGCTTTAAATCCTTTATAATGTTTATCTCTGGGTAAAGGCATAATTATTATAAGATACTAGGGTGGTACCTTGAACACTTTCATTTTCATAGTAAAATGCTATATTCTTCAATAAAAGCTCATCACTTAAGTCGGAAAGGTGAGTTAAATCCAGATTCCAAAATTCAAAAACGTCTATATTACTTAGAATGAAGTATTCACACCACTTTTTCTGAAATTGCAAATAAAAACCAAGTTAGTGACAATTTTTACATTAGCAAGAACCTAGAAGACTTCAAACATCTCAATAATCCAACTGAAAGGCAAGTGGGCTGGGCTCTTCCATTCTTACGGACGTGAGCCCTTCCAGGCTGGGTCATAATGAATGTGTCACACCTTGAAAGATTTAAAGTTAAAATAAAATCAGGCTGACCAAGAATGATTCAGCATAGTCCTTATTCCCAGTCACAGAAATCCGTACTTGACTCTTACAACTTTTCTCCCACAGATACGGGACTAGCGAAATACTTCTGCTTTCAAATGTGCCTCTGTTCTTTCCTCAGGGTTTAATGCTTCCAATGTTACTTTTAGGTCAAAACAGCATTTAAAAAAAGAGCATTTGATTGTTTAGGGGATCCTTCACAAAGATCCCCATCCACCTACATCCCTGGGCAGCTGTGTTCCCGCCTGTCACGGGCAGAACGTCTTCAGCGGCAGCACTGAGCTCAGAACAGGGCAGCCGCGACTCAAGCAACCGCAGTGCACAAACCTGGTCATCCCTTGAGTCAGCGTTCGAGTTTGGGGAGCTGGGTTGAGAGGGAAAAACGGAGGCTTCTCTGCTCCACACACGATAACACACCCAGGCTCTCCAAACGTGAATAACCTCTTTATCTATATGGATGTGGAACTTTCACAGCGTTATCCAATAGAAGTGGAACGCAGGCAAGCTGCATACGTTACCTTAAACTTCCATATGTTTCTTAAACTTTTTTCACATTAAAAAAAAAAAAAGCTGAAATTCATTTTATTTTATTCAACCCAACATACCCAAAATATTGTCATTTCAATGTGTAATCAATATAAAAATATTCACAGAATAGTTTACATGCTTTTCACACGAAGGTTATGAAATCTCATGTCTCTTTTAGACTTAGGCACGTTTCAAGTGCCTAATACCCAAGTGTGGCGATCGGCTCCTACCCTGGATGGCCCAGCTCTAACCAGGTGACTGAGGATGGCTGTATAGGGTTCCTGATGAGGTCACAGGTATCAAAGAATCAGGAACCCGGTACCTAGGGTGGAGTTTTACCTACAAATAAAACACGAACGAGCTCTCTTCAGGGCCATAAAGCTGTGGTCCTCAAACTGCTGCAAAACCTCCCCTGGAAAGATTATTAAAGAGAAGACAGGGCTTCCCTCGTGGCGCAGTGGTTGAGAGTCCGCCTGCCGATGCAGGGGACACGGGTTCATGCCCCGGTCCGGGAAGAGCCCACATGCTGCGGAGCGGCTGGGCCCGTGAGCTATGGCCGCTGGGCCTGTGCATCCGGGGCCTGTGCTCCGCAACAAGAGAGGCCACAGCAGTGAGAGGCCCGTGTATAGCAAAAAAAAAAAAAAAAAAAAAAAAAAGAGAAGACAGCTTGCTAGGCAGCATCCCCAGAGGCTGATCCAGTAGGTCTGGGGGGAGCCCAAGAAACTGCATTTCTAACCTGTTCTTAGGATGCTATTGGTCAGGGGGCTGTACTTTGGGTACCACTGCCATGTAAGGGCTGTCCCCACCCCCGGGCCACAGAGCCTTTCCCATAACACCACTGAGTAAACAGAAATATGCGAAAACAGGACACCAAAGCTTCCTCACTGGAGCCACTTCATCTGAGAGGTACCTCCATGTCATCCCCAAGTGTCAAGATTTGAGCCAACATGAAACTCTCTCTTCCACGTCCCAAGCTACCTTCCCCAGAAGCCTGAGGATATGCCCTTCACTGTGAACATTTCAGAGGCTGAAATT
The DNA here is from genome assembly GCF_963455315.2 of Globicephala melas. NCBI lineage: Eukaryota > Metazoa > Chordata > Mammalia > Artiodactyla > Delphinidae > Globicephala > Globicephala melas. The sequence continues at coordinate 113,876,651 of NC_083319.1, read as the reverse complement.
ACGTTACGAACTTAGGCTTCTAGCTCCCAGGTGCTACCAAAGTGAAGCATGGAGAATGGTGAAGACAGATCAAGGGGGGGCTCACCCAGGTGACAGTCAGCCCTCCCAACGTCGGGAGAGGAGAAGATGAGGAAGGGCACAGACTGGGAAGCTGGGCAGAGATGAAGGTGGACCTCGGCTTGGTCACTTATTAGCTGTGCTAATGGGCCCCGCAGCCCTTCTGAGCCCAAGTTTTCGTTAGTAAAATGAGGACAGAGGAGGAGTGATGTGTCTGAGTGAGGCAACAGAGGTCAAGGACATGCACAGAATAAACGGTAGGCCCTCCCACCACATCCAGCAGTCCACGCCATCCTAATTAAAGGTGATGTCTTCTACCAGCCAAAGCCACAAGGAATGTCCTGCAGGGCCATCTTAGAACATTCCGTAAGGCAGAAAGATTTTGTAATGTTCTTTTCAACTCGTGCTCACTGTACATAAGAAATTGTTTATAAAACTCTCTATAAATGAAAAGTATACATTCAGAGCATTCCTTTAAATCTGTAAATCAACACCACAGTTAACACATTCATACTATTCAATAGTTGAGCACATGTAATTCAACCTCAATAAAGTTGACCAAAAATTAAGTATTTCTCAGAAATAAAATTACAGCAGAGCACAATATTATCGATGCTATAATGTGTTATTTCAGGATCTGACATGCTGTATCAATAGGCTCAGTGTATTAAACTGGCATGACTTATATTAAAATGTCTAAAGTGAATTAAATGGGAACTAGGAATAGAGTCTTCATAAACCTTTTAATTAGCCACAGTCTGCCTCTGCCTGACAGAACCAAAAACGCCTAGAGCAAAGCTCCCCAGTGGGACCTGGGACACAGGAGAATGCTTTCACTCGAGCGTCAGCAACCCCCATGATACTGTGTCCACCACCTCACAAAACCGTTGAAAACTTCTGTCAGAGCAGTTGTGAATGTTCACAAGTATGACCCAGGTACGCATCGACGGACTTGTCTGCACCTGAGCTGCAGCTGCTGACCCGACACCTCTGTCAGCTGTTACAGTAAATACAGTCTATGCACCACCAGCAGAACTAGTCCAACCCATCACTTCTAAGTCACCCTCAGGTCAATCCCCTCCAGGGTCTGCACTGCATCCCCCCAGCCAGACCCCAACAGGGGCGTTTACACAGGGGTCGCCTCGTCTCAGTTGGAAGAGGGTGCCCTCCGCTCAAGATGCGGCCCCAGATGGACAGGGCTCTCCTGTGTTCTGCTCAGGCCACAGACCCAGCCCCTTGGACGGAGACTGGCTGCTCGCTGGCTTCCACTGGGTCCCCTGGAGCTCATGTCTACCAAAGACAGCCCTGAGACGCTGAGGGACTTGCCAAGACATTTCCCACTCATCTCGCCTGCCTTCTGAGGACCCTCAAGCCCAGAGGCCCACCTCCGCACCCTCATCAGCCAGCGGGACTCACCCGGGGCCTGAGGACCTCAGATGCCCTCCCACCCCTGGCAGCACAGGGGCCACATCTCCATCCTTCGTGCCCGGACCCCAACTGCATTTTCTAGACCAGTCCTCTGGCACACGCGGCCCCAGGTCTCTCGGTGAGGCCACCGTCTCCCAGTCTCCATGCTGCCGACACGTCCTCTCTGTCACAGAGCCCGAAACCTCAGGGCGGACTCCATCACGCTGCCCACCCCACGCAGGGGACCCTTCACTTATTCTCCAACGGGGTCCCCTCCTCACTCATGGACACTCTATGGGAAGGGGGTGGGAGGCGCAGTGGGGGCAGAAGAAGACAGTTGTCTTTTCAATAATATTTGTTATACATGGATCAATGTACAGCAAATCCCCTACATACGAACGAGTTCTATTCCAAGAGCTTGTTCGTCAGTCCAATTTGTTCGTAAGTCCAACAAAGTTAGCCTAGGTACCCAATTAACACAGTCAGCTATATAGTATGTACTGTCATAGATTTATAATACTTTTCACACAAAGAATACATAAAAAACAAACACAGGATAGTAAAGTGCACAAAAGCACAACCACTTGTAGAGGAACCATGCCCAGGACAATGCATGCCAGACACATGAACTAACTTACGCGACTGGACGTGCGAACACACGTTCACATCTTTGAAAGTTCGAAACGTGAAGGGAACTTACTGTATTATTATTTTAAAAGCCAGGAATTTGGCTTTTGTTTTTCCAATCCCCAAAGTAAGGGCACCTGCCAGTCTAGCCAGAGGCCAGGCTTATGAGGGAGAGGTAGTGCAGAAAAGCGGTTTTCACAGACTTTCTTCACCTGATAGAATTCGGGGAGTCCATGAACTTGGGTCAGAAAATTACATTTTTATTTTTGCTAACCTGTGGCAAACTTTGTATTTTCTTCCATTGCAAACCCAGACAAAATACCGTCCCTCCCAGGCAGTAGCTGGGATTGGGCACCAGTAGGGATCACAGATGTTTTCATTATAAGCACTGCAAACATATCGAGATATTGCTGACACTCACCATCCATTGAAAGTACGGTATTTATCTGATTATCTAATGTAGTAACAAAGAAGCACATGTGTTACTATATCATAAACGATACGGTTATAATATTTTGATAACAGTATTTCATCATAACTGATTTCCCTCAGAACCTTATTTGAGGCATTTATATTATTCTGGGCCACAGCATTCGTCAGATAGCCACAGGGGCCCCAGAACAAAAAGGCTAAGAAGCCCTGAAGAATTCCTTTTTGTGTGGTTCTGACACACCTGTCTGCTGAGGACGGAAAAGTGAGGAAGACGGGACCACAGTGCAGACTGCGGCCTTTCCCGATGAACAAGCACCTCCCCTGCCACCTGGCTCCATGCATGGCTTGACCACAGGATGGAGAAGACGGGGTGTCCTCGTCACTTCCGATCTATCCTCCTCCCCCGGCCCAAAAGCCTGCCGCCATCCGTCTGCTCCGTCTGGAAGCCCCTCCTGACCACGCTCCTAGGTCCCCCACGTACCCAAATAGCGATGACTTTCCTGCCTGGCGCAGCTTCACCAGCACCACAGATAACTTCAGCCTCCAAGAAGACGATACCATCGACACTTCTCGAATGTCTTGTATCCAGTGATCCCCCTCACCCCTCTGACCCAGGTCACATTCTCCCCAACATACCCATGCCTGCCATCACCAGGACCTGCTCTCCGTCCTTGCCTTGCTTTGGGCTCCCCCATGAAGCAGACCCCGAGCCTCAACTTTATGGAAAAGCACTAATTTGTGACTGCTCTCAAGAGGCGCCCGTGAGGGGATGCAGAAGTGAGACGGGAAAGAAAAGAAAACCAGGAAGGACCATGTTTTCCAACCCACGACCCCTGTGGACAACCAGAGCTTAATTCCACTGGGGAATTCTGAGAGCGTAGAGCACGTTTCAGGGCTACCTGCCCCGACGTGTAAGGAAGCTGGGGTCTCCTGCACCCAGCCCTCACCTGCCGTCGGTGGGGCATTACACCCCAGCATTTCAGACCCAGAAGATCAAACCTTCAGGCAGAGAATGGCAGGCATTTACAGTAAGATGGGAAGTAAGGGAGAGGGAGAGACGGGCCAGGGAACGACAGTCTGTCTGCCTGCCAAGCCCCGAAGAGGGGCTCCTCACGCCCACCGCCGGCCCATCCTTCCAGCCCTGTGTAATGGCCATCACACTCCTTAACTGATCACACCAGGTCCCCCAGGTCAGCAGCCCCTCTGCTCTCCCCCTGCACGATAGGGTCCTTGTAGCTTGTCTCTGGTGCTTTGTTTCCTAGCTCAGCATTTGCACCACCCCCTTGCAAAGATACGGAAACCTCTTTCCTGTCTTCTTTTCCATAAAATGGTACAAATCCACCAAGGGCGTCCACCCCGCCTAAACTCTCTTGTTCCTTTCTGTACATATTATGCCATCAGCTGGCTTCCTTGTGCCTGCGGCCATGTGGTTAGGACCCACCGGACACGGAAAAGTATATGATAACACATACGGGTGCCACTATAATTCTTCTGTCAAATATGTCAAGGGAAGCCTCCAAAGTACCAGGCAGGACAGGGTGGTATGTCCCTCTCAGTAGAGCTTACTCTTCCCCGCCTCCAGTAAATATCTCCCACATATTTCACTGTTCTTAAACTTCCGGGCCTGCTTCCTCGCCATGACTTTGAGCACATGACTTTGTCTCTACTTCACAGAGGAAATTCACACCAGCAAGCAGGAAATTCACACCAGCAAGCAGGAACTGTAAACAGACCCCACAACCTCCGTCACGGCCAATCTGTACCATTCTTTCTTCACTCTCTCCTGTAAGAACGGCCATACCCCTCCCTCCATAAAAGGGCATCCTCCGCATGCCCCCCCTCACCTGACTCTCCCTGTATTTTCATCCTATCCTCTCTTAGTTTCCATGATCAGCATTTAGACATGCTCCATCTGTCATATTAAAAGCACTCTTTATTTTTTATTTTATATTGGAGTACAGTTGATTTACTCTGTTGTGTTAGTTTCAGGTGTACAGCAAAGTGATTCACTTATACATATAAGTGTATACATATAAAAGAGTATCCACTCTTTTTTAGATTCTTTTCCTGTATACATCATTACAGAATATCAGGTAGAGTTCTCTGTGCTACACAGAGGTCCTTATTAGTTATCTATTTTATATAGAGTAGTGTGTATATGTCAATCCCAATCTCCCAATTTATCTCTCCCCCCTTACACACCCTGGTAACCACAGGATTGTATTCTATGTCTGTGAGTCTGTTTCTGTTTTGTAAATAAGTTTATTTGTACCATCTTTTTAGATTCCACATATAAGTGATATCATATGGTGTTTGTCTCTGTCTGACTTACTTCACTCAGTATGACAATCTCTAGGTCCATCCACGTTGCTGCAAATAACATCATTTCATTCATTTTTAGGGCCGAGTAATATTCCATTGTACATATGTGCCACATCTTCTTTATCCATTCCTCTGTTGATGGATATTTACGTTGATTCTACGTCTTGGCTGTTGTGAATAGTGCTGCAAAGCACTCTCCATTGACCCAGGTGCCAGCTCTGCCCTTTGCCGTTCCCTTATTCTCAGCCTTTTACACAGAAAGTTCTCTCCACCGTTTTGTTTTCCCTCCCACTCACCTCTGAATCACTGACACTGACTTTCCTCCCCACCACTCTGCTCACCTGCCTCTTGATTCCCAGCAGCAGTGAGCCCTGTGCCCTCAAACCCAGCGGACTGTGCTCAGTCCTTAACCCCCTACAGCTCTCGACACACCTGATCCTATTAGCCACGCCCACATTTGGAGACACGGTTCCCGTCTCTCAGAGCCATCCGTTCCCCTCTCTCCTCTCCATCCATTTCAGCAGTTCCTTCCCAGCACCTCAGCCTATGTGGGACCACTGCACGATGGACTTTCTCGGGTCTCTGCCCCGGGCCCTCTTATCATCTCTCTCCCAACATAATTTCATCCACTACATGAACATCCGTGGGCTGATGACTCCCAATCTTTACGTCCAACGCAGCCCACTCTGCGGAGCTCCAAACCAGTATTAACACAGCTCACCTGGTACCTCCATCTGGGTATGTCCTTGGACCCTCAAACGCACTCTTTCCAAAACTGAACACACAGCGGCCTCCACCAGCGTCCCGTGGACAATGTCACCCTCCCCTCCCCCTGGAGGCTCAAGAGGAGACTGTCCCCCCGACTCTTCCCTGCCCCCGCCGCTCACTCACTAAACCTGTCAACTCCACACCTCAAATCATGATCGACTGCCCACTGCTGTCCAGCCCTCTGCCCATGCCCTTGTCCCCAACATCAGCACCACTTACAGGCACGGAGGTGACAGTCACCTAACTGGCTTCCCAAGTCCACGTGTCACCTCTCTGATGCACCCTCTGCGCTGCACCTGAGACACCTGTTTTGAAATGAAAGCGCCACTGACCTAGAGACCATCCAGCTGCCTCTCGCTGTGCTTGGCATCAGGTTACGTCTCCACCCTCCTAACAGCACCTGAAGGGGCCACAGGGTCTGCCTCCGACCCGTCCCTTCCACTTTGTCCCTTTCCTGTGTTCTTTCTAGTCCAGGGACACTCTCGGTCACGCCATCCTCGGCACGATCACACAGGCTGCTTTACCTCCTAGAATCTGGTGTGCAGCCTCCCTCCAACCTGCTAACTCCTACACACAGACTTGGGTTACTTAACTTCTCTTCATTTCTTAAGAGAAGTCATCCTTTTCAGACTGAGTTCAGTCTTTTTAGTATCAGATTCTAAAGCGTCCTGCAGTTTCTATCCTGCAGGAGTAGTTTTAAAAATTCCTTATCTGTCTCTCCCTGCAAAATGTAGCTCTATGAAAGTGCTGGGCGGGGTGGGTGAACACCTTCTTTTCCTGTGCTCCACACGATGCACGTGCATTAAATAAATATTTGTGGACCGGCTTCCTAACTGATTGGTTCTAAAACGCTTTCCTTGGACATTCTGACTATAAGTATCAAGATCCTTAAAAAATGTCCATTCAAATTGATCCACTAGGGCTTCCCTGGTGGCGCAGTGGTTGAGAGTCCAACTGCTGATGTGGGGGGGACGGGTTCGTGCCCCGGTCTGGGAAGATGCCACATGCCGCGGAGCGGCTGGGCCCGTGAGCCATGGCTGCTGGGCCTGCGCGTCTGGAGCCTGTGCTCCACAACGGGAGAGGCCACAACAGTGAGAGGCCCGCGTACCACAAAAAAATAATAATAATAAAAAAATAAAAATAAACTAATCAAGAGTATACTTACCATTGTTAAGAAAGTCTGAATGTCCTTAATCCAGCGGGAAGTGATGAATCTGGTACATGCTCTTTGGGAAAGAGGTAAGTGGAGAAGAAATGCCACGCTGAGACAGTGCAGTCTACACCAATCTGTCACCCCCTCCAGGGTGGGGCAGTTCGTCTCCACCTGCATCAAATAAAGAAGGTGGGTCAGAGGACCGTGGCCAGGACACCACCTGATGCCTGGGCACCTCAGAGAAGGTGCAGCTGCACCACGTGGGCAGGAACCACACGCTCTTACGCTGTTCACTCTGCATTTTTGCAAAAGTTCTTTTCTTCACATAACACACACGTTGGGTAAGAGAGACAGGGAACCGCCAGCTTAGTAGCAGTTTACATAAAGCAACTTCCTGTGTTCTTAGTTGCGCGCAACTTCACATGAGCTGACCCAGCAGCGCATGACGTCAGGAGCTCACAGAATTCTGCACGGCGGGGCCACACATGAAATGCTCCATCTCTTTTCTCCCAGGCGTCCTATTTTAAAGGTTATATTGAAAACTACCAGGGTGAGGAAACCGGTACAATCTGAAAATGTACCCAAGTGGAAAAAGGGTAAAGAAGTGGGCATATTTAACCTGATGAGACAATGTTTGCAGGGCTGTCACTGGAACCAGACTGAGGCTCATTCAGTGTGCCTCCACAGGGCCAGACGGGGTCCAACGATGAGAAGCCCCAGAGAGACAAGTGGTTTAGTATCACTTTTGTGATCATTTAAAATGGCACGCCTAGCCACCTACGTTATTTTGCAAAGACACTATTCAAGCAGACCTAAAGGACACAGGAGAAAGATGACGAGCCCTGTTCGTTTCTGAAACTATGGAAGAAAGAGACCAAACTGTTTCTCTTTCATAAGAATCTTCAACCAGGAGTTCCCCAGCACTCAGGTTGTAAACAACACAGTACGAGTACACGTGTGTGTCTGAGTGCATGCGTGCACATGTGCAGACACACAGGGATGGCTAGTTGGTTGGCAAACAAACCCACACCAGTCTACAGAGTCTCAATGGCCTCTGTCAGCCCTACAGAAGTTGTGGCTTTAGCATCTGTCCAGCCAGGACAGCAGGAAGCTCCTTGCACAAGGCAGTGGACAGAGTGGAGCTTGGATAAGACAGACAGACCTGGTTTCAATCCACACTGTATTTCATCCTTGGGTTTGACGAATGTTCCCTGGACTCTCTGAACCTCAGTAAGAATCACAGCACCTCCCTTAAACTGTTGTCGTGAAGACTTAATGGCACAAGGCATGTAAGAGCCCAGAACATCATAAGGGGGTAAACTCTCACCAAGGGCCACTTTCTTATCTTCCGCTGGAGGGCTGGACACATTTGACTAAAAATGTACTAAGGGAAACATCTGTGAGTAGAACACCAACCCATCTAACAGCACAACAGATGTTTCAGTAAAATCAAATAAATAAAATTTCACTGGTGTTTCACGGTAAACTTATCATACCTGTTGGATGTTAGCTTTCTGAGCATCAGTGGTCTTCGATCTGTTTTCTAAAAAGTGATGGTATAAACTCAAAGACAAGGAGCACGAAGTAACACAAAGAACTTGCCGAATGTCAGATCCTTCCGGCCACAGTTGCTTAAGCAGAGAAATAGTTTCACATGCCTGTCACAGAAGGAAATTGTAAAATGTCGTGGTATTTACAAAAATGTTTACAATCATAAATGATCTTACTAGAAGAACTCATACCGAAGAGAAAAATAGATATGACTACACAAAAACATTTCTGTTTAAAGCAAGAAACAAAATTCAAAATGGGAACATAATAAGTATTTCAATGAAATTATTACAAGTTTAAATATGTAGAGAGCTCCTATAAATCAATAAAACATCTAAGCCTTTAATAAGAGATGAAAAGATAATTCACAAAATACAAATATTAATAAAAGTGTTCAACCATTTTAGTAACAAAAAGGACAATTAGATAGCATATTTTTACTTTCAAATTAGCAAAGTATATTTTAAGGATAATAGCACTGGAAATCATGTGACGTGTCATTTCTCTTATATTTGCAAATCAGAGTATACATAGGCACAGAGTTACTGCAAAGCTATTTGGCAATACATATGATTATCATTATGTATGTTGATACTTTCTGATTGACTATGCAAGTTCTAGGTAGGTAGGTTAGGTAAGTTATACAAAATGTGTACCAAGATTTATGCTCCAAGATGTTCATCACAAAGTTATCTGTTAAAGCCAATTTTCAAACAATTTAAATGTTCAGCATTAGAGAAATATTAGGCATCCAGTAAAAATAAAATTTGTGAATAATTTTTCTGATAATCGGAAAAAGTGGTGTATTAAAGTCTGTTATTGATATGTTTGTCTGTTAATATTATTATAGTGATATTAATTTCCTGGTTTGACAAACGTACCTTGGTTACATCAGATCTTAACACTGGGGGCGGAAGCTGGGTGAGAGGTATATGAGAACTCTGAACTATGTTTGCATTTTTTTAGTAATTAAACAATTCATTCAAATCAAAAGATTTTTAAAAGTTTCAGTACCTCTTCCATCATATCTTTCCATTTTAAATTTCCAAAAAGACGTCCTAATGCTAAAACTCTACATTCCTTCAATTGCTTAATCAGGGTTTTATAAGCATTCTCAAAGTGCTTTTCATGCTGCAAAAGGAAGGCAAGTCACATAAATCATCATAAATAATATATCACATTACTTTCCAACTAAAGAAAATCATATATTGAAGATAATATTGTTACAATATATTTCTAAGTTAAAAAAAAATACACTAATGTAATTACAGATCATCAACAATGCTTTTAAAGCCTGCCTGTCTTCGCCAAATTAATTTTTGTCGAGGTCCATTTTATTTTTTAACAACTTCATCAAGGTATAATTAACATGACACAAAATCCCCTCACTTTAAGGGTACAATTCAATGGCTTTGGGTAAATTTACAGAGTTGCGCAACCATCGCCATAATCTAATTTTAGAACATTTTCAATATCTCAAAAAGAAACAATTTACCCATTTAATGCACTAGATTTTATTAGAAAAAAATTCAAAGAGACACAGAGAGAATAGCATAACCGCCTTCCCCAGGTAATGAACATCCAGCAACAGCCATTATCAACATGCATGGCATTTTTATACACATTTCACACAGTCCTCAAATTGATCAATGAAATCACCTCTTTAAGGTGAGTGTTCAATAAACTAGGAAATAAATTATTTTACCAGAAATAAAATCCTCCATTAAAAAATGTCTTTCTTGAGAAAAGACTAGTAAGGAAGTTTGTAGGGACTCTTCAAACACAGATTCAGAAATTGCTCTAACAGAATAAAAAATGAAATGAACGGATTTCAGGACCTCCTGTCACTACAAAAAATAATTTTTTAATTAAAAAAAAAATACACACGCAAGGCTGTTCCTACTCACAGCAGGCAACCAGAGTTGGAAATAGTTTAATGACTGAAGTTCTAACGAAAGCAAAGTAAACTATCTTATTGGATTTTGTGATAGCCATCCAGATGTGGCCAGTGCCACGAGGGGTGTGACCCTCAACTCAAAAAAGTGAAAATGTTAACTGACACAAAAATCATTTTGATGATATATAGAATTGTCTTCACATTCTAAATTCCCTATAAGTAGTGAAAATTAGACAGAAACCAAATTTATTTCTAAAATTGGTGAGCGTTTTTGAACTCCCAAACATTCAATACAGTCATTACCAATTATACCAATACAGCAAAATAATAAGATCACAGGATTAAAATTCTAAATACTTTGAAAATTCTATTAATGATTTAATGTTAAGAAATAATTTTATTTCAGGGACCTCCCTGGCGGTGCAGTGATTAAGACTCCATGCTTCCGATGCAGGGGGCACAGGCTGGATCCCTGGTCGGGGAACCAAGATCCTATGCGCCATGCAGTACGGCCAAAATATTTTTTTAATTTTTTTTTTAAATTGTATTTCATCAACTTTCACCATTGTTTTCTCATGAAAAGCTACCATATTCACCATCATTTCACTAGTATGTGGACGCATGTCTGGCCTTCCTAAGTAGAGATGGAAGCGCATGCCACACTTAAGCACCGAAGTGCCGGGGTCAGGCTGCCTCTTTTAAAATCCAGGCTGTATTACTGGATTTGGAATTGACAATGGGCAGATTATTTGTTCAAGTATCTACTTCATCATCTGCAAAACACAGACAACACTAACACCTCCCTCACAGGGTCACTGTGAAGGTTAAATAAAGTGACTCATGGGAAGCACCAAGCACTACTGTTATGACAACAACTGCCCGATAAATGACTGCATTTTGTTTTATTATTATCATTTCTATTTTTCTACACCTCTCTGTTAAACCTATGATAATTTCCATAAAAGAGGGAGAAATCAAACTGAGTCAAGTAATGCAGAAAATTTCGTGAAATTCTAAAAGTTTGTCTTTTAGGTGCAAACTACCTTCTGGAAAATCAACTGGTGTTCGTAGTTGCTCGGCATAAAGTACGCGTAAAGTCGAAGGACATCGGATGCTTGGCCCGAGAAGAGCACGGCATTGACATTCATCGCCCAGGACTGCATGATTAAAAAGTTGAAAAGGTGTACTTGTAGATGGCTCAGGCTTTCATCGGCAACGATCAGAAAATATGGGTAACTGTCTTCCAAGAAACTTTTCCACTCTTGTGAGAAGCACCCAGAAAAGCCTGTTCGGACATCAATGTTGGTATTATGCTGAAGGTGGAGAATTAACGCCATTCTCAGAGGAAGCAATTCAGGGATGCTGTTGTATGCATGTTCAGCATCCTGTGGGGTAGACAATTTTGAAATCATCATTTAGCCGTCTACTAGTTTTGCTGGTTAACACATACCATGAAACTCATTAAAGGAATAGGTTCCAACACAGTCGTATTCTGTTTTATAGTCAGAACATAGACCCTCGATCCTTGACTGTCATTTTGCAGATACATGCCACAAATCACAATTTGGGTTTAAATACCTGTGTCCCCTTTAACTCACACTTTCCCTTCCCATTCTAATTCTTCTCCTCTCCAATCTCACTTCAAAAAGAAAAAGGAAAGAAAAATATGTAAAAGCAAATGGTAGCTATAAAGCGACCATAGGGAAAGCTGGGGTGGATCACGCTGCAGGGACAGTCCCAGGTCACCCGGAAGTGGCACCGGTTTTTATCAAAAGCCCACAATTCATGCATTGCTCGCAGGCAGTCAGCAAGGCTCAAATATCTAACAATAATATGGATCACAAAAGAACTGAACAGACATGCACTAAAACCTCCAAGAATAACACACTGGTTACCTTTAGGGATAGAATGAGGAGGTGGTGGTGGTATGATACATACATGTATTTGAAACTGTTAAAATTTCATTAGTTATATGCACATTCAAATCAAGGAAGACCAGGTATCTTCCCTTGGATGTATTTACTTCAGAGCAAATAAGAACGAAGCAACATTGGTGAGTTTGATCCACGTCTGGGCTCAAATAAACTGGTTTTTTTTTGGTTTTTTTGTTTTTTTTAGTTGCTGGGAATAGGAGTTTATTAATTTATTTTTGCTGTGTGGGGTCTTCGTTTCTGTGCGAGGGCTTTCTCTAGTTGTGGCAAGCAGGGGCCTCTCACTATCGCGGCCTCTCCCGTTGCGGAGCACAGGCTCCAGACACGCAGGCTCAGTAGCTGTGGCTCACAGGCCTAGTTGCTCCGCGGCATGTGGGATCCTCCCAGACCAGGGCTCGAACCCACGTCCCCCGCATTAGCAGGCAGACTCTCAACCACTGCGCCACCAGGGAAGCCCCCACAAACTGTTGAGTTTTGAAGACAGAGGTGGACCTACTTGGAGTTGGGAGATTAGAACCCGGAGATCAGCTCAGTCGCTTCCGAGGACACCCCTCCCCCTCCTCCAGGGTCCTGTGTGTCCTCACAGGAAAGCTCCATGAGGGCAAATAAAAAATAATCCTCTACAAATGACCCAATTTCATTCCTTTTTATGACTGAGTAATATTCCATTGTGTATATGTACCACATCTTCTTTCTCCATTCGTCTGTGATGGACATTTACGTTGACCTGGCTATTGTAAATAGTGCTGCAATGAACACTGGGGTGCATGTTTCTTTTTGAATTGGGTCATCTGTAGAGATGTGGATGGACCTAGAGACTGTCATACAGAGTGAAGTAAGTCAGAAAGAGAAAAACAAATATCGTATATTAACGCATATATGTGGAACCTAGAAAAATGGTACAGATGAACCGGTTTGCAGGGCAGAAATAGAGACAAAGAAATAGAAACAAACGTATGGACACCAAGGGGGGAAAGGGGGGAGTGGGAAGAACTGGGTAATTGGGATTGATATATATACACCAGTATGTATAAAATAGATAACTAATGAGAACCTACTATATAGCAGAGAGAACTCTACTTCACTTTGCTGCACAGCAGAAACTAACACACCATTGTAAAACAACTATACCCCAATAAAAATAATAATCATCATCCTCAATGTAGCAATTTCTGAATACTGGGATCCTGGGTCACTTTTTTTTTCTGTTCTTCCCTTTAAATTTGCTGAATTTTTATAGATCTACTTCACTTTGAAATAAGAAAAAAAATCTACTTATAAAACAATGTCATTGTAGTCTCAGTTCTCAAATCATAGAAAAGAACCCAACTGTCACGTTACCTTGAAGAAGACGACGGCAAACTGTCCTCCTTTATTAATTAGATCCACAAGGTAGCATTCCACCAGGTAAAAGAAGTGCAGGCCCTGTTCAGGCCGCAAGGATTTCTCACAGATGTATGTCATCAGCAGTGAGTCTCCATCAATCAGAAAAAACTCAGACTCAACAAAATCATTCAACAGGCTGTCATAACTAAAATACAAACAGTGAAAATGAAAAATTACACGAAGATGAAATCAGGCCCCAAAGGCAGCAGCTTTATTATCATTATTATCTTCATCATCATTATCATCAATAGCTTGATTTACTGAGTAATTCTTTCACGCTGGTCTCTACACTGACTTGCCAAAGACACCCGAACGCATGAGTGTTCTTCACAGGAGGAATCAGCATCACCTCCGCTCAACAGGGAAGGAAACTGAGGCTCGAAAACAGAGCACGTTATCTAAGGCCAAAATGTGGGCCGGACTCAGGGACTGAACACCTATATCTGAATATAGACCTTCCTGCTTCATCAATCTCATCCTTTCTAAAGAAGATGTGGCACACACATACAATGGAATATTACGCAGCCATAAAAAGAAACGAAATTGAGTTATTTGTAGTGAGGTGGATGGACCTAGAGTCTGTCATACAGAGTGAAGTAAGTCAGAGGAAAACAAATACCGTATGCTAACACATATATATGGAATCTAAAATTAAAAAAAAAAAGGCATGAAGAACCTAGGGACGAGACGGAATAAAGAATAAAGACACAGACCTACTAGAGAATGGACTTGAGGATATGGGGAGGGGGAAGGGTAAGCTGGGACAAAGTGAGAGAGTGGCATGGACATATATACACTACCAAATGTAAAACAGAGAGCTAGTGGGAAGCAGCTGCATAGCACAGGGCGATCAGCTCGGTGCTTTGTGACCACCTAGAGGGGTGGGATAGGGAGGGTGGGAGGGAGGGAGACGCAAGAGGGAAGAGATATGGGAACATATGTATATGTATACCTGATTCACTTTGTTATAAAGCAGAAACTAACACACCATTGTAAAGCAATTATACCCCAATAAGATGTTAAAAACAAAAAAAAGAGAATTACTGTAGAGGGAGGAGACATGGGAACATATGTATATGTATAGCTGATTCACTTTGTTATAAAGCAGAAACTAACACACCACTGTAAAGCAGTTATACTCCAATAAAGATGTTAAAAAAAAAAAAGAGAATTACTGTAGAGGGAGGAGACATGGGAACATATGTATATGTATAGCTGATTCACTTTGTTATAAAGCAGAAACTAACACACCAGTGTAAAGCAATTATACGCCAATAAAGATGTTAAAAAAAAAAGAGATTACTGTAGAGGGAGGAGGCATGGGAACATGTGTAAATGTATAACTGATTCACTTTGTTATAAAGCAGAAACTAACACACCACTGTAAAGCAATTATACTCCAATAAAGATGTTAAAAATAAAAAAGAGAATTACTGTAGAGGGAGGAGACATGCGAACATATGTATATGTATAGCTGATTCACTTTGTTATAAAGCAGAAATTAACACACCAGTGTAAAGCAATTATACTCCGATAAAGATGTTTAAAAAAAAAAAAACATGGAAATTGTAAGCATGATTTCGAGAAGATTGAATAAATGCTCTCAAATATGGGGAAAAAAAAATCTCATCCTTT
Organism: Globicephala melas; assembly: GCF_963455315.2. Lineage (NCBI taxonomy): Eukaryota > Metazoa > Chordata > Mammalia > Artiodactyla > Delphinidae > Globicephala > Globicephala melas. The sequence continues at coordinate 113,861,485 of NC_083319.1, read as the reverse complement.
CATAAAATGATGGGTTCATTGACAGCCATGGACAATAAAGCAAGAGAAGACTGTTTCCACTGACCATCAAACAGCTCTAAAAGTTCTGTGTTCAACAATCTCATATATATATATATATATATATATATAAAAAATACTATAATACATATACTAAGATAAGTGATAAATAGATTAGATATGTGGATAGATGGAAGGATGGATGGATAGATAGATATAGACAGATGGTAGACGATAGATAGATGAAAGGTAGATAATCGCTTTAAGGCCAATCCGATACACAGCAAATAAGATGTAGAACTTTATATCTCTTGATTTATTACTACAACACTCACTCAGCTTTTGCCATTTGATCCAAAATCAACTGTGACATTTTCTCCAAAAGCTTCAGGTACTTTTCTAAACCTAAAAAAAGAGAGAGAGAAAGAGAATGAATTATTTTCAATCAATTCTTTTTAAAAGAGCTATCATTTACAAATTATTTGAGAAAGAAAAAAGTCATAAAGTTAATTCTATTAAATCTGTGTAGCTTGCAAAATCATTATTTTACAATTTATAAATATTTTAAATTGAAAATTACCCATTCTTGCCACGTGCCTCCAACCTGATGGAAAATATTAAATATAGCAAATATCCTTTACTGTGGTACCTCTAAGTGGCAGATGCTAATGAAAACGGCAGACCTACAAAGAAAGGAAAATTAGAAATGAATTATTCCATCAACAAACGGTACTGAATGACTATTGTGTGTTAAACAAAACTTTAGGCACTGGGAATACAAGAATGAACAAAAGTCAAAATGCTGTCAGTTCCCATGAAACTTAAAATTTACCAGGAAAGATAAATATCAATCAGATAATCATACGAACAATGGAACATTGCAAATGTGACAAAGTCAAAAGGTCAGTGGACACTTCCCTAAAGAAGCAATGCTTGAGCTGAGTTCTGAAGGATAAGACGAGATATAATTAAACAAAGGGGTGGGGTGGGTAGCACTGCAGGCAGAGAGAACCCAGAACACCTGGCGCAAAAGCCTTGTGGCAGGGAAGTGTGTGGATGGTTCTAGGTCCTGAGAACAAGCCAGCCGCGCTGGAGTGCAGAAACACAAAGTCATGCAGAGCCTCTGATCGCATGTTTGTCATCCTAAAATCCACTGATGGATTTTAAGCAGGTAGCAATGTGATTGACTGTGCATCTTGGAAGATTACACTGGCTCCAGTACAGAGAATAGATGGGGTGAAGCAAAGACCCCGCTAGTGAGGCGGAGAGAAAGCCACTGTTCTAGAGCAACGGTAGTAGCTGCATGTAGTGCAGCTGGACAGTAGTTTGAGGCACATGTTCATCTCAGATACTCAGAAGGTGAGTTTGACATGATGAGGTAATGGATCAGCTACGGATACAGAAGAGGAGCCCCTTAGGATTCTACCAGATGCAATCGCATGCAAGGCGAGGCTGCTCCCTGGGCTGGAAACCTTGGGATGCGGCCAACGTCAGGGAAAGATCCTAAGTTCATTTGTGGTCAGCCTGGGTTCGACTTACTATGGGATATGTCCTGTAAGTAATTAAATGTACAAGTCTAGAGATCAAACACGAGGTCTGGGCTAGACCTCAGTGTGAGAGCAGTTTCAGTATTATGGTTAAGTGAGGCCACCGGTGTGGATGAAGGCGCTTGGACAGAGAGACACAGCATCAGGAAAGACAGTATCAGATACACGAGATGAGATGGGTTAAGTCACAGCATCCCAGAGGTTCACGGGTGCCCTTAACGTCTCAGGACTTTTTTTTTTAAATCGTACTCCTAAGACAAAATGAATACCTAATAGTTCATGTATTAAGCAGTGAGCGCCAAACAAATTAAGTCCTAACACCTTCATTTGAAAATATAATGCACATAAACTGAAAGAGATAATACAGGTTTTGAAATTAAGTAACAATGACTAATGGGACAGGAGTGCATGCTGGGCACTGGGCAGATTTTTAACCACAGCTATGTTGGCAGAATAAAGCCTCCTTCATCTGACAGGTAAGGGACTCCCGGCCTGTTCCCCAACCCTCACAAGAAGCTTTCCATATGAAACTTTACCCCAAACTGGTTCTCACCTAAACATCACACAGAATCCACAATCATTACACTCAGTTCTCTCTCATGTAAGGGAGAAACATGCTAAGTAAAATAAAACCAGCTACCTATCATAATAACCACGAGTGAATATGTATAAAACATTAGAATCGCTCGACATTTAAGGGGGAAGAAAAAAAAATACGAAGCCAGACGAACAAACATGATTCAAGGAGAGAACAGTCCTTAAAAAAAAAAACTCCAGTTAGAGTTCTCAATAATGACAGTGACATTAACTAATAAAATAGTAACAGGTTGCTACAGTAAAACAAAAAAAGTAAATGCTCATAAAAATTTTAAATACAATTTCAGAAAAATAATTTATGCACAGAACAATGGAATGGGCATGCTGAAATTTCAAGTTAGCGGATCTAGGGGTTAAAATCCAGGAAATTTCTTAGAGGAGAGAAGAGAAAATCAAAGAGATGGAAAATAGAAAAATTACTAACATATGGAGGAGAGATCAACAAGTTCTAAGTCCATGTCACAGTAATTCCAGTCACAGAGAAGTACGATTGCAAAGTGGGGTGGGGATAAATTAAAAGTAATCAAAGATATAATAGTTAGCATAACATAACAATATTAGGCCAGAGTTAAAGAAAAATATACTTTTTTAGATTGAAAAGTTTTTCCATGCACTGAGCAGAAATAATGGCAAAAGAGAAAACCATGCTTACACACAGCTTGTGAAAACCGAAGAGCTCCAGGAATACAGAGAAAGACGGAAGCACCACAAAGAGGTGTAAGGCAGATGTGAGCAGAGAGAACACGGGCGCTGCCAGCAGGACGCCGGGCTTCTCACCCCAGTTGTGAACATACTACAGTTGAGGTAAGTTACGTTCTCTGTCTCACTTCACTCATCCACTCATCGGACAATCATATTACTCCCCCTGGCTGTGTTTGCAAGCCATTTAAAAGTATGAGCTGATGCATACAAATGGATTAAAATAGTACCTGGCACACAGATACAACACATCAAAATGAGAGCATTACTGGATGTCTTGATAAAAGAAAAGAATACTTTCAAAGTTCTGAGAGGAAAATGTTTTGAACTAAGAATTCTGTATCCAAACAGTCATTCAATTCATCAGGAGGGGGAAAAGACAGTACTACTAGACATTTAAGAAGTCAGGGGCTTCCCTGGTGGCGCAGTGGTTGAGAGTCCGCCTGCTGATGCAGGGGACGCGGGTTTGTGCCCTGGTCCGGGAGGATCCCACATGCCGCGGAGCGGCTGGGCCCGTGAGCCATGGCTGCTCAGCCTGCGCGTCCGGAGCCTGTGCTCCGCAACGGGAGAGGCCACAACACTGAGAGGCCCGTGTACCACAAAAATAAATAAATAAAATAAAATAAATAAAAATAAAAACAACCCGGCTTCCCTGGTGGCACAGTGGTTAAGAATCTGCCTGCCAATGCAGGGTACACGGGTTCGTGCCCTGGTCCGGGGGTATCCCACATGCCGTGGAGCAACTAAGCCCGTGCACCACAACTACTGAGCTTGCGCTCTAGAGCCCATGAGCCACAACTACTGAGCCCACGTGCCACAACTACTGAAGCCCACCTGCCTAGAGCCCGTGCTCCGCAACAAGAAGCCACTGCAAAGAGAAGCCTGCGCACCGCAAGGAAGAGTAGCCCCCGCTCGCAGCAACTAGAGAATGCCCTTGAGCAGCAACGAAGACGCAACGCAGACAAAAATAAATTAATTAATTAAAAAAAAAACAAAAGAAAAACCACCACCAATATAAACTTTCAAACAAAACCCCCCAGCTTATTAAGAAATAAATTGCAAGAGGATGAAAGAGATGGTAACAAACTTCCAAACACAGTAGTGTCAGAACCTTGTTTGGGTTCTGATTTTAAAATCTTAAATTGAAAGAAGGGGAAAAAAAAGAGGAATCGTGGACTACACGTTGAAGGAGAGACAGCCAGAGCCAGAGAACACGGTCCAGGTGATGGTGGAGCACGCAAGGGGACCGCTCCTGAAACAAGGCCTGCAGAGGAGCTGACCCACAGTGGGCAGGACTTGAGGGTGGCCTCTGAGACCCCAGCCTCCCCGGTGTGCCCCGCCCCCCATAACCTGTCCCCTGGGCGTGGGCAGGACCTGTGACTTTAGTGGGACAGCGTCTCCCCTCATGGGGGTACATCTGCGAGACTATCATACACAGGAGAAAGGAGATTCTCCTGCTGGCTCTGCAGACCTAAAGCTGAGGCTAAGCCCCTCAGCGGGGTCTCTACAGGCCAGGAGGAGCCTCCGGCCAACAAGAAACAGGGAACTCCAGCCCCACAGCTGCAAGGAACTGGATCCTTCCAGCCAGCGGACGCCTTCATTCCAGCCGGGAGACGCAGGTCCGGGGCTCAGCCCCCTGCCTGGACTTCCCATCCACTGAAACTCTTAACACGGTGAATTTCGACGGACTTCAGCCACTGAAGTGGTGATCATTTGTTGCACAGCAATAGAAAACGAATGCGTACCCCTTGACCGTGAATACTTCGTTAAAAAAATAAATAAATTCTTACAGCGCTAAGCCACTGAAATGTAGGAATCACCTGGGAGACCTTATGAAAATGCAGACTCTGATTCTGCAAGTTTGGTTTGGGTCCGAGGCTCCGCAGGGATGAGGAAGCTGCTCGGCGCTGCCCCGTCCAGGGCTCACTGGCCCTGTCCGCCTCTGACGCGCTTTGGTCTCCCCAGTAGCCCCATGCCCACCCTTTCTCCGAAGAGGACCCTTAGTGCCTGAGCACTCGTCTCCCTCCTCAGACCTCAGCGCTCCACGCGCCCGCCCCCGCCAGCGCGCACTTCCCCCTTGCAACTCCGGAGCTCTAAGACGCGCCGGCCCCCGGAGCATCGCGCATCCTTCGCCCCCGCCCTGCATCCCCTGCGCCCAGCGCCCGCGCCGGGCACCTCCTCGCCCATCAGGTCAAAGACCTCGAGCCCCTGCGAGACCGCAGCGCCCCGGGACCCGCGAGACGCCCTCACACCCTTTACCCCGGACCGAACCTGGAGCCGGACCCGCAGCGTCTGAAGGGCAGCTGAGCGCACCGCAGAAAGGCAGGAGGGCGTGGAGCGTAGAACCGGTGTAGGGGTCGGACGGGGCGGGGCGGGGCGGGGCCCCCGGAAGGCCAGAGGTTTCGGTTTCCTTCATCGTTTGCAGGACTTCAGTTTCAAGTTTCGTTTCACCGCGCTTCAGTTGTGTGAGCTGGTAGGTGGTTTGAGCATCCTTCCGTCACAACATCCAGCAAGAGGCAGCAGAGGACTTTGGGATTTGGGCATGAAATAGAGGGAAATGAGGCAGAGAAATCCGGGACATCTATCTAAACAAGATAAAATCAAGAAGAGGCGGAATTAGAAATAGGTGAAATGTGTCCACCTAAAAAATGTTCACAACCTAGAAGTTGAGAGTTACGTTTTACTCGATAGGAATTTTTAGGACTTCAAGCCCAGGAAGCAGCATCTCAAGAAACCCTGAGAAACTGCTCTGAGGAGGTGAGGGGGGCGGAGCCAGATTGCATAGTTTTTGCAAGAAAGGGCAGGGAGTCTGAACGTCAGAAGATTATTGTTAATTAAGGAAAACCAGATATCCCAAGTTAAGGAAATTAGTGCTTTTCTATATATGGGAAGATGCAAGAGTCTGGGCTCACTGAAATCATTCCTTTGATCTGCACCTCAGCTCTCTGGGGCCAATGTTTTCTCATCCTGAGTTTCCGCATGGCTCATGGCAGGGAGTGGCTGCAGTCTGATGGCTGCTAGATGGCAGGTATTCTTTTCCTTCCTGAGTTCCCTCAGGGCTCACCGGCTCACTTTGGAGGGCTGCAATCGCTGATGACTGTGACGTTCTTTGTTTAATGATGTGTCAGGAAATATTCCATTTCTCAAATGTAAGGTACTGTGGAATCTGAAATTCCACCTTTATGCAAAAAGAAAAAAACCAGTTAAGAACGCGTGAACTTGGAGTTTCTGTGATGAGAAGCTGAGAATTACCGTTCTGTGTCAACTATATTTGGAGCTTTCATGGACCGAGAAACATCTTTCTGTGAAATCGAAAGCACAACATTCTCACTGTTGTTTTTTTTTTGCCGCACCAGGTAGCCTGTGGGATCTTAGTTCCCCTGCCAGGGGACTGAAACCCAGGCAGTGAAAAGGCAGAGTCCTGACGGCTGGACGGCCAGGGAATTCCCTATTTCTCACTTTAATTGATGTTATTTTTACATAATTTCTGCCTGTTGAGGTTTGCAGTTGCTTACTGTGCTCACGTGCTTAATTTCATGAACTTCATGAACGCCATAAATGTGCAAATACGCTGGAATTCCAGGAAGTGGTGGGTGGGGGAATCTTAGCAACAGTGGGAAGCCAGGAGCTGCTCTGTCCGCAAGAAAAGAAGAGAGGTCCAGGCTCTCACTGATCCACAGGGGAAAACAGACAGATGGCCATCGACTGGAGAAAAGGGCAGGGGCTGAGAAGGTGGACACTTCTCACAGCCATCAGGCTTTTATTTATTGATTATTTATTTGCAAGTTTGTGATGTGTTTCTTGTGATGATAGTGAGAAAGAAAACAAGAGAACCTGGAACTTGACACCTGACTGGTCTAAAGTGACACTCCGTTTGTGTCCCTCCTTCGCCAAGCTCTCTAAGGCGCTTGCCTGGGGCCAGCTGGGCAATGCCCCTCCCTCCTCCTGCCCAAAGGTCAGTGTCCTGACTCCTGACACCCATGAGCTCAGAGCAAAGGTATCAATACTTTGCAGGATGGACTGAAGTAAGGCTCTGGAGCTCAGGAAATGATTGGTACTTACCCAGGGGGCTCGGAGGGTCCTTACCAGAGGGAGGTGGAAGCCACCTGCTTTTTGGCATGGTGGCCTCTCGTGGTCTACATGCACTGTCTACACCTCTTCCCCTCCGCCGAGTCCTTGAGCCCCTTTATTCCAGATCTGCCTTGAAACTGCTCTGTCAGACACCAGTGATGAGTCATTGATTGAGAAATCAGGATAATGGTCCTCTGGTCCACGATTCACTGACTTCTCTCTCTGAAATTTTTGAAAGATTTCAGCCAATCTCTCTTTTCCTAAGAGCCTCTTCTCCCTCGGTTTCAGTTACAGTATTCTTTAGCTCTATTTCTTTCCCTCCCATCTCTTGGGATTAATGGAGTGATCACGTAACAGTTGCTCAAATTAGAGCCTGGGGACTGCTGTTGAATCTTCACTCAAATCCCAGTGAACTTGAGCTCCTAACATGGATGGAATCTGGCACCTCTGTGCTGCCATTTTCCACAGGCCAGTGAGGGCATCACCACTTCTCACCTGGATGGCTGAAACAGCTCTTCCCTGCCGGACTGCAGTCGGTCCCTCCATCCCATTTCCACCTGCTGCCAGGGTCACCAGTGAGCATGGAAAACGGAGCCTGTCCGGTCCCTGTTGAACACACGCCAATGCTTCCTCATTGCTTCTGGATTAAAGCAACCTACTAGTCCTTCCTCTTTGGGGGCCTCCAACCATTTGATAGGTCTCCTTCCACCCGCCCTCGAGTCAGGGGCCACAGCCAAGCGCAGGACCCCTGTCCTGGACAGACGTGATTACAGGTGGCTTGTCCCATGTACTCACAGCCCCGGAAGGAGCCAGCCCCCCAGGCAGGGCACACAGGCCAGGACCGGGGAGCAAAGTCACCAGGTGGGACTGTAGAAGGCAGACTTGGTCATAACCAGAGGGTGGGGTGACCCTGGTTCCCTTGGGAAGTCGTGATTGCTTGCTGAAATAATCGTGCTGGTGGTCAGGGAGTGACAGCTCCTGGGTAAATGCAGCTGATCCGGAGGACAGAGGAACTGGCCGGGGTTGGGGGGGTTGGGCATGGGGGTATATCTGCTCTCACCTGACAAGCCCCCCCAGAGAGCAGGTGTGCCCCTGGAGGAACTCAGGGATCCCTGGGAGGCTCAAAGATGTCGAGGATGTCAAGGCAGTGACGCTCCCCCAAAATATGGCACGTCAGCACGTGGAGCATCTCAGCTGGACGGCAAGAAGCAGAAAGGTCACTCCAACCACCACCTTTACATTCTTCCCTGAAATCAGGGGATACCCCTCACCCCGCATCCCCCGGGACCAGAGGACAGAGGGCATCCTCATCACCAGAGATGGGGAACACAGGGCCAAGGAGGCAGAAGGCTGTGTGAACTCACCTGGTCACTTCTCACCTTCTACTACCCCAGCCCAAAGCCCTCTGTCTTGCCGATTCTTCACATACTTATTGTTTCTTTGTCTAAAAGGTATAAAATCTTCCTGCTCTGCATGCACCCCTATGTTCATAGCAATAGCCAAGACAAGGAAGCAACCTAAATGTCCAGCAACAGAGGAATGGATAAAGAAGGTGTGGTCCATATACACAATGGAATATTACTCAGCCATAAAAAAGAATGAAATATTGCCATCCGCAGCAACGTGGATGGACCTAGAGATTATCCTACTAAGTGACCTAGAGATTATCCTACTAAGTGACGTAAGTCAGACAGAGAAAGACAAATATCATATGATATTACTTATGTGTGGAGTTCTAAAATATGACACAAATGAAGTAATTACAAAACAGAAATAGACTCACAGACATAGAAAACAAACTTATAGTTACTGGGGGAAAAGGGGAGGGATAAACTGGGAGATTGGGATTGACATATACACACTACTGTAAAATATAAAATAGGTAACTAATAAGGACCTACTGTACAGCACAGGGAACTCTACTCAATACTCTGTAATGGGCTGTATGGGAAAATAATCTAAAAAAGAGCAGGTATATGCATATGTATAACTGATTCACTTTGCTTTACGTCTGAAACTAACCCAACATTGTAAATCAACTATATTCCAATAAAATTTTTTTAAAATCTTTCTGCTCTAGTCACTTCTTTTGGACTTCATTCTCTTGTGAAGGGTCCCAAGTACAGGGAAAAATTCAACAAACTGTGTATGCTTTTCTCCTGTTCATCTGTTTTATGTCACTTTAACACTTAGGCTCAGCCAGAGACCCTAAGAGGGCAGAGGACATTTGTCCGCCTCTACAGCAACATATGGAATTTTAGGCCTTACGATACCTTGACATCCATTTAAACCTTGGTGATGACCCAGACTTTTGTGAGCAGGACAAATACCTCTCCAGGAAGCAAAGTGGAGCCCTGGCCAGGCGGGAGAGAGTCAGGGGGAGAGGCGGCCCATGGAAATGTGAACTTCAGAGGTGCCCGTCCTTGTGGGCACTAAAGGGAGTTGAGGGGTCTAAGTGGCAGGAGTGGGGGAAATGCAACCCCCAGGGGCAGAAAGTTCACTTAATCAATGCCTGTGGCAATGGTGACACCCACGGAGACAGCGGGGGGGGGGGGCATGTGCTACCTTGTAACTTAAATCAGAGCTCTTTGAAGAGTCCCTTGGTCCTCTTAACAAATGAAACCAGCTGCCAGGGACCTATAGGGAAGGTGGCAATGGCACTGAACTTCCTTCAAGGCCCAGCACTGTCTTCTGAGACAGGAAATGAGTCCTCACTGTGGGTGACATCTGGGTAACATCTGGAACTCCTAAGGGGACAAGACATGCCCCAGTGAGGTTGTCTGGGGTTGAGCATGTGTAGAGATGTCTGTTGCCTTGCTTTATATGTGAGTATCTGCAAAGCAAAGATCCCCACCGTTCTTCACCCCAAAAGGAAGGATTCGCAGGCCACCAGCCAGGTATACGTGAAAATGCACAGATGGGGACCATCCTCGGCCAGGCATCGGAGCTGGGACGGCTGCCTAAAGGGTGGCCGGCTGTGCAGACCTCGGCCCCCCCCTCGGCCAGGACACCTGGTTTAAGAGACAGGAAATCAGCCACACGTCTCTGAGTTCCTCCATACATGGTGACGGCGACTCCATCTATAAACTCTGCAAACTCCCAATTCTGTTCACTCAGTTGATCCCAAGGGGTTCCCCAGGCAGCCGAGGGGTCTGGGAGCGGGAGGCCTCCTCCAGCTCTGGCCTGAGGGCAGGGGCCACAGAGGACGTGCCCTGCTCCACACTGGGACCTGCCGGAGGGTCCAGGCTCGGCTCCATCCTTTAGGGAGAGGTCTCGTCACAGTTCCATGCTGTGGGGCATTGCTTTTACGACTCAAAGCAATGAGTCCAGAGAACAGAGGGTCATGGGCTCAGGGTCTGTGAGAGCATCTGCTGCTGGGAAATCCCGGCATGTACAGTGCAGAGCTGAGGAAGGGCAGCGTTTTATATCAGAAGCCCGTGGGTACCATGGCCATTGTAGGTGGTCCAGACACTTCAGGAGTCTTGAAAGGAGACTGTTAATGCCTCAAGAGCGAAGGAGTCTCGGAGGGCACTTTCGGAGTGCATGCTGATCTCAATGTGGACTGACTTTACATCCTTCTGTGCAGGGGGCCCCACTGTGCCCAGAGCCTGTGGAATTTATTCAAGTCAGCTAATCCTAAACTGCTTACCCTGCCTCACCAATTCCTTTGCATGGAAAGCCCAGTAAAGGCACTGCCCACAATTCTCCCTCTCCTCTGCCCCCTGACTGACCCTGATGCTTCCTCTGAGTGGCCCAGCATGGTGTACTCCCCCCTCCCGAGAATTTGAATAACAAAGGTGTCAGACTCTTTCTGGTGTCTGCTCTTGGTCCGCTTCTGGCCTTGCCATGCGTCACCCGAGGTGATGTGGTGAAAGCGAGTCCCACGCACTTTCCCATTTACCACCAGAGCCCATTTCCATGTGCATCTGAGGTTGGGAGGTGGGGTCAGTGGCCTTTCCTTGGGTCCCAGTTCAGCTTCCAAACAATTGCTTCTTCTTATAAAAAGTCCTGGTCTTTCAAGCGTTGGTCCTTTGAGTGGACGGTCCTTCACCCACCTTGTTTAATCAAGACTTTGGATCCAGTTGGGCTCTTGACTTTCTTCTTCACCCGAAGTCCTGCCATAATCCCGGGGGATGCCAGCACACTTGTCTATCAATTCCATGCCCTGGCATCTTGCTTCCTATTTGTGGTTTTACCTGCTTGTACCTGCTGATCGTTGCCTCTATGCATCTTCCACCCCTTGATTCTGCAGCAACACTTTCATGCTCCACTTCCAAAATCCTAAGTCAAAATATCTATCAGTATGTAGTGCTGTGTAACAAACTACTGCCAAATTTAGAGGCTTAGAGCAATACCCTCAAACCTCGTATGTGTTTATCCAGAGCATTAAAGTGACCCTCACTGATTTTAAATCCTTGAAACAAAGTGTCCTCTACTCCAGGCCACACAGTGAGAATTCAACAAACAGTACTGTTACTGAACTGGAAAACACACCAGAGAGGTTCCACAGCAGGTAGAAGACAAATCAGCGAGCTGGAAGACGAAGCAGAGGTATGCAGCCAAACAGAGCAGCAAAGTGAAAAAAGAAAAGTTGTATAAAGTGAAGATACCTTAGGGGCCCTTTGGACACCATCGATCAGAATAACGTTTGCATGATGGGGGGCCCAGAAGGAGAACAGAGAGAGAGCACGAACCAGAAAAATTAACAGAAGAAATAGTGTCTGAAAACTTCCCTAATCTGAGGAAGGAAACACACATCCAGGTCCAGGAATCCCAGAGAGTTCTGTATAAGATGAACCCCTAGAGGGGTGGGATAGGGAGGATGGGAGGGAGGGAGAAGCAAGAGGGAGGAGATATGGGGACATATGTATATGTAATAACTGATTCACTTTGTTACACAGCAGAAACTAGCACACCATTGTAAAGCAATTATACTCCAATAAAGATGTAAAAAAAACCAAAAAGAGGAACCCAAAGAGACCACATCAAGACACATGAAAATTAAAATGGTAAAAGGTAAGGATAAAGAGAGCATCCTGAATGCAGCGAGAATAAAACAACTTATTACACACAAGAGAACTCCCATAAGGCTATCAGCAGATTTTTCAGCAGAAAGCTTACAGGCAAGAAGGAATGGCATAACATATTCAAAGTGCTGAGAGAAGAAAACCTCCAAAGCAAGAATTCACTACCAGCAAGGTTATCACTTGGAATTAAAGGAGGGATCAAGATTTTCCCAGATGAGCAAAAGCTAAAGGAGTTCACCACCACTAAACCAGCCCTACAAGAAATATTAAATGGACTTATTTAAGCTGAAAACGAATGACACTAATTAATAATAAGAAAACAAATGAATATAAAATCTCACTGAAGGGGCTTCCCTGGTGGCGCAGTGGTTGAGAGTCCGCCTGCCGATGCAGGGAACACGGGTTCGTGCCCCGGAAGGTCCCACATCCCGCGGAGCGGCTGGTCCTGTAAGCCATGGCCGCTGAGCCTGCGCGTCCAGAGCCTGTGCTTCGCAACGGGAGAGGCCACAACGGTGAGAGGCCCGCGTACCGCCAAAAAAAAAAAAAGAAAAGAAAAAACTCACTGGAAACTGTAAATATAGAAAAAGGTAGTGTTTCAATCACTTATAAAGAAAACACAAAGGTTAAAAAACAAAAGTAGGAAAATTAAAATTACAATGATTTTTTTTTTTTTTTTTGCAGTACGCGGGCCTCTCACTGTTGTGGCCTCTCCCCTTGCGGAGCACAGGCTCCGGACGCGCAGGCTCAGCGGCCATGGCTCACAGACCCAGCCGCTCCGCGGCATGTGGGATCTTCCCGGACCGGGGCACGAACCCGTGTCCCTTGCATCGGCAGGCGGACTCTCAACCACTGCGCCACCAGGGAAGCCCTACAATGATTTTTAAGGGATACATAAAATAAAAAGATGGAAAACATGTCATCAAAATATAAAACTTGGTGGGGTAGTAAAACGATAAAGCTTTGGAATGTGTTCAGATTTAACTTGCTACCAACTTAAAACAGGCTACTGTTTACATAGGATATTACATGTAAACTCCATGGTAACCACAAAGGAAAAAAACAAAGTAAATAAACCAAAGAAAATGAGAAAGGCATCTAAACATGACACTAAGAAACCACCAAACACAAGGGAAGAGAGAAAGAGAAGTTCAAAGGAACAGAGTGAAACTACAAAAACAGACAGAAAACAATTAACAAAATGGCCATAAGTACATATCTATCAATAATTACTTTTGATGTAAATAGACTAAATTTGCTAATCAAAAGACATAGAGTGGCTTAAAAAAAAACACTCTATAGGACGAGGGGAAAATGGCGGAAGCGTAAGACGCGGAGATCACCTTCCTCCCCACAGATACACCAGAAATACATCTACACGTGGAACAACCCCTAAAGAACACCTACTGAACACTGGCAGAAGACCTCAGACCTCCCAAAAGGCAAGAAACTCCCCACGTACCTGGGTAGGGCAAAAGAAGAAAAGAAAAAACAGAGACAAAAGAATAGGGACGGTACCTGCACCAGTGTGAGGGAGCTGTGAGGGAGGAAACGTTTCCACACACTAGGAGCCCCTTCGCGGGCGGAGACTGCGGGTGACAGAGGGGGAAGCTTCGGGGCCGCAGAGGAGAGCACAGCTACAGGGGTGCGGGGGGCAAAGCGGAGAGATTCCCGCACGGAGGATCGGTGCCAACCGGCACTCACCAGCCCGAGAGGCTTGTCTGCTCCCCCGCCGGGGCGGGCGGGAGCTGGGAGCTGAGGCTCAGGCTTCGGTCGGAGGCAGGGAGAGGACTGGGGTTGGCGGCCTGAACACAGCCTGCAGCGGTTAGTGCGCCACAGTTAGCCGGGAGGGAGTCCGGGAAAACGTCTGCACCTGCCGAAGAGGCAAGAGACTTCTTCTTCCCTCTTTGTTTCCTGGTGCGTGAGGAGAGGGGATTCAGAGCGCCGCTTAAAGGAGCTCCAGAGACGGGCGCGAGCCGCGGCTAACAGCGCGGACCCCAGAGACGTGCCTGAGACGCTAAGCCTGGTGCTGCCGCCACCAAGGGGCCTGTGTGCGAGCACAGGTCACTCTCCACACCCCACTTCCGGGGGGCCTGTGCAGCCCGCCACTGCCAGACAACTCACCCGGAAGAACTCACGGCGCGCCTCAGGCTGGTGCAACGTGACGCCGGCCTGTGCCGCCGAAGGCCCGCCCCGCACTCCGTGCCCCGCCCTCCCCCGCCCCGGCCTGAGTGAGCCAGAGCCCCCGAATCAGCGGCTCCTTTAACCTCGTACCGTCTGAACAAAGAACAGACGCCCTCCGGCGACCTACACGCAGAGGCGGGGCCAAATCCAAAGCTGAGCCCCGGGAGCTGTGCGAACAAAAAAGAGAAAGGGAAACTTCTCCCAGCAGCCTCAGGAGCAGCGGATGAGAGCTGCACAATCAACTTGATGTACCTGCATCTGTGGAATAACTGAATAGACAACAAATCACCTCCCAAATTGAGGAGGTGGACTTTGAGAGCAAGATTTATGTGTATGCTTCTGTGTGAAATTTTGTCTGTATAGCTTTGCTTCCAACCATTTGTCTTAGGGTTCTATCCGTCCGGTTTTTTTTTTTTTTCTTTTTCTTTTAAAATTTTTTTTTCTTAATAATTATTTTTTATTTTAATTATTTAATTTTATCTTACTTTATTTTATTTTACCTTCTTTCTTTCTTTCCTTCCTTCTTTCTTTCCTTCCTTCCCTCCTTCCTCCATCCCTCCCTCCCTCCCTCCTTTCTTCCCTCCTTCCTTCCTTCCTTCCTTTCTTTCTTTCTTTCCTTCTTTCTTTCTTTCTTTCTTTCTTTCTACTTTTTCTCCCTTTTATTCTGAGCCACGTGGATGAAAGGCTCTTGGTGCTGTAGCCAGGAGTCAGTGCTGTACCTCTGAGGTGGGAGAGCCAACTTCAGGACACTGGTCCACAAGAGACCTCCCAGCTCCACATAATATCAAATGGCAAAAATCTCCCAGAGATCTCCATCTCAACACCAGCACCCAGCTTCACTCAACGACCAGCAAGCTACAGTGCTGGACACCCTATGCCAAACAACTAGCAAAACAGGAACACAACCCCACCCATTAGCAGAGAGGCTGCCTAAAATCATAATAAGGCCACAGACACTCCAAAACACACCACCAGACGTGGACCTGCCCACCAGAAAGAAAAGATCCAGCCTCATCCACCAGAACACAGGTACTGGTCGCCTCCACCAGGAAGCCTACACAACCCACTGAACCAATTTTAGCCACTGGAGACAGACACCAAAAACAAGGGGAACTATGAACCTGCAGCCTGCAAAAAGGAGACCCCAAACACAGTAAGATAAGCAAAATGAGAAGACAGAGAAACACACTGCAGATGAAGGAGCAAGATAAAAACCCACCAGACCTAACAAATGAAGAGGAAATAGGCAGTCTACCTGAAAAAGAATTCAGAGTAATGAGACTAAAGATGATTCAAAATCTTGGAAATAGAATGGAAAAAATGCAAGAAACATTTAACAAGGACCTAGAAGAACTAAAGATGAAACAAGCAACGAGGAACAACACAATAAATGAAATTAAAAATACTCTAGATGGGATGAATAGCAGAATAACTGAGGCAGAAGAACGGATAAGTGACCTGGAAGATAAAATAGTGGAAATAACTACTGCAGAGCAGAATAAAGAAAAAAGAATGAAAAGAACTGAGGACAGTCTCAGAGACCTCTGGGACAACATTAAACGCACCAACATTCGAATTATAGGGGTTCCAGAGAAGAGAAAAAGAAAGGGACTGAGAAAATATTTGAAGAGATTATAGTTGAAAACTTCCCTAATATGGGAAAGGAAATAGTTAATCAAGTCCAGGAAGCACAGAGAGTCCCATACAGGATAAATCAAAGGAGAAACATGCCAAGACACATATTAATCTAACTGTCAAAAATTAAATACAAAGAAAACATATTAAAAGCAGCAAGGGAAAAACAACAAATAACACACAAGGGAATCCCCATAAGGTTAACAGCTGATCTTTCAGCAGAAATTCTGCAAGCCAGAAGGGACTGGCAGGACATATTTAAAGTGATGAAGGAGAAAAAACTACAACCAAGATTACTCTACCCAGCAAGGATCTCATTCAGATTTGATGGAGAAATTAAAACCTTTACAAACAAGCAAAAGCTGAGAGAGTTCAGCACCACCAAACCAGCTTTACAACAAATGCTAAAGGAACTTCTCTAGGCAAGAAACACAAGAGAAGGAAAAGACCTACAGTAATGAACCCAAAACAATTAAGAAAATGGGAATAGGAACATACATATCAATAATTACCTTAAATGTAAATGGACTAAATGCTCCCACCAAAAGACACAGATTGGCTGAATGGATACAAAAACAAGACCCATATATATTCTGTCTACAAGATACACACTTCAGACCTAGAGACACATACAGACTGAAAGTAAGGGGATGGAAGAAGATATTCCATGCAAATGGAAACCAAAAGAAACCTGGAGTAGCTATTCTCATATCAGACAAAATAGACTTTAAAATAAAGACTATTAGAAGAGACAAAGGACACTACATAATGATCAAGGGATCGATCCAAGAAGAAGATATAACAATTGTAAATATTTATGCACCCAACATAGGAGCACCTCAGTACATAAGACAAATACTAACAGCCATAAAAGGGGAAATCGACAGTAACACATTCATAGTAGGGGACTTTAACACCCCACTTTCACCAATGGACAGATCATCCAAAATGAAAATAAATAAGGAAACACAAGCTTTAAATGATACATTAAACAAGATGGACTTAATTGATATTTATAGGACATTCCATCCAAAAACAACAGAATACACATTTTTCTCAAGTGCTCATGGAACATTCTCCAGGATAGATCACATCTTGGGTCACAAATCAAGTCACAGTAAATTTAAGAAAATTGAAATCATATGAAGCATCTTTTCTGACCACAACGCTATGGGATTAGAAATCAATTACAGGGGGGGAAACATAAAAAACACAAACACAAGGAGGCTGAACAATACATTACTAAATAACCAAGAGATCACTGAAGAAATCAAAGAGGAAGTCAAAAAATATCTAGACACAAATGACTACGAAAACTCTATGATCCAAAACCTATGGAATGCAGCAAAAGCAGTTCTAAGAGGGAACTTTATAGCAATACAATCCTACCTCAAGAAACAAGAAAAATCTCAGATAAACAATCTAACCTTACACTGAAAGGAACTAGAGCAAGGAGAACAAACAAAACCCAAAGTTAGTAAAATGAAAGAAATCATAATGATCAGAGCAGAAATAAATGAAATAGAAACAAAGAAAACAATAGCAAAGATCAATTAAAGTACACAGACCTCCTAGAGAACGGACTTGAGGTTATGGGGAGGGGGAAGGGTGAGCTGTGACAGGGCGAGAGAGAGTCATGGACATATACACACTAACAAAAGTAGTAAGGTAGATAGCTAGTGGGAAGCAGCCGCATGGCACAGGGATATTGGCTCGGTGCTTTGTGACAGCCTGGAGGGGTGGGATAGGGAGGGTGGGAGGGAGGGAGACGCAAGAGGGAAGACATATGGGAACATATGTTTATGTATGACTGATTCACTTTGTTGTAAAGCAGAAACTAACACACCATTGTAAAGCAATTATACCCCAATAAAGATGTTAAAAAAAAAAAGATCAATAAAAGTAAAAGCTAGTTCTTTGAGAAGATAAACAAAATTGATTAAACCATTAGCCAGACTCATCAAGAAAAAGAGGGAGAGGACTCAAATCAATAAAATTAGAACTGAAAAAGGAGAAGTTACAACAGACACTGCAGAAATATAAAGCATCCTAAGAGACTACTACAAGCAACTCTATGCCAATAAAAAGGTATACCTTTCCAAGACTGAACCAGGAAGAAATAGAAAATATGAACAGACCAATCACAAGTAAGGAAATAGAAACTGTGATTAAAAATCTTCCAACAGGGCTTCTCTGGTGGCGCAGTGGTTGAGAGTCCGCCTGCCGATGCAGGGGACACGGGTTTGTGCCCTGGTCTGGAAAGATCCCACATGCCATGGAGCGGCTGGGCCCATGAGCCATGGCCGCTGAGCCTGTGCGTCCGGAGCCTGTGCTCCACAATGGGAGAGGCCACAACAGTGAGAGGCCCACATACCACAAAAAAAAAAAAAAAAAAGAAAAGAAAAAAAAATCTTCCAACAAACAGAAGTCCAGGACCAGATGGCTTCACAGGTGAATTCCATCAAAAATTTAGAGAAGAGCTAACACCCATCCTTCTCAAACTCTTCCAAAAAAATTGCAGGGAAAGGAACACTCCCACACTCATTTTACGAGGCCACCATTACCCTGATACCAAAACCATACAAAGATACTACAAAAACAGAAAATTACAGACCAGTATCACTCATGAATATAGATGCAAAAATCCTCAACAAAATACTAGCAAACAGAATCCAACAAAACATTAAAAGGATCATACACCATGATCAACTGGGATTTATTCCAGGGATGCAAGGATTCTTCAATATATGCAAATCAATCAATGTCATACACCATATTAACAAATTGAAGAAGAAAAACCATATGATCATCTCAATAGATGCAGAAAAAGCTTTTGACAAAATCCAACACCCATTTATGACAAAAACTCTCCAGAAAGTGGGCATAGAGGGAACCTACCTCAACATAATAACGGCCATATATGACAAAGCCACAGCAAACATCATTCTCTATGGTGAAAAACTGAAAGCATTTCCTCTAAGATCAGGAGCAAGACAAGGGTCTCCACTCTCACCAGTATAATTCAACACAGTTTTGGACGTCCTAGCCATGGCAATCAGAGAAGAAAAAGAAATAAAAGGAATACAAATTGGAAAAGAAGAAGTAAAACTGTCACTGTTTGCAGATGACATGATACTATACACAGAGAATCGTAAAGATGCCACCAGAAAACTACTAGAGCTAATCAATGAATTTGGTAAAGTAACAGGATACAAAATTAATGCACAGAAGTCTCTTGCATTCCTATATACTACTGATGAAAAATCTGAAAGAGAAATTAAGGAAACACTCCCACTTATCATTGCAACAAAAAGAATAAATACCTAGGAATAAACCCACCTAGGGAGACAAAAGACCTCTATGCAGAAAACTATAAGGCACTGATGAAAGAAATTAAAGATCATACAAACAGATGGAGAGATATACCACGTTTGTGGATTGGAAGAATCAATATTGTGAAAATGACTATACTACTCAAAGCAATCTACAGATTCAATGGAATCCCTATCAAATTACCAATGGCATTTTTTACAGAACTAGAACAAAAAATCTTAAAATTTGTACGGAGACACAAAAGGCCCTGAATAGCCAATGCGGTCTTGAGGGAAAAAAATGGAGCTGGAGGAATCAGACTCCCTGACTTCAGACTATTGTACAAAGCTACAGTAATCAAGACAATATGGTACTGGCACAAAAACAGAAACATAGATCAATGGAACAAGATAGAAAGTCCAGAGATAAACCCACGCACCTATCGTCAACTTATCTATGACAAAGGAGCCAAAGATATATAATGGAGAAAAGACAGCCTTTTCAATAAGTGGTGCTGGGAAAACTAGACAGCTACATGTAAAAGAATGAAATTAGAACACTCCCTAACACCATACACAAAAATAAACTCAAAATGGATTCTAGACCTAAATGTAAGACCGGACACTATAAAACTCTTAGAGGAAAGCATAGGAAGAAGACTCTTTGACATAAATCACAGCAAGATCTTTTTTGATCCACCTCCTAGAGTAATGGAAATAAAAACAAAAATAAACAAATGGGACCTAATGAAACTCAAAAGCTTTTGCACAGCAAATGAAACCATAAACAAGACGAAAAGACAACCCTCAGAATGGGAGAAAATATTTGCAAACGAATCAACGGACACAGGATTAATCTCCAAAATATATAAACAGATCATGCAACTCAGTATTAAGAAAACAAACAACCCAATCCAAAAATGGACGGAAGACCTAAATAGACATTTCTCCAAAAAAGACATACAGATGGCCAAGAAGCACATGAAAAGCTGCTCAACATCACTATTAGAGATGAAAATCAAAACTACAATCAGATATCACCTCACACCAGTTAGAATGGGCATCATCAGAAAATGTACAAACAACAAATGCTGGAGAAGGTGTGCAGAAAAGGAACCCTCTTGCGCTGCTGGTGGGAATGTAAATTGATACAGCCACTATGGAGAACAGTATGGAGGTTCCTTAAAAATATAACAGTAGAAAAAAATATATATATATATCTAACAGTAGAATTACCATATGACCCAGCAATCCCAGTACTGGGCATATTTGCAGAGAAAACCATAATTCAAAAAGACACATGCACCCCAATGTTCATTGCAGTGCTATTTACAATAGCCAGGACATGGAAGCAACCTAAATGCCCATTGACAGAAGAATGGATAAAGAAGATGTGGTACATATATACAATGGAATATTGCTCAGCCATAAAAAGGAATGAAATTGGGTCATTTGTAGAGACATGGATGAATCTGGAGACTATCATACGGAGTGAAGCATGTCAGAAAGAGAAAAACAAATATTGTATATTAACGCATATATGTGGAACCTAGAAAAATGGTACAGATGAACCGGTTTGCAGGGCAGAAACTGAGACACAGATGTAGAGAACAAATGTATGGACACCAAGGGGGGAAAGTGGCGGGGGTGGTGGTGGTGTGATGAACTGGGAGCCTGGGATTGACATATATACACTAATATGTATAAAATGGATAACTAAGAACCTGCTGTATAAAAAATAAATAAAATAAAATCCAAAAAAAAAGAAGGGCATAATATGAATGACCAAGGGATCAATCCAAGAAGAAGATATAACAATTGTAAGTATATATGCACCCAACATAGGAGCACCTAAATACATAACTCCATATTCATGGATTTAAAGCGAGAAACTGAGAGCAAACCAATCATAGTAGGGGACTTTAACACCCCACCTACTTCAGTGGACAGATAATCCAGATAGGAAATCATTATGAAAACAGTGGGCTTAAACAACACATTAGACCAAATGGACTTGATAGACACATGTAGAACATGCCATCCAAAAGCAGCAGAACACACATTCTTTTTGAACGCACATGCAACATTCACCAGCATTGATAGACCACATATTAGGTCACAAAACGAGTCTCAGTAAATTCAGGAAGATTGTAATTATATCAAATCTCTTCAACCTTAACGGCCAGAATTATTTTATTCTTACCCTAAGGTAGAATTAGTCACCAAACATTCCTGAGCACAAAAATCCTATGAAGTAGAACAACTACACCGCCTGTCATTTGCAGGACAGAATGGAGTGGGAGGAGAGGAGACCCGTGGACAGGGTTACAGTCATCCAGGGAAAGGGTGCAGGGTGCAGGGTGGATGCACACTGGCTGCAGGGACTCTGAGACAGACCTCTGAGAGGCCCCCCGGATGGTCTTTGTACAGGGAAAATCAAGGGCAAAGGAAAGAGAGCATGGAAGGGAACTCCAGAGCAGGAGAGCGTGCCAGGGAATGCATGTGCACCCTCCAGGTATCTCTTTCCAGCTTCATCTAATCCTTACAAATGCTGTGGGTGGTGATTATCACCCCATTGAATTATCACCTAAACCCAGCAGTTTGGGTCCCTCACCATGGGTCACATATCTGGTTAGCAATAGTCACACAACTCCAAGGTCACGTGCATTCCATGATAACGGTTCTGTGATAACCACAGCTGCAGATGGCAGGCTGGCAGGGACAGATGTAGAGTGTGCCCACTGCAGAGAAGACAAAACAGCTCCACAGCTCTGGAGCATCCTGTGTCATCCTAATGACACAGGCTGCTGACGATACAAATCCCTGCACAGAATTCATCAGAATAAGTAACAGAAAGAGTGAAAGAACCAGGGCAAACCCAGTTCCCTAAAGGAGGGATTATCAAGGAAGATTTTTTTCTAAAAAAAGGAGAGTTGATTGTTGAAGAGGGGCTAGGATTCCAACAAGGGGAGAGAAGGAAGATTCCCCAAGAAGAAGAAGACGGACACAAGTGCAGATCAACAGGCCCAGCAGAGACTGGAGGTTGATGACCAAAAGTGTGTGCCAGAGGCTCCACACTAGGGAAGAACCTGAGAAAAATCTAAAACACACACGGTGGTCAGGATGCAAAGGTCCCTGCTAGTGACAGCTGGCATTTATGGAGCACGGATCGTGTGCGGGGCACAGTCTGAGTGCTGGACAGTTTCTGTTAGTTCTCAAAACAACCTCATTGTTGTTTGACAATTGACAATCAAATTACTATTGTCATTGTGAAAGAAAACTGCAACGAAGGATGTTGCAGCCATCAAGCCATCATATTACAGCCGCCCAGACGATGGAGACAAATGGGCTGCCCACTGCCCAGTCCACCTAGCAGTCAACTGCTGCAGGACCCACAACTATGCACCTGAGGGACTCAGGATGGGAAAGCACAGGACGCTGGCCCCAGAGAGCTGAGGTTCACTTCAAAGGAATGATTCCAGTGAGCCCAGACTTTGCATCTTCCCATACACAGAAAAGCGCTAAGTTCCTTAACTGGAGATGTCTGGTTTTCTTTAATTCACAGTAATCTTTCAATTCCGACTACCTGGTCTTTGTTGCAAAACCTCCTGTAGATCCTCGCTCCTCCCTGACCTCTTGGGGCCAGACCCTCAGAGCTGTCTGAGATGCTGCGTCCCGGGCTGAAGTCCTCAGTTTTGTCCACTGGATAAAACATAACTCCCAACTTTTAGGTTGTTCATTTTTTTTCCAGTCAACATCACCGTTTCACAGATGAAGAAACCGTCACCCCAAGAGATGAACTTTCCCAGGATTGCACAGCTAGTAAATAGTAAAGCAAGGATTTAAGCTGAGGGACTCCAGGGCCAGACTACACACACCACCTCAGATTGGCAGTGAGGACCCAGGGCAGAGCAACCCGAGGCAAAGCTTGAACCAGGTCACCTGTGCGACGGCACAACAGTCCAGCCACAGGCCCGGGGCAACAGGCGGGTCTGGGTACAGGCAGGACCAAGGCAGCACTGACTGGTGGGATGCCAGACAAGGAAATCAAGGGAGTGTAACTGCAATAAGGACATCCTGGTAACTAAAGCAGCCCCAGGTTTAAGTGAGGACTAAAACAGCTCCAATAAATAAATAAATAAACGAATAAAAATAAAACAACTCCATACTTACAAGATTTTCTTTTTGATGTGGACCATTTTTAGAGTCTTTATTGAATTTGTTACAATATTGCTTCTTTTTTATATATATTTTTCTTTGTCTTTTGGCCAAGAGGCACGTGGAATCTTAACTCCCCGACCAGGGATCGAACCCGCACCCCCTGCATTGGAAGGCGAAGTCTTCACCACTGGATCACCAGGGAGGCCCAAACAGCCACAGACTTAAGTGATAACTAAAACAACCCCAAATTTGTGCCAAAAAATGAGACTTTGGGGAACATGGGAGGTGGTGAGTGCGTTTTTGTTTGAGGAAAGTGAACTGGGGAAGGGTATTCACAACTTTTTATCACCCCCTCCCCTGGAATGTTGGGGAAGAGTCGTTTCTTACAGAGAAAGCGAAGGTAATGGGGACCCCCTTTGTTCTACAAGCAAAAATGCCTGTATTATGTAACAACCTAGATGGGAAAAGTTGAAGAAGGATAGATACATGTATATGTATTCATGTATAACTGAATCACTTTGCTGTACAACTGAAACTAACACTTTGTTAATCACCTACACTCCAATATAAAATAGAAAATTTTTGAAAGAAAAAAACGCCTACAGGACTTGAGGGAGGTGAGAAGATGCCTAGGAGCCAATCGTGACCACGTGAGACGCACGATAAACGTCACTTGTATACATGAGTCCATGATTTTTTTAAAGACAGAAAATAAAAAAGACCGAAAGGAGAAAGTGGCATGCTAATCAGAGAATCTACGAACCTTTTTTCAATAAATACAGTAAAATAGGAGGGTGTGGCCAGGATGGCCAGGTCGGAAGACCCCAGCTCATCTCCTCCCAGGGCCCCCAAATCACCACTGTTTGCAGAGCAACTATGGATGAGACAGAGTGGACTCTAGCAGAAAAGACCTTCTAAAACTCAAGAGAGAAAAAAGGAGCCACAATTACAGGGGAAGAGGGGCGGGTGGAGATGTAGTCAAGGCCCCCAGCCTGGGACGACCCACAAACACGAGAATGATCACAACTGCGAAGGGTCTCCCACAGCAGGGAGAGGTTCGGGCTCCACCTGGGGCTCCCCAGCCCCGGGGGCCCTGCCCAGGGAAGACCAGCCCCCACAGCACGCGGCTCTGAAGGCGGCAGGGCTGACTTTCAGGGCGCAGAGACGCCGCTCCCACCGGGCACAGACCCTCCCCCACTGGGGACCCGGGACCCCAGGCAGAAGCGGTGACTTGAGAGGAGCCTGGGTCAGACCCAGCTGCTGGTCTTCCCGCCTCCAGAGGGACAGGACAGGCCCTGGGCCCCGCGGGACATGGAAATTCCAGTGGCCACTCTGGGAGCTCACGGTAGCGCGTGCCCACAGCGCCAGGGCACATGCTCGCACCCTCCTTCTAGATGGTTCCCCGCACACACCCGCCAGGGGCCTCAGGCCGAGCAGCCCGGCTGGAGACCAGCTCTGCGATGCCACAAGATGCCTGCGGACCAGGTTCCGGAGATGCGGTTAAGCAGGCACGAGAGCCTGGGAAACTCCCGGGAGCACGCGGGATGCTCAGGCCCGCCCACTGCTGCCCAGCCTCTCCCGGCCGGCCAGTCTGGAAGCGCCCGGTCCACTCTGGCCCCGAGCCACAGCTCCCGGCCGGAAATCCTTCTTCTCCTGTCCCGTCCAGAGTGACCGAGGGGCTGAGATGGTCCGCGTTAGCGAGCTAAGCACTAACTCTGCCGTCGTTGCAGGGGCACTGGCCAAGGCAGGACACTCCTGGGACAGACGAAGGGCTTTGTCACCCGGCTCGGCCAGCGGCAGTAGCATCGCGGGGTCGCTCCCCTGGTCCCAGGGAGGAGCAGTACGCACAGTGCACTGTGTCCCCACTAAGAATCCTGAACTTGGAAAACCCAAATATTCTGTTAATGGGCTCAGGCAAACCTGCCCCTTTGCCCCGAGAGAGACGTTTTCTTTCTTATCCTGCAGAGCAAAAAAAAAAAAAAAAAAAACCTGGCCTTTTCTCTAGAAGGAGACACCATCTGGTAACTAAAGCAGCCCCAGGTTTAAGTGATAATTAAAACAGCTCCAAAAAATAAATAAATAAAAATAAAACAGCTCCATACTTAAAAGATTTTTTTTTTTGATGTGGACCATTTTTAGAGCACCCACAAGGCTGCTCACTTTGCAAACATCCATGAAAACAGTCTGGGAAAAAAGCAAGGCCCCTGGCAAATCCCTCCAGCGGCAAGGTCCAGGCCCCCGTGGGGTGGCTTCCCTTCTCTGAGGGCCCTTCCCGCTGCGGGGCCTCAGCCTGCCTGCTGGGCCTCTTAATTCCGTCCCCCTGTTTGGAAGAGTCTTTTTTGTTTTGTTTTGTTTTGTTGTTTTGCGGTACGCAGGCTCTCACTGTTGTGGCCTCTCCCGTTGCGGAGCACAGGCTCCGGACGCGCAGGCTCAGCGGCCATGGCTCACGGACTCAGCCGTTCCGCGACATGGGGGATATTCCCGGACCGGGGCACGAACCCGCGTCCCCTGCATCGGCAAGCGAAATCTCAACCACTGCGCCAACAGGGAAGCTCTGGAAGAATCATTTATTACTCTACCTTATACTAGAAAGTCACATACCTTCACGAGGGCAATGTTCTTCCCATGCTTTTAAGCCGGCAATTAACCCGATCATTTCTATTTGAAATTTCACTGCGTTAGGATTTTTAAAAGCCTTCCAGGCTTTTTATTCCAGAGTTTAAATCTGTTTCATTTCCTTTTCAGTAGAAAATAACGTTACCTCTTTCAAATGTTTTTTGAATTCCGGGGGTCTATGTATGTGCCCAAGTATAGCCCAGGGCCGAGGGCAGAAGATCATTTCCCCCGAGGAAAGAAATAGGTTTGCAGGAGCCCCGCCCTCTCAGCACGAAAGCTGCTCTCACCTTCAGCCCACACAGAAGTCCCCAAGAGATGAACCGCATGAATGATTTATAAACGTTTAGACAGTTTTCAAAATTCAGACAAAATAACAAAGCAGATGAGTATGTTAGACCTGTTTTGAGCAACTACCCGTAAAAAGATTTTCTTTCTAATAAACTAATAAATAAATGTTTCTTTTAACTTAAAGTCGGCAATTCTAAATCCAGGCTTTGAATGCTTTCATGCCTTAGATTCTTTATCAGATAAGTCTATCTTGTATAACAGAAAGAGGATAAGATGTAATCTTATTGGAATTTATAACAGCAAATAAGTAAACTAATAACTCATTTGTAAGCAAACATAAGAAAGAAAAGCATGGGGGAAAAAAATCTCCAGAGACAAACATCGGTTTAAGGAAAGGAAACAATGTAAAAAAAAAAAAAAAGAGTTAAAATATATGGAATCTACCTGTGATATTTCACAATCGTCCTTTCACTGGGTAGCTCAGTTACAATGACTTTTGAAGAGATTGATTCTAATCATTTCCCATAAAATTGCTCATTAGTCTGATTCTTTTCCCTGACATCAAGAACCCTTGGATGTCTAGATTTTTCTGAAATAAAAAGACTTAAAATGTAAAAATGTATTTAAAAGCACAGCTACGTAGTGATACAATGTCCTCACTACTTCTCTGCACCTTCTCACCCACACATTATTTTTTTTAACTCCAAAACAGTCATTTAGTCTGATACCCTTTGCTAATGAGGTCAGATTAGAACATGAAACAAAAATAATTCCTTATCTGAGCAAAGAGCTCTGCTAAGGCCCACTCCAGGGGTACTTGGACGCTGCCCGGGACAGGGCAGCAGAGGAGAGGCAGGTAGGGGCTCATTCAGAACAGAGGTCAGCAAAGTAAGACCCACGAGGGCAAGTCTGACCAGCACCTGTTTGGGGGGGATTTTGTTTGTGTGTTTGTTTTGGTTTTCAAGCTAAGCATGTTCTTTACATTTAAATGGCTATACAAGTACCTACGTCAGAGCCTCAATTTTGTCTCCTGGCTTCCAAAGCCTAAAATATCAACTACCTGGCCCTTTAAGAAAGTTTGTGGATCCCTGATCTAGAATATTCCTGGAAAGGAAAACCACTAGTCTGGCCACAGCCCAAGGGTCAGGAGCTTACAGCTGAGCAAAACTCCTACCCATTATCTTTCACCTTGAGAAACTCAAATGACACAGAAAATTCCAGCAAACAAGGTTAGACTCACTCTCAATCTGATGAACACTGTTTACAAACATAAAAGCCATAGATGAGCTGGTGTTCTGCTGGATTTTTGTTTTCTGTGTCTCTATTTATACGTGACCACAAATCAAACCATTCTAGAGGTACCTCGTGCAGAATCTTGGTAACTAGTTATACAAATAGTCTTCTTTATAGATGCAATTCTGAGCTTACTTTATGTATTTCTAGATTCTTCTGAAAAGAAGTCTCGTCAGTCCTAAGAAAGGTGGAAAGGAACACGGGGCAGGAGGAAGATGCACTAAAGGTAGAGAACGAACCAAGAAGAAAAGATCCCCCAAGGACCCAGTTTTCATGGTTTCACAGGCTCGCTTCACTGCAGGCTCAGCCCCTCCTCAGTACCGACTTGCTGTGGGCACATGATGCTGGTATTTACAGCACATAAACACTGGAAAATGTGTGCGTGCAGAGAGCGGAAATTTCTAGGAAGGCTAGGGTGATATCAGCATAGTTACTTCTAGGCACAGACAGATTCCTAAGAGCATAAATTATCTTTCCCACTTGTAACAGCATCCGATATTTTTAGTGACAATGCCGTGTACGTGTACTTCAAATAAGCCTCTATTTGAAATGACAGCTACATCTGCCTGCATCTACACATGCACACCAGGCAACAGAATGTTTTTTTCTTTTTTTCCATTGAGTTTACCTCCTAAAGTGCTTCCCCAGTTATGTATGTACTAATCTCATCCAAAATATAATTTTTCTTTCTAATATAATACTTCTTCACTGTTCAGTGAGGAGCAGAGAAGGCCTTTGTATATAAGCTCCATTTTATTATAGTCGTAGAGCTCACCATCAAAGTGAAACTGAAAAAAAAAAAAAGACAAAGTGAAACTGACACCTGGTCTTGTCAGGGCCACTGCCGAAGGGTCTGAGAGCCGAGCGGGCCAGTGCCAAAGTTCATCCCATCCCTTTTGTTTACCTAGTGACGTAACGGCTGGATCATCACAGTAAAATATATTTGAGGTACATTTATATTTTATCATAGGTATAAATAAATTTAGGCCCTTCTCATGCAGCTTAACAAATTCAGCCTATAACAATATAGAAGATAAATGTCAGCCCATGACAACGTAGAGATCCTACAACCCCTTTTTCTATTTCTATCCTATGACGTCAGTTGTGAAATCTCAGTGGTTTTTAAGGGACACAGAACTGTGAATCTCTACCATTCCTTCAACAGCATCATTGTCATCAACCACTATTTATTAAGCCTTAAAAAAGCTGCAGTAATCTTACTGTAAGTTCAAAACTATATAGATTTTTATCTAGTAATGCTCAAATCACACTGATGATATATTAGATATTATATTCACGCCAATATATTTATGTTACAGTCACAGTAGTACATCTGATTTACTGGATTCAATGGATCTGACACCTGGACACTCATTCCACAGTGATTTAGAGTCTATAGCAGGCAGTCTGTTAACTCTGTACCTCTTCAGAATATGGCAAATCCTTCATCATACCTCTGACAAACGTGTCAAATACAGCAGATGTCACTGGAATAAAACCCCAGTGAGGCATCTTTTCCAAGGAGATTTTTGAAAACAAATGTAAAATTAAATTGGGAAGAAATGCACAACTACTCTATAAGAATTTTGACTGTTATTTTCAAAATTCCACAAACATAATATTTTGCATGAATTTCATTAACGTTTTCCAAGTTTGTTCTTCCCAATGTGATATGCCTCACACCAAATGTTTTGTAGCAAGGTAGAATATAAAGAAATAGTATGTAGCCATATACATAGATAGGTGTATAGATGGTTGCAGATAGATCAATAGATAGATAAACATACAGGATTTTTATTTCTGAATGCACTTTCTTTTATTATCTCCTATGTCACAGTACAGGAATAACAGCACTTGAACAAAGATTAACTCAGAGTTCACCTACACATAGGCCCCCATGAAAATAAAAAGACAAAAGAAATAGGAAAAAATTAATAATGAGATTGTTTTATCTATCACTGAATACTCTTCAGGGTCTCCTTGGATTTTTATTTTCACAGTTTCTATATATGGCTCACATGCTGAATATGATAATGGACCGATGGATTTTTTTATTCAGTGTTTTCCATAATGATCGATGAATAAAAATTATTATACTCTTTCTCCTCCCCAAGCCCTAAATTCTGGAAAATATTCTTCTGTTGATGTATCCAAAATTCCCATCTGCACTCCTCTTGCCCCTTTGACATCATTCCTTCTCCCTGAATTATATCTTGTACAAATATCCTTAATGAGGGTGTAAGGCTACTTAACTTACTTATTGTGTATCCGAAAGCACCTGTGTTGTGTCCTCTTCTTAAATTGTGCTTTTTCTGGGTGCACGATCCTCCAGTGACTGTTACTTTGTCTCATTACTCCATTATTTTCTTGCTTCTATTGCTGTTGTTGGGAAGTCTGCTAACAGTCTAATTTCTGCTCTTTTATAGGTTACTGTTTCTCTCTGATTCTTTGGAGAACTTTGGTTTTGGTGTGCTGAGGGGCACTGTGATGTGTCTCTGTGTGTGTGTGTGTGTGTGTGTGTGTGTGCGGCAGCAGGGTGGGGTGTCCTATGTGAGATTCACTGTGCATCCTGAATCCAAGATTCGTGTCTTTCATCAATTCAGGAAATTTTTCAGTCATCATCACCCAACCTTGTTTCTGTCTTCTGCTTCTGAAACTCCCACTGGACATGTGATTGGCCTCAAGTCTCCAAAGGCTTAGAGAGACAGGGATGTTAGCATGGATTCATCACGTGAGATCTGCCCACTCACCCCATGACAGTGCAGGAGACACACTTTTGACAACAACTGTGAGAGATAAATTGTGACAGGAGCCCCAGCATCTCTGCAGAGCTGTGGTTACTCTTCTCTGTAGGTCAGAAATTCCAGTGGAAACTGCTGACCCTCAAGCTGGGATCCCTAACTGCAGTGGGGACAACTGCATCCAGGGGTGTCTGGGGTCAAAGACGGTCATGGGTACCATGAAGGACAGTGGAATCAGAGCAGTAATCTGAATGACCTGAGTCACAGAGACCTGCAGCATGGCCATTTGGTCATGGTGGGTACAACCAACTGAAACAGGTGGGCAGTCTACTAATTCCAAGTTGATCTGTATGAGGGGAAGACTTTGAGGTTGAGTGAACAGAAGTCTAACCTGAATCAACAAAACAGTCACGCATCCTCCGTGAGTTCCCAGACTTGAGCCACCTTAGAGACCCAGAACCGCTTGATTGAAGAAGAGGCTGAACCCTCTTGAGGAAAAACGCTGCGAAACGTACAGTCTTCATCTTTCTCTCTGTCTTCCCCAAGCGAACCCACAGCCATTAACCAAGGTAACTGTGTCCTGGAGAAAGGGAACTAATCAGACTTTTCAGGGCATTGTTGGGCACTGGTTCTGAACTGATGTCAATTCCAGGAGATTCAAGCTGTCACTGTGACCATCAGTCAGAGTAGGGGCTGATGGCAGCCAGGTCACTGATGGTGTTTTCGCTCATGTCAATCTCACAGGGGGTCCCTGAACCCGTCTCATGCTTGTTTCATCAGTTCCAGGATGCAAAATTAGAACAGCCCTCCTCAGCCACTGACAGCATCCCCCCACCCCACTGGCTCCTTGACCCCTGGACTGAGGGCTGTCATGGAAGCCACTGTAACTGTACTTGGAAAAGTAGTTCAGCAGAAGCAACCCCACAGTCCTACAGGGAGAGCAGAGATTAGTGCCACCAGGAGGACTTGAAAGATACAGGGGTGGTGATTCTCATCACCTTCCCACTCAACTCGACTCTTTGGCCTGCACGGAAGACAGCTGGGTCTTGGAGATTGATAGTGGCCTATTGTAAGTTTCTCCAGATGGTGATTTCAACTGCAGCTGCTGCTCTAGCCGTGACTTTGTTGTGTGAACAAACTAATGCATCCCCGGTACCTGATATGCACCTACTGATTTGGAAAATGCTTTGTTCCCAATCCCTGTTAGTAAGGACCACCAGCAGCCGCTTGCTTTCACCTGGCACGGTCAGCAGCACACTGTCCTACCTCAGGGCTACATCAACTCTGCAGCCCTTGGTCACAATTCAGTACCCAGGGACCTCGATCACCTTTCTCTTCCTTAAGACACTGCACTGGTCCATTACGTCGATGATGTTATGCTGACTGGAGCTTGTGAGGAAGAAGTAGAAATTAGTCGACATATTGATAAGGCGTGTGTATGTTGACAGTGGGAAATAGATCCAATGAAAGTTCAGGGAGCTTATACCTCAGTGAAATGTCTTGGGCCCAGTGGCGTGGGGCATGACAAGATATCCTTTCTAAGGTGAAGAACATGTTGTTGCACCTGACCTCTCCTTCAGCAAAAAAAGAGGTACAGTGCATACTGGGACTCTTTGGATATTGGAGGCAACATATTCCTTATTTATGTGTCCTACTCTGGCCCCTTTACTGAGTGACCTGAGAAGCTGCTGGTGTTGGTTGGGGCCCTGCAGCAGGTCCAGGATGCAGTGCGAGCTGCTCAACCACGAGGACCACGTGATCCAGCAGAAGCTCGAAGTGTCGGCGGAAGATACAGGTGTTGTCCGAAGCCTTTGGCAGGTCCCTATAGATTTATCACAGCACAGAACCTTAGGATTTTGAAGCAAGGTCCTGGCATCTGCAGAAAATCACTCTCCTTTTGAGAAGTAGCTTCTGCTTTGCTACTGGGTCTGAGAAGAGACCAAATGCTTTACCACCAATGGTCATGTGACCTGAGTTTCCCATCATGAACTCGCTGACCCAGCAGCCACAGAGCAGAGCCCGCAGAGCAGCACTTCTCCATCAGACGGAAGTGACGTGGCCACGATCAGGCAGACAGGACCTGAAGGCGTGAGCGAGACACGTGAAGAAGCGGCTGCAGTGCCTCTAGCCCCTTCTCCTATCGCATTACCTTCTCCCTCCCAGGCCACATCCGCGGCCTCTTAGCTCCCTGCAACCAGTGAACTGCGGAAGGAACTCAGGCTGGGCTCGGAGAAGGTTCTGCACCGTATACAGGCACCACCTGAAAGGGAGCAGCTTCAGCACTACAGCCCCTCAGGAGGAGGGCCCGGCAGAGGGAAGTTCTCCAGTGGACAGACCTCTGAGCAGGGCACCTGGCCGTTCATTGTGCTTGGGAAGAGAAATGGCCAGAGGTAATCTCTACTGGCTCGTGTTTATGACTGATGGTTTGGCTCGATGGTCAGGGACTTGGAAGGAATATGACTGGAAAAAACTGGAGGTCTGTGAAGAGGTCTGTGACAGTCCTCTCTGAAAGGGCAAAGACATGAACATATTAGTGCCCTGTGGAAATGCTCACCAAAGGGTAATCTCAGCTAAGAGGGAGTTTAAAAGTCAAGGGGATGGAATGATCCATCCTATGGACCCCAGGCAACTTCTTTCCCAGCCACTCCCATCATTAGCCAATGGGCTTGTTCACAGAGCGGCCGTGGTGCCCGAGATGGAGGCTATGAATGAACTGGGCAACATGGACTTCCAGTCACCAAGGGCACTTGGCCACAGCCATTGCTGGGTGTCCTACATGCCAACAGCGGAGACCAACACTGGGTCCGTGATAGGGCACCATTCCCCAGGTGGCCGGCGAACTGCCTGATGGCCGGTAGCTGATGACATTGCAGTGTTTCCGCCATGGGAGGGGAATTCTCTGTTCGTACTGGAACAGACACTTACTCCGGGTAGAGACTTACCTTCCCTGCACACAATGCTTCAACCAAAACCACCATCCTGGGTTGCCCTGGTGGCGCAGTGGTTGAGAGTCTGCCTGCCGATGCAGGGGACACGGGTTCGTGCCCCGGTCCGGAAGATCCCACGTGCCGCGGAGCGGCTGGGCCCGTGAGCCATGGCCGCTGAGCCTGCGCGTCCGGAGCCTGTGCTCCGCAACGGGAGAGGCCACAACAGTGAGAGGTCCCCGTACCGCAAAAAAAACACAAAAAAAAACCCCACCATCCTTGGGCTTGTAGAATGCCTTTACCACCATTATGGTAATAGACACAGCGTTACTTCCAATCAAGAAACTCACTTCACAGCAAGTAAAGTACGAGATGGGCCCCTGCTCATGGGACTCACTGGTCTTACTGTGGCCCCATCATCCTGAAACAGAATGGCCGAATGCCCTTTGGAAGACTCAGTTCAGCAGCAGCTAGGTTGCCATGCCTTGCAGGGCTGGGGCAAACTTCCCCAGGAGGCTGTGTTTGTCCGGAATCAGCATCCAATACATGGTCCTGCTTCTCTCATAGCCAGGATTCACCAAATCAAGATTCACGGGGTGGGAAGGGAGATGGTCCACACACCGTTGCCACCAGGGATGCACTAGGAAAATTTCTGCTTCCTGTTCTGGCAACCCTGTGTTCTGCTTGTCTAGAGGTCTTAGTTCCCAGGGAGGAATGTTGCCACCGGGAAACACAACAGTGATTCCGTTGACCGGGAAGTTGAGACGACCATCCCACCACTTAGAGCCCCTCATGCCTCTGAATCGACAACAAAGAAGGGAGTCACTCTGCTGGATGCCGTGACTGGTCCTGACCATGGGGGAACTGGACAGTTAAAGTCAACAGAAGACTACAGCAACTCCATTCAGACAGGGCTCTAATGGTCCAGATCTTTCAGGAAAAAAGGTTTGGGTCACCCCCTGTTGTAGGTTGAACTGCCTTCCTCCAAAAGACATGATCAAGTCCTAAGCCCCAGCACCTGTGAACATGACTGTTTTGAAGTAAAGTCTCTGCCGGTGTCATCAAGTGAGATGAGGTCAGTCTGGATATGAGTGGACCCTAGCCCAGCGACTCTTGTCTCCAGAAGAAATCTGGACACGGGCACAGACACAGAGGAAAGAATAGCACTGGAACTGGAGACAGAGACGGGAAGGATGCACCCACCAGCCCAGCGAACACAAGGATTGCCAGCAGCCAGCAGCAGATGATACGGAGGCATGGGTGGCTGTGAACTGGCCCCGTAGGTGCCTTGATTTCAGGGCTGTGAGGGAATAAACTTCCGTTGTTTTGAGCCACCAAGCCTGTGGTATTCTGTTATCGTGGCGGTAGGAGACGAATACACCCCACCTGGTAAAGAACCGTGACCGGCTGAGGTGCTTGCTGAGAGCAAAGTGTGTACGGAACAGGCAGAGGGGAAGACAGTTAAACACCAGGAACAGGCAGAGGGGAAGACAGTTAAACACCAGCTGTTACACGTGACTGTTACAGAAATGGGGTTTGGAATAGTTACAGGTATCTCCTCCTTATTTGGCTATGACAATACTTTAAGTAAATATTTTCATCACTTTCTTCCCTTATCAGTTTACGTAAGACATGTTAACAGTAGTAAACTTTGCATCAGGGTCATTAAGTTGCAGGATATCAAAGTACAAGGGTGAAAACCAGCTACGAACGCTGCGTCCTCATCTGAGAAGAGTTAACATGTTTTTGGTTGTATGCGGGATGCTTGTACCCTGTGGGCGAAGTGTGGCTTTCTTACCGCCTTTACTTGGAGATTAAGAACCATTTAAGAAACTGTGTATGGCTGCCCCCCAGACCCAGTTTTTCCATCAGACTTAAGCTGGGTGTTGCGGAGGCATTTTGCAGATGCAATTAAAGTCAGTAATCCATTAGTTTAAGGAATACTACCCTGGATAAGCTGGTGGACCTCATCCAATCAGTTCCAGGTCCTTAAGAGCAGGACTGAAGTTTCCCTGAAGAAGAACTAATTTCATGAACTTCAATTGCAGCTCTTGCCTGAAAGTTCCAGCTCACCCTTCCTCAAGGCCTGCCCTATGGATTTTGGACTTGCCTAGCAAGACCGTAAGATCTTGTAAGCCAATTCCCTGCCATAAGTAAATTATTCCCTAAAACAGTGAAGGACTGTATGCCACACATAAGCTCACAATTTTTAAAAATTAAATAGCATATTTCATTTAACCCAGGTATGTCCAAAATATTCTCATTTCCATGTAATCAATATAAAGTAACTAATGGTATTTTTTACATTCTTTTTTTGTACTAACTCTTCAAATTCTGGTGTGTATTTTATACTTAAAGCACATCTCGATTCAAACCAGCCACATTTCAGGTGCCCAAGAGCCAGGCTTCCAGTGGCTGCAGTATTGGACAGCACAGGTCTAGACTTAAGAAATCGATGGAGAAAATATTAATGATGCCGATTAAATTTTAAAGTAATACTGAGGCTGAAATATTTCGATCCCATTAACAATTTGTTCATCAATGAGTAATCAGTAGGTCATGTATCAAATTTAATGACAAACTTATTGGGAAGAGAGCAGTGTAGCAGGCTGAACAGTGGCCCCCAAAGGTATCAGGCCTTAATCCCTGGAATGTAAATTTTTTTAACATTTTTAAACTTTGCCGATGTGATTAAAGATCTTTACATGGGGAGATTATTTTGGGATATCCAGGGCGGCTGTAATGAGGGAGAGGCAGAGGAGATCTGGGACACGGAAGAGGGGGCCAAGACGAGAGTTATGGGGCCGTAAGTCAAGGAATGTCAACGTCCCCCGGGAGCCGTCAGACGCGAGCAGGGGCCTGCCACACTGATTCCAGCCCAGTGGTGGTGATTTTGGATTTCTGACCTCCAAACTGTGAGAAAATACACGTCTGTGGTTTTAAGCCCCTGGACGTGTAGCGATCTGTTTCAGCAGCCACAGGAAACTAATACAGGCAGATGGGACGCAGCTCCATTTGCCATATCGTGGCGGAATTACCACCACAGGTGAAGCTTACAATTTCTTATACTAAATAATTAAAACACAGCTTTCTGGAGACTTTACAGAATATATAGAGGCATCAAACTCAATTTTTGGAATAATACTAAGTGAAGAAAAGGCAGAAAATGTGATAAGTATGTACACATGCAGAGTTTTGCAAGAAGCAAAAATGTTGCTGTGGTATGTATTGGAATGTTCAGAAGGGTTTAAATAATTTCTGTTCATTTCTTATTGGATGATATCATTTTAATACATATTAAGCTGTTACCTTGAGTATCTTCAATTTCATAGTAAAAGGCAGTATTCTTTAACGAATGCTCATCACATAAGTCAGAAAGATGATTTAAATTCAGAGCCTGCGCTCTAGAGCCCATGAGCCACAACTACTGAGCCCATGTGCCACAACCACTGAGCCACCAGGGAAGTCCTCAGTGTTGTCAGTTTTTAAAATCTATCAGCATGTTTTCATGAGGCATTTCCTTTGCTCTTGGTGACATGATACACAGTTTGGGGACAGAGAAGACATAGACACAATGTCCACCCAATTGACAGCACACACCTCAGGAGGCAGTGTTCGTGTCTCTGAAATTAGTAGGAGAACTCCAGACACATATCCGATTGCCTACCAATATTTCCACTTGGATGTGTAGTGGGCATCTCAAATTTAAGACGCCTGGAACTAAAGGCCTCTAACTTGGGGCTTCCTGGCTCTCCCCAGTCCCAGGAAACGGCAGCAGCATCCTTCTAACTGCTCAAGGAAGCAAGCAAGGACGCAAACACACACAAAAGCTGGGGCACTGTGGACAGTGGAGAAGAAGAGAAACACAGCAAGTTCTTTGTGCTTCTTCCTTCTTGATTCTTTCCTTTGCTTAGATTTGACTGAGTTGCAGTTTCATCGTTTTGCTGACTGAAAATGAATATTTATTCATCGAATCAGCTAATTATTGAATGTCTAGCATGTGCTCACAAACAGCTTTCAATACACAGAGCTGGGATAGTATGAAGAAATAGTTCATAACAGGTCACACTTATCAAGGACTTACGATATGCTGAGCAGAGTCTAGCTACATTAGAGCGATGATCACATTTAGTTTTTACAAAAACCCTGTGAGGAAGCACACGGTTACTCTCCCGGTGTTTACACGTAAGAGAATTGACTCTTCAAATGTCTTAGCTGAAGTTACGCAGTAACAAAGGGAAACCTAGATTTGCAGCCAGTCCTATTTCCAGAGCCCAGATTCTGAATTATCAATATTATGCCACAGGCTTTTTAAATGAGGAAACAGAGCCCTGCAATATTTTTAATTAGTGTGTAATATCTAGGAGAGATCTTAGCTATGTAGAGTTCTCTAAAATTATGGTTTTGAATAGTTCAGTTTTCCAACTACAAAAAAATGAGATATTTAAATTCTGTATGTGTTACAATGTATACTAAGTAAAGTCACCTCCCTGTGTCTTTGGGACAATATTGTTTAAGCTCCGACAAAGATGCATATTTCCTCTTTGCCAAATTAATCTTTATTTAAAAATACAGTGGGTTGTTTTGATTATGAAGTTTTCAAAAGTATAGAAAATAGCATGACCTCCATCCGTATACCCATCATTCAGCCTCAATTATCAACATATAACACAATTATAATGTTCATTCATAGACTAACAGTCCAAAGGGGGATGAATAAAATAACTTCTTTTAGGGAAGTGGCTATAGTCAATGGATTGGATATAATTTTATAGAAAATAAAA
This sequence comes from Globicephala melas, assembly GCF_963455315.2. Taxonomy (NCBI): domain Eukaryota; kingdom Metazoa; phylum Chordata; class Mammalia; order Artiodactyla; family Delphinidae; genus Globicephala; species Globicephala melas. Next base: position 113,823,613 of record NC_083319.1, on the reverse strand, counting down.
CCCTCAATGAAAAAAAACAGTCATTCTTAAAGAGAGACCAAACAGGGTAATAATACTGCATTTTTAAGAGTCCGAGTCTGGTATTTCTCAGACAAAATAAAGATTTACTGATGGCTGTACCTTCTCCCAATACGAAAATAAGTTCTAAAGTTTTTTAAAAACCTGAGAAATTTTTTAATGACAGAGATAACACTAAAGCAAATAATGAATCTAAAAGCAGGACATTATGCATGTCACCAATTGTCATGAAGGATGTCTCGCAAAACACAGTGAATTTTAATTGATTTTTTTTACCGTATTGTACATGTAGAAGGGGCTTTCAAACTGAAACAAAAAACAGTGTGGGGCTGGGAATGTAAATTGGTGCAGCTACTATGGAAAACAGTATGAGGTTCCTCAAAAAAGTAAAAATAGAGTTACCAGCAATCCCACTCCTGGGTATATATCCAGACAAAACTATGATTCAAAAAGACACACACACCCCAATGTCCACTGCAGCCCTATTTACAATAGCCAAGACATGGAAGCAAACTAAATGTCTATTGACAGATGATGGGTAAGGAAGATGTGATACATATATACAATGGAGTACTATGCAGCCATAAAAAAGAAATAGTGCCATTTTCAGCAGCACTGATGGACCTAGAGATTATCATACTATGCAAAGTAAATCAGAAAGAAAGACAAATACCATATGGTATCACTTGTAGGTGGAATCTAAAATATGATACAAATGAACTTATTTACAAAACAGAAATAGACTCAGGGACACAGAGAACAGACTTGTGGTTACCAAGGGGAAGCGGGTAGAGGGATGGACTGGGAGTTTGGGATTAGCAGATGTAAACTAGTATACATAGGACAGATAAACAACGAGGTCTTACTGTAGAGCACAGGGAACTATGTTCAATATCCAGGGATAAACCATAATGGAAAAGAATATGAAAAATAATATATATACATAACTGAACCATTCTGCTGTACAGCAGAAATTAACACAACATTGTAAATCAATTAGACTTCAATAAAATAAATTTTTTAAAAATGTGGGGTCACAATTCCAAGAAGGTAGAGATTTGCTGCAATTAAGTAAAAAATATGAATTATATTAAAAGATAACTTTTGATGAAATATTGACTGTCCTTCCTATCAAACTGTACTTTAAAATGTGAAATTTAAAGAAAACTAGATTGACTCATAAGACCGTGAATGCATTTTTTTAGTTACCTTTAATTACCATTGTTGTAGAACCATGAGTCACCTATTGACACTTTATCAAAAGACAGGAAGTAGCCTCACCAGTGAGCTCTGTTCTTAGAAGTCCTGTAGCAGTTCTGTGTGCTCAGTGTCTCTGCCACTCTTCCAGTTTTCTGACTCCTCATTCTATTTAAAAAGAGAAAGACAGATTAAAAATAAATAAAAGCCAAACAAAAAAAATAAGTGACTCAATATGATGGTCATATTTTCGTTTTATATTAGATTTTCTTTCTCCTTTAACTAGAAAAGGTAATGAAGTTTTTTGCTTGGTTTTTTCTCAGCTCGTTTTTTGGGGAAGTGTTTTTTGTTTTTTGTTTTTTTTTGCGGTACGCGGGCCTCTCACTGTTGTGTCCTTACCCGTTGCGGAGCACAGGCTCCGGACGCGCAGGCTCAGCAGCCATGGCTCACGGGCCCAGCCGCTCTGCGGCATGTGTGATCCTCCCGGACCAGGGCACGAACCCGTGTCCCCTGCATCGGCAGGCAGACTCTCAACCACTGCACCACCAGGGAAGCCCCAGGGAAGTCTTTTTTTTAAGTGTAATTGTCTTGGGACTTCCCTGGCGGTCCAGTGGTTAAGAATTCGCCTTCCGATGCAGGGGTCGCGGGTTCGATCCTGGTCGGAGGACTAAGATCCTGCATGCTGCGGGGCAACCAGAGAGCCTGCGCGCCGCAACTACAGAGCCCACATGCCACAATGAAAGATCCCGTGTGCCGCAACTCGAGAGAAGCCTGCACACCACAATGAAAGATCCCGCATGCCGTCATGAAGATCCAGCGAGCCACAACTAAGACCCGACGCTGCCAAATAGATAAATAAATAAATATTTCAAAAGAAAAAGTAGAGTTGGCTCACAATATTATGTTAGTTTTGCATATACAACATAGTGATTCAATATTTTTATGCATTACAAAATGATGACCAGCTGTCTAGTTACCATCTGTCGCCAAACTTACTACAATATTATTGACTACACTCCCTATGCTCTACATGACACCCCTGTGACATTTATTTTATAACTGGAAGTTTGTACCTCTTAATCCCCTTCACCTATTTCACTGATTCCCCATCCCCCTTCCCCTCTGGCAACCACCAGTTTGTTCTCTGTATCTATGAGTCTGTTTCTGTTTTGTTTGGTTTGTATGTTTGTTTTGTTTTTAAGGTTACACATATAAGTGAAATAATAAGGTATTTTTCTTTCTCTGACTTATTTCACTTAGTATAATACCATCTAGGTACACCCATGTTGTTCCAAATGGCAAGCTTTCATTTTTTATGACTAATACTCCATTATATTAATATATATAATATATAATACTCAGTCATACACACACACACACACACCCCCACATCTTCTTTATCCATTTACTTATAAACTCTTATGCTGCTATATATTATTACTTATACTTATTATATTACTTATTACATTATATACATTATTACATTACATTACATTATTACATTACATTACATTACATTATTACATTACTTATAAACTCTTATGCTGCTATATCTTGGCTATGGTAAATAATACAATCGGCATGCATATATCTTTTCAAATTAGTGTTTTTGTTTTCTTCAGACAAATACCCAGAAGTGGAATTGCTGGATCTTATACTGTTCTACTTTTAATTTTTTGAGGAATATCCATACTGTTTTCCACAGTGGCTGCACCAATGTATTGATGGTGCACACGTGTTTCCTTTTAGCCACACCCTCACCAGCACTTGTTATCTCTGGTCTTTTTGATGAAATCCATTCTGACGGGTGTGAGTTGATGTCTCCCTGAGGTTCTGATTTGCATTTTCCTGGTGATTAGTGATGTTGAGCATCTTTCCATGTGCCTTTTTGCCATCTGTGAGTCTTCTTTTGGAAAATGTCTATTTAGTCACTCTACCCGTTTTTAATTGGATTGTTTGTTTTTTGGATATTGAGTTGTATGGGTTCTTCATGTATTTTGGATATAACCCCTAATCAGACACATCATTGCAAATACCTTCTCTCATTCGGTAGGTTGCCTTTTTGTTTTCTTTATGACTTCCTTCAGTGTGCAAAAGCCTTTTAGTGTGAAGTAGTCCGATTTGTTTATGTCTGCTTTTGTTTCCCTTGCCTGAGGAGACATATCCAAAAAATTACTGCTAAGACCAATGTCAAAGAACATGCCACTAAGTCCTGGCATGACTTCCTGTGTGGCCCAGGATGGGCCTGAGGCGGTGCTGGCCTGCTGGTGGGTGGGACCTGGTCCCCAGAGGGCTGGCTGCTGGTCCCTGGGGGTCTTGGGGTGGTGCTTGCTTTCTGGTAAGCAGGTAAGCCCCCAGGGCTAACAGGCTGGAAGAAAGACTCCAATATGGTGCTTCCAAAAATGACTGCTGTTCACATCTCTTTCCCCAGTGGGAGTCCCCATTCCATCCTGCCTCTCCAGGTGGCTCTCCAAGATTAGCAGGTGGGTTTGACCCAGGCTATTTTCAAATATTTATTTATTTATGATTTTTATTTTTGGCTGTGTCGGGTCTTAGTTGCGGCATACGGGATCTTTCGTTGGGGTGCGTGGCCTCTGTAGCTGTGGCACGCGGGATCTCTAGTTGTGACACGTGGTCTTAGTTGCCCCACGGCGAGTGGGATCTTAGTTCTCCGAGCAGGGATTGAACCCACGTCCCCTGCGTTGAAGGCAGATTCTTAACCACTGGACCACCAGGGAAGTCCTATGACTCAGACTCTTTTCAAATTACTGTGTCTGTGTTGGGACTCAGAGCATATGAGATTTTGTGTGCACAGTTTAAGAGCTAAGTCTTTGTTTTCTACAGCCTTCCAGCTCTCCCATATGCAACCCCTTACTGGTCTTCAAAGCCAAACTTTCTGGGGGCTCATCTGCCCAGTGCAGGACTCCTGGGCTGGGGAGCCCCATGTGGGGCTCAGACTCCCTGCTCCTTGGTGAGAACCTCTACAATTGTGATTATCCTTCCATTGTGGGTCACCTACCATCCCGTGGGTCTTGACTCTGCTGTGTGTCCACCCCTCCTACCTGTCTCGTTATGGTTCCTTCTTTCTATCTTTAGCTGTGGAAGATATTTTCTGCTGGTCTTCTGGACAATCTTATAGGTAGTTGCTCTGTAAATAATTATAATTTTGGTTTGCTCATGGGAGGAGGTGAGCTCAGAGCCTTCTGACTCCACTATCTTGGCTATACCCATCCATTAGTGCATTTTTAACTCCAAAGTGTTATACAGTAATTGCTGTATAAACCTATACAAGATATATCAAAATAACAAAGATATCATGGAATCATAATTTGAAAATTCTGCAGACTTGATGACAATGTCAAGAAATGAAATTATCTCATCACTTCCTTCTTCGTCAACCTTTTCATTTCTTTCTCATTAAAGGCCCTCCATGCTCACCATCATTTTAATGTCTGTCTTAAATACATGAACCTCTAAACCCATGGACCTCCAGTTGACTTGCTAGCTTTCCACTGTCTGGGAGGCAGGGTACCCAGGTGGCTAAATGTACAGAGGTTGGAGTCGCACTTCTCTGCTGAAACCCTTTGTCAAGAACAGATCCACGTGTATGTGTGACTGAGTCCCTTGGCTGCGCACCTGAAACTAACACAACATTGTCAATCAGCTACACTCCAATATAAAGTAAAAGTTAAAAAAGAAAAAAATCCAAAGCTTTCCTGGTGACGCAGTGGTTGAGAGTTCACCTGCCAATGGAGGGGACACGGGTTCGAGCCCTGGTCCAGGAAGATACCACATGCCACGGAGCAACTAAGCCTATGTGCCACAACTACTGAGCTGCGCTCTAGAACCTGCAAGTCACAACTACTGAGCCCACGTGCCACAACTACTGAAGCCCACGTGCCTAGAGCCCATGCTCTGCAACAAGAGAAGCCACCGCAATGAGATGCCTGCAAAATGCAGTCAAGAGTAGCCCCCACTCTCCGCAACTAGAGAAAGCCCACACGCAGCAACGAAGACCCAACACAGCCAAAAATGAAATAAATAACTTTAAAAAAATTTTTTTAAATCCATTGTCCACCTTTCATTAGGTATTTAACTTGAGAAAATGATTTCCATACTCCAAGTACTCTTTTACAGGTGACGTGATAATACTATAAACAGATATGAATAAGTAAATAGATATGATAATATCATGTAGCTCATAGGATTATTCTGAGAATTAAAAGAGATTATTCATGGAAAGGAACTATCATAAATAATTGTTACTATTACTGAATTTATTACCTCTTCTGAGACTATCTATGGTAAGTCTCATTAAAAAGATGGAAGGAGTATTGAGTTGTCATTGTGAGAAATAAACTAAAAAATCAGGACAAAACAATGAGAATCGTTCATGTACATTACCTCTTAAAAACTTTTTGTTTCTTTCTGTGCTCTGCATAATATATGCATAACGTCTAAGGCTATCCGTTTCTTGCCCTGGTGAAAACACAACACTGACCCCCAGGAGAGTATGATTAAGAAGTTAAAAAGGGGTGTTTGAGGTCATCCAGGCTTCCTTTGAAACTATCAGAAAATATGGGCAACGCTGTTCCAGGAATGATCTCTGCTCTCATGAGAGGCATCCAGAAAACCCCGTTTGAACACCAGTGTTAGCACTATGTTGAAGACAGAGAGTTGGAGCAGTCCTCCGTGAAAGAAGTTCAAGAGATCAAAATATAAACATTCAGCTTCTTTCAGTGAGGAAAAAAAAGTACATGATTTTGAAATCTTCAGTTCGAGGCTGTTAATTTTATTAGTTAGAGAACAAAGGTTTATAGGATCAGAATCAGTGTGGTCCAATTGTTTTGCTCTGAAATATAGCCAAGGATATAATTAATCCTCAACCGTCATTTAACAAGTGTATGCCATAGGTCAAAATGCGGATTAAATAGATTTGTCTTCTATATTTAAGCAGGCATACACTACTTAGAGCACCTATCAATTTCACTTCTCAACTTCCAATTCTTTTATGCTCCAAGTTCAAACGGGGGTGAAAGTAGCAAGTGGATGGATATGTTTTACCTGAATTGGGAAGCAGATGTGGGTCACTATCGGTAGATAAAACATAGTATTTCAGGTAATGTATCTCCTCCTTAAAAAACACAAGTCTTTAATCAGCAGATCAAAATTTCCATTTTTAAGTGAAGTAGTCTAGATTGTCAGTCTAGATTGTCAGAACCCTGACTTTTCTGTACATATCAAAAAGAACACCACTTACACCTTTAGTAATGTTAAAACAAACCAATCCAAACAAGAGAACATGTTAATAAAGTTTGAACAGATATATAGCAGAATGCTTAAGAGTAAAGCAATAATTGCTTCTGGGGAATAGGATAGGAGAAATTCTGTATTTGGATTGAGATTTGTTAAAATTGAAACCCATTCAATTTGTAATTTTTAAAGGCAGAAAATTACTTTCTTGGGGTTATTTAATATAAAGAAAATAATGAGAAGCATAGTGCCTCTGTTGAAGGTGCCATTCTACTGTTCTGTAAATAAAATTCCTGCTGAGTTTTGAAGTCTAAAGTGCTTCCTAGAATTTAAAGATGGGCATCTAGACAGGAAAAAGTCTGTTGATGAAATTTCTTCTCCTTCCTCATGTTTCTGGGTGTCCTTAAAATAGAGATCTATCAACCCAAATGAAAATGAATTTTAGCTCTCAGCCACTTTGACCTAATGACATTTCCAGAACACTATATTCAGAAACTGCAGAAGATATATCTTCTTCTAGAACACATGGTACATTCACCCAAATAGGCCATATGTTGGGTCATAAAACAAGCCCCAACATCTTAAAAAAGACTTAAATTATACAGAAATGACTTCTCTGAACACAATGGAATTACATTACATATCAATAACATATCTAGAAAAAAACAAGTATTTATAAATTAAAATAGCACACTTCTAACTAATCCATTGTCAAAGAAGAATCACAAGATATTTTTAAAAATATGTCCAATTCAATGGAAAAGAAAAAGCCAATAGATGCAAATTTGTGATGTATAGCTAAAGCAGTGATTACAAAGAAAGTTTAAATGTTCAAAATCATAAAGAAGAAAGGTCTTGACTTAAGGCTTCAATTTAAGAGGCTGGTGGGGGGAATGTAAAGCAACTCCAAGAGAAAGAAAGAACAAAGTTAAGAGTAGACATTAATTAATTTTTTAGAAAACAGACAGACTCCTGGGAAAATAATAAAGCCAAATCTGGGTCTTTGAAAACATCAACAAAATTAATAAACCACTAGATAGATTAATCAATAACATATGAGAGAAGACACAAATTAGCAATATAAAGAATGAAAAAGGAAACCTTACTACAAATCTTCAAACATTAAAAGGAATATATGAGAATATTATAAACAATTTTATGCCAAAATATTAGACAATTTAGATAAGATGAACAAATTCTTTGACATACACAAGGAACAAGGTAAAACAGAATGTTGAAAAGCCCCTATATCTATTAAAGAAATTGAATTTGTTATCAAAAATCTTCACACACAAAAAATTCCAGACCCAGATGGTTTTAAAGGAAATTTATCAAATTTTATCAAATTCATCTAAGGAGAAAGTAATACCAGTCTTACAAAGACTTAGAAAATAGAGGAGGAGAAATGAATTTCCAATGCATTTTACTAGGTCAGCCTAATACTGATACCAGAAGAACCAGACAGATATTATAAAAAAAGAAAATTACAGATGAATGTCCCTCATGAATGAATAAATTAATACACACACACACACACACAAAATATTAGGAAATCAAATCCACTTATGTATTTTTTAAAAAATATGGCCAAGTAGAATTCTCCCAGGAATAAAAGGTTGAATTAATACTCCAAAATCAGTCAATGTAATACACCAAAAAAAAAATAAAAGAGGAAAAGTATGTAACAATTTAACACATGTAGAAAAAGCATTTGAAAAAAATTAACACCTATTTGTGATAAAAACTCTCAGAAAACCAGTAATAAAGGGGATTTCCTCAATCTGATAAAGTTGTCTACAAAATAACTACGGATAACACAATATCAAATGGTAAAATAATGAACACTTTCCCTTTAAGATCAAGAACAGAGTAAAGATGCTCACCCACTCCACTTCAATCTTTATTGGAGGTACCAACCAGTGTAATAAGGCAAGAAAAAAAGGCATAAAGTTGAAGAAGAAGAAATAAGAATGCATTTATTCACTAAAGACATATAGAAAATCCGAAAGAATATACAAATGAGTGATTAAAATTAATAAGTTAGTTTAGCAAGATTGCAGGATGCTAGGTCAATATGCAAAAATCAATTATATTTCTGTACACTAGCAGCAAAAAATGAAAAAAATAAAACATTCAATCGATAATTTTTAAAAACGAAATATAAATATATTTAAGAAAAGATGTGCAAGACCTCCACACTTAACACTACAAACAATTGGTGACAGAAACTAGAGAAGATATAAGTAAATGGAGATGTATACCATATTCATTAATTGAAACACTCTACAGATTTAATATCAATTATAATTCCATCAAGCTTTTCTTAAAATAAAAATTAAGAAGCTGACTGCAAAATTCATGTGGAAGTGCATAGCACCTAGAATAGCCAAAGCTGAACAAAGAACAAAGTTGATTTCAAGACTTATGATAAAGTTATGTTGATTAGGACATTGTGGTACTGGCAAAAAATAACATTAAATCCTTTGATGAAATAGAGTAGAGAGCCCAGAAGCAAACTCACATATTCAGTCATTTCATTTTTCACCAAAACAACAACAAAGTAATCCACTGAAGGCAGAAAAATCTTCTCAACAGTTGATGCTGGAATAACTGGGTCTCATAACTCAAACCACATACACAAAAAATTTAATTCAAAATATATCACAGGGACTTTCCTGGTGGCGCATTGGTTAGGAATCCACCTGCCAGTGCAGGGGACATGGGTTCAAGCCTTGGTCCGGGAAGACCCCACATGCCGCAGAGCAACTAAGCCCGTGTACCACAAGGACTGAGCCTGTGCTCTAGAGCCCGTACGCCACAGCTACTGAGCCCACGTGCCACAACTACTGAAGCCTGAGTGCCTAGAGCCCACGCTCTGCAACAAGAGAAGCCACCTCAATGAGAAGCCCACGCACAGTAAAAAGACCCAACACAGCCAAAAATAATAAATAAATAAAATAATTTTTTTAAAAAAGCACAGGCTCTTCAAAAAAAAAAAAACAACTATCTCTTGCAAAGCTAGTAAGCTGATCACATGCCAACTGAGTCATGCTCTAGGGGAAGTGACTGGATTGGACAGTTCATCAGCGCCCACTGCCTTTTCTTTGCTGTTTTTAGGGAGCTATTACCAAAGAAGAGAGGGAAAGAAAAATATGTTAGGAAAGAACTGGCTGGTTTGGAAGAAGAATTAGAAGAAAGAAGGTCTCTCAAGGCAAATACTTCTGTATCCCAAATAAACAGCGATAAGACTGGAAGGGGAGGAAAAAAAAAAAAAACCTTGCTCGGCAAAGACCCATAAAGGATTCTTCGTTAAACAAAAGATCTTAGCCTTACTGCAGCAGTCAGATGAGGATGTCGTTTTCCCAGGCAAGATTTTCAAATAAACTTAAGATAGACTCTACTAATTTGAGAGAGGTGCGTGGGAATTAAAGATGCAGACGTGGTTACCAGTAGAGGGAAGTAACTTAGGGTCAATGAACTCAGGAGCTGACATGTTTCTTACTGAGTTGGATTCCCGAATAAACCACGAGCTGGCCCCCAAAGGGTTATGTCTGGAAAACAACCATCAGGGCTCCATACACAGGAGCAGGAAGTGACTTAGAGCCTACCCGGGACTGTGCGGTGCTCCTTACGCCACACAAATAACCCCCTTTGACTTGGATTTAATTGCCTCTAGCTTCTTCAAGATTATCACCCCCTTCTCCTTTAATTTCCTGTATCATTAATCTCTCCCCGTCTACTGGTGTGGTAGGCTGAATAATGGTCCCTAAGATGTCCATGACCTAATCCTCCGACCTGTGAATATGCCACCTTACACAGCAAAAGAACTTTGCAGATGCGATCAAGCTAAAAACCTTGAGATGGGGAGATTGCTTTGTATTATCTGGGTGGACCTGCATGATCACAAGGGTCCGTATAAGAAGACAGAACTGTTAAACAAAAAAGAACCAGGACTTGATGACTTGGGAAATTCTCAGCCTGTCCAGATTGCAAAAGATATTAAAATGAGGAAATTCACTGTCCAGAAAGCATATTCTGACAAGAAAGCCAAGAGTTTGGCTGGATGACCTTTGGCTAGTGCCTTGAAAAGATCAAAAGAGGAATCAAGCACACGGGGCGCTTCTGAAGAGGGGGACATGTGACCCCTGCGTCCCTCCAGCCTTCTCAGTAAAAGGCAGGATTTACGTAGGATTTTCAGGAAAGACTTGTTCAATGGAGTGAATCCCTGTGAGTGCACAGGAGACCCACAAGGTACCTAAGAACATTCGATCAGCAGAAGCACTGCCAGGTTGCGCTGAAAGGGACAGAGAAATGCAAAAGGCTGCAGGACTGGCAGAATTCTGTAGGCAGGCAACCATCTGTTAGACTACTCGGCTGCAAACATGTGCTACCTTTCGTTCAAAAGGAAGGATATATCCAAGAGAAGAGCCTCAAGCCCAAAGGGCAGAGCCCAGAGCCACAAAGCATTGTTTCCAAGCCTTGAAATCTGATGGTGTTTGCCTTTCTGGATTTTTTTATTTCTTGGGACCCACAAGTGCCCTTTTTTTTCCTTCCATTTTCTTCCTTTTTGAACAGGGATGTTTATAACGGGTACCCTATCCCTGTCCCAACACTCTATTTTGGGAGCACATAACTTGCTTTCTAGCTTCCAAGCTACATTGATGGAGAGGAATTTTGTCTGAGGGTGGTTCATATGCAGTCTCACCCATACCTGATTTAAATAATTTAGGTGATGGGATTTGGATCTTTTGAGCTGATGAGATTTAGATGAAATTTTTGGAAGTGAGTTGAGGCTTTGGGAGACTTTGGAATGGGGTGAATGTATTTTGCACATAAAATAGATGAGAGGGGCTTCCCTGGTGGCGCAGTGGTTGAGAGTCCACCAGCCGATGCAGGGGACACGGGTTCGTACCCCGGTCCGGGAAGATCCCACATGCCGCGGAGCAGCTAGCTGGGCCCGTGAGCCATGGCCGCTGAGCCTGCGCGTCCGGAGCCTGTGCTCCGCAACGGGAGAGGCCACAACAGTGAGAGGCCCGCGTACCGCAAAAAAAAAAAAAAAAAAAAAAGGATAAAATAGATGAGAGTCTTCGGGGACAGAGGGTGGACTGTGGTAGACAAATAAATGACCCCCAAAATGTCCATATCCTAATCCCCAGAACCTGTGAATGTTACCTTATGTGGCGAAAAGAACTTGCATATGTGATTGATTTAAGGATTTTGAGATGCGAGGTTATCCTGGATTATCCAGGGGGCCCGATGTGATTTCAAGAATCCTTATAAGGGAGAGGCAGGAGGTCAGAGGGGTGAGAAGTACCATGCTGCTGCCTTACAGATGGAGGGCCAGGGGGCAGAGGACAGGTGATGCAGACACCTCTGTAAGCTGGAGAACACAAGGAAGCAGATGTCCCTCCCGAAGCCCCCAGGTGTAACACAGCCCTGCTAACGCCTTGATTTGAGACTTTTGACTTTCAGAATTGAAAGAGAACAAATTTGTGTGTTTTAAGCCAGTAAGTTTGTGGTGATTTGTTACAGCAGCAACAAGAATTCAGTACAACTGGCATTTACCATCAATTCCGTTAAAATAATCAAGTCACTCCCATCCTTGAAACACAGGTAAGAATGAGCCCCTGCCCTGTTTCACCGCTTCTCTTTCCGCGTGGAAACTCGTAGGGTGTACACGCACCATCTCTACTTCTTCCCCTTCAAACTCCTAAAGATGATTGAGCTGACCTACCATTAGACCGGAGTCTGCCCTTCAGCCCCTCTGCCAAACGTCACCAACCTTGAGCTACTGATTGGCAAATCCAAACAGCGCTGTTTAGTGCTTATTGACCTCTTGGCAATATTTGAGATTTTCATGCCATCTTTTCTTTGAGAGGGCCTCTTCTCCCTTGATTTCAGCTATACTGTTCCCTTCCAAATCTACTCTTCTTACATCCCTAGTCGGGATTAATGGCTCCATCATCTATTTCTAGCTGCTTAAGTAAGAAACCTGGAAGCCGCTGCTGGGTCCTCGCTCTGTTCAGCCCCCAGTGGATTCTGGCTCATGCACAGCTGAATTCTACTCTCCTTTTGTATCACCTCTTCCCCTGATGAGAATGAGTTCTGTATTCTGTCATCTGGTTCATGTCATCTGTTCTCTCCTTTTCTTTTTCCACTCTGCTGCCTGTGTAATTCCTCCAACATACAAGCCTAATTATGTCACTCCCTGGTTTAAAATCCATTAACATTGCTTTCAGATTAGATCTGCCTGTTTACACTTCATCCCTTTTTGGCTCTCCTGAACACCATAGCTTCACAGTGACAAATGAGTATTTTGATTCTGATGATCTATCTCATACCAGTCCCCCGTCATGTTAGCTCCAAGATAGCGGGTGAGTCAGGGAACTGGCCTCAATTTCTCATCTATGAAGTCGATCTAGATAACATGGCCCAACTCACGGAGGTGTTAAAGGATTGAATGAATTAGTTCTTGTAAAGAGGCCAAGCACAAAGCAATAGGATGCAGGTATTATTATTATTATCATCATTATTATTATTGTTATTATTATTCTCCTCAGGAAACCTGAATGGGGCACTGGATTGCAGGTCCTTCCCTGAGTTGTGAGGCAAATGCAAGCCTTAAACTCCTTGGGTTGAGCGGTAACAGTAGCATCAGACCAATTGCACCCAAACGTCATATTTTCAAGGCCTCCCTTTCTAGGCCTTTATTGAGGACCTACTATGTCCCAGGCACTTGTTATACACAGATGATGGAAAAGTAAACAAAATTTAAAAACCCCTCCTTTAGAGCTTATGTTCTGGTGGAAAATATAAATAATAATAAGAGAAGCAAGAAGAACATTGTGTTAGCTAAACAAGAGAATAAGCGCACAGGGATCAGGGGTTATAAAGCACAGAAGGAGAACGGAGGTTAGATTGTAGATGGGTAGACAGAAAAGCCAGCTAAGAGCTTGACTTTTGACGAAAGATGTGAAGGGAGGGTCCAGCGTATTCTGTTCTCTGGGAGGTGCCGCGTCTGACTGAGGGACAGCCCAGCCCTGAGGCAGCGTGACGGTCCAGGGACAGCAGAAAGGTCTGTGTGCCTGAACGGAAAGACCAGGGTGACCGTGGAACCAGGGGAAACCACCAAGAGAAAGCTAGGAAGCAGACCCCAGGCACCCCAGGAGGACATCGGCTCTCACTCTGAACATGATAGGAAGGCTCGGCCCCGTAAATATGTTGGACATTTTGGCCTTATTTGTTTCCTTGTCTTTACTGAAAATGTGAATAATTCATATACGCATTTCTTTGGCTTTGGAAAAAATTTCTTCAAAACAATCAAGAAATGAAACAGTATAAAAATAGTATAAGAAATTAAACTCCTCAAGTGTTCGACAATCTAACATTCTACAAATGCTTTTTTCCCCTCTAATACCGATATGACCATTGGCTTTCCGACCAAGGGCTTTTCTGACAATTTGCTGGTGAGATAAAATTAAGTCAGGAGAGTTTAATATTTTTTAGGATGAAAATATCAACACCCTTTCTTTGAAAAGGTCATCCTGAATCACATTCACGTACGTTTCAGTCGTGCATTCATGAGTATAATTTTCAATTTATAAATCAGAAATAAACATGGTATTAACAAAAGCATAGTCTGTGTCTAAGGACAAGCAATTGCCCATAAGTGTTATAAATAGTTGGCTTGGCTTTTCTCCTGCAGAAAGACTCCTGGATAAGAAACGATACGCTCCAGCCAAACTACAGTAAGAGTGACAGGCGTCAGATGAGCCCCCGGGTCCGCACCATTTCTGCCGCAGGCTTCTGCGACACCTGCTCCTCCGTCCGTCAGAAGAAACCTCGGGGCTGAAGGCGCACCAGCTCGGAGCAAATTCCTTCCCAGAACGGCAAGCGCTGAGAAACAGCGAGTCCAGCAGAAGCAGGCGAGGGCAGACCCGGAATTTCCGTGCCACAGCAACTGTCCTCCATGCTGGCGTTTTTTCAGCGTCTAAATCCTTCTTTGCTCCAACAGCTGGTTTCCCCCTTGGTCACATTCTTCCTTCCTTTCTGCTTTCCCGGGAGTGACGGCCGTATGGTCCAGGGCAGGCTCCTCGGGGGCCGGCCCCTGAAGCTGGGGGCAGCTGTCCCCCTGTCCCCGCCTGTCCTGCAGCAAACGCTCCCTGTGCAAGTCTGATGCTCCCCCGCCCCGAGACTCCCTGAGGCAGAGAACATGCCAACTTTAGGAGAAACAGGGGCTGTCCATGGTGGTTTACATCAAAGAAGTCTCAAAGCCACTTTTTAAATATCGTATTATCCTGGTAGATCTGCCTTTCCCCTCTAATGGAGAAAAAACAAATCAAATGGCCTCATATAGTTTAGGGAAGGCTTTACTTTTTAAAAAAATACCAAACCATTTCCATGTCAACCATCAGAACTTTCAGCCATGCGAAGATTCTTAAGCTTCAATTTATATTCAAACTGTAAAAACTATTGGTTTCCTTTTTTCTAAATAATGTAAACACTTCAAAAAGTCACTTTTTATGGCCCCTTCAAAATTCCCTGAGTTTGCTAAACTGTTCCATAAATTGTATCAAAGTTGCTTCAGTTTTCTGCTACTATAAGTGATGTGGAATTGTTAAGTGTTTTTGAGTAAAGCTCTTCCTGTAGTTGAGACTGTGTCCTCGGAACAGACCTGGGACTGAGTGGGTCAAAAGACGTGCCATTTTGATGTCAGCCAGGCGAAGAGGATGGTTCACAGACGCAGCACACGGCCCACTGTGCTCAGATCCGACAGAGGCCAGTCCACAGGCCAGGGCCACCCTGCAGCAGAGGGGCTCTGGTTTAAGGTACTAAAATCAGTGAAGTTTATTTGTAATTCTCTGAATTGAAACATACTGAATTCAGAATCTCTTGAATTGATTCTTCTCTATTTTGTACCCAAACGACTTCAAAATTTTTTACTCTCATAGGTTCGTCGGTCAAGAAACGATGTTGAAAGGTTAAAATGACTTTAGCTCAGTGTGTGGGTAACCTTTTTGGCTTCATTTTTTTTTTTTTTTTTTTTTGATGGTGAGTGTAATGCAAGCACACAAATTTCAGATATAAAAAGGGAACAAAAAGGATTGAAAGTTTTCTTTAATCTCACCCTCCAGGTAGAATAACCAGGATGCAACGTGCTTGTTTCCCTTAACAGTACATTTGGGACACCTTTTCCGTTTCACTTCTTGGTATGTTAAAAAGTACATGTTAAAAATTATTATGATAAATTAGGCAAAGAATAAGGAGGAAGAACAGTTACAGTCAAGATAATCTCTGATGCCATTGTTAGAAGTAACACTGCACAGCCACCTTGGGGCCATGTCCCGCTCAGCCCTGCTCACACCCGGTCAGAGGGCACTCGCTCCCCGGTTGACCAATGTCACCCTCCAGGAAAACTTTAAAATGTGTCATTTATGTGCCAGAAAAGAGAGAGAAATAACAGACATCAGTATAGATTTACAGATATATATATACATACATATATACATATATAATGATGATCCTACAAACACTGAAATGTACATTATTTTTATCCTAATCCTGTCTTGAATGTAGTCCTGTAACCGCATACTTATTCACTCATCCCGCATCCTTTTTTCCCCCCCGTTTGCGTGAGCCTAACGAACTTTCATTTTGCTGCAGGAAGCGAGTGGGCCTCCAGCTCTTTAAACTGCAACAGGGCCAGGTCAGTGGATTTCGATGAGAACAAGAAACGGATGTAGTTATTGAATATGTGCTGCCATTTTGATGTAATGTGCTTCTTGTACGAGAAAAGATCTGTCATCGCATTCAAGCCATCATCCCATCCCTGTTTTCCATAAGGAGCTGGTGTGCACACCAGCAGTCTCGAAGGGCTGCTACCCATCCAGTCCTGTCCCTTTTCTCACAATCTTCCTGTTTATTTTGCCACGCTAATTCCTCCAGACAAACCCACATCAGTGTATCAAGTTACACACACACAAAAAAATGCTGTTTTAATTGAGGTTCTATAACATTTGTATAATATTTTTGTGGAGAATTGTTTCTGCTACAAAATCAGTTCTTCCCATAGCATTCCATTTATTCCCGTACTCTGCTCCCTCCTTTTCCTCAGAATAGGTTGAGGCGTGCATTCTACGGTTTGCGTTCTTTGGGGTTTTATCTTGTGTCACTACGTGTTGCATCTTAGGTGTGTGTGAATAAATGTGTGTATGACCACAACTGGACCACATACACATATGCTTTAATATAATTAATGTATTACGTTACAGTAGACCCCTTCCCTCCCCACCCCACTAAGGTATTTTTTAACTGAGAATGGATCTTAAATTGTGTCGAAAGGCTCATGAATAATCTATGGAGATATTCACAGAGCTTTTCTCTTTTGACTTATCAATATGGAGAATTAAGTATTAGATCTTTGGGTGTTAATTAAACCAAGCTTTATAACTTGGATAAAACCCAGTTGTCCATGGTGTATTCTTCTATTACCAATAATTTTTCCAGATTTTATGTTACCATTCCAAACACCAATCTGCACTTTTCTCTCTTTATTCAACTTGATATCCATGTTATTCTTTATAAAGAAATGTTAAACATATTTCGCTTGAATTCAATAAAAAATGCCTTGAAATTAATGTTACTGGCTTTTAAGCCCAGAAGAATAAAACTTCTCTACAGCCGGGCCCTAAGAACCAAGCTGAAAATGATATTATTTCTGCTTAAGATCATAATTACTAACTGTGCCCCAATAGCCATTTATAACGTGCACGGAGAAATCTATTCTCAATGTCAACTCTCCATTTATTGCTATTGTGATAAAATTCTATTCATTTTTGTGCACATACAAAAATTGGCAAACATCCCAAGTAGCAGAAGCCTATGCTCAAAAGACCACCCACAGGCTTAGGCTACACGTACGCAGCAGATTTAACCACAGTTCATAAAACAGAACTCATGAGGGACAAACCTGAAGTCCGCTGCTGTGTACAGATGAACATAACAACATGTTTAATCAAACAAGGCTTTGGGGCACTCCTGATTCTGTGGCATGCGTCCAAGCCACGTACAAAGTAAGAGGAAGAAGTAGGAAGACTGGCCATGGTTTGCAGGACACTTGTTCCCAGAATCACGAAATGGGCCAATAAGTGGCTCATTAGGACAATTCTGCAAGCATTTTATGCCTCTAATTTTATTTGTTTCCTGATCAGGTTTCTCAGTTAACTATTTTTTGTGCTGCCCTATGATCCCTGTTTGTTGGTAGCCCATGCCAGGAATGAAGGGGGAAGGAAAGTGTCCAGAAGGGGTAAGGGGACCAGCTCCTGGAGAATCAGAGGATTTTCAGAGATTCCTGGGCCCCCAGGGTGAGAAAAGATCAAAGAAGGATGAAGGGGCAGGTCTGCACACTCCTTTTCACACCCCTTCCATCACAGAAGCTTTGATTACTTTTGCCTAATGTTTGTCTGAACAACCAAGGTTCTCACCTTCTAAACGGAAGTTTGTATACCTGTGCACCAAAATATGCCATGTCGTTACTCAGCCTGAAACTGTAAAGCGGACAGATGGGGAATATGGAAATAGACTGCCCACAGCCTGGAAATCTCGGTGACAAAGAAACATCAGTGAGAGTCCTCAAGGATGGAAGTTTCTGCTTAAATACTGAGATGCTTGAATTTGCAGTTTTCAAAAGGGAGCATGTCCAGGTGCGGCCAATGGAATAAAGGTGTGGTGGACAGCCTCCAACAAGACCATGGATGATCTCGCCTGTTCGTAGCCACACCCCTGTGGAGCCCCCTCGCACAGGGAGCAGTGTGACTTGTGTAACCAGGGATGCTGCAGACAGGAAGGAATGTGACCTCAAGGCCGAGTCATAAATGACATGGGGGCTTGGACCTTGCCCTTTCTTGAGTCACTCACTCTAGGTGAATCCGGCTGCCTCAGAGTCCCAAGTCCAGTCCTGCTTTCAGAGGAAAGGAGCCTTGGGCAATGTCTGTACGTCAATGTCACTATACCCTGACCCGGAATCACCAGGCTCAGACCCTACTGCATTCCTGACACACAGAAACGCTGTGAGATGATTAACATTTATTGTTCTGAGACATGAATTTTTTCAATAATTTGCTATGAAGCAGGATGAGAGAGGGGGAGCGGTCCCCCTAGGTCATCTGTAAAGAGAACTGGAGATGAAGATATCTAGAGCTAGGCAGGTAGAATACACATGGGTGTGGAGGAAATAGACAAACAGGCTGACGTCACCAGGGCACGGGAGGCACCTGGAGTGGAGAGAAGCAGGAGCTCAACCAGAGCCCAAGTCTTAATTGAAAACATGTGGAAGGAGGGTGGGGCCCTCAATGCAGGTCTCGGAGAGAGCAGGAATTTTTATACAAAGAAGAGGAAGTAACCATTTGGAAGATGAACTAAGATCCAGTGGAGGGGTCACAGCCCCACCCTGACCTCGGTGCTCACAGAAATGGGCTCTGGGGGTAAATAAAAGTGGACCACACACCATACACCTGCGTATGCACAGGTCTCATCCATAACATCCCCAGAACCTTCCCGTAATAACTTAAGAGGCTTGATCAAGAATCTCTTCTAAGGAAAAGAACTTTTGTGTTCAGATTCTTATAATACTTGTTAAACAAGCATGGTTTGCTGCATGTTCGTATTAGTCAAGAAAAGTCACTTTTCTTTGTCTTTTTGAATAAAATCATATCTATCTTTGAGGCTTCTCAGGACACAGCTACCGTTTTATTTCTTTTTTCTTTATTCTTCTCAAAGCTTCATCACTTCCCGGGTGTTACCCCAGGCTTTGGGAACTGGGCAATCCACGGACATGAGGGCGAGGCCTCTCTGGTCCGTGAACCAGCATGCTCACCACCGAGATTCATGGTGACACAATGTTCTGGCCCTGTGGCCTTTGGCACACAGAGGCTCCCACCGCTGTCACTCAGCCCCCCCAGGCCACCGTGCCTAATGCTCAGTGCCCAGGCGTCCACGGTCAAACCTCGCTCTGATGAGCCCCTGTTCTATCCTGCACGAACCCCCTACCTCTGTGTCCCTCCAGGCTCCAAAATCCCTGCTCTCTCCTGGGCTGGGACCAGCATCTCTCCCAGAAGCACCAGCCCCCATATCCCTGTAGACAACACAACAGCGTTGTTTCCATCATACACACCAATCAATGTCTTTATGACGGTTTTCACACCTGCAACTTTCAACTTTTTATTTCTACAAAAAGGTGTGAATTTTCTCCTGTGACCAAGACACAGTAAACATAATATAACTTGACTACTCTTCCTGGAAAGAGGAACGGGAAGCATCCTGTCACTGGTTTGGGAATAACTCCACAACAACAGAAAAGGATGAGTCCCTAGTTTACCAATACCAGATTATGATTCTTTTTGTCACTCTGTGCAGTGAACATTCACTGGGTTGCATTCCCATCTCTTTCTAGAAACTGCAAGGATGTGCATCTTCCTGGCAGTGTCTTCATAGGAGATGTTAGTATGAGTGTGCAGGTCCTCAACACACACTTTAGGTCGGCTTGTAAAAATGAACCCCGGGATTTACAAATGTTATTGCCTAGGTGCAGTCTGCTGCAGAGGGAAGAAATGCCTAGTGGCTCCTGCATAATTTACTATTAATACAACAATAAAATCTGTTAAGACATTTAGGGGAAGCTTGGGTCATACGGTTAGCATCCATTTACCTTAAAATGAAGAAGGGGGAGGGGCGGGGGAGGAGGGGGAGATTATTCATTGTCTAGTGGCATTTGTAACCACTTGTGTCCTTGCTCTCAGCGACTCTTTCCTTAACTAAGGTAACAACTAAGGTAACATCATGGAACGGTCACAACATTTTGATTCCTATAATCTCTTCCACCTGCACTTTGCCTCGGGACACAACAGAGGTTTTTGTTTAACTTTTTTTTTTTTTTTTTTTTTTTTGCGGTACGCGGGCCTCTCACTGTTGTGGCCTCTCCCGCTGCGGAGCACAGGCTCCGGACGCGCAGGCTCAGCGGCCATGGCTCACGGGCCCAGCCGCTCCTCGGCATGTGGGATCTTCCCGGACCGGGGCACAAACCCGCGTCCTCTGCATCGGCAGGTGGACTCTCAACCACTGTGCCACCAGGGAAGACCTTTGTTTAACTTTTGATCATGACATTTTCAAACGCCAAAGGTACAGATATTAATGTCACAGACACAACGATGCCAAGCTGTATCAAATGTTACTGTTTCTCCACATTCCCATCACTCCTTTGTTCTAGAAATACGGCACTAGTCCAAGCCTCTGTTTCCTCCCCCCACCCAGCTCCCAGAAATGACTTTCCGGGCCTCACCCTTTCCGTCCGCTGTGTCCACGGCCCTGGTCCTGGACACCGTCTTATACTCCAGAGAACAAGGTGCCTGTCTTCTGCGAGGGTGACGGATGGTGTGCAGGACGTGGAAACGCGCGGCAGTTCTGGCTGCTCGCTTGGGGCTCTTTCAGCCAATGCCCTGTCTCAGCACCGGCCTCACCAAACCTGCCAGTTAGAATGAGCTTCAGGAAGAGGCCAGGTGCCTCCAATTCCAGCCTTTCTGTGACTCGGGGCGGTCACTGCTTCCCACGGGCACCTCCCCCTCCAGCCACTTACTTTCCAGTTTAATTAGACCACTCATCTTTCTGTTAACCATTTCCCAGCCATTTTGTCCATTTCTGGAGTCTTTTACTGCCTTCGCTCCCAATTTTTATCCTTTTGGGTTTTTACTCTTATCTTAAGGGTTTTAGTAAGAAGAAGACATAAGCACATTTTTTTTTACCAGCCAGAGGGGTTTCTCCTCCCCATAAGCAGTGAAACAGCCCACGAATGTATCTATCGGTATTTTCAAGAAGGACCGATTATAAAGGAGCAGCGTTGCCTGTAAAGTTTCAGAGGAGCCCTTCCTAAGTGGTCCACCACGAGAAAACACTTCTTTAGGTAAGAACCTGCATCGACTAGAACGATATTATCCAGACGAAGAAAGACTAGGCACTTCATTTCCAAATTTACTGCACCAGGAAGTTTTGCGTGATTATTTTCCGCCACTTACATTTGGCTCCGCTGTCTGACCTTGGAACAGAAGAATTTTTGTGTTTTGTTATTTGGAAGTTCAAAATATTAGAATATGTTATAACGAGATGCTACAGAATAAGTAATGAGACGGTTGTGAGACTTTTTTTTTTTTTTTTACAGCTGTGAAAGGGTTCATATTGTCCTGAACAGTATTCGTTCCACATTTATTTATTTCATCCACAAATATTTGCAGGATGGTCAGGATGTGCTAAACCTTGGGCTGACAGCTCGGCGTTGCAATGTGTGGAAGATTCAGGCCCTGTGTGTGCATGTCTATTTAATCCCACGATGGACAATGTCTTCAACCCACACAAAGTCATATCATAATTGTTAATTAACAAATGGAAGTGAGAGACCAGTGGGGCTCTCCACTCAATTTGACAGGTGGCTTAATTTTTAAATAGTTACTGGATATTTTCGGATAATCTACCACGTGACTAAGTTAAATGCACAAAGCAGAAGATTATAGTTAGAAGAGCCTTCTTTAGGAGTGCAGCTTTTTCTTCTCAGAGTCACACACTGAGCATTTAACTGATTAAGAATACATTTAAAAGACAGGTGGGGATTTCCCGTCACAAGGTCAGAGAGTAGAGGAACATGTGTCAATCCCATGTTTATTAGATCCACAAATATAGTTCTCTCTACTCTAAGTGCTTTTAATTTTCTAAGAACCCAGCCCTTAGAGCTGGCTTCTGGAATCTCTGGCCAGGGCCGTCTGGGGAAACATGAGTTCAGTTACCAAATATAGTTGAGTGGAGGAAGAGGACAGATGGGGTCTGAGCCCAGAGCTGCCTCAAAGTGACCACGGACCAAGCAGTGTGTCATGAATAAACAAGGCCACCTTCACTCCCCCAGAAAAGAAGAAACGCTCCTCTGAAATCCATCACCTTTTGGGAGTCTTCAAAGTAACCAAGGATTGAAAAGGTCTGTAAAATATATCTTAATATACTAACTAGTAAAACAACATTTTTAAAGCTCTTTATTAAAAGCTAAAAAATACAATAGGAGTTAGCTAGAAGATGTAACACTGTTTAGAAGATGTCTTGATTTTTCTTTTATCTGGAGAGGAAAAGTAATGGGAATTTTGCAGTCCTTCCCAAAACAGAAAGTACATGAGATTTACCTGCAGGGTTTTATTTCTACCTATGCTGTCAGAGAGCTGCCTTTTCTATTAAAATCTTAAAACTAAATTGGGGCTATTAATTCCAAAAGGATTAAATGTACTGATGGAGCCCACATTTGTCAAGATCATGTCTATGTTTTATAGAAAATAAGAATGCAGCTAACTCAAACCTTGCCTATACTTAAGCTAAATACCGATGGGTTAAAATGATATACTTTCGGTTTTAGTAACATTTTTAAGTTGTTAATTACACTTTCGAAGAACTTTTTAAATGAGTTGAGAGTAAAGGCAGACATTTTAAATCCTAACTATGCATAAAGTTTGCATATTTTTTTAAAAGATAAAACTTCCTAAGGAAAACTATGGTCCAGTCAAATTGAAAACTTACAGTATAATTCTACATCACATGGGCTGTAAGTTACACATGAAATTGTCTTGAATCCAGTAGATGAGGTTGATACAGAATGACTTCAGGCTCATGTTACTTTTTCAACATTTGCTAAAAATACTAATTACCTTCTAGTATGAGTAATGTGTCGACATCCAGAGCCCATTGCCTGACAATATAACACTGACCAAGTCCGTTCAGTCATGAATGTGCAGAAATTACATCCTTATTACAGAACAGATATACTTTCCAATATCTTTTTCCTCTAAGACAGAACTTGAATGCTCACCTCCGTTATCCAGATTTTAAAAATCAGAGTCTATCTGACAAATTATTGCTAACAGTAGACAAGGCCTAAGAGACTTATCAAGGCAATACGTATGCTGTGAATATATGATTACATATACCCAGAATACAAATCTGTCCTTCTGCATTCCTGTGTCCGATGTGGATTAGGGGCCCCGTGTCAGTTCTCTGTCTGAGCTGCTGTTGGTTGATAAAACTGAAAATTAAAAGGGTCATAGCATACTTTACAATATAATAGAGATCTGGATTACACGGGACAATTACAATCACTTTGATTTCTCTACCTCCTTTTTTTTAAAAATGCAGAGGGTAGCATTAGTCAAGTTTCAAAATAAATCTGACACGTTCTTAAAGAGATACCACCTGAAATCTCCAAGGCCACAAGAGTCTACACTTTGCTAATGTGTGTGTGTGTGTGTGTGTGTGTGTGTGTATAAGACATCAAAGGGAATTGTGTTATCTGAGCTCCAGCCAGGAATTCAGGCATGGAGGCGATGGCCGAGTCCTGGTTAAATTCCAGCAAAGGAAATAAAGACTGAGCAGAGCAGCTCTGACTTGGATGTGTTATATCATATGAGAGAACACAGATACAAGTTTGGTAAATAGGCTTTGAATTTAGGTGAGGGAATGAAGGCCAGAATAAGGACAGTGGCAGTAGACATGGATGGTCTGGAAGTAAAATCTAGAATGGATTCAATATGGTGAATAAAGATAGTATACAAAGAGGACACCAGTAACTCCAAATACTCTCTCTGGAAACACTTTATATGGCTGTTGTGGGCATGAAATCAGCTATTATGTTATGTCTCTGCAATTGAGATACAATATACCGTCTGGGGAGAATTTAAAAACTGAAGTAAAAATATGCCATGCCTCCCTGTAATGACAATTTACTTAAAGATTAGGAAAGAGTGGAATCCACATGTATTTATTAAGAAGTGGATTATAAAATTATTGTGCATCTTTTTGCATCAAAAAGGGTTTAATAAATTTTTCATATTTGACTTTAGCCCTATAGGGAGGGAAGGAGGGAGGGAAGGAAGGAAGGAAGGAAGGAAGGAAGGAAGGAAGGAAGGAAGGAAGGAAGGAAGGAAGGATTTTAAAATGATGATTAAAGAAGACAATTTAGGTGATACAAACACACTTTGTTTAACCCTTCATGAAGTGGACAGTCTCTTTTGGAAGAGCCTCACCATGAAGAGGAAGACAGGAAGCTTTTATAGGATAAAGAACAAGGGAGAGAGAAATAGAAAGTACTTGATTAGCTGGGGCTGCAGACTCACCTTTCTGTGGTGAGATGGAGGAAGGAGGTAAGTAAGGAAACCAATGCTGGTCTGGCTTGGGGCGGGCTGACCGGATGCATGAGTTTCTGTTCAAGCAGAGTGTTCATAGGGACACAAAAGTTCCCTAAGCTTCAGGTTGCTGACATGGCTCCCAGGCAGGAGCAGCTCCATCTTGGACCTAAAAAGTTATTTCAACAGAAGGAAGAAATTTCGTCTAGGAATTGCATGTGCTTCCAGAACAAGGAAAAAAGAAGTTTTAAAGCTTTTTCAAGTTTGGTTTTCATAGTTTGGGTTTTATTTTAAAATATTTTTAGTCTTGAATCCTTGTACCCATAGTTTTTATTACTTTTAGTAATTGTTTAAATACGAAAATAAACAGAAACAAAATGCTAAGTTCAATATTAAAATCACTCAGAATTTCCACTTTTTTTCCCAAAGAATGTGAAAACAGCAACCAAAGATTCCCCTAACAACCCCATCCTCAACCCACCGCAGACGTAATCAGCACCCACTGCTTGACGCACCATCTTCCAACCTTCCTCCTGTATTTATCTCTAACTGTATACACATCTTAAACGCCTAGTGAAACGTTGCTACCCCTGTCTGGACTCTCTAAAGCACCTGGCCCGTGTGGTTTGGGATACTGAATGATCCTTGGTGCCTGTCAGTCTTTTTCTAACATCAAAGATTTTTCCTTTCAAAATTGTAGCAGCTCATCAAAGTCTCTGCAAAGGATTCCATGAACTATTGCAAAAGTCCTCCCCTTGTTTAAATGATTCAAGTAAATACCCATGACACACCAAGTGTGAAAAGACAACGTGGCAGTTCCGTGCCAATTTGAACCATGTCTACCATTTCCTGGTTCAACTTTGGCTAAACAATTGAATGTTTTTATGCTGTAGGTTGGGTAATCAAAATAATTTAAAAAATTAGTGTTCACCCCATCTATTATTCTCAGGATCCAATGGTTCACTACAGATCTTCCTGAGCTCATGATGGGGCTCCCTCCTGGCAGACGTATCGCACGTTGAAAATGCACTGAATACACCTCACTTACCTACCGAAGGTCACAGCTTAGCCCAGCCCACCTTTGTTACCAACCAGGGCTCTTGGCCTCCTTAATCAATAGAAATTGATAAGAGGCCAGACGAGAAATTCAGGCAAGGCTTTATGGGGGCCCCTGCTGCAACAGGGGAAGCGAAACAAGAAACAGGTGCCCTTGCTCGCGCGCTGATGGCGGGGCAGGATGGTTCCTTATATGGGGTGAGGGTAGGAGTGTGTCCAGGGGTCATCAGGAAGGGTGGCTTAGGTGTTTCGCCCATCCCTTTGGTGGTGGTGTGCGCAGGGGGCATGTGCAGTACTCTGCTTTTGCTCCCGACACCCCGCTTTTGCTCCGGGCTCTTCAGAAGTGGCAGTTGGGTTTTTTGGTCTTTTTGTATCTTTTGTCCAGAATTTGCCCCAGCTGCGCATGCACGCAGTTATTTTTAGTCCCTTACAGTTTCCTTGTATTTTATTGCTTGAGGAGAGGTGCAAGCACTCCAGCAAAGGGTCCCAGGTCCCAGCCTGTCTCACCTTCAAGGTGCCCAGAACACTTCCATCAGTCTGCAGTTGGGCGAAATCATCTAACACAAAGCCCGTTTTCTAACAAAATGTTGAATATTCCATGTAATTGATTGCATACCGTAATGACAGTGAAAAGCAGAGTGGTTGTCTGGGTCCAGAGGGTTGTAAGTACATCGGTTGTTTACCCTCGTGATCGCGAAGCTGGCTGGGCACTGCAGCCGCTGCCCAGCATCTCGAGAGAGGATCAGACTGCACATCACTGGCCTGGGAAAAGATAAAAGCTCAAAATTCCAAGTACGGATTCTACCAAAGGCCTATCACTTTCACATCATGGTAAAGTTGATTAGTCTAACCATCACAAGTCGGATCATCTTTATAGGAAAGCCTGCAGCTCAAAATTTGGAAATCAAGACTTTTGTCGTTTGCAACTGAATTATTCTTCCTCCTGGACTCTGCTGCTTCTCATGAGGTGCCTTGTCTTCCCCAACCTCCTCTCAAGTGGGGGAGTTTTTTTACATTTCAACAGCCTGTGTTCCTTGCCACTGGGGACGGTGCAGGGGGTGTCCCACAAGTATTTTCTGACCGACAAAATAGAAGGTTGTCCTCGATAGCACAGATCTTTTTTTCAGATAATTATCCTCCAAAGTCAGCAACTCTAAAAACAAATGTTATTCATAATTTTAAAAATTTGCCTATTTTTTTCTATTATTTGTATATTCGTATACGAATCTGAATCATATGGATATATATGTCTACTACATATTCAGGAGCTCAAAAACAAATGTTTTCCCAAATACCAAGATCATAATGCCAAGACAATTTAAGAGGATAAAATTGCTTATGTCAGAATGTGTGATATATGAAACATTAAATGTTCAGTGAAAACTTACACGCTCTATATTTCATAGTGGAATATGGGTCCAACAGAATTCAGATAATGTGAACTTAGGGCAAAGCTGAGAACCGTAAAATCAACCATGAGAAATAACCTATCAACTAAATGGCATAAAATTCCATGAGAATGGATGAAGTATGCACAGGGATGTAATGACGTAGGTGACCATGGGAGCTGACGTCTGATAGCAACATTTCCTTGGGATACGCCAGACACTGATAGGTCTGCTGAAGGTCAAGGTGGGCGGGCAGCTATAACGCCTCCCACTATTTGCAGACCCTCCCAAGCCTGTGCTTTACCACATGTTTGCTAATGCCTGAGGGTTTGGCACCATCACCTGCTGGAGGGGTCTGCCTTCAGAGAATCCCCAGGGCGCCCGCAGTTCCTTCACTGCACAGTCCCAGAGTCTGAGGCACCGCTGGCCTGAAGTGTCCTCCTGCTGTTACCGTCAGCCCCACCCACCCACAGCGAGCTGTCCGGAACTGCTACGGTCTATGGACACCGATGGGAGCCCGCAAGCATCCGTCCATCCCGTCCTATCCCACTTGTACCCTAACAACTCTGAAAGATGATCTGAGGGATAAAAGCACAGTACAGTTTCCCAAAATCAACTAACAAAAGATTTGAGACCAAAACAAGTATAAGAAAATCAGAACCTGACATTTCCTTGGTTTCCTACTTTTGTCTTTTTTCCTGTTAAAATGGCAGCTTCTTAGGGCAGAGAAGCCCATCTTCCTCACGGCCGTGTCCCCAGTCTGCAGAAGAGGCGCCTAGCGCATAGCCGGCACTCAACGAATCGATGCTGATGAATAAGACAACAGAGGACGTAAGCCAGAAACATGATTTGTATTGGGTTGGCCAAAAAGTTGGTTACAGAAAAACCTGAATGAACTTTTGGGCCAACCCAATATTTCTATGACTCAGAATTTAACCCTGAGCTCACCGGTATCCACACGTCGAAGAGTGTCAACATTTAGAGAATTCCCGACGTCTAATAGCAGGGATGCCAGAAAACAAATGTCGTTCCGGCTCTGAATTTTTTCATGACAAACTTTCTTTGAGGGTAATGAAAACCATACAAATCACTGTCTACTTTTTTTTTGTAACGTGGTGTCAGAACTACCACCATTTTGTACTGGTACAAGGACATGTAATGTGTATTTTATGTGTATTCATTAGCAGCTATGAACATGCAGCACTGATTACTTTATCAAGTTCTTCTCAAAAAGCAGAGCCCCGGCGATGAGTGACCATTGAAAAGACAGGTGACAAAGCTGCACAAAGAGCAGAACGATTCCTCACCGAAGACAGCCTGTCCCAGGGAGGTGTTACGGGGCCTGGGGCTGAGTGAGTGGAGGGGACAGGAGTGGCCTCCAGGACAGGAGGGGACAAGATACCTGCAGAGTGTCCCGTGTCTGCTGTGGATGCGTGGCTCCCTCTCCTGTCAATTCCCACCCAGGGCTCAAAACTGGTTCAAACACTAGGTGTGGTTTTCTCCCTCACCTGCCACGATCGTGACCCAGACACTGCCAGGCGTCCAGCACAGAAAGGCTATCAGGCAACACCTGCTTTCCCGGCCTTCACAGGGTTCTTAACTAATTCTTAGAGTTCAACGAAATGAATGTTACAACAAAATACCTGCAGAGTGTCATGTTCAAAAAAAGGAGTGAATTGTATTGACTGGAGGATCGTAGAAAGTAACCAACAAGAAGTGAAATTAAGTAGTTTTCAAGGATGAGCTGGAGTTGGAAAAACAGAACAGACGGGAAAGGCGAAAGAAACCACCTGCGCAAAGCTCAGGGACGTGAAAGAAGACGATGTTCAGAGCGGGAGCAGGTGGCTGGGTGTGGGTGCAGCGCCTGTCACAGTGATCGTGGGGGACGAGGCCTGAGACTTCACGTCTCGCTGACCGTCCAAGAGCGCACAGGTAACCTGCCTGCCCCGTTTGGACCTTCTCTTATTAGCCGGGGGACCACCGGCAAAAAAAGCAGCAAAGGAATGGCACCGCCAAATTCGTAAGTGTGATTTCTCTCACCATCCGATCTCATATATATATATTTTTTCCGATCTCCTATTTTAACAGGAATCATCATTTTCCTCCTTGTCTTTGGGTCATTCTTGACTCTTGCCTAATCCCTCCTCCTGGATTGTAAGATGGTTACAGAAGAGACCATGCCTGGCTCATCTTCGCCCTCCTGGAAGCTTCCCTTGTGCCTAGTAAGTGGAATTCATGGTCAATTTCTCATTCCGGTAAAGGAAGAGTGACTAAACTGGGAAGGACCATTTCTCCACACGAAGAAGCTGGACCCGCAGGAAGCCAAAGAAAACAGAAAATAGTTGCAGCTTACGGGAGTTTTAGGGGAAACGACAACTAAACCAAACTAACAAGGAAGCGATGAAGGAGACGCAGAGGAGAAGAGGGAATTTCCAGGCAATTCGACTTCCTTCAGAAAAGAGGACAGAGGCAGGCGGCAATGATTTATAGACACTTTATGCCTCACTTTCCAATCGTCAACCCTGCTTGTGCAGTGGCCACTGACCTCACCCCTTCTTTACTCCTTTTTACACATCAGTTCTTTTTTAGTGTGTTGCATTTTCTTTTCTTTTCTTTTTCTCATAAAGTTGCTTTATTTAGATTCCAAACAAACCAAAGGAGAGAGAAGAGATGACCCCGAGTCAACCCGTCCACTCAAGAGGCGGGACCCTGAGTCTCTGGCTGCAGCCCACGCGGGGCCCAGGGCCTCTAGGGCGGCGGCCTCCCTGGAGGCGGAGGCGGAGGAGACGTGGGCTGGGGGACCCCGGGGCCGCTTGGCGCCCGGAGGTGGTGGCGGCGGCAGACAGGCGGGTGGCTGAGGTAAGATGCGGTGTCAGGGCTTCTCGGTGCCCAAGTCCTGCGAGTCGTCCCAGAAGCAGCGGTCGGCCTCGGCCTCGCCGTCCTCGTGGAGGAGCTCTGTGTCCCCGCGGGCGCCGGGGTCCCGGTCTTCACGCAGGACCCGGCCGGCGTGGTGGGCACCTGCACGCCGCCCCGCTCCGCGTGCGCCGTCGTCCCCGGGACCTGCTTCCGGTTGCTGTCCGTGTACTCGCGATACTAGCCTTTGCTCTCTTCCCGCTCCCCGTGCATCACGTAGGCGCCCCCGTGGGCGGGAGAGGTGTTGGGTCTGAGGGGGAGGGAGACGGCGCTCTGGAGCGGCGTCCTGACGTTCTGGGCGGGGCTCCGCCTCTCTGAGGGCGTCATGGACTGGCGTGGGCGGAGGACGGCGACGCACACGTCCCCAGTCCCGTAGATGTCGGGGTGCCACATCTTGGTCAGGGACTAACAGGCCGATGGTCGTCGAGGGGGCTCTCGAGGCGCCTTGAAGTAGCCGCCCTCGTCGTAGGTGTCAGGGCCGAAGATGGCCACCGCCCAGGTAGGCAGGCGGCCCTCGTCCACCGGGCTCAGCGAGACGCCCTCCACCGGCTCCTGCTGCAGCCCCTTGAGCTCCAGCAGAAGCGTCTCCTGCGAGCTGGGCACCAGCGACCCGGCCATGGCGGCGGCGGGGGCCGGGGGCGCGTGGGAGCCACGGGACATCTGCCGCCCAGAGCCCCCGGGCCCTCCACTGGCTCTGCGCCGCTGCCAGTGTGTTGCATTTTCTGTATGGATGTCACCAGCACGGAATTGCCGGAAGCGCTGTGTGAAATAACACATGAAATCTCAGGGCAATAACGGAAATGTTTGCAGTTGTATCTCTTTGGTTACGACCTTTTAATGTGAAGGTTGAATAACATGGACATCTCTGAAGCATAATTTTCTGGTGAGTTTGGGCCACGTGGAAATCTCCCCTTTCATCCATGCTATGAGCGCTTTCCCGAGCCCACGTGCATGTTCTAGCGGCGATGTCGGGGTTGCAGATTAAACCCGGACCACATATACCTTCCTGCTATTGTTTTCTTTTTCACTGTGCAAGTGGTTTCTAAGCTACACCTAATCTGGACAACTGGATCCTGTCAGATGGTGCCTCTTTCAAACCAAAATATAAATTCATAAACAGGTGATTTAATCTGCCTCCGGCAAACACTCCCTATTTTTTTAAAAAAAAGAATTTAAAGTTGTTGCACCATTCAGAAGTGTGCTCTCTAGCTTCCTCGGACAGTGCTTTTTGTGAGGTTTTAAAATCTATCATGTTATTTTCACTTTGCACTAAATATCCTTAATAGCAGAACTCTGATTTCTGACCCACGTTTTCTTAATCGGATCCATTGCTGGGACCTCGGCTGTGAAACGATAATATGATGGTAGGGAAGCATATGGCGAAGGCGTGGGCTCTGGGGTCGTCGTCTGGGCTCTTCTTCTCACATCCTCTGGCTCAGTTTTTCCCTTTCTAAACTGGGGCCGCCAGTTGTGAGGGTTTTAAGTGAAATAATCTGCAGAGCGCTGTCGGCACAATGACCCCTCATGCTGAGTGGTCTGGGGTCATCTGCCCATTTGTGGGGAAGTTTGCCAACCCCTGGTCTAGAGCGCAGCTGTCCCTCCGCACCTGAAATTCAGTAAGCGATTTCAACTCTGCCTTGAATTAACTAGTGAATGAATGAATGTGAATACACATGTCTGGACACCAGGAAAAGAAAAGGTTTCAAAAATTTCACCGAAAACTAAAAACCAGTGAAAATTGGAATCAAAATGCATTTCGTGGTTTAGGGTGACATAAGCAGTGTCAGATTTGCTTAAAATATCAACAAACTCCTGTTCTCATAACATCAATGAAATTAGAGGTGTAAGGGGGGGAGGCGGGAGGGGGGAGGGAAGGGGGCCCTGGTCCACTCACAGCACCCACGGCAGGCGTGGCCCTCCTGAGTTATTTAATGATGCTTAGTGAGATGATTAGTATTCACTCACAGGGCAAATACCGAATTAAAATGATAAACACAAGTGTGCTTGACGTTTCTTCCAATTTATAGGGGAAAATGACTTAAAAAGCATATTTGTTTGTCTTACTGTTTCTCCCAGCTTGTGGATGAGCAGTATTGTGATCACACACACACACACACACACCACTCGCTCCTACTAACTGCAGTTGTGTCTCTTGTCCTTCAGAGCTGGTTTCCAGGCCCCTGCCTTCCTGTCCAAATCAGACAGAGTGCATGAGCGTCTCTTGACTATGTCCGACATGTCCTCCCGTGACTCCTTCTACGACTCCCTGTCAGACGTGGCGGAAGATGGTGAGAACGCAGACTTCTTGCCCGGCCTGTCGGCCTTCCTCAGCCAGGAGGAGATAAACAAGAGTCTGGACCTGGCCCGCAGAG
This sequence comes from Globicephala melas, assembly GCF_963455315.2. Lineage (NCBI taxonomy): Eukaryota > Metazoa > Chordata > Mammalia > Artiodactyla > Delphinidae > Globicephala > Globicephala melas. The sequence continues at coordinate 113,791,219 of NC_083319.1, read as the reverse complement.
CCATAGCCAACTCAGAGACGGAGGACTGCGACTCGGAAAGGGAGGACTCGCAGATTTTCAGCCCCTCTCCTGGGAGCCTCTGGGGGTCGCCTCCCCCTCAGGGGGCCAGGCCGGGTGAGCACCTGTCCCCAGGGACGCCTGGCGCACACAAGCCCACACCTGTCCCGCCGCTGCCAGCAGAACGAGCCGAGCGCATCTCCTCGCCTGCGTCCAGGAGGAAGCCCGGCGTCTCGCCCCTGCTGGCGCGGCCCAGCTACATCCGGAGTCTCCGCAGGGCAGGGCAACACGGTGCCAAAGCCCCCAGCGCCAGTGCCAAGCCCAGAGCCACGCACGGGGGCAGGGCCGGGCCCCAGAGCCCGCTGTGCAACAAGGCGGCCACCCTCATCGAGGAGCTGACGGCCATCTTCAGAGAAACCTCCAAGCCGAGAACCAGGAACCCCAACGGGGAGTCCTCATCCCCGGACAGCGGGTACCTGTCCCCTAAGAACCAGCTGTCAGCTCCGATGAGCGCCTCGGCCAGCCGGAGCCCAACCGGGGACCAGCAGGAGGTGGAAGCCGGGGCCGAGCCCCTGGAGCCCGGGCATCACCCCGCGGCGGCCCGGGACGTGGTCCAGCCCAGCCGGAGCCCCTCTCCCCCGGCTGCCCGCCACCTGCTGGCCGCTCCCCGGTTCATCCAGAAGCTGCGGAGCCAAGAGGTGGCAGAAGGAAGTCGGGTGTACCTCGAGTGCAGAGTCGCCGGGAACCCACCTCCTCGGGTCAGGTACGACTCTTTGGTTGTGGAGATGCTATGAGATGATGCGCGTGGTCTTTTGGCTTTACTTTAATGTGAAAGAAGAGATTTCTGTTACCCAGCAAGGGCTGGCTCCCGGAAGGGCATAGAAGCCAATATTATGGCCCCGGGTTTGTTTTTTGTTTTTTTTACTCTTTCAGGCTGTGCTGGGTCATAGTTGCTGCATGCTGTCTTCCTTGGTGGTCCAGTGGGTAAACCTCTGCGCTCTCAATGCAGGGGACCCGGTTGGATCCCTGGTGGGGGAACTAGATCCCGCATGCCTAAACTAAGATGGGTGGCCCCGTCTTTTGTGAAAAGAAAAAGCTTCATTGTGAGGTCGACCAGCAAGGAGACAGGAGGCCTGGCTCAAATCCATCTCCCGACCGGAATTTAAGGGTTTAGGGAATTTCAGGCTTGGAAGCTGCCTTGCTAATCAGTCCAAGAAAACTCCTCGTGCTGTTGGGGTCATCCTGGAGACGCCCGTACCCGTCTTGCACATGCGCAGGGCTGTCTCTGTAAAATGACTTCAGGTTTGCGCAATGAACATACTTAAGGGGGCAAACGAGCTTAAGCTGGGTGATGTTTTACCTGCGTCTCCTTTGTGCGTTCCTCGGTCTGGAGGGAAGTAGGGGCGAGGACCCGGCTAGCTGCTTTCAGCTGATGAGGGGCATGGATCTTTATAAGAGGAATGAAATTGTTTTGCACTTACTTGTAAGCATTCCCGAGTCCCGCCTTGAACTCTGGTCTTGGGCAGTCATCCTGCGAGTGGGGGAGAGGACTTTTTAAAAATACAAGATGGACCACGAGGACAAATTTGATGAGTAAAGAGGGTTTGGCCCTAAGATACACAGAACTGCGACTTTGGGAATCCGTGAAAACATGTTATTTTTAACATTTTAGTGATTGAACTTGGATTCACGTAGGCCTGGTCCAGACTCTTGGGCAGAAACAGGCTACTGTCGAGACATCATTGTCTTCTCGTCACAGCCAGGTGGAGTCTTAGCTGTTCTGTTTCCTTCTGAAAAGTGATTTAAGGTTTCTGGGAGTAGGAGACTTGACTCTTTTTAGCTTTACTGGAGGATATGTAACCAGAAGGACGTCATAGGAGCCGTTCCACACGGGCTTCACTGGTCCGCAGGCTGTGGGTTTGTCCAGGTTCAAGGAGGACCCAGTCCCTGGGCTTGTGCAATGCGGGGGGACGTCCGTGGGAAGCATTAACGGACTAGATGCTTTTTATGTATAGAAGATACGACACCACTGAGAGACTGTACACATTTTATCAAATCTAATTCTGTTACCACATGAGACCTTCAGGGAGGTCTCCCAGAGAACATCGCATAAGGGCTCAATTGAAGCTTGCTTCTAGGGGCCACTCTGACCCTCAGCAGGGCAGCTGGTAAGACCTTATCCCAAGTCACGTTGGTTTCTTGGCCTATTTTGGTGACTGTCTCTTTCAAGGAATGATTCATCGTTTCAGTCCTCCCCGTAGACTGAGGTCTCCAGGAAGCATGAAATTCCATCGTGTTCCGAGGGCCCCAGACACCTTTGAGTCACCTTGGCTATGAAAGCTCCTCTGTTGTCACTTTGAATTGAAAGATGTGACCCCAAACGAGGGATCATTTCTTTGAGGAAGGCCTTTGTTACCTAGGAAGCATTCTCTGCCCTGCGTGGAGAAGCTTTGCCCCGGTGTGCAGGGGCATCACCAACACCAGCAGATATCTACAATGTTCCCTGATTCTTGGCCTAACAGTAAAGTCTGTTTACTAATCATCCCCTGGTTCTGTCCCTCGGGTTTGCACCCCTTTTATCATCAGGGGTGGCCCAGTTTTAGGATTGTTTCCGGTGCAGATCAGGCAATTTTGTGTTACCTTTTGGATGGTCATTTGCATTTATAGACCAATAAACTTGTGCAGCCCTCCCATGATGGGTACCTTGATGTAGGTGAGTAATAGTTAATGCAGGTGAGCATGGGTACCTTAATGCAGGTGAGCATGCATCACATGCTCATGTATAAGCTCATTATAAACCCAGCCTCTGTGGTTGTTTGGTCCTGATCAGCGTCTAAGTCTCGGGAGTCAGCATGAAATCCCCATGCGTCTGCTCTCTCGAGATCCACTGCCAGATCTGAGGCTTAAACAGGGACAGGTCCACACTTGGAATGAGTGCTGAAGCCTTAGGATCTGGGTTTTTCGTTCTGGCTGCCTGTTTTGTAGTCTGATCAGCCTAATTTCCGTTAGTTATATAACGATCAGTCTTTGGGTGGCCCAGGCAATGTCCTATGGCTACTTATTCCAGCATCTATACATATAAATACGTGTGTATATATATAAAACAGCATCTAATAAGGCTGGTGTCTCCTCTGCATGTTGAATTTCTTTCCTCCTGATGTCAGTAGACCAGTCTTTCCAGGTGGCCCCGTGTGCACGTAGGACAGAGAAGGCAAACTTGGAATTGGTATAGATCGTCACCTTTTCCTTAGCTCCAAGGCTCAGGGGTCTGTGCGGGCTGTGAGCTCGGCCTTCTGGGCAGATGGACCTGGACGGGGGCTTCTGCTTCTAGGGCTTCCTGATGAGCTACAACCGTACACCCGGCCTTTCCAAGCCCCGCCTCGTCCGTGAAGCTGCTCGCGTCCGTGAATATTTCCATTTCCAGATTTTCTAAAGGCTGATCAGTCAGGTTGTATTCAGTTATTTGTATACAGTCGTGAGCAGGCTCTCCTGTCGTCCTGGGGAGCAGAGTGGCTGGGTTTAGAGTGGATACCACCTGTAATGTGACATTTGGGGGGTCAAGTGGTGTGGCCGGGTATTTGCCCAGCCTCCCCGAAGTAAGCCTACATCCGCCGTTTCGTTCAAGTAAAGGTGGCACACTGCGCGGGGCATGCGCAGTGGCCGGCTGGCTCAGGGTACATTTTTCAGCCTCCTGTGAAAGGTCTTAGGTTGCAGCCACAGCCCAGAGGCAAACTGGCCATACTAGACATACACGCCCGATTGCTGGACTCAAGAAAAGTAAACTACTGGCCTTCTGGAGGTACCTAAACATTGAGTTTGCGTTCCGAGACTCACGCCCTGTCTTTCAGACACAATGCTTGGGCGACCAAGTGCTGGGCTGTGAAAAGCTTCTCCGTGATGGTGTGGAGCTCATTATGGCATCTCGGAGTCCAGCTTAATGGCGTATTGTCACTTCCTTCAAGAGCCTCATATTGTCGCAGAGTTCAAAGTTAGGAATCCAAGGACGACAAAACCCAGCAATTCCTAAGAATTCTCAAGAATGCCTTCTGGTAGTGGCTACAGTCACCATAACTATTGCTTCTCTTCCATCTGGCAATGTTTCTTTGTCCTTTGGATACCTCAAATCCTCAATATTTTAGAGTTGGTTGAGAAATTTGTGCTTTTCCCTTGCAGTATTTTGGTCCTAACGCTTCCTTAGTTCTACGAGCAGTTAGTATACCATCCGCATATTGCAGTTAAGACTCCCTCATTTAATTGGAGATCCCTTCAATCCGTGGCTAAGGCTTCCCGGAAGATGGTGGGGTCCTGCTTCAATCCTTGTGGGAGTCCCATCCCTCAGTATCGTTGTTTTACGTCAGACTCTGGGTCATCCCATTCAAAGGCAAACCCCTGGGTCTCAGGACTTAGGGGTATGCAGTAAAGGGCATCTTTTAAGTCCAGAACTGTAAACCAGCAAAAGTCTCCGGATAAAGTTGTAAGTAAAGTATAAAGATTTGGCATCACCAGATGTATATCCTCTACAGTTTGGTTAACAGCCCTCAAACCCTGTGTAAAAGTCATCGCTGGTCCCGGGTTTTTGAACCGACGGGATGGGAGTGTTACATGAGGATTGACAAGGTCAGAATAATTGGCATTTAAGAAAGGTGGTCGTCGGAGGCTTTATACCTTCTTTCAAATGCCTCTTTAAATGCCTGTTGCTTCACATTCGGAGTCTTGGCCTCTGGACGGAGTTTTACTACTACTAGGTAAGCCGCCTTGTCTCTTCCCAGCCTCCCGTCAGCCCAAACATCCACGCTTACCTTTTGCAGAATTTCTTCAGGGGCTTCTGGGGGAGGCTTGGTCTCCCGATCGCAATGGGGCAGCTTGTGGGGCAGAGGCTTGATGTGGGAGTGCATTTAATTTTCCCAAAAAGGGAACAGGGCGTTTGAGCAGTTACAGCTGGGTGTTCGAGATCCAGAGCAGCGTATCATCTGTAAGCCTCAAAAACCCCCTGGAGGAAGGTGGGTGGGTTCTCCTGGGGTCCTTGCTGTACTTCCTGGATCTTATTCAAGCTCTGCCGTTTGGGGGCTCCTGTTGAAGTCTGGTTATTAAACATCCCTTATGATGATTCAGGCTTGCTCAGTTCCCTTGGGTCTTTCGGGTCCCAGCATCCTGGTTCAGCTCCAGGTGTGGCCTGTGCCGCCGGAGTCCTGATTGGATGATTTGGTTGTGATTCAGGGAAACTTCCAGCTTCCTGGCAGCCTTCTCTAATACCATCCTATGCTCTTCCACAGTCGGGTATTCATGAGGGCCTGTATGTCAGCCCAGTTAGGGTGATGAGTAGCAAAACGGATGTAAAGAGATTCTCCATTTTCTGAGGCTCATCTCAGTAAGATGGCTTATTATTTCTCCAGTTGTATAAATCCAAGGCTGATACAGGAGAATCCCCTGGGTTGGCCTTGGTCATCTAAGCCTGCTGGGACCTGTCTTAATGGAAATGCCCTGCCTGAGGTAGAGTGTTCCCTGGGCCAAACTGAATACCCTGGTGGGTATGGGGAAGAAAGAGTGTTCCTTTGTGACCATCTGGTATGGGCAGTACAGAGCCGGACCAGCAGCCCTAGGAGGGCTGGTAGGACCCTTTGCACTGACTACAGGCAGACCTCCTTCATAAGACAGGGAAACCACAAGAGGGGCTGACGGAGGGACTGGATGTAGTAGGTCAGGATCATGGTTTGGTTTTGACTCTATTGAAACAGGCTTTTTCTGAGGTTCTTCCCTCTGAACCACAATTTTACATCTCTTCTGCAAATTCTTATTCTGATATAAGGACATAAATGACTGTGCAATGGGATTTCATCCCAGTTTTCCTCTCTCTAACAAAACAAATCAAATTATAAGATAGTATCATAGTTCAAAGACCTATTCTCCAGCCATTTCCCCCCGATTCCAGCTGATACTGGGGCCAGGCAGTGTCACAGAGAAAATCATTGTCTTCTTTTCCATCGGCTCATAGCTAAACATTGACCAGTTTTGAAGAATACATCCCAAAGGACTACAGTCAGGTATACTATTAATGTTCCTCATTTGAAAGGTTCCTCTCAGGATGACCAGAGCAAAATGACACCAAGGAGGTGTTTTGGTTGGAAATGCCTTTAACCCAGGCATGGGGTATGTTCTTCTGGGGTGGGTTCCTGTGAAGCCACTGCACATCATGGGGGAAAACCCCCGACACTTCCATGAGGCAGGGTTTCCAGTCAGGGAGCAAAGTCTTCTATCTCCTGAGTCGGAGACCTTCGTTAAATCAGGTTTAATAAAGTTTTGCTACAGACATCCAAGGTCCTCCCCCTATTGGCCAATCCTAACAAATTCAACAGACTTAGACCAACCTGGACAGACAAAGAAATCCAAGACTCTGGGACTTGAACCAAGGGTTCAGGACTCTAACCTGAACTACTTTTTTAAAATTTTATTGGAGGATAGTTGATTTACAATGTTGTGTTAGTTTCAAGTGTACAGCAAAGTGATTCAGTTATACATATACATACATTCATTCTTTATCAGATACTTTTCCCGTATAGGTTATTACAGAATACTGAGTAGAGCTCCCTGGTCCTTGTTAGTTATCCATTCTATATGTAGTAGCATGTATATGTCAATCCCAATCTCCTAATTTATCCCTCCCCCACCCACATTTCCCCTTTGGTAACCATAAGTTTGTTTTTGAAATCGGTGAGTTTATTTCTGTTTTGTAAATAAGTTCATTTGTATCATTTTTAAAAATTAGATTCCACATATGAGTGATATATGATATTTGTCTTTCTCTGTCTGAGTTACTTCACTTAGTATAATAATCTCTAGGTCTATCCATGTTGCTGGAAGTGGTATAATAATCTTAGTATAATATAGTATAATAATCTCTAGGTCTTAGTATAATAAGACTTATAATAATAATAATAGTAATTAGTATAATAATTATACTTAGTATAATAATCTCTAGGTCTATCCATGTTGCTGGAAATGGGTGTTGCTGCAGTATTTTGTTCTTTTTATGGTTGAGTAATATATACAATTCCATGGTATATATGTACCATGTCTTCTTTATCCATTCCTCTGTCGATGGACATTTAGGTTGCTTCCTTGTCTTGGCTATTGTAAAGAGTGCTGCAGTGAATATTGAGGTGCGAGTATCTTTTCGAATTATGGTTTTCCCTGTATATATGCCGAGGAGTGGGGTTGCTGAGTCATATGGTAGTTCTATTTTTAGTTTTTTAAGGAACCTCCAAACTGTTCTCCATAGTGGCTGTATCAATTTACATTCCCACCAACAGTGCAGAAGGGTTTCCTTTTCTCCACACCCTCTCCAGCATTTACTGTTTGTAGACTTTTTTTTTTTTTTTTTTTTTTGTGATACGTGGGCCTCTCACTGTTGTGGCCTCTCCTGTTGCAGAGCACAGGCTCTGGACACTCAGGCTCAGGGGCCATGGCTCATAGGCGCAGCCGCTCCACAGCATGTGGGATCCTCCCAGACCGGGGCACGAACCCGTGTCCCCTGCATCGGCAGGCGGACTCTCAACCACTGCGCCACCAGGGAAGCCCTGTTTGTAGACTTTTTGATGACGGCCATTCTAACCGCTGTGAGGTGGTACCTCATTGTAGTTTTGATCTGCATTTCTCTGATAATTAGTGATGTTGAGCATCTTTTCATGTGCTTTTTGGCCATCTGTATGTCTTCTTTGGAGAAATATCTATTTAGATCTTCTGCCCATCTTTTGACTGGGTTGTTTTTTTGACATAGAGCTCCATGAGCTGTTTGTATATTTTGGAGATTAATTCCTTGGTGTTTGCTTCATTTGGAAATATTGTCTCCCATTCTGTGGGTTGTCTTTTCGTTTTGTTTATGGTTTCCTTTGCTGTGCAAAAGCTTTTAAGTTTCATTAGGTCCCATTTGTTTATTTTTGTTTTTATTTTCATTACTCTAGGAGGTGGATCAAAAAAGATACTGCTGCGATTTATGTCTAACCTGAACTTTTGAGGACCTTTCATATTTCCCCCCAGGGTGGGACTCTAACCCATGATCCTGATGAGGTTTTTAGACAATTTAGGCACAGGTATGTTTTAACAAGGTTACTCACCCAAAAGACATCTGATCCAGGAGCACTTTCTTTTGTCAAAGGCGAAAGTAGCCTGAGGAGCCTGGAGTCCCATGGTGGGAAAGCAAGAACCTGAAACCCCACCCTCTGGACACGGGCAGTCTAGGTGGCCACTCAGGATCAGTGGTGAAGGCCCACACACCCCGGGGGCTTCAGAGCCACGGACAGTTGGTCACAAGACATGGGTCCCTTCGTGGTCACCAAAAATTGTTACCGAGCAAGGGCTGGCTGCTGGACGCACATAGGAGCCAATACAATGGCCCCAGCTGTTGAGGGAAAAAAGTGCGTTATTGTGAGGTCTACCAGCAAGGAGACAGGAGGCACAGCTCAAATCTGTCTCCCTGATCCAGGAATCAGGGCGTAATTTAAGGGGTTCAGAGAATTTCAAACTTGAAGCTGACTTGCTAATCATTTGGTGTTAGCTCCTCGTGCCGGGAGCCTGGTTTTCCTCCTTGAGGGATGCCTTGATTCATAAAGGGCTCTGATGGCAACATTTCTATTCTTTGGGTTCCGCAGACTGAAGATTCTTAGTTCCAGGTCATCCTGGAGACATGGGTTCCCCTCTTACGTATGAGCAGTGCTGTCTCTGTAAAGTAACTCAAGGTTTGATCAGTCCACAGCCTATTTAAGGAGGCAAACGAATTCAAGCCCGTCAGTGTTTTACGTGCTGTTTCATTTCCTGTAGAGTCAGCCCTCTGGAGCCCGAGGTCCTATTTTCCAAGTACTTGCAAGGCAGAGGCAACCTGGAATGGCAAGTAGTAGCTGTGCTGGTTGTCCCTGGTGGGTTGGATCTGTCGTCATGAACCGGTGCTGCTGGCTAAGGGGGGAACTTAGGATGCCCAACTGATATATTCAGGTGCTGTGCATAATTTGAATATGAGTTGATGGAGATTGTTGAAAGTGTGCCAGAAGCCAGAAGTTGTCTGGCAGATGAAAAGCACAGGTATGTGCGGCCAATCACGAGGGCGGCCCCGGATGTGTCTGGTCTGAGGCGTGGGCTCCACTGGCAGATGCTCCTATGCTGAGCGCACCACACCTTCAACGTGGCAGAACTTTCCCACAAGACAGAGATAGATACCAGGCTGGGCGTGGACAGGCCTGTTGTCCATGCCCAGGCTCCGGCCACGAGAGGGTGGACAGCAGACAAACAGCAGGCTGGGAGTGTGCCGTCAGTAGCCACTGTAATTTCTCTACATTCTTCCTCCGTAAATGCAGCATTTGTACCTTCTGTGCAAAGAGCTTAAGAGGAGAGACCCTGGGGTCAGATTCCAGGGTTTCCCATCACAGCTTCACCTTTTACCAAATGCATCCGTCGACAAGTTATTTTGTGACTCAGTTTATTCACCTGTGAAATGGGAATTATAATACCCACCGCCCCCATTCTATTTTATGACTAGATAAAATAATATGTGGAAAAAATAAAACAGTGCCTTGCACCTAGTAACTGCCACTTTGCTGTTACCTATTATTGTTAGTATTTCTCATTTCTTAATTTCATACGCCAGAATGAAAATAACAGTTCAAATCAGGATTATACTACAGAAAATAAGCCATTAATGCATTTATCTGGAAGGTTTTGCTTTTATTAATGAAGAGTGTTTTGCCTAAATTATGTAAATATGCAAAAGTAAATTCAAAATTAAGAAATTTGGCACAAAGTTAAGGAAGACATCATTGACTACGAATTGCAAGGCTGATAATTTCTTATTAATGTAGCATCTCCCAAATCACAAACTTTACCACTCACTGTACATCCACTGACACACACTTTGCTGGAGCTGGTTCCTTGGGCTGACAGATCACTACACAGAGACGTGAAGTAAATCAGCATTACTGGCTGGAAAGTGGTGGAATTAGGGGCAGGGAATTTTTTTCAAACCGCTTTGTTCAACTAATCCACCCTGCGTCCGTTTTTACAGTAAGTCTACTATATTTGTTTTAGAAACTGACAGCAGAGGGCAGTACGAAACTTCCTAATGCATTCACGTAATTAAATATGTCATCCTAAATTCTGCATTTACGTATATTTTACATAAAGATTTTTTCTTATCGTTTTTCCTGTGATAGAAATGAAATTGAGTATTTCTTCTGGATTCTGTTTAGATTTTTTTTTTTAACCCACTAATCTTGGGAACAAGTAATTCTTCGTTCGAAATACACTCACGTGTCACTCAAAAGAGTTCCACAGGTTTTCAAACTACATACGGCCCCGCTTAGGTTTACTCCCAAAATAGGCCTGTTCCAAATGTATTCTGTGCGCACCACACCCTTGCAAAAACCACAAAAGGTGACCCATTTACCATCAAAGGATTAATTCAGGTGAGCAGATCCTAACTCCTGTGTTACAGTTCATTTAACCATTTCGTAACTTGGGGGCCATCAAGGTCATGCTTCTGCCTCTTTTCTTCTTACAGCGGGAGGGGAGGACTAATTTAGCGAGTAGCTACAGGATTATTAACTAGTTTCTCTTGTCATCTCCCAGTCTACCAAGGCCCGTGAGCAATGTTCCTTAGTCATTACAAATTGTGCTCTTCTAGAGAAATTAAGCTTCTGATGAGACTGTGCCGTTGTTTAAAGTTAGCTGGCCGTTTTTGTATCCTTTGAGGGTTTTTTTAGGCGGAAATGTATAAATGTACATTAAATTTTTCTTAATATCTGTTCCAAAGATCTTGGCTCCTCTGCCATGCATTGGTAAATGTACCAAATGCCTAAGAACTTTGAGCTTCTTTTCCACGTGAGACCTAGGAGAGGCCAAAGAGGAAATCTTTAAAGGGAATTTTGTATATGGAAGAAAACCTTTAGTACAGAGTTGCCTGCACTGGGGCATTTTAGAACCTAGCTCCCACCGAGTCGGTCCGGGAGACTCAGGACCCAAGACTGGGAAGACCTGGTGATCGATGGGCCACCTCCCAGGGCCCCGGGAGCAGGTGACAGGACTCGTGGAGAGCAGGGGTGCGGGGGGACCTGGAACCAGCAATGGACAGAGGCCGGGAGACCCGAGGTGCTGGCAGGGGGCAGCGGGTCCAGTGGAGAGGAGGTGGCAGACCCAGGCGTAGGTAGAGGCATGTGCCCCAGGAAAGCAGGATGATGGGTACCAGGGTCCAGATACAGGGATGGGGCACAGGGAGCAGATCTGCCATTCAAGACTTGAGTCACGGAGACAAAGACTCAGACGGGGCTGAGTGAGGGACACGTCCCTGACCAACTCGCGTGGGGTCCAGATGGGGGCCAATGGCCAGACTGACGTGTGGGCCACGAACTTGCGGGCCTGGAGCTTCTTACGTTTGGCCCAAGTAGCAGCCATCTGGACCGGGGCAGGAGGCAGACGAAGTAGCCCAGTTGAAGTGGGACTGATGGGAACACGGTTCAAGGCATTTCCACCTTATATCCAGTCACTTCACCCCCCGCCCCGCCCAAGTGTAACTGGCACAAATACCAATTATAACCACAACCAGGACTGAAAAAATCCCGTTTTCCTTCACTTTTGCATGATTCCACCAAAACCCCAGCAAAGCAGAGACAAGCTGATGGAATTAAAGCTTCTGTTCAATCATTAAAGTTACATACAATTTACAACACAACTTACATGCAAATTACTTGTTAACAATTTGAATTATTGCATAAAACCAGATCACATCAGATGTTCCCTGTTTCTCTTGCACGGCTTGACAACAGGACAAAGACATGTTCCCTCACCCCCCTCACCTCCCCTTCTCTCCACTCTCAACTTTTGGGAGTTGGTGAAACATTCATGAAGAATTCTAATCCAGAAGTACCTCTGGTATGATAAAAATGAGGCCTCACTGGGCTTCCCTGGTGGCCCAGTGGTTGAGAGTCAGCCTGCCGATGCAGGGGACATGGGTTTGTGCCCCGGTCCGGGAGGATCCTACATGCCATGGAGCAGCTGGGCCCGTGAGCCATGGCTGCTGAGCCTGTGCGTGCGGAGCCTCTGCTCCCCAGCAGGAGAGGCCACAACGGTGAGAGGCCTGCGTACCGCAAATAAATAAATAAATAAATAAATAAAAATAAGGTGACCATATGTGTGTGGGTTCATCTCTGGGCTCTCTATCCTGTTTCATTGATCTATATTTCTTTTTTTTTTTGCCAGTACCATACTGTCTTGATTACTGTAGCTTTGTAGTATAGTCTGAAGTCAGGGAGCCTGATTCCTCCAGCTCCATTTTTCGTTCTCAAGATTACTTTGGCTATTCAGGGTCTTTTGTGTTTCCATACACATTGTGAAATTTTTTGTTCTAGTTCTGTGAAAAATGCCATTGGTAGGTTGATAGGGATTGCATTGAATCTGTAGATTGCTTTAGGTAGTACAGTCATGTTTACAGTGTTGATTCTTCCAATCTAAGAACATGGTATATCTCTCCATCTGTTTGTATCATCTTTAATTTCTTTCATCAGTGTCTTATAGTTTTCTGCATACAGGTCTTTTGTCTCCTTAGGTAGGTTTATTCCTAGGTATTTTATTCTTTTTGTTGCAAGGGTAAATGGGAGTATGTCCTTAATTTCTCTTTCAGATTTTTCATCATTAATGTATAGGAATGTCAGAGATTTCTGTGCATTAATTTTGTATCCTGCTACTTTACCAAATTCATTGATTAGCTCTAGTAATTTTCTGGTAGCATCTTAGGATTCTCTATGTATAGTATCATGTCATCTACAAATAGTGACAGCTTCACTTCTTCTTTTCCGATTTGGATTCCTTTTATTTCTTTCTCTTCCCCGATTGCTGTGGCTAAAACTTCCAAAACTATGTTGAATAATAGTGGTGAGGGTGGACAACCTTGTCTTGTTCCTGATCTTAGTGGCAGTGGTTTCAGTTTTTCACCATTGGGAACGATGTTGGCTGTGGAAAAACCACTTTTAAACACCCACTTACTGCAGTAAAAGTGGAGTCCACCAATGGTCCAGGCATCTTTAATCTTTTAGTACAATGACTCATACCTACACATAATCATAAGATGGCTATTAGGTCATCATTATTAGCCTAATAAAATTTCAATTAATATATGTAATTGAAAGTAATTAAATTCCTTCTTTTTATAATCAAACCCCAGCACCTGCAAGGCCTCTAATTCGTTTATATTAGTGAAGCTTTGATCACCATCAAAAGCCAAAACGAGAGGATTAGCCCTATGAGACCTGTGCAATGCTGTTGGTAGAAATTTCCATCTCCTCAAAAGAAAACAGACATGGAAACAAGCCACCGACCCACTTTTCTCACTCAGGGGATCAGGGTGTGGTGTGTCCTGTTTCGTAGCCGCATCGGTTCCTGAGAGTGTGGCCAGTAGGTAGTGAAGCTGCCGCACTTGTAAAGTCACGATCCAGATGGCTTAGCCCAGCAGGGCTGTTTTTCTTGAAGAGGGTTGTCAACACTGACAGCAGACAGTAGCCTCAGAGGAGCCGTATGACAACTGACAGCACAGGTGTCGCTGCAGCATCACATGTGAGTAGGTACGAACAACGTGGGAACAGTGCTGGGATACACAGGAAATTAAAGACGTGCATCCTCTGAACTTTGTGTGATACCCAGTTGTCTACTTGGGTCTCTGCTTGGGTACCTAACAGGTGCATCCAGTGTAATGTATCCAAAAGTGAGTCCCTGAGTCTCCTGTCCTCCGAAACCCTGTCTTCCTAACTCTTCCCAAGGCCAACAAATGACAGCCCTCCTGCCAGCCGTTCATGGACAAAACCTCGACCTCTGTTTCCCTCAAACTGACCGCCTCACGCCTCCTCCATGAGTGCGGCTCTGGTCCCCGCCGCCAGCATCTTCCCCTGGGTGTCTGCACCACCTGCCTTAATCCATGCCCTGTTTCCACCCCGACCCATCACAGTCCACACCACACCCGGCACAGTTCTTTTCCATGAAATTGTGATCACAGCCCAGTGCAAAGCTGTCCAGGGCCTACTGGTTGCTCTCAGAGAGAAACCTGTAGTCCTGTAAACAGTGAGAAGGCCCTGTCTCTCTGATGCCACCCCTGATTCACAGCCCTGCCACTGTACCATAGACGTGTCCTTGCTGGACCCTGCATGCCCAGGGTCTCCACACCTGCTGTTCCCTCCACCTGGGCTTCATCTTCCCCAGATCCACGCAGTCCTGGACCCTCCATCTCTCTCCTTGGATGTCCCGTCAAAGCCAGGCTTCCATGACTGCCCTGCGGAAAAGAACAGGGCCTGCCCACTCCACTCTCGTTTTGTTTTAATTGAAGTAGAGTTGATTTACAATGTTGTGTTACTTTCAGGTGTACAGTAAAGTGATTCACTTATACATACACATGTATCTATTCTTTTACAGATTCTTTTCCATTATGGGTTACTAGAAGATGCTGAGTATAGTTCCCTGTGTTTTACAGTAAACCCTTGTTATCTGTTTTATACATAGTAATGTGTATATGTCAATCCCAAGTTCCTAATTTAACCCTCCTCCTCTTTCCCCTTTGGGAACCATAAGTTTGTTTCCTGTGTCTGTGAGTTTATTTCTGTTTTGTAAATAAGGTCATTTATATCATTTTTTAGGCTCCATTTTGGTTTTCCCCTAGAACTTACTGATATACTCTGCAGTTGCTTCATTTATTTTACTGTCTCCCTCAGTAAAATATGAACCCAGCGAGTGTCAAGACCTCCAGCTGATTTTTGCCGTTGTGTCCCTGGGCCTATAATGGTGCCTGCAGGTAACAGGTGCCCCGTAGGCATGTGCTGAGTAAATGAATGAATGAGTCCCTCTCCCAGATGTGTGTTTATACCTGGAGGAGGTAACCATGTGGACAGGGATGCATGGACACGCATGGTCATAGCAGCATTGTTTCCAAAACTGGAAAGGACCTAAATGGTCATCAGAAAGAAAGTGCACATCTCTATGAGAGAGTGATTTCATTTCTTTCAGATAAATACCAGGAGTGGCAATATCAAACAAACAAACAACCCAATCAAAAGATGGGTGGAACATTTATGATAAAAACCCTCCAGAAAGTAGGCATAGAGGGAACTTTCCTCAACATAATAAAGGCCATATATGACAAACCCACAGCCAACAGCATCCTCAATGGTGAAAAACTGAAAGCATTTCCACTAAGATCGGGAACAAGACAAGGTTGCCCACTCTCACCACTCTTATTCAACAAAGTTTTGGAAGTTTTAGCCACAGCAATCAGAGAAGAAAAGGAAATAAAAGGAATCCAAATCGGAAAAGAAGAAGTAAAGCTGTCACTGTTTGCAGATGACATGACACTATACATAGAGCATCCTAAAGATGCTACCGGAAAACTATTAGAGCTAATCAATGAATTTGGTAAAGTAGCAGGATACAAAATTAATGCACAGAAATCCCTGGCATTCCTATACACTAATGTTGAAAAATCTGAAAGTGAAATCAAGAAAACACTCCCATTTACCATTGCAACAAAAAGAATAAAATATCTAGGAATAGACCTACCTAAGGAGACAAAAGACCTGTATGCAGAAAATTATAAGACACTGATGAAAGAAATTAAAGATGATACAAATAGATGGAGAGATATACCATGTTCTTGGATTGGAAGAATCAACACTGTGAACATGACTGTATTACCCAAAGCAATCTACAGATTCAGTGCAATCCCTATCAAACTACCACTGGCATTTTTCACAGAACTATAACAAAAAAATTCACAATTTGTATGGAAACACCAAAGACCCCGAATAGCCAAAGCAATCTTGAGAAAGAAAAACGGAGCTGGAGGAATCAGGCTCCCTGACTTCAGACTCTACTACAAAGCTACAGTAATCAAGACAGTATGGTACTGGCACAAAAACAGAAATATAGATCAATGGAGCAGGATAGAAAGCCCAGAGATAAACCCATGCACATATGGTCACCTTATCTTTGATAAAGGAGGCAGGAATGTACAGTGGAGAAAGGACAGCCTCTTCAATAAGTGGTGCTGGGAAAACTGGACAAGTACGTGTAAAAGTATGAGATTAGAACACTCCCTAACACCATACAAAAAGATAGCTCAAAATGGATTAAAAACCTAAATGTAAGGCCAGAAACTATCAAACTCTTAGAGGAAAACATAGGCAGAACACTCTACGACATAAATCACAGCAAGATCCTTTTTGACCCACCTCCTAGAGAAATGGAAATAAAAACAAAAATAAACAAATGGGACCTAATGAAACTTAAAAGCTTTTGCACAGCAAAGGAAACCATAAACAAGACCAAAAGACAACACTCAGAATGGGAGAAAATATTTGCAAATGAAGCAACTGGGAAAGGATTAATCTCCAAAATTTACAAGCAGCTCATGCAGCTCAATAACAAAAAAACAAACAACCCAATCCAAAAATGGGCAGAAGACCTAAACAGACATTTCTCCAAAGAAGATATACAGACTGCCAACAAATACATGAAAGAATTCTCAACATCATTAGAGAAATGCAAATCAAAACCACAATGAGATATCATCTCACACCGGTCAGACTGGCCATCATCAAAAAATCTAGGAAAAATAAATGCTGGAGAGGGTGTGGAGAAAAGGGAACACTTTTGCACTGCTGGTGGGAATGTGAATTGATACAGCCACTATGGAGAACAGTATGGAGGTTCCTTAAAAAACTACCAATAGAACTACCATATGACCCAGTAATCCCACTACTGGGCATATACCCTGAGAAAACCATATTTCAAAAAGAGTCATGTACCAAAATGTTCATTGCAGCTCTATTTACAATAGCCAGGACATGGAAACAACCTATGTGTCCATCATCGGATGAAAGGATAAAGAAGATGTGGCACATATGGAATATTACTCAGCCATAAAAAGAAACGAAATTGAGTTATTTGTAGTGAGGTGGATGGACCTAGAGTCTGTCATGCAGAGTGAAGTAAGTCAGAAAGAGAAAGACAAATACCGTACGGTAACACATATATATGGAATCTAAGAAAAAAAATTGTTATGAATAACCTAGGGGTAAGACAGGAATAAAGACACAAACCTACTAGAGAATGGACTTGAGGATATGGGGTGGGGGAAGGGTAAGCTATGACAAAGTGAGAGAGTGGCATGGACATATATACACTACCAAACGTAAAATAGATAGCTAGTGGGAAGCAGTTGCGCATAGCACAGGGAGATCAGCTCGGTGCTTTGTGACCACCTGGAAGGGTGGGATAGGGAAGGTGGGAGGGAGGGAGATGCAAGAGGGAAGAGATATGGGAACATATGTGTATGTATAACTGATTCACTTTGTTATAAAGCAGAAACTAACACACCATTGTAAAGCAATTATACTCCAATAAAGATGTAAAAAATAAAATAAAATAAAAAATGGGTGGAAGACCTAAATAGACATTTCTCCAAAAGAAGACATACAGATGGCCAAAGAACACATGAAAAGATGCTCAACATCACTAATTATTAGAGAAATGCAAATCAAAACTACAATGAAGTATCACCTCACACCGTTCAGAACGGCCGTCATCAAAAAATGTACAAACAATAAATGCTGGAAAGGGGGTGGAGGAAAGGGAACCCTCCTACACTGTTGGTAGGAATGTAAATTGATACAACCACTATGGAGAACAGTATGGAGGTTCCTTAAAAAACCAAAAATAGAATTACCCTATGACCCAGCAATCCCACTACTGGTCATATACCCAGAGAAAACCATAATTCAAAAAGACACATTCACCCCAGTGTTCATTGCAGCTCTATTTACAGTAGCCAGGACGTGGAAGCAACCTAAGTGTCCATCGACAGATGAATGGATAAAGAAGATGTGGTACATATATACAATGGAATATTACTCAGCCATAAAAAAGAATGAAATATTGCCATTTGCAGCAACATGAGTGGACCTAGAGACTGTCATACGGGGTGAAGTAAGTCAGAAAGAGAAAAACAAATATTGTGTATTAACGCATAAATGTGAAACCTGGAAAAATTGGTATAGACTGTCTTATTTACAAAGCAGAAAGAGACACATGTGGGGGACAAACGTATGGATACCAAGGCTGGGGGGTGGGATGAATTGGGAGATTAGGAGTCACAAATATACACTATTGATACTATATATAAAATAGATAACTAATGAGAACCTACTGTATACCACAGGAAACTTTACTCAGTGCTCTCTGGTGACCTAAGTGGGAAGGAAATCCAAAAAAGAGGGCATATATGTATGTGTATAGCTGATTCACTTTGCTGTACAGTATAAACTAATACAATATTGTAAAGCAACTATACTCCAAAAATAAAAATACCAGGAGTGGGATTGCTGGATTGTGTCGTTGTCCTATTTTTTTCCTTTTTTGAGACACCTCCACACTGCTTCATGTTGCAGAGAATGTGGTCAGTAGGGAAGGCACAGGGGCTGCAACCGTGCAGGCAATGTGTCACGTCTTAAGATGGGCAGTGGAGACACAGGTGTAAATTATCTTATTATTTACTAATTGAAAATTATTGACTTTTTATTTCCTTCTACCAGCCCAATTATGTATTTGGTACTTTCTATAGCAGTGTTTCTAATGAATGGCATGTTTGACCCATAAACACATCCAGAAAATGTCTCAGTGTTAAACAGTGAGAATGAACTCAGTTGGCTCTTACACTTTTGCCCTCATGAGTTTTAAGTTAATCCATTTTCTGGCTTGTTTTAGTTATATTTCAGAGCATTTATTTATTTATTTATTTACCTCATTATTGGAGTATAATTGCTTTATAATGGTGTGTTAGTTTCTGCTTAATAACAAAGCAAATCAGCTATACGTATACATACATCCCCATATCTCCTCCCTCTTGTGTCTCCCTCCCTGCCTGCGTATCCCACCCCTCTAGGTGGTCACAAAGCACCGAGCTGATCTCCCTGTGCTCTGCGGCTGCTTCCCACTAGCTGTCTATTTTACATTTGGTAGTGTGTATAAGTCCATGCCACTCTCTCACTTCGTCCCAGCTTATTACCCTTGCCCTTCCTTGTGTCCTCACGTCCATTCTCTATGTCTGTGTCTTTATTCTTGTCCTGCCCCTAGGTTCTTCAGAACTTTTTTTTTTTTTTTAGATTCCATATATATGTGTTAGCATACGGTATTTGTTTTTCTCCTTCTGACTTACTTCACTCTGTATGACAGACTCTACAAATAACTCAATTCCGTTTCTTTTTATGGCTGAGTAATATTCCATTGTATATATGTGCCACATCTTTATCCATTCATCTGGCAGTGGACACTTAGGTTGCTTCTATGTCCTGGCTATTGTAAACATAGCTGCAATGAACACAGTGGTACATGACTCTTTGAATTATGGTTTTCTCAGGGTATATGTATATGCCCAGTAGTGGGATTGCTGGGTCGTATGGTAGTTGTATTTGTAGTTGTTTAAGGAACCTCCATACTGTTCTCCATAGTGGCTGTATCAGTTTACATTTCCACCAACAGTGCAAGAGTGTTCCCTTTTCTCCACACCCTCTCCAGTATTTATTGTTTGTAGATATTTTGATGATGGCCATTCTGACTGGTCTGAGATGATACCTCACTGTAGTTTTGATTTGCATTTCTCTAATGATTAGTGATGTTGAGCATCCTTTCATGTGTTTGTTGGCAATGTGTATTTTTTATTTGGAGAAATGTCTATTTAGGGCTTCTGCCCATTTTTGGATTGGGTTGTTTGCTTTTTGATATTGAGCTGCATGAGCTGCTTGTATATTTTGGAGATTAATCCTTTGTCAGTTGTTTCGTTTGCAAATATTTTCTCCCACTCTGAGGGCTGTCATTTCATCTTGTTTATGGTTGCCTTTGCTGTGCAAAAGCTTTTGTTTCATTAGGTCCCATTTGTTTATTTTTGCTTTTATTTCCATTTCTCTAGCAGGTGTGTCAAAAAGGATCTTGCTGTGATTTATGGCAAAGAGTGTTCTGCCTGTGTTTTCCTCTAAGAGTTTTATAGTGTCTGGCCTTACATTTAGGTCTTTAATCCGTTTGGAGTTTATTTTTTTGAGCTTTTAAAATTGTTCTTATTTTACATTCATGGTGTTCTTCCTAGAACACTACATGTATTTTGTTCTGTGCCAAAGATCTTTTATGGTGTCATCTACTCAGTTTCTTGGCTGCCGAGGGTACAAAAACTTGTCTGTAAGACTCTCATTCTTAAGAAGGAATGTCCATATTTAGACACACAGACATACACACATGCAAATACACACACATACGTGGTACCTTTTTAAAATTAGCAAACGTGGGTTTCCCTGGCGGCGCAGTGGTTGAGAGTCCACCTGCTGATGCAGGGGATGCGGGTTCGTGCCCCGGTCTGGGAGGATCCCACATGCCGCGGAGTGGATGGGCCCGTGAGCCATGGCTACTGAGCCTGCGCGTCCGGAGCCTGTGCTCCGCAACGGGAGAGGCCACAACAGTGAGAGGCTCGCGTACCGCAAAAAAAAAATAAAATAATAATAATAATAAAATTAGCAAACGTTTGAAGATTACTGAGAGTGGCATATCAGCAGCTCACCAAAACAGCTCAGCCCCACCCCCATCATCATGTTTGTGTGACAAGAGCAAGCCAAATGGGACAGAATCCAAGGGAAATGACACCACTTAATTTTATAGTTTCCTACTCATACTTAAGTATCATTTCCTTTAATTCATTAAAAACATTTTTTCTTTCTCTGTACGTTTGCACTGAGTTGAAAAACTGCGTCTTTTATATTTTACAATAAATGTTCTCTTAAACCTCCAATGAACCAGAAGCCAGAAGAGGTGAAGCAACAGGGTGGTACCTTCATTTTCACTGCAGTGAAGATACAGGCTTATGTCTGATTCCTCCACAAGGTTGCTTTCTGGGAGTTAATTAACAGGATACAACCAATCACACTGTTGGGCCTCTTCCCCACCCTTTGCCTTCCTTCTCAGTCCCTGTTTCCCCCCAGTATCTGCCCCCTTGTAAATCTCACTTGAAAAGTTGGTCCTATCTCTACAACAGTTCCACCACCTAAAGCCATTGGCACTGATGCTTCTGTGGAGCCGTGAGAGAAGTGGGACCAGTATCAGCTCCTGAGCCCAGGAAACATTGCCCCTGTTGTGTGAAGCGGCTGTTCCATGGTTTGAACATTACAGAGTGACAGCAGCTGCCTGTTACCACTCCCTGGTCAGCCCACGACCCACAGTGCTGTGACAGGCCCGCTGCACTTCGTGTGATGATGCTACACATCTGATATCTCCATGAACCAAGAAGGACATTTGATGTCCAAGGCAAATGTGGGGTGTTGCTCTAGCCAGAAATTTGAATCCATTATAAGTCATTGGTCTCTAGCCATAAAGTAGCAGTAGCCAAATTAGACAGTAGCACTTGTTCTAAAGAATTGATCCCATCATTTCCGGGACCACCTCAATGGCCAAGTTTCTGGATTTAACAAGAAAAGCAATCCGTAGACAAACACTAATGTAAATTTTCCTAAGAAATAAAAGTAGTCGCAGAGAATCCCTTTAGAATTAAAAATATGTTTGTGGGGCTTCCCTGGTGGCGCAGTGGTTGAGAGTCCGCCTGCCGCTGCAGGGGACGCGGGTTTGTGCCCCGGTCCGGGAAGATCCCACATGCCGCGGAGCGGCTGGGCCGGTGAGCCACGCCCCTGAGCCTGCGCGTCCGGAGCCGGTGCTGCGCAACGGGAGAGGCCACAGCAGTGAGAGGCCCGCATACCGCAAAAAAAAAAAAAAAAAAAGCTTGTGCATAAAGTATATATATATATATTCACTTGTGGAACAAAGCGCGAAAGAGCTAGTGTCTGACACTCAGCTTCTGGAACAAGAGTGTGACTCTCAGGTCACCTTGGCAAGTTATTTACCCTTTCTGTGCCACAGTTTCCTTGTTGGTAAAATGGGAATAACAAAAGTACCTACCTCTGGGGTTATGATGAGCGTTAAGTCAGTGAACACAGGGAAAGAGTTTAAAACTGTGCCAGACACATAGTAGCATCTTAATAAATATTAAGGTATTATTAAGTTATGTATTATTATTACAAAGCATTCGCTTTCTTGTTTATTGTCATTGATTGGGTGTAAACTCCCTGTGTGCTGGCTTCTCAAAAATCTTTGGATCTGTTTCATTTCTTCAAAGTCTTCATGCTGCAGCTCTCTTTTGTACTGCGAAGTACTCACGATGGTATCGTTTATGGCAAGGGAACATTTCAGCACTACAGGCTAAACAGATGAGTGTTAAGGAGTACAGTATGTCTTGGAGGTGTCTCTCTACTCCTCCCTCGCACTGCTGATTATCCCCCCGTCCTCTGTTTCCAAATGTCAGCCTTTTTACGCATTGCTGTCAGCTTGGACAGTCTTCCAAAAGTCAGATCTCTTCAACTATTGTTTTCTTGCTGCTTTTTTTTTTTTTTTTTTTTTTTTTTTTTTAGTATGCGGGCCTCTCACTGCTGTGGCCTCTCCCATTGCGGAGCACATGCTCCGGACGCGCAGGCCCAGCGGCCACGGCTCACGGGCCCAGCCGCTCCGCGGCACGCGGGATCTTCCCGGACCGAGGCACGAACCCGTGTCCCCTGCATCGGCAGGCGGACTCTCAACCACTGCGCCACCAGGGAAGCCCCTTGCTGCTTTTTAAACTGTTTAACAGTTTTCCTGAGTTTACTTCACGGTTCCTTGTTAAATATTTGCTAAAGCCTGTTGAAAAGGGTTCCCTTACGATTCAGCCACTCCCTGTTTTTGTATTCCAGTAATTTCAGCAGGAAGAAAACTCCAAAGGCAATTTAGGTAACAAAGGCAGGCTATTCCCCCAGCTATATAAATTGGCTTTGGCTTTGTAATTTCTTCCTGCTGAGTATTCTACCATACAGCAAAGCTCTGGCAAGGAAAAGCATGTGCTTTTTGGAAGTTTCATTGACTCTTATGCAGACTACTGTGAAACAATTGTTTGGAAAGAATTTGACTCAAGTTTCAGATACTTTCACCTCAAAACTGCTCAGCATCTGGACTCCTTTCTGCAGAGTTGTTCTAAGGACCCCTGCAGTTTCTTCATTTGCCTGGGGCCACACCGCACGGGGACCCCTGAGTCTGTTTAGGCATAATCACAGCAATTCTCCAACTCTGCTTGGAAGCTGCATTCTTTTGATGAAGTTACTTTATAAGCACAACTGTAGCAAATACAATGATAAGTCTGCAAGTTGATACGGCTCTCGTGCTGACCAACGTGCAAAAATGTCGTACCAGTTGGTGTGTAGCAATAGACATGACTCTTTCCTATTTAATTTTAGTTTCTGTGAGAGCTTTTGGAGACAGGATGGTGGATAGAAGGACCTGAGCTCACCTCCTCTCACGGGAACACCAAAATCACAACTAACTGCTGAGCAGCCGTCGATTAAAAAAAAGACTGGAACCTACTTGCAGTTTCTTTGAGCCAAGTAGTGTCCTATTTATTATCTGCTGGAATAGGAGTAAACTGCTAGTCACCTGAGTATTGATAAACCCAATCAACATGTTTCCTGGCAGAAAAATTACTAGTTGCAAGTGGAAACTTGGTTATGAGCTCTAACAGTGAAATCTGGTTCCGTGTACCAGAATGTGGTAAACTAGGCCACAGAAACGAGTTTCCAATCACTGGTTATATAATCCGCATGTGGGCCAGAAACCCTAAATAAAATAAAGTCGGGATTTTTTTCCCTAAGGTAACAGCTTTTAGCCTTGATGGCTGGAATGGAGACGTATTTTTTAACGGAAAAATAGAAAACAAGTGTGGGGTAAGGATTTCCAAGTAGTGGAGGAGAATCTTTGAAGAAGCAGGAGAAGAAAGAAAAAGGAAGGGCGGTGGGGGGGGGGGAGAAGAAAATTCACGTTTGGAGGTCGTTGGTTCTTCCTTTAAAAGCCAGAAAGATCTTCAAAATCATTTTTGCCATCACAGAAGTTACCACAGACCAGTTGCATTATCAGAGAATGTTCCAGTTGTGCTTCTGCTTAGAAAGGGCGATAGACGTGAAGTCTGGGAGGTGAGGTAGCAAATGCTTCTGTTTCAGTTTTGGGTTTTAAACCACCACCGACAGAGATTAAGAATTCTCCACATCATTGCATGAATTTGGTGATGATGAAAGGGACCAATACGGACCAGCAGGACTCCTAGAATAACAGCACTGACACGAGGACTAGGTCAAGGGTAAGGGCTTTGCTCGGCCCACTCACACCTGTCCAGGGCCTGGCCATCCCCTGATTAGGAGACTTTGAAAGTCAACACAGAGACTGACTGGCGTGTGACCAGCACCACGTGTGTCTCTGCATCCTTATGCAGAGTCACCAGAGTGTAGGGAGCTGATGCTACGATGTCACTTTATCCTTCTCAGCCCTTTGCTTATCATTCTCAGCCCCATGTTATCATGTGCTTATAACTCCTCTTTATGTTTCTTACAGAGCTACTGACGTTGAAACCTCATGAAAGTTGAAGTCATCCCCCAGTAATCATAATAAATATACTACCATTAACAGCCAACGTTTCTTGAGTACTTAGCATGTGCCAGACACTCCTAAGAGGTTTTTATTTATAAACTCACTTCATCCTAGATGCTACCTTATTTCTTGGATTCTAAGATGCATTTTGTCACATTTTCTCGTCTCTGTAATCGGAAGGCATCTTGCAGTAAAGGGCGTTTTACAGTCACTGTCAGACCACAGTCGTGATGTGGTTCCTTTGCGTGTGCACACACAAACTTGGTCAGAGCTGTTTATTTTGCTGTTGTTTTAGTTATCTGCACCGTAGTTACTACATGCTGTTGTTTTCTTTCTTCATGGTTTACAAAATAATGGTGCCTTACAGTGAGTGGCATGTTAAGTCCAATGAACTGCAATATTATTATCTCCATTTTCAAAACAAGGAACTAATGTTACCGAGTTCAAGCTCGTACTGCTTGCTGCAGGACAGGCCATTAAATCGAGAGACACGTTGTTGGGGCAAAGAATAGTGACTTTTTCAGAAAGCCAGCAGACGGAGAAGATGGACCAGTGTCCCAAAGAACCCTCTTCTCTGAGTTAGAATTCAGGCTTCTTTTATACTAAAAGGGGAAGAGCATGATTGGTCGTTGCAGACTTCTTGGTGTCGGAATCCTTTGTTCCCGCATCCCTCCACGCAGGTCAGGTCGTGATGTTCCTGTAAACCTCCAACAAGACAAATGTTATTCTCTGTTCTGCAACTTTTTATCTCTATATGAATGGAAAAGTGTTATGCCTTTAAAGGTCAGAGCCTTGAGAATGGGTTTCCTATATATTTCAGGCTATAGACAGCATTCTTTTAGGGATTAGCTTGCAGCAAAGGCAATAGAATACAAAGGTGAAAGTAAAAGAGACAGATCCAATACGGAGTCAGATTTGTTCTTCCCTCTTACACTAAGACATGAATAGTTGAGGAAAATTGCCCAATTGTCCACTACACAATTCTGCCACAGAAAGCAGAGTGGGGTGTACAGCCCTTCTTACACAACGGCACCCCCAACAGAGAGGTGAGCCCCAGTTTACCATTACAAACGCCCAACACAGGGGTCACCATTTCTCTAAAAGCAAAGTGCTGGTGAATGGCTTCTTTTCATTGCCCCAGACAAGATTGAGGAAACCTGGAAAGGGAAAGGATCACTGGTCCTCCTAAGGAAACAGTGCATGGTGTCCACTCCCAGCCCATCACGGTGTGGACGTGGGCAGGGGCGTCAGCATCTTTGCGCTGACGCAGCTTATGCGGGGTGGACCGTAACCTCCCCTGGCAAAGCCGCTTAGCCCGGTCTCTCGGGTAAACAGGGCAGTACTCCCAAGCAGCACATACAGATATGCTTTGTAGTCCACTGAGGTACTATTTAATCTGTGTGTTTAGTGGCCAGCATTTTAATTAAGAATGTATTGGTGGCCAGAATCCGACACACAGGGCCATCCCTCTCCAAGAGCAAGGACACATCTTCGCTGCCTGAGGTAAAGGGGGAACAGGCCCCAAGAACACCAGCCTGTTAGTGTAATTGATTTCAGGTAGATCTTTTCTAAAAAAGGCCACTGTAACTTAAAACACAATGGATACCTTTTCACAGAATAAAACTTTGAACAGGTGGCTATTAAGAGGGAAGTATCCTTACTGAAGAAATTAGATGGGCTTCTGGGCAACACATAGGTTGAGCGTCGTGATGGCATGAAAGGTCCACGTGAACAGTCAAATGGCAGATACGCCTCAGCCCAGCAAAAAAACCCCAGGGGCCGTGTGGTGTGTGGACCCAGGGGGGCGAGTGATACCTGTGAAGCTGGGAATTCTCCGGGAAAATGCCAACTTTTCCTCAGGTTTGGGTCAATTTCACTTGCAGGAAGTACGGGTTACCTTGTTGTATTCGCTCCATTCCACAGACATCTTGGCCAATGCACTTCTATCCTAGGTCCTAAAATTTGAGAAAACAAGTTTCATTGGAGGGAATTGGAGCATCCGTTTTAAGTGCCCCATTCGTTCTACTATTTGTTAAGGGAAAAAGGCAACGTGTTACCTCAAATCGGAGATGGCACTGTTCTCAGTTAAATAACAGCTACACCACAGGAAAACAACCTGTAGAACCACTCTGGTATGAGAACTGTTGGGCTTGGATTGTGTTTCTTTCCAATTCCTAACAGGCCAATGCAGGTAGAAAGATGAATCCGTTAACAAGGTGTCTCTCTCCCACCCCAAATCAAAGTACCCTTACTGACACCGTATAATAGACAATGTATACCCGTGATACTTATGTTGGCAATTAAAAAATTACTCACCCAGTCCCTTTCATCTGTAAATCTTAAGATCTTAGCATGCATTCATCCAGCGTGCTGTGTAAAATGGCTTTAACCCTTTGGAATTTAAAGGTGTGTCTTCGGAGGAGAGCTGTAGGCTGCCCATTGCCTTCCAGCTCGGGATCCAGCTGCCCACACCGCCTGGGCTCCCCAAGAGCGCAGCTGCCGTCTCGGCCACCCTGGGGACCTCAGCGGTCCCTGAATTCACAGGTCTTCCTCAAGTTCTCAACTGTCACACGTTTCTCTTCTCCTTTTGATGGTTTTCCGGCTTTCGGATTGTGACAAATCAGAAAGAGATCAAACCCAGGCAAAACCTGTCTTTCATTACCGTTTGCTCGGGTTGAAATGTTATTTTCTCCCATCTATGGAATCAGAGTAAATTAGGACCCAAGCTGAAGCAGGAGTTGGGTCCATCTTCCCTCGCACGCCCACCTTGCAGATCAGCTCTGTCTTTCATCCCCTGGCCTCCCTTTGGTCTAGGAGGCCGGCGTGCCCCTCGGGTGCATCTACAGAAACACGACTTGGTTTCCTCTCAGCATCAGACACAGCCCACGGCTGCGCCCATGCCCGCCACTTCATGCTGAGGGTGATGGGGGATGTGTACTGGAGACTGCCCAGGGCTCTGGCCTGGAGAGTGGCCCTCAGACCCTCACTCACGGCTGTTGAGTCCACCAGACACGGTCCATGGAGCTTGGATTATCAGAGCAGTGAGCAAACTTGAAGTCAGGTTAAAAAACCTACAGAGGCAAATGAAGGCTCCAAAAAGAGAATCGGAAAGAGGCATCAGAAGCTGCTCCAAGAAGAAAAGCCAGCGCTGGAGAGAGTGGCGTGCTGGGGGCCATCAGGACAGCCAGAGGCCAGCTGCTTCCAGATAAGACAGGGGCTGATCAGACAGGTCCGCTAACAAGTGAGCCTCCCCTTGCTGCCCAGCTGTGGCTTTGGGAGCTGCTCCCCACAGCCCTTGACCGCAGTGCTTCCCAAGTGATGGAGCGATGCCCACAGTTGGTCCTGATGGCCTAGAGCCCAGGGCCCAGGGACGCGGAGAGGGGCCCCCTTGGGGTCCCTGTGCCTTCACAGAGTCTCCTTCGTGGATCAGAAAAGAAACCTGCAAATATCCCTTTGGTCCAAGCTGCCACAAAATTGCAGTGAGGTTATAAAAATACAAGTATTTCAACAAGAGGATCCGTTAGTCTGCTCCTGGCACTTTTGACCCGGGTATGGGGCCTTCCTTCCACTCCTTCACCCAACTCTCCTGCCCTGTGACCTGCCTGGACCACAACAGACTCCAGGCTCTGGCTGGGTGCAGCTCCCAGCTGGGGAGCCCTGGCAGAGGAAAGAAGGAGAGGAATTCAAGGTACTTAGACCCCTGGCTTCCTCCTTAGGTGTTTAACCTCCATCCAGTGAAGGTCCCCGTTAAGGAGGCTGCTTCTCCCTGCAGCCCTCGGGTGACGTGTCATCCCTGGGCTTTCCTGAAACCCTGATGACATCTTTCAATCCGTCCTTTCAAGAAACCCTCCTTGTGTTATTTGGGATGTGGTGAGTCCTCGCTTCCTAGCTTGGACCACACGGACACACCCTCCGTCTGATCGCCCATTCCTTTCTGAGAAGATGACCCATAGTCCTCGTAACCCAGATGTGGCAGCATGACTGGGTCCTGAAGCCCTTTACCCTGAAATTGCTAAGGTGAATGCTGGGCTACTCACGGCTGAGAAGTTATTTTTTCAGCTCTTTGCTCCCTTTCATGTCTCACTGTTTTAGGTTTTTTTTTTTTTTTTTTTTGCGGTACGAGGGCCTCTCACTGCTGTGGCCTCTCCCGTTGCGGAGCACAGGCTCCGGACGCGCAGGCTCAGCGGCCATGGCTCACGGGCCCAGCCGCTCTGCGGCATGTGGGATCTTCCCGGACTGGGGCACGAACCCGCGTCCCCTGCATCGGCAGGCAGACTCTCAACCACTGCGCCACCAGGGAAGCCCATGTTTTGGGCTTTTTAATTAAACTTGAACTCCAATTTGGTAAAAACGAACCACATTGATGTGAAGGTGCAAAACACATTTGATGTCATTCACGGAATGTCCTTGTTTGTGCATTCTCTGTCAGTGAGCAAAAGAATGAGTAACGCTGAACTGAGCATTACACACACCCGGCATTTCCCTAAGGATTTCACATGCATTCTCTCCTCCAGTCCTCACAAGAGCTCTCTGGGGTGGGTTCCATCATTCTTGTATCACCATTTTACACGGAGGAAACCGAGACTCAAAGAGTGAGGAATTACCCAAAGCCGTAAACCTGGTTAATGGTGTATCAGGGATTACTAAGGCCAGGGGTTGGCTATTCGACGGGCTTGCTGATCCTTGGTGGTTCATGTATTTGAAGTGGTTTTCTGCACACCTAATGGTGCGTAACAAACCGCCCCAAAGCTCAGTAACCTAAAGCAACCATTATTATCTTCTTCCACTTTCTAGTCCACTTGAGGACTTGCACCACAGGTGTATCTTAGACATTGGTTCCGCGCCTGTTATCCTGCATGGAGTGGACTCCAGTGTGAGTACAGGACACGGGGTGTCATGGGGTGAGGGTGAGGGGTGGTACAGCAGGGTTATAGTTTGAACCAGGAAGACGAGTGCAGATCAAGGGTAAGGAGGAAGTGCCCAGCATGAGAAGCAGGAACGCCTTGGAGTTCTGTGCTCTGCCCTCCAGAGCTTGACCCCTCCTCAGTTACGTGAGTCGAAGCCCAGTCCAAGCGTGGGTGTGAGGCCAGAAGGAGGGCAGGACACACACAGTTACGAGGGGCCCTCAAACTCCAACGACCAAGACGCAGATAGAGAGACCACAGCTAGCTTTCCCCTCCAGAAAATTAACCTGATAAATTGCTCCTTTTAACTTGCATCTGATTTATTAAAACGAAAGACTTATTTAATATGAAAAAAAATGAGACATTTCATGTTCAAAAACTACCTAAGATGCAGGCCAACCAAAGCTTCTCTGGTGGAAGGTCTCAGGGTACGGTCACAGACAATCACAAAACCAAAGGAAGTGGGTGCAATTTTAAGTCAAATAATTACAAACTAAATGACTGAGTATTGTTTTTCAAAATAAAAGCCCGGTTAAATAAATGAAAATAAATGTTTAAAGAAATCAAAGCAAAATATATACCTCCTTCACCTAAAATATTGGCCCAGGCGTTTATTTTCATTTTAATGAAAACTGACTTCCATACAGTATGTGTACTTTTCAAAGTAGGTTCACGTTTCTCAACCATTTTAAAAATATTTTATTTCACCAAGTGCTGTGGTCCTCAGGTTCTGTGTAAGAATAATTACACATCGAAAGAATTGAACGACATCCTTGATGACGATTTACTCTCCAGAAGAGCAGATAAATCTATTCTGAGAGAAGTGGAATAACAATAGTTAACGCTAATTTATCCACTGCAGTCGGCAGCGGAGGACAGCTCACTAAGAACTCAAAGACGGGGGGTCCAGTATTTTAACCAGTAATCTCAACCTTCTCCCTAAATGAAGACTTCATTGCAGGTGGCCCTCTGCCTTTCCACTCATGTTGTTACCGAAGGTCTGTCACATGGATTTGGAATGTGTTATTCAGGGGGTGAACCTTGACAAACACGCCCCAACGGTCAAATTCTGTCAGGCGTCAGAGGTACAAGGATGTGGTCCATCATCCAGGAAACGTGGAATTTCAGGAGGGAGGCAGACAACACAGTCACTTGTAATTGGAGGCTCCTGCCTCTCAGGAGGGAGACATAATCGTCTCCCGCTCTTGCCAGTTGCAGCGTTTAAGAAAGTCCAGAGCGCACCCTAGGGTTTCCTTGGTCTCTCTCTCCTCACCCCCGGGGCTCCTGTCCCTGCACCTGCTGCTCCCAGGGGCTCAGGGGTGGGAATTCAGCATCTCCCCAAGTTCCACGTTTGAAATGTTTTCATTCGTGAGCCTGATCATCTTCACGAAACTGGTGTGAAAGCAAACAGATGAGAGATCACAGAAACACCGCAGTGTATGTGAGCTAAGAGGGCGGATAAGCTGGGGACGAAACACCACGGTAAGCGTCACCGGATCTGCCCGCTCCTGGCCCCTCCGCATCTTGCTGTCACCTCTCTGATCCTCACTGCTTAACCTCCTTCTCACTTGGGCACCATTAGAAGCTCTGATTGATTTTCCTCTAATAGATGGCACAACATTCTCCTCCTCTGAAGCTTTGGTACCATCTTTGTTTTTTAACTGGAATATAATTGATTTACAGTGTTGTGTTAATTTCTGCTCTACAGCAAAGCAATTCAGTTATACATAAACATGTATATGTACTTCATATATCTATTCTTTTTCAGATTCTTTTCCCTTATAGGTTATTACAAAATATTGACTATAGTTCCCAGTGCTCTACAGTAGCTCCTTGTTGGTTATTTTTTATATAGCAGTGTGTGTGTGTTAATCCCAAACTCCTAATTTATCCCTCCCCCCCTTTCCCCTTTGGTAACCATAAGTTTGTTTTCTATGTCTGTGAGTCTGCTTCTGTTTTGTAAGTAAGTTCATTTGTGTCACGTTTTTAGATTCCACATATAAGTGATATCATATGATATTTGTCTTTGTCTGACTTACTTCACTTAGTGTGATAATCTCTAGGTCCATCTGTGTTGCTACAAATGGCATATTTCATTCTTTTTTATGGCCGAGTAATATTCCATTGTATATATGTACCACATCTTCTTTATCCATTCCTCTGTTGATGGACGCTTAGGTTGCTTCCACGTCTTGACTATTGTAAATAGTGCTGCTATGAACATTGGGGTGCAGGTATCTTTTCGAATTATAGTTTTCATCTTTTCCGGATATCTGACACCTAGATATTTCCCACTGAGAATTCTCTACTTAAAATAAATTCTTGTATAAACTAGAAATCGTATTTTAAAATAGTTTCCCTCGTATCACATACCCCTACTTCAAGGCATGAGTAATAAAAAAAATATTTTATTATTAGTGATTGGTTATGGTAATGCAATTTATTGATTTTACATTTATGGATATGTATATATATACATGAATATGTATAATTGGGGGACTGTGGGATGACTTGTTTCTTCTTCTACCATTTGTTGCGATACTTGGTAATAAGGCTGTTTGAGAATAACAAGCAACATTGCTTAGGAAGCCTGGATATAATTTTTAAGCCGCTGGTGATGAATCTGAAATTAATGGTTAGGCCCAGGACCTTATGATTATTTTGCTTGAACAAGTTACCGGGAATGAAGGCTGCGCCTCCAAGTCTCTGGAGAGAATGTGGATGTCACTCCCCCTAAAGCAGAGCAATGACAAAGCACCACCTGCTGACCTGGAGCAAAGCTGCAGAGTCAGGAGTGATGTGGGTGTGACTCTGGGTGGTGACACTCCCCCGCCTTCTGACTCAGCTCCAGTGAACGTGGCCTAAGAGCCTCAGGATGTAAAGGTTAGAGATGAACCCAAAGAGCCCAGCTACACTTCAGAAATACTCACTGAAACCTTAAGACGCTGATGGAAAGTCCTCTCTCCACTTAATGCTGATGCAAGGCAGATACAGGGCGGATGCAGCGCTGTCTGCATAGACATGGCGTGGGCATCACATCCACAGAAACAGCTGCCCTCCTGAGGGCGTGTCCAACAGAAAAGCCCTATATCCCTGGGGTAAATCCTTTCCTGCCTTGATGTTTTGAAGGTGGGATAGGGCGTCTTCCAGGGGAATCTTCCCATCCGTAGGCCCTACTCTTATTGCAAAGAACCCACAGGGAAATAAGGTCTTTACTGCTGCAGGGGAAACAGCGCATTACTCGTGCCAGCAATCCTAGGCCTTGATTCATTAGAATGATCTAACCACCAAGAATAGCCATGCATTATAGGAAGATAAATAGCATGAAAGAACTTTACTTCTCTCTGCTCATCAGGATGAACAAATAGGATGATCGCAAGAAGCAGCTAAGGTAGCTTAAGAACAAATTTTAAGGAGTTTTTTTTTTTTCCTAGTTAACAATAAGAAGATACAGCGCTGGTAAAATAAAAATGTGTTGTCTGGAGGAAAGAAAAAAACAAGACATGGGGAAATTTAAAATAGAATTACAAAAATAAAAATTTCAGTGGGTCGTGTGAATAATCAAAGGAGAAGACTAATTATCTTATAAGGAAGGAAAAGTTTTGAAAGTTCTGAGAACGTAGATCACAAAGAAAAAGAGATGATAAACGCGGGCAGAAGGATAGAAACCCGAGGGAGAGTCATGAGGCCAAGGTCCGTCCAGCAGGTTAAGGAGAAGAAAGAGAAGATATAGGCGAAGGAAAACACCAAGGGAAATAATAGAAGAAGATTAGTCTTTGCTGAAGAAACACAGGCGTCTTCAGACAGAACTTGGGCAGAATGAATGTTAAAAGACTTACAGAGCTCTTGAGGCAATCTCAAGATGAAGGGAAAATGCTGAAAGCTTCTCAAGAATCAAAATAGGTTACCCAAAGGAAGACTCAGGTTGACCCCCAACCTTTCAACAGAACCCTGAGGGCAGTCGTATTTCTGTGCATACGTTTTAGAACATGTCTGGAAGAATACCCGTCAGACCTTTGGGAGCTCAGGGAACTCAAGAGAAGACTCACTTTTTCCTTTATACCCTGCTGTTGTTTGAATTTTTACAATAATCTTTTATTACTTCTTAATTCATTATTGTAAAAGAAAACATTACCTCTGGCAGCAGTGAAGAGAATTAATTGCTGGGGAAAGAGATCCGAGGCTGTTAAATCAATTGGAAGGTTATCACAAGAGTTGCAGCAAGAAACTGGGAGAAAAAAGCTGGCGTGATAGAAAGGAGAGGCCAGATTCAGGGAATATTTTGAAGATAGGTTTGATGATTTGGTGAGTTATTGAAATTAAGAATAAAACAGAGGACTTCCCTGGTGGCCCAGTGGTTGAGAGTCTGCCTGCCGATGCAGGGGACACGGGTTTGTGCCCCGGTCCGGAAGGATCCCACATGCCGCGGAGTGGCTGGGCCCGTGAGCCATGGCCACTAAGCCTGCGCGTCCGGAGCCTGCACGTCTGGAGCCTGTGCTCCGCAATGAGAGAGGCCACAGCAGTGAGAGGCCCGCGTACCGCAAAAAAAGAAAAGAAACAGAAACGATAAAGACGATTCCTAAAATTCCTAGTCTGAATGGCTAGGTGAAGGATTATGCAGACTTACTGTGGACGTTAGGGACAAGGCAATCATATGTTTATCTTGACTCTGAGCTCCAGGTAGAACATTCGCCCGAAAGGTCTCGCCTAGTCTGACAGGGAGGTGGTAGCTGGGGATGGTGTCGGGTACAGAGAGACAGCCGGGCCCTGGGAGGGGTGGGCCAGGGTCACAAATCCTGGTGCGTGCGCCTCGTGGGAAGCCCCCCCACTTAGGGCCGAGGGGCCAGTGGCAGGAGAGGTCAAAGGGGGACGAATACAGGGAGCTCGGTGTCAAGGCTAAAGACGGGCCTTCTCAACAGCGGGGAAGGGTTTGCCCCATGAGAAGGCAGAGGAGAATAGAAATGCAAGTGTGGGCCACTGACAATGAGAAATTTCAGATGAATAAATATGTGAATGGTCAAATAATCTTATGTAATATATTAAATGGTTCATCAGGGCTTCCCTGGTGGCGCAGTGGTTGAGAGTCCGCCTGCCGATGCAGGGGACACGGGTTCGTGCCCCGGTCCGGGAGGATCCCACATGCTGCAGAGCGGCTGGGCCCGTGAGCCATGGCCGCTGAGCCTGCGCGTCCG
Organism: Globicephala melas; assembly: GCF_963455315.2. NCBI lineage: Eukaryota > Metazoa > Chordata > Mammalia > Artiodactyla > Delphinidae > Globicephala > Globicephala melas. The sequence continues at coordinate 113,756,583 of NC_083319.1, read as the reverse complement.
GAGCCTGTGCTCCGCAATGGGAGAGGCCACAGCAGTGAGAGGCCCGCGTACCACAAAAAAACAAACAAACAAAAAAAAGGTTCGTAAGGCTGTTCGAATACGGGCATCTCTTCACGGTTGAGCGTCTTTAAACATCTTAGGAAAGACAAGGGTAGAAATCTCTTTCCAGCTCGCACATTCACCAGATTTCAGTCAGAGGCAGACCCTTAGGGGTGGGTCTCCAGGGTTCCCGGTTGAGGTCAGACCACATCCAAGGGTGCCCAGTCCAAGGGGAGGGCTGGGCCGGGTGCCAGGGCACAGGGACCGAAGCCAGCAGGAGAGGACCAGGGCCAGAGAGAGGGCACCAGGGGTCAGAGGACGTCTAGCTGCTGCCCTAAGGAGTTCTCACAGCCGTCCTCTGTCTTCCTAAAATGAGTTGTCACCCGCTAGTACTTCCCACAGACGACAGTTTTAATCATTTCTATTCCCAAGATCTACGACCTATAAAAAATTTATATAGAGAAGATTGAGACTTTTCTGTTTGTATTATGATGAAAGAGAACCGTGCATCTCAAACAGTCTAACGGGGGAGGTGTTTCCTTCTCAATTTTTAGGTTTTCCCATCTTCCATTAAACAAGTTTTCTCTATTAAACTTCTCTAGTACGTGTTGCTAACATCACATACATGGTTCTAATCATTTACTATCTCTGTGTTGTCATCTTTTTGACCATATACATTTATCTTTTCCTCTGGAGTATAAGATACACACATATGATCCATGCCTTACTCTGCTTTTAATCCTCTACAGCCCCTAGAACAGTGTCTAAAACATAGTAAGTATTTTCCTTCTAATTGATTATCATCTACTTCATTACCCAAAGATAAAGACTGCTGAGGAATAGTCATAGTATTTCCCTATATAGATTTCTATACATATTTTTAAAGCATTTTAATGTACATAAGAGCTCTTGATTGTCATAAGAATTTCTTCACTAGGAGAGAAAGTTTATTACCATTTAACAGATGGGTAAATTGAGGTTCAAGGAATTCAGTGATTTTTTTCCCCAAAAGATTCAGTATTAACACTTCAATCCTGATTTCTTGAGTCCTCATTGGGTTCTCCTACTATCTGTGCTGCTGTTCATTTTCTGTAGTAATTGGGATTCAGAGAACTAAACGTCGTATCGTAGGCCAGTGGTTCTCAGGGGGTGGTAGCGGGGGTGGGGTGGTGTTGGAGCGTGAGTGCATATACCCTCTGTAAGCAGCGGGTGGAAAGGGGAGGGTTATCCCGCTGTGGGTCACCCAACGGAGAGAAGATGTTTGTGGTGCTTGGGGTGGAACAGCGTGCCGCACTGGAAGCAGGACAGTGAGAACTAACCCACCCGAGTATCAATGGAGAGACTCCACGAGGCTAGGCAAGCAAAGGGGGTTACAGTCGCCCAGCAACTGTCTGATAAATGATCTTCGCTTATGACAACTGTATCAAAAATCTACAAAATAATCATTCCACACTTTTAGCCATTATTCTCGTTCTTAATTGACATATAGTTGAATTACAATGTTGTGTTAATTTCTGCTGTACAGCAAAGTGACTCAGTTATACGTGAGGGTATGTGTGTGTGTGTGTGTGTATATATAATATATATATGCACATTCTTTTTCATATTCTTTTCCATTATGGTTTATCACAGGATATTGAATATAGTTCCCTGTGCTCTACAGTACAACCTTGTTGTTTTAGCCGTTATTCTTAAAAAGAAAGTAAACATACGAAAGGCAAGTGTCCAAAAACTAGTCTCAGAGGATATAAGTCAGTTACAGGAGGTGACAGAGCAAAGGCAGGGACTCAGCCCACAGTCCAGGCTCATGTTCTTTCTACAGAAAAACATAACCATTGCACCATCCCGTAAATAATCCCATAAGCAACATGTGTGTAATTTACAAGAGTTAAAGGTGTCTAAGCACCTTTAATAATAAAGATGTCTTAATAAAAAGGAGAGTTAAGTAGAGCTGCCCTGAACCTTTTCTTAAGGGTAGAAGGTTTCTGCTCCTCTTTTTTGGAATATTAGGTTCAATCCTCGAATTTCCCCAAACCGACGACTCTCTTCTGCTTCTCAGAACTTTCACAAAACACCCTTGATTTCTGTCTGTCCTTTAGCCCAGTTGAATGCCCTCTGCCCTTTCAGCAAAACAAAAGAAAAGGAAATGACAGGCTATGGAGGCTTTTTTACCCCCTCAGGTTGCAGCAAACTTTGTGGCAAGTTATTCCCCATGCAGATCAAGTCCTCTTGGCATTTAAGGCGTGAAACCACCCATCTCCCATTTCCTCTTCCATTGTTACCCCCCTGTATTAACTTTTAAAATGCTTAGCATTGACAAACACTTCCTAGACTTTATCTCTGTGACAACCAACAACTGTTTTACTCCATCAATCAATAAAATCTTTTCAAACACCGGACCAGTTATTCTACATAACTGTCACTTAGCAGTTCTGAGAACGTGTTAATTTGTTTTCTGCTTGTCTGGTTTACAGAGCAAATTGTTTAGCTCAGATGCTTTATAAACCAACACGTATCACTTTGTATTTCCAATTAATTTCAATTAAGAAACCATATAGTTATCTTCTGTCAACCAGCCAAGAACAGAAATACCTATTGAATCCTGCTGACACTAATACTGAGACCCTCAAGGTTTGGCATTACTGTTCACCTCAGATAGGTGGCCAAAAATGGTGATGATCACCCAGACTCTCTAAACATCTTGAGTCTGCAGAATTTGGCTGGCAATCTTGTGGGAACGAGCTTTTTTCGCAAGATCCCAGGATGTCTTCTTCAATTCCTGGCTCAGACTCAGACTAAAAAGGCAGTTGAAAATGGGGGAGAAAATTTTATCCACATATATCAGAGCTTCAGAATGGGTGAAAGTTCACCAGAAGGAAAAGTTTGTTTTCTTTAAAACCAGTTCAACATAATTTACGCCTATTGCCACATTCATGCATAACCCGTTTCTATTGTCATAAATCCCCTTAAAGTGACGCTAAACATTCAAGACACTTTCTGCAAGATATTTTATATTCTTGGATCCCTTCCATGTTTTAACACATGAGAGTGGCAATACCAAAGCTAGCTGTGTCTTTTATTTGAATTGTTCTAATATAGAGACATTATAAGTAAATACTTAGTGAAGTATTTACTTAAACAAGTAGGGTATTAAGTAAGATAAAGATATATGTGAGTTGAAGCAAAATGCGAATGATTGTGGATAACGTACACAATTATGAAATGTGCCTCCTGATTGGAAGCATAGAACCAATTATTCTGAGTCAGTTAACAATCCTCTCCCTCTTTTCTACCTGGAATATAGTCAAATGTGCTAAAGCCCTCGCCTCTAAAATGAAAAGGTGAGTCTGCAAAGAGAATCTGAAGATTTAACAGAATGAGAAAAAACGAGTCATGACATTCCTCGTTCAGGTCAAATTTATTTTAAATTTAAATAAAATTATGAAATTAAATTAATTTTAGACCTAGACCCTGTCTTTGAAATGGCCCATGTTTCAGTCCTACCTGCACTGTCCTGTTACAGCTTGTTCTTTTTTTTTTTTTTGCTGTACGCGGGCCTCTCACTGTTGTGGCCCCTCACGTTGCGGAGCACAGGCGCCGGACGCGCAGGCTCAGCGGCCATGGCTCACGGGCCCAGCCGCTCCGCGGCATGTGGAATCTTCCCGGACCGGGGCACGAACCCGTGTCCCCTGTATCAGAAGGCGGACTCAACCGCTGCACCACCAGGGAAGCCCTTCAGCTTGTTCTTGATCTGTAGAACAGAGGCTGTCACACAAAGGTGAACACAAAATCTTGGTTTCCTATGGAATTTCAAATTACACCGGGAACACTTTTGGAATAATTCCAGTCCTTTGGAAAAAAATCTTCACAATGTTAAGTCTCTCCTGTGTCTCTGCAACGTCTCCCGAGTTTCAGATGGGGTGACGTCTTGCTCCCGTGGTCAGGCTGTAGCCCTCCCTCCAACCCCACCAAAAAAGGCTCATCTTATGGAGTGTACAAAAACAGACCTTTGCCACAGATCTCGGTAAGTGTATAATGTGCAACAAAGCTCGCTTCCAGAATTGTAATTTGGGATTTATTTCTTAAGCATGCCGAGCCCCTACTACATGGGGGATGAATTTTACTGGCATCATTTATTTCATTTAATCCTCACAATAGCTGTGCTGTCCCTTTTTACCGATGAGGAAAACCAAGGCTCAGGGAAAGAAGTGACTTGTCAGCATGTGTCAGGTAGGAAAGCGAAAGTCTGTTGTTTCACTGTCGCAGTTTAAGTCCGGAGGCATCGGAGAACCTGCGGGGTCGGCAGCGGCCCCTCACGTCCTCTGCGGAGTCAGCGGACGGGACGCGGGCGCTCGGGCTCCTTCCCGAGCCCCGGCTGCCTCTTCTGGACTAAGGCACGGCTGCACAGACTCAGGGCTGTCATCCTTTATACGGAGGCAACCCGCCTGCAACCAAGAATCTGATGGCCGTTTGAGGCCGGGAAGGCGCATTTCCGGTGGCCGCGTCAGCCCCAGGCCCCTCGAGGCTTGGGACGGGGACCTGAGCCCCAGGCTTTCCTCGTCCGCAGAACCTTCCGCCGCCCCCCTCGCCCCGCGCCCAGCTGTGCGCGCGCGGGCGGGGCTCCGAGGGAAACGCTCCCCCCAGGGGTCAGCTTGCCCTGCGCCCTCCCCGCGGAGGCGGCCTGACCGTGTCCCCGCCCCGCACGGGCGTCGGGAGGCCGGGGCCCGGCCAAGGGTGAGCGGGCCCGGAGTTCCGGCTGGAGACTCAGGAACGGTTTGGAAAGAGTTCCAGCCCACCCTTGGTTGTGCATGTTTCAGAGAAGAACAGAGGTGTTTGTATTTTTTCACGTCTTCTGGCTCTACCTTTTAAAGACTCCTTAAGATTGAAAGGGGATAGCCCCTCCCTCGCCAGGACGCACGGTGGGAGCTGCGCATGCGCCTGTGTCCCCAGGGGCTCTGAGCTTCCCGCGGGTGGGAGGAGCTTTCTCTGTGGGAGGAGCTTCCTGTCGGTGGGAGGGGCTTCCCGCCCGAGGAGGATGCAGGGCCTTGGCCCCGGAATAATACGGAATCCGCGGCGGGGAGCTGGAGTTTTTATTCGGTCCTGCTCCTCTTCCCACCCCGCCCTCCTCCCCCGTTGCACGTTTGTCCTAGAAACTGTTGACTTGCCGTGGAGACTGTAGTTGTCTCTGAATTTCCTGGGCGCAAAGCTGATGCATGGCGCGGTCTCCCTCCCAATGAGTGCAGTTCATTTCAATGACATTTACACTGAAAACAATGGAAAATGTGGCACAAACACACCGCAGCGTTTATGCAGGTATGCGGACTCGTTGCTTAGGATGCGGTAAATGGAGAGGTTCGGTCCTGAATTCAGCAGGAATTAAGCGTCGTCAATGTGTCTGCTGTTTGGGTTTTTACTTTTTTCTCTAGTTTTTGCTTTTCTGTCATTGTTCAGATGAGCATTTCCAACAGCGAAATCCAGAGACCTATCGTACAGCTAAAGCATGACTTTTAGGCATACATGGCTCCTACTAACCCGATCCCGAGAGCGTGAGCTCTTATTTGAAGGGTGTCTCCCCACCTGACAAGCTGGGGAAAGGCACCGGCCGCACACACCCCACAGGCGCCCTCCAGCCTTTCAAGCCGTGGTGACAAACCCAGAGTCTGCAGATGTGCTTCATGGCCAACGACCCCCGGACTGCAGCTCTCAGCAGACACATCAGCACCTCTCAGGCATCCCCGGGGGCTGGAGGGCAAAAGCGACTTCACATCTCTGGAGCTGTTCGGGCACAAACACCCCACATGCGCCTATAAACGGCTGCCACCCAGCCCGGCAGAGGCCCGTGTCATTGGCCAAATGCAAGTCTGGTCTCGCAGGTCGGCCCCTCCAGGCCTTGGACAAACAGCCTGTGAAAGGGAAGCAAATGGTGTTCTCCAGAAACAACCCACTGCTCGGACTGTTTTCGCCAGGAGCTTTTTTCTTTTTTTCTTTATTTTCATCCTCTCTGGTTTCCAAAACTCAGATTCCTTTCCTAGAGTCTAAAGCCTGAGTCCCCAGCCCTAAGTGACTATCTCCTTTACTTCCTTTTAATTGAACTCAAGATTCTCTGTTTCTCTTCTGCTACTTCCAGCTCTTTTACAAGCTTTCGGTCACCTTTCCCTCCATTTCAGCCCGAGTCTCTTGTGAATCGTGTTCCTACAGCCGACCCAGATCCATCCCATGGGTACGGTCTTGCGCTGTTCTTTCCTGATCTCAAAGATTGTATTGTTGTAAACCCCCCAACCAGTATTCATTTGTCATGGCAAAACAACCGAGTTCACATAAGATGCATTTTCTACAGTCAGAATGAAGAACAGTTTCTATTCATATGTGATTACGATGGGGGATGGGGAATGTTCCCTCACACAGCAATTTGAAATGAGCTAATTGCTTGAAATGAGTTAAACATACATGCTAGGAAGCTGTCATTTTCAAACCCTTCATTTCCTTGGCTTAACAGAGGAATAAAGTGACACTTCAATGCACAAGTCCATTCTAGAGAGAATGGCTCCTGCTAGGTGACGAGCAGGGCGGGGCTGGGGGGACGCTTTGGCGTCGCCCAGCGTGGGAACAGACTCGTTCGTGCACAGGTTGGCGGGGCCGAGCTGGGAGCCGGGCTGGAGCACGGTGGGCCGCCGTGGGCGGTGATGGGAGAAACACATGGGGCCCCGCGGGAAATCGAGAGGAAGTGCGGGGAGCACAGAGAGCAGTCTGCAGACGGGAGGAATTCCCAGAGGCAGGCTGGCCGGATAAACGGTTCTAAGAAGAGGGATGTCTGCTTTTCAGTTTAAAAGGTTTATTGCTCCTGCTGCATCAACCTTCCTTGTCGCCCCAAACTATCAGCAAAACATCTTAGCACGAAAGAGCCTCGTGCCAGTGGGATCCTGTGGTAGCTCGGAACAAGAAGCCAAGCTCGCTGAGTCTGCGGGGAAGAGACCAGGAAGAGCCCGGCAGGACCCCGGGATACAACTTGAAAGAAACAGGAGCTCAGAGCTGGACGTTTCCAAGAAAGTTAAGCCCCTGCGAACTCACAGATGTTTCTTAAGGTCATTAAACTCTCCGGAGGTGCTGGGATGGGAGCGGGTGGTCCAGGAGGACCCGGGTTTTGAAGATGCCATTTGATGTGTGGGTGACAGTGGTCCCCCTCCTCCAAACAAACACCAGTTTGGTCACTGTCCTCTCAAACATGGTGGCTACAGCAGAGCATGAAACGTTGACGGCTAACGTGCAGCGCAGAGAAGCAGTGGGACCCCTCTCTCCTCCTGGAATGACCTCTACTCCCATCAATGCTCTGAAAGCCGCCTAAGCATTTCCATTCATCACGAGCTTAGCTCACAGTCATAGATTTGTTTCACGTGAACAGGCTAGGGCACCTCTTCCCCTCCCAAATCTGCACTTCTGAATTTGGTTTTATAATCTGAATCTAGGACCTTATCTTTTCCCCATTAAATTTCATCTTTGGGGTTTTCTTGTCCATTATTCCAACCTGTTGAGATATTTTAGAGTTCTGATTCCACCATCCCTTGGGCCAGCTGCAGATTTGATCCACAGGCCCTCACCCTGCAAGGGGGTGTAGGTGTTGTGAAGGAGGGAGGGGACAGGGCTGTCAGGCAGGGATGTCCACCCACACTGGCCCGGAGCTGGTGTCCCTGCGCTGGGGTGCTCACCGCACCATCCTGCGCCAGTTTCCCCACTTGTGAAATGGAGAAACCAACCTCTGGTAAATTTGCCTGGGAGTATTGTGAAAACCAAGTACACGCACACACACACACACACACACACTTGCAAAATCGGCTTTTTCAGCTAAAATAATTGTTACGTAAATTGTAAATGTCTGTACTACTGGCAAGCTTAGCACCCCCTATTCTGGGAGAACAAGAGAACACTGTGATGAGGCCGCAGAGAGAGTGAGGCCCTTGCAGGGGCCCAGAAACCTCTTCCCCGCACCTGCTATTGCTTCCCGAGCACCTACTTGCCCCCAGACCAACTGCACCAGGCGCTCGACGTACAAAAACTAATGAGACACACGCGTCTTCCCTGCAGCCATTGATGAGAAATTTAAAGACGAAAGCGGATGGGAGAGTTCAACCCCTACGAGCTGATATTTACTATTATTGCTCGGATTCAAAGAGGGAAAGAGATGTTTCTCTGCTCTTATCAGATAAAAAATGGGAAAAGGGATCATTTCCTTCTGACGCAGGGGGGAAAAAAAAAAACGGAAAAACTCGTGCTCTCAGCAGATCTTATTTTTTATACTTCTTTGTTTTCTGGTGTATCCAGAGAAAAGAAGTGATCATTTGAGAAGATTTTTGAAGACTACACTCTTCCTAGTGATTCGTTTGATCTGAAGAGAGTCCCCAAGTTGAGTCTCAGAAGAGGCTGCTGTGTGACCCCCAACCAACGGACTCCGATTGAAATGGTCTGGGTGGGACCCAGCATCATCGGGGGATCCAACTGGGTGGGCCCAGTTGGGAGTCACTGTAGGAGAGACAAAGCCCGGCAAAAGTCTAAGGTGAAAGCTCTGTGCGGGAGAGCCCTAGGAAACAATACTGGATACTAAAGGTACAGGGAAGTCGCTATAAAGTACTGTCCTACGTGTTGGCTTCTTTTAAAGGTTCTTTGAAATTATTACCTTAAATATCTCTATTCTTGAAGTTAACTATTGAAATACAATTTGGAGAAGGTGTAGATAAAATGAAAGTTGCTATTAAAGCTAAAGGAGAAAATATCTCAGAAAACAAAAACACCCACCAGATGATTTAAACCTGGTGAATGTCACCCACTGTTTAATTAAACTGCCACGTACTCTACTTTTAGAGTGAATTTATTTTCTTTTACAAAGATATTCCTGTAATGATTGTTAAGTGACTGCAATATCACACCTCTTTTTAAAAAAGTCAGTGTTACAGCATCTAAGCCCAAAGCACAGGGCAGTCAATGGAAGACAGATGTGCATCCTGGCGGGTGCGCAAAACATTTTTTTAAATCAGATGTCTCCATATAAGTGTTTTTACAGTCTCAAAACACAGATTTGAGCTAACAGTTTATATATGTAAATGCTTGTTCGAAATGATAATGTCAATTAGGTAAACAACATACTGTTAAAGTCAACTACTTGATTAATTTACCTCATCTATCCTTTATTCCCATGGAATCTTCCAACGTCTAGTACTACAGCATCTTGACATTTTTAACCTGGTCCAATCCCTCCCTCTTATTAAGACTTCACCCAACTATTAAAAAAATAAAAGGGAGGTATCCTATTCCTAGGGAAAATATATCCCACAATTTATTTCAATATTCTGGTGAGAGATGCAAAACCAAAGATGTCCATCAAATGGTTATTCAGTTTTAGAGAAGGTACCCATTAGACGTTTGTGGCCATGTGTTCAAGGGAGAAAAATGAGAGTTGGAACTTAAAAACCAACTCTCTAACCCTTAGGAGACCAAGAGGTTTTAAAATATCTTATTTTATAGTAACATTTGTCAAAAGACAAAGAAATTCTATCCCCAAAATGAAGAAGGTGGCTATGATGCTGGTAGTAATCCGTGTGTGTAGAATTATACTATTTACAAAAGACATTCATACCCTTTTTCCTCCCGACTTCCTTGTGTAAGCATCTCATAAAGAGAGAAAATAAATCAGAGTAATTAAATAACTTATGCATTAGCCAGAGAGAATACAAAACATTGGGGATTAAAGTCCCCAATTTTCTCTCAAAGCACGGTGCGTTTCCCTGGTACCCAGACATCCCGTTAAATGCCCAGGATAGATGTGGGGCTGGGATTCGAGAGGGCTTGGGAAAAGGGCACGATCGTAAAAGGGAAAGAGGGGGTCCTCAGGAACAATCCTCACCTAAGAGGGATGACTCTCCTGTGTCTGAGTCAACGTCAAACCACAAAATCTTCATCAAAATAGAAAACAAACAAAAAAGAGCTAAGTACTCCAATCATACCACCCACCGGAGAGAATTCCCACACCCAAGTCACCTGAGCTTCCTCAGCCTCAAATATCTTAAGTTATTCTAGCTCCTCGGGGATAAAATAGAATGAAAACTTTTCAAGACACAGGGAAAGCCAAATGTGGAATTGAAGCAAAATTGACTTCTTTGGCAAATCGATAAAACACAGTAAGTCCCTAAAACCAACGTGGACTTCAAGGTGGAGACGTTTATGAGCATCTGAGGGTCTCTGCACCAGACACTTGCTTGGACTTCTGAGACTGGACTCATCACCCACTAGTCGGTTCACTCGGCTGTGGGTTTGCTAATCATTCTGGGCTCTCAAAATCAAATCTGTGCTCTGCAGATTATCCTCTCTTACAGGAGGAGGTCAGTATTTAGTTGTGTCTGCTTAGGGGTACGTGTCATGAATTCTTCAATTATTAATTTAGCTTTGCTTTTCAGTTTGATATTCTCTCCCAAATTCATGTTCTTTCATTGACCTGTAATGTTTCACTTCCATGCCACCATTACTTTGTGGGCCAAAAAAATAAGTGGTCTCTAACCAAGTATCTTGTTTCTAGGGCTGAAGTGCACATTTTGAGTTACTGGAGAATTTGCCAACGCTGGTGTGTAGCCACTACAAAGTCCTCAGATGCTTCAAGAAGTTTTACATTTGATAAATTCAGTGACAAAAGTTTAGAGTTATCTCTGCTCTATAATTTGTGGCTTTGTTCTATAGTATAAATTTTTTGTACCTCTCGTAAACTTATTGCAAACACTGTTTTCCAAAAGGTTATTCAAATGTATCCTTATACCAGCCAATTCAGGAGAAAATTGAATCATTGTATTCTTGCCTGAATTGAAGAATCTACTTTTTTTCAGTCTCTGTTAATTTAATGGATAAAAAGTAAATCTATTTTTATTTGCATTCTTTGAATATTAACTACATTTTAAAATGTTTATCCATCTTCTGATTTTTCTCTTTTGTGAATTGTTTGCTCAGATTTTACCTGTCATGTCAGTAATTTAAAGAAACTCAAGGCTAAAATTAGGGAGTTGTTAACTACCTTTTTTTTTTTCTTTGCGTTACGCGGGCCTCTCACTGCTGTGGCCTCTCCCGTTGCGGAGCACAGGCTCCGGACGCGCAGGCTCAGTGGCCATGGCTCACGGGCCCAGCCGCTCCGCGGCACGTGGGATCTTCCCGGACCGGGGCACGAACCCGTGTCCCCTGCATCGGCAGGCGGACTCTCAACCACTGCGCCACCAGGGAAGCCCATAACTACCTTTTTTTAACTGGCAATGTGGCCTCATTCATAAGAAGGTTCCATGACTATACCTCAAACTATAAATCAGGAGTCACAATTTTTTGTGTACAAGTAGAATTCTTGAGTACTTTGTACATTAGTTATTAAGAGAAATCCAGTAGGAAAATTTGAGAAAGAGTAACTGTGATTGAATAACTGGTTATCTACTCTTTGAGGGAGGAGGTGTACAAAACTGGAGATAAATTTATTAAGACCTTCAAAAGCCTGGACTGCAGCTCCGAATAACAAGGGTAGTACTTTGCTTTGCACTGCTTGGTTTTCTTGTCTTTTAATTGGATTGGGAAGCTGTTGGCCACATTTTGTAACTTGCTGAAAAACAGTCTGTATGAACCGTGGGCTTAAAGCAGCCTTTCCACAGATAGTGAACTGGTTTGGAGGTAGGAAACCAAGGACAGATATACGTTAAATGAAGGAGATTAAGCAGTAGTGTTCCCTCATGACCAGTGTCGGAAACAGAGGACTTTAATGCTGCAGTAACGCTTCGGAGAGGAAGTGGGCAGTGACATTTCCAATGTGCAAATAACATTAAGCTGCCCTGAGTTTTCTTTTTTGTGGTGGGAAGAGATGGGAAGTTTGGTCGGTTTGGTTTTTCACGTTAGCAAAAAAGAGGGAGACAGATTTAAATGTGGACAAGTGTGAGATTATATGTTTAAAGAAGTTTAATACTGGGAGATTATGAATTCCTGGAACCCAAGAGCTATCTCACCCCACCCATGTGGTGCAGGAGCTCTGAGTACTTACTCGCCAGCAGAAATCAAGCCAGTTCATCCGCTCAGTTTTCCTGTTTGGAAACTCAATGGTGAATGTTATCCCACCTGGTACAAAATCACAACACACCATAGTAAGAAAGCTGTGGAAATATTAAGGGAAATTTTAAAAGCTAACACTCATTATGTATTTAATAGGTGTTAGACCTCATGCTAAAACCTTGCAAATTGTGTGGAATTTATTAAAGCAGCACAACAACCTTAGGAGCTAAATCTCTGGTATCATTGGCCCATTTAATTAATTAATTAATTTTTATTGCAGTGTAGTTGATGTCCAGTAATATTATAGGTTACAGGTGTATGATATATTGATTCACAATTTTTAAAGATTGTACTCCATTTATAGTTATTGTAAAATGTTGGCTGTGTCTCTCGTGTTGTACAGTATGTCCTTGTAACTTATTTTATACCTAATAGTTTGTACCTCCTACTCTCCTATCACTGTCTTGCCCCTCCCCCTTCCCTCTCCCCACTGGTAACCACTAGCTTGTCCTCTGTATCTGTGAGTCTGCTTCTTTTTTGTTATATGCACTAGTTTGTTGTATTTTTTAGATTCCACATTTGAGTGATACCATACAGAATTTGCCTTTCTCTGTCTGACTTATTTCACTTAGCATAATGCCATTTTAAAGATGTGAAAACTAAGTCTCAGAGGTATAGGTAGTCACCCACGATTACCCAGCCTGTAAGTGAGGAGTTTGGAATTGAGACCAGTGTAACTGAGAGACTACCCTTTCCTGCTCCCAAATATGATCAAAGGAGGAAGCACAGCCGTGAAGGGACTTGAGCGGCTGTGAGGAAGGCAGGTCAGTCTGGAAAGAGAAAGCCTGCTAGGTTCCTGGGAAAACCCACAAGAGGTAGAGACAGATAAAGTTAAAGCCAGTAGAGTTACCAACTCCAGCAGAAGGTAATCCCTTATAGAAGTCATTAATGCCAGTGATGCAACCATTGAAGATGTTGAAAATGCAAATGTTCAGGGCACATCCCTAGTGGCACAGTGGCTAAGAATCCGCCTGCCAGTGCACGGGGACATGGGTTCAAGCCCTGGTCCGGGAAGATCCCACATGCCGCGGAGCAACTAAGCCCGCACGCCACAACTACTGAAGCCCGTGAGGCACAACTACTGAGCCTGCGTGCCACAACTACTGAAGCCCACGTGCCTAGAGCCCGTGCTCTGCAACAAGAGAAGCCACTGCAATGAGAAGCCCGCGCACCACAACGAAGAGTAGCCCCCATTCGCTGCGACTAGAGAAAGCCCGTGCGCAGCAACAAAGACCCAATGCAGCCAAAAATAAATACATATATAAATTAATTTTTTAAAAAAGAATATGCAGATGTTCAGATAGACTGATAAAGAACATGTCTGTGATCAGTGGAGTAAGGAAAGCAGATTACTTGGGGGGAATATTTCAGCGCTTGGGTTGGCACTAAAGAACGAGGACTATGTCTGCCTGCAGCAGAGCCCTCGCTATAGCTGTCAGGAAAAAGGACTAGGATCCATCAGACTAAGTCTGTGCGATAAATCTCCATCTACACTTCTTAAAAATGTGTGGAATCTTAAAAAATGATACGAACAAACTCATTTACAAAACAGAAATAGAGTCACAGATATAGAAAACAATCTTATGGTTACCAGGCAGGAAAGTGGGGGAGGGGTAAACTGGGAGATTGGGACTGACATATACACACTACTGTATATAAAATAGATAACTAATGAGGACCTACTCTACAGCACAGGAGACTCTACTCAATACTCTGTAATGGCCTATATGGGAGAAGAATCTAAAAAAGAGTGGAGATATGTTTATGTATAACTGATAGACTTTGCTGTACAGCAGAAACTAACACAACATTGTAAATCAACTATACTCCAATAAAAATTTTAAAAAAATCACTAGGTAATTTACTCAGCTGTTTCCACCTGGCCTGCCTTTGTTTTGGGTTTTTGTTTTCTTATAGCTAACTTAGATCCCTAAGTGCCCAAAGCTGCTTCCCGGGAGGTGGGGGGAGGGCGCGGGGGGGGGGGGGGGCGGGGCAGGGCGGGGCCGGAATGCGCATTTCCCTCTGCCTGGAATGCCCCCTCCTCCCCACCAACTACCACTCAGGGGAAAGGCATTGTGGGAAGGGCGGGGCATCCTGTACCTTTACTTGCTAAACCAGGCAGCCCTAAATTCTGGGAGGACTCTCTGTTGCATGTATTGCTCCTTCTGGTATCTATGACCGCAGTGATTTTTTTTTTTTTTTTTTTTTTTTTTTTTGCGGTACGCGGGCCTCTCCCTGTTGTGGCCCCTCCCGTGTGGAGCACAGGCTCCGGACGCGCAGGCTCACGGGGCCAGCTGCTCCGCGGCATGTGGGATCTTCCCGGACCGGGGCACGAACCCGTGTCCCCTGCATCGGCAGGCGGACTCTCAACCACTGCGCCACCGGGGAAGCCCCCGCAGTGATTTTTAAAACTATCCATTGAACGTGTCTGCCTGTGAGTTCCGGCAACCACAGCACAGGGAGCACAGGGTGACACATGTGCACCATCTCAGAGTCCCCGTTCAATGTAAGAAACCCTTCTGCTCACAGATGAGGCCAACGGGCTCCGTTTTAGGGGACGGGAACCATCTGGCCACGGTCCTTTACGAAATATCTGGTATTCGAAAAATGGTTATTGGGTCATGCCGCGTTCCTTGCTTTTATTTGTGTGAGTTTCTCCTCTGTACCAAGAGAGGGCTGCTTCTGGTAGCCCGAGTGGTTAGGAGAGCTGACTCAGTTTTCGCTTTCTACAGTCAGCGCGGAAATCCACCAACATGCAGCAAAGGCACTGTCCCCAGCTCAGCATGGAGACGTTGTGGAGTTATAAACCCTCAGCAGAACCCTCAGAGACCCTGGGTCCCCTGTTGTACTATCACACAGACATTCAGCCTTATAGCAACGCGTGACACCTGTATCTTCAGAATTTTTTAAAGTAAAAATAACCATTATTAATTACCAAACCGTAAAGCAGCCTTGATGATTTGTGATTACAATTCTGCTGCAAAACTTTTTCTACGTGTATGGGGTGAGAAGAGTATAAATAGAGTGAGCTCTTTAAGACTAAGCCCTTAATTATTTCAAAGATTTGTATTATGAAGCAATCTGACAGTCCTCAATATTCCATACGTAAAGAAATTTTTTCATATTTTGCTCTTATGTTTTTTCTAATAATTATCCTGGTTTCAGAAAGTACCTGAATTTAATCCTTGAGCTTCTCAAAATAAATCATCAACTTTCAGGTTATCTCAAGAGCTCACTGATATTGCATTGGCCAAAAAGTTCGTTCGGGTTTCTCATAGGAGGTACATAAACCCGAACGAACTTTTTGGCCAACCCAATATTTAAAGGACAAACCTATCACCGGCATCACCTATTCATGCCGTATGATTTCCGTCAAGTAAAATATAAGTGACACCAAGTGGAGGAAAATACATCAAAATGAAAACAGTTTCTGCCTCTGGGTAGCATGATTTTTCTGCATATGTTTCAGAATTTTTAAATTATATGCAATGAGGTACATTTATCATCAGGCAGAAAATGTAAATAATAAAGGTATTTAGTTTATTTCACTGGCGTCTAGTCTTCTAATGAGATGTGAAAGATAAGTGTGTGAAATGGAAGGCCACCGTGATTGAGGATTGCCCCCATTTTTTTTTTTCCAGTGAATTGAACTTGCTAATAAGTTCTGAACACCTGCAGGGGTTGCTGAGTGAGTATATATCACTGGATATATGGATATATGTCATATAGGAAGAGAGCATAGAGAATGGACCCCAAACCGCTCCTGAAGGTTGAGTCCCAGGAAGAAGCCCCACGGGCTTGCGGCCCTTCCCAGCTAAGGGGGAGAAGCCGGGACCTGCCTGTGGGTGGATGCTCACAGGGCTGGAGCCCCCTTATTCAGACCCGAGCGCTGAGCCGCCTGCTGGGATGACTTGCTTCGCCCTGGGTTAGTTCCAGATCCGCCGCTAGGCTCCGCCCACATGGCTTAGACGTCTGGATCTGAGTAATAGCAGGAGGGACTTGATATAAGCAGATCCATTATCCCCTTCCTCTGCTCTCTGTTCCACAGAGAAGCCAGCGTGAGGTCACTCACCACCTGAGGGGGCCGGCCCGCCGCTCCTTTTCTGAGCAGAGCTGCAAAGTGTAACGGATTTGGAAATAGATGCAGTTCATTCCAAGGCCGTTGACTGCATCCCTCTTGTATTCATTACCGTGACCTGTCTTGACGCCTTAGTAATCGTTTATTCCAAAGCTTAGCTTTGTCCAGCATAGTCGTTAAGAGGTAGGGATCCACTCGAAAAGACAGGATCAATCCCAGATGAAAACGGGGTGTGACTCAAGACGTTATTTAACCGTCTCAAACTTCATTTTCTCTTTTGTGAAATGTGGATAGAACAACGTGAAGGTCAGTCCTGTAATTTTTTAAATTTTATTATTTTTTTAAATTTTTGGCTGCATTGGGTCTTCGCTGCTGTGCACGGGCTTTCTCTAGTTGTGGCAAGTGGGGACTACTCTTCGTTGCAGTGCACAGGCTTCTCATTGCGGTGGCTTCTCTTGTTGCAGAGCATGGGCTCAAAGCGCATGTGCTTCAGTAATTGTGGCACGTGGGCCCTAAGGCACGGGCTCAGTAGTTGTGGCTCGCAGGCTCTAGAGCCCAGGCTCGGTAGTTGTGGCGCGTGGGCTTAGTTGCTCTGCGGCATGTGGGATCTTCCCAGACCAGGGCTTGAACCCGTGTCCCTTGCATTGGCAGGTGGATTCTTAACCACTGCACCACTAGGCAAGTCCCCAAGTCCTATAGATTAGAGAGAAAGCGCTTACAGCCTTTTAACACAGTTCCCAGCACGTACTTTGTGCTCATATGATGGGTGCCTCTTAAAAAGGGGAACTTCTAAGAAGGTAAAGCATTTTCCTCTTCTGTCCACATGCATTTTCCATTTCTTAAAAATGGGCCTTCTGGGGCTTCCCTGGTGGCGCAGTGGTTGAGAATCCGCCTGCCGATGCAGGGGACGCGGGTTCGTGCCCCGGTCCGGGAAGATCCCACATGCCGCAGAGCGGCTGGGCCCGTGAGCCATGGCCGCTGAGCCTGCGCGTCTGGAGCCTGTGCTCCGCAACGAGAGAGGCCACAGCAGTGAGAGGCCCGCATACCGCAAAAAAAAATAAATAATAAATAAATAAATAATATAAAAAAAGGGCCTTCTGGAAGCAGAGTACCCAGATGAGCAGAGCACAGCAGGATGCTGTTGGTGTGTGCACGTGAATCTCTTCGGTAGCCCGACCTGAAAAAGCCAGAAATATCCATCCCACACTCAAGCCTGTGTGACCCTCTGAGTCCTGTAAGTCACAGCTAAGAAGAACAGCATTATTAACAGCAGTCTCATGTCATCACATCCTAAGTCAAAGTTGTTCAACAAGGACTGAGGAAATAGGAGAGAACGAAAATCAGTGCTGGAGAGAAGGCGTGAGGAATAGTGTCAAAGTGCAGGGCACTGCCCTGATGCTCTCGTGCCCCTGAAGGATGGGTGCTGCATCCTCTCCTGTGACCATGGCAAAAGGTCTACAAGAAACGAGCCACTTGGCCTGCAGTTTGCAGACCTGCTTCGTCCGGCAGGCGCCTCCCTTGGGGATGTGAGGGCAGCCGGACAGGCGTTACTGGGTCACCACCCCGGAGGCAGCGCTACCCCTCGGGCCCTGCGCTCCTGTTTCCATGGCTACATGCTCACTGCGTTGCCCTATGGAGGTCCTTCGTCTGAGAGTGTTCTGGGAGGCCCGAGGCCATTCCAGACCACATCACTCCCAGCTCTCGAGGTCGTGTTTCTCCGTCTGAGTACTGAGCTATGGCATCAGCTCTGCAGCACAGGTCAGGCACCGATCCTCTGTGTGTCCCGTGTGTGAGCAGCATGTTTCCAAGCTCTAGAGGTGGCCCTTTCCCCCCAACCAAGGGCGACACACCTGGCGATGGTTCTGCCAGGTCAACCCCTCAACCGTCTTTCCTCTCTCCAAACTCTGACCACTGTTCATAGTCTTTGCCACTGGGAGGGCCCGAGAGTCTTGAAATGGCTCTTACCTATTTTCTTTGAACACCCAGATTATGTGGATTTGTGTCACACAGGCATGGGGACCTGACGTCTACCACACTTGTGCTTCAGTTGAAGCAGGAGCCTAACATCCTATTACGTAAGTGAACATGGTACTTCTCTGGAATGGCATGCATTGTCACGGCGCCAGGTGTTCATCATCATCAGTGTTACAGAGGAAATACCAAAGGAAGCAATAATGTTTTGCCCTGTATTGTAAAACGTGACTCAGGTGTGTCTTCTTTCTGTGTCTGAAATGGCAAGGTTCACAGTGTAACTTTCCACGGGGCAAATCACAGGCTAAGAGGTTCCTGCAGGGCCAGGTAGAATGGATGGATTATCCTTGTGATTTGATCTGCTGTAAAAGAGCTCCTCCGGTTCTAGCAGGATGCTGGAAATCCTCCTTTTGATTCACCTGAAATCACAAATGCCTTTAACAAAAGCAGAAATTTGTTCTCCAGGAAGACACAGTGGAGTGCAAAAGAAACCCTGGATTTTGAGCCATAACAAGTTTTTCACACTTTATAGTTTCCCATAAAGTACCTGTCTTAAGGTTCTTTTCATACTGAGTCTTTAATCTCTGAAAACTCAGGTCAGTGTAACAGGTTTAGCAAGCCGATGCCATAGCAAGATGACAAGAAAATGGAGACACTCAGGACGGTTTTTCTGAAAAGAGGGGTCAGTAGGGTACAGAGCATGGGGTATTAGCCCAACCCTTCTGAAAAATGATGCAAAAACTGTTTGCTTTTGAATGGGGTAAACGATGGCCCCACCCTGACACTGGATTTTGTTCACTAGAAAGTAGAATTATATCAAAATTCAAACAGAGGTGAAACATTTTAAGATAACTTGCTTAGGGACTTCCCTGGTGGTCCAGTGGTTAAGACTTCGCCTTCCAATGCAGGGGGTGCAGGTTCAACCCCTGGTTGGGGAGCTAAGATCCCACCTGCCTCACTGCCAAAAAACTAAAATATAAAACAGAAGGAATATTGTAAGAAATTCAATAAAGACTTCAAAAATGGTCCACATAAAAAAAAATCTTAAAAAAGATAACGCCTATATGTGTATGTTTCTCATGAAGGGGTTTATTGCTGTGACAATCTTAAGAGCTGCTTGAAGGGAAATTTTGAGTCTCTTAAAGAAAACAATAGATAAGCATCTTACCTGATACTTATTTTAAAAATAGTTGAGTCCATATGAATTTTAAATGGCATCTTTTAGAGATTTCAACATATATTTTAATGAAGCTGATACCAGATGCCCTTAAAATATAATGTCGGGTGGAATTTGAAGGAGAGTGGTTATCAATGCAGTAACTTCCAGACAGGTGACCTGAAACAGGTCACAGAATATTCTTTCGAAGACCAGCAACGCGACGTGTAGCTTGCTTTGAAGCGGGATGGCTGAGGGATCCTCAATGGATCAGATTCACACAAAATCCCAAAGAGACAGATTTCTTTTGAAACTTCCTCTGAAAGGTTTTCCTTACGCTGCAAGCCAGAGAGTACAATTAGCAGGACAGAAATTATTCTGAGTAATCAAAATAAATGAAAAACACTAAAATGGTTTAAGTCAGTCATAGTACCTTCCCGAGGAGTATCTGTTGCCATGATACCTGTTTCTGTGATCTAGCCTTCTGGAGGTCAAGGGAGAATCTCACTGAACCATTCAGACCTTCATCCAGTGACCATTTACTGAACATCTAGTAAGGGCCAGGCGTGTAGTAAAGACCAGGTGTGTCAGCTTTGAGGAAGGCAGACCCAATTCTATCCTCAGGGAGCTTTACCCTTAAATACCTTTTCACAGAAAGCACATTCGCCATTTGGATATCCAAGCTAGAAATGGACGAAGGTTTTATTCTGTTGAAAAACGCATACACCCGTATAATAGCACAACTAGGCTGTTGCTTGCTGTGATGGTTAATTTTTTGTGTCGACTTGGCCGGGCTAAAGGAGGCCCAGAGAGCTGGTAAGACATCATTTCTGGGTGTGGCTCCTGAGGGCGTTTCCAGAGGAGACCAGCACTGAATCCGTAGGCTCAGTAAGGAAAACCCACCCTCCCCAGGGTGGGAGGCAACATCCAATCTTGAGGCCTGAACGGAACAGAAAGGCCAAGGAAGGATGGGCTCTCTCCCTGTCTTTCCTCTTGAGCTGGACGTCCATCTTCTCCCATCCCTGGACATCAGAACTCCTGGCCCTCGGGCTGATGATGGCATATGGTGGCATGTCTCGGCATCCATAATTGCATAAAGCATTTTGCATAATAAATCTCCTCTTTAGATAGATAGAGATAGATAGATGGGGCCTGGACAGATAGGTATGGGCATAGGTAGATAGATCTAGTTATAGCCTACTGGCTCTGTTTCTCTGGAAGACTCTGACGAATATATACAGAGGGCTATGAACTGAATGTTTGTGTCTCCCCACCATTCATGTGCTGCAAACCTCATGCCCAAGGGGATGCTGTGAGCAGGTGGGGCCTGTGGAGGTGATGAGATCATGAAGGCAGAGCCCTTCCGGTGGGATTAGTGGCCTTATGAAACAGGCCCTCCGCGCCACGCCCCCCCCCCCCCCCCAGAGAGCTCCCTCGCCCCTCACATGGTGAGGACACAGGGAGAAGTCGGCATCTGCAGCCTGGAAGAGGGCCTTCCCCAGCACCCCACCAGGCTGGCACCCTGGTCTTGGATGTCCCAGCTCCAGAGCAGTGGGAAACGAGTGTGCGTTGTCTATAAGCCTCCCAGTCTGTGGTATTTTGTTACAGCCGCCCGGTCGGACTAAGACCGTCATGACTGGTCTGCTTGGGGAAGCAGAGTTGCCTGCGGGAGCCTAGGACGGCTGTCAGTGGGGGAACAGGAGGACGCAGCTGGGGGCATCTGTGTCCAGCATCCGCGGACCCGGGCCTCAGGGTGCAGCCACGGAGGAGCTGGGATGCAGGAGCCCCGCTCCCAAAGCTTCCCCAGGAGGAAGCTGGGGAAGGGGCTTGTGAGCAGCGAGCCACCGGGTCAGGGCAGGTGAGCAAGTGACCGGTTTTCCAAAGTCGTTTTTAAGTTAGAAAGAGGACGTTCAAAACATTTCCATAAGCTTCTCTCTTAGTCACTGAAAACTCTCGTCCCTACTCACCACTCGCAGAGCCGTCCTCCTTCTTCACGGAGGTCCCCAAGCTTCCCGCCTTGACCGACAGGAGGTCCAGCCATCTGCCTGCATGCGCCAGTCCATCTGGAGTGGGGTTAGTTTTGAGATTCCAGACTATTTCAAGGGAAAAGTCAGTGGAAAGAATCAGGTACCTCAGCCCCTCCCGTCATGATCGACAGACTGTCCCACAGAACATCAGTATTTCGCTTCCAAGCCTGCTCAGCGCTTCACCAACATCACCTAAGCTCTGTCCTCCTCACAGCCGGGTTATTATTTTATAGATGAAGAAAGCAAGCCTTAGGGAAGCTGAACATGGGCTCCCGAGTCACGGAGACAGTAACATAAACAGGAACTCGGGCCATACCTCCAAGCACCCCTTCCTGTGCCAGGTCGCCCCCCAGTGCGTGCTGAGTGCGGGAAGGACATCTTCCTACAGACACACCAGACCTCGCTTCAGGTGCTTTATGTTTCTGACGCTGCGCTGGGTGATTTAATGCATCATCTCTGAACCTGCAACACACAAGGTAGGAGCCAGAAGCCGGAGAAGATGAGAAACGGCTGAGATTCTTTCATTCCTTCATCCATCACTAAAGGGGGTGGGGGCTGCAGGGTAAGCCAGGGTCCAGGGCACCCGGGGGTCGTGAGGAACGGGACAGGTCAAGTTCCTGCCTTCAAGAAGTTGTCCTCCGGCAGGAGGACAGAGTCCGCAAAGCAATGCATAAGTAAGGAGCATCATTTCAAACGGCGCTAACGCTTGAGGAAGAGAAGGATGCTGCCGGTGAGCAGAGCCGGGATGCAGGTCCCTCACGTGGTGCGTGCGGTCCGGGGGGACGTCCCGAGGTGCACGGCTCAGCAGAGAGGGGGTCCTGGCTGGGGTGAGACGGGCGGGGAGAGAGCCGGACCCTGCATGGAGCCGGTGCTCTTGTTTGGTTTCCGTGGGAGGCCACGAGGGGGTGCTGAGACAGAAGGGGACCTGAGTTTCGCTGTCGGGGGAGGCTGAGGACGGACTGCGCGAGAGGACGTGCGGGAGAGCGGGAGCCCGCCGTGGCCGTGGAGGCCGGGAGAGGAGCGCTCCCTGCGGTTTCTGCAGGCAGAGCCCGGAGGACTTGCTGAGCGCGGGGCAGTGGGTAATGGGGGCCGCGCGGCGAGCGGGCGGCCGGCCTGGGGGCGGGAACGGGGCCCAGGATTTCTGTGCAGATGGGAGGTGGCGGATTCCTACTGGTGACCTAGGCCGAGATCCCTGGGACTCAGGACAGAAGAGCCTGCAGCTCAGCCCGAAGTGTGGAGCCGGGCCAAGGGTCGGGAGGTGGCCATACAGGCGCTCGGAGCCCTGGAGCCACGGGGTCCACATGCTGGGAAACAAACTGCACGTCCCGCGGGGCGTCTGTCCTGAGGGACACACTGATCACAGGCTGAGGCGCCGGGACGTCAGCCGACTTCCCCCCGCATCTCAGTGATGGAAGCCACACCTCATCACAAGCGAGCACGCTCAGAACCCCCAGGTCCCCCCAGTAGAAGACGGTGGGTTCATTTTCTCCCTCGGCTTTTCTTTACGTTAGTCATTTTTTAACACGCGCGTCCTTCAAGCGACTGTAGATTTCAAGGCGTGAAGTCCTAGCGAGAAAAGCCTCTTCTTCCTCAGTTAAGATGCCTGTGAGGACGCGCGGGCTCCCCGTTTATAGATCGCACGCGGGAAGGGTTGCCTCCTGTGAGGGAATTACAAGCCAGGACCTCCCCGGAGGGATCGAGACAGCTCCCGCGGTCCAGTCTCTTGGCCAGGGCTCTGACGTTCAGTCTGCGTCCTACGGCAGCAACTCCAGACGCACCTGGCAGGCGGGCTTGCCTGGGTTTCACAGGACAGGAGGATGAGCGTGGTCCTTCCTGGGGCGGCATCGTCCTTCACGTCTCCAGCTGTGACTCCCAGGCATTCAGGGCGCTTCTACCGAGACACCCGAGTGAGCATGCCCAGGCCTCCTGTTCCAAAGTGAACACAGCTGGCGTTTCTCACGAAGGTGAGATTCCATAAGGCCAGTAGAGGCCAATGCAACCCGTGTCCCAAGTGAGGTGACCTGGTCCAACCTTGTCTACTGTGCATTTTAACAGTCTCCTTATAATTCTTCCTGTAAAAATGTAACAGCTTTTTATTCATTCGTCTGTCTGCTTTGTGGGGATCTGGGGAGTCTCTAGCGGAACCCTGTGCTTGGCTGTTCAAGGGCTCGTTAGAAAAGATGAAATCTCACGTCGCGGAGACACAACAAGATATAATCTGTATGTGGCCTGTGAGAGAATATACAACGGCCGGTCACATTCTTGATGGAGGCTATAGCCACAGAAATCCATGGAGGAATTAGAAGTTTGGGGGCTGAACCCAGGAATGGAAACAATGAGAACAATAAGCTAGATAACGTTGTCTATGACATCTCTCCACGATTCCGCAGGGATTTATGTAAGTACTAACTGGAGGTCTGCATCTCCGTGTTTTTAGAGAAAATCACTCCAGATTAGAATTAAGTCCTAGGGCTCTGGACTGATCAAAAGCAGATCCACTTTCATGACCTTTGCTCCCCAAAGAAGCCACGTGTTTCCCTAAAGTCAATATTTTATTGCCCAGGAGAAAACTCTGGTCCTTCAGGGTTTTTTTTTTCTGACCAGTGCCACCAACATAACATCTAGTCCTGTCCAAACTCTTGTTCCTTAAACAAATACCTATTGAGGGCTTACCATGCACCAGCTGGGCGTTGTCACAGGCTCTAAGGGTGCGGCAGGGGACATTGGGAGCCCGTTCCTGCCCTTCGCATACAAGTAACGACGCATGTGGTGTGCAATACAAGAAGGAAACCCTGAGGGCTCTGGCGGGATAGACCAGGGGGCCGTGCACACGCCGGCTGAGACCTGGGGGCCTGGAGAGGAGTCAAGGAGAGAAGCACGGAAGGCAGGTGTTTCAGCTTCAGGCCACAGGAGTCACGTGTGTGAAAGCCGGAGTCCGGGGCATTCATTCCAAAACCAGTCCAACTGGCCTGCAGCAGGCGAGCTCCAGAGAGGGACAGGGTGAGGCTGGAGAGGGCGGGTGGCCAGTTCCGAAGTCAGCCGGAGGACAAGGGAGCCACGGCTTCAAGCAGGAAAGTGCACGGTGAGGTTTACACTCCGAAAAGACCATTCCCGGATGCAAGAGTCTGTTGTTTCACAGCATTTCTAGTTTGTTACTGAATCATGTACTTTACCTTGTCCCCGTCACCCTGCCATGGAAAAAAAAAAAAAAAGGAAGAACTCATAAAAGAGGATCTGTTTTGAATTGAAAGGAAGAGCTGCCATAATCGAAAAGCTGATTCCTTGCTGTCTGTTTATTTGCTGCATGAAACTTTACAGCTTTGAGAAACTTTTGTCTTCTAAATGTAGCCAAATAATGCTGGTGTCTGTTGCACAATTAGTGTGGTTTACTTTGTAGAGCGCTTTTGTTTTTCTTTCATAAAATACCCATAGAGCTTTTGACCTGCCTTGTGACCAAATTCTGGACACAGAAGGGGTGTTTTGATTATAATAGTGTGAAATAGATGAGAGATAATGTAAGAAAAAGGGTCTGGCATTTAGCTAATCTCTTTGGCCATCATCCAACAGAAAACTTTCTCTGGGAGTGCCAGAGTAACAGTTACTAAAAAGTGATATATCTTTAGAGACACCAACTTCAGCTCACACTCTTTTCTAGATTTCGACTTTGCTATAAAGGATACAATTTTTCCAGTTTTTATAGGGAGACACCTATCATGACCAAATCTAAGTACCTGTATTTTGGAAGTTGTCTTGACACGTGAATCCATGAAAATATATTGTGTTTAATAAACATGGTTCTTTCCGTGGGCACAGGAGGATGGCAATCTCGATCTTTCCGTCTAGCCCTAGTCTTAACCAGGTGTTGCAGGGGCGTGCCGAGCAAGTGTCGTATTTTTTTTTTAATTGAAGTCTAGTTGATTTACGATGTTGTATTAATTTCTGCTGTACAGCACAGTGAGTCAGTTATACATGTATCGATACATACATTCTTTTTTATATTCTTTTCCACTGTGGTTTATCACAGGATACTGAACATAGTTCCCTGTGCTCTACAGTAGGACCTTGCTTATCCATTCTCTAGATACTAGTTTGCATCTGCGAACCCCAAACTCCCAGGCCATCCCTCCCCACCCACACCCTTGGCAACCACAAGTCTGTTCTCCGTGTCAGTGAGTCTGTTTCTGTATCGTAGATAAGATTTGTGTTGTATTTTAGATTCCACATATAAGTGATATATGATATTTGTCTGTCTTTTTCTGACTTACTTCACTTACTATGATAATCTCCAAGTCCATCCATGTTGCTGCAAACAGCATTATTTCATTCTTTTTTGTGGCTGAGTAATATTCCACTGTATATATATACCACATCTTCTTTATCCATTCCTCTGTCGATGGACATTCAGGTTGCTTCCATGTCTTGGCTGTTGTGAATAGTGCTACCATGAACATTGGGGTGCATGTATCTTTTCGAGTCAGAGTTTTGTCCGGATATATGTCCAGGATTGAGATCGCTGGATCATATGTTTTTTAGTTTTTTGAGGAACCTCTGTACTGTTCTCCATAGTGGCTGCACCAACTTACATTCCCACCAACAGTGTAGGAAGGCTCCCTTTTAACAGAGTTGTATGTTGATAGAAACATTGGGTTCATTTTGGGTGTGTTTTTCATGCCCACAGAATGAAGGGTCTCCACGTAGCTTGCACTGGCCAGGCTCAGCAGAGGTCAGCAAATGTACTGAGGCTGGGGATGCACCAGAATGTTCCTTGGAAAAGTCCTAACCGGGGAGGCAACTCAGGAAAACGCTGGAGCCACACCCACAGCCTCCTTGCTAGCTACGAGCATTAGTTCCTCGCTTGCCCTGTCACTGTCCCTGTAGTTCCTTTTTAGAAATAGCCACATTTTAGTAGACTCACTGAGTCCTCATATGTTTGAGCTCAAGTGTTTTTTTTTCTTATTCCAGAAACTTCACCTTTTGGGTTGTCCACGAAGATTCTTTTCAATTATCTGAAAACTTTTTCATTTTAATTTTGAAAAATACCCAGGATGAAAGTTGAAATTCCTCAGTATTCTAATGCAGAACTTAAAGCACCACGGTCCCTTCTGGTTCTATGAGAAAGTTTATTAATCTGTTATGAACCTATTTGTTAGTTTTTATTTCTATTAATAACCAATAAGCAAATATATAGCAAAAAAAATCCATCGTGCTTTACTTCACTAGTGATAAAGAGCAAATTAGAGATACATAGATAACATCATAGTGAATGATCTTTTCGAGGAATTTTACAGCTGAGCGCTAAAAAGCATCCTGCTTGTTAAGAAAAAGAATTGATTCCATTTTTCTCTTAGTATTTGGCACGCAGAGATCATTACCGAAAATTATTTGTTAAAGAATTTCTGGGCTTCCCTGGTGGCGCAGTGGTTGAGAGTCCGCCTGCCGATGCAGGGGACACGGGTTCGTGCCCCGGTCCGGGAGGATCCCGCATGCCACGGAGCGGCTGGGCCCGTGAGCCATGGCCGCTGAGCCTGCGCGTCCGGAGCCCGTGCTCCGCAACGGGAGAGGCCACAACAGTGAGAGGCCCGCGTAACGCAGAAAAAAAAAAAAAAAAAAAGAATTTCCAACGTGCTTGTTTTCCTGTGCCTGTGTTCATTATATGAACTTCAATTCAGGGTCTAAACAGTCTTCACACAATCCCACAAAAATGCACTCACACTCAGTACAAGTTGAAAAAAATAGTATGATGTTTCTCTAAATGCAAAAAGAAAAACATCTGCCTTTGAACTTTTAAAATCCTGCCTAAATTAGCATGTGCTTTACATTAGCCCTGTGTTGCTGAAACTTGCACGCATGTGTGTGCATTATGTGTGCTCACATGGTTTGGGGATGGGGGTGTGTGTGTGTATACCTGTTAAGTCCAAACTGCTGCCCTTGAAATTTGGGGAAATTTTCCTAATGTAAACCTCCACTAAATAATAATAATAATAATAAATATATAATGTATATAATTATATATATACACACACATATGTAAAGGTACCATGGAATGATTTAATTATATTTTAATGGGTTCTCAGAGTTGGGGTGGGTGAATTCTTCTTCCAAATATATTTCAGGTATAGTGTCCTTTGTAAGAAAGCACTTAGGTGTGATCTTTTCAGTTGTGCATTCCTGAAAGGGCAAAGTCTAACTAAACAAAGAAAAGAAGAAGTCATCCCTTGGCTTACTTTTTGCACCAGCTGTTCGGACTCAGACAGTGGCAGAGAAATGTCCAAAGCAGCTGCATGGTTTGGCATAAAAGAAAAGTCTCTCTTTCCCCTTCGTGGGTGAGCGTCTTATCAGCAGACACATTCAGTGGAGCGGTAAGGGCTCTTATCTGCAGAGGCCAGGCTGGAGCTGAGTGCAGGAGCTGGCAGCCGCCTTCTCCACATAGCAACGGGCAAATATTGTTCCTGACGCCCAGGGACCAGCGAGCGGCCGGGTGGTGCCGGGAGGCTTTGCAGCACCAGAAGTGCTGATGTGAACAATCCCTCGCCCTCCTTCCCCTCGTGTCTGATCTTGACCATTTCACGCTATGATCTCATCTGCAGACTGTAAATTCTCGGGGACTTTTCTGAACGGAATGTATTACCGAGTGCTGACGCTGTGCTCCCAGAGCAGCCTGGGTAGGCACTCACTGCAGTCCCTGGCATTTGTCCACGTTGTGGCGTCTGAAAAGCACTGCGGTGCGCGCCTATTCTTTGTGGGTATTTCTAAATGCCGGGGTGCGAATCCATCATAGTGATAACTTCTGTGATTCTAGAAAGATCTAGAACGACTGAAATGACACAGAGTGAATGCTCCTGATCACTTAATGAACAGACCGGGCACCTGGTTCCGAGCCCCGGGCAGCAGCTGGCAGCCTGATTGTCACTGGAAATTTGTGTGCGGGGACCTCGCCCTTTGTTGCTTTTTGGGGGCAGAAGAGGAAAATCCATGAAATGGCGAATTGAGAGGAACTCAGAGAGGAGCCACTGGGGGCTGATTTGTCCTTGTCATTCCAAAGGAAATGCCCTGATTTCATCCCGCCCAGCATCGCCCACCCTGTTCCCTGTGTCTGTCCCCTCCTCGGGCTTTGCACCTTGTTTTAGGATGCTGGCAGGCACACTCGCCGCTCTGTCCTGCCTCAGTGTGTATTGTCGCAGCTCGACAGGGACTCTGGGCTTCACAACACCTCTTCCAGGTGCAGTCATTTGGTTATTTACTGAGGGCAAGGTAAACAACGTACTTTCACGTCCAAGCTTTAATGCCATATGTCACATGGTTTACTATAGGAAAAAACATTCAGTGACTGTCTCTCTAGTTAGCTGATGGGTTTTATTTCCAACCAAATGGATACCGACTTTATAAATGCTGAGATGTTTGTGGGGTTTTTTTTGAGCCCAGAAGAAGATTCCCACAAATGCAAACTCGTTCTGGCCACCTAAGGATTTTGTCATAGAAGCAGCGTGCTTTCTTTCCCTTGTGGGTTTTGAAACTTGGCCACGTGGTGTTTTTAAGCTGGCAGCGGAATACCTTTCAGACAGAGCTGAGGGTTCTGCTTAATTGAGTACAGCGGGATAACAAAAGTGCCAATGTTCCTTAAAAACAAACCCCCAGATGCTGTGTGGACCTAATCTTAAATAGTAGATTAAGTTGCCAGTTGCATTTTTCCATGTTTATCTTCTGAGATAGGAATACAATTAAAGCGTGTTACCATAGCAGCATCTGTAACATTTTATGAGACAAAAGATCCTTTTTTCCACACAAGGATCCAAACCAGAAGCATTATCCATTAAGGAAAGCAAATAAGGCTAGCGGGACATATTTTTTACCGTCATATTATGGAAGTACTAAACATCCAATGTCCCGAGGTCAGATTGTGGAACACAGCTGTTCACACGCATCTCTGTCCTGGGTTCACACTTTCCTTAATTCCTGAATATTGATCAGTCCTTTCCCGACAACATACCTCAAAATGGAGAACTTTCCTCCCATCACATTTTACGGATAACAAGGAGGTGAATAGAACGTAGGCCTTCTGGAGCGTTATTTAGGCTTTCTGCCTGGCTCCGTTTTGTCATTTTTTTTTTTTTTGGCTGTACGCGGGCCTCTCACTGTTGTGGCCTCTCCCGTTGCGGAGCACAGGCTCCGGACGCGCAGGCTCAGCGGCCATGGCCCACGGGCCCAGCCGCTCCGCGGCATGTGGGATCTTCCCGGACCGGGGCCCGAACCCGCGTCCCCCGCATCGGCAGGCGGACTCCCAACCACTGCGCCACCAGGGAAGCCCCCGTTTTGTCATCTTGATTGTTGTTCTCTGGACCATAGCCTTTGCCCCCTTCTTTAAAAATAATGGCAGGCTTCTGGTCTGAAGAAAGAAGCACAGAGATCTCAGACCTTTGGCTGGACTCCCCTCCCCATGGCCCTGCCCCCTCGCGTCTTCCCTGTTCCTTCCTCACCTTTCCCTTCCTCTGCCATTTACCATTGCCTTCTCCTCAGCCTCATTTATCCTGTGGCCCACGCTCTACCCTCACCAGCCCAGCATCTGTCTGTTCCACGTGGAATCCTGTGAACTCCAAGCAGAAGACTCTCCCCGGGTTCATCCTGTAACAAGAGAACTTGTCTTTTCTCTAAATTTATGCATACTCTCCAAGTTCTCAATCAGGTTCACCCACTTCAACGGTCGGTTTGCTACCATAAACACAAAGTTAATATTGATATAACGTCTCAACCAGTTAGTAGTTTAAGGTGTATCTAAGGAAAAAATTTGAATGGCAATCCTTGACTTCATTTAAATTCCAGTTGACTCCAAAAATGAAAGGTACTTTCCATAGACCCAGAACTTCGACTACTAGACAAGACACGTCACTCTGTCCTCTTTATCCTCCTCGTCATCCATAGACAGTTGTTAGCATTTTTAGAAGTCCGGTTTTGTGTGGCAGAACTAAAGACTGAGGCAAATTTCGTGCCACATACAACAGCAGCCTTGAAAAATTGCTTACCGAGTGGATTGCTGGACGAAAGGGTCTTAACGTTTCCTGTGTGGATTGTACACCTGGAGAGAAGTTTATGTTCTGAACAATTCTATTGTCTCTTGAGAAAACCGCAAACACTGATGGAGGCATGGACATTCGTGGATAAACACCACCAGTGCCAGTGTGAGCAAGCACTTGGGAGATATTTGTTCAGAGAGAAAATGAGTAAATGAATTAATAGGTAACTGAATATTTATACCGTCTCATAAGTCCTCCAATACAGCACAGCCGTCTTCAGAGCAGCCTTACTCACAGTAACCAAAAGGTGGAAGCAACCCAAGTGCCCACAGGCAGGTAAAGAGGCAGACGTGATGTGGTCGGTACACGCAAAGGAGTAGGATCCCTAGGGCTAGGGTCAGGGTCAGGGTCAGGGTTAGGGTTAGGGTTAGGGCTAGGGTCAGGGTCAGGGTTAGGGTTAGGGTTAGGGTCAGGGTCAGGGTTAGGGTTAGGGTTAGGCAACGGGTATGGTTTAGGCTACAGGTTAGCGTACGACAATGGGTTAGGGTTAGGGTACATGTTAGGGTACGGGTTAGTGTTAGTGTACGGGTTAGGATTAGGGTACGAGTTAGGGTAAGGGTTAGGGTTAGGGTACGGTTTAGGGTACAGCTTAGGGTACGACAACGGGTTAGGGTTAGGGTTAGGGTACATGTTAGGGTATGGGTTAGTGTTAGTGTACGGGTTAGGATTAGGTTACGGGTTAGGGTAAGGCTTTGGGTAAGGGTTAGGGTTAGGGTTAGGGTACAGTTTAGGGTGCGACAACGGGTTAAGGTTAGGGTACGTGTTAGGGTACGGGTTAGTGTTAGTGGATGGGTTAGGATTAGGGTACGGGTTAGGG
Source organism: Globicephala melas (assembly GCF_963455315.2). NCBI lineage: Eukaryota > Metazoa > Chordata > Mammalia > Artiodactyla > Delphinidae > Globicephala > Globicephala melas. The sequence continues at coordinate 113,725,313 of NC_083319.1, read as the reverse complement.
TTAGGGTCAGGGTTAGGTTTAGGGTTAGAGCTAGTACTAGGGTTAGGGTTAGAGTTAGGGTTAGAACTAGTACTAGGGTTCGGGCTAGTGCTAGGATTGGGGTTAGGGTTACGGTTAGGGTTAGCATTAGGGTTAGGGTTAGAGCTAGTGACAGAGTTAGGGCTAGTGCTAGGATTGGGGTTAGGGTTAGGTTTACAGGAACTGGACCCTGACACACGCTCCAACACAGATGAATCTTTCGGTCGTTGTACTCAGTGAAATGTCAATCACAAAGGACAAATCCCGTTTGATTCCACTTATATGAGGTCCCTGGGGGAGTCAGTTCATACAGGCAGAAAGGAGGGTAGTGGGTGCTGTCTCTGGGTGAGTGAGACCTTGTAAAATGGCTACAGAGTCTCAGTTTTAGAAGATGAAAGTACTTCTGGAAATGGATGGTGGTGACGCATCCACAACAACGTGAATGTATTTCGTGCCACTGAACTGACAGTTAAGTGTGGTTATAATGTACATTTTTTGTTCTGTATATTACAGTAAAATTTTTAAAAGCCTCCTATACAAAAAAAAAAAAAAACTAGAACATTTTATTCATGATCAGGGGAACAGCTTACACAAACAGTAGGTCACTTGGGCAAGAGGCTCTTGAGACCTGAAAATAGTGAAACGTAGAGCACCTGCTCACCGAGAACTCGCCTCCCCTCCTGCTGGATGCAGATCCCGGGGCAGTGGACACAGCCCTCCCCTCGCCCGTGAAGCACCCCCTGCACTGTCCCAGTGACACGTCCACCCCCCACGACCCAGTTCTCAGGTTGGGGCGTCATGGCCCCACACTCACTGTGATCCGACGTCTCAGTACACGCGTCGTCTACACAATCTAATTTCTTTTTTTTTTAATTAATTTTTATTGGTGTATAATTGCTTTTCAATTATTGTGTTAGTTTCTGCTGTACAGCAAAGTGAATCAGCTATACGTATACATATATCCCCTCTTTTTTGGATTTCCTTCCCATTTAGGTCACCACAGAGCACTGAGTAGATTTCCCTGTAGGGTCTCATTAGTTATCTATTTTATACATAGTATCAAATAGTGTATATCTCCCAATTCATCTCTCTCCCCTGCCCCCCTTGGTGACCATAAGTTTGTTCTCTACGTCTATGACTCTATTTCTGCTTTGCAAATAAGTTCATCTGTATCATTTTTCTAGATTCCACATGTAATCGATACTATGCAGTATTTGTTTTTTTCTTTCTGACTTACTTCATTCAGTATGACAATCTATAGGTCCATCCACGTTGTTGCAAGTCGCATTATTTCATTCTTTTCTATGGCTGAGTAATATTCCATTGTATATATATGTGCCACATCTTCTTTATCCAGTTCTCTGTCGATGGACATCTAGGTTGCTTCCATGTCCTGGCTATTGTAAAGAGTGCTGCAGTGAACATTGCGGTGCATGTAGGTTTGGAATCCAGGTATGTGCCCAGGAGTGAGATATCTAATTTCAACTTCACCACTATCCCTAGGGTCTGTATTTGCCAGATAGGAAAACAGAGACTCAAGGAGGGTAGTGATCCGCGGTGGCAGGTCTGATTCGCTAAGAAATCTGGGCTGCAGACTCAGGTCCGTCTCCTCCAAAGGCCGGGATCCTAACCATGTTTGTGTAGTGACAGGAAAATATTGGGAGGACTCTCCCCCATTGGGTTTGTCCTGGTTCTAGAGCCCTTCTGGGAGCTCTGGATGTGTAGTGGTCCTTCAAACCCATTTGTCCACACATGAACACCTGCTTGGACGTCAAATGGGTGGAGGGGCTCAAAAGGTATAAACTTCTAGTTGATGTCATGTACAGCATGTGATTGTAGTTAACAATACTTCATTATGTCGATATATTTCACAGTTGCTAAGATAGTAGACCTTTAAAGTTCTCATCACAGGTAAAAAATATTTGTGCCTAGGTGAGGTGATGGATGGTAACTGGACTTCTTGTAGTGGTCATTTCACAATGCATACAAGTATCGAATCATTATGTCATATGCCAGAAATTAATATAATGTTATATGCCAATGATACCTCAATAAAAAAGAGTCACAAAGAAATCTTGTTCCATTCAGTAGTTGTTTATTTTTTTTAAACATCATTATTGGAGTATAATTGCTTTACAATGGTGTGCTGGTTTCTGCTTTATAACAGAGTGAAGCAGCTATACATATACATATATCCCCATATCTCCTCCCTCTTGTGTCTCCCTCCCTCCCACCTTCCCTATCCCACCCCTCTAGGTGGTCACAAAGCACTGAGCTGATCTCCCTGTGCTATGCGGCTGCTTCCCACTAGTTATCTATTTTACATTTGGTAGTGTATATATGTCCACGCCACTCTCTCACTTCGTCCCAGCTTACCCTTCCCCCCCGCCGTGTCCTCAAGTCCATTCTGTACATCTGTGTCTTTATCCTTGTCCTGCCCCTAGGTTCTTAAGAACCATTTTCTTTTTTTAGATTCCATATATATGTGTTAGCATATGGTATTTGCTTTTCTCTTTCTGACATACTTCACTCTGCATGACAGACTCTAAGTCCATCCACCTCACTACAAATAACTCAATTTCATTTCTTTTTATGGCTGAGTAATATTCCATTGTATATATGTGCCACATCTTCTTTATCTGGTCATCTGTCGATGGACACTTAGGTTGCTTCCATGTCCTGGCTACTGTAAATAGAGCTGCAACTTACTCTTTTTGAATTATGGTTTTCTCAGGGTACATGCCCAGTAGTGGGACTGCTGGATCATATGGTAATTCTATTTTTAGTTTTTTAAGGAACCTCCATACTGTTCTCCATAGTGGCTGTACCAGTTCACATTCCCACCAGCAGTGCAAGAGGGTTCCCTTTTCTCCACACCCTCTCCAGCATTTATTGTCTTTAGATTCTTTGATGATGGCCATTCTGACCGGTGTGAGGTGACACCTCATTGTAGTTGTGATTTGCATTTCTCTAATGATTAGTGATGTTGAGCATCCTTTCATGTGTTTGTTGGCAATGTGCATATCTCCTTTGGAGAAACGTCTATTTAGGTCTTCTGCCCATTTTTGGATTGGGTTGTTTGTTTTTCTGATATTGAGCTGCATGAGATGCTTGTAAATTTCGGAGATTAATCCTTTGTCAGTTGCTTCATTTACAAGTATTTTCTCCCATTCTGAGGGTTGTCTTTTCCTCTTGTTTATTATTCAGTAGTTTTATTGCTAGCAATGATACTAGCACTGTTATCTTGAAACCATTCGTGCTGTATTGTAGGAAGAACAAATGATTGTGCCCTTAGGAACCAAGATTTTCTGTGTAGTAGAAAACGTATGTGAAGTTAAAACTCCATAAACTGAAGCTTCAGTTGGAAAAGCCCCATGATATTCTTTCTCTTACAAAACGGCCCATGCTTCCTAGTTCTGTCCACTTTAAAGGCCTGGAAGCAATGGCGCCCCAAAAGTAATAGGCACCGCCCCGCACCTCAAATCAAGGTTTCTGAATACCAATTGCCACAGAAGGACTCAAGCCTTTTGGAGAAACTACTGCTTTTAATCCTGGGGCAGGAAGGGGACAAGTCAAGCTTAGGATATCTTTTGTGCCAGAAAGGAGGAAAGCTGTCAGAGAACAGTGGGGTCATCTCAAAAGGACACAGAGCCAACTGAAGAGGCCCCTGCTGGGCTAAGAGGGGACAATTTGAGTGTTAAAATACAACGACCCCAGTGGTTGAAACACACCAACTGTATAAAATACATGGTTCTTAATGAAAAGCAAGCAAGCAAGCCTAGGAGCGTTCTTCTTCGAATGTATGAAGCAGTGTAAGGTCATTGCCGTGGAATGTGAACGCTGACACTATCTCTGAATGCAGGAGACACGGTCACTGTGCTCATTTATCCTTGGAATATCACCTCTTACTTTTGGATCTTTTAGTCAGAGGGAAAACGGTTTCTGGGAAACATCTCTCTTTCTTGTAAGGTTTATCCTTGGTGTGCCAGGATAAACCCTCCATTTTTTGGATGCTGTATACCGTGTCTAGCTCTCTGATTCTTATTGGTGTTGTCACGGCGCTTAATTAAGCATGCTATTGGCATAAACAGGGTAGTCACAGAATGCTAGACACAATAAAAAGGGTGTGTCGAGAAGCAGCAGACATTTATTGGAGAGTTTAAAATATGATGTTTAAGGGGCTTCCCTGGTGGCGCAGTGGTTGAGAGTCCACCTGCCGATGCAGGGGACGCGGGTTCGTGCCCCGGTCCGGGAAGATCCCACATGCCGTGGAGCGGCTGGGCCCGTGAGCCATGGCCGCTGAGCCTGCGCGTCCGGAGCCTGTGCTCCGCAACGGGAGAGGCCACAACAGTGAGAGGCCCGCGTACCGCAAAAAAAATATATATATATGATGTTTATAAAACATTCCAAAGTCAGAGATTTTTATAAGAATGATTTTGAATCACCTGAGTCACTTCTTAGCCCCTGCAAGCGCAGTGGATGCATCGCTGGTTGTAAGTCGTTGTGTTTAGAAGACGCTCGTATGAATGTCCCTTCCACATTTTGTTACTGCCCAGCGTCCTGCTTTAAACTCTTACAGTAGTTTTTCCTGATCTTCTCCTTGCTAGTCTCACCATCCTCAAATCTTCAAACTGCTGTTTGGCCAGTGGTTATAATAAACGATCCTTTCATGCCTTCAGTATACAGTGCATCGTATTGTAGTGAAATTGTTTATTGCTGTGTCTGTCTCCCTAATAGACTGTGTGCTCCTTGAAGGAAGAAGCTGCCCTTTTATCTTGAATTCTTAGCATCCATTCTTAGCGGATGCTAAGAATGGCCCGAATGATGAATCATTCCCCAGACCCTTCACAGCATCAACGCCCTCCTTTATGTAAGTGGGGAAAGGAATTGTTCAGGACCTACTCGTTCACCCTGAATTTCAGCTGGAGGTTGGCAGCATTTGTAAGTAGAACTTTTTAGATTCTACAGAGAACTCGTAATTAGATGGTTTTGTCAACAGATGCTTTGAAGCGTCAGGGGAAAAAAATGCTAAGGCAAAAGATGAAAGCTGGAAACATTCCTCAGGCTTAGAGTGTGTTTATCACGCTCTGACTCACTTAAAAATGAGAGCTGGACATTCACCAGTATTTGACTACCTGTCTTTCCCGTTTGTTATATCTGCTATTATTTGAACATCTGGGATTAAAGGCTTACTTAGCCCTTGAGATGCTGGTTAATGCCTCTTAATCACCGTGACTGCAAAACAGGTCCCTGCGCCCAGCCTGATCCCTTTGCCTTGAGTTACCTGGAGCCCTTGTCATCGGGTGTGTCCAAGGAAAGGCTGAGTGACAGCAGGGGTTCCCCACTTTATCATGCAGCGTGCCTGGGCTGGCGCTTGAGGTTCTGTGTTTCTAAGAAGCGCCCAAGTGACACCATTGCTATTGGTCTGGGACCACTTTTAAGTTCTCCTCTCTGGCTGATTATTAGAATCATCTGAAAAGCTTTAAAAAATCATGCTACCCAGATCCCGCTACAAGATTCTGCTCTACTAGGCCTGCACCGGGGCCCAGAAATCTGTCTTTTTTTTTTTTTTTTTTTTTGCCACAATATGCGGCATGTGGGATCTTAGCTCCCCCACCAGGGATTGACCCCGCGCCCTCTGCATTGGAAGCAGGGAGTCTTAACCACTGGACCGCCAGGGAAGTCCCAGAAATCCGTCTTTTTAATGAGCAGCCCCAGGTGATTCTATTATAGACGATCCGTGGTCCACCTTGGAAAGAAAACTGGTCTAGAAAGAACGAAATCATTTGTGGAATTTTTGTATAACTACAACTATCTGAAAAATATAAGCTACATAGAGAATATATAAGAAAATACTAGTATGTTTCATTGTCTCTAAGATGCACTTTTTTCATATTTTAATATCCCTAGAACTGGAAGACCTCTAGCCACCCATGGTATTTACAGCAGTCACTGGCAGCATTTTAGTTCTCTGTGGAACGTAAGACGACTGGTAGATAAAGTATGGACGGTCTTACTTTCTGTGAGATTTGGTTTGTTCATTTTAAATGATGTGAAGAGACACAAATAAACAGGCCTTATTCACAATAGAGCAGTACTTTTCGGTGCCGTTTAATTCAGGCTTTCATTATATGAGAAGGTATTAAAATATATCCAAAGCGTTTGCAATTTCCCTTCTCTTTCCGCGGAAGAGGGTGCCTGTTGTGTGAGGGACAGGTGTGAAGATGGAGAGGCAATTTGGGAAAAGAAAGGGGCGAAGCTGATCTTTGCTAAAGGAGACACCCCTGGAAGGCCCTGGAGTAAGAGACAAGGAAGTGAAGGTTGAAAACCAGCACGGGGTGCTGGGCATGAATCCTCTTTCTTGGATCTCAACCCCAAATTATTATTTTGTGTTTTGTCATCTTTTCATTTAGATTTCAACTTAATCCTTTATTAGAATACGTGTTAACCCTCTTCATTTGTATGATTTGCTTAATGAAAAGTGGGGCATAGAAAATAGTCACTTTAAAAGCATCTAAAGGATTGTTTTCTATCCAGTCGCCAGAGCCTATCAGAGACGTGGTCTGAATGTCTTCTGCTGCAGTCTGGGCTTTGCTTCTGCCATCCAGAAATGAGTAAACTTTAGGAACATCCAGCTGTGTTTCAGGATACAAACGTTCAAATGTGGAGCGTGTGTGATGTAAACTTCTCTGACGGCTGAGAACATGGGTGGATTTGGGGCAAGTGGTTTGATGGAAAGTTATTGTATATTTTCATTCATTTATTTAGCAAACATTTGTTCTGGACCAGGTACTACAAGTCTGGCAGTGAAGAAAACGTTCCCTCAACAGAGTACCACACACACATGCGCGCGCACACACACACATGCACACACAAAGGACGTACCTCTATTTGGAATGTCTACTGCAGTCTTTTTCACTCTATTCGCTATTTTGTACCAATTCTGATATAACTATTTTTTATGGTGAAAATGGTAATTAGCTCATATGATAGACATTCTAATTGACAAGAAAACGTGTTTGTTTTAGAAAAAAAATTCTATTTGATCACAGAGATAACAGCATCGCCGGTATATTGAGAAACCTCGTAAAGATGTGAGGACCCCAGGACATACTGTCTGTGACGCGCAATGACTATAAGAGCTTTGAGTTTGTAGCACCTGAGGTTTTTCAAGCAGTTTCATGACCAACGTCTAGTCCATTTCTCCTGACGTCCTTGTGAGTGGTGTGTGTGTGAGCATGAGAATGTGTGTGTGTCCGTGCGGGGCTTGGGGGTGGAAGGGAGAGAGAGACGTTATTCGCCCATTTCACGGATGAGGACAGTGGAGGTGTGACAGCAGTGAACCTGCAGCGTGTGGGTGGGTCCCAGAAAGGGGACCTGAAACCAGCCTGGTGGTCCCCATCGCTTCTCTCCCCCAGCCCAGCCCCTGTACGACCCACAATGAGGCAGAGGTCAGACCCATCCTGCGGTCCCCTGCGCAGTGACGGCTGCATGAGAGCACACACTTTGGGCGAAGACCCCGTGCAGGCGCCTTGTGTGCCCCTGACCCCAGCACTTTAATTCCAAGGGCTCGGGGCCGGTCTGCTGAGCACCTGTTGTTTTCTGGGACAACAGGGAGGGAGCATGTGGATGGGGTACCTGATGAGAGCTTCTGGCCCCAGGTGGAACCAAGCCGCCTTCCCACTGCAGAGATGAGCTGGGTTCCCAGAACAATGAGAGAGGTGACTCGGGGAATCCTCTGAACTCCTTTAGGAGACCAGATCTGTGATCTTCACACCCTGACAAACTGTTTAAAATTTTCGATCTGGAGTCTCTTCCGTGGCAGAATGGCAGGAAAGCAGCGTTGGAGAGATCAACTCCCTTCCCTGAAGCCCAGTGACGTTGATGACGACTACGGGTCTACCTGCATTAAGGCTGTGCTTGGATGTTCCCAGCTGGCCGATATTCTGACACTTTGGTCTGAGATTGGAAGAAATGTCTCTGAAATGTTTGGTTTAGCCTGAATATTTGAGCGCTTCCAACGGCCGCCGACCAGCAGGCACATCATCTCCCCGGGTCCCCAGAGACCTGAACGTCCAAGCCGTGCCTGTCAGCCCCGCCAAAGAGAAAGCGGAGACCCTCCATCCCTGGATTCCAGTGGTCCTCAAAGTCATGGCAAGCCGGAAGGGACCAGAAACGTCCCTAACTGGCATGGCGGCGCCCTTCTCGAGGACACAGCACATTTGTACCCACCTCATGACTCCTAGGCACTCCGTCCGCCAGCACAGCTCAGAATGGACCATTGCCTGGGCGCTGGCCGCGTTAACCCAGGGATCGTGGAGAGGGGCGAGGGGACCAAAGATTCATAGCCTTGTCACTCTCACGTGCAAGTTGAATCAATGCCCAAGCGTGGGTCAGAATCCAGAATTGGGTTGTACTTATCAGTCCAATGTCTGGCCATCAGCCAGCCCAGGGACCCTAACAGCAGAGTTTGCTGTTTCCTGGGTTCAACGGGGTCCTGCTTTTGAGGGTGTTTTTGGAACAGGCCTAATTGAAACACCAGGGCTCTTAGACTAAATCATCAGTTCGCCTCTCACTTCTCCATTAATTCTTTTTTAGAACTGAAAGACATTCTCTCCTGGATTTTTTTTCTAAAAAATCCAAAGTTCCCTCAGGGCCAGGAGATATGGCCAGGGACACTTGTGACGAGAGAGTGAAAAGAAAGATGGCAGCGTCCCGGCCAGTGTGTGTGTGGAACACGGGGTGCTTCTCAGTGCGAGGGGATTTTGCCCCCAAGAGACACTCGTCGCTGCCTGGAGAGATTTTTGGTCCTGAGAACTGGGAGAGCAAACATGTAATTCACCGGGAAGCTCCCCCAGTAGAGAATCATCCATCCCCAACGTCAGCAGTGCCCAGTGGAGAAATCTGGGGCGTAGAGATAGACACCTCTCGAGTGATGGCCCCTGGGAAGGTCTCCAAGAGTCCAGGCATGTGGGGGTGAGAGTACGTCACCAGAGGAGAAGGTGTTTGAAATGGCATCTGGTCACGCCGGCACACACATGGAAATGTTCCTCACCTTCCTCTCGGTTCGCTGGAACACATCCTTTGCCTGCAAGGAGGGAGCTGCTCGCGTCATCCAGTAGCAGCCCGGCTTAGCCGAGGCAGCAGGGTTCCCGGGAAAGACTGCTCAGCGTGGGCCCTGCCGGGATACTCTGGCGCTCGGCAGCCTCAGCGCCGGGCAGGGTGGGCACGAGGGCCGCCCCCAGGCGGTTTTGCGGGACGGCCCCACTTCTCCATTGCGTTCCCAAACCTCGGACTGCCTTGTGCTAAGGCTGGGGTTAACCCTGTACTCCCTCTTCTGCTCCCCACCCAGCATGCGGGGAGTCAGAATGTCACTGCCCCCCCACGTCCCGCACCCCGAAACCCGCGGTTCTGGGTCGGGCAACCCTCCTGCCCTCCTCAGTAGCAGGGAGCAGCGTCCCCACCTGGCCTGGGAGCCCTCAGGTGACTCGTGCAAGGCAGCGGAAAGTGTGGGAAGGGTGTGGGGAGATCCAAAGGGGAAGGTGAGCCTGCGGGTGGGAGAAAAGAGAGCAGGAAGGCTGGCGGGGGGTCTCAGAAGTCACCCCCCTGTGCCTTTCTCCCGAGAGCCACGTGCGTTCCAGCAGCTCGGTTGGGTCATTCCTGGGATGAGGCTGGCGCTGACTGGCCCTGCTGGGCCGGCCGAGTCTTGAGTGTGGTCTGAGAGGCTCTGGAAGGTCATCCGTCTCCGCGGTGATCTCGTAAGTTCATCCCTGGTTTGCTTTATTCTCCCCGACCCCATTCCCAGGCTCCTAGCAGGGTCGTTGGCAGCTCTGGGAGTGTGGATTTTTGAAACCCCTTAAGCTCTGAAATTATTCTGAGACCCTTCAAAGGTGGAAGAATGTGGGCCAGAGAGAGATGGGAGCCTCTTGAAGCCTCTTCACCACCCGGTCACCCCGGTGAGCTGTGTGTAGACTTTTCTATGAACAGGAAGTAGCTTCAGATACTTTCGCAGCAGATTCTGGTTAACAGTTCTTCTCCGGTTACTTCACCAAATCAAAAACCTGTTAATGGAGAAAGAGCGAGATATTTTGATGAGTGGCCTTGTTCGATCTCCATCAAAAACCCCTTCAGGTAAAATGCTTTCCCTTCAGCCGATTTCTTCTTTCAAGCGTTCCTTTCACCCTCAGATGAAATCAGTTTTTCAGTTTGTGAAAACTTCATGTGTTCGTCGACAGCACGTTTTCCTGTTTGGATCGAAACTCGGACTGGAAGCGAGGGTTTCTGGAAAGCACTGAACGCTAGGACGTTTGTAGGGCAAAGCCAGCTCTCGTCAAACACGACGTCAGTGGCTCTCAGATCTGGCCCCCTCAGAAGTGCTTCCTTGTGCAAGCGCTCTCGTGTGCCCTGCTGTGTCATTCCTGGTAGAAGGAGGTGGTAAGCTGTGCCCCTCAGAAGTGATCTCCCTGGTCCCTGTCTGACGTAACGGGAGCAGCTGCAGGCAGGGTTCTCACCAGCTCATCCCCTCGGCGCCAAACAGGTGTGGCCTGGGCCCCTGTCCAGGTGGGAGACCCCCAGGGAAAGCCCTGGTGCTTCAGGAAGCTTCAGGATGAGATCACAACTTGTCCCGGGTCCCTCGGAGTCAGAATTCTGAGTCACGGCTTTAAAGGCAATTTGTTACTCATTTCCTCCTGGGACCACAGGAGGGTCCTGTAGCCCTGAGATGTTTCCTGGGCAAAGCCCGTTCCATCTCCTCACATCCCACCACCACCAAGATGGGGCCGAGTCTGTCTGTTCATCTTTGAAAGCTCAAAAGTGAAGGGAACAAGCTGAAATTTCTATTCACTATTGACACTTCACGTGAAATACAGGAAACAGAAGTTCAGGGAGCCGTTCCGGAGAAGAGGCTTCGTTGCCAAATTGTACGGTAATCCGGACCTTAGCTGAGCCTTCTTGCTGCTGAGAGAATCACACCTCATGGGCTCCAGGTGCCAAGCCTGGGGAGACTTACCCCCTTGAAGGTACCCCCGACTGCTTTTTCTTCCACCATCCCCTTACTTCTGTCCTGCACGCGTGCGTGCTTCCTCTGTTTGGCCCCGTGTCAACCCAGGTGTAAAACGCAGCCTTTCATCAGTGTTTACAAGGACGTCCATGTGCACCAAATCCCACCTGGGGAGAGAATTTGCTGAGCCCTCGGGACTGGCGCACGTCCCTCCAGGTTCTTTCTCCAAGTTGGCCAGAAGTCTTAACCCTCCCAGCAAGTCTTTGTGTCAGCTGGTCTCCAGTGTATATTTTAAGTTCTTCCAACAAATAACACTCTTCCTCAGAGAAATTCTGAGGCCACGTAGAACCATCCTGTTACAATATCATTAGAGATCCACAGGATAACACTGCCTTTCTATACAGTAATGGCACAACGCTAATTCATATCATCTCTTTAACGATCACGTCTTTAGTGCCTTCTAAGTATCAGGGCATGTGGTTTTAAGTTATTTTCCCAGGAGCAGTAAGGGATGTTGCCTGGTGACTACCGTAGGCCACCAGGACAGGATGGCAAGGGACCGGCTGGGCTTGTAGCATGTGTTGGGAGCACACTGTGGTGTTGGTGATAACTGATCCAGTTGCTAACTAAGCAAACCCATGCTTCAGTGCAGGAGGAAAGCGCACCATGGAGCAAAGAGTGGGACCAAGTGGACGATGAAGGGCATTTTCTCTTCACCCGAAGGGGGTCTAGAAAGGGTGCACTTTCTGCCACATTTGCCAGCTGAGCTATCGCAATGCCACCTCCGCACAATGGCATTAGAGAGATTGCAGTAATAGCCTGAGTCTGCACCAGGGTACAGACAGCACAGCATTTTGTAGTCGGGTGATGAGTTCAAATCCCAGTGAGCCAGACACCCACCATTTAATTCTAAGTGGGTCCCTATTCTCTCTAAGCCAGGATTTCCCAATTTATGAAGAGAGCGCATAACATCTCCCTACAAAATTGGGCTGAGAATTAGGGATACAGGTTATGGTATAGCTTGGGATATAGCAGACACTCCGTAGAAGGTAGTCACAATTTTTACTACTGTAGAATCTTTCTCATCAGCAGTGCAAGCAACCTTTCACGAAAACTCACCTCCAGCCCTGAGTATAACCTGGGAAATTCATTCAATAATACCAACTCTACACTTGTGTATGATCACTTCCATTTCTATATAATATTGGTGTATCTTTTTAAACTGTGTTTTGAGAAAATCCAAAATATGGTATGATTTCTGATGTAAAATTCCTGGCCTGACATGGTATTACATCTTCTCCCTTAAAAGAATTTAACTAAAGTAATAACAATATCCTCCTAAAAAGTCATTTGTTTATTGGAGAGATAATTTCCAAAATACAAATGAATGAAATAAGCCATGGAAAAAATACCGCTTGTAATACTACTGTGGATTATTATAGACTCAAAAAGGCCATGAAGAAGACTCCCAAAAATGCCATAGGAAATGCATAAAAGGGAACGAAGTGTCCAGCGGGGGAAAAAAACACTGTTGTTCTAAAAACAAGATAAACGATTCAGAACCTAAGTATCTGGAAGTGTTTTTACTTTGGGACCTCAAAAACGAAGTCATACTGAGATGTGTTTCAAAAGCCAGTTGTTAGAAAAGGAATATACAATTTAATAAATTGATCTGTTCCAAAATTCAGGAACTCCACTGCATGGAGATGGCCCAGTTGCAGCAAAAAATCAAGTTAAAATCTCTTACTCGATTTTGCCATTTGACAATAACTCTTCTATGGTGGCTTATTCCTTAGACATCAGATCACTATTGTCGAAGAAGAAATTGGAGGTAGTTTTTTTTTTTATTTTTGGCTGACTTGGGTCTTCATTGCTGTGTGTGGGCTTTCTCTAGTTGCAGTGAGCGGGGGCTACTCTTTGTTGTGGTACGTGGGCTTCTCATTGCGGTGGCTTCTCTTGTGGAGCACGGGCTCTAGGTGCACAGGCTTCAGTAGTTGTGGCACTCAGGCTCAGTAGTTGTGGCATGCAGGCTCAGTAGTTGTGACACTCAGGCTCAGTAGTTGTGGCACGTGGGCTCAGTAGTTGTGGCTCTTGGGCTCTAGAGCGCAGGCTCAGTAGTTGTGGCAGTTGGGCTTAGTTGCTCTGCGACATGTGGGATCTTCCTGGACGTGGGCTCAAACCCATGTCCCCTGCATTGGCAGGCAGACTCTTAACCATTGCACCACCAGGGGAGCCCCCTGGAGGTAGTGTATTAAAGCTCATTTTTACCCACAATGTGTGTCTTTTCTAACTTGGCCTCATCTGTCTCAAAGCCAAGGGATAAAAGAATAGTGCTGGTGCGGCATGTGGGGCAGTGCCCTGCAGGACCAGACTTGGACAGGAATCAAGGTCCTTGTCATGACGGAGCTGAGCTGTGCAATTCAGAAGACATCTCCATGTCTAGAGCCATGCCACCCGGTCGCAGGAATGAAGGCTCGGCTTTTGAGATTTACAGTTGAGTAAAAGGCATTATCATTGACCCCGTCCTTTAAAAAGTAGTCACTAATGCAGAAATTACTACAAGAGACTCAACAAAGTATAACACACTGTGATGACCGCCTCCCAGATAATCTTCTCTGTAACGTTTATTTTATAGTCTCTGCTGGATTTTTACAAATCATGATATACATTGTTTAAATGTTTATGGTTGATGGAATCTCATACCTTCATAAGGTTTTCCCTCTCCACGCTAGTAAATCCTCATCTTGTAACTAAGCTATTTTCCAACGGCAGTTGAAGGTTCCTGGATTCTTTCAAACACCGGGGCTCCTCACTCCAAGCTCGCCTCGCTCGGTCTGTTCGAAGTCCCAGGAGGGAGAGGACAGCTGAGTGCTCCCTCCTCAGGATAATCCTGCTCAGTCAAGGAAAGTGCTCTGTTTAAGAAAGAGGTTAGGGCTTCTCTGGTGGCGCAGTGGTTGAGAGTCCGCCTGCCAATGCAGGGGACACGGGTTCGAGCCCCGGTCCGGGAAGATCCCACATGCCGTGGAGTGGCTGGGCCCGTGAGCCATGGCCGCTGAGCCTGCGCGTCCGGAGGCTGTGCTCCGCAGCGGGAGCGGCCACAACAGTGAGAGGCCCGCGTACCGCAAAAAAAAAAAAAAAAAAAAAAAAGTTGTCCACAGACAGACAAAACGCAAACGTGCATCTCTACTGAAACAGAACACAAGGGGCCCCCTATATTCAAACGCTGTGTGTCACAGCTTACTGGCCAGTCGGTTGTTTGGAACCAGAATACATTTTCTATTAGAAATCATGTTTACGGAGCTGGCGCACCATGAAACCCCACCTGATTGGGTATTGTGTGGCCTCTGTGGGCATGTGAGCTTGAAGTGAAAAAGTAGAAGGAACCAACACAGCTGCAGGGAGAGGCACGAAGACTGTAAGACATAAAAGGGGCTTTTTATTATTATTTTTCAGAAGTGCTGAGCTTCTGGGAAGACATTGAGTCAGATGGGTTTACGGGCTGTCTGGGCAGGTGCAGAGCTCGGGGTGTTCGCGGCCCCCGGTTTTAAGTGGCTTGTTCTTGGCTCTCTTACCCTTCTCGGTCACGGGGGGAAACTGATGGAGTGACAGGTCAAAACCTAGAAGAAGGTTACAGGAAGAGGGGCTGTGTGTTTATTGTTAAAGGACTGGGAAAGCTTTGAAAAAGAGCAGGAAAGGAAGGAGTTACTGGATGACAGGGTAAGTGGGAGAGAAGAAAGTCTCCGGGTATAAGCAAGGCAGGTGGAAACAGGGAGAGGGACCAACCCCTTACCCTGGTCCCCAGGTAACACCTCATTCCAGGCTGTTTAGTTACTGCACAGGGCAAGCAGGGTAGTGTTTAAGGAGTGACCTTGAAAAGCAGGGGTTTGTGAGGGGAGGTAGGGTCCTATAAACTATCCATAGATGTCGGCAACACAGGAAGTAGTGAAACCAGCAGAGTGGGAAGAGCATGCACTGGGGGTCAAACCAGCCTGGATTTGAATTCGGGCTCTGTTCTGTAACCTTGGATGAATGGATTAACCTCTCTGGTCCTCAGGCGGGTTATATTACAAATGAGCACACTGTGTCACCGGGAGGGTGTCATGCACAGCTGGTGTCGACTGGACATTCAGTAACTGACACTTAGTAGGTTTTTGAAATCTGCCGGTAACACCTTACCGGTTATGTGTCCGGTGATATGTCTGCGGTGTTTGAAGCTGTCTCATTTTCAGTGGATACTGTTAATCTCCAGTACATGCAAATTTATAGTAGATCGAGAACAGGGATAAACCTAACTAACTCTTCGTAGAAACTTTGCTGGACTTAGGACTTTCAAAGAGGAATCCTGATGAACAGAATCTTCTTAGAGAGTTATCCATTCCAAGCACATGAATTGTCTGTTTTACAGCTAAAAGTCAAATGCATTTGAACTAGTCACAGCGGGACTCATTTCCCCACGTGAATGATAACGCGCAGAAGGCCGTGGATTAGATACAGGGACGAGAATCCGTTAAAGAACCAGTGAGTCTCTCCCTGTGCCTGGTCTGCACGGAGAGGATCCTGAGGTAATCGCCTCTCTTCCTGGAATCGGGAATTTGGATTCCTCAGCAACACCTGTCATGGGGCAGGTATAGAACCAAGTAAGTAGCAGGCTATTTTAACTCCTCCAACTCTGCTGCACTTTGGCAAGGATAAATGAGAAACTTATACCTCGAAAGCCCAAGGATTTACTGAGAAGGTCTGTACTGCGTAATAAACAGGTGGGATGACGCCAGAAGCACGTGGTGTGGCGCCGTCCACTCACCTCCACCCCTCCTGCCACCAGGATGTGCTTTCCGCTACAGATCACATCATTTACCATAAATGGTTCAAAGGCTTTGAAGCCTTAGTCCAAGAGATTTACTATGTGTAATCGTATCAGTGAGTACTTTTTAAAATAAATCTATTTATTTTTGGCTGCATTGGGTCTTCGTTGCTGCACGCGGGCTTTCTCTAGTTGCGGCGAGCAGGGGCTACTGTTTATTGCAGTGCACGGGCTTTTCACTGCGGTGGCTTCTCTTGTTGCGGAGCACGGGCTCCAGGTGTGCAGGCTTCAGTAGTTGTGGCACACGGGCTTAGCTGCTCCGCGGCATGTGGGATCTTCCCGGACCAGGGTTCGAACCCGTGACCCCAGCATTGGCAGGCGGATTCTTAACCGCTGTGCCACCAGGGAGGCCCCGTATCAGTGAGTATTTACTGAAGTAAGTGTACTGTCACTTTGATGCCAAAATCATGCCTCTCTGGGTGTTAGCAGTCTCACCTAACGTAAAGGGTGATTGTATCAGAGTAAACGTGTTGACGCGTTGAGAGTGAAGCAAGCCCGTATCTCCACCCGCCATGCGGGGCATGTCCTTGAGCAGGACAGTGAATGGGTGCCGTCAGTCTCGGGGCGCAGGTCTGAGACCCCTGAGCGTGAAAGTCTGCCCCTGCAGGCTTTACTTCTACCCACTCAACAAAGCATCCTATGATCACTCATCACCAAATAACTACCCACGCCCACTTATGCTGTGATAAACATCCTGTAATAAGATTTCCTTGTGGTTCGGTGCACTACTTCACCTTCCCTTTAAATCATATTTTAAGGTCTTATGCCCACGCCTTAAGAATGTCCTGTTAGTGCCAGACCCCATGCTGGGCTCTCTGGATTTGAAGATGGACAAGACACAGCCCAACCTACAGAAGCTCCTGGTCTAACGTGGAGGAGGAATCGTGCACAGAACACATTATGCTGTAATGTTGTGTCACGTGCTGCGGGGATACTATGACTGAATGTGGGGGACTCACCAGTGAGAGGGAGGTTCACGGCTCCGTGGGGAGCCTTTGAAGTGGGACTTAGGGGTGAGAAGGGGCTTGCCAGTCAGTCTAAAAGGCCTCTACCAATGTCACTTAAAATGGCATACTCCCAACTCACCTTCCTGTAAGCCTGACCCCCAATGCCCAGCAGCCCCTCTAACTCCGCCTGGCAGGTATGATGGCAGAAGGGTCACTTACAGAGACCCTCATCACAGGCGACTATAGTTTAAACATCTCCCTGTGCTAATTTCACAAAAATATTAGAAATATCTACACGTTTCAAGGCCCCAGGCCTTGGGAGAAGCCCGTGGAAGTGAGGGGATCTGAAGCTGAAGACTGATCAGCTCACCATAGATAGAAAGGCTAGTCACGGGGCTTCCCTGGTGGCGCAGTGGTTGAGAGTCCGCCTGCTGATGCAGGGGACACGGGTTCGTGCCCCGGTCCGGGAGGATCTCACGTGCCGCGGAGCGGCTGGGCCTGTGAGCCATGGCCGCTGAGCCTGCGCGTCTGGAGCCTGTGCTCCGCAACGGGAGAGGCCACAACAGTGAGAGGCCTGCGAACCGCAAAAAAAAAAAAAAAAAAAAAAAAAAAGAAAGGCTAGTCACGTATTCAGAGGAGAATTTGGCAGGACCTACGAAAGTTTATAATCACGCCTCCTTGGAGCCTACATTTCCACTCCCAGTAATTCACTCGGCAGGTGGACTCTCACAGGTGGAGGGAAATTTATATATAAGAATGGGACAGAGGATAAAATGGAAACGCTCCAAGTGCTAATAAAGGACTAGTAAAAATAGTTATGGATATCTGTACCATGATCAGAATAAGTTATAGGCATGTAGATAGGTACAGAGATACAGGTAGATAGATTAGATAGATAACTGGATAGATAGATAGATGGATATAGAGGTAGATACAGAGGTAAACATACAACTTTTTTAACGGAAAAAGTCAATTGTGAAGTAGTATATGTAACTCAGCCACGACTGAGTTCATATATTGTATAATTACATTTATGTAGACAATTTCTGCATAAGCACGCATTGTCCTATTTATAGTGGCCACTTCTGGGGCTTGTACTAAGAGGACAGAGGACTTCCACTTATAAATATTTGTATATTTTTATACTATTTCCTCCCTTTGTAAAACAAAACGTTTGATTTTTGTAATAAAAATGTTTTAAACCTCTGCTCAAAAACTATTTCTGTGACTTCTCATGCACAAATGACTACTTTCTACCTTTAAACACATCTTTTTTTCTTTAATTTTTATTGGAGTGTAGTTGCTTTACAATATGTGTTAGTTTCTGCTGCACAGCAAAGTGATTCAGTTATATGTATACATATATCGCCTCCTTTTTGGATTTCCTTCCCATTTAGGTCACCACAGAGCACTGAGTAGAGTTCCCTGAGGTATACAGCAGGTCTTCATTAGTTATCTGTTTTATACATAGTAGTGTATATATGTCAATCCCAATCTCCCAATTCATCCCACCACCACCCCCACCTTTCCCCGCTTGGTGTCCATACATTTGTTTTATGCATCTGTGTCTCTATTTCTGCTTTGCAAATAAGTTCACCTGTACCATTTTTCTAGATTCCACATATAAGCAATATTATACAATATTTGTTTTTCTCTTTCTGACTTACTTCACTCTGTATGACAGTCTCTAGGTCCATCCACACCTCTGCAAACGGCACTATTTCATTCCTTTTTATGGCTAATATTCCATCGTATATATGTACAGACACATCTTTCTTAAACGTTAAATAAAAGCACATCCCCTAGAGAACGGCCGACACCCCTTCTCACTATTCTCTGTTATTTGGGTTTTTTTCTCTGATTGCTCTGTATTCATCTCAATCTCATGACCAAACGTTAGGACAAAAGTAAACCCAGAATTTGTCAGGACCCCTTGAATAATGCCTTTAGAGTAAAGTGTCACGATGACTGGGTGGTCAGGATGACGTAAGGCCTTTTGTTCTGAAACCAGAGTAGTTATTACATTGAGGGGAGGGTATTATGATCCAGCAGGGGATATAAGGAAATTCCGCCCTGTAAGTGGTGGCTGTCAGGGGACAAGAGGCTGGAAAACTTGGAGTCGTCTCAGGAGGGTAGTGAGTGTATTCTAGAACATTTGCAGAAGGGTCTTCCTTGAAAAGAAGAAAGTAACTCCTGAATAAGGGTGCAACATCCAGGATGCAGTGTCAGCCCTGCCAGGGAGAAGCTGGCTGGGAGCGTCCTTCCTAGACTCAGATTCTAACTGGTGCAAGGATATTGAGAAATCCATCATTTAGCACTATTTCCTTTGTCTCACTGTTTTCCTTTCTGCAAGTTTGGATTTGCCATGGACCATTTCTTTCCTTTTTTCTCTTTCTTTCTTTCTTTCTTTCTTTCTTTCTTTCTTTCTTTCTTTCTTTCTTTCTTCCTTCCTTCCTCCCTCCTTCCCTCCCTCCCTCCCTCCCTCCCTCCCTCTCTTTCTTTCTTTCTTTCTTTTTTAAAAAATATTCTTACCTAGTTACAACCTAGGTCCAAAAATTCTAGCTTTTTGACAAACCATTTATTTAAAAAGAAAAAAAAAGATCCAATACATAATGAATCTATAGCCTGACAGAATGGAGCAGACTGAACGGCTTGTTTCAAAGCAGACCTGTTTGGGCACCAGTGACCCCAGGTCAGTGAGACGGGTTGTAGCCACTTGAGGGCATTAGCTCAGTCCATGTGCGTTAGAGCAGTGACTCTTTCTTTTTTTTTTTTTTTACCAGTACGCGGGCCTCTCACTGTTGTGGCCTCTCCCATTGCAGAGCACAGGCTCCAGACGCGCAGGCTCAGCGGCCATGGCTCTCGGGCCTAGCCACGCCACGGCATGTGGGATCCTCTCAGACCAGGGCACGAACCCGTGTCCCCTGCTTCGGCAGGCGGACTCTCAACCACTGCGCCACCAGGGAAGCCCACTCTTTCTTTTTTTATATATTGGAGTATAGCTGATTTACAATGTTGTATTAGTTTCAGGTGTACAGCAAAGTGATTCAGTTATACATATATACATAATTTTTCAGATTCTTTTCCATTATAGGTTATTACAAGGCATTGAGTATAGTTCCCTGTGCTGTACAGTTGGTCCTTGTTGATTATCTATTTTATATATAATAGTGTGTATATGTTAATCCCACACTCCTAATTTATCCCTCCCCCGCCTTCCCCTTTGGTAACCATAAGTTTGTTTTCGAAATATGTGAGTCTATTTCTCTTTTGGAAATAAGTTCATTTATATCAGTTTTTTGGATTCCACATATAAGTGATATCATTTGATATTTGTCTTTCTGTCTGACTTACTTCACTTAGTGTGATAATCTGTAGGTCCATCCATGTTGCTGCCAATGGTGTTATTTTGTTCTTTTTTATGGCTGAGTAATATTCCATTGTATATATGGACCACATCGTCTTTATCCATTCATCTGTCAGTGGACATTTAGGTTGCTTCCATGTCTTAGATATTGTAAATAGTGCTACAGTAAACATAGGGCTGCATGTATCTTTTCGAATGAGAGTTTTCGTTTTTTTCTGGATATATGCCCAGGAGTGGGCTTGCTGGGTCATATGGTGGTTCTAGTTTTGGTTTTTTCAGGAACCTCCATACTGTTCTCCACAGTGGCTGCACCAGTTTACCTTGCCACCAACAGTGCAGGAGGCTTCCCTTCTCTCCTCACCCTGCAGAGCTGTGGCTCTTCCCTCTTGTACTCCTTGTGTGTAGCAAGGCCACGCCCAGCTCATTAGGAAGACCCAGGCCCCAGCACCGCCTGCACTGACTGGGGGCCCCACTGAGAGACCCTCGCCCCAAGAGCTGGAGGCCTGCCTGGGAGAAAGGCTGCCCTCACAGAGCTGTCCCTACCCCGTCCCTCAGCTGCCTGATCTGAACAAAAAGGAGGAAGAGTTCTTTGCCTGGTAACCGAACAAGCTTCGGTCGCATGATCAAGAGAAGGTTAATAGGAGGACACAGGGATGTGTAGGAAAGCAAGGCCTTGGCCGCCGCACAGCCTGCTCTGGGGATGTGCGCGTTCCCTTCGCGCTCGAAGAGGGCCCGGCTCAGCGCCCGTGGCACAGTCACCTGCTGTCTGCAGGCCCTCTGGGCCTCCAGGCCCTCTGTCCTCCCTCCTTTCTGCCCACGTGCCTCCCACGGGGCCAGGAGGGACAGGCTAGGACGGAGCGTCCTTGTGGCCATGGCGAGCCTGCAGGTGTCCGGATGGTGGTTCTGGCCGTCGGGGCAAGAGTGGCCGAGTCACAGGCACAGAGCCCGGCGCCTAAGCCTCGAGGAGCCTTGGGGGTGTGACTCTGGGAGGGACAGGCCTCCGTGCAGCACGGGCAGACCCTCACTCGCTCAGCCATCCAGCCGTCGGGGAACGCCTGTCCGTGTTCACACAGGCTGCACAGTGAACACAGGTTAACACACAGCCTCCGACCGCAGGCCCTTAGCCTCCAGTGTGGGCGACGGGCAGGTGCACACACAGGTGTCGTCCACGTGACAAGTACTGTGAGGGACACGCGTTCAGCAGCCAGAGAAGCGAGACTCTGGCTTCTGGGGGAGTGTCTGGGG
The DNA here is from genome assembly GCF_963455315.2 of Globicephala melas. Lineage (NCBI taxonomy): Eukaryota > Metazoa > Chordata > Mammalia > Artiodactyla > Delphinidae > Globicephala > Globicephala melas. Next base: position 113,703,876 of record NC_083319.1, on the reverse strand, counting down.
GCCGTGAACTTGAGGCTGTTCCACCAATTAGGGGAAGCGAAGCGGGGAGGGAAGCCCCCGCTCAGAAGGGGCCCCGGGAGCGAAGGCCCAGGTGGGTCACCCGTGGGCTCAACCCCAGCGGCTCAGCTCTGCCCACCTCAGCTGCGTTCATGGGCCTCAGCATCCAGATCCCTTTTCGGTCATCTCGGATGCTGGGAGAGAAATTGAAGTAAGGGACTGTTATTACCTGTGGAACTGCAGAAAAATGTGGCTCCTGGAAGGCAGCTTTGGGGGAAGTAGGTTAAAACCGTGCCGTGATGCCCCGGCTCTGGATGAAGCGCCCTCAGTAGGAATTATGTTCCTCTCAAGTCCAGGCTGGCCTCTAATTTGTGCACTGACTGTGGAGGATTTGAAGCCTGTGCAGCCCAGAGCCACCTGGAAACTTCTAGTGTTCATCCACACTCTCATAGACCAAACATTCCTGACCTGGCTAAGTTATAGTTCACAATGTCTCAGGATTTATTTTCCTGAGGAAAAAAAATGCAGCAGTCTTTTCTTCATCGAAGAATATTTATGTAGTAAATTTTATATCCTGAAGTATTTTTAAGGTTATCGGTTTGCTCCTGAGTAGACATGCAGGAGAGTAATTGTCTGTCCTTCAGATGAAAATGTGCCCAGTTAATTTCAAATGTACAATTTTATCAAAAGCATTCTATTACAGCTCATCACCAATTATAGGAAAGAACTTGTGTTTTCAGAATAGAAAACATCTCCATGTTAACTAACTCTTTAGGTTTGCCATTGTGTTTTCCTCAGGGTGTTTCTCATTATTTTTAGGGTAATTCTCAGGTTACAAGTTGTTCTCACGAGCTGGTAGGGACACGTATTATTCCTTTACTAGAAATGAGGCAGGTGGGTTGTACCAGGTTACGGGGCTTGCCCAGTGTGGTAGAACTGGTCTCCTGCAGCACTTCCCCAAAGGTCCCAGGGTGCCAAAAAGGGTTCTAGCGTCAAAGTAGTTTGGGAAACATAAAGAGTTTTTGGGTTTTTCAATTACTGACATTTCAGAGAACGGGTCTATGCTGATGTGCTCTGTAAAGCTCCAAGAAGAGAGGTAGTGTCTGCAGCATTTCCCAAACATCCTTGAGCACGGAATCTTTGATATCCAGAAGCACCTTGTGGGGTTAATCATGGAACACAGTCTGGTAAATGCTACCCTACATTGGGTGCCTTACCTTAGAGTAATTCAAGAAAATACGTCTGAAAACCCTCCTTTAGAAATGAGGTCATGAGAGTTGTGATGGGAAACAAGGAGGGCAGAAAAGTTAAGGCAGCTGACAAGGTCCACGGGAGCTGAGGGCTGGACGGTAATCCCCGGTGCGCCAGCTAAACCCAGATGGGCAAAGGCGCTTCCAGACCCCAAGCCAGATCGAGCGCCTCTTGATCCAGGAGCGTCACAGGGACCAGAGCAAACCCTACATCCATCATTATTATTTTTCTGAGCTCTAATTTAGTTTAAACAAGATCGGCGGCCAGTCAAAGGAGGTGTCTCAACACGGGGAGGAATCTCATAAAATCTTATAAATGGAGAGCGTCACATGGCCAGCTTAACAATAAGCCCCACCATCTGAAAAAATGATGGAGTAGCGTCGGAGTCTGAACATCTCTAGACATAAGAAAAGAAGAGCTACGTTCGTAGACTCACCATGCCTGACGGAGGCGCAGAGAATTTGGAGGGAACAGAGAACGTATTTCTATAAAGCGTAATTTAATGATGTTGCCGTATGAATATTAAGAGTGCGTGTGATTAATAGGGAAGAGGCTGAACGAAGTGCGTGTCTCAGAATTCCCGCTGTGACCCGTGGGGAGGGCTTTCGTGGGGCAGCGCCTGCTACCCAGCAGTGCCCTTGGTGGTGATCCGCCGACACGGATGCCTGGTAAACAGAGGGCAAGACGGAGCTCTCGGCTGATTCGTTTCTGCGATGCTCTGCTCTTCCCACACGTGTGACACAGGCGCTCGCTGGTCAGATGTCCACGTGACCGCCAGTGACCACTTTGGCCCCTGGAAGGAAGAAAAGCACCACCGTTACAGTTTTAATTGAAATCCTTCATTCGGATGCCTTCTGAAACTAAAGAGGTTTGTGTCGAGAACTTTTGTCCCAGTTCAGGAGCAGTATCGGGCAGGTCACGACCCACCCTATGGGACGTCTGGCGGTCACTGCGAGCCCTTCCAGAATCTCACACGTGCTCCGACCTGGGCCCTGTTCTCAGCCCCTGTGGCTGAAGTTCTCAGGCCTGGCCACCCATTGGATTTATTTGGGAGATTTAACACTACCCATGCCTGTACCCGACCTGGACCAGAGTTAGAATCTCTGGGGATGGAATCTGTATCTGTTAAAAGTTCTCCAGGTGATTCTAAATGAAGCCTCCCCAAATTGATATTCCACCAGGACTCGTAGGTGGGTAGGCTGTCTGCTCTCCGGTGAGGACCCAAACGTCCAGGGAGCTAAGTATGAAGACGAAGCTCCCGGCCAGGGCTCCAGCCAGCATCGGGCGGTGGGGAGGCGAGGGACCTGAAAGCTGGGAGGTGAAGGTTAGTCCACAGCATCTAAGAAAATGACCCGCAGATGAGGCAAGGAAGCTGGACCAAGGATGGGCCCTGCAGAGTGTTCTGGGGGCTGGGCTGGTGACCCCTGGGCCCGCAGTGCCAGTCTGACCCCCACCAACCCCACCCCGTCTCTGTGGCTGCTACCACATGACTCTCAGCACCACCATCACCCCCAAAATTAAAACAAAATCTTTTTCATCTCATGAAAAATTGTAGGTTGCATAAAATATATTAAAAAGGAATTCTTGCCACCAGAGGAACTTACTGCATATAGTTTGGTGTTGAGACTTTTCCGTGCAAATGGACATATAGGTTTGGTACATGTTTGAAAGTTTGCCTAATTATTTTCTTAGGACAAGTTTCTAGAAATGTAATTTTTTTTCAATCAAAGGGTAGATACGTTTTAAATTCCTATAATACTTGCCAAAGGGCCTTCCACGAGGAGTGTATTAGTTCTAACTGCTGGAAGCAAGGCTCTTTCTCCATGTTCTTGCCTCTAAAGTGCAAGTTGCCTGAATCCTTACCAGTATGAGAGGCAGAAATGAACACTTGTTGTTTCAATTTGCATTTCTTTGAGTATCAGGATAGACACGCTGGGTAGACTGTTGTTGGTTTTAGGGTTTGTTTCCTTCCATCACTTTAACTATATTGTGCCGCTCCCTTACAGCCGGCAGAGTTTCTGCTGGAAAGTCAGCTGAGAACCTTACGGGGGTTCCCTGCTATGTGACTCTTTGTTTTTTATTGCTGCATTTAAAATTCTCTCTGTAACTTTTGCCATTTTAATTGTAGTACATCTTGGTGAACACCCCTTTGAGTTTCTCTTGTTTGGGACTCTCTGTGCCTTCTATATCTGCATGTCTGTTTGCATCCCCCAGTTGGGGAAGTTTTCAGCCATTATTGCATCACATATGTTCTCAGCGCCCTTCCTTCTCTCTTCTCCTTTGGGAACCCCTGTCATGCTAATGTGAGTTGTTAATGTTGTCTCAGAGGCCCTTAAACTGTCCTCACTGTTTCTAATTCTGTTTTTCTTTCTGCTGTTGTGATCGGGTGATTTCCACTATCCTATCTTCCAGATCACTGATTAGTTCTTCTGTATCATCTACTCTGCTGTTGATTCCCTGTGGCCTGTTTTTCATTTCAGTGATTGTATTCTTCAGCTCTCATTGGTTCTTTTTTGTATTTTTTGATGCTTTGTTGAAGTTCTCACTGTGTTCCTCTATTCTCCCAAGTTCAGTGAGCAGTTTTATGATTGTTGCTTTGAACTTTTTATCAGGTCAGTTACCTCCATTGCACTAGGGTTTTTTCTGGGGTTCTATCCTGTTCTTTCATTTGGAACGTATTCCTCAGTCCTCTCATTTTATTTGACTTTCTCTGTTTGTCTCTATGATTAGGTGAAACAGTTACCTCTGCCTGTCCTGAAAGTGTGTCCTTGTGAAGGAGTATCCCTGTGCCGACTGCATGTGCTGCTGGCTTTGGCGGGGGGCTGGAGCTGAAGCAAGGGCAGGCTGTGGATTTTTCAGGCCACTGCCTCGGGGGGGGCAGGCAGAGCTGGGGCCCAGCGGGGCACGTGTTTCTCCCAGGGCACGTCAGAGGCTGCCGCCTTGGTGGTATTGGGAGGGTGCTGAAGCCGAAGCCTGTCACAGGCCAGGGCTTCTCTCAGGCGCATCAGGGGCCACCTGGGTGGGGATGGGTGGTTCGCTGGAGCAGAGGGGTGCCAGGTGCTTCTCCATCCGCTGCCTCTGTGCAGGGACTCAGAGGAAGGGAGTTGGTGTGCCTGACCTTTAAGAGTAAAGTCTTGGTTTCCCACCACCCTCTGGCTCTCAAGCCCTGCTGATTTTCACACCCAGGTAAGGGGGCTCACCTTCCCAGGACAGGTAGGTCCCCAGGGCAGGGGTGCCCAGCGTGGGGCTTGAACCCCTCACTCCTCAGGGAGGGCTCTGCACGTGTGATGTCCCCTCCCACCGTGCGTCGCCTGCCGGGGTCCTGACCGGGTCCCGTCTCTGGCCCTCCTACCCGTCTGCGTGTGGTTTTTCCTTTACATCCTTGGTGGTAGAAGAGCCGTGCTGCCCGTCTTCAGGTGGTCCTCAGAGGGAGTTGTTCCATGTGTGGTCGTGGCTCTGGTGTGTCCACGAGAGGAGGTGAGCTCGGGGTCTTCCCAATCTGTCCCCTTCATCCCACCTCCCCATTTGTGAGTGTTTTGAGAGAACCCTTTTGGTTATGAGAACATAAAATCAACGTATGCTGGCACGAGTGAAATAAAATTGTACTGTTCGGGTAAGAGAGCCCGAGGACAGGGATGTAACGGCGATTCTGCCTGCTCAACTCTGACGCCTCGTCCGTCTCCTGGGCCGTGGCGTGGAGAGCACGGCCACAGGCTGCCCCCTCGTGTGGCCATTGTAGGTCCCGCCCCTTGAAGAGCTGACTCCCTCTCTGTGGGTCTCACCTGCACAATTCCAGAGAGAATTCCGACCGGTCCATGTGGCCGGGCGCCATCCCTCCACTAAAGAACCAGCTTGGCCCTTAGCGCAGGGTCCCCTCGGGAGCAGCAGCTGACAGTACGTGGTCGGGATGGAGAGGCCCACAAGGGGACAAATAGCACGTGACCAACTCCATGCCGTGTAACCAAAGTGGCCCAGAGGCTCCCGGGGACACCCACCTGAGGCGTGCCCACAGCCTCAGCTAATACGTCTGCTTCTCGGGCTGGTGTAACCTTCTCCCAAACGCTGGAACGTTCCTGAAACATTAGAGTGTTCGTCTTCCCGAGACTGAGACCTCACGACCTCTATCGGCATGGTCTTGCTTCGCGAGGAAACACAAACCCACGGCCAAAGCCCTTGAACGACAACGTGCGTGCTCAGGGGAGTTTCTGGCAGCGGCGTGGGCCGGCGTGAGGCCATAGGAAAATGCTCACCAGATGTTTCTCCTCTTCTGCCCCAGACCCCGCTTTTGTCTGTGAGCTCTTCTCCCACCTCCAGAGCTGGTGGTGGTTGTGCGTTTTGCGTTTTTTGTTCGGATGGTTTTGTTCTGCGCCCCAACTTATACGACTTGCTCTGGCCCTTTTGGGTGTCTTCCCTCCCGCTGCCATGATCTATATGCCAGGCATTAGAGGATGAGGAAGGGGCAGCCTTACCAAACTTCGTCTTCCTGAAACCCTCGTAGTTTCCACCAAGCAGGGACCGTCCGCACGGGGCGCCCAGGGTTTCTCCCATCCTGTCCCAACGCCCACCCCGACTTCCCTCCTGTCTTCCGCTGAGCCAAGTGGGGCTCCTTCCGAGGTGCTGAGAGCAGGGCCTCTCCGTAAAGCCGGGGCATCGAGAAAGATCCTGAGGCTGAACCTTCAGCAGCGGGACTGAGCTGCATCTCGCGGTGAGATGTGGATTCACCAGAATTATGTCCATCTGTGAGTAACAGAAAACCCAGCTGGCAGTGGCTTTACTCAGCAGGGGGTGTTTTTTCATATACCACGGAGTCTGGCCTCAGAGAGCTGCAGATGTGGGTCCAGGGCCCAACTCATCCAACAGTGGTCCCAGGAGACAGGAAGGTAGGAAAGCGGACGTGAACGCGGGTAGAAGGGAGGATTCCCAGGTGCACGGCGAGGTGCGGGACCCCTTGGGCGCTTCAGAACCTCCGCGCACAGGTGAGTGGAGCGTGCTCACGCACCGGTCCCGCGCGCACTGGACAGGGGCACCTGAGCTGTGGGCGGCACCTCGACGCTTCCCGAGCCGGGCACTGCGTGGGCACCCCCAGCCTCGCATCCCAGGAACCTGGGGGCAGTGGCTACGGGAAGGGTGGGATGTAGATGCAGACCTGCTGAATCGGACATCTTTACATGCTTCCTTCATTAGGGGAAACTCTGTTACTTTTTCTTATAAACGTCACCCCTCAGTTTATTCTCTGCTCTTCTGGGATGATGGCTTCTGGGTGTGCATGGGTGACATGATCCCCCATAGGCGTAGTTTCCTTTTACAGAGTCTGGTTCCTTGTCCCTTTCCGATTCCTTTGGAGCAATCCAGCGCCCAGGCTTCCTGCACGCCGACTCATTTTTTGCCTTCCTGCGCCCAGCCTGTCGTTCGATTCTTGTACAGCATCTACTCCCACGAGTCCGCCTCCCCCCGTGACCCCTCCAGTCGGGTCCCTGTGATGCTGGCTGCTGTTCCCCATCTCCAGCACGTCCCCTCACCTCTTGGGCCATCAGGTGTGTTTCCCCTGGGTCAGCTGTCCCGCTCGGGGTACCTCTTTACTCTCCCCTGAGGAGCTTATTCTCCTGACGGCACCGTGGTGACGGAGGGTCTCTGGGAAGAGGTGGAAGCTCTCCCCAGGGGCCCTCCTTAGGGCCAGGATCCCAGAAGCATGTGTTCAGCACCCTCTGCCCGCACCGGGGCCCTGTGCCTTGGGGGCACTCCCTGAGGGGAGGATGGTGGGGTCGGCGATGCCTGGGGGTCCAGGCGGCCTGGACGTCTGGTTGTCAGCTTCCCGCCCACCAAGGGGTCCTCCCCCGCCCATCGTGCAGACCCCGGGGCAGAGACACGACTGCCCCCAGCCCGGGCCCCTCCTGAGATCCAGCCCTCCTCCACTTTGTCCACATTTTCACATGCACTTTCTGACCCAGCTACCTCTGTCTCCTTGGGGGTCTCTCCCAGCTCTTGAGCTGACTCTGGGTCTGAGAGCCTCCCCCCATCAATGCCCCCCAAGTCGGGCTCACGAGTGGCACCCAGCAGCTCCGTCAGTAAGGACGGGACACGCGCGTTAATGGTGTCCTTTCATCCACGGGCACAGATGACCCCCGCCACAAGGAAGGCGCCGGGTGTGGGACTCGGTTCCCACAAACCATGTGCGGTCTCCACCTGCGGACATCAGCCCCTGAGCCGTGTGTGCTGAGCCCTGGAAGCAAATCCTGATGCTCCCCACGACTCCAGCTGAACCCTCGGTCATCAGGGCCAGGCCCCTGCTGTCTGGATCTGGTAACGGCAAACAGTTACTTTCGGGCTCTCAGGTTCGCTCCAAGAGATGAGACCAGACTCCACCGTGATCCTGTTTCCCTCCTTCCCTCTGATGAGCGCCCCCAGTAGAGGAAACCAGGCCACTCCAGCAGTGTCGGGGGAAGGCCAGGCTTGTCCCGGAACCCTCTGCTGTGATCCCTCCCCTCGAGCCTGAGGTGGGCGTCTCTGATCCTATAAAACGTCCCATCCCCCCTGCCGGGGCAGCTGCCAGAGTCTCGAAGCCCAAACACACAAGGAGGGCCTGTCTCCCCACTCCCGCTGACGTGTGACAAAACAACAGAGCAAATAAACTAAAACCCTCCACACGGGAGCCCCGTCCACTCTTCTCCTGGGCGGGTATCTCCTCCGGGACTGTTAGACTATCTGTGACCAGAACTGAGGCCGTGAGGTCTTATGCTGTGGACAGCCCTAATGAGAGAGCCTGCAGGCGACACCGAACTTCTGGCGTCTGTCTGTCTTGAGGTTGTGCCTTTCTGGCTCCTCTTTAAAGCACACTTCCCTGGAGCCTGGTCTCCACTCTTTGCAAATGTTTCTAGTTTCTGGGAGCGCGCGCCCTTCACCACGGTTTCTATGAAGGAAAGGAGACAGGCCGGTCCCAACACGACCACGCTGATTCCTCCGCTTCCTGAAATGGCTGCATCTTGTTAAGGAATAAGCGGGGCGGTGGGGGGGTGTCTGTCTCAGTCAGCTCCGGCCGCTGTGACAACGCATCACAGACGGGGGGCGTAAAGCACAGAACGTACTCCCCACCGTCTGGAGGCTGGAGGCCTGAGATCCGCGTGCCAGGGGGATCGGTGCCTGGTTTGCAGATGGCCACCTCCTCGCTGTGTTCTCACATGGCGGGGGGAGGGGGCAGAGAGAGAGAAAAGTGGGGGGAAGCAAGCCCTTATCTCTCTTTATCAAGGCTCTGGTCCCATCATGAAGCTTTCACCTCTGCATCCTAACTACCCCCTCAGAGGCCCCACCTCCAAATGCCATCCCCTCAGGGTTAGGGTTTCAACCTCTGAATTTTGTGGGGACACAAGTGTTCAGTCCAGAGCAGTGTCTTTGAAATCTGGGTTTAAAAAAACACTCAGCCTATGATTTCTCAGATCGTCTCCTCAACGCCTTCTAATTCGGGGAACTCATATGTCGCCGTCTACACGTGGCAGTTCATGTGGTCCATCCATCCTCAGCATACACCTTTCTCATGATAATGGTGGGAATTTGACCCCAGGGAAATCTCCACAGTCTTCTCTGATTTGAAGATGATGCTCTAAGGACCATCACAGCTTGTGGCCAGTTGAGCCCTTGCTGTGTATTTCTAGCAGCTGAGCAATGGTGCAAGTATTTCTCCACTGCGTTCTGAGGCAATGATTTTATCCAGGGTGCAGCTGTGCATGAGTCTTTGCGTCCAAAATCCAAGGCATTTGCCCCCCAATGTAAGCTGAATTAAACCAGACTCCCTTTTCCCTGCTTCCAAGTCTGTCTCAACAGGGCGACCCATCCAAGAGAAACAGAAGCATGTCACCAAAAATATCTTAAGGAAAAAGTGATTTTCCTGTTTTACTGGAGGTTGAGGGGAGGGATGACACAGCGCTTCCTAGAGCTGAACTCCCGGAAAATCTCCTGCTCGGGCCCGGCAGTCGGACAGCACAGCACAGAACCCTCTGTAGAAGGAGAAGGTGTGGGAGGACAGTGGGGGCTTACACTGAGGATGGGGGTCCCTGAAACCATGAAGTCAAAAGGCTGTCTGCGCTGTGTCCTCAGAACGACCCAGCTTACACCACGAAGAAGTCCATCTGGCTAGTGTAATGACTGAAGGTTCCACTTTTTTTTTTTTTTTTTGCGGTATGCGGGCCTCTCACTGCTGTGGCCTCTCCCATTGCGGAGCACAGGCTCCGGACGCGCAGGCTCAGCGGCCATGGCTCACGGGCCCAGCCGCTCCGCGGCATGTGGGATCTTCCCGCACCGGGGCACGAACCCATGTCCCCTGCATCGGCAGGCGGACTCTCAACCACTGCGCCACCAGGGAAGCTCCGTTCCACTTCCTGACTGCCTCTTCTTTGCCATCTTCCTTCAGTAACAAGTGGAGAATAACGGAAATGTCCTGGGAGAAGGCACCACAGAAAAACTAATTTTAATGTCGCTCTTTGAAGTGCATTGCCTGCGTTTACATCTCAAATGCCTATGTTCCTTGGAGGGTAACCACACATCCCGATTTTGACTAGGACTGAGGGGTCTCCTGGGATGCAGGACGTTCAGTGCCGAAACCAAGAAAGTTCGGGACAAACGCGGATGAGTCGGGCACCCTAGTTCCACACCGGAGATGAACAGAGTCACTGCAGTATTGCTAAGAGCAGCATCTTGACCAAGGCACCAGAGGTTTTGGATGGCTGCAGTACATCAGAGCACATCCACCGTAATTCTTTTCAGAATCCCCAGCCTTCGTCTTTACCTATCCACATAATCTTTTCCTCATCTTTGGATACGTGTCGATGCTCTCCCAAGTTAATTGTGCTGCACCCTGAGTTCCAGATAACGGTGCCAGAAATGGATGCAGGCTTTAGGGTCTGGTTGTGAAACATACATAGTTATCTTCGAGAGGAAAGTGGTGGAGAGAAGACCCCTCCCTCCCTTTGGGGGGTTTGGGGAGTGAGCACAGCACCGCACATTCGGATATGAAGTCGTTAGAAGTGATGAGGCTCTGGGATGACCCCAAGATCTGTCCTCCAAGATATGCTGAGTGTCAGTGTGCCCCCGGTCACGCAGGCTCTGAACACGAGGACTCATTAGGGATAAAAGCGGGAGAGCCAGACTGAACCAATTCATGGGCAGAGGTCCAAACATTATTTTAAAACACGGTACTGGTACCACCTAAACTGTACGCGGATCCCACAAAGTCATGCCGGCATTGTGCAAAAAAGCGGAGTCGCGTAGCTCCGATCCCGCGGCCCTGAAGACCTAACAGTGCGAGTCTCCTGGTTTGTAGCTGGGAATTCATTTAAGGGCTGGAGAATCTGGTTTCAGCTGTTCTTTCCCTGCTTAAGGAACGTCATAAGTAATGTCCATCAGATACAACTGTGAGGATGGTGCCCCGCGTAAGCTAGCCGAGAATCTCCGGTCTCTTGAAGGAAATGCAACGTCTCTTTACCTCTTAGCTTGGTTTCTGCCTCTTGTCGTCTTTTTGGGGGGATCATGTGACACTACGTTGGTCTGGATCGCTTTTTCTTAAAAGTCCTGGACTTCACTATTATTAAAAAAAAGACACTGTGGACTCTGTTGCTCATGTTTAAAAAGTAATCACAGCAGTAAACTCATGGGACAGTAACAGTGCTGCCCGAGGGAGGGCCCTGAAGCCGCCACATGGCCCCTACCGAGGGGCAGGGCAGCCACCCTGGGGCTGCGAGTAGGTTTCTGCCAAAGATCTCTTCTCTGGAACCAGCTCATGTGTGCATCATCCATGTCTGAAATCTCTCTGTCTAATCTGGAAGACCATAAAGCAGCAATAAACAAATGGAACTCTGGCGAAAGAAGCTTCGTACGTCCCATGCATGCTTTTACAAGTGTTTATTTATTGAACGGTCTCATGTTGCGTTCGTTTTGTGGGTGACCTTCCCGGTTCAACCCCACTTCCAGATGTGGCCAGGCCCCCATTCCGTCCACTGGCCATGGTTTATGGTTCACTATTCATTATTTTTTTTACAAAGATCATAAGAAAAGACCCTAATGCTGGAAAAGGAGCCAGGAGGATAATGAATTGAACTGGATCCTAACGACAAGGGCCCGTCTTCTTTCCAAAAGCCTGTCCCTCTGCAGCCCTGCAGGGTGGGCCCCGTCCCGGTGGGCAGTGCCATTTCAAGGACCTATTGGGATCCTCCAAAACAGAATACCGGGATGAAAACAGCAGGAGTGATATTCTGAAAGGCTCTAGGTATTTAAGACATGATGGCAGCAAGATTCCTTCACCCAGGTGTAACTGGGCCCACAGGTGCTGATGCCCGGATGGAAGAGGCTGCTGGATTGGAGTCTCATGGTCAAGGGAGCAGCTAAGAGAGTGGACTGCTGTGTATGGGGTTTGGCCCACCCTTCTTGCAAGGCATCTTTTGAGGACTTTTGCCCTAATTCCTAGGGAGGATGCTAAATTAAAAAGGAAAAAGAAGCCTTTATAAACCATTATTTTTAAAATTCATATGAAAGACATTGAGAATAGATATCATATTCATGCTTCAGTTTCACACACTTTCTGTCCAAACATCATGAAAATAGATACATGATTTTTATTCTTTTAAAGCTACTTTGTGGGCTTCCCTGGTGGTGGTGCAGTGGTTAAGAATCCACCTGCCAATGCAGGGCACACGCGTTCGAGCCCTGGTCCAGGAAGATCCCACATGCCGCGGAGCAACTGAGCCCGTGCGCCACAACTACTGAGCCTGCACTCTAGAGCCCACGAGCCACAACTACTGAGCCCGCGTGCCACAACTAATGAAGCCCACGCGCCTAGAGCCCGGGCTTCACAACAAGAGAAGCCACTGCAATGAGTAGCCCGCGCACCGCAAGGAAGAGTAGCCCCCGCTCGCCGCCACTAGAGAAAGCCCACATGCGGCAACGAAGACACAATGCAGCCAAAATAAATCAAATAACTAAATAAATAATAAAAAAGCTACTTTGTGGCCTGTACCCCAGGGCTGGGGTACCAGGCAAGGAGAACATGATTCTTCCTGATTACAATCTAGCCACACACACTTTGGGGTCATGAAGACCATCTCCTCACATTTCACAAGGAAAACAGCAGAGCAGGGGCTCCGAGGGTCGGCGTCCGGCCTGAGCCCATTCAGTGGAACAGGAATTGTGAAGTTCTGACCATACATTTCAGCAGGCACAGAGGCCGGGCTTACATTCCTCCCGGGCTGAGGTTTTGCTTTTTATGTTCACTCTCTTGAGATAATCAGAAGCACACCTCGCAGCTCACTGGTGGTGGCCTGGACGCCGTCCCCAGGGGGAACCTCAGGGCTGAGGGTGGTGACATCTGAAGGCCCCGTGGCTGCAGCCAGCAGGCAGGGGGAGGGGACTCGTGATTCCTCTCATGGTATCCTTGACGTATCAGCCTCCAAAGCGATGGATATCAGTCGTTCTGAACCCCGCCAGGGACTTGCTCTGAAAAACTCATCAGCAGGAGCCTTCGTGTTTAAATAATCGCTGCCTTGTGGTCAAGCAGGGGAAGAATATATCGCAGTCAATTTATGAGGGCTCTGCCTCGAGCCTGTGGATGGAAAGCGTTTGTTGCTGGCTGGGAGAGGCTGTCTATGATGTGATTGTTCAGGAAGGAATGACAGTGGTACCATTTCTTCTCTCCTTTTTTTTTTTAAACAGTCCTTGGGTTTTGAGGACGGTTACAGTATTTTTTGCCTTTTCTTTACATACGCCTTTTGGCTGTGAATTTGAACCGGGCTGTATTTCAAGGAGTCAACCTTCATTTTGTGACCAAAGAATCTGTCACCATAGACACCGTGCCTTCATGCTGTACACTTCCTGCCCTCTTTTCTTTCTAACTTGGTGTATTTTAAATCATGGGGAGAAGGGATCCTAATGGCCGCGTGGGTCTTTTTTTTTTTTTTTTTTTTTTTTGCAGTACGCGGGCCTCTCACTGTCGTGGCCTCTCCCGTTGCGGAGCACAGGCTCTGGACGCGCAGGCCCAGCGGCCATGGCTCACGGGCCCAGCCGCTCCGCGGCATGTGAGATCTTCCCGGACGGGGGCACGAACCCATGTCCCCTGCATCGGCAGGCGGACTCTCAACCACTGCGCCACCAGGGAAGCCCCCGCGTGAGTCTTTTGAGATGGTTAAACCTTTTCTCATTTCAGGCCTTAAGGATTAAAAATCTACATTAGCTATTTTAAAAAAAAAATGAATCCTAGATTTGAAAAATATTGAAAATCAATTCAGAGGGGTGTTCACAGAATTAACAGACTAGTTTGTCGATTGCATCCTCTTTATGTATGAAGGAGAACTGACTTGCTTTCTTTCACGCCACAAATCCCAGGGCAGCAGCTGGAGAAGCAGTTTAGAGATGTACATCATTTCACTAGAGGAGAAACAAATGGGCTTTATTTTCTTAAGTGTGTCCCGGGGTTTCAGCAGACACCCTAGTCTCTCCTCCTGGTTTCTGACTGGAACCCAATATGCTATTTCTCAAGAGGCAGGTGGGTCCCTAACTGTCTGCATCAGAATCACCTGAATAAGGAGGAAGGGTTGCTGAAGAAAAATGAGGATTCCGGGCCCCTGTCCCAAATCTACCAAACCGGAATCTTTAACCTTGGCTCCCAGAATCTGAATTTTTAACAAGCTTCCCAGGAGATTCTTAAGCCCCTAAGTTCGGGGAGTGGTTGCCACGGAATGTCTGAGAGATTCTAGAAGGGGGCTGGCAGCGCTCACCCCAAAGCCATGGCTCCTTCCTTCCCCAAGTGACGGGACCCTCCTCTCGGCTGGGTACCGGGTACATGCCTCTCTGACCACCAGGGTGGCCACTGACAGAGTCCAGGCTGCCACGCAGCTGTGGGTGGAAGTAAAGGACAGCTGCCACATGCCCTGCTGCTTCTCCCTTCTCCCTAGAAGAGGGACACTATGATTGGCACCCAAACATCCACCTTAGAAATGAGGCCACGGCGAAATAGAAGGATCCTTGCGTCCCTGACATCATGATGCTGACATAACATCCTAACCTGATGTCTCTTCTACGTGATGGAGGAACAGGTGTCTGTCTGGTTGTGTCATAACTCACTCACGTGTGTGTTTCATGTTGCTTTCAGCTGGGAGGTAGGCAGGGTCGATGCTACATGCGGATGTCCCTCATCCTAAAGGATACAGACACCAAGGAAAACAGGCTCCTTTCCCTCCAGAACCCCGGGACCCGCCCGGTATTGATAAGGTGGTTTCTTAAAGGTAAGCGGTCCTTGGGCTTCCCTGGTGGCGCAGTGGTTGAGAGTCCGCCTGCCAATGCAGGGGACATGGGTTTGTGCCCCGGTCCGGGAAGATCCCACATGCCACAGAGTGACTGGGCCCATGAGCCATGGCCGCTGAGCCTGCGCGTCCGGAGCCCGTGCTCCGCAACGGGAGAGGCCACAACAGTGAGAGGCCCGCGTACCGCAAAAAAAAAAAAAAAAAAAAGGTAAGCGGTCCAAGTTGGGGAACTGGGTTTGGACTGTGCGTGACTTTCTTCCAACCTGAGCAATAAATACTGTGAGAGGTTGAGTTTTGGAAAGAGAGAGATGTTTAAATAGGACCCTGAAGTCCCTGCTATTGCAACACAAAAAGACATCAGCAAAGTCCTATATTGTTCTTAGGGAAGAAAATGAAGTGATTGTAGAGAGAACAAGAGAGGGGATGAGAAGTAGCTGCAGAAGGGGGGCACACTGGCTGATTTGTGTGGGGGGGTGATCCCAGCCAAGCCACTCCCTCCCTCAGCCTCAGTTTCCTTCCTGAAGGATGGGAGACCCTAGCGTCTGCCTCCCAGGGCAGTTGGGATGAGCGAGTGACGTAACATGGTGAGTGAGTCATAAAGAGCGGAAGGTGTGCGTACGGTTTACTGCATATCCAGGCTCCGTGCTGCACCCCTGCGGGAGCGGGGCCTCCGAAGCAGCAGCTGTGCTAGTAAACGCTGCTCAGGGGGGATGGGGAACAGAAGCTGTGGGTGTTTCCTCCTCCGGGTGCTGGCTTTCCAAGGCTGTCCTGGCCACATCCTTACAGGTGATCCACCAAATACGTCAACTCATCTCAAAAATACTGCAGTTGCCACCCCTCTTCATCGCTATTTAACCCCTTTCCTTGTGCAAACAGAAAGAGTTTTGAAAGACCAGCCATCCTTGAGTATTAGGAGGACAGGCAGAAATCTCTCCTGAGTGCAGCGTGGGTATGGCAGGGGCTGTACCCATTACCCCGTGGTCGAGGCTCCCAGGTGATATCAGGGGTCAGAATGCTACCTGCCGCCCAGGCCGGCCCCAGGGGAGTTCTTCCCTCCAAGGCAAACCCTGGGAATGTGACTATGGGTGTGTTTACTCCCAGGCCTCACTCGGCTGAATGCCTGCAGTGCACCATCCGCTAGGTCTTCGTAAATCCTTGGGTAGAAAATCCTTTGCACACGTTTTCCCACGGATGTGCCCTCCCACGTTCATTTTCAGGTTTCTGGAAGGCGCAATAAGATAGATCACATATGTCTGGCAACACCCAGCACATCTGGATGTGCATGGTCCCGGGTCGGAGCTCGTACTGCTCACCGCGCGACGGGCCAATAATTGAGAGCTGAGGTGTTGGGGCCAGGAATAGCCCCTTTATCCGGAAAGCCGGCAGACCGGGAAGATGGTGGGCTCGTGCCCCAAAGAACCATTTGCCTGAGACAGAATTCAGGGTCCTTTTTTTTTTGGCGGTACACGGGCCTCTCCCTGTTGTGGCCTCTCCCGTTGCGGAGCACAGGCTCCGGACGCGCAGGCTCAGCGGCCATGGCTCATGGGCCCAGCCGCTCCGTGGCATGTGGGATCTTCCCGGACTGGGGCACGAACCCGCGTCCCCTGCATCGGCAGGCGGACTCTCAACCACTGCGCCACCAGGGAAGCCCTCAGACTCCTTTTATACTAAAAGGGGGAGGGCGTGAAGCCAAGCACTTCCTGGTTCCCGTCAGCCTCCGGAGGGGCGGTGTTAATTTCTCCTTCCCGCCCTCATTCACAGGTGGGCCTGGTCGGGAGGTTTCCTGGGAGCTAATCACAGGTATTTTAGCCGAATGCTCGTTACCTGGGAGGCAGGGTCCCCAGAGACGGACCGTTATGTGGAATTTAAGCTTCTAGGCCACATCCCTTTGTGATGAGCTTGTGATCGAATACAGAAGGCTCTTCCACACTACGCTCAGTGCCCTGCACGTGGTCTCAGGGAGGTGGAGGCCCAGACGTGGCCAGGCCTGGCTGCCCTCCCCCAGGGCCGGGGACGGGCTGGGGGTCGGCCTCGGGTGGGAACCTGCCCCTCACTCAGAGCTGCAGGGCGTCTTCGCTGGGTGGTGGCAAAGCAGAGTCCACTTTCCGGACAGGTAGAAGACTTAGGAGCTAAGCCCGGCGGGGTCGGGAGAAGCTGGTGCCGAGGCCCTGGCGGGAAGGGGCCGACGGAGACCAAGAGCTGGAAGCAGGAAGGAAGCGGAACTGGAGAAGCAGCAGTGCATCCCCACGTCCCGTGAGCCTCGAAGAGACTGTGTTTTCAGTCTCACCGCAACGGGCAGCTGCCTTCTTGTCGGAACCAGGGCCGACCCGACACCATCCGCGACTTGTCTGGGGCGCAGGGCGGGCTGGCGACGGCCGAGTCGGAGGGCTTTGGCTTCTGCTGTTTCTCACACTGCGATGGGGATCTTTCCGCAGAACCCGCTCGGATCAGTGGGGCCTTAACAGGGGGATGAGAGTGACTGAGGAATGTCTTTATAATTTATGACGAGCTCTGGGGTTATCTCACACACGATGTCTGATCAGGATCGAGCTGACACCGCGGAATCTTCTCGCTGCTAATGGATTCCTTAAAAGAGCAGAGTCCACGAATTGGGGCCACCCCAGGCCTCTCCTGCCAGCCCTCTCAAACCTGAGCTTCACCTGTAACCAAACTGAGTCGTAAACAAGACCACAGGGTCTGGGGATGAAGAGCTCAGGTCTGACCAGCCGTGGCAGGGTGCGTGCTCTCAGCTCTCCCAGGGGTGGTGATGCGCCCCTGCCCTGCCCACCCGTCCTCACGCTCCCCTGCTTCAGGACGACCAGCGGGTGAAACGCACAGCTGCCATGGAACAGGACGAAATCCGTGGAATCCAAGTCACAGAGCACCCCAGCTCACGATGCAGTCAGCGCACGTGATTAACGGTGCTTCATTTCCCTGTTGCATGAATGGCAGTTCCAAAGCAACTGTCCTTCCTCGGACAGAACATCAGGGAACCCAACCAAAAAGATGTCTGAGTGACACTGCTCAGTGAAAACAGGAGTCTCAGAGGATACATCGTGCAGTGCCACGGTCAGGTCTGCAGCTACTGGGTAGCTTTGGGAGTGGCACGGAGGCTGGCCCAGGGCACGTGGCAGGGACGGGCTCGCCTACCCAGGGACGCCGTCTCCTGCTCACCCAGACGCCCTCCCACCTCAGCAAGAGCACACGCCCCTCAGGAGCACAGTCTAGACTTCAGCTGCTGACCCTGACCCGATTCCCGGCTCCACTGTGGACACCTGCCCCCGAGTCTTCCTCAGAATTAAATGACAGGTGTGTGCAAACACTCCGGGTAGTAAGAACTCGACCAGGGTTACTCCCCTCCCACCTCTTCTGTAATAAAGTCATAGCACGCTCTGGACCAGTGATTCGCAGAGTAGGTGTTGAGGCTCATTGCCATCAACTCACTGAGGATACTGCTTTAAACCCCAAATCCCCCGGCCCTGCCCTCTGAGGCCCAGTAGCAGGGCCCAGGAATCTGCATTTCTTCAAGACCCTTTGATTCAGATGCACACGACTTGAAAACCACATTAAAGACCAGCACAGACAGACTGAATTATTCTGCAGCTGCTTCAATGCACATCGGTTCGTTTTGCTGTGTTTCTCCTCTTCCCCAGCCCTGCCTAAACCTCTGAAAGTCAAGGGCTGGGTTTTCCTTCAGATGAGCCAGCAGAGGCTGGGTTCCATATAAAGAAAGAATAAATGATGGATGACCTAACAGCACGCAGATGACGTTGTCCTACGAGTCTTCCCGCATCACTACGAGACTCGCGGATTGTTCACCCACCATTGTCATTGTCCTGTAAATCCCTGTCTGAAGCTTATTTCTGGGGAGAGGGAGGGATTTCTTAGCCTCCAGGTAAAGAGCTATGGACCCACTTGGGGCAACGGCTCAACACAGACCTGAACGAGGGGGGCAGGATGCCTGGCCCCTGCTGTATCCTCCTGGCCTTCCTACCCTCCGCCCTCCACCCCAGGCTTGAGATTTGGGTACAAGAAATTGTTCTCTCGTGTACTTACTTCATGCTTTGCTGTTTACGGAAACGTGTCTTTTTGTCTGGAACTCAGGTCCAATTTTAGCAAGTCTGCAAAGACCGTATTCCCAGATGCCCTTGTTTCGCTGTGTAAGTCCCTGTCCCAAATGTATAAACATCGCATGACAAGTGGTGAAAGGAATGTCTCTTTTGCCACCTGACAACCCCTCTCTTGGCAAGTGTGGCCCCCGGGCTCTGTCATCTTGTGAGGTGCTGGGTGAGTGGCCTGGGCTGGGAATTCCAGTAACCTCTGACCTGCCTGTGCTTCTCGGGAGCGGACCATCCTGAACTGATGCTCCAGAGCCCCTTGCAGGCAAAGAGGAGGGATCCTGCAGGTCTGTGAACACAAGCTCCGTGTGTCAACTTACGTGGGCGCCCAGGGCTTGGGGGGGCCAAAGGCAGAAGCCAAGCTCTCCTTGTGAGCAGACAAGAGCAGTAAAGGATGCTGCCCGTCGTCCCTCACCCTGGAGACCTGAGGAAGATTCTGCTCTAAAAACAAACAACCAGCCATCAGACACGGCCCCTCCTGGTACCCACAGGCTCTCGGTGAAAACTTGCACCCCACCCTCCTCATTCCTCACTCACCCCTCGTGCCCCAGCCTCTCCCCACGCCAAACTCTGCATTCCTCTGCTGTTGATACTATAAATATAAAACGCACAAACTCAATCCCAAATCACGAGGGGGCTTTTCTTTGTGTGACCACAATGTAAATGTCGCTCGTTTGGGGATTTTTATGGGGCCTCTAAGAATGTTCGGAATCCCAGTCCTGCTCAGACAATGTCTCCCTAGTCGATATGATTCAGAGGTTGAATCTTGGGACAACTCTGGAATTTCTGGTCAGAAGAGAACATAATCCTGAAGTGTCTCAATGTGAAAGATTTCCCTATATTTCCCCCCTTTACCTTTTTGCTTTCATCCCAGAAAAAGAAATGTGGAAATTCTTCTGTTTCCTTTAACACACGGCAGTCTGAAGTGGATGGTCACGTGCCCGTCCCTAACCCTGAAAGAGAGGTAGCGTTATGGTGCTGAGATTTGGTCCTGACTTCCATCTCTCCATGAGGTAGCATCTTGTTACACAGCCACTGGATGCTTTTAAATCTGAATATCATTGATTACCATCTCCTGACAGATCATACTTCTGGGGCCGAAGTTTGAAAACGACACATCTGGACCCTGAGATGTCCTATCTGAGCATCCGGAGCAAGGGGACTCTGGAGGTCACCCAGACCCCTGAGCCCGGGGGCAGGACCACACTCACACCGTCCTCAAGAGATAAGGGTCTCTTTTCTTTTAAAGTTTCCCCGGAAAGGCAGATTCCAGTAAGAAACCCCTCCAGTGTTTGAACAACGTGAGCGTTTTCAGAAGAGAGCTAAACCTACGCTCACTCTACTTCTTATAATTTTGAAGCTCCGCCTTGGAGACCCTGGAAAGCATGTCTCCCCACATCCAGGCCCTTCCGTAGTGTACCTGACAGCTGAATCGTCTGACTGCTTGTGTGAGAAAGGATGAGGAAGTACAATACTGAGAAGCCTTACTTCACTCTCTCCCATCTGTATGATCAGGGTCCTCGCTCAGCAAACCCAGTGTGATGGGAAGGACCAAAAGGGATGGTGTGCCAGGCTGCCCAAGGGATGTGTTATTCGTACCACCCCCAAAACCATCATTCTAAGCTGAGTCTGAGAGCTGCTGTTTAAATTTACTCTATTATAGAAATAATGGGGACTCCTGAAAAACAATACCATAAATATAAACCTAATCGACAGATACAAACATTTTGTTCACAGAACAGCATGTAGCTACTCAGGTAAGCAAACTAGCTGTTGAGATCCCACAAAGCACCAGGAAAAAGCTTCTCCCCCTGAAGAGGAGGGTCATCTGAAGAGCTGAAGCAGAAAGCTACACCCCTTGTCTGGTGACAGCAGACACAGGAGGCGGTCAGCAGAGTGGTGGCAGGAGAGGACATCGCAGATTGAAGCCCTGTCCACGAGAGACACACGCAGATCCAAGTGACTCAGGATGCAGAGTGAAACTGTAAGGAGAGACACACCAGGCAAGGGGAACAGAAAACAAAGGAAGGCTGTGACCCCACCATCCACTAAGGCGGAATGCAAGCCAATGAATAAACGTAACAAGAGGAAGGGCACCTTGTAACACCAAACGATACAACTCAAAATGAAACTGTGACAATTATGAATATATATTCACCAAATAACATAGCACCCACCTTATAAAGCAGAAATAACAACAGATGCAAGGAGAAATATACATAAATGAAAACTCTCTCAGTCTACTATAAAGCAAGTCAAAATATCTGAAGTTCAAAGAAGACATAAATAACATCATTAATAAGATATATGTTATTCAAGTCTACATCCTGAAAATACAGACAACAGTGTTTTTTCAAGTGACCAAGGAACATACATAAAAATTGTCCATAAGTTAGGCCACACAGAAAGTCAATCGATCCCAATAGATAGAAACATTACAGATGATATTCTTTGATCACAATGCAATGACACAAAAATTTGTCAGAATCTCAATCATGAATACCTATGCAAAAATTCTAAATAAAATATTAGCAAATAGCATCTATCAGCACATTAAAAAGATAATTACCATGACTAAGTGGAGTTTATTACAGGAATGCCAGGATAGTTCGTTACTAGGAAATTTATTATATTCCATCAAATTAACAGATCTAAGGAGAAAATTTATATGATCATTTGTAAAGATACTTTAAAAAAAAGCATTTGGGTCAAAGCCAATAATCATACTTGACCCCAAAAAAAGCCCTCAATAAATTAAGAATAAATTAATATTCCCTTAGCCTAACAAAATATATTGTTCTCAGCCAAAAGCCCATTCCACACCTCTTGGGGAAACGCTGGAGGCATCTCCCCATTAAAATCAAATATAAGGCAAGAATGTCCACTCTCACTACAGTTATTTAACGTTGTTCCTAATAGGCAATGAAATTAGAAGAGAGAAAAATTTAAAGTATAAAAATTGGAGAGCGGAGTTAATCTTTATTATTAGATGATGTTATTACATAGTTAGGAATACAAGAGAAATATATATGAATAATAAGAGAATTTAGTAACATAGAATGGTACAAAATGAATACACTATAATTAGTTGATTATATTCAGTAAGAAGATGAAAGGAGATAAAAGACCCCATTTATCCTAGCTTGGGGTTAGTAGATGCAAACTGTTACATACAGAATGGGTAAACAACAAGGTCCTACTGTATAGCACAGGGCACTATATTCAATACCCTTGGATAAACCATAATGGAAAAGAATATAAAAAAGAATGTATATATGTGTATGACTGAGTCACTTTGCTGTACAGTAATGTTTACAATGTTTGCTTTACACAACATTGTAAATCAACTATACATCAATAAAAAAAAATTAAAAAAACGTTTAAAAGACCGCATTTATAAAGTAATAAAAAGATAAAATACCTAGGATAAATGTAACAAAAAGTGTGCAAGACACATATGAAGAAAACTATAAAACATTCCTAAAGGACACAAAATAAGTTTGAACAAATGGAACGACCTCTGTTTTTCTCAGCTAGGAACTAACTAAAGATGTTGATTCTCTCTCTGTTAATTATGTAAATTTAATTTTAACTAAAGATGTTGATTCTCTCTCTGTTAATTATGTAAATTTAATTCTAATAATGAAAATATTATTAAGGGTTCTACTATTATTATTTGTTTACTCCACAATTCATATGGGAAAATAAGAAGAACCTGGAAACTCTGAGAGGGAAGAGCAATGAGAGAATTAGCCTCACTGGATATTAAAAGCAAAAGCCTCAATAATTAACACAGTGGGGCAGTGACACTTGAACTAAGATCAACTACTGAAACAGAATAGGATGTTCAGAAATAAACCCAACTATATACAGGAATTTCATACATGATGAAAATGGCATCTCAAAACCGTAGGTAGAAGATTCCTATCACAAAGTGGTAGTGGAACAAAGCACAGGCAATGGAAACAAAAACAGACAAGCGGGACTACATCAAACTTCACAACTTCTGTGCATCGAAGGACACAACCCACAGGGTGAAAAGCCAGCCTATAAAATAGGAGAAAGTATTTGCAAATCATGTATCTGATGTGGGGTCAATATCCAGAATATATAAAGCATTCTTATGCTCAACAACAATAAAAATAACATGATTTTAAAATGGGAAAGGGGGACTTCCCTGGTGGCACAGTGGTTAAGGATCCGCCTGCCGATGCAGGGGACATGGGTTCGAGCCCTGGTCTGGGAAGATCCCATACGCCACGGAGCAACTAAGCCCGTGCGCCACAACTACGGAGCCTGAGCTATAGAGCCTGTGAGCCACAACTACTGAAGCCCACGCACCTAGAGCCTGTACTCCGCAACAAGAGAAGCCACCACAATGGGAAGCCTGCGCACCGCAACGAAGAGTAGCCCCCGCTCGCTGCAACTACAGAAAGCCCGCGCGCAGCAACGAAGACCGAAAGCAGCCAAAACTACATAAAATAAAAATTAAAAAAAATAAAAATAAATTTTTTTAAATGGGAAAAGACTTGAGTAGATATTTCTCTAAAGATGATATTCAAGTAGCCAACTAGCATATGAAAAGATGTTCAACATCATTAATCGTTAGAGAAATTCAAATCAAAATCACAATGAGATGTCACCTCATACCCATTAGGATAGCCACTATCAAAAAACAAAACAAAACAAAATAGGGGACTTCCCTGGTGGTCCAGTGGTTAAGAATTGCCTTCCAATGCAGAGGACACGTGTTCAATCCCTGGTTGGGGAACTAAGATCCCACATGCTGAGGGGCAACTAAGCCTGCACGCCACAACTACTGAGCATGCGAGCCACAACTAGAGAGTCCACATGCTGCAACTAGAGAGAAGCCTGCATGCCGCAACAAAGATCCTGAGTTCCGCAACTAAGACCTGATGCAGCCAAAATAAATAAATAAGTAAATAAATATTTTAAAACAAAACAAAAGTAGAAAATAACAAATGTTAATTTGTTAGGATGTGGAGAAATCGGAACCCATGTGCACTGTTGGTGGGAACATAAAATGATACAGCTGTTGTGGAAAACAGCATATAGAGGTTCCTCAAAAAATTAAAAATTGGCAATCCCACTTCCGGGTATATATCCCAAAGAATTGAAAGCAGGATTTCAAATAGATATTTGTACACCCATGTTCACAGCAGCACTATTCACAATAGCCAAGAGGTGTAGGCAACACAGATGTCTGAGAACAGATGGAAGATAAAGAAAATGTGGTCCATCCATACAACGGAGTATTATTCAGCCTTTAAATGGAAGGAAATCCTGTCACATGCCACTCCATGGATGAACCTTGAGGACATTATGCTAAGTGAAGTAAGCCAGTCAGAAAAAGACAAATACTGTATGATTCCACTTATATGAAGGATCTAACGTCATCAAATTCATAGAGACAGAAAGTAGAGTGGTGGCTGCCGGGGGTGCAGGGAGGGGGAATAGGAAATTGTTGTTCAATGGGACCGTGTGTCAGGTTTTTTTTTTTTTTAATATTTACTTATTTGGCTGTGTCAGGTCTTAGTTGCGGCACGTGGGCTCTCTAGTTGAGGCACCTGAGCTCAGTAGTTGTGGCGCACGGGCCTAATTGCTCCACGGCATGTGGGATCTTAGTTCCCTGACCAGCGATCAAACCCACGTCCCCTGCATTGGAAGGAGGATTCTTAACCACTGGACCACTAGGGAAGTCCCAAGTGTCAGTTTTATAAGATGAAGAATTTCTAGAGATCTGTTGCACAGCAATGTGAATATACTTGAAGCTTCTGAACCGTACACTTAAAAATGGTTGAAGTGGTCAATTTTACATTATGTGTTTTTTTACCACAATTAAATATTTTTAAATTATTTTTTTAAGTGGTAGTGAGGCAACTGGTTTATTCGTTGGAGCAAAATAAAACAGAATCAGAGAAAGGCAGCCAGAACCACCTTTTTAAAAATTTTTTAAAATTTCTTTTAACTTTTAAATTTTTATTGAAGTATAGTTGATTTACAATGTTGTGTTAGTTTCAGGTGTACAGCAAAGTGATTCAGATATATATATATATACACACACATATATATCCATTCTTTTGCAGATTCTTTTCCATTATAGGTTATTACAGAATATTCAGTAGAGTTCCGTGGTCGATGCAGTAGGTCCTTGTTGGTTATCGATCAATATTTTATTTTTTAATTTATTTTTATTTACTTTAAACATTTTTGGCTGCATTGGGTCTTTGTTGCTGCGTGGGCTTTCTCTAGTTGCGGCGAGTGGGGGCTACTCTTCATTGCGGTGCATGGGCTTCTCATTGTGGTGGCTTCTCTTGTTGTGGAGCATGGGCTCTAGGCACGTGGGCTCAGTAGTTGTGGCTCGCGGCCTCTACAGCACAGGCTCAGTAGTTGTGGCGCACAGGCTTAGTTGCTCTGCGGCATGTGGCATCTTCCCAGACCAGGGCTCGAACCCGTGTCCCCTGCATCGGCAGGTGGGTTCTTAACCACTGCACCACCAGGAAAGCCGCCATCAATATTTTATATCATAGTGTGTGTATGTTAATCCCAGTCTCCTAACTTACCACTTCCCCCATGTTTCCCCTTTGGTCACCATAAATTTGATTTCGATATCTGCGAATCTGCTTGAGACGTCACTTTTCACCCATCAGGCTGGTGGATGCCCCGACGTTTGCCGCTGCGCTCTGCGGGCAAGGCCGTGGGGAACAGGCACTGGTCAGCATTGTGTGTGCTGGCCAGGCTCTTTGAAGGGCAATGGGGCCATGTCCACCGGAACAAGGAATGCAACCCCCAGTAATCCTACTTGGGGGAACGAATACCTTAGATACACTTGCACAAGTGTAAAATGTCATGTGTAAAGCTTGTAACATTGTTTAATAGCAGCATATTGGAAACAACTCCAATGTCTGTCATCCTGGTCCTGCTTAAATAAATTGTGCTGCATCTGTCCTAGAGGATGCTACGAGACATTAAACGTGAGCGTAATATGCATCCTGCCTCTCCTCTTCCCAAGACCCTCCAACGGCTGCCCATCACCCCCTGTTGCCCTCCGTGCTCCTTTGACATTCCACCTCGCTTTTCTGCAGCCACAAGGCCTTTTCCCTGTTCGTCAAACTCCCACCTCAGGGCCTTTGCAAGCGATGTTCCCTCTGCCTGGATCCCCATACTCCCCAAAGAATCGCAAAGCTCACTCCCTCGCCACCATTCACTCTTTGCTTAAATGTCGCTTTCTCAGTAAGGCCACCTCTGACCACTCCATTAAAAATTAAAATCTCCCACCTGACATTCCCAATCTCTACTATATTGCTCTATTTTTTAAATTACTCTTCTCATATCGTAACACATGTATAACTTATGTTTATCATCTGCTTTATCTGCCCCCCCCCAGATATAAATGCTGCGGGGCAGAAATTTTTATCAATTTTTTTTGACTTCTGTATCCCTATAATATACAATAGTACTTGGCATATACAGTGGGTGCTTAATAATTGTTTGTTTCCAAATGAATGAATGATTGAGCATATGGTATAGAAAAGATCCAAAAGCATATTTAAGTGAAAGAGCACGTTAAAAGACAGTAATTGTTCTGCATATAGTATTTTTAAGAAATAGAGAGAGAGTATTTGCAGGTATGTGTATAAAGAAACTTAGAAGTATGCAGAAAAAAAATTAGTACTGGTGGGCTTCCCTGGTGGCGCAGTGGTTGAGAGTCCGCTTGCCGATGCAGGGGACACGGGTTCGTGCCCCGGTCCGGGAAGATCCCACATGCCGTGGAGCGGCTGGGCCCGTGAGCCATGGCCGCTGAGCCTGCGCGTCCGGAGCCTGTGCTCCGCAGCGGGAGAGGCCACAACAGCGAGAGGCCCGCGTACCAAAAAAAAAAAAAAAAAAAAAAAAAATTAGTACTGGTGGTTACCTTCAGGGAGGGGTACGGGCTGAACAGATGGGAACCTGGTAGGAAGAAGACTGGCTTGTATAGACCTTTATTTAAATTACGTGAATATTTCTTATTCAAAACATTCAATTATGCACACACACACACAAACACATGCACACACTGACATTAGAGCCCCCAGGCAGAAAGATCCTGATTTACGAGTTCTGAGCAGGGCCCAAAGAATCTGCATTTTCAGGAAGCTCTGCACCCCTCTTGGAGACTGGTGTGCTGCAGACCTCACCCTGAGAACACTCACCTCTCCCTCTCCCAGCCCAAGAAACTCAACAGACCATTCAGCGTTGGGAAAGGAGGGCAGAGTCTCCAGGGACCTTTGGAACTGAGAGCCGCACCCACAGGTGGCCTCCTGGTGCGTACCGTGTGGAAGGACACGGGAAGTCCATCCGCGCCTCAGCCTCACCCACACTCGCGCACAGGACCCCCAGGGGGCGTCATCTTTGACTGAGGCAGTTCTAGCGGTGGGTGTCTCATGCACTTTAGGCTCCTAAACTCTCCACAGTGTGAGCAGAGGGGCTACAGATCATCTGTGATCCTGGTGACCACACGCTGAACGACCCCCTGCCTCACGCCCAACTGTTCCTCCTGCTTTAGCCCGGGCATCGTCATCAGTAAAGTGTTCCTCCTAATTCACAGAGGAAAGATCTTTTTAACTCCCCTTCCTGGAGATGAGGAAGGTGGTTAGGACCTGAAATGTATATTAGTGACACCCCTACCCACCCCAGCAAGGCCACCTGCTTCACCGGGATGCTTCCAGAGAAACCAAGTCTCTCCCTCTGTTATTCAGAGACTCGAGGAACAGGTGTAGGGAAAATAGAAGGACCTAATCACACACAAAAAGGGACTGAACCTGCCAAAATATTTCCCCTTTGAAAAGCAACCTTATCCTTATTAACTTTACTTTGATTCCCAAAGAAAGGGGGAAGATTTAATGAGAAAAACAAATCCAATATTTCATGACCCGTCATTTCCTTAGGATATGAAAAATGAAGACATGAACTAGACTCTCAGCATTTTACTTTTATTTCAAAAAATGTTTTTTGCACTCTCTCTGTTTTGGACCTTTCAAGATGATTCTATTTCTGGAACACACTTTCTGATATGGTTTCTAATTGACTTCAAGAACCTGTCATGCCTTTGACATGTTATATGCTACATTTAAATTAATAGCTTCATGGGTCCCTTATGCATTTTTTCCTTAAATTTCCAAATACAATTCTGGCTTTTTGTCTCTCAGACTGACCAATCACAAGCAGTTCTGTGACTCAAAGATGGGAAACACTAGAAGTGGTGAAATAATCTTTGTAAAAGTTTAAAAATGAGGCTGTGTCTGCCAATCGCTTATAGTTGGTAAGTAGGTCTTTATTAAATGGTTTGTCCTGTCTGTCCTATTGTTTCCCCACAATATCCGTCTGTGTAGTAGCTGAGTCACTATGACGTAAAGCTGCAGAGAAAGACAGCAGGACGACCAGACATACACACATCTTGCAGTCTTGGGTCTGTTCCCTAGTTGGGGTGGGAAGGCTTGATTAATGACAGACTTGTTCAACATAAAAAAGAACAAAGCCCACATTTATTCTTGGCATTCCTCTTCCTAGGGGCTTGGGGGGTAATGTAATTAATTTATAGCTTTGCAGTAAGGCAACATCAGAGAAGCAATTTAATTCATGAGAAGCAATGCAGATGGAGAGTGTTACTGAACATACCCCCGCATGGGAGGGTCTGTGAGGAAGGTGGAACAGAAGGTGATTTCTTCCACAAGTAATACAGATTCACTACTAGTTACTACCTGGATTTCACCCCCCAGCCAAGGTGTCTTGAGAGGCGCGAAGCTGACTAACTGAACAGAGGTCTTTGGGACAGGCTTCCGAAACCGTGGGTGGAACTTGCTTATTACCTGCTCCGCCGTGAGCGCTACCCCGGCCCAGGTGAAGGTCTCACCAGGTGTGCTGACGGCTTGGAGCCCCTGAGGCTCGCCTTCGGTCCCCTCAGCGTTCTTTCGAAAGTTAGCGGCTTTGCTCCCTAGGACACCCCCTCCGCCTCCCCTGCAGCCCCCAGGACGCACCCCACCCCCTCCCCTGCAGCCCTAGGACACACCCCGCCCCGTCCCCCGCCCAGCCTCAGGACACCCCTCCCACCTCCCCAGCGGCCCTAGGATACAACCCCACCCCCTCCCCTGCAGCCCCCAGGACACAACCCCTCCCCCCCCCCAGCGGCCCTAGGATAAAACCCCACCCCCTCCTCTGCAGCCCCCAGGACACAACCCCGCCCCCTCCCCAGCAGCCTCAGGACACAACTCCGCCCCCTCCCCAGCAGCCTCAGGACACACTCCCTCCCCCCTCCCCAGCAGCCTCAGGACACAACCCCGCCCCCTCCCCAGCAGCCCCCAGGACACAACCCCGCCCCCTCCCCAGTAGCCCCAGGACACACCCCCACCCCCGCCCCCGCCCCTCCCCAGCACGCAGGCCCCCTCCGCCCGAGGCCGCCAGGCCGACGACGCCAAGACGTCTTCCCGCCGCCCGTGCGCCGGGCTTCTGGTCGCGGGCTGCGGGCTCGTTTTGTGCGCGGCGCTCCGCCAACGAGACCGGATTCAGAGGTCGGGCTCTGCGAGCCGGGAAGGCTGAGCGCTGAGAGACCCGAGACGAGCTGGTTCAGGGGCCGAAGGTGTTCGCCGCTGGCTGGTGAGTGGACGCGGGGGCCCAGGTGCCGCCTTTCCGGCAGGTCCGCGCGTGCCCGGAGCCGTGCGCGCTCCCGGCGGGGGTTCGAGGCGGTCCCCGGCTCTTCTTCCTTGTCCGTCCGCTCGAGGGGTCGGGGAAGGGGGTCCCGCTCCCGAGACTTCCCTGCGGTTAGAGCTGGGGTGGGGGAGGGGAGGGGAGAGAGGCAAGAGACTGAACCTCTCCCGCTTAAAAAGTGACGCTTTGACAGAGGCTCTTGCAAGCGTTTACGTGCCTGGAGCGGCTTGCGCCGGGTTTGTTTGTAGCCGGATTTCTTCTTTAATCTGTTCCATCCCTGGTTGAAGTCGAAGGAAGCTTTCCCAGGGCGAGCGATCTCTGACAGCCTAACTGCTGCTCAGCCGCTGAATGAGCTTCAGCTGGCTACACTTCACCGGATGTTTGGTGATGTTTCCCGCGAGAAATCTGGGCGCCTTCACAGTTGGTGCCCTTCAGCTGCCTGAAAGTTGTTTGTTTGCTTGTTTTCTTGGGTTTCACCCGACTGCAGTCCTTTGTCTAACAAAGTCAGATGATGGACGCTCGTCCTCCTGTTCCCCTGGAAGCCCCTTGGACTGGGTCCCCGTCTAGGTTAGCGTTCAGTTGGCTGTGGTCTCAGGGAACAAGTGGCGGGCAGAACACAATAGGGAAGAATGCATTCCTGATGACTCGTCTACCGTGGAAAGATTAAGCTGAAAATCTGACAGTTTTCATGGAAAGCGTTACTGTCGCTGTTTTATAAGTACTCAGTGTTGGTGAATTCTTCAAATCAGCTAACCCAGAGGTAACCAGCATGAGTTTGAAGGAGAGAATTCCCCCAATCTACCAGCACTAGGAGCGTAAAAACCCTGACACCTGGGCTCCCAGGGATATTGAAGTCACCGCTCTCCTGACAGGCTGGAAGACTGTTGATGGAAGCGGTGAGGTGGTGTGTGGGAAGGCCGGGGCGGGGGGTGGTGGTGGTGGTGGGGGACCACCTGAGGAGGGGGCTGGAGCTTGTTTTCAACTGCCTGATGAAGAAGAGAATCCTCAGGGTTCTGGAATGTCGTTTAACACCCTGGTAGGTTACCTTGAATTTCTCTCCACGTGATGAAAAGACTTTCCACGGCCCTTCTCACACTTCCAGGTGGAGCTCAGTGGGTGCTTGTTTATTTCTGCTGCTGATAAACCTGTGGGAAATCTCATGAACCCAGCGATTTCCAAACGCAGGTGGTAGCTCCTTAATTGCCCACACAATGGCAAACAGGTTATTTTCAGTAACCCAAGAGCCTCGCATTTTCTCCCGCCGTTTAGAGGTTCCATGAAGATACTGTGAGCGCGCATTTGGGCCCTCCCCTCCCCCCTCCTGAAATGGACAGTTATCCTTGGGTGTCTGGTGAAGATTATTGCCAGATAGGTACCGGCTGTAAAGCAGCATGTTTCTGAAGAGACTGTAGGCACTAGACACTAGCGCGGCTAACGGCTGTGTAGTTTTCCACTGTCCCTTTAGGGAGGAGACCTGCTTCGATCAGCAGTGTTTTCATTTGTTGTTTGTTGTGTGCCTTTGCTGGGCCTTTTTTTCCTTCTTGTTATTGAAAATTTCCCTTCACTTATGTGAAATCACAAACCAGAATTAGCAGCAACCATTGCTCTCCGGGGCTAAAATTAGAAAAGCCAACGGAACTTTCCAGGCATATCCTTCTTGTCTCATAAAAGATTTCTGCAGTCTCTTTCCAAACTCCAACTTTAGCAATTATTGTAAGATGATGCTTAAGTACTCTTTAAAAGCGAATTTATATTTGGACCCATGTTTTTCCCTTGAGCTTTAATCATGCTTTACCAATGCCTGTTGAACTTTGTTCCTCTGAGGTGCCCAAAGGCACACCCAATACGTTTACCAGCCCTTCAAAGTCTATATACTTAACTCTTTAAATGGTTCCTTAAAAAAAAGAAATAAGCAAAAGCTCCAATGGCACTTGCAAAATACAACACTGGCTCCTCTGATGGGATGGCACAAGGCAGTCGCTGCAGCTTTGTTTATGCCCAGGACAAGCTGGGCGTCTCTTCAGTTAATCATGAACTGCATAATTGACGTCTCACACCTTGGGCTGCTCTTAATCTCCAGCTATAAAGTGAAGGATAGGTTACTCCTGAGGTCTGGTTCACTTGGAAACCCTTTCAAAGCCTATCCAGTGGTTCCACAGCTGGGGCGAATCAAGGCGTGACACAGACCGGGAATTGCGGTGACCAACCCACAGCTCTGCTGCTTTCCCGTTCCCTATCTGGGCTCCGGTGAGCTCCCCAGTGGCTGGTCAGCTCCAAGCCTGTGGGGTTGAGGATACAGTGGCTTTCTGTGAATGTAATTAAAACATGCCTCTGCCAGCTGCCTGTGGTATTGGCGAATGTTTTGCTAAGAAAGGCCGTTCCCGGCTTTATCTGCCTGCTGTGGTTTGCGGCCCTCGCAGCTCTTTCCTGGATGGCTGAGCTCTGATGTCATGCGGGCACTCAGCCTTGCGGGTTTGGGGGGCTCCCCCTGGGCGCCCCGGGTAGCGGCTGGTCCACTCCAGCACATTCCACTGCCTGGAGACCAAAGCCACCACGTGATTTGCGGTCGGGGTGATTTGGGGCTGGTTGGAGATGATTTAAAAGGAAGGTTATAGGCACATGAAGTGTAGGGTAAAGAAAATATATTTTACTACTTTATTGAGACCACATGGCTCCAACTTGTGCTTTTTATTTAACGTGGAAATTGTTGGCTGAACTGGCTCGCGGGATTTTCCCCATCTTTGCTTTTTTATTGCTTAGAGCAAGAAGAGCTATACTCTCTATTTCTTGTAGGCTTGACCTCAAAATTATTCCTGAAATTTGAAACATTCTTCCTGCTTCAGAAAACAGGGAAAATGGGACTTGTCTGCTGTGCTCTTCAAGGGCCAAAGACTGTTGCTGAAGAGGCTCAGCTCTCTCCAGTGTGAAGGGGGGCACCCCCGTGTCAAGTGTAGGGAGGCGTCAGTTAGGAAAGGGGCAGGTCCAGGCAGCGCCCATGGACTGGAGGGCTAGACTGTCAGCAGCTGCGGGATGTGTGCATCTCCTGATGATTGCGAGAGGGGTGCCGGCCCACCTCCTGAGAACTCATCGCGCCCTGTGGTCAGCGACGGGTTAGAGGAGCATGGTCGACCTTTTCAAGGCACCAGCACTGATGGCAGGGCTCGGAGCCCTTCGTGGTCCACACGTCACCCCTGAGACTCGGCTGCCATCTTCTGCCTCTCCTCTGTGGCCGGCCACAAACTGGCAAGTCAACCACCTTTTACGGCTGAACGAGTTCCCAAATCTCGGTCCAGCATGAACTTGGAGGCTCTATTATCGCTTCATCCTATCTTCTTCATCCTATCTCCTTCATCCTTCATCTATTATCCCTCATCCTATTCCAGTGTTCAAGCTGTAGCTTAATTAATAGTCCACTAAAAGCTACCAAATAGCCCTCTCCAGCATCCAGTCTGGGGCCATGAAACCAGTTAGAGAGGCTTGGGGAAAGCTCGCAGCCCGAGGTCTGAGGGCCGTGACCGTGAGGTAGCGGAAGCCTGTGGTCGCTCCAAGCCGGTCTGGATTCCCACAGTTTGAGTCTGTGTACCCAGGGGTTTAAAAGAAAGCATGTGGAGATCAAATTAGTGTGGTTTATGAGAAAATCTCCTAACGAGAGAATTGGCAAAACGTCAGGAAGGCAGCATCGTGTGATGGGAATTGAACGATACTGGTTCTACTACAGGGTGACCCTGAACAAGCCACTTCACCTTGCAGTGTATTGATAAAGCCCTTTGCAACATTTTCTCGTGACCTTTGTGGATGTGCTGTCATCTGATACTTAGGCCAAGGCTCGGAAGCAGGAAGAGTAGGGTGTCCTTCTGTTTTCCCTGCTCCAGGTGACACAGTGCATGGCCAGCTGAGTCTGGCCTCACACACGGAGCTTCTAACTTCAAATCCCATGTTCTTTCCGTGGCAGAAAGTGGCCCCCATGATCCTTAACCTCCACGAACGTCACTCTCCTTGTTTGCAAAAATGAGACATTTGGCCCAGAATATAATGGTCCATTCCAGCTGAAAATTCTATGTCTGATGAATCACTGGCTGGAAGGGACTCTAAGAAATCATTTAGTCATATTCCTTGCTTCCAGCAGGAATCTATCTAAACTATTCTGAAAAGAAAATGTCACTCTCCCCACCCCTGCTTTATTATTATTATTATTATTTTTTAACAATCCCAGAGCAGGGGAGTGTGAGAGTGCGTTCTGGGGAGAGAAAGAAAAAAGAGGGCCTACGACATACTGTCGAGTCCCAGAAGCTGTGCATCTTCCCTCAGCAGACGGGAGTGTCCCGTCCTGGGATCCGCCCGTGAAGCAGGACAGGAGAGTCGCAGACACGCTTTGTGCCTGGAAGGGAATTCGGTGGGGAGAGGTCAGAGATGGTCACCCTGCCAAGAGGGAAAGAGAGCAGAGGGACTCAGGGACAGCCTTCAAGCTCATTATGGGCTCCTGGAGAGAGCCATGACTGCGCCTCAGGGGTCGTGGTTCCATTTAAAGACACAACAGAAGAGTCCTCTTCATCCAGGGACTTCCCTGGTGGCGCAGGGGTTACGAGTCCGCCTGCCAATGCAGGGGACATGGGTTCGAGCCCCGGTCCGGGAAGATCCCACATGCCGCGGAGCAGCTAAGCCCGTGCGCCACAACTACTGAGCCTGCGCTCTAGAGCCGGTGAGCCACAACTACTGAGCCCACGTGCCACAGCTACTGAAGCCCGGGTGCCTAGAGCCCATGCTCCACAACAAGAGAAGCCACCGTGGTTCCATTTAAAGGCACAACAGAAGAGTCCTCTTCATCCAGTGAGCGTGATGAACGGAAAGTTGGGCTGCCCTCGTCTTCCCTTTGTTTGGGGGCAGAGGGGGCTGGGAGGACAGCCTTGTCCCTGAGACGGTGCTGGGACCTGCCCGGTGTGAACTCCACCGTGTCCCCACCTCCCAGCTCCAGGTAGAGGCTCTGGCCGCCTTCCAAGATAAGGGTCAGGGTTAGGGTTAGGGTCAGCCTTCAGACGAATGACCAGTTCAGTCTCACATTCCAAGTTGTTCAACTCACTTGGTTGTCATTTTAAAACACGAATCTGTCTCCCATATTCTCCTTGTTTCTCTCCCATGAAGCAGAGGATAGGAAAAAGGGAAGACCTTTG
The DNA here is from genome assembly GCF_963455315.2 of Globicephala melas. Lineage (NCBI taxonomy): Eukaryota > Metazoa > Chordata > Mammalia > Artiodactyla > Delphinidae > Globicephala > Globicephala melas. The sequence goes on along the minus strand of NC_083319.1, from coordinate 113,669,364 downwards.
GAGCCGGGTGGCTGAGTGACTGCCACAACTCGACAGCTTACTAACTGATCTCCATGCGGCGTCAGCTGCCCTGCCCCTCAGCATCTCCTCCCTGAAGTGGGGGAGTAAAAATAACCCCCTCTGGAAGAGTAACAGTGCTGAGGATCAGAGGAAGGGGCGTTGGGGAAGCCTCTCTGGAAGCAGCCCAGTCCCAGGTCTTTTCCATAAGCCACGAGTCACGGAGGTTTCTTCTGACTCTGCCTTAATTCCATCCCCAGGCCCACGTCAGAACGACAGTAGTTTTCCCGTACTTGCTAGGTGTCAGGCACATAATCATGTTTCATCCTCACGAAAATAGCATGGAGTGGATCCATTACTCCCACTTTATTATGTGGAAATGATGTTCCAACAAGAGTGAGCATCTTGCCCAGGATCCCAGGCTAATCAGTAGCAGAGACAAAATAGAGACCCCGCTGGCCTAGCCCCGTGCGAAGAACCGGGGCCTTCCCTACCGAACAGACCTGTCCTCTTGCCTTCAGGCTGCAGCTGGCCTCCTGCAGCCCCTGGAGTGGCCTCGTCAGCTGCCAGGTCTGCATGGGATGCTCGGGCTTTGCTGGGTCCTCCTCTCCATCAGCTGCCCTGACCACAGACCGCCCTGCCCCCTCCTCAGTCCAAGCTGGCTCCTTGGCCTCCCTGTGATCCATTCCACTCGGGCCTGCCCCGCCCTCTCCTCTGACTGCCCCCCGGAAGCACATGACCCCCCGCAGGACCACGCAGCTCCTCACTCACTGTCCGGCCCAGGTCAGGCCTCCTCTCCCACTGCCCGGGTCCTGTCCTTGCTTCCTTGGAAGGAAACATTTAACGTGTTAAGTACAGCCACCGTGTTCCCCCTGAACCCAATAAGGTGAATTTTGCGGGCTGAGGGGGACCCGGGAGGCCATCCGGACTGTGACCTTTACTTTACAGATGTGGAAACTGAGGCCCTGAGAGGTTAACTGCTTGACCCAAATCATAGCTCTGGGCCAGAGCTGGGGCTGATTTCCAAATCCACTTGGTACTGTCTTTCCTTACAGTTCTCAAGATGGTTTGAATCAACGTTTCATCGCCTCCACCTGCCCAGGCTGGTGGGACCCCCCTGGGCCGGTGTTGGGCAGCTGTCTTTCCTCTGCCGCAAGAGCCTGTGCAGACTCTGAACATTCAGGGCAGACATTGTTTTCCTTTCCTTAACATACACCCTCCTGCCAAGCTCACCTCAACAGGATGTGAAGAGCACCAGGCGCGCTGGGCTCTCCTTCAGGGACCGGAGACTTAGGTCTCCCCTCAGCTCTCTACCTCCGGGTTAAGTAATACCAGAGCTCTTTGCTTTCTCTGAGTTCTGCTCTCCAACAATTGCGTCATCTTTCTTTCTGTTTGTTGAACTGCGTCCAATACTCCATGCCTCTCGAACTGTGAAGCCCAGAGCTGGATGGAGGCATCGCACAGGTGTGATAAACCGACCGTGACCTGACGCTGCTTCCGCCTGGGCTTCGGGGGTGCGGCCACCTCTCACTGTAAGTGCCAGCCGGGCCTTGCTGGTCGTTTTGAGCCCATTACCCTCCTTTGGCTGGACATGGCTCAGCCCGTGTTTGTGATAATAATCATTTCCCCCGTGGATCATGCAGAGTTTTTCCTACTGAGCTGTTTTTTCCTATGTTCCTCACCGTGTCTCCGATTCATCAGCTCATCCGGGACTCTCATCCTGCCCTTCCGCCTCTCAGTGCTTAACCCCGGCTACTGGCCCAAGGAGCTTAGCACATTCAATGTCCCTGGAATTCACCCACGTGGGAGCAGACCGCCGAGACTGCCAGCCCCTCAGAGCACTTCTCCCTGGTGACTCCAGGATTTAAAAAGCGTGGATCCATCTCTCAACATGGGGCCCTCAAACCGACCATCGGCCAGAGGGGAAAGTGCTGGATGAGGTAAGAGCCTGTTGGAGAGCCTTCCCGGAGACTTGTAGCCAGGGGCTGTCCCCGTGATCCATTCAGAGACGGCGACCCAAACCCACGGCTGTCTTAGCCCCAGGGCTGGGAGTCTCTAAGATTTCGCTTGGGCTCAGAAACACGATAATTACAAGCCTTCGCATTGATAGATTGCACTTTGATACCCATTGATAGATTGCACTTTGATACCCATCCGCTTAAACAACCCTTGTGAAGAAACGCATTGTCCCCACTTTGCGGATGAAGAACTAAGGCTCCGTGAGGTCCAGTGACTTCCAAGGTCACACAGCCATGCTTAGAACTCGAGCTTCCTGCTTTATACATCAATGGTTTAAAACCTTAGAATTCCTAAAATCCCATCCGTGGGCCGTGGGGTTGCTTGTCAGAAATACGGATTCTGAGGCCCTGGCTCCAAATCACATTGATCCGTGAAGCCCGAGGGAAGCCTTGGAATCTGCATTTGCACGAGCACCCCCAAGGCTCCCGAGGTGTCAGCAGACCAGACTTGAAGAAACTCTCCGTATTTAAACTATACTTTCTAGAATAGACTCTAAATACAGACGTCCGCCTCTGCCCTACGACAAAGCGGGCACACAAAAACCAGCCGCGGGCGTCCCCTCATCCAGGCGCCCTGCCCCCTGGACCGTGACTGCGGCTTCCAGACCAGCCGCCCAGCCCTGGCTCCATCCTGCCCCTTCACTTTGCGTGTTGGTCTCCTGTCTCAAGGACCCTGCCTCGGATCCCCACTCAGCTCTTGGGGAAGCTCTGGCCCCCGATTCTGTCCGTCTCTGCAGCTCCAGGTCAGAAAACCAATCTCGCGGAAGCCTTTCCAGATGGAGCCACGTGGCCGACCTGGACTCTGGGTCACGAGAGGGCATCTGATGACTCTCCCTCCAGCAGGTTCCCCTGGGGACCCTCCAGTCCCGTGCACCCCAGCCGGCCATCACTTACAGACCTCTCTAAGGGAAAGGTCCCAGCCAACTCCCTCAAAAGAGATGTCCTGGGTCCTGCAGTCCTGCCACTCAGAAAGCTCACACCCCCTTGTTCCTTGAAAACCTGGTGACTGCAGTGGAGCAGCGGGTGACCAGGCGGTGCGCCTGGCATCCATAAGGGACCCACAGCACGCCAGGCACTGCCCTGGCTGCTTTCCGCGACGTGTATCTTACGGCCCTTCACTGATGAGAAGCGCGTCCAGGTGGTTACACCTGGGGCCCGTCTCCCATCTCAGGGCCCTTGGAGATTCTGTGCTCAGTGAATTACAAGTGCTGGCCCTGCCACCTGTGAGTCACTGAAGGCTTGCGGGTTCACCAAATCTGGGAGATTCCTGCCTGAATTCTTGTGTGCATGGTTTTTTAAAATAAATTTATTTATTTTATTTTTGGCTGTGTTGGGTCTTCGTCGCTGCACGCGGGCTTTCTCTAGTTGTGGCGAGCGGGGGCTACTCTTCGTTGCGGTGCACAGGCTTCTCATTGCGGCGGCTGCTCTTGTTGCGGAGCATGGGCTCTAGAGCACAGGCTCAGCACCTGTGGCTTGCAGGCTCAGTAGTTGTGGCCCACGGGCTCTAGAGCGCAGGCTTAGTAGTTGTGGTGCATGGGCTTAGTTGCTCCGTGGCATGTGGGATCTTCCCGGACCAGGGCTGGAACCCGTGTCCCCCGCGTTGGCAGGCGGATTCTTAACCACTGCGCCACCAGGGAAGCCCCTTTTATGCTTGTTTAATTGAGGAAGTGCGGCCCTGAAGAAAAGAGTTTCTGGGGTCAAAGCAGATTTGTAGCTTGGTTGACTGTTTCTGTGGGACCCAGTGGCCTCCCAGGCTTGGGGGGCGCGTCCCACACGCTGTCCCTTTCATACTCCTGTTCCTGCCAAAGAGGCTAACTCTTCTGGCACTTCTTAAGAAACATCCAGATTGTGATAGTGACACAGGAAGTAATAAGATGCTTTGACAATCAAGGGTGCAATGCGAAGACAGCATTCCCCCTCCCCACCATACCCCACACTTTGGTCCCGGCTATCTTGTGACACTCAGAAGGGAAATTTCCAGACATAAGCCTCCTGAGTGATTGTCAGGTGTGTGTGTTGCCTTATTGTGAGCAGATGTGAGAGCTCGTTGAGGAGACAGCAGAGTATTGGGGGCTGCAGGGAGAGGGGAGTTTGGAACTTGATGGAGCCCTGCCTTAGAGCCTTGGAATATTATCCGTGTGTGAAAGCTGAAGTTTTGCTGAAATAAGCAGTTCCCTTTTATATTATGACTTGGCTAGCTGCAGAAGGATACTTGTTACAGGATCTCAGAGCATTATGGCAGAGTCTGCCGCCCTATCCTTGATTAGGTCAAATTAAACTAAAAAGGAAACGCAGTCTGGTTTGCTAACCGCAGGGAAAGTATTGCTTTTGGGTAGAGCTCATACCCAGATTGTCTGACTTGAGGATAATGCGCAGGAAACAGTTGGGTTTTGTTTTTTTTTTTTCTTTCTTTCTTTTGGTTTTGATAAGCTTCCAGGAACTTGCAACCCAGAAACTGTGTTTGTGGCGTTAGCGGTGATCGTGGCACACTGGCCAGAGCGTTCCTGTTCAGGCTCTTGCTCTGTGTATCATAAGGCGTGTGCACAGCAGGCCGGGTCCGGTTTCCGGTGCACACGTGCTGGTTATTACAACGTGGGGATCTCCTGAGCCAGGCATCAAGGCAGCCGGCGCGCCCTGCCTGGGCACTTTGAAACTCTATCTGCTGAAAAAGCCACGTTTCCCTCCACGAATGAGCACGTTTAAGAAAGCAGCCTGGTTAGAAGTCGGAGGGAGCAGAGTGGCAGCTCAGGGGAAGGCCCATGTGCGATGGGGTGGTCTCATGGAGGCCGGGAGGGAAGCAGAGTGTCCACTGGAGTTTCTCCTCAAGATCTTCACCTTCATGACAAGAGCCTTCACTAAGGTCTGATTGGCAGCCTCTGTGCGTGCGTTTTCTCCCTCGGTCTAATACTCCCGGGACAGAGGTACTGTTGTTATCCGCCTTTTGCAGGTGAGGGACCAAAGCTCAGAACTTGCCTGAGTTCCTGGAGGGAAAGACAGAGCCAGGGTTCTCGCCTGACACAGAACCCACCGTCTGAGGCCGTTCTTCTTTCAAAAGCCCTTGGAGCCTCCAGGGGGGGCAGTGGTTACAGCCATTTGCTTCAGGTGACAGCCAGGAGCTCTTTGGCCTTGGTGGAGCGCTGAGTCTGTCCCGGTTTTTAGACAGGGGCGTCCTCAAATCCTCTCCATGAGCAAATCGAGTAGGCTCTGGGGTCCCTGCTTTCCTGGTGCGTCGCCTCCTGTCCGCTCCCATCACCCAGCATGGCCTCTCTGGCCATGGGGTGACTTGTCATCTGTTTGGCCATGGTATATGAGAAGGGCTAGAGAAAAGCCGTTGGTGGTGCAGGACGGGACGCAGCAGTATGAGAGTCCTGCTGTGGCTTTGGTGCTGGATGCCCTCGCTTATGGTCACGCTTCATCTCCTCCAGAGCTCACCTTTGTCTCAGAGGTAGTATTTCCTTCCACTAGATTAGGAGTGTCACCCGCAGATTCAGGAAAGTAGCATGTGCACTGCAAGCGGACAGATTTCTGCTCTCCTGGGGACTGTCCCACCAACATCACTATTCAAATTCCCGAGCCTCTGGGCCCCGAGGCGCCCTGTGCTGTGAAGTGGGAGCAGTTGCACCCGCCTTCCTGTCCCTGCAGAGAGGGGGCGAGGGGACAGCACAGCCCCGGACTCACGGTCAGCCCTGCCCTTTCACTGTCCACTGCATCCCTCCTCTCAGCCCCCGCCCTGTTCTTTGCATCAGTAAGTTGAGCTTAACGTACAGACACAGTATGGAGTCTGTGTCCTGAGCTGTACCATCCACAGCGTGGCTCACGGGGGAGGGGCAGTGTGGACCAGTGGTCAAGTGTTTGATCCCTTTCAGCAGACGGATGGGGGTGAAATCCCTGCTCAGACACTCCCTGTGTGATGGGGGCGCGTTACCAAACCCCTGGGCCTCAGTTTCCTCTTCTTTAAAATGGGCCTGACGGTCGTCCTTCTCTCCTGGTGTTCGGGAGAGCCTCGTTAGTTACGTCGGATACACACTTAGAGAATGCCTGGCAGGGTGAGCGCGTGAAGCGCGAGGGGCCATTATTATCACTAATCATCATCACCTGTTATCTTTGTGGCCTCTTGGAAGCCTTGTAAAAGAACAGGTCGTGGTGAGCTGTTGCAGAGAAGCCGAGAAGCAGATTCTCTCGGTGTGGACGGGGCAGCTCCCCGGGCGGGGAGGGCGGGTGCTGACCACGGCCCCGTTAGTGCCATGCCCCGCCCCGCCCAGGCGGGGGAACACATGGGAAAGCCTGACAGTCAGCTCTTGGGGGAGGAAAAAGGCGCTAAGCGAAGACAAGGAATTATTAACTAGGAGGTGACCCCACCAGGACACCAAGCACCGGGTGTCACTTGCTGTCCTAAGAGGACACGGGACAGGCAAGTCCATCAGCAGGGGATGGAGGGGGTCTGGGCTGCGCTCCAGGGACGGGGCGTGTGGCTTCACCTCAGCAGACCCCGGCCATGCGTGCCCTATTCCTGGCTCGTCCACGTAGACAACAGAGGATGGGGAGGCTGGGGTCCCAGGCCAGGCACCAGGCCTGCGTAGCCCGGGGCTCCCTGCAGAGAGCTGGGGGGTGGCCTGAGTCAGACCCCTGACCGTGAGCCCTTTGGTGCCAGGGAGGCCACCGCTGTCCACCTCCGCGCAGGACTTCAGCAGGTGTGGTGCCCAGGCCTTGATGAGCGTGAGAGACACAGCGGCCCGTCGGCCCCTACGTAGACCTTTACCACCCACCCCTGGAACATTGCTCTCTCCGGAACCATCCTGACCCCATAACGAGATCTACTTAGAGGGGGCTCCAGGCACCTCTTGTGAAATGGTGGACACGGCCTTCCAGGGATGAATCCATACCTGGCCCTCTGCCTCCATGGTGCTGAAGGCCTCTGCTTTCCCCTTGATATCAGTGACGTAAGATTAATGTCCAGAGTTTCAAGCAGTGATTCTAGAAACAGCCACAGAATCAATAGTGTCTTAGCCATGAGGCTTACATTACAGAGTCTCAGGAGGTGAGAATAATGTGTGTGCGTGAGTCTCATCATTCGAGAGTATAGCGCTCCGTGACATTAACGTGTATTTATACTTTTCTGGTAACAGTGCAATTTATTGTAAAAATACAGATACCTTCTGCACATGATGGTATAAATGTGATAGGATCTCAGTCCTCAAAACTACTTTAAAAAAACGAAGGTATTTAGGTTAAGAGCACATAAAAGAATACTTACGCATAAAATATTATGAAAACATAGTTTGCTTCTCAATTTACATAGCAAAAATAGTGTGGGAAAGAAAAAACTGGAAAGCCCACCACTCAGGAATGTGTGGTGTCACTTCTTTCTTGAGAACCCTCCTTTCTTCAGGCAGCTCAGAGGTGCTCTGCTGATCATCAGGTATAAAAGGAAATGAACATTGCAGTAGCCTTTTTTTTCTTTTATTTAAATAAATTTAGTTATTTATTTTTGGCTGCGGTTGGGTCTTTGTTGCTGTGTGCGGGCTTTCTCTAGTTGCGGCGAGCAGGGGCTACTCTTTGTTGTGGTGCGTGGGCATCTCATTGTGGTGGCTTGTCACTGTGGAGCATGGGCTCTAGGTGCATGGGCTCAGTAGTTGTGGCACATGGGCTCAGGAGTTGTGGCACATGGGCTCAGGAGTTGTGGCTCACGGACTTAGTTGCTCCACGGCATGTGGGATCTTCCCGGACCAGGGATTGAACCCATGTCCCCTGCATTGGCAGGCAGATTCTTAACCACTGTGCCACCACGGAAGCCCTACAGTAAGTAGCTTTTAAAAATTTTTTTATTTTATATTGAAGTACAGTTGATTAACAGTGTTGCATTCGTTTCAGGCGTATAGCAAAGTGATTTTTTCCAATTGCTGAAAAATACTACAAAATAAATGAAATTGCTGTGCAAATTAAAGTGATTGAAAAACATCATTCATTCTAAAAATTATTCTTCCTAACCCTTTAGGAAATGTGTGCTCTGGAGATATTCTTAAAGCCCAAAAATGTTTTGATATATAGAAAGTACATAGAGGTGAGAGAAATAATTCTCTAATCTTCTTACCAGGAATATTTGCAAGATGATTATATAATCAAAACAGTTTCTCAGACGTTCTGGGAGAAAATTCCTTTTAGCTGGAATTATATCTTACAGGTTAATTGATCAGGTTTTTTGTTTTGACATTTAAAAAAATCTTTTTATATTGGAGTATAGCTGATTAACAATATTGTATTTTTTCGGGTGTACAGCAAAGTCATTTGGTTATATATACACACGTATCTATCCTTTTTCAAATTCTTTTCCCACTTAAGTTATTACAGAGTATTGAATATAGGTCCCTGTGCTGTATAGTAGGTCCTTGTTGGTTATCTGTTGTAAACATAGTAGTGTGTACATGTCAGTCCCAAACTCCCCATCTATCCCTCCCCCACACCCTTCCCCCCTTGTAACCATAAGTTTGTTCTCTAAGTCTGTGAGTCTGTTTTGTAAATAAGTTCGTTTGTGTCATTTTTAATTAGATTCCACATATGCGTGATTTCATATGACATTTGTCTTTCTCTGTCTGACTTACTTCACTTAGTATGATCATCTCCAGGTCCATCTATGTTGCTGCAAATGGCATTACTTCATTCTTTTTTATGGCTGAGGAGTATTCCATTGTATATATGTGCCACATCTTCTTTATCCATTCCTCTATTGATGGACCTTTAGGTTGCTTCCATGTCTTGGCTATTGTAGCTAGTGCTGCAGTGAACATTGGGCTGCATGTGTCCTTTAGAACCATGTTTTTATCTGGATATATGCCCAGTAGTGGGATTGCTGGGTCATATGGTAATTCTATTTTTAGTTTTTTTTAAGGAACCTCCATGCTGTTCTCCATAGTGGCTGTATCAATTTACATTCCCACCAGCAGTGCAAGAGGGTTCCCTTTTCTCCACACCCTCTCCAGCATTTATTGTTCGTAGACTTTTTGATGATGGCCATCCTGACTGGTGTGAGGTGATACCTCATTGTAGTTTTGCTTTGCATTTCTTTAATAATTAGCGATGTTGAGCATCTTTTCACGTGTGTCTTGGCCATCTGTATGTCTTCTTTGGAAAAATGTCTATTTAGGTCTTCTGCCCATTTTTTTGCAGTAGCCTTTTAAAGCCATAAGAGGTCCTGGAAAAGGGTAAAGATTAGAATTAAAATATTTCCTTGGATACTTAGTTAATTTCTTCAGAAAGGTTTGGCTGACTGTGTTGACTACAATGCCGACGAGATTCTCTGGATCACTTTTTCCAGTGGAATATATTTATTCATTTGTTTTTCTTCAGAATGCAGGATTATTAAAATTTTACAGAAAAATGGGCTTCCCTGGTGGCGCAGTGGTTGAGAGTCCGCCTGCTGATGCAGGGGACGCGGGTTTGTGCCTCGGTCTGGGAGGATCCCACGTGCCGTGGAGCGACTGGGCCCGTGAGCCATGGCTGCTAAGCCTGCGCGTCCGGAGCCTGTGCTCCGCAGCGGGAGAGGTCACAACAGTGAGAGGCCCGCGTACCACAAAAAAAAAAAAAAAAAAAATTACAGAAAAAGATGTGTTTAAGGCTGCTGGGAAGACACATCGAAACAGTAGATTCCAGCAACGGTAAGAACCCTTGTGGGAGAGGGGCTCTTGAACAGGTTGGGGGGTGGCATATGTGCACCCAAAAGTACTTGCCAAAAAGCCCCACAGGCCTGCAGGACGTAACTAGTCTGTTCAGTGCACCCCTTGGGGAAACGACTCCCTCCCACGAACTGAATTGCACATTTTCCTTATTTATCCAAACCCTAGACTTAGAACAAGGCTGCTCCACTTTGCTTTTTCCCTTCCCTGTTTCAATCCACTCAGGCTGCTCTCTGGGGTTGCAAGAGCTTCCAAAGGTGATGTGACATGAACTGTCCCCTTTTTTCTGGTTTGTCTGCTTCCTGTAAAGAGCTAATGTGCTCCAGAGAGTTCCAGAATCAGCTCTCACTGGGAAGTCCCATAAGCTACTTTTTTTTCTTCTGTCACCCACCAGAGCCTCCGACATTCCAGACTAAGGAGAACACTGAGCAGTTTTCAGAGGCTGCTGGAGAAATGCTGCTAATTCAGTAATAGCAGCTTCAGTTTTGACATCTGTCTGTATTCATTAGAAGCAGCTATTTCACAGCCTGAGAGAGAAAAATCAGAACCCTGTGGCAGAAGAGAGGGAGAACGTGGGCCCTTGCACTGTAGAGACAGACGCGAATTCTCTGTTAAGTCAAAAGTGAAAGCTTCTTGGCCCTGATGGGTATAAATTATTAGAAGAGGATGCTCTCAGGAAACAAGGTGTAAATTCTGTTTGCCTAGAAAGTGAGAGGTTTGCCAGTTAGTCCTAATACATCCAAGGAGGGGAATTATTAGAGCATGTCTTGGGGAATTCCCTGGCGGGCCAGTGGTTAGGACGCCACCTGTCACTGTGGTGGCCCGGGTTCCATCCCTGGTCGGGCAACTAGGATCCCATAAGCTGTACAGCGCTGCCAAAAAAACAAACAAACAAACAAAGAATCAATAGAGAATCGCTTGGCGTGAATACTTTTGCATCAAGCATCTGCTTTCAAGGTCCCCGCACAGATGCTCCTTCCAGGTGCTGATGCCTCTCTTCCTACACAAAGCACCATTTGCGCCGTTGTAGCTGGAAGCAACCTCACTAGTCCACAGCTACCTTCCTAACGTCCCTACAGTTGCGTGGCCGTGTCTGGAAACTTTATGTAGCCTGTGTGCTTGCAGCTCCTTGTCCAAACGCTACCCCCCGGAGTAAAGCTGTGTGTGAGCCGGGCCTCGGCTCGTCACAGCCGGGCCTGTGTTTGCTCCAGGGGGAGCTGATGCGTCCTCCCAGCTAGATCTTCACGATCCAACCCAGGTCCCTGTGACCTCTGCAAGCATCACTCTGTGGTTAAAAGGCATCCTGTTCTTGGGACATTGACTCAGCAGAGCCAAGAATTTTCCTGTAAACTACTGCTTGGTCGTTAAGGAAACACAACAATTCAACCCTAACGTGCCACATTCTACAGATGCTCATTTCTGAGGCACTTGGTATTTTCACCCACTCCCGGAAGCAAGATGAGAGCATCCCCTGGCTGGTGTGAGTTTTTTTTAGCATCTCCTTGCATCACGAGATCCAGTCTCAGGACCGTCTACTTAAGTGTATAGGACAATATGCTAACATTTGTTTTCTTGAATCAAGTCTCTTTAATTCTTACTGGGACCATGTTTTTAGAAAGCATGCAGTGGCCCTCCTAGCAGTGGGAAGCTTCACAGACAAAGAATAAAGGCAAATATTTCAAGCACATTAGGATATCAGCCGGGTGTAGGTAGCTGACCTAGAGGACGTGCATTCCGTTGTGTTCACCCAGAGTCAGAGACTTTTCTTAACTTGTCTCCTGTGCCCCGACAATGGATGGTCCCCTTAGCTTTTGTCAGAAGTTGTATCAGCTGGCTAGCCTTTTTCGAGTACAGTGCATCCAGCCTCATACCAAAGGTTAGACATGCATTACCTTGTTTAAGCCTTCTAACAACCTTACGAGGTAGAGACAAATAGAATACGGGTCGAAGACCACAAGAAGTTGACAAAACGATAATGCAAGTCCTTTAACAGGACATCGTTGTCCTAAAAAGTATAGATTTCCTTTTCAGTTTTTAAAATGCTGTATAGATTGGATATTCTAATAGTGCCATGTTTTTTTTTCTTTAGGGTCCTTTTTGTACATTTTTAATAAGCTTAATGTGTATAAGGAATATTTGCTTATGGTTAAAAAAAAAATCATAGAGGAAGCTCCCCAGTGAAAAGTGAAAAGGCCTCTGTCTTTGCTCAGCCTCAGTCCCTCCGCTCAGTATAACCGAAAAGCTACAGGTTTCTTGTCTGACCCCCCCAGAGGTCTAGTCCCCTTCTCTACTCTTATGGTTTTACTGGACGATGCATTTTTTTTTTTTAAACAAATTTATTTATTTTTGGCTGTGCTGGGTCTTTGTTGCTGCGCGCAGGCTTTCTCTAGTTGTGGTGAGCGGGGGCTACTCTTCGTTGCGGTGCGCAGGCTTCTCATTGCGGCGGCTTCTCTCGTTGCAGAGCATGGGCTCTAGGCGCTCAGGCTTCAGTAGTCATGGCACGTGGGCTCTGTAGTTGTGGCGCACGGACTTAGCTGCTTCACGGCTGGACGAGGCACTTTTGACAGCTTCATCTAACAGGATTTTTAAAGTCTGCATTGTGTGGGATGCCAAAATCGAACGGCCATTTCCTCTCTCAAGGACATTTGAGGCAAGATGAGTGTTTTCCTAATACTTAAAAAATGCTAAAACACACATCTATGTACATATATGTTTCATGTGTCCTGTGCCCTCGTGTGAACCTAACTTTCCAGAAATGAGACCAGTGGGTCAGATGCCTGGGTATCTAAATGCCCGTGTTGCCAAATTCTCTTCTTAAAAGGTTACACCAATTCCTAGTCCCATATTAGTTACAATCATTTTCAATGCATAAGAGTGTTAGCTTCTATTTTTATCATTTCCTTTTAGATGCTCAAACAGCTCCCAAGTGGGAAACTCCTGCCCCTGGCCTCCTCCACCTGCCCCCAAGAATCCTGCACACCCTACACACATCACATAACAACACTTCCTGACTCTCCCTTTCTGTCCTCCTTCACCTGAAGTGTGTGCATTCTGATGATGTTATTTGCTAAATATATAAATGTACTTACAAGCGGCTTTCCAAAGATGAAGTGATACAGTCCCAACTTTGGAAAACCGGATTCTGTCCCCCAGGAAGTGCGGTGGAGGCCTTCTCGGGATGATGATTTAGCCTAGCTAATTTACGATTCAGAGATTGATGCAAGAAGGCATAGAGTTCAAGAGTGAGGTCAATTTTTCCTGAAGTTAGGAATAAATCTGTGAATTCTGGTCTTACGAACTGCTGAAGAATTACTGTGCAGAGGTCAATAAATCACATGGGGAGCTGTGTGAGAAACGTTCCATCTCCTCAGCATATTAGTTACAATTACGTTATTAGGCTCCAGAGTGTTGGGCAAATTCATTCTTTTCACTTTGCAGCAATCGACCTGGCAACAGATTTAACATTTTCTTTAAACGTCTAAGTTTAACTCCTTAGTCACTGGCCAAAAACCTCTTTCTAATCCTACCAGAACTTCAGAGCTATTAAATACTTTAGTTCTTAGTCACTTAGAAATATAATGATGCTTTACAGGTAGAAGAGGGTAGGGAGAGGGAGGAATTCCTACTCCTCAGTGGCAGGGGCGTCGGTTCAGAAAGTGAGAGGCCGTGAGGATGAGTGTTTGCCTATTACGCATGCTGAGCACAATACACATTTTGCATTGTATTCAGGAGAGTTACTTTTGAACAAAAGTGAAAATTTAGTGCTTCCCTGGTGGCGCAGTGGTTGAGAGTCCGCCTGCCGATGCAGGGGACACGGGTTCGTGCCCCGGTCCGGGAAGATCCCACGTGCCGTGGAGCGGCTGGGCCCGTGAGCCATGGCCGCTGAGCCTGCGCGTCCGGAGCCTGTGCTCCACAATGGGAGAGGCTACAACAGTGAGAGGCCCGCGTACCGCAAAAAAAAAAAAGTGAAAATTTAAAGATGAGTGATTCTGCACAATGCCCTAAAGGGCTGGTTTTACTTTAGTTTTGTTTTCCGTCAGCACTGAGAATGGACAATACATGACAGGGCAGAGGCAGGTGGGAACTTCTGCACAGAAGCTAGAAGCCTGGGGGGTTGCAATGCTAAGGAGGGGACAGAGCTTGTGAACACACACGCGCACGCACGCGCACACACACACACACACACTCACACACTTCTGCAGAGAATACAGACGCCTCTGCTGGTGGTCGAATACCAAGCAGAAGTCGGGATTTTTCTTTCCTTTTGGGTGGTGTGACTCTTCTCCAAGAAGAGTGTTGGAAAAATAAGAATGACATAAAAAATGGAGGTGGGGGGAAGTGTAGGATATTCAGAAAACCATCAGAGTACATTTGCAAAATAAATTTCATGAAAATTATTCTTCAGTTAAATGACAAACATTTGTATGTCTCTTCAGAGCTCTCAAATGCACTTTTGAAAAATTAAGTGACACCATGTTGGATTTGAATTTGAGCATGTGATTTCCTAACAAACATATTTCAAGTCTATGAAACAAAGCTCAAACATGGACCTCAGCAAAAGAAAATGGAAACTTTAGTACACATCAAATGAATAAGGAATATGACTAAATTTCAAAAGCCTTTCTTTTAGAGGAAATACTCTAATTGACCCAGGTTTTTGTACAAAGTGTGAAATCGTTTGTTAAAAGATATTGTGTGATACAAACTGTTTAGAAACGAGGAAACGTTGTAGCAGTCTGTGTGGTGAGTATAAGTTCCATTTAACAGTTAATACATCCCTAATAAACCATCCTAATTAAAAAGCCCCCAGAAAGTTCATTATCTTGATTAAATTAGGCTAATCTCATCAGTGCATCATAGTTAAGAGGATTGTGCCTTTCTTTTTTTTGAGTTTTATTTATTTTTTTTATACAGCAGGTTCTTATTAGTTCAGTATTCAGTGCAGCAGGCTTAGATCTTTTGTCCCACTTTAATTCATCAGCTGCTTGTTGTTTGCTAAGAGAAAGGCCAGAGCCCGAGGCGTCCTAGTCTCCCAACCAATTATCCATGCAGTTCTTGGATCCTTTCTACAGGACCTGCCATCTGTTCTTCCACCTTCAGTAGATCTCGTGACAAGGAACTCAGTAGCTCATTTCTATCTGTTTCAGCTCTGGGTGTAGGGAATCATTTTAGCCATAAGAAACCTCAGGGAACTTTTTTAGATCCTTCAAAATTGATCTGACGTAGTACACGGGCAAATGTTTTTAAGCCTAGATTCATATAACCTGGAAAAACTGGACCAACGAAACATTAAGATCAGAGGGAGACTGATAATTCTTAGCAAAGGAATTGAGAAAAGGCATGAGTGTGAAACAGCGTTCAGGTGTAGCTCGGACCCTGCACCTTTGTGCAGAGCAGAGTAAACTCTTACCTCCCCAGCCGATGAACTGCCAGAATGATAGGTAGTGAGGAAAGGCTTTCTCACAAGGTGCACAGACTTGAAAGGACTGAGTGAGATACTGGTCACTCTTCCTCTTCCCAAGCGACGCTTAGGAGCCCCAAAGAGGGGCGGCCGAGGCAGAGCTCATAGGCTCTGGACGTCCCCAGACACATATTGGGCTGTGGGAATCAGAATCCTCCACAAGACAAATTTCGAGTATATTGTTCTTTTCCTGCACAGGACACACATGGAGGCCTTCTCAGTAGGGACATTTTTAAAATGCAAAAAGCACATATTTTTCTTTGCTATCCAAGCAGAGGAACTGTTAACCGTTTTCTGTAACTAGTAAATAGCGTTTGCTAAAGGCTTGCCCCTTGCCCCGCGAGGGCTTCAGAGTTTTTTGTCTTGTTTTGTCTTATGCCAAGTCTTCAAGTCCCTCTGAAGTTCACAAGCTGTGTGTTGTGTGATCACAGTAGCTTCGGGGCGTGCAGAATATAAGCTTTCAATAATGGCATGCAGGTGGGGGTCAGAAAGGAGAGCTTTCTCATCATGGAAGTCTATACATTTTTCAAAGAAAAGGGTTTAAGTCTGCATCCGATTGTAACATTAATTTTAACACTTTTTAGAAATGTAGCCTGTTGGGATGAAATACCTGCTGTAGGTAATTTGCTCAGAAAAGCCCACTGCAGCGGAACCTGCCACTTTGTTTGTTGTTCAAACAGCCAAATAAAACGAGGTGCGGTCGGTCGACCCGCCCTGCTCACACCCGCGGCCCCTCCCGCCCTGGTGCAGGTCCTCCAGTCTCGGAGCAGGGCCGGTGGCTGTCCCGGAAAACAGCTCACTTTTCTGCACATGCAAGAGTCTGTATTCACTCCAGGTTGTTGGGAGGAAGGGGACAACTGCTGCTGTGGACCACCTGTGTGGCTGTAGTCAGAAAGGTAACTGCAAACAGCATCTCCAGGGTGTGTGAGGCTCTTCCCGGAACTTGATTCCAGGCGTGAGTCAGACCTTGAATCCAGGGGTGTTTGTGGGGGGGGTTGTGGCCGTGTGTGTATGTATGTGGTTGTGTGTGTGTGTGTGTGTGTGTGTGTGTGGTGTGTGTGGTTGTGTGTGTATGGTTGTGTGTGTGTGTGTGGTTGTGGCTGTATGTGGTTGTGTGTGTGTATGGTTGTGTGTTTGTGTGTATGGTTGTGTGTTGTGTTTGTGTGTATGTGTGGTATGTGTGTGTTTGTGTGGTTGTGTGTGTGTGGTTGTGGCTGTATGTGGTTGTGTGTGTATGGTTGTGTGTGTGTGTGGTTGTGTGTGTATAGTTTGTGTGTGTGGTTGTGTGTGTGGTTGTGGCTGTATGTGGTTGTGGCTGTATTATGTGCGTGTGGTTGTGTGTGTGTGTGGTTGTGGCTGTATGTGGTTGTGTGTGTGGTTGTGTGTGTGTGGCTGTGTGTACTGCACGTGCGGAAGGCACTCTGTGTCTAGTTGCTGCTGATGGGAGCAGACCCCCTGCCAGCAGTGAGCTTCCTTCCACCTCTGACCCTTCTGTGATTGAATAGTCTCCTTGGAAAGCTGGCGTCTGCACACGCGGCTGGAAGGCACACAGAGTGGGCTCAAGGGATGGCGTTGGGATGGGGTGGCTTTGCTGGGGGTCCCCTGGGAAAAACTTACCTTGGAGCCCCATGTGTGCACAGGGTCCCTGAGCAGGCCGGCATGCACGTGAACTTCACACACGCGCGCTCTGCTTTCCACGTGTCTGGTTCCTCAGCGCCCACGTCAGCTTCACGGAGGCTGGGGAGGCTGGGCTCATGAGGTTCAAGGTACGGGAGGTCCTGAGGCCCCAGCCTCTGCCGAGGAGCCGCCTGCCCCGGGCTGCCTCTCATTCCCCTGCGGCTGCAGCTCCCTGGGGATGAGACGGGAGACAGAGAAGGAAGCCCTTTCAACCCTAAAAGGTGCAGCTTTTCCAGAAAGGGGTGCCCCTGCGTCTTCTGCCCCTCAGCACCGTCAAGGCCGGAAACCGGGGGCCAGCTCACACACTGGGAAGAGTGGGAGGTGAGGCCTCCTGGACCTTGCTTTGAGGAGGGGTGTTCGCTTGCCGAGGGGAAAGCCGTCTTCAGTGTCGTGGTTTGTCACACGCAGTTAACTCTGGGGCTTTGCAGGAGTCGGAGCAGAACTGTTCTGTGTGTGTGTTTCCACCCATCCGTGGGGTCGAGGAAGCAGGAGGGCCCACTGCCCCGTCCCTGCCTTCGTTTTAGTCCCTTTGGGATTTCCTAATTCCGAGGCAATCATTGTATGGAATGGACAAGTTCCGGAAGCACAGAAGGCTGTGTTTCTAATAAACCACCTCCCACTTTATCCCCTTTGGAGTGCAGCTGGAGCTGCAACAATAGCTAATGACTACATGCTGTACCTGCAGCAACAACGTGGCTGAAATCGCACCTCTGCTGTCTGGTGAAGCCGTCTCCTCCAGGTTCCCAGGCTTGGAAGGTTTGGAAACATCCAGCATGTTTTCATCTTGCAGGTAGCTTTGAAGCGACTTGTCAGGTCAAGCTGACTGAGTTTTGTGCTTGCATAGATGATCAGTGAGGATGAACCTACTTTTTAACCTGGGAATTGGTGAATGAGCGACAGGAGGTTTGGGGACCTTTCTCCCCTCGTGTTCCGTGAGACTTGCTTTTGTCCACTCGTGGGAGTGAATCACATTTACAGAGTGAAAATAGCCACTAAAGCCAAACCCACACTTTCACGTTGCTCTGGCAGTGAAGTCTACACGGCTTTGCTGGCCACAGTCCCTGTGTGCTCCTGTCATTTCACTCAGAAATGCCCTGACTTGGACATTATATTGTATGGTCACCTTGAGCATTTTCCAAAGGCAGGGAAAACCCAGTAACTTCATGTGCCATGGCACAATGGCAGCTTGTCAGAAAAAAAAGGGGAAGGAAAATTCTTAGAGTTAATAGTCAGGGATAGTTGGGAGGTTAGCAATCAGCGTGTCACATTGACTCCTAAGAAAATGATGTTTAAACATAGCCTGTGAAATCAAGCATGGCAAATATGTCTCGATTCAGGTGCCAAGTCTAGCCAACTGGGAGTGGCTGCCCAGAGAAGGACTCAACCCGTTCTGTGGCTGGTGGAAAAAGAGGCATCTCACGCATGCCATCATGGGCACTGGAAGAGGCAGTCGTAAAGGGGAGGCAGGTATCAAATGTCACTGTCGTAGGGTTAGATGGGATCTGAGTGATGATTCAACCCAGTGTGTGTCCACATCACGCTAAATCTTCAACCTGATCCTCGAGGCACATGTTCTGTGGTCCAGTAGGATTGAGAGTGATGCCTGCCATCTTTCTGTCTTGGAAATTCAGTGCACATTGGCACACAGTGCTAAAAAGTTATATAGTAAAAACAGATGTTTAACTTGGTTTCCCTGGTGTTCCATAAACCTATAGGCCGCAGAAGACTTTTTCAACGGTATCTGCCCACTGGCTGCAGAACTACTTTCTAGGGACACATTGGAGGAAACGGGGGTCTAGTTCATTCCTCACAAACAAGGAAGCTCAGCCCCAAAGAGAGAAGGACTGGGGTCTTGTTCAGCTGGGCTGGTCTACGGACCAGGCAGAACCAGAACCGGACTGCAGACTCCCAGCCCTAATCCGCTAACTACCCTCTCAGTGTGGAACCGATTAGAAGCAGCCTGAGGTTTTAATAGTTTCTGGCAGCACACGGACTTGGTGTAAATTCCGCTTGCCTGTTTTTACAGTTGTGTGTTAGGGACAGTGATTAAATATTTTGCCTGTTCAAAGTGTCCAGACGTGAGGCGACCTCTCATGGTCAGAACAAAACAAGGTCAAATTATTTTTGAAGTTTCATTTTTTCTGGGCTACTTGATCCCCCGCTGCCACCCCACATCTTTTATCCTCCTGTCTTGGGAGATAAAGTGATGATTAGAGATTTGAATTGTTAGACGTGAGTCTGGTTTCAGTTCAAAATCTATTTTATCATTTCCTGGGCTTTGAATTTCAAAGCATCAATCTATTTATTGGTCTCTTTTGGACCCTAAGGTTAAAGTACATCTGTTGTCCACACAGATTTAGCTGTTGGCCCTCAAGCTAAGCGGTCACGAAATTATAGCCATAGTAGATTTAGCCAAGGAATAACTTCACTTTGGTCTGCCTGTAAATCCACTCGACAGAATAAACATGGTGTGTCTTGTGGTTCATGGGAACACATGTAAAGAATTAACAAATCTTTGGTGACAAGACAAAAACTGCTCCATAAAAATTAACTGGTGCTTAATTGACGATGCGTGAAGTGAGATACGGGCGCACGGCCTACCTGTGAGCGCAGGCTTGAGCGGGGTTCGTGCTGGGCAGAGGTTGCCAGTTTCATGTTGGTGATTCTCCAGCTCAGGGCAGAGAGCTGCCCTTCCTTTGGGAGAAAGGGCACCTGGAAAACGGAACCATTGCTGAACCACTCTTGTCCCTGGTGTTTTCTCTACCCTTTATTTCCATTATATGAGCATTAAAGAAGCCGGTTTCTTCCTTTTCTCCAAGCACACGCTTGCATGAAGCCACGTGGCTGCTTGCGCTTCGGAGAAGGGGCCGCTGTGGGCTGGATTTGCCTTTGTGCGATCACCACTGACACCCTTATGCAGATGACTTCTTCTGAGAAGTACGAATCAGTGGAGAAGCAAAGCAGAAAACTTTGAATGTAACTCGGTTTCCCCATGAGCGTAAGGAAACTGCCTTATAAGAGAGAATGAAAACTCAACTGTTTTTAAAGGCTTTCATTTCATAAGGCCTCCTTGTTTCAATTAACTGACTTCGGAGATTTACCGTTTTCCTTAGCAGCGTTGGAGAATATTAGCCATGCTCCACTGATGAAGCTTTGTAAGTTTTATAAGTCAGATTTGTTCGTTTTAAAAGCCACATGTTTAAAATACAGGGTGCAGAAAATTTCCATGACACATCGTTGTGGTACAGAAAAATAAGGACACCAAAAGAAACTGTGAGTCCTAAAATACATATTTCCTTTTAAGTGATAGTACTGGAATAGATATTACTAGTCAGCTTGGAAGCCGAGTGCTGCTATATGTGGTTTTTTTAACATAAACTATCCGTCTCCCATGCTGGGAAGTATAAACTCTACTTTGCCAGTGGATTTGTTAGTTCCTCTCATTTAGCAGTTGAATTTAGTGTCATAAAAACCAGCACTCTTCCCCTGTCTTGGAAAACCAGAGTGTTCTGAGCTTGCCCAGACGTATATCCCAGCTCCAGTATGCAGTTCTTAGCCAGCCTGCCAGGTGCCAGGGGTCAGAAGGGCAGGAAACAAGGAAAGCCACATTGTAAACGCTAAAATTGTCCTACGCTGTCCAAAATGGAAACCTCTGGTGGTCTCCATAGACAGCCACTTGCTCAGAAGCAGCTGCGATGCCCCTGATTTTGCTTATTCTCCTGACCCCTCTCCACCCCAACCGAGGAGTTCCCAGGACTGCAGTCAGATGCAGGCGGTCTCCTCCAACATCGGACTCAGACCAAGTCAGCCATTACATTTAACCTCACCTCGAAATGTAGAAAGTGAACAATTAAATAGGAAACTCTTCTGTGTAAAACACCTTCTTGAATTTCAGTCCTACCACATCCTGCTGGTGCCGTAATAGGAACCTTGAATTTCTGGCAGTGTCTCATTTTTTAGGCTGGAACGTTTGAAAAAAATCCCGAGGAAAAAAAGACAGGCCACAAGAAGAAATATACATGTGTATGTATATTAAAACGTTGTTGATTTCAAAATCCAGCACAGAATAATATAAAGAAATACGCCATCGTATAGAGCTTTAAATGCTACAGTCCTTTTTTTTTTCTACGTGTTATAATCCTTTATGAATAAAAAGGAAAAATTCAAGACTCACGAAGTCCATCAACATTATCCTGTCTCTAATAAATTGATTTCAACCCAAGTATTCTGTGTATAGCAAGCTGAATCTGTAAGCTGGAGGCTGTAACCAACCTTGAAAGATTTTGAAGCAGTACCTGCTTCCATGTGGTAGGAAAACCCAATTTCATTAGATGAGCTGATGTCTGTACTTGGGATTTCTTCTCCGTTTTCCCTACTACTGGTCTCATGAGATGAAAAACCCGGTTTATCTGCCATCTGTACCCTGGTCAGTCCCTGGGTTGGAATTGAAGTGCAGTCAGCCCCTTGATGGATGAATAAATGATTGCTTGATGAGTGAATGGATGAATGAACGAGACCGCATCTCCTAACCCGTTTACATTTTATTTCTAACTAATGCAGGGTTATTTTCACACCCCATTTAGTGGCCTCAAAATCTGACAACCAGTCTCAACTGGGTTGCTGTGACGTGGGCATCTCTTCATTCTTTTCACTGGGGATTTACCAGGCACACGGATGGGCAAGGTTTGCTTCTCAGCTGCTGTCGGGTGGCAATTACATAGCAGCTTCGTGGCTCCACAGAGATTAGAGGAAGAACCAGGAAACTTTGTCACAGCTTGTTTCTATCCATAGTAAAAGGCTCCATGAAAGGTGAAACTACAAGTATTGAGGAAAAGGAAATGTGCAGATGGTCTGGATTTAATCGTCCGTGTTCTGTAGATAAATGGGAGCTGCCTGTATCTTCAGTACAATGACAACTACTTCACAAGGTTGTGGGAAGGTAAAACGAGGCCGTATTTGCAAAGCACGTAGCGTATAATAGGCATTTAATAAGGATTCATTCTCTTTCCCTTCATTTGAGTCAAATAAGCCCTTAAGAACTATCACTGTTCCCAAACATTTTATCACCTCATCCTAGCTGTGAGATTGTATTATACGTGTTTCCCATCTTATAGTAACAGATTAGAAGTATGACAGGAAGCTGAAATTTATCAGAGGTACAGAATGGGTATATAGATAGCTGGATTTGATTTTCTAATGTGCTGTCCAGTGTCCTGTCCACTAAATAAATGGCTTCTGGGTATTAGAAATGGGATGAAAAAACGTCCAGGTGCCCTTCCGCGGAATTCTACCCGAGTAGGCTCTGTCTTAGCACAGGACATGTTTCCACACGGCTGCATCTCAACCAAGGTCTCTTTCCACTCTCACCTTGTAATAAATAGAAGCAGCTTTCAGGATCTGCAGGGAAGTGAAATGTGTTTTCTAGGATACCAAGGTGAGGACGGCAGTGTGTTCCATTACAGGCTTGCGCTTCGGTTGCTGTGTCGCCTGCCACTCCGAGGCACTCGGTTCCACTAGCTGAAGACATTCTGATCTGTTAATGACGTCTGCCTCGGGACGGGGGGGGGTGGGGGGTGGGGGGGGGTGGGGTGGCGGAGTGTCACACCCGTGCCGTGCCTTCCCCACACCCGGGCTGCGTTGATTTTGTGTGTTTACGTCGTAGCTTGTCTTAAGCCGCGCTAGCAATAAGAATTTAATGGAGGATAAATTGCAGGTCAAAACTGAATCAACAGCCCTGACGTTTACCTCTTCTTTAAAGAATAGTAAGTGTTTCGAGTTCTTTGCCAGGAAGCTGATGGAAATGTTAAGAAATTTAATGAAATAAAGTGACTTTAGCTCATCCGCTACCTCGTGGTGTCCAGACTTCAAACCTTCAGGATTTCTTAGGTCACATAAGAAGGTGATGTGTCTTTGATCGGCTACAGAAGAGTGGAGAAGACCGGTTTCCTCCTCTGACATATGCGTGGAGTTGATGATTTTGAGTTTCATGCTGTGCCTTGTAGCTGCACTTCAGTTTGAGTAGGTGAGAGCAGATCAACTTCCCTCTGTGGACATCTTCAGGCAGAAATGACCAGATACGACTTTGGCAGCCCCTCCCTCTGCCGAGCACAGGCTCCAGACGCGCAGGCTCAGTGGCCATGGCTCACGGGCCCAGCCGCTCCGCGGCATGTGGGATCTTCCCGGACTGGGGCACGAACCCGCGTCCCCTGCATCGGCAGGCGGACTCTCAACCACTGCGCCACCAGGGAAGCCCCATAGGTGTTATTTTAACGACTTACCTGTTCCAGCCTGTCTTCATTTGTAAGCTTATTCTTCTCTGATGAGTTCAGTGTATGAAAAAGCAGGTGTTGTCATCATTCAGGTGTGGTGAGGCTGACAGGTCAGGAGGAGATGCCTCTGAAACGCTTGTATTACTCACAGGCCCCAGAGCAGGGAGCTCCCTGCGCCATGGGGTGGGGGAGGACAGGGGGTCCCCAGGGTGGGTCGGGAGGCAGAGTGGAAGGGGAGGGGGGACCTTCACTGTGTCCCTGCAGGAAGGGTTGGTGGGTGGGGCAGGGGGAGGCCCCGGGGCTGCTTTGAATGGGGCCATCAGCTCTGGACTCGGGGCTGTCCTGCTTGTCACTGCCTGGCTGTGGGCGTTAGAGCAGGTGCACGGTGGCCGAGTGGGAGGGCCTGCGGGGGTAGGGGGATGGGCTCTGGGTTGGTGAGTCTTACTGGAAAGGAGCCTGAAGGTGTCACTCACCGTCTCCAGGAACCCGCAGCCCTGAGAGGGGCCACGTCTCCGGGTTCAGCCAGGCCAGCACGTCAAAGCGTCAGAAACACAGACGGTTAAAGACGTGCCAAGTAGGTGCCGTGTGCGGACGCGGGGCTGGAGCTCACAGCCCTGGGGAGCTGCGTGAGCACAGCCATGAGGCCGGGCCCCGCCGAAGCCTCTGTCCTCGTGGGAGAGAAAGGCAGGGGCAGAGTTCATTCCGTAGAAGGTGAAGGACTCAGTGGGGGTCATGACAAGGTCAGGGACCCGATGTGGGTGCATAGCCTCAGAAACACCGCGATATGCTCGGACCCTTCAAAGAAGCAAAGCCGTTCATGACTTAACACCTTTCATCAAATAATTTCCTGCATCATTTCTTGAAGTATTTTTCATGCATTCACTAAATATACAACCTTTTCATTTCACCAAGAACCTCAGAATTATGAAGCTTTATAGCGAGGTCTCCTGTCCTCAGATGAAGAGCCTGGACCGGGAAGGTGAACGACTTTTCCTACGGTCTCTGCCGAACATCCCTGTGAGGCCACTGCAGCTCCAGCCGTGAACCAGACACACGTTTATGTGAACAGTGGCTGGAGCCATGGCCCTGCCTGGTGCCCCAGGGAGGCCCCCCATCTCGATATCTGTAGCCTCTCCCCTCCTTCAGGCCACACCGTGACAGCCCCCATCCCGACAGTGTAGAACTGGCCCTGTGGCAGTTCCTGGGCCCATAACGCTCTGACTTTCCCTGATGGTGTCGAAGCCACAGAATGACTCACGTTAAGTCTTAGGCTTGCTGCCTGATTTAGACAAATTTAGTCTTTTGTCTGCGCTATTTCTTCTACGTGCTACAACCTAAGATGCTTTAAAAATGTCGTCCATGGAGCTGGAGAACAAAAAGCATGAGTGTTTAAAAAGCAGAAGCCAGGTCATCCCTGGGGTTTGTAAGCACCACCCGCATCACCACGTGCCATGTCGGTGTCACGAGGCACCATCCCCAAGACCAGATAGGTGTGTTAGGCTGTGGCCAGCGTGCATTTGTACCTGAACCTTTTTGCCAGTGTTCAGTGTAGTTCAAGTGCTTTATTGTGCTTCCCGATCATGTCCTTCAGGCTTACACTTATCATCATTGCTCAGATTATAATCGGTCTTTTTTTTTTGGTCTGTACCACGCGGCTTGCGGGATCTCAGGTCCCCAACCAGGGGGTCGAACCTGGGGCATGGCAGTGAAAGCACCGAGTCCTAACCACTGGACCACCAGGGAAGTCCCAGATTATAATTGGTCTTAATTCATTTTTTAAAAACCGCAGGCTCTATGGGATGAATGTGCCAGAAAAGCATCGTGCAACATAACACGGGATGTTAGCAGATGCAAAATGAGAAAGAGTCGCATGGCCAAGTAAGATGAATGAATGCTGGATTAAACAACATTAAACTAGTTTGTTTTCTGCAGGACTTCTCAGGGCCTTTAATAAGAAAATCTTAATTACATGAAGGAGCGATATATACATATACATGTACATAATAGGTAGCATCTTCCAAATCTGTTAGGCCACAGAGCCTTCACCGTTTGTTTTTTTCTTGGGCAGCATATTCTAAAGTAACAAGTGGCAGGTAGTATTTTTAAAGCACCAACTAGGTGCAGTACACTATGGATCAGTGAAAGAGGGTCCATTTCCCGGATGAGGAAGTAAGGCCTAAATGCATTAGGCCTCAGATAGTGATATAAAGAAACACCACGGAGGATAGGAAGTGACATAGTATCAATTGCCAAGTGAATAAGGCTACAATTTTGTGAGTGTAGAGGAGAGAGAAACAAACAGAACATATTTTTGCAGATACAGGACACATACAATACGGCTTCTCTGCTCAAGAAGTGATGATGCAGGCCCCGTGATGCAGGCTGGCCTGGTCCATGCGTGACAGACTGGAACTGCTTCCCCTTCACGTGAATGTGAATCACTGGGGTCTGGACCGACTCAGTGGGCTTGGGATGGTGGTCGAGATTCTGCGTTTCTTTTATTTTTTTAAATTTTTAATTTTTTTATTGAAGTACAGTTGATTTACAATGTTGTGTTAATTTCTGCTGTACAGCAAAGTGATTCAGTTATATATATATATATACTTTTTTAAAGTATTCTTTTCCATTATGGTTTATCATAGGATATTGAATATAGTTCCCTGTGCTATACAGTAGGACCTTGTTGTTTATCCATTCTATATATAAAAGCTTATATCTGCTAACCCCAAACTCCCAATCCATCCCTCTGCTACCCCCTCCCCCTTGGTAACCGCCAGTCTGTTCTCTATGTCTGTGAGTCTGTTTCTGTTTCACAGACAGATTCATTAGTGTCATATTTTAGATTCTATATATAAATGATATCATAGGATATTTGTCTTTCTCTGTCTGACTTACTTCAGTTACTGTGATCATCTCCAGGTCCTTCCATGTTACTGCATGTGGTATTATTTCATTCTTTTTTATGGCTGAGTAATATTCCATTGCATATATGTGCCACATCTTCTTTATCCATTCCTCTGTCGATGGACATTTAGGTTGTTTTCATGTCCTGGCTATTGTAAACAATGCTGCAGTGAACATTGGGGTCCATGTCTCTTTTTGAATTATAGTTTTCTCAGGGTATATGCCCAGGAGTGGGATTGCTGGATCATGTGGTAGTTCTGTTTTTAGTTTTCTGCGAGACCTCCAGAGATTCTGCATTTCTAACAAGCTCCTAAATGGTGCTGATGCCACTCCCTGGTCCAAGGACCACACTTTTCCTGTAAAATCCAGATAATAAGTGTTGCAGGATTTGTGGGCCGTGCAGTCTGGCCCAACAACCCAGCTGTTGCTGCAGCACAAAGGTGGCCACAGACACTGTGTTAGTTCAAGGGCACGGTTGTGATCCCCCAAGACTTTGTTTATAGACTCTGAAATCTGACCTTTATATAATTTCCATGTGTCACAAAATAACTCTTCTGATTTTTTTCCTCACCTTTAAAAACATGGAAACCATGGCTTGGCTCACGGGCCTCAGGAAAGCAGGTGGTGGCCTGCAGGCTGTGTGCACAGCCTGAGGTCAGGGTGTCACAGCCCTGGGGTGGCCGGCAGGGGTGTCCCAAGGAGCTTATCTAACCAAGGCAATCAATCGTCCTCTCTTTTAAACCTTAATTGTGTTTTTTCATGCCTCATTTTCCCTCTGACAGTTGGTTCTTATCTTTTTATGGCAGTGTAACTCACCCTAGGTAACGTACAGACACCTAGACTCTGGCCGGTTCCAGAGTCCACCAGGCTCGACTCTTCCAGGCCTCTAGTACCTGACATGGTGCTGTCCACGTGGAAGATGCCCGGCAAGCGTGTGCTCGGTAGAGCTGAGTCTGTTGAAGGCACCTTTCGCTTGCTTGTGAGGAGAGCAGCTCCAGGGTGGGATGGGCACCGAGGGTGAGGGGAGAATTGCAGGGAGCAGAGAGGAAGCAGGTCATACATGAGGGCTGCATAGGAAACGAGAACTCCATGCAGATACCTGACAGAAACAGGATTTGGATAGGAACATGATAGAAAAGAAAACCTGGGCCAAGTTATAGGAAAGCAGACAATAAAGATCTAAAGGTTAGGGAATGGTTCATGTAGGGAAGAGT
Organism: Globicephala melas; assembly: GCF_963455315.2. Taxonomy (NCBI): domain Eukaryota; kingdom Metazoa; phylum Chordata; class Mammalia; order Artiodactyla; family Delphinidae; genus Globicephala; species Globicephala melas. The sequence goes on along the minus strand of NC_083319.1, from coordinate 113,642,154 downwards.
GTCGAGTGCTTTCACCTGCCACAGGATAAAGACTCCATAGCTTGCCAGGGATGAAGAGATCAATTAAAAGACTTCAGGTCGAGTAACACTGGAGCCATAGACAGTTCTCCGGGCGGGGGGGCGGGGTGAGGATCTGGCCTGTGATTGTGCAAAGAGCAGAGAAGGAGGGACTAGAAAATGGTTCTCGGCCAGAATGTTCTCCAGGACTTTACGAAAACAAAGGAAATCACAAACTACTCAGAATCATGAAATACTGCCCTTCTCAACTGCCTCAAAAGCAATATACCTTGCATTGCATTAGATGCTCAGTTGGCTGGGTTTTTTGTTGGTTTTTTTTTTGCGGTATGCGGGCCTCCCATGACTCACAGGCCCAGCCGCTTCGCTGCATGTGGGATCTTCCCGGACTGGGGCACGAACCCGCGTCCCCTGCATCAGCAGGCGGACTCTCAACCACTGTGCCACCAGGGAGGCCCTTTATATGGTTTTTAATTCCCGAAGTCATGTCTGTTCTTTTCCAAATATCTCGTACTTATTTTTTTAATATAGTTTCTGGAGTTAATATGCTAAGTATTAGCAAACTGGCTTGTTTTATTAACTTAACTTTCAGACTAAATATAGACAGAAGCCTATATTATGCTATCTAAATGCAGAAAAGGTTAGTTTTCACTGACATAAAAAGGATGCCAAGTCCAAAGAATTTTATAGAGGATCAGACTCAGGGAAAATCTCTCAGTGCTGATTAAGAGCTAAATGGACAATTCTGTCCCAGAGAATTCAGTCCTTTTAGTTGTCAGTGGCACGTTCCTTTGTATTTCTTTAAAACTAAATCACGTTTGTGGGGAGGAGGGTTAGGGCAGCTTTGTATTTTTTTGTAAAAATCCTGTTGAGAGTTTGAGGTGCTCAGGGAATAAAGGAAAGGGTGTGAGGGGGAACCCGCATAGAAACAGTCTGGCCACCTGCCACCTCCCATACCAAGGGCCTGGTCGATGGGAAGGGGTGAGACCAGCAAGAATGAATTACAGAGCACTGCTGCCCCTGCCCGCATCATGGGGGCCGGGCACGCTGCTGGAAGGTTCTCTAAATATCAGAAATGTGGAAGGCGTTAACTCTGTTCCTGCCCAGCTGACCATGTCAACAGGAACATTGCTGCCCAGGGTCTGTAACATGACAGTGTCTCCCTTGATACTGTACCTTAAGTATTTTGAGCACAATGTTTATATTACTTTCATATTTTTCTTTAGATAAGAACAATAGATAAAATTGTAATAGACGTGAGAGGCACTGGTGATAAAACATTTTTGTAAGACACCTGGAACTTGTGTTCCTTTCATTTTGTAACTGAAATGGTCTTTCCCAGTGTGATGATGTCCCCTATTTCCAGGCTGATGAAATGTACAAGGTGCTTGACAAAGAAAACCCATGGGAATTGTCTAGCCATGCATTTCATGGTCTCAAATGTAATAGCATTTAGTAAGGTTAGTAACACGGACACAGGGCTTTTTTTAATCAGACAGGCATCTCGTTACATAGCATCTCGCCTTTCACTTCTGCTTTATTATTTTAAACGTCCCCTTTTCCTTTCTCTCCCTCCTGTCCTGGGACTTCCGTTTGGCCAGCAGATGGTTCTGTGAGGGGATCGAGCTGCACGACAGTCCCGACATCCAGATCCGCTGGGACGGGGGCGACCTGCACACGCTGGTCATAGCCGAGGCCTTTGAGGACGACACAGGGCGCTACACCTGCCTGGCCGTGAACCCCGCTGGTTCTGACACCACATCGGCCGAGGTGTTCATTGAAGGTACCCAGGGATGTGGGGTGGGGGCGTGGGGTGCCGAGTGGGCAGGGGCCCATTGCTTCTTGTGAACGTGGTTTTCCAATGTTGTGAGTCAAACCTCACTTGTCCTCCAGGGCAGATAAATCGAGTGGCTCTGACACTTGGGTGTACGTCTACGTCGACAATGTCTGATGTCAACATTTGTTCCTTCTCATTTAAAACATTTCAGCTACGTGAATTTATTTAGAATACTAAGTGTCCAACTTATTTCTGGTTTCTCTGGTGGCCGAAGAATGTGGGCATATTAAAATACTAGAAATACTAGACCTGTCAACCAAAGTTAAACTCTCAAAGACTTAGGAGATCATTCACAGGGATATTAAGCAGTTGAGTATTTTTAAATGTTCTCATTTCTATTAGATTCTAGAACTTTTCCTTTTTTGTTAGGATGCTGCTATTTCTGCTGAGTGTACCATGGACTTGTAATCACTAGGTCAAAAAATTTCCAGAATCAATGTTGCATTAAAGAGGGGTGGGCAGAGAGTAGAATATCTCTATTGTTCTAACAATTCATTTTTGACGAGACTCAGCATATAGGGAATTAGAAAACTTGCTATCAAAGTATATAGTTTACATCACTGTTGCATTTTTATCACTATCAATCACTTAAGTTGGAAGTGGCTTAAACACCAGTATTCTGTGTCCCTAAAGCCATAAATTGGTGAGTAGCCTTGTAATTGCTTGCATTTAAAAATAGTAGCTGGAACGCAGAGAGAAAATTGAAATCCTCAAGGTCTCCAGTACCTTAATCTTTATCTTTTTACTAAATTTTTTTTTACTCTTTAATAGCACTAAATTTCTTTGTTTTTTAAAGTAGAAGAAAGCAAGATGTGAACCATTATTTATAGCCCTTGTAAGAACTGGCAAAAAAAATAAATTAGTTTTAGAAGTAACTGTTACTGCCAACTAAAACTATGTGCCTTTACTTTTAATAAAAGGGTCCCCTGCGTTGTCTTTGAAAGCGTCTGTGAGCTCCTTCGGGGACTTTGTTCTGCTAATAAGAGCAAACCTTCTGTATTAACAAGTGATGCTACATGGCAGTTACATGTACACACACGTGCAGACACGGTCATTTAAACCTCACCATGAACCTGTGAGGTGTTATCAGGGTCCCCTTTTACACATGGGTAAACTGAGCCTGGGGAGGTGAAAGGGACCTGTCCAAAGTCACTCCAGGATTTGGACCCAGTCCGTGTTACTCCAGGGCCCATATCCTATTCGCTATGTCACATGTATCTCAAAGTGCTAAATGAACAGGAAAAGAATGGCAAAAAGATTTTTAGCATTTAATAAGCGAGCAGTGAGTATCAGTCATGGGCTGACTGTGGAGCAAACTTCTTGAAGCATTTTAGAATACAGAGGAGGAAAGTTCAACTTCCATTAAAAAAAAAACAAAACCCATTTGCTAATGATGGTCAGATTTGTCTTTCAAAACCAAGTTCAACTAGAGCTGCTTAAAATTAAATGCTTTATTTGCTTTCAAGGTTGCTGGAAATGGGTACTTCAGTGTGGATTGCTTCTGTACTACAGACATTAAATCACGTCAGTTTTACGTACTAGTTTACCAACTCGATTCAGCCACGTTTATTAAGGCCTTGCTCTGTGCCAGACAGTGTGGTGCAGATACGATGGGGATGGGCCCTGCTATCAAGGAGTTCCCAATCCAACAGCCCAGATGGACACATTTTTTAAAAAAAGAATATAAAGTAAGTGATGTTATAAGTGATATAACAGATATCTAAAGTGTTATAAGGATACAAATGAACTTAAAAGATTAACTGCAAGGTATATAAGACACACTAACTTTCATAGAATAAGAGGAACTATTTCTCTGCCTTGGAAACCACTTCAGGATCTGACTCTGGAGGTCCAAAACATGAATGCCATGGCCTTTAACTTTATTTCATTAAATTGAGCTCTGCCACGTAGAAGCCCCTGCAGTGCAGTCCTCTCCTGCCTTTGGGGTCTCTGCATGAACTACTTAATGTGGGAAAAGCACCCCCAGTTCTACCTGCCACGCGTGGTCCATGCCCAGGGCTCCACAGAGGTGGCGGGTGTTCCCAGTGTCCCTTTTTGCACCTGAGGACCCTGCACTGGCTTAGACGGCCCACCAGCTGCGGGTCTGGCTTCAGATCTTTGTGCTGAGGAGAGGAGGGGTCTGGGCAGAGCCGGAATAAAGAGCCCTTAAGCATGAGCCTCCTAAGCCTCCTGGAAAGTGCGTTAGGAAACTGGCTCATCGTCCCCATGAAATATGGGTGATAACTTTTTTAAAGCCTGATTTTGCTGTATTTTTATCCCTAAGAACAATTACGTGACATGGAAGAGAATTTTACATAAATTCTTAGGCTCCTATTACGACTGAAAGGAAGAAGTGTTTATGTTTTCCTTACTGCAGCACTAAATTAGACTTAGGAATATCTCTGTTGTCCCTAAACCACATTGCTGTTGCTATGTCAGCGTGCAGTATGGGGGTGGAGGTGGGTACCAGAGGGTAGGAAGTTTTCTATAGATTTAAAAACCTTGAGGAAACCTTCCCTAAAAGTTTAACAACCTACTAGTTGGAAACTGTCTAAATTTCACTGCCTTGTGCAGCAACTTTTAGAATGATAACGAGGAAATTTCAGTTTAAGAACAGTAACTAAGGGGCTTCCCTGGTGGTGCAGTGGTTAAGAATCCACCTGCCAATGCAGGGGACACAGGTTCGAGCCCTGGTCTGGGAAGATCCCACATGCCGCAGAGCATCTAAGCCCGTGCACCACAACTACTGAGCCTGCACTCTAGAGCCCGAGAGCCACAACTTCTGAGCCTGCACTCTAGAGCCCAAGAGCCACAACTTCTGAGCCCGCGTGCCACAACTACTGAGCCTGCGCTCTAGAGCCTGTGTGCCACAACTGCTGAGCCTGCACTCTAGAGCCCGAGAGCCACAACTTCTGAGCCTGCATGCCACAACTACTGAGCCTGCGCTCTAGAGCCCGTGAGCCACAACTACTGAGCCTGCACTCTAGAGCCCGTGAGCCACAACTGCTGAGCCTGCACTCTAGAGCCCGTGAGCCACAACTGCTGAGCCTGCACTCTAGAGCCCGTGAGCCACAACTACTGAGCCTGCACTCTAGAGCCCAAGAGCCACAACTGCTCAGCCCGCGTGCCACAACTCATGAAGCCCATGCGTCTAGAGCCTGTTCTCCGTAACAAGAGAAGTCACTGCAATGAGAAGCCTGGCACCGCAACGAAGAGTAGCCCCCGCTCGCCGCAACTAGAGAAAGCCTGCGTGCAGCAACAAAGACCCAAGGCAGCCAAAAATAAATTAAAAAAAAACCCCAAAACCAGGAACTAACTTTTATCTCCTAGTTTTAACTAGGAACCGAGCCGTGGTCTTCGTTTTCACCTGGATTATCTCATTTAATCCTTACAAAAATCATCCCATTCTGTGGCTGAGGAAACGGCAGCTTAGGGAGACTTGTAGGGCCCCAGACCTCACACACACACACTCACACTCCCCTGAGCTTCAAGGACTAAACCCAGTCAGTGTGACCTCTTAAGTTTGAATAGCCACAGGGGAAAATGCAGGTGAACCTTGGGTCTTGGGGCAGCAGGGTCGTCATCTGCATCCAGTAACAGGCCTGGGATGTGTGCCTGGAACATCTCAGGACACCACTGAGCTTTTGGTCATTGGTCACGTGTTCACTGAAGGTCCCCTGGAAGGCAGGCGGTGGGCCAGGCACTGCGTGGGGACACTTGGCAGGACAGGCAGGCCTCGGTCCTCGCTGCGCCGACACTCCAGGAAAGGAGGGACGGGCCGCCCTCATAAATAACCCCAGCCCCAGCCAGCAGGTGCTGGGGAGAGAAGAAAGGTGGGTGAGGGTAGGGGGAGGAGGGCCTCCCTGAGGAGGTGACGTCCGACCTCAGTCTGGACTCTGAGAGGAAGCGATGGGGAGGCCGATGGGGCAAGTGCTGCAGACAGAAGTAGGGGCGAGGCTTGGCAGGAGGGGCGGGTGTGCCCAGGAGCGCAGAGGGTGGCAGCTGGGCGGCAGGCAGCTCACGCGGGTCGTGGCGCCTTGTGGTCACTGTTAGCCGGCCGGCCTTTAATTCTACCGAAAATCGCCAGTTGCGGAGCGTTTAAACTGAAAAGTCAGACTATCTGATTTCCATTTTTAAACTGAAGTTTGGCTTGTAATCGGGAGCCCGGTGAGAAGCGTGCTGTGGCAGGACCGGACGGGGCTGGCAGGGCTGCAGGAGCACGCCGTGTAGACGGGGGCAGAGGCAGGCAGACTGCAAAGCCACATGGCGGGTTAGGTGTGGGCTGAGGGGCCATGGGAACGAGCAGACCCCGTGGATTTCGGCTCCACCGTTGGGCATCTGTGAGGGGGGGCGAGGAGTGGGCTGGGGCACAGAGGGACGTAGGTGATCCGTTTGCACAGCCGCATTTGGACGGCCGAGTGGACACAGGTGTGGGCAGGTGGCCATGCGGGTGCAGTGAGCGCCCAGGGCGAGGACGTGCACTTGGAGCTCAGGATGTAGATGGTAACCGAAGACACGGGAATGGGCGGGACCGCGTCTGAGCCTGGGCGACCCTCCGCACGCGAAGATGCTCCGGGAGGAGGTGCCGGCGTAGGAGCGTGAGAGGAGGGCCCTGTGGGCGGGGAGGCTGGGGGGGGCGGGTCGGTGTTTGAGAGGGGAGGGCCGTGCAGCTTGGGCCCCCCGCTGCCGGAGGCCAGCGCTGAGGACAGGAGGGGCAGGTGTGGTTGCTGTGGGGGATGTTAGTAAGAGGGGCTCGGAGAGCCTGGAGGGACCAAACGCCGCGCGTCTGCGGGGCCCGGAAGGACGCACGGGAACGCGTTGGGGGGCGCCAGGGAGGTTCTGCCCAAGCACCGGCAGAGCCAAGGGTCGGTATCTAGACGGGAGCGCCGGGTCAGGAGGCTTTGTGAGCCTGTTTGCCTGTGGGTTTTCGTAGCAGGATTTCTAGAGTATATTTCCATGCTGATGAAAACGGTCCAAGCGAGAAAACGCGGATCCTGCAGGGGAGTGGGGGGAGTGTGAGGTGCCAGGGAGCCAGTTCCTGGAAAAAGAGAAGGAAACGGCCTCCGCCCACAGTGTGCAGGTGGCGAAGAGCTGCTCTCAACAGTTGCACGGTAGAAATGGGACAGGTGAGCACAGACGTGTGAACTACACGTGGACATCCCACGTTTGCATCCCTGCCGCCCCTCCTGACCCTGTCGTGGACGGCACAGATCTTTACAGCTCGGGGAGCACCGAAGGGGGCAGGAGGGGGGTTCCCAAGTGTGCGATGAGGAAGCTGGGTTACACCCAACCCTGACCCCGTGGTCGGGGAGTTGAGCTGAATGGGGGTGGAGGGGACGGCATAAAGACGGTGGGGAAGGGCAGGAATTCCGAGCGTGGCGCACGCCGGCAGACCCTGTGTGATGTTTATTTGTAGGTTCTCCAAGCTTGTCACAATCAGATAAGACGTGTGCCCCTTTTAAGTGACATTTCAAAGTGTGTGGAAATGTTATACAAGGAACGGTCCCTGTGGCTGCAGCAGGACAAAGCCGATCTGAGCGAAAGTTTCCTTCTGCTGGATCTGGAAGACTTGCTGTGAGAAGCTGATGGAGTCTAAGCTCAGCTTTGCGCATTCTCCACAGTATTCATTTTTAAATATCCTTCCTGGTATTTTCTGGCCAGCCCAGCTCCCAGCTCCAAGACCCAGAACCGCGACTGGATGGCTCTTTGCTTCAGTTTCTCCATCTCTGCCTGGAGAAATTGATGTTCTCGTAAGAAATGAGTGAGTTAATCACCTAGAGGGGGACCGACACACAGTGTGAACTATTGTTGCTGTTATAGAAATAGCACATTTTCATTTTAAAAAATCTAAAACATGGAAATAAAGATATAAAAGTCATGTGTAATCCCACCACCCTGTGTCCACCACTCTTAAAAATTTTTATTGTTCAATCTTTTATCTAAATGTGTTTATTATAGTCTACATACTCTTTGGTATATATTTTTTTAATTTAATTTAATCCGTCATGAACATCTATGCCTGTCATTGCAGTTCTTTAAAACTCATTTTAATGCTTTTATAGTCATTCATCATTTATAAATTTTTAAGTCATTGGCATTGCTTCAATTACTCTTATCTGAGACAGCAAACGGTTGTTTCTGGTAATTATAGCAACTGAGAAAGGAGAGGGGAAAAATGAGTAGTGGGAGTGGGGAGCAGAGTGTATTTACGCCTTAATTTTGAAAAACAAACATGGACCAAACGATGAACTAACTCCATGGCTGGATTCACTAAAGTCACTCAGGGACTTAAAATGTAAATATAAATAAAGATAAATAGATAGTTTTTTTTAATGGTTAATACCTGCTTTTAGGAAGACTTCCTATTTTCTGAATTTGAAGCTGTATTCAGTTTGCTTCCACTCAGAAATATAGCCTTTTCTATATTGCTAAGGTAGATATTAGATTGACAAAAATAAAAATAATTAAAACATGGTGTTTCCATGAATATGGGGGAAATGGGCATTTTGACATACAGTCGTCCCTCAGTATCCGCAAGGGGATTGGTTTCAGGACCCCCCAGGGATACCAAAGTCCAAGGATGCTCAAGTCCCTTATCTAAAACGGTGGAGTATTAGCATATAACCTACGTAAACTTTAAATCATCTCTACATTACTTATAATACCTAATGTAATGCTATGTAAATAGCTGCTGGTGGGCAGCAGAGGCAAGTTTGCTTTGGGGAACTTTCTGGACTTTTATGTGTATATATTTTTTGACCTGTGGTCGGTTGAATCCACAGATGCAGAACCCGTGGATATGGAGAGCCGACTGTATCTGTATTTTACACACCTTTCTGGGGAGATGTTTAACATGGAAATAAATATATCTGTTGATAGTAGAATGAAACAAATTCTGGTAAATCGCCACAAATGTATTCGAAGCAGCCATTAGAAAACTATAAAGCACGTTTATTAACGTGGAAAGGCACTTCACAATGTATTGAGTGGGGAGAAAACAGAAATTGAACAGCATTATGTCATAATATTATGTTTATTATACATGTGCACAGGGGTAGACTTCAGCAGGATACGATCCAACGGGTCTGGGTGGTGGTATTCCGAATGATTTTTTTCTTTAATTTTTGCTATTGTGCCTTTTCTGGGTCTTTTCCTACAAGGAAGTATTACACGGGGTAAGTTTTTAAAATGGTGAGGGAGCACCTTTTAAAGGCAAGATGGGAGGCTCACGGTTGTGACTTTCCCGCCTGCTCTCCATCACTAGAGCAGCTCAGGGACCACCAGCATTGATTCCCCACTGCGTGGAGAACAGTGTAGACACAGGTGACCTGTAGGCAGGTGAACAGTTGATGAGCAGACGGGCAGGGGGTGACCACAAGTGCTGGGACCCTGCCCCTTTTAGCTGGGATTTGAGAAACAGACACGGATGAATGTGCCCCTGAGCCAGGGGTGTTCTCCCCTGCCCAGCAGGTGCAGAGCTGGGGACCGAGGGGTGGGGACAGAAGGGGAGTGAGGGGGGATCGCCCTGGGGGAAAGGGGCCTCAGAGCAGCTCTGTCCCCACCGCAGGTGGGAGGTGACATTGAGATCCCAGCAGGCTCGGTCAGGTGTGCAAAAAGCAGCAAGCGCATCCTTATCCAGTGGACGTGAACCTCTCTGGTCCTTGTTTCCTGGCAAGTCAGTGAGGAAAAAGCCTCAACAAAGAGCGAAAGCGATCATGGCTTTTTAGTCATCAGAGGGGATTTTCCCAGTGATCTAAACGTTGGGAATCAGATGAATAATAGCTATTCCTCTCCCCGGCTTCTGGCCGCTCAGTGTCTCTGGTGCCATCCTTGGGGCCTGCCTGCTTCCGAGGGCTCTCCGGGGTCTGGGGGGCTGCCCGCCCTCGGGCCACGGTGACCTGCTGACCCCAGCCTGCTGGGGTGCCAGCGTTTCTCCTTGTCTGTCACCTGGTTTTGCTGCTTTGCTGTTTGTCTTGCTCGGTTTCCCTAGTTCCTCCTGCACAGGTAGTTTGCCCCTCAGCCACGCTCGTGCCCAGACACCAAGTCCAGCCGCGCTGGCCGGTGTGAAAACCCACCCTCTGTCCCTGGCCTTCCCCCCCCCCCAAACCCGCAGCTGCTCGCTCGTCCCCCAGCTCACCCCCTGTCACTCATCCCAGCAGAATCACCAGCCTGCCCTGAGCACCGGAGACGGCGGCTGGGGGCGGGGACGCGTGGTCTGGGGGAGCCGGGGCCTCAAGTTCAGACCCTGTGCCACTGCCGTGCAGTCCCGTGGCCTCACGCGGCCCCTTCCCCTCCCTGGTTCCTCGGGTCTCTGGTCTGTAGTTGGACACAGCGTCCCCTCTTAGTGAGGCTCATCATCGTGATGACCAAATGCCGACGCAGCCGATGGCCAGGCACGTGGCACTACTCAGAATGGGTGTGCCCTTCCTGGCCACACCTCAGTCCAGTCCTCAGAGGTGTGGTGTCCTGAGTGGCTGAGCAGCTCCGAAGAGGCAGCACAGAACATGTCCGGGCCACTCAGAAAGGACAGAAATCAAGGAGGGACCCTGTAGGCGCTTCCCACCAGAGCAGATGATGTAATTAAAGGTTCAGACGTGGGGAGAGGCCAGGAGGGGGCGCTCTCCGCTCCTCTGATCTTTATCCGGAGCCCCTGTTGGCAGAGGCTCCCTTGCACCCTGCATTCCCATCCCTCCCCGGACCCCCAGCTTTATGCCGTCCCATTTCACTAACCACCACGTCATGCGTTTATTTGTCTGCGTCTGTGTCCGCATAGAATGGAAGCTCCCCAAGGGCAGGGAGGGGTGTGCTCTTCACGCCAGCATCCTTGTTACACAGCTGGGTGTGCACGAGACTAGTGGAAATAGCAGGCTTTTAGTTTACTGAGCAGAACTCATGGGTCATCTAAGTTTATTATTTTGTTTCAAACAGGAAAGGTGTGTTACAGGAAAATTAACCTGACATAGATGAAGACAAATTTGAGAGAGGGATTTGGGAGGACAGGGTGGTCTGTGTGTCGTGATGGTCCAGGACTGGGGATTGCTGTAGAAATAAATAGGAAGGACCACAAACACCCTGCGGTCACCTAAGCAGGGCTTTTACCATCAGTAATAGCAGGAAAGCCATGGTAGAGAACAGTCACGGGAGGGAGCACGAGGCGCTCTTGCCAAGAGAATTAGGTAAACGTGTACATTCTCAATGTATCAACAGGCAAATAGAACCAACTACAAAGAGCACAAGTATACAGCAGCAACTAACACAACAATGTAAAGCAATTATACTCCAATAAAGATGTTAAAAAACAAAAAAAAAGCACATGTAGTGTGATTGCATTTGTACAAATACATGCACAAATATACAGCCATCCCTCCTCATCCGAGGTTTCACTTTCCGTAGTTTCAGTTACCACGGTCAACTGTGATCCAAAAATATACGGAAAATTCCAGAAATAAATGGTCAGTTTTCAATTTTGCCATCTGAGCAGTGTGATGAAATCGCTTGCCTCAGCTTCGACCGCCAGGATTTGAGTCATCCCTGTGTTCAGCGTGTGCTGCCTGTTAGTCACCTAGGTTGTCATGCTGACTGTCCCAGCGCTCGTGTTCACTCACCCTGATTTTATTGATACTAAAAATGGCCCCAAAGCACCAGAGGAGTGATACTGGCAGTTTGGACGTGCCAGAGAAGCCGTGCAGTGCTTCAAGTAAAAGGTGAAAGTTAATAAGGAAAGAAAAGAAAAAAAAAGTATGCTAAGGTTGCTAAGATATACGGTAAGAACAAATCTTTTGTCCTACAGGTTGTGAAGAAGGAAAAAGAAATCCATGTTCGTTTTGCTGTCGTGCCTCAAACCCTAAATGTTACAGCCACAGTGCATACATAAGTGCTTAGTTAAGATAGAAAAGGCATCAAATTTGTACAATAAGATGTTTTGAGAGAGACCACATTCATATAACTTTATTATCATTTTTGTAATCATAATTGTTATATTCTATTTTATCATTAGTTATTGTCGTTAAACTCTTACTGTGCCTAAATTACAAATGAAACTTTACCTTAGGTGTGCATATTTAGGAAAAAGAGTACTAACAGGATTTGGTGCTATCAGTGGTTTGGGGGTCTTGGAATGTTATCTCCCTTCAATAAGGGGAGGCCACTGTATGTTTGTTAATACATTCAATTTATCTGAAAAATACAAGCCAGACTGTTAGCGTGTGCAGAATGGCACCAGGGAAGGGACCTACTGGTCTTCAGTATTACATCACACAATTCTGTGCTACTTGGTTACTTTTCTATAAGCGTGTATTATTTTACATTAAGATATTTTAAATAGATAATTTAAATAACTCGAGTTAAGTATGTCTCATAAAAGAAGTATCAAGTATGTACTTTTGGGGCTTCCCTGGCGGTGCAGTGGTTAAGAATCCGCCTGCCAATGCAGGGGACATGGGTTCAAGCCCTGGTCCAGGAAGATCCCACATGCCGTGGAGCAACTAAGCCTGTGAGCCACAACTACTGAGCCCGCACACCTAGAGCCCGTGCTCCGCAACAAGAGAAGCTACTGTGAAGAGAAGCCCACACACCACAACGAAGAGTAGCCCCCGCTCGCTACAGCTAGAGAAAGCCTGCACACAGCAATGAAGACCCAACGCAGCCAAAAATAAATTAAAAAAAAAAAGAATGTACTTCGAACCATCACAGTTATTTTAAGTATTACCTAAAATCTCTTGTCACAAAATACATGAGCATTAAAATGTAAGGACAGTTTGCATTTTGGGCTAAAAATCCAACAAGGGGACCCATAATCTAAACACAATAACGAAGCAGATGAATTTGGGAAGGAATGATCCAAAATTAGAAACCCTCCTATTCAAGAATGAAGCCATATCAGAGTCAGAAAGCATCTCCTAATTAATGAGAAATGAAGGTATTGGTGATCCACACCATGTAATCTTCTGGGAAAGAGTTGAAGTTTAAAACTATGGATGTTCTACACACAGACACACATGCATTTATTTCATAGTTGGGAAGCCATTTAAAATCGTGGTTGTGACGGCCAAAGGGACAAAAATGAAACTGGTAATAAATCTGACACTAAACCCATACTGCTTTGAAGAAAGCTTTTCTTGGTGGTTCTGTTTTTACATGATTATCTGAAAAAACAGTCTGAGTAGAAATGGTCTGAACCATTCTCTGTTTCAGAATAAGACTTTGTACATTATTGTCTGAGTGAAGAGCATTACCTTTGGAAGCAATTACAGGTACTACTTACATCTTTTTTTTTTTTTTCCACTCAGGTGCCAGTTCAACAGATTCTGACAGTGAAAGTTTAGCGTTCAAATCAAAACCTGGAGCCATGCCACAGTAAGTACCTACAGTTCCATCAATTATAAGCAAAGGCTGTCAACAGAGTTGTGCTCTGTGATGCCACTTGTGTTGTGCTCTGAGGAGGTCAGCTGATGTCAATCAAGAACCAAATGCTTGAACCTAGAGCACAGTTTTTAACTTACGAATTCAAACTTTGAAATCCGCATTTCATTATCGATGTGCCAGAGGCTAACCGTCCACCATGTTAGTTTCAATGACAACTAACAGGTTATAAATGTATGAAAGGAGCACTTGTGTTGAGGGAAAATCACTTAAATCATTACTAAAACGTAAATGTCAACCAAGTTATCCATACACATTAGAACATATCTAATTAGGCCAGAAATGGGCTTCCATTTGGATGAAGTCTATTTCTAGTTAGATCTTGTCATGAAAATCTCAAAATTGAGTTTTTCCTACGAAGACATACAATGTTAGTATCTTAATCATTTTGCAAAAATAAAGTAAAATTGTTCCCATCCTTCCTGGGAGCAAAGACTGCCATTGCGTTCCTCCTGCCTGCTGTTTGCTGCAGAAGATCTGAGGAGGCATGAAGAATACCAATGTCCAGGATCCACCACCAGAGAGCTGGCATCTGGGTTGGGCCCTCAGATGTAAAGGACTTTATTCTGCATTTGTGAATCCAAGCAGTTGTATTTTGCCGTGTGGCTGACAGTGTCTTGGTGCCCCGACCCAGTGTCAGGCCTGAGCCTCTGAGGTGGGAGAGCCGAGTTCAGGACATTGGTCCACCAGAGACCTCGCGGCTCCACGTAATATCAAACAGCGAAAGCTCTCCCAGAGATCTCCATCTCAATGCTAAGACCCAGCTCCATCAAAGACCAGCAAGCTACAGTTCTGGACACCCTATGCCAAACAACTAGCAAGACAGGAACACAACCCCACCCATTAGAAGAGAGGCTGCTTAAAATCATAACAAGGTCACAGACACCCCAAAACACACCACTGGATGCAGTCGTGCCCACCAGAAACACAAAATCCAGCCTCATCCACCAGAACACAGGCACCAGTCCCCTCCACAAGGAAACCTACACAACCTACTGAACCAACCTTAGCCGCTGGGAGCAGACACCGAAAACAACAGGAACTATGAACCTGCAACCTGCGTAAAGGAGACCCCAAACACAGTAAGTTAAGCAAAATGAGAAGACAGAGAAGCAGACAGCCAATGAAGGAGCAAGGTAAAAACCCACCAGACCAAAAAAATGATGAAACGGGCAGTCTACCTAAAAAAAATTCAGAGTAATGATAGTAAAGATGATTCAAAATCTTGGAAATAGAATGGAGGAAACACAAGAAACATTTAACAAGGGCCTAGAAGAACTAAAGAGCAAACAAACAGTGATGAACAACACAATGAATGAAATTAAAAATTCTCTGGAAGGAATCAATAGCAGAATAATTGAGGCAGAAGAACAGATAAGTGACCTGGAAGATAAATTAGTGGAAATAACAACTGCAGAGCAGAATAAAGGGAAAAGAATGAAAAGAATTGAGGACAGTCTTGGAGACCTCTGGGACAACATTAAATGCACCAAAATTTGAATTATAGGGGTCCCAGGAGAAGAAGAGAAAAAGAAAGGGACTGAGAAAATACTTGAAGAGATTATAGTTGAAAACTTCCCTAATATGGGAAAAGAAAGAGTCAAGTCCAGGAAGCACAGAGAGTCCCATACAGGATAAATCCAAGGAGAAACACACCAAGACACATATTAATCAAACTATCAAAAACTAAATAGAAAGAAAAAATATTAAAAGCAGCAAGGGAAAAACAACAAATAACATACAAGGGAATCCCCATAAGATTAACAGCTGATCTTTCAGCAAGAACTCTGCAAGCAGAAGGGAGTGGCAGGACATATTTAAGGTGATGAAAGGGAAAAACCTACAACCAAGATTACTCTACCCGGCAAGGATCTCATTCAGATTTGACAGAGAAATTAAACCTTTTACAGACAAGCAAAAGCTAAGAGAATTCAGCACCACCAAACCAGCTTTACAACAAATGCTAAAGGAAGTTCTCTAGGCAGGAAACACAAGAGAAGGAAAAGACCTACAAAAACAAACCCAAAACAATTAAAAAAATGGTAATAGGATCATACATATGAGTAATTACCTTAAATGTAAATGGATTAAATGCTCCAGTCAAAAGACATAAACTGGCTGAATGGATACGAAAACAAGACCCACATATGTGCTCTCTACAAGAGACCCACTTCAGACCTGGGGATACATACAGACTGAAAGTGAGGGGATGGAAAAAGATATTCCATGCAAATGGAAATCAAAAGAAAGCTGGAGTAGCAATTCTCATACCAGACAGAATAGACTTAAAAATAAAGACTATTAGAAGAGAGAAAGAAGGACACTACATAATGATCAAGGGATCAATCAAAGAAGAAGATATAACAATTGTAAATATTTATGCACCCAACATAGGAGCACCTCAATACATAAGGCAAATGCTAACAACCCTAAAAGGGGAAATCGACAGTAACACATTCATAGTAGGGGGCTTTAACACCCCACTTTCACCAATGGACAGATCATCCATAGTGAAAATAAATAAGGAGACACAGCTTTAAATGATACATTAAACAAGACAGACTTAATATTTATAGGAATTCCATCCAAAAAAACCAGAATACACTTTCTTCTCAAGTGCTCACAGAACATTCTGCAGGATAGATCATATCTTGGGTCACACATCAAGCCTTGGTGAATTTAAGAAAATTGAAATCGTATCAAGTACTTTTCTGACCACAACACTGTGAGACTAGATATCAATTACAGGAAAAAATCTGTAAAAAATACAAACACATGGAGGCTAAACAATATACTACTAAATAACCAAGAGATCACTGAAGAAGTCAAAGAGGAAACCAAAAAATACCTAGAAACAAATGACTTTTAAAACACGATGACCCAAAACCTATGGGATACAGCAAAAGCAGTTCTAAGAGGGAAGTTTATAGCAATACAATCCTACCTCAAGAAACAAGAAACATCTCAAACAACCTAACCTTACCCCTAAAGCAATTAGAGAAAGAAGAATAAAAAAACGCCCAAAGTTAGCAGAAGGAGCTAAATCATAAAGATCAGATCAGAAATAAATGAAAAAGAAATGAAGGAAACAATAGCAAAGATCCATAAAACTAAAAGCTGGTTGTTTGAGAAGATAAACAAAATTGATAAAACATTAGCCAGACTCATCAAGAAAAAGGAAAAAAATCAATAGAATTAGAAATGAAAAAGGAGAAGTAACAACTGACACTGCAGAAATACAAAGGATCATGAGAGATTACTACAAGCAACTCTGCCAATAAAATGGACAACCTGGAAGAGATGGACAAATTCTTAGAAATGCACAACCTTCAGAGACTAAACCAGGAAGAAATAGAAAATTTAAACAGACCAATCACAAGCACTGAAATTGAGACTGTGATTAAAAATCTTCCAACAAACAAAAGCCCAGGACCAGATGGCTTCACAGGCGAATTCTGTCAAACATTTAGAGAAGAGCTAATACCTATCCTTCTCAAACTCTTCCAAAATATAGCAGAGAGAGGAACACTCCCCAACTCATTCTACGAGGCCACCATCACCCTAATACCAAAACCAGGCAAAGATGCCACAAAGAAAGAAAACTACAGGCCAATATCACTGATGAACATAGATGCAAAAATTCTCAACAAAATACTAGCAAACGGAATCCAACAGCACATTAAAAGGATCATACACCATGATCAAGTGGGTTTTATCCCAGGAATGCAAGGATTCTTCAATATATGCAAATCAATCAGTGTGAGAAATCATATTAACAAATTGAAGGAGAAAATCCATATGACCATCTCAATAGATGCAGAAAAAGCTTTCGACAAAATTCAACACCTATTTATGATAAAAACCCTCCAGAAAGTAGGCATAGAGGGAACTTTCCTCAACATAATAAAGGTCATATATGACAAACCAACAGCCAACATCGTTCTCAGTGGTGAAAAACTGAAACCATTTCCTCTAAGATCAGGAACCAGACAAGGTTGTCCACTCTCACCACTATTATTTAGTATAGTCTTGGAATTTTTAGCCACGGCAGTCAGAGAAGAAAAAGAAATAAAAGGAATCCAAATCGGAAAAGAAGAAGTAAAACTGTCACTCTTTGCAGATGACATGATACTATACATAGAGAATTCTAAAGATGCTTCCAGGAAACTACTAGAGCTGATCAATGAATTTGGTAAAGTAACAGGATACAAAATGAATGCACAGAAATCTCTTGCATTCCTATACACTAATGATGAAAAATCTGAAAGAGCAATTAAGGAAACACTCCCATTTACCACTGCAACAAAAAGAATAAAATACCTAGGAATAAACCTACCTAAGGAGGCAAAAGACCTTACGCAGAAAACTATAAGACACCAATGAAAGAAATTGAAGATGTTACAAACAGTTGGAGAGATAAACCATGTTCTTGGATTGGAAGAATCAACATTGTGAAAATGACTATACTACCCAAAGCAATCCATAGGTTCATTGCAATCCCTGTCAAACTACCAATGGCATTTTTCACAGAACTAGAACAAAAAATTTCACAATTTGTGTGGAAACAAAAAAGACCCTGAATAGCCAAACCAATCTTGGGAAAGAAAAACGGAGTTGGAGGAATCAGGCTCCCTGACTTCAGACTCTACTACAAAGCTACAGTAATCAAGACAGTATGGTACTGGCACAGAAAGAGAAATATAGATCAATGGAACAGGATAGAAAGCCCAGAGATGAACCCATGCACATATGGTCATCTTATTTTTGGTAAAGGAGGCAAGAATATACAATGGAGAAAAGACAGTCTCTTCAATAAGTGGTGCTGGGAAAACTGGACAGCTACTTGTAAAAGAATGAAATTAGAACACTCCCTAACACCATACACAAAAATACACTCAAAATGGATTAAAGACCTAAATGTAAGGCCAGACACTATAAAACTCTTAGAGGAAAACATAAGCAGAACACTCTATCACATCAATCACAGCAAGATCCTTTTTGACCCACCTCCTAGAGAAATGGAAATAAAAACAAAAATAAACAAATGTGACCTAACTAAACTTAAAAGCCTTTGCACAGCAAAGGAAACCATAAACAAGATGAAAAGACAACCCTCACAATGGGAGAAAATATTTGCAAATGAAGCAACTGACAAAGGATTAATGTCCAAGATTTACAAGCAGCTCATGCAGCTCAATATCAAAAAAACAAACAACCCAATCCAAAAATGGACAGAAGACCTAACTAGACATTTCTCCAAAGAAGATATACAGACTGCCAACAAACACATGAAAGCATGCTCAGCATCACTAATCATTAGAGAAATGCAAATCAAAACTACAATGAGGTATCAGCTCACACCCGTCAGAATGGCCATCATCAAAAAATCTAGAAACAATAAATGCTGGAGAGGGTGTGGAGAAAAGGGAACCCTCTTGCACTGTTGGTGGGAATGTAGATTGATACAGCCACTATGGAGAACAGTATGGAGGTTCCTTAGAAAACTAAAATTAGGGCTTCCCTGGTGGCTCAGTGGTTGAGGGTCCACCTGCCAATGCAGGGGACGTGGGTTCATGCCCCGGGCTGGAAGGATCCCACGTGCCGCGGAGCGACTGGGCCCGTGAGCCATGGCCGCTGAGCCTGTGCGTCCGGATCCTGTGCTTCACAACGGGAGAGGCCACAACAGTGAGTGGCCCGTGTACCGCAACAAAAACCAAAAAACTAAAATTAGAACTACCATACCACCCAGCAATCCCACTACTGGGCATATGCCCTGAGAAAACCATAATTCAAAGAGTCATGTACCGCAGTGTTCACTGCAGCTATATTTAAAATAGCCAGGACATGGAAGTGACAGATGAATAGATAAAGAAGATGTGTCACGTATATACAGTGGAATATTACTCAGCCATAAAAAGAAACGAAATTGAGCTATTTATAGTGAGGTGGATGGATCTAGAGACTGTCATGCACAGTTAAGTAAGTCAGAAAGAGAAAAATAAATACCGTATGCTAACATATATATATATGGAATCTAAAAAAAAAAAAAAGTTTTGAAGAATCTAGGGGCAGGACGGGAATAAAGACGCAGACGTAGAGAATGGACTTGAGGACACGGGGAGGGCGAAGGGTAAGCTGGGACAAAGTGAGAGAGTCTCATGGACTTACACACCACCACATGTAAAATAGCTATAGTGGGAAGCAGCCGCATAGCACAGGGAGATCAGCTCGGCGCTTTGTGACCACCTAGAGGGGTGGGATAGAGAGGGTGGGAGGGAGACGCAAGAGGGAGGAGTTATAGGGATATATGTATACGTATAGCTGATTCACTTTGTTATACAGCAGAAACTACACACCATTGTAAAGCAGTTATACTCCAATAAAGATGTTTTTTAAACATAAATAAATAAAGTAAAATCTACCGAAATTTTGTAGAAAACTCCATGGACATCGAGATCGTGGTAATACACTTCATTGATTTGCTAGTATATACATAACAATTGCAGCCATTTAACATCCAGCAGTCACTGAACATTCATGTTAAAGGGATCTTAATAAGATCACATACTGTGCCACCTGTGCATGCAGTCAGCTATCTCAGGTTTAGTGAAGTGACCTGAGTCGCTTGAGATTACACAGCCCATGACTTAGCAAAACTGGGCCTGGAAACATGTCTAAGTTTTATGCACCAAAGCAAAAATTCCAAGGTACTCTTGACTTTACACAGTGAGAAGCCAGAACAAAGAACAGCTGCTAGACTGAAAATAGACCATGAGAACTCTGCATTAAGTATAGAACCCCCAACCCTACACGTTTTACGTATCTGCTTAGTGTTAGAGACTGACCTTTTTCCAAGTATTTTCTTTTCTCTTAGGATTTCCAGTTCAGTAATTTCAGCTGTCTGGTAAGAGCTGAGATACATAGTTACATGCGCTATTTTTCCTTTTTCTGTGTGTTTATTTTACTAATGTCTAGGGCCATCTGTGCCTATACAGACCACCGCTATTCTAACTGTAGGTCGTGGGTCCTGATGTCGGAAGCACTTAGAGTTGAAGCGGGTTGAGTAGACATAAAGAAACTGGGCTATTCTGTGGACATGTTTCAAAGAATACTTCCTGCTTAAAAAATTCTGAGTGAACCCTTGGCCCCTTATCTTCCAGGGCTCAGAAGAAAACAACTTCCGTTTCCTTGACGATAGGATCATCATCTCCAAAGACAGGGGTGACCACAGCCGTGATTCAGCCACTGTCTGTCCCTGTTCAACAGGTAAGTGTTCCACAGCCTACAAGGAGTCAAACTCACTGAAGAATATAACTAGTACTCCCTTGAAATATTTTCTAAGTGGACACAGAACTGGGAGATAAGAAAATGGTAAATAAAGTTCTTCCTTTTAATGCACTAAAAATAATCTCTAATCACAGACATGCCACAGGGCTTCCTTGGTGGTGCAGTGGTTGAGAGTCCGCCTGCCGATTCAGGGAACACGGGTTCGTGCCCCGGTCCGGGAGGATCCCACATTCCGCAGAGCAGCTGGGCCCATGAGTCATGGCCGCTGAGCCTGCGCGTCCGGAGCCTGTGCTCCGCAACAGGAGAGGCCACAACAGTGAGAGGCCCGCGTACCGCAAAAAAAAAAAAAAAAAAAAAAAAAAAAAAAAATGCCACCGATAAATCAATATCTGCATTTCCTTTGGGAATTTCTCTTTCTAGCAGGCAATACTCTGATAAAATGGCATCTGTTTTAGCTATTACTGTTGGATTCTCCCCGTATGAGCCATCT
This sequence comes from Globicephala melas, assembly GCF_963455315.2. Lineage (NCBI taxonomy): Eukaryota > Metazoa > Chordata > Mammalia > Artiodactyla > Delphinidae > Globicephala > Globicephala melas. The sequence goes on along the minus strand of NC_083319.1, from coordinate 113,621,104 downwards.
TCTGTGTAGCCAAATTCATTAGCTCCTTTAAAACAAAGTAGAAGACTAGAAAAGTCCATCTGCCGACAAAAGTTTTCCCGTCCTCTAAGAGCTAAACAGATAATACAGAAAAAAATTCGCATTCCTTCCCTTCACCATGCAGTTTTATCCTGCTTTTTTATTTCATTGTAAGACTGCTTTATCCAAGAAAGAAAAGCAGTTAGAAATGACTGGAAAGTCATTGTAGTAAGTTTACTTTGAAAACACAAACATGAAGGTTTTTTTAATGTAAAAGATTAAAATCTAGATGTTTCTGAATCAACTGTGATACTTCGTGCCGTGACGAGTATCTTCAAACCCAACACTTTTGAAATGTGAACTCATTCGTACCTCCTGTGTCTAAGGAACATCAGTGTGCCCTCCGGCTACCGGGCACCCATGGGTATTTTAGAAATTCTAGTATGTGACTCACTCTGTGATGTGTAGCGTACACAGCCAGTGAAGAAAACACATCTGAGATCATAAACTGGAAAAGAACCAACCAGTAGAAGTTACTCAGTGATGGCACGTATAGTAGATATTTCCTTTAAACCCCTAACCCAGAGTGGACTTTACAGAAATAGTTGTGATTAAGGCAGTGGACTCCTTTTAGTATTTGATATTTAAGTATTGGTAAGTATGTAATGAATGCTAAGCCCTGTCAGCGGCCGTGCTGTCACCCACACGGGTCCTTCTTGGGCACCGTCCCGGTAACGCCAGGTCATAGAGCCTATCTTTTCAGCGGTTCGTATGTTCCAAGTTTGACCCACGTGCCTCTGCTTTTCAGGCTCCCAGCCCCACCTCGTGCCTCTGCCGGCCAGATGGACCCACAGCCGCCTGCTTCCCGCCTGTTTTCACCAAGGTCTGACATCTGTGCGTCTCATTCAGTGGGTCTGCTCTGGGCCTTAGGTTCCATTCCCCTGTGGCTTCGTGGAGCAGTGTTTAAAACTTACAACGAGTGGATGAGCAGGCCCTTTTCATGGTTACCTTTGGGCTGAGTAGATATTTGTTGTGCAGCTGCTGTGTGACCGTAATTTGTAAAGGGTCTGAGAGAGGTGGCCCTGCTCACGTTGGACCTGACAGAGCTCAGAATAGACTGGGAAACAGTACGAGAAACAACACAAAATGCTGTGTAGGGAACTGGGAGAACCGGCAAGTTTTATAGACTTTTTTTTTAAAAACTGATTAATTTTCAGTTTGTCCAAGTTGGTGTTTTGTGTTGCCAAGCTGATGACGTGCATTTCGTTGGTCAACAGTTCATCTCAGAAATGGTCCCATGTAATATTTCTTCTCTGTTTCCTACCCCACTTTTTGAGAAAGTTATAAACTTTATTTTTTTTATTGGAGTGTAGTTGATTTACAGTGTTGTGTTAGTTTTAGGTGTACAGCAAAGTGATTCTGTTATACATAGACTTTTTTTCAGATTCTTTTCCCTTATATTATTACAAAGTATTGAGTATAGTTCACTGTGTCATATAGTAGGTCCTTGTTGTCTATCTCTTACACATTGTAGTGTGTTCATGTCAATCCCAAACTCCTAATTTACCCCCCTCCTTTCCCCTTTGGTAATCATGAGTTTTCTATGTCTGTGGGTCTGTTTCTGTTTCGTATATAAGTTCATCGTGTCATTTTTTTTTTATTTGAAAGACATTTTAAAAGGCACAAGTAAAGGGAGAGGCGCACCGTGCCTGTGCACCAGTACACTGTCAGAAGTCATGACCCTAGACCAGTCTCTAAATTCAATGCAAATCTAGCTCAAATTCCAACAGGTTCCTTGTTTTTATTTGTGTTTGATGTTGAACTTGGCTGTTTGATTCTAAATATTTTGTGGAAGAAAAAGCGGCTCAGAGCAGCCAGGGCCCTCCTGCACAAGCAGGAGGAAATGGTGTTAGGGATCTGAGATGTCAAGACTTCCCAAGGCCAGAGCATCAGGAGAGCAGTGCTGGCTCAAGGCTGGACAAACGGACGAACGAGGCCCAGAGAGCGCCCACAGGACACCCCAGGAACCCACGGTCACTGGGCAGGGTGGGTTCTTCAGCAGAGGTGGGCCCCGACCTCAAACTTTTCACAAAAATCAATTCCAAGTAACTAAAGACAGATGTGAAAGCAGTTTCTATAAACCCATCATCTAAAAGCTATAAATCTGCAAGGAGCGAAGAAGAGCATCTGAATAGTCTTCATGTAGGGAATGATTTCTCTTTCCTAAGCCAGCCTGCATCCAGCTTGCTTAAAGACCTTTTCATAAATAGGGTATTGACCGGAGGATGCAACAAATGATAATTGTTGACAGCAACATTGAAGTCGCCTCCCAGGATAAAATACCCAAAAAGAAAGAAAACAAGGCATGTCAAACCTGCCAACAACCGTGTTGGTGTAACAGCCCACGAGGTCGTCCATCCTTTGGTGCTTAGAGCAGGAGTTGTTTACGGAGGGGTGGGCACGGCACGTTTACCTGTAGTTTAAGAGTTTTTCTCAAGCAGCCTCATGAAACTGGCTGGGAAATCTGTGTTACCTGCCACACTATTGCTGGGGACACAGTTGATTTTGGAGCCAGGGCCCCGTGATCAAGCGTGTCCTGGTGGCACCAGGGAGGGGAGAGGCCCCGAGAGTTTCCTTTCCTCCCTCAGGGCCGCGGAATTCCTCCAGGGCCATGAGAGACCCTCAGTTCCAGGCACACACCCTGTTCCTTTCCCCTGCAGTGCAGTCCAGCTCCTGAGACAGAGGTTCCAGCAGCAGTGTCCCCCCTTCCCCAGAGAAAACCAGGAAGCGTTCTCTGAGCTTAATAGAAAGAAAAGCAAACCAGAATTCAGCATTTTTACAAAGCTTGAGTTTTTAAGTCGCAAACTGTTGAGTGGCCGGAGCTCAGGGCCGTGTCCCCGTGCCTGCAGCTCCATGTCCTGGGTCTGGACAGTGGATGTCTCCCCGTTCTGCATGGTCTTCTTCTTCCTCACTGGCACCTGCGCCCTTTCCCTGTGGGCGGCGCCTCTCCCTGCTCTGCACTGTCCTTTGGGGGCCTGGGCTCTGGCTCCGGAGGGGATGGTGGTGACAGGGGGTGGCCTGGGCTTTGCAGGTCCACTGGCGCCTCCATCCGTGCTCTCCCACGTCGCTGGGAAAGGTTCCCCGGGGCTGAGCCGGAGCCGCGGAGCTGGCGGGGACAGCGGGGCTGTGAGTCACAGGGACACACATGGGGCCAGGAGAGCGGCCTGCCCCGTGTGGCGTTTCTCCCCAGAGCGGTGGACCCTCCAAGGAATCTCAGTACCAGGTGGACCTGACAACGAGAAATGCTCTTCTGTGGACCCTGAAACACCCAGGGGTCCCAGAGTCTGCCGAGTGGACGACCCTGACTGCCAAGGTCAGCCTCTGAAGGTGACTCTTGGCCTCCCTTGGGGTCCTCACTGTGGTTCCTACGAGCGAACCGTGTTTACGGTGGCTTCTGTCAAGAGAAGCAGCTCACTCTGGGAGGGGCCAGGTGGCACCCCTGGGCTAACTGCAGAGGTTTGACCGCATAAAGTCTTCGGCATCTTCCCATTTACCACCTGTGTGATTTTCCAGTGTTTGAACTAAGTGCATAATCCTAGGAGCAAACAGTCCCCCTGTGGTGTCTGAAGGCTCACACATGAAGAATATTTGTGCAGCATCTGTAACGTGCTGTGAACACTTCCTGGACAAGCCGGGGGCGTGGATTCGTCCGTCCACACAAGCTGGACCCCGTGGGCCATATCTTCCCTGCTGATCTGCTAAATTAGCGCTTTCTTGACCGATCAGAAAGTGAAAGTCAATTTAAAACCAGAGATTTTCCTACAGTTAAAAATAAGGGTGGAGTGAGAATGCACTCAGAAGTAGGTAATAATCTTCACCGTTCCATTTAAAAAAAAACCAAAAAAAAGACCTTAGCCACCAAAATTCTCATGAAATGCCTTCCCAGACTTCGCAGTAGACTTTTATGGTCCTGCCCGCATCATGGACTTTGAGGATTCCCACGGGGCCGGGGCACACACACTGCAGGCCAGTTGCTGCAGGGTCTGTTGTTCCCAGCACACCATTGGCTGGCTCTTCAGAAAAATGTAAAAAGCAAAAACAGAAATAGAAGGAAAAAAAAAACAACTTCCTGATGTGAATTTGTTTGCTTTGGGTCTCTGCATAGGTGGATTACTTGATAATATTTGACATCTTTTAAGAGTTCTTCGTGTCCTTTATCAGATGCAGTACTCTGTAGTCAGAAGGGTAGACAGCCAGAAAGTTTCAGTGGGCCCGTGGCTAAGCAATTGCAGAGGGGAAGGGCAGAGTGCTGACACCTGGAAGGGGCCGGTTATTCCTTTGGTATTTAATAGCCAGTTTACAAGCTTCACGTCTTTGCATCTGTGAAGCCAAACGCATTTCTGGTCTGTTGGGTTGTAAACATTTATTGGGCTGGAGTTGGAGTAGGTGGCACCAGGGTGACAGCAGGGGAAGAGGCAAGGAAGGTCAGGCGGGGGAAGTGCTCCTGTCTTCTTATTTCACTCAGAATCTCCAAATGAGAAAATGCCAACCCTCATCCTGGTAAAGCGGACCCAGGAAGCTGGCGGGCAGAGGTGGCGCCCCGTGACAAGCTCAGAGCTTGGGAGACAAGTGGGGTCTCCTTGCCTTCCTGTCTGGGTCTCTCAGGAATCTATACTCAGATGGAGTGCGATTCTTTAAAGACGTTTGCATTCCACCAGCTCACTCTTCAGTGTAGATAAAGGTACCCGTTACCATAAAATTCCATGAATACTAGAGCCGTACCTTTGCTGGGTGGGCCCAGCGTTTCTGCCGGCCCCATGGGAAGCCTTACTCACTTCATTACATGCAGTTAAAGGTGTTTCTCCTGACCTGGTTTTATGATGCAAAGCCTGCGTTTGCTTCTCTAAGGTTGGGAAGTGTTGCTCTCTGTTGTGAAGCTGGGTGAGACCACACCAAGGCCTGACGTGCACGGATCCTTGCATTTCAGGAGCTGCAAAGCATCTCAGCCTCCAAGGGACAGGCAGCCGTGCTGGAGTGCCGGGTCCGAGGCACGCCCCCGCTGCAGGTCCAGTGGTTCCGACAAGGCAGTGAAATCCAGGACTCTCCAGACTTCCGGATCCTACAGAAAAGTAAGGAGAGGGGCCTGTCCCACCACCCCCAGGTCTGACCAAGGCCTCTTGTCCAGCTCCAGGAGAACCGGGAAGGGCTTAGTCACGCAATCCATGCAATCCATGAGATGCATGGATTTCTTCCTTCCTCCCTCCCTCCCTCCCTCCCTTCCTTCCTTCCTTCCTTTCTTTGCGTTTTATTTGTTTTAATATTTAATTTTTACTTTATATTGGAAGATAGTTGATTTACAGTTTTGTGTTAGTTTCAGGTGTACAGCAAGGTGATTCAGTTGTATGTATACATATAGTCATTCTTTTTCAGAGTCTTTTCCCATGTAGAATATTACAGAATATTGAGTAGAGTTTCCTGTGCCATACAGTAGGTCCTTGTTGATTATCTATTTTATATACTGTAGTGTGAGATACATAGATTTCTGTTCTCCTAGTGTGGAAGACGTGCAGGGTGCAGCACATTAAAGCCACCCTGATGGAGTTTGTCTTCACCATTTCTGCAGACATGTCGTAGACAGGGTCACAGAAAAAGATGGGTAGGTTTAGTATGAACGGAAGCCCAGTCTAATGCTCTGTTTTGATTTCTTTTTTTCTCATGTGGGAAACAGAACCTCGATCCACAGCTGAACCTGGTAAGAAGCTTTTTCTTTTTGGGAATGTATCTCTTTGGTTTCAATAGCTCTTTGTTTCCGTTTTGAAGCCATAAGCAGAACAGTGTTTTTGCAGTTCCCTGGAAATGTGAAACCCCCTTACAGACAATATCTTCTTTATCGTGGGGTCTGCACGCTGCGTTTTACATCAGGTTCTTTATTAGGGAAACATGAAGTTCCATTCAGACAAGAAGGTCAGGCTCAGTGACTGAAGGCTTTTAAAACTGTAGTCTGTTATACTCAGAAAGCAAGCTGAGCTCAGGATGAAAAAATATCCTGTTAAGATTCCAGGAGAAAAGAGTGATCTGCGGCATATTTCTGCTGACCAAAAGCCACCAACAGCTAGACCCCAGCCTGGAAATGCACCTCACGGGAAAGCAGCCCGAGGATGTCAGCAGAGTGACCACCGGGCGTCTCTCATTTATGTGCCCTGACCCATGAGCGCTTCCTATGCTGCACCAGGAGGAAAGGCATCTTGCCCTGGAATTGCACATGCCTGGGCCTCGTCAGAGCTGTGTGGTCCAGAAGCCCAGGTGTCCTCCCCTCCCGCCTTGCACTTCTTGTCTTTTTATGGCTCCTCATAGACAAAAACAATGTTTATAAGAGAAGCAGAAATTTTTGTCCGGGTGTTTCACAGTACATCCACCTCGAAGACTACTTTCTTAGTATCTTTCACATCAGCAAAGTCACCAGTTTCACTCCCTTCTTGCCAAAGGGTGGAAAATGTGTGTCTCTGCTTCAGCATCACGCAGACCCGGCTGCACATCTCTTGGGAGCCAGACCCGGCTTGGCCTTTCTCGGGGATCGAGGTGGCTCCTGGTCAGAGAGACCGAGGTCAGTCCTGAGCCTCTCACATCCGTGCACCGGGGCCTGGAAAGCACAGTGTGAGCCTGTTAGGGTCCAAAGCGGAAGGGATGCTGAGTGTCATCCTGAGGGAAAAACTGGAATTGATCTGATGCCTTCTTTTTTTAAATTAATTAATTAATTTTTATTGGATTATGTAGTTAATTTACAGTGTTGTGTAGTTTCAGGTGTACAGCACAGTGAATCAGTTATACACATATATATATCTCCACTCTTTTTTAGGTTCTTTTCCCATATAAGTCATTACAGAGTATTGAGTAGAGTTCCCTGTGCTGTACAGTAGGGCCTTATTATCTATTATATATATACAGTAGTGTGTATATGTTGATCCCAGTCTCCCAATTTATCCCTTCCCTCCCCTTCCCCCTGGTAACCATAAGTTTGTTTTCTGTCTGTGACTCTACTTCTGTTTTGTAAATAAGTTCATTTGGACCATGTTTTTAGATTCCATATATAAGTAACATCATATGATATTTGTTTTTTTCTGACACTTCACTCAGTATGACAATCTCTAGGTCCATCCATGTTGCTGCAAATGACATTATTGTGTTCTTTTTTATGGGTGAGTTATATTCCATTGTATATAGGTACCACATCTTCTTTATCCACTCATCTGTCGATGGACATTTAGGTTGCTTCCATGTCCTGGCTATTGTGAATAGTGCTGCAGTGAACATTGGGGTCCATGTCTCTTTTTGAATTACGGTTTTCTCTGGATATATGCCCATGACTGGAATTGCTGGATCATATGGTAACTCTATTTTTAGTTTTTTAAGGAACCTCCACACTGTTCTCCATAGTGGCTGTACCAGTTTACATTCCCGCCAATAATGTAGGAGGGTTCCCTTTTCTCCACACCCTCTCCAGAATTTATTGTTTGTGAGTTTTTGATGTTGGCCATTCTGACCAGTGTGAGGTGATACCTCATTGTGGTTTTGATTTGCGTTTCTCTAATGATTAGTGATGTCGAGCATCTTTTCATGTGCGTATTGGCCATCCGTGTGTTATCTTTGGAGAAGGGTCTATTTAGATCTTCCTCCCATGTTTTGATCGGGTTGTTTGGTTTTTTTTCTATTGAGCTGCATGAGGTGCTTGTATATTTTGGAGACTAATCCCTTGTCGTTCGCTTCATTTGCAAATATTTTCTCCCACTCCGTGGGCTGTCTTTTCGTTTTGTTTATGGTTTCCTTTGCTGTGCAGAAGCTAATTGGATACCTTCTTGTTGTGAGTTACATACACCCAGACCCCACCGCCCACCTGTACGGTCCCCACGTCAGTTACTGTGGTCACTTCTCAAACTGTGGAAACAACACAACTGCATGTTTTGCTGTGACATGGCTTTGTGTAAAATTGCACAGTGCTGTTCCCTGATACAGGGGACTTCTGAGACTCAATCTCCTTCATGACCTGATGTGGAAATCCTATAGGGGGTTAAGGCATATCTTTTACATTGCTGTTTTAAATAGACTAGGCAGACATGGATAGATAGATAGATAGATAGATAGATAGATAGATAGATGAATGGATAGATGGATAGATAGATAGGTAGATATAAAAGTAGGAACCAAATATCTCCTTTATCCACAAGAAAGTTTGTGTGAACAAATCTATGGAGTAGGTTCTCTCTTCTGATGCTATATGTACAATAATACTAAAATCTTGGGCCAAAAATTCTGAAGGCATTCCTGGTGGAATGGATTAAGACTGCTTTGGTCTTGCATTTTGGATTCTGTTTGAGTTCATGCCACTCTTCTTTCATCCTGTTTTATCCAGTGTCATCACCCACACAGGTGATATGACTTATTAAATGTCTCCTGTGATCTGTGTTGGAAAATCATAAACTAAGCATCATCTGAAAATTTAAAACACTGGGGAGAAACTGCATAGTTTAGTTTCTGAGTATGTGTGTGTTTGAAAATTGAAAGCTCTCAACACACCAACTAAGAAGGAGTATTTGGGTGAGGAGGGAAGAGAGAAACTCCTTCAGCCCCTCCACCACCCCTCAGACCCCATACACGCCTGTCTCAGTCGTGTTTGCTGTTTTGCTTCTAGAATATAGTTTTTGTTGTTGTTGTTGTTGTTGTTGTTTTTTGCGGTACGTGGGCCTCTCACTGTTGTGGCCTCTCCCATGGCGGAGCACAGGCTCTGGACACGCAGGCTCAGCGGCCATGGCTCATGGGCCCAGCCGCTCCGCGGCACGTGGGATCCTCCCGGACCGGGGCATGAACCCGCGTCCCCTGCATCGGCAGGTGGACTCCCAACCATTGCACCACCAGGGAAGCCATAGAATATAGTTTTGATCATGAATTATTTAGTGAAACCAGTCCTCAGCATCATCATGGGGTAGTCTGACCTCTAGAATGTTCTTAAATGCCTTTTGGTTTAATGTGGCAAAATCATGCCAAGAAGAGCGGGAGACGGAAGGTCTTCCTCGTAAACTGCATGTCCTAGCAGCGTAAGAAAAAGTCTGCCTTCGCTGTGTTCGCTGAAGTTTCCTATTTTTCTTTTCCCTTTGGTTCGATCTGGAAGCATTTAAGAAAACAGACTCCTCCGTTCAAACCACAGTAATAGCGCTTGCTGAAGACAGATAATTCTTGATAGAGCGATATTTCAAGCAAATCTGTCAATCCAAGGCAAACACGTACATAGTCAGGAGGTATGAAAAACAAGACACCACTAGTCTTCCTCGACCTCTGATAATTCCTCCACAATTATATTCTCCACGACATGGTTGGAATTGCTTCCTTTTTTTCATACAGGACCATTAAAACACTCTGCCTCAGAGAAATTCCCTGGTGGTCCAGGGAGTCGGCACTTCCACTGCCGTGGTCCGGGTTTGATCCCTGGTCAGGGAACTAAAATACTGCAAGCTGAGATGCGTGGCCAAAAAACAAAAAAAATACCCTTCCTCAGAAATCTACACTTGACACGGAGAATGAAATAAAACCCACACGCATGAACGACTGTTCAAGTGACTGCTCACATGAGTCGTGATGAGTTAGAACTTTAGAACAAGCACACACTGACACGTTTGTAGTTAAACAATGTCCTGACTTGCCTGACAGAACCAGGTATGATTACGATCCCTTTACTGCTAGGCGAATGTTTTCTAACATTGACTTGAAGTTGACCATTGATGCTTCCAGGGGAAAAAAACAGAACATGTATTGACTCTTTCACTGTCCTTAAATGACCTGATGAGCTATTGCATCCAATACACAGACCTCTCAACTACTCAACCTTAGAGAATGTACGTAGGAACTGGCTTCCCTTGTGGCTGTTTTTTAGCCACTGTTAAATGGAGAGGAGGAAAATTGACATGACTGCGATACATCTGAGGCACGAGATGAATTTTACAGAACTAGGTCGGAGATGTTCTCCAAATGCTAAAATATAAGTAGCCTTTGAAATTCAGAACATACCTGAGCATTCTGGTTTTCCTGCCCTCTCTCCCCTTCCTGACATGATCACTGTTGCTCTCTCCCTGCTGGCTGGCCTCCCTCCCTCCCTCGCTTTCTTTCCCATATCCCCCCTCATTTATTTATATATCTCTTTTTTTCTTCTCTTCACTCTCCTTCTTTTTTCTTATTCATGGGCAAGATATTTTAAAGCCCTAGAAATGAAACTGAAATGCACTAGTGCCTGGTCACAGCCCCCGTAGGGATTAGATGTTTAGATAAGGAAGGAAACAGCCCATTCCCTGCGATGCATTTGTGCAACGGAAACAGGTTTTTCTTGTCACTCCTCTGCTGGGTCTGTCTGATGTGTTTTCCACTCCTCTCTTGTCTAGACAGAAGTCAGCTTGCATCACCCATCTTCTCAGACAGCTTTGTGAGTCCATAGCAGTCGGCTTACTCAGAACCCACATGTGTCTGTCATGGTACCTGCTCTGGCCTCCTTCGTTGACGTTCCAACTTTACCCTGATTGCATCCTTCAAAGACCAGTGGGGGGGGGGGCGGGCAGGGCCACAGAAGACTCCTTCGACAGCTGTCCGCGCTCAGGTCCTGACTCATACGTCTGCAAACAGCCACAAACTGTATCGCGTTACTTCTAGAGCACTATCTCATGACATGCAAAATCGAAACTCCAAAAACCAACGTGTCTTACTGGTTGGGGAACGGTGCACATAAAAGTGCGGTGCCCTGACTTTCAGTGTGCCTCCAGGGCCACCCGCCCTCCTAGATCTTGGAGAGTGGAATCTGTGCTTTGGTCCCGTGAGTCACGATGTGAAGGAAATTATAGTTTAAATGTACTGAGGTGCTGAGCAGTAGGAGGGCCACGGTGAGGATGTTTGAATGCGATTCCAGGTTAAGATTGGAGTAAGCAAAAGTGGGTTGGGTAAAGCCTGTGGTTCCCAAACCGTGTGGCAGGGCGCCCTGGGTGCCACACCATCCGGCAGAGGTGCTGGAGATGCTGGAGATTTTTGACAAACACAGTGACACTGGACATCTCATGGGGACGACTGCCGGCTTGAAACAGTTCCAACGTTACATCACCCTACATTCTCTGCTGTGACGTCATATCTTTGTGAAACTGAGTTTTTGGTGTGTGTGAGATAAAAAGCAAGTCCCACGTGAAAATCGGGTGGACTGTGAAAGCAGGCTGGCTGGGTCCCATCTGATTCCAGGAGGGATTGTGCCCTCCCAGCATATAAACACATCCATTAGTAAGTGATTGTGGTGATTTAAGAATAAAATATTGGTATTTTTCCTTCAATTTATATGTATTTTTTAAAACAATAACTAACTTGTTAAGACCTAAATATTATTACGTTCTTTAGAAAGAACTGCTTAACGAAGGAGGCTATTCAGTATGTCTTTAGGTTTTGGAGCACCGTAAAAAATGACTGAGACACTTAGGGTCTCGTGAACCTAGAAGGTTTGGTGAGAAATCTCTGGGGAGAGAGGGAAAGGCACCAAGACACCAAAGGGAAAACTGCGTGACTGTTGGAACCCTGAGATCTGCGTGCCTCTGCCCCGCCGCCCCAAACTGGCCTCTAGAAGGCCAGCCTGGTGGAGACCGAAGGGCTCATTTCTGGGTGATGGCAGCATCCCAAGAGAAAAAAATCCATCCATAGTGATGCGGGAGTTTCTCCAAGACAGAGGCCGTCTAGATTACACCCCGGGGAAGGCCAGGGCGAACGGCCGCTCTCTGCTGTCCAGATTCCCGTCAGCTCAGAGCCACGTCGGACAAGAAGAGATCAAAGGTGTCTGAAGAAACCTCCCTCTGGGATGATACAGGAGAGCACGAGCAACTCCCCAGAAAGCAGCTTGGAGGAAGCAGACTTGCAAAGAGAAGAAGATGTAAAAACAAAGCAGCGCTCTCGTCGGAGGGGTGAGAAAATCAGCGCATCCAAGAAGAAAAAATAACAGGTATGAGGGGGGAGGAGAGGAGGGACGTTCAGAACACAAGGCGTGCTTGCGATGAAAAAGCTGGTAGCAGAAATGAAAGTTAGGAAATGTCTCGCAAAGTAGGAGAAAAAGGCAGAGAAGGGATGTAGAGAGAAAAGGTACGGACATTAGATGGTAGACCCGCCCCGGTAGACTACATATTCATAAGTAGGATTCCAGGAGAAGAGGACAAAGGGGAGAGATTATCCATGCAATTTGTTTTTCATTCCCCACACGGAAGGATATCAGTTTCCAGATTGAAAGGACCCGCTGAGATCACAACGTATGAAAACACATTGACAGCGGTGTGCACCGCTGTGAAATTCACAACATCCAGGACGAGGCCATGATGCTCTCCGTGTCCGGGGAGGAAGCACCAGGTCACAGCAAACTAACAGTATCAGAGTGACCTAGGACTTCTCAGCAGGCTTCCTAGGCACACAGACAGCGAAGCAACGCCTTCCAGATTCTGGTGTAAAATGACCTCCAACTCCATAAGGAGATGTGGTCAAGATTTTTCAGAGTTGCAGGGTCTCAAGGATTTTCCTCCACAGCTTGTCTGTAGGGTGTGACCCCTGCAGCGAGAGAATTCACCGGCCAGAGCAAGATGTGAGGACAGGAGCATGACAGCAAATGCAGCCAGAGGCCGGGGTCCCCGGAAGGCACGGCTACACGTCGATGTGTGACAAGGACAGACACGGCAAGGCATTCATCCCTGAGAGCTCAGGGCCGCCGCCCATCTCCTGCCCTGACAACAGACGGTTGCGGGTGAGCTGACCCCAGGTCGCATCTCTGCTTGGCCCGGTCTGTCACTGCCTGCCGGGTCAGTTGGGAACACTGTTACCGCCCACGGAAGTGCTCTGATTTGACCCGGGGCTGAGATCTGGAAGTTGGCCATGTTGACCTTAAAAAGAGAGATTTCGGAGACACAGACACCACCAGTGATTCCTCCGGGCTGTCCAGTTCCTGCCCATGCTTAGCCCCTCCAGGTACCCACCGACCCACCCCCGGGAGCCCCAGATTTCCCAGGAAACCCCGTGGCCTTGCCTACCCCTTACCCCTGAGGGCTTTGGTAAATGTCTGGGGAAGTTGCACTTTTTTCTGACTTTTAACATCTTTATTGGAGTATAATTGCTTTACAATGGTGTGTTAGTTTCTGTTGTATAACAAAGTGAATCAGCTATATGCATACGTATATCCCCTCCCTCTTGCGTCTCCCTCCCACTCTCCCTAGCCCACCCCTCTAGGTGGTCACAAAGCACCGAGCTGATCTCCCTGTGCTACGCGGCTGCTTCCCACTAGCTATCCATTTTACATATGGTGGTGTATATATGTCAATGCTACTCTCTCACTTCATCCCAGCTTACCCTTCCCCCTCCCCGTGTCCTCAAGTCCATTCTCTACATCTGCGTCTTTATTCCTGTCCTGGCCCTAGGTTCTTCAGAACCATTTTTTTTTTCCTTTTTACATTCCATATGTATGTGTTAGCATACGGTATTTGTTTTTCTCTTTCTGACTTACTTCACTCTGTATGACAGACTCTAGGTCCGTCCACCTCATTACAAATAGCTCAATTTCGTTTCTTTTTATGGCTGAGTAATATTCCATTGTATATATGTGCCACATCTTCTTTATCCATTCATCTGTCGATGGACACTTAAGTTGCTTCCATGTCCTGGCTATTGTAAATAGAGCTGCAATGAACATTGAGGTGCATGTGTCTTTTAGAATTACGATTTTCTCATGGCATATGCCCAGTAGTGGGATTGCTGGGTTGTATGGTAATTCTATTTTTAGTTTTATAAGGAACCTCCATACTGTTCTCCATAGTGGCTGTATCAATTTACATTCCTACCAACAGTGCAAGAGGGTTCCCTTTTCTCCACACCCTCTCCAGCATTTATTGCTTGTAGATTTTTTGATGATGGCCATTCTGACTGGTGTGAGATGATATCTCACTGTAGTTTTGATTTGCATTTCTCTAATGATTAGTGATGTTGAGCGTCCTTTCATGTGTTTGTTGGCAGTCTGTATATCTTCTTTGGAGAAATGTCTATTTAGGTCTTCTGCCCATTTTTGGATCGGGTTGTTTGTTTATTTGATATTGAGCTGCATGAGCTGCTTGTATATTTTGGAGATTAATCCTTTGTCAGTTGCTTCATTTGCAAATATTTTCTCCCATTGTGAGGGTTGTCTTTTCATCTTATGTTTTCTTTTGCTGTGCAAAATCTTTTAAGTTTCATTAAGTCCCATTTGTTCATTTTTGGTTTTATTTCCATTTCTCTAGGAGATGGGTCAAAAAGGATCTTGCTGTGATATATGTCATAGAGTGTTCTTCCTATGTTTTCCTCTAAGAGTTTTATAGTGTCTGGCCTTACATTTAGGTCTTTAATCCATTTTGAGTGTATTTTTGTGTATGGTGTTAGGGAGTGTTCTAATTTCAGTCTTTTTCAGTCTTTTAGCTGTCCAGTTTTCCCAGCACCACTTATTGAAGAGGCTGTAGGTGGCCTTTTCTTTACACAACAAGATAAATGCTTGTTAGTCAGCGTTTAAAAACTTAGTGAAGTAAGTCAGACAGAAAAAGACAAATATCATAGAATATCACTTATACATGGAATCTAAAGAAATGGTACAAATGAACCTATTTACAAAACAGAAATAGAGTCACAGATGTAGAAAACCAATGGTTACCAGGGGGTAAAAGGGGAAGGGATAATATGGGAGATTGGGATTGACATATACACACTAGTATGTGTAAAATAGTTGACTAATAAGGCCCTACTGTACAGCACAGGGAACTCTGCTCAATACTCTGTAATGGCCTATGTGGGAAAAGAATCTAAAAAAGAGTGGATACATGTATATGTATAACTGATTCACTTTGTTGTACACCTGAAACTAACATGACATTGTAAATCAACTGTACTCTAATAAAAATTAAAATAAAACAAAAACTAAACGCATTTTTGAAGGATACATACATATGTGGTAAACATATAAGGAAAATCAAAGGAGTGATTATCTCTAAAGGGGAAGGAAGATTCAGCTGGGGAGGGCGTATGGGACATTCTGCAGTATTGGTCATCTTTTATTGCTTAGACTTATTGATGGGTGTGCAGGGTTTCATTTCATTGTTACTCCTTAAACTGTGCATTTTTATTAAAAATTTTTTTATTGAAGCATAGTTGATTTATAATGTGTTCATTTCTGCTGTACAGCAAAGTGATTCAGTTATACATGTATAGTCTTTTTCATATTCTTTTCCATTATGGTTCATCTAGCATATTGAATATCGTTCCCTGTGCTCTACAGTAGGACCTTGTTGTTTATCCATCCTATATGTACTAGTTTGCGTCTGCTAACCCCAAACTCCCAATCCATCCCTTCCCCAGCCCCCTCCTCTTTGGCAACCACAAGTGTGTTCTCTATGTCCGTGAGTCTTAAACTGTGTACTTTAAATATCTTTCTCTATATATGATACAGTTTGAAGTTTTAAAAAATCCTTTATAAAAATTTATACAAGGCTTACAGTTACCCACACTGAATCTCATCTTGCTGATTTTAGCCCAGAGTCCTTTTTTATTAGTTGTGTTAGCCAAACCATGTGGCTTGGAAGGTAAAAGCTGGATTTTTTTTTTTTTAAGTTAGGCCGGCCCCCAAAGGGGGGGAAGAAACCTGTGAAGGACGACATTTATGAACGTGTTCCCTCATTACCCAGAGGACTTAGTAAGGTTATCCTTGCTGCGTCATCATTTTATGTTTCTGCAAACAAAATGGTTTTGTTTGTATTTAACCAAGAGTTCAGCATGTCCAAGAACTTGAGTGAAATTTGGGGTTAACCTCTGAGAGATATTTATGTGATTAAGTAATTTTTAGGCAACTTTAGAAAGCAGAATTTACCATCAGCAAAAATGGTTTCCAGTTTACTAAGTGATTATATGCCCTCAAATCAAAAGTCACCAGTTAGGAAAATTGGATTAAAAAGGATTGTACTTAGAGTTATTAATAACTTTAAATTTTTGCGTTTTTTAAAGGACATTTTTTAAATAAAAATAAGTGAGCCTCTATTTCCCTTTATTTGAGACAAGCAGTCACTTCCTGATTCCCATCCCTCACCAAAATGTACTTCACAGAAATCTTAAGGTCTTTGTTTGAATAAGATGTTACTAGATGAAAATTCAGTGCTGCAGCTGGGCTCATCTCCTGTCCTGCTGGCTTTCTTCATCCCTGTAATGTCAGAGCCATCCCAGCTGAGACGCTCCTTTCTCTCAGCAAAGTGTGAGCCTCTTGCCACTTTTGGATGAAATTTTCCAAGAGAATCAAAGCTGAACAACTTTTAGGGCATTGGACTAATGTTTTATCTAGTAAAAGTCCCTGAGACAAAGCAGTGTCTGAAGATCACCGAAAGAACTTGCCAGTGCTTTTTTATTCTTATTTTTTTCTTCCATATATAGACTGTCCAGTCGGTCATCAGCTCTGTGCATGAATCTACCTCATTTTATGCAATAGAAGTGTTCCTGAAAATTCATAGAAAATGAAGTTAGTTCAGTCAGATTCGAAACATGCAATCTTTTCATTCTCAAAAGGGCCCTCTGGAGGAGAAGGGGCAACTGTATAAACAAGCTCAGGTTTTCTTAAAATGGCATAACTTAAAAAAAAAATCAAAATTGTAGATAACACAAGAAGACACCCTGAGAGTTGGCCAGATCATCACTCCAAAGCCACTTTCTATTATCACTGCTGGATAAGATTTTACCCTGATTTAAAATGTAGGTTCAGGGCACAGAACTGTGTTAACTGTAAACACAGTGTTTACAGGGAAAGTGTTCTCAGGCATTGAGAGCAATGGCATTTCTCTGTCTCCAGAAAGTCCATCTTCCCAGGCTGAGAGAAGACCGTTCAAGTGCATCGACCCTGGGAGGACAGTGCAGGGAGGGAGGGGTCAGCCACGGCAGCTGACGGCCCCAGGCTCCCAACAGCATTCTCTAAGATGGAGCCCATCTCCCAGAGGATGGGGGGGGGTGGTTTTCCCCAAATCTCTACAGACTGGGCTGTTCATTTCTTCTCCCACCGTCATGGCCACGTGACAGTGTCCTTCGGACTGGGCTTGTATCCTTCCAGTGTATCTCATATATTGGAGGACACACAGCCCACCTACTTGGGCAGATGGGTTTCTAGTGAGTTACTTGGATAGTGAGAGTAATTGAAGTGTTCAGATCCAGGAAACTCCTTGTTTCCCATCTTAAATCTTTTATTACTTCATTTCTCATTGGGTTTCTCATGTCCTGGACCAGGAAAAAATGCAGAACAGCTAAGAGGCCTTGTGCTGTCGGAAGAAGGAGCTTGTGGGGGACGGGGTGTGACTGTCAGCATTTTGGCCTCAACATTCACCATGACCTTGAGAGGATCCCTTTGGACCTTGGACCTCACTTGAAGAAATGAGCAACTTGGGCTCGTCCACATACAGTCCTTTACAGCTGTAATATCCTGTGCTTTATTGACCCTCCTCTGGTTAAGGACACTTCTAACTCATCTCGTAACCATGTGTATTCAATTTAAAATTCCCAGTCCCTGTTGCCTTTCCAGATACATCTCACTTTCCCAGTGATTCATCTTATGTGAAGCTCTGACTTGAATTATTTCCACACTTTATTCCTCTTTGATTGAGAAGCCTTGAACTGTGTGCAGTACACTCAGAAACACACAGGGTACCTTCCTTCACGCCCTCTGTCATCCTGTCATTTTCCTTCTGTTCAGGGAGCCTTTTTATCAATAATAATTGTGTGCTTTAAATGTATTCAAGCCTTGGGACTTCCCTGGTGGTGCAGTGGTTAAGAATCCACTTGCCGATGCAGGGGACACGCGTTCGAGCCCTGGTCCGGGAAGATCCCACATGCCCCAGAGCAACCAAGCCCGTACGCCACAACTGCTGAGCCTGCGCTCTAGAGCCTGTGAGCCACAACTACTGAGCCCGTGTGCCTGAACTACCGAAGCCTGCGCGGCTAGAGCCCGTGCTCCACAACAAGAGAGGCCACCACAATGAGAAGCTTGCACGCCGCAACGAAGAGTAGCCCCCGCTCGCCACAACTAGAGAAAGCCCGCGCGCAGCAACGAAGACCCAACACAGCCAAAAATTTTTTAAAAATTAAAGAAAAAATGTATCTCATGCCTTTACCTGCAAACTCTTTTCTTAATATGCCAAACACCTCAGCAGGATTCCTTGATGTTTTTTGAGCCAGGAACTCTGGTGGGCCCGACAGCGCAGTGTTTTTAAACTGTGGATCATGACCCATGAAAGTGGGTGGCAACCACCACTAGTTTAAAATAAAATAGAAGAGAAAATGGGTAGTAACCAGAATTTTCCCACTATTTCTAGCACAGGAAGTCTTCAAGGATACCATTCTTTCAAAAAGAGAAAATAATTCTGTTTGTTTGAAACAAGGCAACAGATTTTTAAGAACTCAGCCTATCTTGTAATTGAAATCAACGCCCACGAGCTCTCTTGGGACATAAAAGAAGATTCACTTTCATTTTATTTATCATTTAATTGGTTCACCTTTGCGTTTATTACTTTTATTGGTATTTAAAAATGGACATGTAATTTTAATAGTTACAAATGTTTGTATTAGAAGGTAGGACTTTTACCCACAGTGAGCACTTTGCCCTCCCAGTGTTTCAAACATAACATCTGTTTGAGGGCAAGTTTGCTAATTTTCATTACTGATGTTTGACTCCAGGGGAGACGCATTCCTCTAAATCCTGAAAAGCTTGCCCTCAGGGCTGTTAGAGAAGGAGCTTGGAAGAGAAGTTGCCCACATCCTGGTTCTTGAAAGCATGGCTGCCCAGACATCGGTGGCTCCAGGTGGCGACCACCCATGTCCCTAATCCTGAGGGTCAGCCGCTCAGCTTAGCCCCCAGTGGGGCACCAGACTTGGCCCACCCAGGTGGGCTCACTCCACGGGCTGTGGCTGGCCTCCAGGTTGGCAGGGATGAGCCGGGTGGTCTCAGTTGTGGTGGCCCATCTCTGCTCAGGGGCCCCTTTCTCCAGCCCCATGGCCTCCATCCCTGAGGGGTTCAGCCGGGCTCCTAGAGATGGAGCAGAACCAGAGGGGACCTGAGGCTTTGGCTCAGAACAGACATCACTCCCACCGCTTCCAGGGTTAAAACAGCCGTCAGGCCAGCCGGAACCCCAGGGCTAGGGAAGGGGATGGGGCTGCAGAGTCCCATTGCAGCAGGGCCTGGATGCAGGAGGGGATAACTGCAGCCATTCCTGCAAAAAATCTATGGTACAGAGTCTCACGTGGCCCACATAATGTGTGAATAATCAACAGGCTCTGTGGGAATCAGAAGTATATGATTTTTTTTAATTAATTAATTTATTTTTGGCTGTGTTGGGTCTTCGTTTCTGTGCAAGGGCTTTCTCTCGTTGCGGTGAGCAGGGGCCACTCTTCATCGCCGTGCGCGGGCCTCTCACTGCTGTGGCCTCTCTTGTTGCGGAGCACAGGCTCCAGACGCACAGGCTCAGTAGTTGTGGCTCACAGGCCTAGTTGCTCCGCGGCATGTGGGATCTTCCCAGACCAGGGCTTGAACCCGTGTCCCCTGCATTGGCAGGCGGATTCTTAACCACTGCGCCACTAGGGAATCCCCTAGTGTATATGACTTTTCTTAACACTTACCAACACAATCGTCTTATGTTACTTGTACAATATAGACAATCATTGAATTTAAAAATAGTTAATGCACTCCCATAATAATACATACGTACATACATTAATTAATTAATTAGAAATAGCTAATACACTCTTGATCAAGCTGCTTCTTAATGGGACAGCTAACAGTTCCTGACGACAAAGCATTTAGCACGCACCAGGCAGCACCCTAAGAACAGTGTGTATCATGTCCCAAGAATAGATGGTCGTGAGGAGCATGGAGTCTGGAGCCCATCTTGGTTCAAGTTGCCACTCATGAGCTGCGTGACTTTGGGTAAATCAATTAGCCTTACTGTGCTTCAGCTTTCCTGTCTGTAAAACAGGCTAAGCGTAGTCAATGTAACTCATAAGGTTGACATGAGGGTTAAATCTAAATGCATCTATATTCAGTGCTGGTAGTGTTACCTAGTGCCTGAGAAGGGCTTACGTAACTGTCAGCTGTTGTCATGGTTACCATCATCCCCCCTCACAGTAACCCTGTGACGGTTGATTTATGAGTCATGATTCATACAAATCCTAAAAGGTAGGTTCTCTTATTATCTCCATCTTCTAGGTAAGGGCTCTGAAGTTCGGGGAGGTGGACCAAAGTCACAAAAGCCCCATGGGGCAGCGCCCTCATTCAGGCCCCGGCAGCTGGTTCCAGAGTCCGGGCTTTGCATTGCTACAGAACATGGCCGCACTGTGTAACAGTAGTTTCCAGAATAATCGTCTGCCGTCAAACATTTCCATGTTATGTTCTTTTTTTCCCATTGTCAGCTTTTCAGAGAAGCTTGATTTTCCCCACCAGTGGCTTTTCAGTTGAGCAGCTCCATTGTAGTTGAAAGGCCTTCCATGACCATCAACCAAACTAGGCAGGAGCTGGCATCTTCCACATGCCTAGCACAGAGGCACACACTTTGCAAACTTCTTGTGTCCTCTACACAGATACACTCGTGAGGTATAGGTTATCCCTGTTTTATAGGTGAGGAAACCAAGGCTGATGAAAAATCACAAAGGATGAGTCCCACTCCAAAGCTTTTGCCACTGGGTTGAACAGCTCAATTAAATGTCAGGAGATTCTCTTGTGACGACTTCGTAAAGTGACCCTATAATAATTGTTACTGAATTTGCTTGTTTTAGAAAGGCAGAGGGTCTGGCTTCTTTGGACCAACTTTGTGGTTACCCTCTGATGAGTTACTCTGCTCTCTTCCTTCCAGAGGAGATCTGCACCCTCGTTATAGCAGAGACGTTCCCTGAGGACGCCGGGATCTTCACGTGCTCGGCGAGCAATGATTACGGGTCAGCGACCAGCACTGCTCAGCTGGTGGTCACCTCAGGTATGTGAGGAGCGAAGGGTTGACGGGTCCCCACGGCAGAAAGGACCCACCGGGAGGACTGCTCAGCCTCCAGGAATGCTTTGCCCCGGGGGTCATCCTCACAACCAGGGTTTCATCACCGAAACAAAAGGCTGGGGTGGGAGAGGGGGAGGGGAAGCGGAGATGAAAACACAAAGGTGATGATGATGTAGCAGCGAAACACACGTGGGGCTCTTCCTTCAGTCTTGGGATCTTGGTCTTGGAAACAATGCGATGGCTGCCCAAGGGCCTCCTGCTGGCCCAGAACTCTGCTCACACCAGTGTCCACGGGGTCTAGAGATACTGGCGCAAACCAGTCACTGTTTAACCCACTAGATAAACCTAGAGAAGCTGTAAAGATCTTAGAAACCAGATTTCACTGAGACTGGACGCCTATGAAAAACTAAAGGAATGTATTTTATTATTAAAACCAACATTCAGAAATATCTGGGCAGTTTTTTAAACTCAGAAACTTAGTGCTAGGGAAAGCAACCTGAAACAGTTCTTTTCCTTTATTTCTTTGACTTTTAGTTAACTGTTTTCTATTATTAATTAGCTTTACCTGGTCTTTACGGCCTTATTTCTGTTGTTTATTTTACAGTGGTTTTAAAAATACCTCTTTGGCCAAGCCCAGTACGGGGCACCATGGTTAGGAGGCAGTGAAGACACAGCCAAGCGGTACCTAGATTTCTCTAGAACAGGGAGAACTCGTGCTAGGTGGCGGCAGAGACACAGAAAAAACCAGTTTAGGGCTGTAGTGGGGAATTAGTGCTTTTTCATCTTCATTAAGAAACGTAAAGTTCACCTTAATGGGACACCAGTGGATAGGAATGAGGGCTCTAAGTGTTAACAGGAAACTCCAGGGTCACGATCAGAGCTCCAGGGAGGATCCCAGTATTTTGATTTTGAGTTGAAGACAGTCCCAGCAAATGGCCACAGCAAGAGTGCAGTGCTCTAACCACGTGGCCAAAACTCCGGGCTCCTCGTCCGCGTGGCAGAAATTAACATGCAGTATTTCCCATTTTCCTCGGGGATAAATCTGCTCTAGACCAAACGTAAGAGCTATTTTTGAGCTATATGTTCACCTCAGTAGGCATTTTTTGGAGCTCTGCTGGACTCTGCGCAAGGCAAGGAATACAAAGATACTCTTAAGATGCGTTCAGGCCATTGACAGGAACAAGCAAAACTTTCTTTTGTATCAAGTTACAGCTGGTGTCAGTCATGTGAACCGGAAAAAATTGTCCGTGAGATTGTAAGACATTTCCCTTAGACTCAGAGCTTCACTTGGCTTTATGATGGATGAATGAATGAGTGAATGAGTGAATACCCGTTGCCCAGCACCGAAAACCTTTGTAGCCTACACTAACGTCAGCAAAGCTCAGGTAGGATGTTCCGTTGGATCCATGGGCTGAAATGCAAGAAGACAAAGCATCATTAGTTGATACTGTTTGTGTTGTCATTTGTTTTTTTGATGCTGTTTGTGTTGTGTGTGTGTGTTTTAACCAAGTTCTATCTTTAGCTCTTGTTTGAAATTTGTTAATGAATTGGTAGCTGGTCTCCCAGCTGGTGGGCCATTCAGGAAATGAAACAGGTGCAGTGAAATCAAGCCTGGGAGACCCAGGCCCCCCCTCGGCCTTGCCCCATCAACAGCTAACAGGACCCTGGGCTCCCAGGCTGTCTGTGACGGTGGGAAGGATCTGTGGATCCTAAGCATATCACGGTGTCTTCCCCCTGTCCCCTCCCTCAGCCAACATGGACACCTGCAGCTACGACTCAGCCGGAGAGGCCAGCAGTGGCCGCTTCCAGCCCTCCCCTCTGCCCCCTCCAATCTGGGACACCGGCTCTTTCGAGTTGGCTTCACAGAAACCAGCTGAGATCCAGCACGTGACCGGCCCCGTGTTCGGGCTGAGCCCGACGGCCCTTCAGTTCAATTCCGCCGCGGAGAGGGAAACCAACGGCGTCCACCCGGGCCACGGAGTGAATGGACTGATGAACGGCAGAGCTGATGGCAGCAAAGCTCTTCCCAGCGCAGCCGTCCTGCTGTCACCCACAAAGGAGCCCCCCCCTCTGCTTGCCAAACCGAAACTGTGAGTACTCCCGTACGACTTGATCACACTGTGGTACTTGCGCTGAATTGCCTCTGTTGCCAGGGAAACCGTTTTGCCTGGGCTCCACCACGGGGCAAGTGGCCCCTCCTGCAGGCGAGTTGTCCCGGGCTGGTGTGACCTTGCTACCAAGTGGGGTCCTTGAAAAATATAAATGATACCCCAAAGTAAAGAAGGTAAATGAGAAGCTTGGTCAAATCTGCCTTTTGCTAAAAACTGTAAATGGTTTCAGCTGTGAAAGTATCTGTGCCTGGTGCAGCCTTCCGACGTATGCAAGGGTGTAGCCCTCCCCAGAGGAAATGGGAAGGGAGTACGTTGAGCTGTTTATTAAAAGCATTTCCAAATGTTTCGCATTTAAGAATCAGTAAGCAAATCCGATACAGATAAGCACGGGAAGCCTGAAAGCTGAGGATGGAGATTGCAGGTGCAGACCCTGGGGAAGGAATGAGTGCAGAGCGCCCTTCCCAGCCCGACCCACTGGGCTTTGGGACCCACGGAAGGCATGTTTCCGCGGATACCACCTTCGTACTTGGTTTCCATTATCTTGTTAGGATGATAAACCTTGCGTGCGCTGTTTCCATTGGCACCACCGGGGAGGGTGGTGATGATCGGAGCTGTCACAGCGTCAGAGAGGAGGAATCAGTTAACAGAACAGACCTCGAGTCACTGCCCTGATGGAGGTCGGTGGAAACGTCAGCGTCACATCAAATGTGTACCCAGTCTACGTGGCCACGTTTCCTTGAGAATGAATTCTCCAGGATCTGGGAAAGCGCCCTGCGTTCTCCCCGTGATGTCTGAGCTTTGTGATTTGGGGCAGGAAGGATGGCTTCAGGATAGGAGTTACTCTTTGCTTCCCTGCTACTGAACAGCCTGCTTTATTCTCCGTTCCATCAGCTCATTGGTGAGAATAGGTCGGTATTCAAATGAGAATAATGTCTTATATCCGTACATCACTTTATTGTTAGGCGATTTGATGAGCATTATTAGACTAATCAAGTAACAAATCATCCAGACAGATGGCTTAAGTTAACAAATGGGCGGGCAATTTTATAAAAGTAAACTCCTTGACAATCTTGTGTTGCAGTTTCAGAAATCTCTCTTTTACTACCCCGCATTTTGTAGGCAGCAGGGCTGCTAGGTTTGTGTACGGTAGCGAATGTTCCATACCTAGACTCCAGGCGGGCTGAGATGCCGGGCAGGTCGCAGGAGCTCAGAAGTGGCAGCCTTAAAAGAGATTTATACTCTTGTAGCTCCAACCCACTCAATGAACCGCCTCTGCTGACTGCCTTTATCTTTGCATCTTGAATATGTATATGCAGTGCTTTTAATGAAATAAGGGACCTGCCTTCCTGAGGGAGAACGGGCGGGGTGTCCACTGACTGGGCCCCGGCTGGGCTCTCAGTGAAGTGCGTCTGCCCTAATAGCTCAGAAAGTGAGTACAAATCACAGGAGAGCAAAAGGGAGGGGCTGTTAACATGCCTTTGCAGCCCTCCTTATCTCAGGAGTTTGAACAGCTCTTCAGCTTTGAGCTGGACTTAGGTGCGGTTAGTGTCTCTGGGAGGGTGGGGCGCTGTCTGTAAAAGGCAGACAGAACACTTGGGTGGTTATTAAGAGGCTGTGGAGCTACAGGTTTGAAGAGTGGCGTCATGATCTGCTTCTTAGTCAGGTTTTCAGTATAAGGTAAGATACAGGGAAAGTGGATTTCAGTGTTTAAATTCCCTTCATGCGGAAATTTAGGGAAACCTGGTAGCTTAGAAATAACATTGCTAGTAGCAGGTTTTCCTGCTGCTTTCCTTTTTTTCAAATCTTTTTGTGTTTAAATAGATCCTTAGAGCATCACTTCATGATTTTCATATTGTATAATTACCTGCCAGTTACGAGGTAGGAAATAATATGTGATTGACACTTTCAAATATATATATCAATTTTAAAATGTTCTTATGAATTGCAATCCTTTTTTGGATTTTGTTTTAATTACAAAGTAAGTGCGTGCTCGAGGTGACAATTCAAACAAAACAGAAGTACCTGAGGTAACCAGCGTCATGGTTTGGTACGAGGTCTTCCACCCTTTCTCTGTTATCATGGTCTTTTCAGAAAATGTTTGCTCATTGTTTCAGGAGTTGTATCCATTGGTAGGAATGCCATCGAATGACATCTGCAAATCACGTAGAATGACATCCAAGGAATTGATGATTCATGTCACTGCCAAGTAAAATTCCTGTTCATGTCTACTTCCCTTCATACATTGGGAAAGAAGGAAATTTTGAGTCTTGTGGTTGGCAGTGGGGAAACTGGTGCACTTGAATCTTTTTTCATCGGCCCGTGACTTTACTACTCTTCATAAAAAAAGGAGAGGCTTATATTTGGGGGAGTTTTATGGCATTTCATTCATCTGAACCATTTGTAAGCAAACAGGAAACAATTAGGAGGGGACAAATAATAGGAATTTAAATATGTCCTCTTAATAGATGAACCTGAAAAGGGTGTTTGATTTGTCAGATTCCTGAAAAATTATCATTGTCAGAAGGAAAATCTCTTTGCACTCTTTTCTCTCAAATAGCTCACTATTTATTATGGAAAGGGGAAAAAAATCAGACTGAAACAAAATGGTAGAAACGTCCTGAGTTCCCTTCTGCAGCAAGGTCCTCCCACAGAAATCCTCACCAGGGGTCTTGCCGCCCTTCCAGCCTCCAGCTGTATCTGTGCTCCTGGCCCATGGTCGTGGGATCCACGTCCACTCCCGTTTCTGCATCTCTCAGTGTCTTTGGCTCAGACACCACCCCTCGGGTGTGAGTTAAACACGATTGGATGTGGGCCATTCAGTGAGTTCCAGGTGCCAGACACAACGCACCGTGGGCCAGAGGAGCACTGAGACTCCCCCCAGGAAGGAATTCACCCGTGAGAGTTGTTGGTGTGACTCGGTGTCGGACACTTAGCACCGTCCACCGCAGTGCAAAGAAGAGAAGCCCCGTGCTGCTGACATCATAGCTCTTATCAGAGAAAAAGAGGCAGGAAGGGACATACGCCTGGCTTTTGTGAGCTGTTTTTATGTTATTGTCCTTGTTCAGGGCACAGCAAGTAAGTCTGCTGCTGCAAATGATGCCCGAAGATTCAACATAAATACACGACTCTGTTTGTTAATAGGAAATCAAGTCCCAAGAATCTTTTTTTCTTGCCAAAACATAGTCCCCGGAGGACATGGGTGTGCAGGGTCTCCAGGATTAAACCCTGGAGGGAGACTTTGGAGCCAGATTGAGCAGGTGCCTTACAGGTCCTGTTCTCCCACTAAGCTCGTCTCTCCAGTTAGGCCAAGCAGCATGGAAAGACCCATATGCTGTTTTCAAACCCCATTTCTTTCTTCTTTGATATTCGTCCTCCGTCTTCTGGAAGAAGCAAGATGAGGCACCCAGGAGGGGCTGGCTAGAGGGGAGGCCGTGGGTAAGTCCCTGCACTGGACCCAGGACAGCTCAGCGGCTGAAACGGTGCCAGGCACATGGCCCAGCCCTCAAAGCCCAGGCCCTGGGGTGGGAGAATGATCCTGAAGCGCTCGCAGCGTGGTCACCTGCTCCATCACCAGCCCAACGAGGTGCCTCTCCCTTTGTTCCTGTCCTCCCTGCTCTCTCTTCCCTCGGCCGCTAAAGAGAACATGGTGTCAGGAGTTCCCACCTGAAAATGGTGCAGTGACTGCAGGCTGAATCAGGCTTCTCCAAGCGGCCACGTCTCAGACCTTTGCATCTCTCTTCCTCCTTTCTCTTGCTCCCACCCTGAGAGAGCTGGTTATTCCAGCAATGCTTGTCTCGAGGACAGGGGCAGGTCCTGTAAACTCACCGCTGCTTAGGTGTCGGGTTTTACGTGTCACCTCGTGCAGTTCTGCCCTGACATGTGCGTGACGATGAGCGGCCGAGAGCCCTGTGAGAGTAGGAGGAGAAGGGGGAGGGTGCTGGAGAGAGACAGGAGAGGAGGGGGCGGCCTGCACCGCTCTCGCATCAGGGGCTCAGCTGGGCCAGGCTTGCTGTCTCTGGGACATCCCTGTGGTCCCCTCCGCGCTCCTGGACACTAAGAGGGGCACAGGGGTTCCCTTGCCTGGACTGTTCGCTCCCCGGCATGTCCTGCCCGCTGCTGAGGGCGGCTGGTCTTCCCACTTGCCGCGTCCCCCGGGGCCCCCAGTCCAGAGCGGCCCCCAGCCGTGCCCCGTAAACCACACCCTCTGCTGTCTGCACAACACGGAATTATTTCTCACAGTGGCTTATTTACTTGAATGTTGCTTTGGGCGTTGCTTTCCCCCACTGTTAGAGCGAAAGACCTTGACTGTCTCTTCACTGCTCTTTCGCCGGGTCCTGCGGCCTGACAAACAGTGAACACTCGAAAGATCTGAATGAATGAAGCAAGAACAGACCCATAAAGAGGAAGAGAAAGGCCTCCCACGTTTAGAGCAACCCGTTCATTGTGCTTAACTTTGACCCACATGTACTGTGGGATTTCTACTTTCCAACCCCACGCATCCCAGACGTTTCCCACTTGACAGTACCTCCCAGCTGACACCCTTATCCTATAAGCTGAATGAGGATGAAGGATGAAATAAGAATCCCATTGGCTAGAATCACATTAGAAAAGGATGTCCAGGGTACTTAATTTGGGAGCCTTTTCAACTCCTTTCTCATTTCTCCCGTGTTCTCCTTTTATGAAAGTCTGACTTTAAAATGTTGTAGACACAAATGAGACGTTTGGGAAAACGAGGGACCCGTCACTCTCCTGTCCACCCCCCACTGGCTGGAGGACAAGCAAACTGCTGTTCAAGGTATGTGGGCTTGACATGTCAGCACCCCGTCCGATGCAGACGCTGGATGACGGGCCGAGGGCTTCTGGGCTGCTCCGCACGTCCTGTTGATGTTGGACGCGGCCCAAGCCCGGGTGTGGCTCGGTCAATGCAACTGGGAAAGTTGGATGTTTTCCGTCTTTGAACCTCTGCTGGTTGGGGTTCAAGGTCTCACTCTGTGACTGTTTGACATTCGAATACCAATGGTCTCTTAGGTTCTATCCAAGGTAGAGGCTTACCTGCTAGGTCTAAACACACACACAAAACAAAGAGACGATAAGCAAAACAATTAAGGTCAAAATAAGAACCAAAGGTCAAAGAGATGACCTCTCCCAGCAGTTGTGAAGAGGTCATTCTTTTAAAGTAAAAAAAAAAAAAGTTATTTATTATTTGGCTGCGCCGGGTCTTCGTTGCAGCTCGCGGGATCTTTAGTTGCAGCATGCGGGGTCTTTTAGTTGTGGCATGCGGGATCTAGTCCCCGGACCGGGGATAGAACCCGGGCCCACTGCGTTGGGAGCATGGAGTCTTAGCCACTGGACCACCAGGGAAGCCCCAGGAGTTCCTAAAATGTACAGAAATGTCCTGAGAATCTAGCTCACGTGTCATTCCCTGCCTCCTGATGAGTGTGCAGTGTTGGGCGATGCTGGCACCCAAGGCACAAAGAGGAAGAAGACAGCGGTGTTACCTTTGAGTAATTCATGACCAAGTACTGCTCAGATCACACTGGCAGGAACACACACAATTCTGCACGTCTGTCAGCGTCACGCAGACGTGTAGAATGACCAGTCCCTAGATTAGCTTCCGCGCAATCCAAAATGCCTTCTCTTCCCAGTTTGATGTTTGGAAGATAAGCCGCTCTGCTTCTGATTCCGAAAACCGAATAGGCACCAGCTTCCATTTCTGGTTGAATGATTTTCCTTGTCTGCTGAGTCTAGTCAAATAACGAAGCAATTTAGTGACAGTGGAAGTGCAAAGTATAGAACCAGAAGGGTTTTCAAAGTAATATTAGGACAAAAAAATAGGGCAGCAAGAAGTTTCTTCAATTTGTTATTATAAAATCACAGGCACACACTCATCCATGTGTTTAGGGACGTGGTCCTAATGCTGAAGCCCCTGGCCGTGCGGGTGTGGACTCCTCGTGATATACTATGATGATGGCTTTGCAGGAACAGTGTTGATGTTGAATCGCTTTGAGGCAGCCCCTCCCAGGAATGCAAAGTCCAATCAAGGAACTTCCTGAAGCTTAAAGCTTTTCAGGAAGGAATAACATCTCGATGTATCCTTCCTTCCTCATGGTTTTTTCACCTCAATATTGGCTCTGACACAGAGTCACATTCTTGGATGTTAGGATATGAGTGCTCTGCTGTGCTAGTCGCTTGGTGAGTGTAAAGTTTTAATTACATTTCCTGAAGAAGCTTGAGTCCTTTTTATGGCCGGTAGCCTTATCTGGTGTCTAAAATACAATTGAAAATACTTACAGATAATCTACATAGTTTTGAAGTAGTTCTCAACCATCCAGAGGAAGTACCAGATAGTCATCTCAAATATTGGGTGCTTTCCTGAAAGAGTCGATGATGATGCAATCTCTCTTCAGTGTGTCCATCTCATCTGGCCTACGCGCATATGAGGACCCCTTTGGTGATTACAGAGTAAGTTGAAAAATGTAGTCCCTGCTGGGTAGAGACCTTTTATTTTTTAAAGGGGGAGCCACGTATGAACTACATGCCCAGAGATCGTGCTGTAAGTCTGCTGTCCAAATATTAGCAACAGAGCGTTAAGCAAAAAATCCTGGAAGCAAAATGATATGTGGAGCTGAAGACTAATTTTACGGAAAAAAATAAACTATTTCAACCAACTAATAATGTGTATTATGTGGGAATTCCCTGGTGGTCCAGTGGTTAGAACACTCGGTGCTTGCACTGCCGTGGGCTCGGGTTCATTCCCTGGTCGGGGCACTAAGATCCCACAAGCCACACGGCCAAAAATAATAAAATAAAATGTGTGTTATGTATTAGAAGGAAATGCACCAAACGTTACAGCTCTCTGCGTGGTGCACTATTGAGCAGACTGTGTTTTCCCGTTGACTTGATTTTCCAACTGAATTTTCAACAGTGAGCGTTCTTTTATGGCTACAAAGTGTTATTTTAAAAGCAATAAGCCCTTGGCACCCTGTCTCTCCCATCCGTCCTTCTCCATTCAGCCTCAGGCCAGCGACCACCATACTGAGCACAGCTGGACGCAGAAGGTTCTGGCCCTGCGAGCTCTTGCCCCTCCCCGCTCCCCCCCCCCCCGCCCGGAGCCCCCCTCTCCTCCTAGATGTCAGGGGCTTTGGGATTCCATCTGGGCTTTGACAACCCATCCTGGAAGACCCTCCCCAGAAAACGCCCCATATTCTAGAGTGGTGCTGCCCCTCATACACTGGCTCTGCTCCCCCAAACCCAACCCCTTTCTCCAGTTGCGCATCTCAGGTGTTGGGATAAAAGTAACAGGAGTAATAAAAACTAATTAAAAAACAAAAGTAACAGGAGTAAGATAACTTTTCATTTTAAGGCCAAAAATAAGCCAAATATTTTAAAGACCAGTGTTTAGCAGATAATCCCTACAAGGCCTTGCACAGAAAGTAGGATGAGACTTTCCCCTCAGAAGCAACAGTGAGGGAGAAAAGATACGAGAAGGAAAATTGAAGTTCCACGTCAAATAACAATATTATCAGTAAAATACCTGCCGAAAGCGGGAACGGAGTTGTGGTTAGTGGGAGATGAAGAGAGAAAAAGGCTGAAGACAGCAATGAGAAAGGATAAGGAATTCCAGGACCGGTGCTGTGTGTTTTGTAGAAATAGTGAGAACCCGTTTGAAGTTAGAGCCTGATCCACGTTGGATTCAGTGACTGTGGTCTCAGGACTTGGTTTCAGCCATCATCAGCCCTCTGAAGGTGGTAGGCGCAATGCATCCCCACACGCCAGCACCACCAGCTGTGTCCTTGTGGGGTCAGAAAGGGAAGCAGGTTAAGGCGGATCAGGGCTTAAAGGAAAAAGAGATCGAACTCAAGAAAATGGAAGTTACACCAAGAATGAAAATGACTCAGAGGGTGAGAATGGGAAAACAGGAAAAGGGAACAGAAGTCGTGACCACAGAGAAGACTCTGAACGTTCAAACCCTTAAGAAAGAAGGAACTTCCATGCGGTAGAGGAATTCCAGTGGTGTCTGTCTGAGTGGCCAGTGGTAGTAGAGGTCAAGGTCACAGGAGTGGAGGAAGTGGTCAGGGAGCGATGAAGTGGACACTTTAGAAGGGGCATTTATGTGGACGATGGCCAAAAGGGGCGGCAGGAAACCACTTGCTATGAAGTAGTGAAGCCATCAGCAAAGTAAGGACGTGGCCAAGGTCGTTGGTGACAGGCAGGGGAGAGGGAGTGCGACGCAGGAGCACAGAGACGGAAGGAGAGGCAGCTGCCCAGGGGTGATGGCGGAGCTGTGCTAGGAGTGCACTGGGGATCCGGGACCATGCAGGACTCTCCTTGCTCAGAGGAGACCACGATGAGGTTAGTAACGTCCTCAAGGAAATCCAGCTTCCAGTCAACGCAGAAGCGTTTCCGATGACACCGAGGAGGTGGGATGTTGGGTAGAAACAAAGAATCCCACAGATAATCCCATAGAAGAGGGGTCTGGGGGCAAGAGGAGAAGGAAGGCCGCGAGGAGAGTCGAGGGCCGGGTTTGCATCAGAGGAGGCGTGTGGGAGGGCAAGGACGTCACAGCGCCCTTGGGATCACCTGCTGGTGTTTCACAAAGAGCAACCCAGGGCCTGTGTAGTTAGAAGTGGAAGGAGCCCTTTCTGGTATGGTTCGTACTTCGTGGTTCGTCCCTGCTCACTTCGTTTCCACTGTAGCACTGTGATCCGTTCTGTAGTTACTAACCTCTTCTATCCAAGGAGGACCTTGAGCTGGGTTTTTACTGAACAAGCCTCTTTCCCGGATTTTGATATTTGAAAACAGTCGTTTGAGAACAGTTGAGCTAAGGCTCATGAGTCTGTAATCCATATATATTGGGTTTTGGTTTGTGTCTGCAGCTTTCACTACGAGAGAATTTATTTGTCTGCCGCACGCTGAAGTACATAGCTTGCCCATTTTTTTTTTTTTTTTTACCATTGATTTCTTTTCCTCTGTGAATGTGTAAGTCTTTCATTCAAATGAAGCTATCACCTAATGGTGAAAACATTAGTCCCAGGGAGCTTTATCTGAGTTGGTTCCTCTTACATGTGTAAAAGCAGGCTGTTCCTTTTCTCAACAAACCTAAGAATGACTGTTTCCTTACTCGACTAAAGTTATGATTACACAAACCTTGTGGAGAGCACTGGAATCAGTGTTGGTTTTTGAAAACCTTTTCCATATGTGGCGGGGAACTAGATATTCTTTCATTTGGTTTTAAGGATAAGGTACATATTCAACGAATTGGATAACATAGATTTCCATGAAGCATGTTGGCTGGATAATCACGCATAAATTGAGACACAGATTTGCTCCATGACTCAAAAGGAATTAGATGTTCTTTCATTTGGTTTTGAGAATAAGGTACATATTAAACAAATTGGATAAAATATGTAGATTTTCATGAAGCACATTGGCTGGATAATCACGCATAAATTCACACACAAATTTGCTCCATTATTCAAAAGGAAACTATAAATTAATTGCAATCAGAACCTCCAGCTTTGCTGTACGAAGTTCATGTCTTCTGACTCCTGGATGCAGAGGTTCCCACCGGGAAAGTATGGGCACCTCCTTCTGTCAAGGCTGTTAGGAGGATACACAGCGATTGTCAGGGGTTTTCCTGAAGTTCCGGGGAAATGCCTTAGTAAATAAGAACCTTTAGTTGGGGTCGCTGTCTCCGTTCGCACTGTTTGCTAGAGCTCACTTCTCTGCCCCAGCTCAACTCAGAAACCCTGGGGCGTGCTTGCTCTGTGCCTGGCTCTGTTTCACAGTGTCCCGCGGATCTGGATTTTTATGTCCATGGAGTGGCGGGTGTATCCTCTGTAGGCGGCCTTTGAGGGGCTCCAGCTGTGAGCCTCCTGATACAAAGCTAGTAAAACCGTGGAATCACTGACATACTATCCAAATATTTTTACTTCACTATGCACGTCAGGGACCACAAGGAGCGTAGGTCCAGCTCTCTGGTCTTCTTTTTCTCAGAGGAGTTTATACATCGGTCAAATATGGGTAATTATACGGCTCGGCTATCATTTCAAACTTTCTGCTTTCCTAGCAATTGCCATTAAGTGGGAAGGTTTCGAAAGGTTTCTGGAAAGACCACAAATATTTTCTCGTCCTTGTTTCTTTCTTTGTTGGAAAATAGTTCCTGTGCCGTCTGGTCTCAGGGATGTATCATTATATGTAGTACTGTTTGTAGGGAAGAAAAAAAAAGCTATGAAATATGGCCTGAGTACAGTGCATTGCAAAGTAAGAATGTCTTCTGTAGTTTCTAAGATGGAGTTTGTAGCTTGGACTTGCAAGTCGTTTTGGTCACGGGGGTGAAGCCTCGCTCTGGGTGATCGTGTTTCCTGTCTGGTATCCGCCTCTCCTTCGTAGCAGTTGTTTTCTTCAAAGGGCGTCCTCTAAATCAGATGTGAAATGTTCACGTTTATTTTTATTCTGTCACAAAGCATTCTCACAGAGGAGAGGGTTTCACGATGGGACCTTCTAGGATAACAGCAGGAGTTTCACTTCATGTGTGTTCTAATTATTCTATCTTAAAATAGCAGAATTATGTTTGGTCTTGTCATTACTCTTAACAGTCTGATACTGAACAGCTGCCTTAGTGGAGAGAAAGATAATAAAGAATTTTTAATTTTGACCAAGAAATGGCAGAGGGAGGTTTCTAAAAGCAGTCAGATGTCCCCTGAGTGTCCATTACTTGAGAATTTGATGTCTGCTGAGGACCTCTGCCCCCGTGTTCACCGTGGTATCACCTGCAGGGAAATGCACATGTCGTTATTTTGCACATAACAAAGGGCCAAAGGCTGCTTTTATACAACAAAGTTCTGTTTCGCACTCTTGGTGCCGGTAGGAAGCAATCTCAGTAAACTGGAATTCCAACAACAATTGGAATGGAATGAGGAAGGTTCATCTCTTCAATGCTGTCTCTGTTCTGGGTCCTTTCAGTCAGGACAAGGGAAGCCACCATGGAAACAGATTCTAGAGCCTGGGGCCCACCTGGCTGGTCCTACCTTTGCTCTGAATCTCAGGCTGCACCTCCTCTGCTGTCTTCTCATACCTGACCATCTTGCAGGGATGGATGCAGGCAGGCGATGATGCAGACTTACTCCTGGACCCAGCTCAGGCCCCAAACATATAGACCTGGATTGGAGTGGAATGAAGGGGCTACGCGGGGTCCAGGCAGACAGGAGGCATCAAAGATAGCTCCCAATTGGGAGTGTTTGGGGAGGCGGTCCTGCAAGGCCAGGTCTGTGTCGGGGGTTTGGATAGCTGATTTCTTAAGAGTTTGACCTCTGAAAAGTGACTAGAAGTTGCCCTGACACGGTGAGTATCTATAAACGGATAAATTAAAGTTTTGAATTCCTCTCTTCCTCCCAAGTCCTTATCAGTCTGCAGTGTACCCTCCACGGAGTCTAGAACAAACTAATTTAGGGTGATAAGAGAAAATAACCAAGTCCCTCTAGCTGACTGCATCCCACTTGGTTATGAGCGATCTGTCATTTTTTCTGGATTTATTTCCAGATCTGTGAGTCATTTTCCCCCTGGTGTCAAATTTCCTCCACGATCTGTTTTCACATGAAATTTATAAACATCAACTTTTTGGGTCTTTTTTATTGACATATAACACCATATTGATTTAAGGTGTGCAGCGTGTTTCTGATACATGTGTATATTGTGAAATGGTCACCACACTATGTCTGTTTAATACCCATCACCTCACAGAGGTACAAGCTTTTTTCCTTGTGATGAGAACATGAAAAATCTATTCTCTTAGCAGCTTTGAAATATACAACACAGTGTTGCTATCTGTAGTCACCATGCGGTGCATTACATCCCAGGACTTAAGTTATCTTATAACTGGAAGTTTGTACCTTTTGAGGCCCTCCACCCATGTCACTTACCACACCATCCCCTCTCTGTGTATGAGTTCAGTTTTTTGTTTTGGGGCTTTTCTTTTTTTTTTTTTTTTAAGATTCCACATAAAAATGAGATCGTACAGTATTTGTCTTTCTCGGTCTGTCATGTAGCATAATGCGGTCAAGGTCCATCCATGTTGTCGAAAATAGCAGGGTTGCCTTCTTTTTATGGCTGAATAGTATTCCTGTGTGTGTGTGGAAGGTGTGGGAGGAGGGAGAGGGAGAGAGAGGGAACATGTTTATTTCTGTGTCCGTTCATCTGTCAGTGGACACTTAGGTTG
Source organism: Globicephala melas (assembly GCF_963455315.2). Taxonomy (NCBI): domain Eukaryota; kingdom Metazoa; phylum Chordata; class Mammalia; order Artiodactyla; family Delphinidae; genus Globicephala; species Globicephala melas. The sequence continues at coordinate 113,585,714 of NC_083319.1, read as the reverse complement.
CGTCCATGTCTTGGCTACTATAAATAATGCTGCAACAAACATGGGGGTGGAGATATCTCTTCAAAATAGTGATTTCATTTCCTGAAGATAAGTACCCAGCAGTGTAATCACTGGACCATATGGCAGTTCTGCTTTTGAGTTTTGAGGACCCTCCATATTGTTTTCCATTGAGGCTGTGCTGGTTTACATTCCCGCCAACAGTGCACGAGGGCTCCCTTTTCTACACATCCTCGCCGACGCTTGTTATTTGTTATTTTGATGATGACCATCCTGACAGGTGTGAGGCGATACCTCATTGTGGTTTTGATTTGCACTTGTCTGATAATTAGCGACGTTGAGCATCTTTTCATGTGCCTGTCGTCCCTCTGTATGTCGTCCTTGGAAAAATGTCTCTTCGGGTCCTCTGTGCCCATTTTTAATCGGGTTGTTTGCTTTTTCACTGTTGAGTCGTGTGAGCTCTTTGTATATTTTGGATATTAACCCTTTATTGGTCATATCATCTGCAAACATTTTCTCTGATTTGGTGGGTTGCCGTTTCGTTTTGTTGATGGTTTCTTGTGGTGTGAGCATGTCTTGTGCTAGGAAGCAGTCTGCTCATTTATGGTTCGTGTTGACATTAGCGTGAACTCAGAACACTGTCTAAAGGTGCAACAGGATTATCGAGGAGTTTACAGGAATGAAAAACCACTCTACACAGTCATACAGAAGAGTCTCCACCGTGCACCGGACAGTCCACGCCTGACAAAGGCAGGTGACGGGGTGGATATTTATTCCGATAAGAGCAGTTAGTGTCATACTGCATGTAGACTTAGTACACGTGTTGGGCGTTTTTCCTCCAGAAAGTCTTAATTGCAGCTACTTATGTAACCTGGGCATGTTGCATTGATGGGACATTTCAAAATAAAGAATTGCTTAAGTCACAAAGAAACTATTTCAGAGATTTTGTGCAAGTATAAGTGACCCAATATGAATTATCGATGCATTTGGAAGATAACCCTCTGGCTCACTCACTCTGTTTTCCTGTCTCGGTCGTGGGTTTGTTTTTATGATGAACTGTCTGTATCCTTGTCGGGTCTCACTGGGACCATCAGGGCAGCTAGTCAGCATCTTCTTAAGCATTTCTTTTCTTTTTTTCCTTAAGTCTAGTTGATTTACAATGTTGTGCTCCTTTCTGCTGTACAGCAAAGTGATTCAGTTATACACATATATATTCCTTTTTCGTATTCTTTTCATTATGATTTATCACAGGATATTGAATATAGTTCCCTGTGCTCTACAGTAGGACCTTGTTGTTTATCCATCCTATATAATAGTTTGCATCTGCTAATCCCACACTCCCAATCCTTCCCTCCCCCTCTCCTTGGCAACCACAAGTCTGATCTCTATGTCTGTGAATCTGTTTCTGTTTTGTAAATAAGTTCATGTGTGTCCTATTTTAGATTCCACATATAAGTGGTATCATATGGTGTTTGTCTTTCTCTGTCTGACTTCACTCAGTATGATACTCTCTAGGTCCATCCACATAGCTGCAAATGGCATTATTCATTCTTTTTTATGGCTAATATTCCATTGTATATATAGGTACCACATCTTCTTTATCCATTCCTCTGTCGATGGACACTTAGGTTGCTTCCATGTCCTGGCTGTTGTGAATAGTGCTGCAGTGAACATAGGGGTGCATTAAACCTTGTGTTTCTCATGTCATTGTCCTGACGTGAACATGTCTGAAATGCAGGAGAGTCCCCGCATCCTCTCCTCCGTTCTTGACCAGCTGCTCTGTCACTCAGGACACAACTGTTCCCCTCAACCCCCCTTCACTGTCATCCTGGAAGTGTCTTCACCTCATTCCTTTCCTGGTTCCCTGGCTCCTAAATGCCATGTGTCTCACTTTTTTTGTTTTCCCCTCTCATTTGCCAGAAGCAAACCCTCCAGTAGCTTTCACAAAGTGTGAAGGACCAATGGTTTCTAAGCCCTACTTGTCTGAAAAATGTTTTTTATTTTATCCTCACACTGAAATGACAGTTTGGCTTGGTTTGGAATGATAGAGTTTTCCTAAGAATTTTGAGGAAATTGCTTCAGATTCTTCTAGTTTCTAGTGCTAACGTAGAGGAGTCCAATGCCAACCTGCTTTCTGGCCCTTTGTGTGTGTGTGACCTATGATTTTTTTCATTCTGGAGGTATGTCGAATCTTCATCCCTGGTGCTCTGAAATTTGCTTGGTGATATGCAGTATTTTTCAGACATTGTACAGGATATTTAGCTAGGATAGTTGCCCTTTCCGTTGGAAAACTCGTGAGTGTACAGTATGGAAATTTTCTCATTATTTTTTTTATTTCCTTTCCACTCTCTCTGTCCTTTCTGAAACTTGTATTATCATGATATTTCCAACTCCTACATTAGAACTGAGGTTCTGATTTTCTTTTCTTGCCTGTTTTCATTGTACTTTCTGTAGATCTCTTCACCTTTGTCTTCCATGCTTCCTGCTGAATTTGTCATTTCTGCTGTCATACTTTCATTTCCCAAGGCTTCCTTCTCGTTCTCTAAATTTCCTGTGGCATCCTGTCAGTTCACCCTGTCATGTGTGCTGTAATGACCTTTATCTCTTTGCAGCTCTTAATCACTGGAGGTTTTTGGGGGGTGACTGTCATTGTTGTTACTTAGTCCCCCACCCCCATTTTCTGCATTTTCTCTATTCCCTCAAGTTCCTTTTTTTTTTTAATCTACTTGGGCTAAATTTCATGTCTGAGGTTTTCTTTAACGTCTCATACTGATTGGCACCCACACGTTGACTGGAAACTCTGTTGTTGCTGGGGGTTTGCCAGCTGGTAGGCATCACCTAGGACTTGGCAAGGACCCAAAATGTCAGCCTCTGCAGGTCTTTCCTCGTAGGTTGATGAGTTTCTCTAGAAAGAAAAGCATTCCGTTTCCTTCCCTGGCTGAGGGTGGACGGGGCAGGGACGTGCTTGGCAGACGGCATTTGGGAGCTGCACGGAGACAGGGCTGGCTTCCATCACTCTGAGGACGTGCCCATTTAATTCCCACACTCGTCTTCAGCCTCTTCTCTCGCCCCTTCTCTCTGCTGGGCCAAGCGTCGCTGGGTCTGACTCTGGCTGGCTCTCTGTCCCCACAGTAGAAGCCTCCTGACCCTTAAAGACGAGGAGGAGGCATGGCCAAGGGGCTCCAGGGGCAGGTGGAGCTGGCCTGTCCTCCTGTACTCAGAGCCATCCCGCCCCACCCTCACAGCGGTCCAGTGGCCAGGCCTTCAGCTGCTCACGTGAGCTTCCTTCTTGTGTGCTTCGCCTCCTGTGGGCACCTGGTTTCCACTGTCTTCTCACATAAGTCAGTGACGGCTCCCTGCCCTTTATATTCCAGTGAAATCACAGTTGTTCTCTCTCCCTCTCTGTCTTTCTCTCTCTCAGATCTACGGAAGGAACAAAAATAAAATGCAGCCATTCAATCCACCACTTGTTAGTAAAAGACAGTTTACAACTTTGGACCTTGTTTTTAAAGGGAGACTCTTTCTAGCCTCAGAAAGCAATGTAGACAGAGACAGAATCTCCACCTCTGCCTAACGAGGTGACGTTGAGCAAGCCTCTCACTGACCCAAGTCTCGGTTCGTCTTGAGTAAAGGGAGGGATGAGTGCCTGCTTCACAGGACTGTGGTCACAGGCAATGATGTGCTGGCACAGAGCAGCGCCACGGGGCGGGTACCCAACTGATGTTACCTGTCATTGTTCTGATTATTATTATTAAGAGAATGTGGTCAGTGACTCTTTTGTTCCTTGACTACACATATAGAAAGCTTCTGAAATAAGCAACTTTCAAAACTTGCCAAAAAAAAAAAAGGGGGACTTTTTCCTAGGTTATGTTCCTTTTTTCTTCCTCCACCTTAAAAATGTAGTGAGAAAAAAAATTGATGGAAAATCACTGACAGATTGGGAGCTTTTGTTTTCATTCAAGTCACCCCAGAGTTCCTGAAAAGTACACGTATGAACTTTAGCACCCTGAATATCAGAAATGGGGAGAGTGCTGATGGAAGGCTACAAAGTGTTGGTAGACAGCTGCTTCTTTTGTGCAAGCTTAAGATCTGTAGTTGTGCAGGAAACACTGCTCACAGACCCACAGAAGACCTGTCACACGCTGCTGGCTAAGGGCTGACATTTCCTACTTGCTTGTCATGCTCTCACGAAATGCTGGAGCCCTCAAAGCGTTTTGTTTTGCTAACCAACTGATACATCATTAGGGAGATGTTTCTAAATTCACCAAGGCCTGTCCACTTCTCCTCCTGTGACAAAGACCTCTGCAAAGTACAGTCGACCCAGAACTCCCATCCTTGTCTGTGGCCTGGGAGAATCCCTCTTCCACCAAGTAGTAAATAACTTGAAAAACAAATGTAGAGATGATTTGAAGAAGGCTTGAGTCATTGTATGCAGAGGAAATGGAGTCTGTATCATTGGGGGTTAGTCCAGAGCCAACTGAGTTGACGTGGAAAGGCAGTCACTTATCCACTCCTGTTCAGAAGTTCCGGGTCTGTTGGAAATGTTATCTAAGGCCAGAGAACATAGCCAAAAACTTCAGAAAAGCAGAGGGCGTTTACTAATGGTTCCAAGAGCAAACGTGAGCTCAAAGCGCAATTCTTCCCTTTTCTTCCCTTAGAATGATTCCATTCCATGTCAAGCTGAGGTTATCTCAGGGCAGATCAAGGTGTTACACCGAAGCAGAACGTGGTTCATCAGAAACATTGAAATATGTATGATGTGTTTATTTTATATAATCTGATAGTGTATTCTTCACCCCACATTGTTTTCTCCACTTAAACTACTTCACACAGAACAAGTGCTAACTAGAACATGATCACGAAACTAGGGGCTCCATTTTCAGGGTGGAATAGCTTGGAAAACTTATGGAAGTGTTTCTCACTCTTACAAAGAGAACGTTGATATTGTGCACATGAATCAGATAAACTAGAAATTTATGGTCAAAAGAATTTTTCAGACCTCATGTAAACATGGATTCTTGGTATTCTTAATTCAGCTCTTAAATACAAAGTATTTTCATTCCTATTCCTGAAACTCTATAAATGTACATGATTCTTTTATGTTTTCCTTTTAAGTGGATAAGTGCCGAAAGTTAGGTAGCTTTTATTAACTGTTTGCCTAATTCATTTTTTTCTTTTGTTAACAGCTTTATTGAGACATAATTCACATACTGTATATACACTTTCCTCATTTAAAATATACAATTCGGTGGCTTTTAGTGTAGTCACAGGGAGGTCCAACCATCGCCATAGTCACTCTCGAGAACATTTTCATCATCCAAGAGAAACCCTGTGCCTTTCAGAGAGTACCTTCCTTCCAGACTCCCGTTTCCCATCCCAAGGCAGCCACTGATTTGCCTGCGGTCTCTATAGATTTGCCTGTTCTGAATGCTTCATGTAAATGGGATCATACAGTGTGTAACCTTTGGTGTCTGGCTTCTTTCACTCAGCCTGGTGTTTGCAAGGTTCATCCATGTGGCAGCATGGATTTCATTATTCAGTGTTCCATTCCTTCTTATGGCTGAATAGTTCCTTGTATGAATATACTGCATTTTGTTTATCCATCCATCTGTTGATGGACACTTGTGCATCTTCTTTGGAGAAATGTCCTTTCAAGTCCTTTGCCCATCTCTTAATTGGGGTGTTGGACTGTCAGTGTCCGTTCTGTAAGCTGAGCAGTGGGCCTTTATCAGATGTGTGATTGCAAACGTCTTTCTCATCTTTCGGCTTGTCTCTTCACTCTCTTGATAGCATCCTTTGATACACAGAAGTTTTCAGTTTTGACGCAGTCCAGTTTATCTGTTCTTCTCTTTTGTTGCTCGTGCTTTTGGTGTCATATCTAAGAAACCATTGCCAGATCCAAAATTATGAGGATCTACTACCATGTTTCTAAGGGTTCTATAATTTTAGCTCTTATATTTAGGTCTTTGACCGACTGTGCTTTATTTTGTGTATGTGGTGTGAGGTAAGGGTCAAACTTTACTCTTGTATGTGTCAATATTTAGCTGTACCAGCGCCGTCTGCTGAAGAGAATATTCTTTCTTCATTGAATGATCTTGGCAGCCTTCTCAAAAGTCAATTGACCATACACATAGGGGTTTATTTTCTGGAGTCTCAGTTCTGTTCCTTTGATATGTTCATCCTCATGCCAGTACCATACTGTTTTTTTAAGTTGAAGTGTAGCTGATTTACAGTATTATGTAAGTTTCACTACAACATAGTGATTCACAATTTTAAAAGATTATACTCCATGTATAGTTATAAAATACTGGCTGTATTTCCTGTGCTGTACAGTATACCCCTGTGGCTTGTTTTATTTTATACATAGTAGTTTGTACCTTTTAATCCCCTGCCTCTTCCCTCCCATTTCCTTTCCCCAAGATAAACGCTGGTTTGTTCTCTTTGTCTGTGAGTCCGCTTCTTTTCTGTTATATTCACTAGTTTTATTTTTTCGATTCCACATATAAGCGCTGTCATATACTTGTCTTTCTCTGTCTGACTTACTTCACTTAGTATGATAATCTCTGGGTCCATCCAGGTTGCCGCAAGTGGCATTATCTCATTCTTTTTTATGGCTGAGTAGTATTCTATCGTATATATGTATCACATCTTTATCCATTCATCTGTTGATGGACATTTAGGTTGCTTCCTTGTCTTGGCTATTGTGAATAGTGCTGCTATGAACACTGGGGTGCGTTTATCTTTTCAAATTAGAATTTTTGTCTTTTCCAGATATATATATATATCCAGGAGTGGAATTGCTGGATCATATGGTGACTCTATTTTTAGTTTTATGAGAAAGCTACATACTGTTTTCTGTAGTGGCTGCATCAATTTACCTTCCTGCCAGTAGTGTATGAGGGTTCCCTTTTCTCCACATTCTTGCCAACATTTATTTGTCTTCTTTTTGATAATAGCCATCCTGACAGGTGTGAGGTAATATCTCATTGTGGTTTTGATTTGCATTTGCCTGATGATTAGCGATGTTGAGCATCTTTTCATGTGCCTGTTGGCTATCTGTATGTCTTCTTTGGAAAAATGTCTAGTCAGGTCTTCTGCCCATTTGTTAACTGGGATTTTTTTTTCTTTTTGATGTTGAGTTGTATGAGCTGTTTATATATTTTGTACATTAACCCCTTATCAGTCATATCATTTCCAAATATTTTCTCCCATTCAGTAGGCTGTCTTTTCATTTTCTTTTTGTTGGTGTTGTTTAATAAATTTATTTATTTTTGGCTGCGTTGGGTCTTCGTTGCAGTGAGCGGGGGCTACTCTTTGTTGCAGTGCGTGGGCTTCTCACTGCGGTGGCTTCTCTTGTTGCGGAGCACGGGCTCTAGGTGCATGGGCTTCAGTAGTTGTGGCACGTGGGCTCAGTAGTTGTGGCTCGCGGGCTCCAGAGTGCAGGCTCAGTCGTTGTGGTGCGTGGGCTTAGTTGCTCCGCGGCATGTGGGATCTTCCCAGACCAGGGCTCGAACCCATGTCCCTTGCTTTGGCAGGTGGATTCTTAACCACTGCGCCACCAGGGAAGTCCTCTTTTCATTTTCTTGATGCTTCCCTTTGCTGTACAAAAGCTTTTAAGTTTAATTAGGTCCCATTTCTTTATTTTTGCTTTAATTTCCTTTGCCTTAGGAAACATATCCAAAAAAAGCATTGCTATGATGTATGTCAAAGTGTGTCTGCCTGTGTTTTTTTCTAGGAGTTTTATGGTTTCTGGTCTTAGATTTAGGTCTTTAATCCATTTTGAGTTTATTTTTATGTTTGGTGTTAGGGAGTGTTCTAATTTCATTCTTTTACATGTAGCTGTCCCGTTTTCCCAGCACCACTTATTGAAGAAATTGTCTTTTCTCCATTGTATATCCTTGCCTCCTTTGTCATAGATCAATTGACCATAGGTGCGTGGGTTTATATCAGGGCTCTCTGCCCTGTTCCACTGATCTATGTGTCTGTTCTTGTGCCAACTAATTCATTTTTTAAGTTGTTGAGACATGTTGAAAAATACGACCAGCGTGATGAGTACAGCTTAGTCATAATTTTAATGATCAAATATTAGTGTGCTCTCGTCATCAGCAACAAATGAGAAGTGAAATGTTTTTACCAGTCATATCACTGTCGTTGGCAAAATCTCAAATCCTGATTACCTGAGGTATCAATTCGACCCTTGAAAAATCATGAGCTCTGGGAACTTTTTGGAAATTGTACCTAGGATTTAAATTCACATCTTCATTAGGAAGCCCAACTAACTACAGCAGCTCATTTATTTCTAAAAACGGTATTTAGTATTTTAAAGTTCAACGTTAAACAGTGGTATAAGTCCTGGGGTTTGGTTTCCTTTCGAGCTGAGAACGTTATCTGTGTCCTGCGGGTGGAGGGAACCACGTGGGCCTCTGCTACACAAAGCTCGTCAGTAGCTCGACAGCCCACACGGGGTGTCTAGGCCACAGTCTAGGTATGTCCTGCCTTGTTTCCATGGTAAAAGGTTTGGGGTGGGGATGAGGCGGGGGATGGTGCAGCCTGAGATTGTGCGGAGTTGCCAGTCCCATTTTTTTCTCGTTGGAACGTATTTCTGGTCTGAGCCTCGTTCCGCTCTGGGCAACCACTTTCTTATATTATTTCATGTCTGTGTTCAGCTTTCATCAGCCTTTGTCACAGATAAGCTACTGCAGCGGTTTTTAAAAAGCAACCTCGAGGAACACAATATTCTTTAAAAGGGAACTTTCCGGAAAACTCTCGCTAGTCCTCTAAGTCCCAAAATTAGAAAGAAGCGGAAAGAAGGAGAGAAGGCGGCTCGTGATGCTGGAAATGTTCTGAAACATCTGCCTCTCGATGGCGTCCTCTTCCTGGAGGCCAGGGTCAACGTTGTGAATGTCAGAGATGGAGCCTGTTAGCCTTTGAGGGGCTCAGGCAGTATAACTTCTAGGGCTGTTTGTCCCTAAAGATGTCCTGCTCTGTGCAGTCAGCATGCCACTGAGGCTCAGAAGACAGGTCAAGACAGCCTCGTCCTTCCCAGTTGCCAGACCAGACTCGGCTCCAGGCCCCTTCCCAGGGCGTCGGGAGGCCTCACCGCCCTCACATCCTCACTCCCACCTCCTCTCCAGGCCTGGGCGCCCCTCCATCCAGTCCATCTACTGGGTAGATGATTTATCTCTCTCGCAGACAGGGCTGTGCCTTTCTGGGGTGGGGGGGAAACCACTCACAGGCTAAAGCTCCTTTCCCTAAGTGTTAATATTTTTCCATCCCTCCCTTCCCTTGGGTGCTGGAGTTTGGGTGCATCTAGTAGGTTGCCTTGCTGTTTACACAGGCCACAGTCCCGCGGCGAGGAACCCCGTTTCCTTTGAGGCTGGAGCCGTAGGTTTTAGCTCTGGGTCTGTGTCCCCGATGGGGGCTGGAAGTGTCTCTTCTGGAAAAGTGTGGGTTCACTGCATCATTTTTGTCTGACTTTCTCTTTCCCTGTTCCTGTTCCTCCCATGTTTGCAAATTATTATTATCGCCACCGTGTGAAAAGTGGAGTGACCCCTACGGATAGCTGGGCATTTGACCAACTTGCACAGACTGACACAAACCTTACCCCGGGGAGATGCAGACGAAGGCCCAGGAGCCGCCCAGTCGTGCCATGTGGGGAGCTCCAGTGGTCCTCTGCCTCCAAGCACGGGTTAGTGGGGCTCAGCTCACTGCCTCAGGTTTGCTTTCATTTCTCCTTTCTCGAAGAATGGCATCAGGGGCTTCCCTGGTGGCCCAGTGGATAAGACTCCACGCTCCCAATGCAGGGGATCCAGGTTTGATCCCTGGTCGGGGAACTGGATCCCACATGCCGCAGCTAAGTCTGCATGCTGCAGCTAAGAAGTCTGCATGCCACAACTAAAGATCCCACATGCCACAACTAAGACCCGGCACAGCCTAAATAAATAAATAAATATTCAAATGGCATCATTTTGTGAGTTTAAAATGTTTGCCTTAATAATTAATATGCCTTAGTTTTGCTGTATACACATAGTGAGGCGCACACACACACACACACACACACACACACACACACACGCGCGCGCGCGCGCGCGCGACATCCATGTGCTAGCAGCCAGGCCTGTTTCAGGAGCTCAGGGATGTGAGTGTGTGTCTGGAGTTCCCATGGTTGTGAGGCAGCTTCAGCCCCAAATACCCTGTCCTCACACCAGTGTCCAGAGCAGGAGGGATGGGGCAGAGGCCATATGTCTTGTGAGGCTCTGTTTATTTTTATTCTGGAGAAATTCCTTTCCAGCAGACATTCCCCTAAGTGTCATTGACCACAACTGTGTCTCGGGTCCATTTTTCTTTCCCAGAAAGGGTGGGAAAGTGAGGACCGGCGGCGGGGCGTAGAGTCACCCCAACTCCTGAGACGACGCACAGCTCCGAGGGCCCGGTGTTCAGGGACTCTCCATCTGTTATCTGAGAAAACGGAATTCGACATGGGTGCAGTCGGACGGCTGCTATGGAGCTCACACAAGTGGATCCCCGTCTGCCCCAGCAGGTTTAAAAACATTCCCAGAGAGGCCCTCAAGTTCTTGCCTCCAATTACTAGTGACCCCAGGGTCCAAAAATCTGCTGCCAGTCGTGGTGAAGAGACGGAGAAAAGCAGACGGTTAGAGGCAGCTGCAGAGGGCCAGGGGGATGTTAGTGACGTGAGCTGTGACCTGTTCAAAGGCTTGTCTGATGGATGAAGAGGGTTTGCACGGGGAGTTCTCCTGAAACCTCGTTCTTTCCCACGCAGCCTCCGGAGCCCTTTGGAGCCCAAGGAGGCATGCAGGTGGATGCCCTGTTTGCTGCTCTGTTTGCTGCCTGAGGTTCCGCGCAAAGGAAGACGCCAGTCTGTCCCCTTCTCCTTCAAACACCGGCTCTGATCTGCCCTCCGAGATGAGCAGGGCAGACACGGGTTGTGCTCAGCGTTAGTCCTCAAGGTTGTGGAATGAACAAGATGCTCACACGACTCAGAGAACTCTGAGCTGGGTTGATGTCAAACATATTTGGAGGCTGCTGTTCTGTTGTGGTGGTGGTTCTGTAACTTTATTGGACCCTCAGCAGTTAGTCCTCGTCCACGTGAACTGTCTGTAGACTCTTGAGAGTGGTGACAGGTCCATAGGCGACCACCGTACAGAGCTGGTTTGGTGAATCTTCACCCACGTTACGTTTTCTGGACAACTGCACTTGGACGCAACACGGGACACTGCTTATTCCTTTGGCGCAGCAGCTGTGCTGAGCCTGGGGTCGATGCGTACATCTGGTGGAGTTCCAGTTCCCTTCATGGCAGATTTCCAGATTTCTCTGGGTGCCCGAGGGGGAGGCTTCTTGAAACCCACTCATGGAGGCACTTGTGAATGTTGATGGTGTATTCTCTGGTCGCCACTGTGGTGACGGCGGCCCGGCCCTGCTTCTCCTCACTGCCCTTCTTTGCGGGAGCCATCCTGCTGGGCCGGGGTTGGAAAGGAAGCTGCTTTTTTTTTTTTTTTTTTTTTTTTTAAAAGTAAAACTGTATGTGAGTATTGATATTTTTGAGTACCAGATGAAGAAGACATCTGTAGGGTGAGAAACTAAAGAAAACACACTTGGCGACATTCAGGCCCATGAGGAGGAAGTCGGCTCTGCTGGTCACGAGGAGTTTGGAAAAGATTCTCTCTACGTACAACGTGTTCACTGTCACACAAATGGCAGATGGCAAGGTTTTATTCTAGGAGAAATTCCTTTACTCATAAGGTGCTCGGTGGTAAAATTGAAAGCTCGCTGTTCCGTTTTCCCCCAACCTCTCCTCTGCACTCCCTGGTGAGGTTGGTGAGGTTCTGGTTCTTTCCACGAAGGTGGGCAGCCTCACTAATCCCTCCATGTCTCCCTCGACTCACTAAGAGCCTCTTGGGGGCGACTCTTTGCTCCCTGAGTCCCCGGCAGCCCCGAGAGTCCTGAAACCCAGCAGGACCAAGAGGCGGAAAGAAGGAATCGCTCAGCCCTTCCTCCTTCAAAGGAACAATCCGGCCGTTGGGAGGTTAATGTGTTGCTTCAAAGACCAAGACGGACACGACTCTTGGGGCCGCAGGGCTGGGGTTCAGGCCAGCGTGGCCACGGGCTGTCTGTGTCCCTGGCCACGAGCCTGCTCCCCAGGGCAGCATCTGTGAACTCCAGGCATGGAAGGCATCTGACCTCTGCTCTCATTTCTAACCCACATTACCTTTGTCCTAGTTCTCAACTTCCAAGGCCATTTCATTCTGTATTTTTCATTGGTTTGTGGCCGGAAACCGATTGGAGAAAGGGGAGCTTAAAACAGGTTGGGAAAAAAAAAAAACTGGTTGGGAGTCAGGATTTGGAATCAGTGATGCTGCAGGAGTTGTTTTCTGTAACTAAGAGCTCACTCTCAGAAGACACACACTTAGGATAACGACTGACTGTGCGGTGGGAGGCGGCACCTCGGCATGGCAGGGAGCACCCAGGGGAGGCCAGAATGTGAGGCGTCACAGACAGCCCTCAGCCAGCGGTAATCTTAGCTTTGTTTCTCTAATCCGCACCCGCCTCCCACCCCAACACCCCCAGGCCATTCCCGCCGCCCCACCCGACGCAGGCCTGGATGTCCCAGTTCCTCCAGACGGCTCCTCCTGTCTCCTGCCTCTCCCCTCGTTAATCCTTGTAAACGCCCCGTGTTCACACCGACCCCAGCTGACAGCAAGTCAGTCACTCGCGTTTCCATTGTTCTACTTCTTTGCTTTCATATATAATACCGAGACTATCATGTGTTGCAGATGGCAAAATGAATAAGTAAAATACTTATTGGACAGTTTCAGTTATAAAGCTTTCTTAGAAAATGAAAAGAAGGCCTTCGAGCCTCATGTCCAGGCAGGGAAAATGGCCCGTTTTGATGACAGCTAACCCAGGAGCCGCGGGCTGCCCTCTGCACATGTGAGCAGCATTGGCGGGGGCCCCCGTCGCCCAGGACGCATGTCCCGTCCCCCGTGGGGAGTTTGTCTTGGGGCTGCGTCCCCACTGCTGTAACGGGAACCCCTCTCTGGTTCTCCTGCAGCATTTACCTGTGTCCTCTCTTCCCTGATTAGCAGACATCATTGTTTGGCCATGGAAAACAGCTCCTGACTTGTAGTTGCACAGGGATCTTGTATACACAGCAGGCGGCCGCAGTATACCTTGCTTCTTCTTTGTTAATTACCGTGTCAGGAAGATTTGAGAAAATGGTCCAGGCCGTTCTCAATGGATGGTTGAGCTCCCCGTATATCAAGCATTTGTGGGTGTTGTAAGCCACTCAAGGACGCACGTCCACAATCATCAGAGGGTCTCAAACACTGGGAAACATCCTAAAAGATTTTTGAAAAGACAAATTATAGAAGAAGAAAAATGGTGACGAGGCCCTGTGCTCCCTGTCTGGTCCCTCCTACACATCTGCGTTTTCCTTCTGTGAATGCGCTTTTGAAGAGAGGAAACCTGCTTCGTCCCTCAGTCTAATTCGAAATTTTGATTGTTTCAGGAAGATTTGGCCATTTTGAATTGTGGATATAATATGGGAAAAAGACATTACAAGTCTAATTGTTGGTGTGTCTGCTTGTTCATTATGACTTTCGTCTCCGGAAAATGCCATCATGCTCTGTTTTTTTCCTGAGCTGAAACTGACAGATACTAAGTTTCTTAGTCAACGTTTAGCAGGTGTGTTCAGGATAATTGAGCACAAGACGACTGGAAAGGACTGTAAAAAAAAGCTAGAGTTGGAGGAGCTGGGATGGAAAGTTCTTTTGAAAGACAGAAAACGTTAATTTAAAAGAGTTCAGGAGTTGAAGCCCAAAGAGCTGGCCAGGTTGTGTAGAAAAAGACTCTGCAAGATTCCCCCGGCCACACTTCCCTTTGAATGGCTTTCCTACCGCCAGCGACATGAAAATGATGCAAATCCTGCCCTCCCAACCACTCGTGAACTTCAGGGCAGACGGTGATAGCAACTACAAATGAGTTTAAGAAAACAGGCAGGATGTCATTAAAATCTTTTAAAGTGTTCTGTGACATCTGTTTTCCATTTTGCTCTGCTGTTTAATTAGCTTTGGTCTTGCACAACTGCAGAAATCTTATTTGCTGGAAATAGTCTCTTGGAAGAAGTGACCTTTATTTAACAGAGAAGAATGTTAAGTGTCATATGGGCTTGATTAACTTCATCCCACGTTGTAACTTTCCCATCGGCTTCAGGGTCCGTCGGCTCACGTCTGTACAAATCAAACTCCGGGTGGTGGGAGCTCTCAGTGGCCAGTTGGTGCCACTGTCATATTTCTGAGATATCAAACATGGGAGAAACGTTAAAGGGAATAGTGACGCTTCCGGAAACTGTTTTCATGTGCCTTCCCGTCTGTTACAGAGGTTGCTGGCTTCTGAGCTAGTGAGGGAGTCGAGTTCTGGAAGAGTTTCCTTCCTCGCCTTTGTGTTGGATGTGTGATCCCTTTGATAAGAATAATTGTCCCGAGGGGTGGGAGCGAGCAATACACCCTGTAAAAACTTGGAACACGGGTGCCTCTTTGCTGGGGTCCAGTGGTCCCAGGAAGATCATATTGGACAAATCCTGGAGGGCAGCCAGGAGCGCTGCGTCGGCAGCAGAGGGGAGAGAACGCACTTAATCCGCAGCCGACTCGATTCTTCTCTCCGCCAGAACGCCCCACGGCTGGGCCTCCATATCGGGACGCCGCGGGGACGGCGCAGTCACCACGCGCTGGCCCCCAGCGAGGCCTGCTGGGTTCCCACAGGTCCCCTTGACTTTCCTGAGGGGAGTCTGGACAGCAGTGTGCGCTGTGCCCACCTGACTTTCCTCTGCAGGGAAATTAGTGGGTTTTAATTACACGTAGTTCGCGGCTTCTGTGCGTCAGCCCGGGAGTTGTCACTGGTTCCAAGTCCTCCTCGAGTTCTGTACCCAGTGTCTCTCGCGCGCATCCTTCGCCTTTATCTGGCCCAGGCAGGCTCTGCTTTCCCACAAAGGAGATGCCCTTAGCTCTCTGACCTCTGGCTCAGTATCGAGGCCATACTTGTCCTGGAGAAGGAAAAACTCACACGGAGGAGAAGACTGTGTGTTTAAAGTATTGGGGCGGCATCGAGATGTTGTACGTTATAAACGCTTCATTTGGCTGGACGACCACACGCGCGGCGTCTTGGGGACAAAGCCAGTTTCTGCTCTGGGAACACACCTGACCCAGGAGTTCTTTCTTGCCCCGTTCCGATGCTTCAGACACCAACCCACTAGGAGAGTGTTTCCCAATGAGGGTGTAGGAAAATCAGTAACAGGAGTTTGTGAACAGTGCTTAGTGTTTGGAAGGATCTCGCAGGTTGCACGGGTCTGCTGGGATGCCGGGTGTATTGGCCTTTGGCTGCAGCCCTCTTCGTTCGCTGCCCAGCCCTCCCCACGCTGACCAGAAGCTCCGGAGGATAGGCAGCTATCACCCCTGTTCAGTACCAGATGAGAAAACAAGCAAGCCGTTTATGGCATGTCGTTGGATTTCCTTTAAACGACCAAGGACGCCTTGACAGTCTCCCTCCCTGTTCTCAGTGACTCAGGTGCTGCCCCTGGACCCCCAGCCTTTTCACCTGTGCTCCTCCGGCTGCCTGGCCAGCCCCTCCCGCGAGCAGTCCATACCCCGCTGTCCAGAGGCACAGACTGCCTTAGGTCACCGTCTGCCCCCGCTGGACTGAGGGCTTACGCCCTGGGGACCCTCATGTCTTTACTCTCTGAGGGAGGTCTCCCCACGAGACCAGAGGTTCTCGGACACCAGGCTGTGTCCGTCCTGTAAGCTTTGCCCCAGCCCTACCCCAGCCTTAGCACACAATCGGCGCTCAGTAAATAGGAGTGGGCTTAATGGACGGGTTATAGGTAATGTCACACTGAGTGGCATTTATCCATTTGACGCCTGCCTACATCGCTAGGCCGTCCTATTCTGGAGGAGGAGCTTATCCATGGAGGCATCAGCCATCTCGAGTAGCACAGTGTCTAGGACACAAGTTTAATTTAGTTCAGTTACACTTGAGGTTTTTTACATGAGGACACTACAGATTTTGCTAAAGGCTGTAACGATGAAGCTTCTTGTCCTGTCATCAGGCAGTGCTGTGAGAAGTCTCTCCTTTGCTCAAAATTCCTCTCACCTTGTCGTGAAAGATCCGGTTGTAATCAGTGCTAGTAAGTGAGCAGTATGGGATCTGAGGTCTGTAAGCAGCTTCAGGTCAAAGAGAGCTTTGCTTGGAACAGATCCCCTGTCTCTGCTGCACAGAAAAAGTTTGAATGAGGTTGCTGACGGGACCTCTAACCTTGCTTGTTTTCTGCCTGTTGTGTTTGCTCGGGCCTGGCAGGGAGCCCAAAAATAAAAGCTCGCTTCAGTTTGACTTTTGTTGTGGTTCAGTTTTGCAATGCTCAGAACGCCCTCAGGAGCCCTCTGTGTATCTGTGGACATCTCCCGGATTTCCCAAAACAAACACAGCGCAAACGGGGAATTTGGTAATTTACAAACGTAGCAGAGGGGCAGCTGCTTCCTTGGTCTGGGAAGTGTTTGCTTCAGATAGAGTGGACCCCAGAGGGAAACTAGTCTGGAACCTCCGCGGGCGTCTCCGCCCTTGGCCTCCCTGGCAAAGCAGGGTTGGGGGAGCAGCCTGATGTCAGAACCCACCAACCCCCAACCCGGGAAAGCCCTCGGCCCAGAGGGCCACCCTCAGTGGCAATGGCCTTGGTTCCATTGTTTCCCTGTGACCAGCAGATCCCTCCCCAGATGACCCAGGGGAGACCACCCTCGGGGTAGAGAGTGGTGTCTGATAAAAGTTGGAGAGCCCTGCAGGTCCGGGGAAAGGGTGAGCTGCAGGGCGGCCCCCAGGGGCCTCTCCTTTCTGCTTCCCTTTGCTTTGCTGGGTCAGCCTGTTTAGGGACACAGACCAGGAGGCAAGGGCATCCCCCTCACAGCAGTTCTCCATTCTCTGCACCGTGGTCGGTCCACAGGGCACCTGCAGAGCCGCCACCATCTTGGGATTACAGACAGACTCCCTGAATTTCTCAGGGGTGTAGAACAGAGCCAAACATGGCCAAGATAAAGCCCTGGGAAAAACAGGACTCCAGTCTCTCCGTCTCCCAGTAATGGACCAAAGGACTCAGACGATTTAAAGCCGGAGGGAACCTCCGAGGTCAGTTGTTGCAACACCTCCGTTTTTCTAGAAAACAAGATGAGACCAATGATCATAAGGGGCTTGGCAGGTGAGGTCTTATGACGAAGAGGACAGCACAGGCTCTGGGGTCAGGCCTCAGCGTGAATCTTCACCACCTCATTATTCTGGCCATGACCTTGAATAAGTCCCTCACCCTCTTTGAGCTTCAGTTTTATCATCTAGAAAATGGCATAATAAGGGCACTTGCAGGACTCTTGAGATGATCACATGAGAGAACACTCATGCGAAGCTCTTAGCATAGGGCTTCCCTGGTGGCGCAGTGGTTGAGAGTCCGCCTGCCGATGCAGGGGACATGGGCTCGTGCCCCGGTCCGGGAAGACCCCATGTGCCGCGGAGCGGCTGGGCCCGTGAGCCATGGCTGCTGAGCCTGCGCGTCCGGAGCCTGTGCTCCGCAACGGGAGAGGCCACAGCAGTGAGAGGCCCGCATAACGCAAAACAAAACAAAACAAAAAAAGCTCTTAGCATAATGCCTGGCACTCGGTAAGTGACTAAAAATCGATAACATCATCATGATGATCAACATCATCACTATCAAAGCCAGGACCCAGGACCCAAGTTTCCTGGTTCAATATTTCTTTTACTCCATTCTTTTGACTCATCTTTGTATATAATATATTTGAGGGTGCCCCACTCTACTGGGTACGTTAAAGTACAAACAGAGGCAGTGTCATTAGTTTAGAGACTGAGATGCTGGGCAAATGATGCATTCTTTAAAAAAAAAAAAGGTAACACTTAAAAAGAGAATTGAGATAATATAGTAGCTGCAATTTTATTTTGGATTATGTGTTTCTACATGGTTACATCCCCATATTTATATTTTAGTAATGTTTCCCTGTGAAAGCACATATTCTAATGTATCCCGAAGTGTGTATTAGAAAGAGTTTTCTCCTACTGTTTTCATCCCTTCTTCATTCCAGTATTGTCATAGTCGGCTTTTAAAATTGAATACATTCCACTTACAAGATTCCAAGTGATTGTTTCGGTTGGTCGTAAAAGCGTTGTTGATGTAAGAACCACCGGAGCCATTTTGCATGTGATCTAAACAGTGCAGAGGAACCGGTTACCTTCGGGAGATGCTGAGTCCTGTGTACAGAAGACGAGGGTTGAATGAAACTTCCAGACTGACATTTTTTTTCCTGCTGTATGTGCTCAGGAATGTCGAGCGGATCAGTCAGATCCATTCATTAAGTTTTATCTTATCCTAACCACACTGAGGCCAGGAAGTCACGGGTCCAAAATAGAATCAGGTTTGCACCCCACCTCCTTCTAGTCAATAAAATGTTCCTGATTTTCGTTGCTTTTCTCTCCTCGTTCACCAGCTTGGATCTAGTCTTTTAATCTGACAGGGTTTCCTTATTTTCTTTCTTCCCCCTTTAAGCACACAGTATGCATATGCGAATTCTAAAAAGCCTGCTTGGATTATCGGATTACCCTAAGCAGACCCTTCCCTTCATCAGGAGGAGGGACTTGGAACTCCAGCATTTGCAGTTAAGCCTGAGAAGGAAAACCAGTGACACGAACGATGAAGCCTTGAGGGCAGAGGCCGTGTTTTACTATCACGTGTTTCCAGCATGAGCAGTGCTTAGCGCGGAGACCCTCTCAGTCGATATTTGAATGAATAACAAACTTTTCTCCATCTCCAATCCGTTTATGGGTATTGCAGCAATTCTTTTCCCAGGGCAGAAGAATATTGTGAACCTGTGGATCTTGTGAAAGTTATTATTTCAGTGGCTTAGACATCACTCCCAGAATTAACAAGCTGTGGTCCATCCAGATGATGGAATATGATTCACTGCTAAAAAGAAATGAGCTCTTAAGCTGTGAAAAGACATGCAGGAACCTTACATGCACATATCACTAAGTGAAGGAAGCCAGCGTGAAAAGACTATGCACTGTGTGATTCCAACTCTGTGACATTCTGGAAAAGACAAAACTATGAAGACAGTAAAGAGATCAGGAATTGCCAGGGGTTGGGAGAGGGAGGGATGAATAGGCAGAGCACAGAGGATTTTTAGGGCAGGGAAACTGCTCTGTATGATGCCGTAGTGGTGGATACAGGTCATTATACATTTGTCCAAACCCATAGAACGTACAACCCCAAGAGTGAGGCCTCATGTAAACTCTGGACTCTGGGTGGCAGTGATGTGTCAGCGTAGGTTCATCAGTTGTAACAAACATCCCATCTGGTGGGGATGTCGATGGCGGGGGAAAGGCTGCGTGTGTTTTGGGGGGGGGGCAGGGGACATCTGGGAAATCTCGTACCTTCTGCTCAATCTTGCTGTGAACCTAAAACTGCTCTTAAAAATAGTCTGTTAAAATAAGGAGGAAATAAGTTAGTATAGCAAGAGGTCAAAAACGTGAATGATTACAGTTATAAAGACCCTGCCTGGAAGAGGAAACAGTCAGAGGAGGTAGAGAGAGTAGCTGACGGCTGAGAGCCATCCGTGAAGATGACGTGGGGAAGGGTCTCAGAAAAGGGACTTGGTGTTTGCCTGAGGAAGGAATCTGCAGGATTCCAGGCTGGCGAGGTGTCCAGAGAAAGTGTTGACACCTGGACGCCTGCCGTCAAGAACCAGCGCTGATAAGTGGAGACTTTGGAGCTGAAATCTGAAATGAAGCAGATTGCAGGTCCAGCTGGAGTCCCTTTGCTACAGACTGCCTCTAGGTATAGGTGGAGAGGCACACAGTAGGTACTTCACAGCAGGTAGCTACTGTCGTTACTACTTGTTTATCTCTCGTACGTCAAGGTTTCCCAGCTACCGTGCAGGAGTGTTGGTGTCCTGCTCACGCCAGCCACGTGGACAGGCAGACAAGTCATCCCCCAGAGAGGATGTCCTGTCCGGGACCCTGCCCTGGGGGTGAGGACTGGGAGGACGTTTCACCTTCAGTTTGAGGAGTGTCAGTTTTTCACTCCTGCGTAGAAGCATGTCCGGCTCTCAGCAAAGGCATAGAAATTGACAGGACACAATAAAGGCAAAGGATGCATAGTCTAGTTCCAGCAGTCGGTGTTATTCTTACCGGGGGAAGATGTAAATGGGACAGCCACAATTTCAAGTCAGAAATTCAGACACGTGCACTTGACCATGAGACAGCAGATCTGAGTCGACAACTGTGCGAGGAGATTCGGGCTGTGCGGTCCCCATCTGTAGAGAAGACAGGGAAATTGAGCCGTGTGTAGAGAAAAAGACCACAGTCCCCGTTGTGTAAAGCTGTGGGATGGAGTGGCAGGACGGCCGGTCATCTTGTCTGTCCCCTAGTTTCAGGGGGGCCATGCAGCTTGCCCAAGCCAAATTTTAGCTTTTTAGAGAATATTAACATCTTGTGGTTAAGATACTATAAATATCATCAGAGGAATTCCAACATTTTGAAAGATTTCAACTGCTAGAAAGAGAAGAATTATTTTTGCCCTAGGTACTGAGCCTAAAATATTTTAGTAGAATTTCAAAGTCTTAACCACCAAGTCACAACTCAATTATTGGAATTAGCTGGATCCCTTCTCTCATCAACACTTATCCCATATTCCCATTGTGTTCTGTTCTTGGAGTTTATTTGTAATTGTTTCTTCAGAAAAGAGAAATACAGGTAAGGGGTGCAGGTTCAGGAGAAAATGTTCATGTTGAAACAAAGGCTGCAGCATTTTAGATGATAATTTATGCGAAAAGTGCTTGTTGTAATCCTTTTGCTTTAGAGAGGTAAATTGACACAAAAATATTCAGAAAATAAATTGGTACAGATCAGCGGTTTTCAAAATATGGTCCCCCAAACTAGCAATATCAGAATGAGCTAGGAACTTGTGGGAAACGCGGATTCTTTGGCTTGTCCCAAATCTGCTATATCAGAAACCCTTAGGGTGGGGACCAGCAGTGTGTAGTTTAACAGGCTTGCAGACGACTCTGAGCACTGGTACAGCATTGATTTAGGAGATAATTCTGAGCAATATGGGAGTGAATACATCAAATCCTTTTTTTTTTTTTTTTTTTTTTTTTTTTTGCGGTACGCGGGCCTCTCACTGCTGTGGCCTCTCCCGTTGCGGAGCACAGGCTCCGGAAGCGCAGGCTCAGCGGCCATGGCTCGCGGGCCCAGCCGCTCCGCGGCATGTGGGATCCTCCCGGACCGGGGCACGAACCTGCGTCCCCTGCATCGGCAGGCGGACTCTCAACCACTGCGCCACCAGGGAAGCCCCCATCAAATCCTTTTTATAAAAAAAAGAAAGCTTTGTTGATTTCTGCAGTGTGTTAGTTTCCTCTTGCTATGCAACAAATCACCACAAATTCACTGGCTTAAGACGGCACCTGTTGGTTACGGCACAGTTTCCATGGGTCAGGTGTCCAAGCGTAGGTCGGCCGAGTCCTCTACTCAGGGCCTCACGAGGCTGCAGTCGAGGTGTCAGCCCAGCAGCATCTCATCAGCAGCTCAACCGGGAGCATTTGCTTCCCGGCTCCTTCAGGCCGCTGCCCGAGTTCACTTCCTTCCAGAGCAGGACTGAGAGCCCCTTTCTGACTCGCCATTGGTGGAGGCTGCCTTGTCCCTAGGACTCCTGCCATGTGGCCGTCCCCGGAGCCAGTCACAGGGGCCAGTTTGCTTCTTCAAAGCTCTCCAGGTCAGGGGACGGTCTCCCTCTAGTCCGCTTGGCATCACACATCGGGTGACACAGTCGTGGGGGCAATATCCCGCCGCCTTTGCCAGTCAGGTGGGTGTGTCCTGTCACCTGCCCCACCCACTGAGGGTTGGAAACTAGTGACAGCCCCGCCTGTACTCAGGGGCAGAGTGTGACCTGCAGTCACTGCAGGGCATGTTCACCACGTGGAGAGATTATCATTTGTTTTACAGAATTGACCACAACTTGCTTAGTGTACTTTTTCTTTTAAAATGAAGCACATTTGGGACTTCCCTGGTGGTCCAGTGGTTAAGACTCTGTGCTTCCATTGCAGGGGGCGTGGGTTCAATTCCTGGTAGGGGAACTAAGATCCCATAGGCTGCGTGGCCAGAAAATAAATAAATTAAAAATTTTTTTAATTAGAAAAAATTTTTGAAAATAAAAATGAAGCACATTTGGGAAAGTGTATCTTTTTCAAGAAAACGTAATCTTGTAAATCACTGAAATCTTAGCAAGTTGAGGTCAAAGATGGATTTTTTTAAAATTGTTACATTTACTTATTTATTTTGGCTGCATTGGGTCTTTGTTGCTGCATGCGGGCTTTCTCTAGCTGCGGTGAGCAGGGGCTACTCTTGGTTGTGGTGCGCGGGCTTCTCATGGCGGTGGCTTCTCTTGTTGTGGAACACGGGCTCTAGGTGCATGGGCTTCAGTAGTTGTGGCACATGAGCTCAGTAGTTGTGGCACGCAGGCTCAGTAGTTGTGTCTCATGGGTGCTAGGTGTGCAGGCTCAGTAGTTGTGGCACGTGGGCTTGTGGCTCACGGGCTCGAGGCGTGCGGGCTCAGTAGTTTTGGCACATGGGCTCAGTAGTTGTGGCTCGTGGGCTGTAGGCGTGCAGGCTCAGTAGTTGTGTCTTGCGGGCTCCAGAGTGCAGGCTCAGTAGTTGTGGTACATGGGCTTAGTTGCTCCACGGCATGTGGGATCTTCCCGGACCCGGGCTCGAACCCGTGTCGCCTGCATCGGCAGGTGGATTCTTAACCACTGTGCCACCAGGGAAGCCCCAAAGATGGATTTTTTTCTTCCAGGTACAAGAAGAATTCAGCGAGGTTAAGACAAGTTCTCGTCCTTAGCTGCTTTGACGTAAACATTCTTCCCTGGCTTCCCAGACCATCTCTTGGCCATTCTTCTGGGTTCCACTAAAAGTCTCCGCACAAGGCCTTTCCTGACGCTTCTAACTGGAGCCCTCCTTCATCCTAATCCCCAGTGTTATTCTCCTTCCCTGGGTTACTTTACAGATATTGGGGTAAATGATTTTTCTCTTGCAAACAGACCCGTGCCATTCTTCTCTATATTATTAAAGCCTCACTCAGTAACTGGACATAAGGAATACACGATAGATGTTACATCCATGAGATTGAATTTTATATCTTTGGAGCCACTCAGGCAGCATAACATACGCTAATATTAAGGACTGTTGAGTTATAAAAGCTATTAGCTAACAGCTGTGAAAGCCATTAGCTAATCATAGGTGTTGAGTTCCTGAAATCTGTCCTGTGTAAGTTTCCACGTGAGGGTGACGTCCCGTGGGAGCAGCCTTGGGGTCAGCCTTAGCCCCCAACTTCTCCATTCCCAGCCCAGCGGTGTGTGGCCTTGGGCACCACGCTTAATGTATCTAAACCTCGCTTTCCTTAATATAGCCATTCCTTAATAAGTATGAAGCCATTATTATTATCAGGGTGGAAGCAGTGACGTCTCCTGATAGGAGCAGCACAGCTCACACAAGGGCAAGGACGCAAGTCCCAGCTCAGCCCTGGAAGGAGGGCGGGTTGGCTTGAGAGGAGGTGGCCTGGCAAACAGACTGCAGTTGTCTACAGACGCTCTCCCTCTTTGCTGGTTAGAAGGCTAGAGGAGAGGGTGGGGGGACTGGACCCGGGGACCCTGCTTTAGTCAGCAGCCGGCAGGGGGGCTGGTCGCGTTCTCAGAGCCCAGGGCAATGTTGATGCTCTGAGACCAACGAGGGCACAGGAGCTACTCGCGGGGTTTCAGGGCCGCAGTGTTTGCAGATGGACCACCACCCCCTGCGTCGGTCCGGAGCCCTGCCAAGTGCAGGAATTTACAAGGTCAGCCTCAGACTTAAAAGTCAATGGCTTGAGCGCCACACCGGAGTTACTGCATTCCTCGTGGTAATCTAATCAGCTTCTAAATAACAAGGCAAGCGTTGACGGCGCTTTTCTCTGGAAGGGAGGAATTGATTTCCAAGGGCTTGGGTGCTCAGATGGTTATGAATTTGTATCTTTAAGCGTCTGTCACCCACTTGTGTGCTCTGAGATTGGGTGAGATTGTGCTGCCCTTGCTTTCCTCCCGTTTTCACTCGATAGGCCGCTGAGAACCTTGTAAACGATCCCTGATAACTGTCAGTGACTGTCAGCATCAGCACTGGGATGCTTTGAGATTATGATAATTTTATTTATTTTTCGGCCATTTATGTCTCCTGGCGACCTCCATAACTCACAGCTAGATTTTAGTGACCACAGAACTTCTGTAAATTCCCAGTGTATTTTGGTCGTTACTGCTTTCAGTATCTGAACTCTTTTAAGATGGAAAGTGTAAATAATTACAAAATAACGTAGAGGCGGAATTTAGAAGGAAGAGCGTAAGCAGAGGAGACGGAAGTGGAGAAGGAGAAAGAGGAACCAGCCTCCATCATGAGCGAAGCTTTTGTTGGGGCTAAAAACCCTAAAATACGCTAACAGTGTGGTCCTGCAGCAGCGGGGCAGGGTGGGGGGCAAGTGAGCGAGAGTTTAGACGGATAGTCGAAGCTGCGAATGTTCTCATCACTAATCCTTGGAGGACGTAAAGCCCCCTGTTGACTAAGAACAGCTGACGACTCTGTAGCCGTCCCCCATTACTATCAGTCACCTAAGCCCAGTTTGTGGTTCGCTTCAGAAGGAGGAAGTATGGAATGTGTGCGTCTAGTTAATCCTTGTGGTGTTTGAAAGTCCACTTGGCCCCAGATTCAGATGCCTCAACGTTTCTACCAGTCACCTCCTCCTTCCCTCCCTCCCTCCTTCACTCTGTCTCCTCCTTCTTCTTCCTCTTCTCCTTCTTCTTCTTTTCTTTCTCCCTCTTCTGCTTCTTTTGCTCCCCTTTCTCTGTTCCCGTGTTGTTTCCTTCCTTTCCAGTCGGGAGGGATTTGAGGGGAATGACTTTATCTGAGCATTCAGGATGGACCCCCGTGAGCCCTGCCTCCTGGTGTCCATGCCTCCCTGTCACCTACCACATCCCCTCCGTGTTGGCCTGTGTCACCAGTAGTCTAGCGGAGGTGACGCATCCCTTCTGAGGCTGACCTAGAAAAGGTGTTGTGGCTTCCCGCTCGGCCCCTCGGTGCCAGGCTCCGTCTTGTGAGGACACTCAGCAGCCCTGTGCAGAGGCCACATGGGCGGGGACTTGCCTCCCACCTGGCCCAATCTGCCCACCTTGGAAGGGCAGCCTCCAGCCGCAGTCCAGCCCGGATGACCACAGCCCCGCCAGCTCTGTGACTCAGCCTCATGAGATGCTGCGGCTGGACCAGCCGGACCACTGCTGGGTTCTGGCCCCGCAGAAACGATGAGATAATGTTTGTGGTTGCTTTACGCCAGTAAGTGTTGGGGAAATACACAACAAATACGTACTGTACGATATGTGTACACCTGGGAACGGTGATACGTGTACTTTAAAAGAAAAAAATTCAGAAAGTTAGGGGTTAAAAAGTCCAAAGCTTTTTTTGTTTAATAAGAATTCTACTTCCCCTGAATGCTTGCAACCTCTGATCATTGCCCCTGTATACATTTAAGAAGGATGCACCAGTGGTTTTCTCCTTGGTTGTGAGAAGAAGCTGAGAAGTAGACCAGAACTCATAAGAAGCCACTGCTAATCTACTTTTGAGAACCTCATCCATGGCTAACGTTTCTGGGCAAATGATCAACCCTGTTCCGCCCTGTGTTTTTAAAGTATTCATCATCCTTTCTCAGTTCAGACAGTATATAGGAGCACACCTTTTCGTGCACTCTCTCGTCATATGGTTTATTTCCTAGGCCCAGAGTAATGACTGGATTTATGTTCATTAAAACGAGTTGCTCTGAATGCAGATTCCTTCGTGTTTTGCAGTAAAATTACTATGAGTGTCTTCCAGAACAAATCTGAGATAAGGTCATAATTGTGGTTTTCCAAATATCGCTTTCTGCATGCTGTTAAATTATGGTGACTGTTATTTTCCATTCTGGGGCTTCTTAAGCTTATGACATGGTTATTTTTATATGGGACACGGTCTGAAGAAAAACAGTTGTGTGATTTTAGATAGAATCAAAAGTCAGGATTCAACCAAAATGACACGACATCACCGGACTCACCCCCATCCCTCTGCTCAGCCCGTGGCTCCCAGCGTCCATCCTTCGTCCAAAAGTTGCTCACAGACGTCGGGAGCGAGGGGTGAGGAGTACCCCCTGTGAGACAGGGTACCCCGGAGAACAGTGAAAAAGGAGGAAGGCGTTTCCAGAAGAAACGAGAGACGGTCGCATCAGAGCTACTGAGAAATGGGGACTGGATTTGGCAAAATGCGGTCCTGTTGACTCTAGCAAGAGGAATTGTGGAGACAAAAACTCGAGTGAACGTGCCAGGAAGGGAAATGGATGGTGGGAATATAAACACAAGTTACATGGGGTCTGTTTTGAAGACAAACAGAAAAGCAATGTAAAGCCCAGCTAGAAATTCCATTTCCTCAGATTTCTTATCTACAAGGTGAGAGAGAGGTGACAGAGGTCCTATGTTTCCAAGTCAAAGAAATACTTTGGAGTAAAAGCCTGAAGAGACAACCTGCCAGAAAAGGGCTGCCCCAGTGCTGGTGACCCGGCCGTGACCCACCTTTCCTGCCCAGGGGCCACATGAGCATCGTTTGCATCAGATGCCCGTGCGATGACTGGGAATAATAATAGAAGCTGCAAGAAATTATTTGAATATTTGATTATGAGAACCACTGACACTCATTACTTACAGCCGTGTTCGTGTTTCAGACAATCATCGTGTTCATTTTCTGATGGAAAGAAGTCTCAGGACAGATCCTGTGTGTCTGTACCTAGACCTCCAAGTACGTTGACCAGAAGAGACTGTGAGAACAGCAAGAGTGACTGACATTATTGTACCACTTTAGAATTTACAAAGCCTCTTCACAAAAGTTTAGTCATATGGGCCATTGAAAATGCTCTTTCAAATACATCCAGTTAGCTCTTAGTTTTGATCACAGCTCAGCCATACTGGTGATGCCTTCCTGCCTTCATCTTCTTTTAAAAAGTGTTTGCAATTCAAATCTTCAGGCTCAAGAACTGTAGCTTTGCAGAGGACGTGAATGAATGTCTGAAATGTTGGCCTAACTCATGTTTCTGCATCTGCTCCCAGAATGCGTCCCTGTGCAGCTCAGAAGTGAATGGGGACCTCTGAGGTGCCCACGAGCGGCTGGAGCATATCTGGGCCGCCACTGGTGCTTCGTGATCTACTTCCTGGGTGCCGAGGGGCTGCTGGGCTGGAGCCAAGGCGGGCAGCAGCCCTCAGAGACGCTGGTGCAGAGATGCTTCTACCAGTTAGCACCATTGGAGGGAAAACTGAGAAGTGGGAAGAAGTACAGGGATTTCATATGAGAAAATCTTTGGATTTTCAAGAAATACCACACATTACATCATCATCATCATCATGGTTATTATTATTTACTGTGGATGAATCCAGTGAAGTATAAAAGAAAAGATACCCAGGATCCTCAGGGGAGAGTTTTTCAGTCAACAGCAGGAGAGAATGTCTGCCAGTTTCACAGTACCATGATTTCATATTAGTTTCATGCTGTGTGGCTGACAGGGTCTTGGTGCTCTGGCTGGGTTTCAGGCCTGAGCCTCTAAGGTGGGAGAGCCGAGTTCAGGATATTCGTCCACCAGAGACCTCCCGGCGCCGCATAGTATCAGACAGTGAAAGCTCTCCCAGAGGTCGCCATCGCAACACTAAGACCCAGCTCCACTCAATGACCAGCAATCTACACTGCTGGACACCCTATGTGAAACAGCTAGCAAGACAGGAACACAACTCCACGCATGAGCACAGAGGCAGCCTAAACTCATAATAAGTTCACAAACACGCCAAAACACACCACCGGACGTGGTTCTGCCCATCACAAAGACAAGATCCAGCCTCATCCAGCAGAACACAAGCACCAATCCCCTCCACCAGGAAACCTACACAATCCACTGAACCAACCTTACCTACTGGGGACAGACATCAAAAACAACGGGAACTACGAACCTGCAGCCTGCCAAAAGGAGACCCCAAACACAGTAAGATAAGCAAAATGAGAAGACAGAGAAATACACAGCAGTTGAAGAAGCAAGATAAAAACCCACCGGACCAAGCAAATGAAGAGGAAATAAGCAGTCTACCTGAAAAAGAATTCAGAGTAATGATAGTAAAGATGATCCAAAATCTTGGAAATAGAATGGAGAAAATACAAGAAATGTTTAACGAGGACCTGGAAGAACTAAAGAGCAAACAAACAATGATGAACAGCAGAAAAAATGAAATTTAAAATTCTCTAGAAGGAATCAGTAGCAGAATAACTGAAGCAGAAGAACGAGTAAGTGACGTGGAAGGTAAAATAGTGGAAATAACTACCACAGAGCACAATAAAGAAAAAAGAATGAAGAAAATTGAGGACAGTCTCAGAGACCTCTGGGACAACATTAAATGCACAAACATTTGAATTATAGGGGTCCCAGAAGAAGAAGAGGAAAAAAAAAGGGACTGAGAAAATATTAGAAGAGATTATAGTTGAACATTTCCCTAATATGGGAAAGGAAATAATCAAGTCCAGAAAGTGCAGAGAGTCCCATACAGGATAAATCTAAGGAGAAGCACACCAAGACACATAGTAATCAAACTATCAAAAATTAAATACAAAGAAAAAATATGAAAAGCAGCAAGGGAAAAACACCAAATAACATACAAGGGAATCCCCAAAAGGTTAACAGCTGATCTTTCACAGAAACTCTGCAAGCCAGAAGGGAGTGGTAGGACATATTTAAAGTGTTGAAAGGGAAAAAACCTACAACCAAGATTATGCTACCCAGCAAGGATCTCGTTCAGATTTGATGGAGAAATTAACCTTTACAGACAAGCAAAAGCTAAGAGAATTCAGCACCAACAAACCAGCTTTACAACAAATGCTAAAGGAACTTCTCCAGGCAGAAAACACAAGAGAAGGAAAAGATGTAAAATAACAAACCCAAAACAATTAAGAAAATGGTGATAGGAACATACATATCGATAATTACCTTAAATGTAAATGGATTAAATGCTCCAACCAGAAGACATAGACTGGCTGAATGGATACAAAAACAAGACCCGTATATATGCTGTCTACAAGAGACCCACTTCAGATGTAGGGACACATACAGACTGAAAGTGAAGGGATAGAAAAAGATATTCCATGCAAATGGAAATCAAAAGAAAGCTGGAGTAGCAATTCTCATATCAGACAAAATGGACTTAA
Source organism: Globicephala melas (assembly GCF_963455315.2). Lineage (NCBI taxonomy): Eukaryota > Metazoa > Chordata > Mammalia > Artiodactyla > Delphinidae > Globicephala > Globicephala melas. The sequence goes on along the minus strand of NC_083319.1, from coordinate 113,556,335 downwards.
AATAAAGACTATTAGAAGAGACAAAGAAGGACACTACATAATGATCAAGGGATCATTCCAAAAAAAAAGATATAACAATTGTAAGTATTTATGCTGCCAACATAGGAGCACGTCAATACATAAGGTAAATGCTGACAGCCCTACAAGGGGAAATCGACAGTACCACAATCATAGTAGGGGACTTTAACACCCCAATTTCACCAATGGACAGATCGTCCAAAATGAAAATAAATAAGGAAACACAAGCTTTAAATGATACATTAAACAAGATGGACCTAATTGATATTTATAGGACATTCCATCCAAAAACAACAGAATACACTTTCTTCTCAAGTGCTCATGGAACATTCTCCAGTATAGATAATATCTTGGGTCACAAATCAAGCCTTGGTAAATTTAAGAAAATTGAAATCGTATCAAGTATCTTTTCCGACCACAACACTGTGAGACTAGATATCAATTACGGGAAAAAATCTGTAAAAAATACATACACATGGAGGCTAAACAGCACACTACTAAATAACCAAGAGATCACTGAAGAAATCAAAGAGGGAATCAGAAAATACCTAGAGACAAACGACAATGAAAACAGGATGATCCAAAATGTATGGGATGCAGCAAAAGCAGTTCTAAGAGGGAAGTTTATACCAATACAATCCTACCTCAAGAAACAAGAAACAAGAAACATCTCAAATAAACAACCTAACCTTACACCTAAAGCAATTAGAGAAAGAAGACCAAAAACCCCCCAAAGTTAGCAGAAGGAACTAAATCATAAAGATCAGATCAGAAATAAATGAAAAAGAAATGAAGGAAACGATAGTAAAGATGAATAAAACTAAAAGGCAGTTCTTTGAGAAGATAAACGAAATTGATAAACTGTTAGCCAGACTCATCAAGAAAAAAGGGAGAAGGATCAGATCAGTAGAATTAGAAATGAAAAAGCAGAAGTAACAAGTGACACTGAAGAAATACAAAGGATCATGAGATTACTACAAGCAACTCTATGCCAATGAAATGGACAACCTGGAAGAAATGGACGAATTCTTAGAAAAGCACCACCTTTTGAGACTATACCAGGAAGAAATAGAAAATATAAACAGACCAATCACAAGCACTGAAATTGAGACTGTGATTAAAAATCTTCCAACAAACAAAAGACCAGGCAGGTGCCTTCACACGTGAATTCTATCAAACATTTAGAGATGAGCTAACACCTATCCTTCTCAAACTCTTCCAAAATGTAGCAGAAGAAGGAACACTCCAAACTCATTCTATGAGGCCACCATCACCCTGATACCAAAACCAAACAAAGATGTCACAAAAAAAAAAAACTACAGGCCAGTAACACTGATGAATATAGATGCAAAAATCCTCAACAAAATACTAGCAAACAGAATCCAACAGCACATTAAGGGGATCATACACCATGATCCAGTGGGGTTTATCCCAGGAATGCAAGGATTCTTCAGTATATGCAAATCAATCAATGTGATACACCATATTAACAAACTGAAGGATAAAAATCATATGATCATCTCAATAGATGCAGAAAAAGCTTTCGACACCCATTTATGATAAAAACTCTCCAGAAAGTAGGCATAGAGGGAACTTACCTCAACATAATAAAGGCATATATGACAAATCTACAGCCAACATTGTTCTCAATGGTGAAAAACTGAAAGCATTTCCACTAAGATCAGGAACAAGATAAGGTTGCCCACTCTCACCACTATTATTTGACATAGCTTTGGAAGTTTTGGCCACAGCAATCAGAGAAGAAAAAGAAACAAATGGAATCCAAATCGGAAAAGAAGAAGTAAAGCTGTCACTGTTTGCAGATGACATGATACTATACATAGAGAATCCTAAAGATGCTACCAGAAAACTGCTAGAGCTAATCAATGAATTTGGTAAAGTAGCAAGGTACAAAATTAATGCACAGAAATCTCTTGCATTCCTATACACTAATGGTGAAAAATTTGAAAGAGAAATTAAGGAAACACTCCCATTTACCACTGAAACAAAAAGAATTAAATACTTAGGAATAAACCTACATAGGGAGACAAAAGACCTGTATGCAGAAAACTATAAGATACTGCTGAAAGAAATTAAAGATGATACAAACAGAAGGAGAGAGATACCATGTTCTTGGATTGAAAGAATCAAGATTGTGAAAATAACTATACTACCCAAGCAATCTACAGATTCAGTGCAATCCTTATGAAACTACCCATGGCACTTTTCACAGAACTAGAGCAAAAAATTTCACAATTTGTATGGAAACACAAAAGGCCCCAAATAGCCAAAGCAATCTTGAGAAAGAAAAATGGAGCTGGAGGAATCAGGCTCCCAGACTTCAGACAATACTACAAACCTATAGTAATCAAGGCAGTATGGTACTGACACAAAAACAGAAAGATAGGTCAATGGAACAGGATAGAAAGCCCAGAGATAAACCCACGCACCCGTGGTCAACTAATCTATGACAAAGGAGGCAAGGATATACAGTGGAGAAAAGACAGCCTCTTCAATAAGTGGTGCTGGGAAAACTGGACAGCTACATGGAAAAGAATGAAATTAGAACACTCCCTAACACCATACACAAAAATAAACTCAAGATGGGTTAGAGACCTAAATGTAAGGCCAGACACTATACAACTCTTAGAGGAAAACATAGGAAGAACTCTCTATGACATGATTCACAGCAAGATCCTTTTTGACCCACCTCCTAGAGAAATGGAAATAAAAACAAATAAACAAATGGGTCCTAATGAAACTCAGAAGCTTTTGCACAGAAAAGGAAACCATAAACAAGATGAAAAGACAACCCTGAGAATGGGAGAAAATATTTGCAAACGAATCAACGGACAGAGGATTAATCTCCAAAATATACATGCAGCTCTATATCAAAAAAATAAACAACCCAATCCAAAAATGGGCAGAAGACCTAAAGAGATATTTCTCCAGAGAAGACATACAGATGGCCAACAAACACATGAAAGGATGCTCAACATCACTAACCATTAGAGAAATGCAAATCAAAACTACAGTGAGGTATCACCTCGCACCAGTCAGAATGGCCATCATCAAAAAATCTACAAAAAATAAATGCTGGAGAGAGTGTGGAGAAAAGGGAACACTCTTGCACTGTTAGTGGGAATGTAAATTGATACAGCCACTAAGAAGAACAGTATGGAGGTTCCTTATAAAACTACAAATAGAAATACCATATTACCCAGCAATCCCACTACTGGGCATATACCCTGAGAAAACCATAATTCAAAAAGAGTCATGTACCACAATGTTCATTTCAGCACTATTTACAATAGCCAGGACATGGAAGCAACCTAAGTGTTCATCGACAGATGAATGGCCAACATTCCATTTGGCTACCAAATGGACTTGAGGACATGGGGAGGGGTAAGGGTAAGCTGAGACAAAGTGAGAGAGTGGCAAGGACATATATACACTACCAAATGTAAAATAGATAGCTAGTGGGAAGCAGCCGCATAGTACACGGAGATCAGCTCGGTGGTTTGTGACCACCGAGAGGGGTGGGATGGGGAAGGTGGGAGGGAGACGCAAGAGGGAGGAGATATGGGGATGTATGTATATGTATAGCTGATTCACTTTGTTATACAGCAGAAACTAACACACCACTGTAAAGCAATTATACTCCAATAAAGATGTTTAATTCATTAATTAATTAACTGAAAGAAAATAATGTATTTTAGATTCAAAAGAAAAGAAGTGAATGGGGACACGTCCGTCCCCTCACTCTGGTCTTCCTCCCGGCGACTCCTCTGTCTTGAAGGCGACCCCAGGTTAGGCAGCCGTGGCTGGTGAGCCCCCCGCTTCCCTCCTGTGCTCAGAAGGCACGTCGTGCATCTCATACATGGACGCTCATCAGCATGGATCATGCAAACTTGGAGAACCATGAACCTCTCGCTCCCTGTGGGTATGGACTTGTTCCTATTTTAGTCAGCTTGGAAAAGTATGAGAAACATTAAACCCAGATTTCTGAGGTTAGTCCCAATTATTTTTTCAGAACGGGGAAAAAAGGTATCTCCTAAGGAAACTTGTAACCACCAACAGTAAATTTAAAAGGTTTCAAATGTTTTTTTCCGTCCCACATCCACTGCTTGTATGTCGTTTCAGTCAATCATTTCTCTCATCAAAAAATAAATGCTAGACTGCAGATCCATTGATGTACCTGTGCAAATGCATTCTTAGGTGCAACGTGTAAAAACGCCATGTGCTCAGTGATGCTGACCCACCAGCCTTATCCTGTTTCCACCCACAGTTCAACATTCCACCGTGTATTCATGTTTGGGAAGTGTTAAAACACACCACCACATAAATCAACTATACCCCAACATAAAATAAAATTAAAAAAATAAAATATTTTTTAAAAATACACCACCATTCATGTGCAGAAAAGCACCTTTATTTACAGCATGTGAACTCAGTGTGCTCTATTTGTTGGGAGGGAAGACCTCAGCTCACATGTTCCAGGTAACTGAGTCCCTTCCTGCTTCAGTTGTAGGCTTTTTTTTTCTATTTTTTTTAATTCAAACAGAAAGTCACAAAAATTATTATCATCCTCATCAGTTTACTTAGTCCCACGTAATTAATTTTTTTATCTTAATCTTTTGTTAGCACTTTTATGAATTCATCAGTTTTCCATTAGAGTTCTGAAAATGCTTATTCATTCAGTTTAGCAGTATAGTCAGTTAACTTCCTTGTCAGAGTCCTTTCCATGAATTCCTTGAAGATGAAACCCTTTTATAGGAACAATTTTGCAAAAGCATCAGAGAACACCCAGAACTGTCTGTAAATGACAAAAGACTTAAAAATGACCACGGTTAAAAGTTTGATGAAAGTTCATAATAATGCAGTTGACAAGGAAATTTAGTTATTTCTGAGATATACATTTTAAAGTAATAACTAGAATTATGATTTATAACATTATACCAGAACATATAAGATTTTTCATGTAATGTCTGAAACATTTATATTAAGATATTTCCATACAAATAACCCAAAGAAAGTTTAGTATTAGTTGTTTTTCTTGTTGGTTTGTTTTTTTTTTACTGCAGGTTCTTATTAGTCATCAGTTTTATACACATCAGTGTATACATGTCAATCCCAATCGCCCAATTCAGCACACCACCATCCCCACCCCACCACGGTTTCCCCCCTTGGTGTCCATACTTTTGTTCTCTACATCTGTGTCTCAACTTCTGCCCTGCAAACCGGTTCATCTGTACCATGTTTCTAGGTTCCACATACATGCGTTAACATACGATATTTGTTTTTCTCTTTCTGACTTACTTCACTCTGTATGACAGTCTCTAGATCCATCCACGTCTCAACAAATGACTCAATTTCGTTCCTTTTTATGGCTGAGTAATATTCCATTGTGTATATGTACCACATCTTCTTTATCTATTCGTCTGTCGATGGGCATTTAGGTTGCTTCATGACCTGGCTATTGTGAATAGTGCTGCAATGAACATTGGGGTGCACATGCCTTTTTGAATTACGGTTTTCTCTGGGTATATGCCCAGTAGTGAGATTGCTGGATCATATGGTAATTCTGTTTTTAGTTTTTTAAGGAACCTCCATACTGTTCTCCATAGTGGCTGTATCAATTTACATTCCCTCCAACAGTGCAAGAGGGTTCCCTTTTCTCCACACCCTCTCCAGCATTTGTTGTTTGTAGATTTTCTGATGATGGCCATTCTGACTGGTGTGAGGGGATACCTCATTGTAGTTTTGATTTGCATTTCTCTAATAATTAGTGATGTTGAGCACCTTTTCATGTGCTTCTTGGGCATCTGTATATCTTCTTTGGAGAAATGTCTCTTTAGGTCTTCTGCCCATTTTTGGATTGGGTTGTTTGTTTCTTTAATATTGAGCTGCATGAGCTGTTTACATATTTTGGAGATTAATCCTTTGTCCATTGATTCATTTGCAAATATTTTCTCCCATTGTGAGGATTTTCTTTTCGTCTTGTTCATGATTTCCTTTGCTGTGCAAAAGCTTTGATGTTTCATTAGGTCCCATTTGTTTATTTCTGTTGTTATTTCCATTACTGTAGGAGGTGGGTCAGAAAAGATCTTGCTGTGATTTATGTCAAAGAGTGTTCTTCCTATATTTTCCTCTGAGAGTGTTATAGTGTCCAGTCTTACATTTAGGTCTCTAATCCATGTTGAGTTTATTTTTGTGTATGGTGTTAGGGAGGGTTCCAATTTCATTCTTTTAAATGTAGTTGTCCTGTACTCCCAGCACCACTTATTGAAGAGACTGTCTTTTCTCCATTATATATCTTTGCCTCCTTTGTCATAGATTAGTTGACCATAGGTGCGTGGGTTTATCTCTGGGCTTTCTATCTTGTTCCATTGATCTGTGTTTCTGTTTTTGTGCCAGTATCATATTGTCTTGATTACTGTAGCTTTGTAGTATAGTCTGAACTCAGGGCGTCTGATTCCTCCAGCTCCGTTTTTTTCCCTCAATACAGCTTTGGCTATTCAGGGTCTTTTGTGTCTCCATACAAATTTTAAGATGGTTTGTTCTAGTTCCGTAAAAAATGCCTATGGTAATTTGATAGGGATTGCATTGAATCTGTAGATTGCTTTGGGTAGTATAGTCATTTTCACATTATTATTCTTCCAATCCAAGAACATAGTATATCTCTCCATCTCTTCGTATGGCCTTTAATTTCTTTCATCAGTGTCTTATAGTTTTCTGTATACAGGTCATTTGTCTCCCTAGGTAGGTTTATTGCTAGGTATTTTATTCTTTTTGTTGCAATGGTAAATGGGAGTGTTTCCATAATTTCTCTTTCAGAGTTTTCATCATTAGTGTATAGGAATGAAAGAGATTTCTGTGCATTGATTTTGTATCCTGCAACTTTACCAGATTCATTGATTAGCTCTAGTAGTTTTCTGGTGGCATCTTTAGGATTCTCTATGTATAGTATTATGTCATCTGCAAGCAGTGACAGCTTTACTTCTTTTCCAATTTGTATTCCTTTCATTTCTTTTTCTTCTCTGATTGCCATGGCTAGGACTTCCAAAACTATGTTGAATCACAGTGGTGAGAGTGGACCTCCTTGTCTCTTTCCTGATCTTAGAGGAAATGCTTTTAGTTTTTCACCATAGAGAATGATGTTTGCTGTGGCTTTGTCATATATGGTCGTTATTATGTTGAGGCAGGTTCCCTTATGTCCACTTTATGGAGAGTTTTTATCTTAAATGGGTGTTGAATTTTGTCAGAAGCTCTTTCTGCATCTATTGAGATGATCATATGGTTTTTCTTCTTCAATTTGTTAATATGTTGTATCACATTGATTTGTTTGTGTATATTGAAGTATCCTTGCATCTCTGGGTTTAATCCCACTTGATCATGGTGTATGATCCTTTTAATGTTTTGTTGAATTCTGTTTGCTAGTATTTTGTTGAGGATTTTTGCATCTATATTCATGAGTGATATTGATCTGTATTTTCCTTTTTTTTTAGTATCTTTGTCTGGTTTTGGTATCAGGGTGATTGATGGTGGCCTCATAGAATGAGTTTGGGAGTGTTCCTTCCTCTGCCATTTTTTGGAAGAGTTTGAGAAGGATGGGTGTTAGCTCTTCTCTAAATGTTTGATAGAATTCACCTGTGAAGCCATCTGGTCCTGGGCTTTTGTTTGTTGGAAGATTTTTAATCACAGTTTCAATTTCATTACTTGTGATTGGTCTGTTCATATTTTCTGTTTCTTCTTGGTTCAGTCTTGGAAGGTTATACCTTTCTAAGAATTTGTCCATTTCTTCTAAGTTGTCCATTTTATTGGCATAGAGTTGCTTGTAGTAGTCTCTTAGGATGCTTTGTATTTTTGCAGTGTCTGTTGTAACTTCTTCTTTTTCATTTCTAATGTTATTGATTTGAGTCCTCTCCCTCCTTTTCTTGATGAGTCTGGCTAATGGTTTATCAATTTTGTTTATCTTCTCAATGAACCAGACTTTTAGTTTTGAGCTTTGCTATTGTTTTCTTTGTTTCTATTTCATTTATTTCTGCTCTGGTCTTTATGATTTCTTTCCTTCTGCTATTTGGGTTTTGTTTGTTCTTCTTTCTCTAGTTCCTTTAGGTTTAAGGTTAAATTGTTTACTTGAGATTTTTCTTGTTTCTTGAGGTAGGCTTGTATAGCTGTAAACTTCCCTCTTAGAACTGCTTTTGCTGCATCCCGTAGGTTTTGGATCGTTGTGTTTTCATTGTCATTTGTCTGTAGGTATTTTTTGATTTTCTCTTTGATTTCTTCAGTGATCTCTTGATTATTTAGTAACGTACTGTTTAGCCTCCATGTGTTTGTGTTTTTTATGTATTTTTCCCTATAATTCATTTCTAATCTCATAGCATTGTGGTCAGAAAAGATGCTTGATATGATTTCAATTTTCTTAAATTTACTGAGGGTTGATTTGTGACTGAAGATGTGATCTATCCTGTAGAATGTTCCGTGCTCACTTGAGAAGAAGGTGTAATCTGTTGTTTTTGGATGAAATGTCCTATAAGTAGCAATTAAATCCACCTGGTCTAATGTATCATTTAAAGCTTGTGTTTCCTTATTAATTTTCTGTCTGGATGATCTGTCCATTGGTGTAAGTGAGGTGTTAAAGTCCCCCACTATTATTGTGTTACTGTCGATTTCCTCTTTTATAGCTGTTAGCAGTTGCCTTGTGTATTGAGGTGCTCCTATGTTGGGTGCATATATATTTATAGTTCTTATATCTTCTTCTTGGATTGATCCCTCGATCATTATGTAGTGTCCTTCCTTTTCTCTTGTAACATTCTTTCTTTTAAAGTCTATTTTATTTGATATGAGTATAGCTACTCCAGCTTTCTTTTGATTTCCATTTGCGTGGAATATCTTTTTCTCTCCCCTCACTTTCGGTCTGTATGTGTCCCTAGGTCTGAAATGGGTCTCTTGTAGACAGCATAAAGATGGGTCTTGTTTTTGTATCCCTTCAGCAAGCCTGTGTCTTTTGTTTGGAGCATCTCATCCATTCACGTTTAAGGTAATTATCGATATGTATGTTCCTATGACCATTTTCTTAATGTTTTGGGTTTCGTTTTGTAGGTCCTTTTCTTCTCTTGTGTTTCTCACTTAGAAAAGTTCCTTTAGCATTTGTTGTAGAACTGGTTTGGTGGTGCTGAATTCTCTTAGTTTTTGCTTGTCTGTAAAGCTTTTGATTTCTCCATAGAATCTGAGTGAGATCCTTGCCGGATAGAGTAATCTTGGTTGTAGCTTCTTCCCTTTCATCACTTTAAATATATCATGCCACTCCCTTCTGGCTTGTAGAGTTTCTGCTGAGGAATCAGCTGTTAACCTTTTGGGAGTTCCCTTGTATGTTATTTTTCATTTTTCCCTTGCTGCTTTCAGTAATTTTTCTTTGTCTTTAATTTTTGCCAGTTTTATTACTATGTGTCTCAGCATGTTTCTCCTTGGGTTTATCCTGTATGGAGCTCGCTGTGCTTCCTGTACTTGGGTGGCTATTTCCTTTCCCATGTTAAGGAAGTTTTCGAGTATAATCTCTTCAAATATTTTCTCGGGTCCTTTCTCTCTCTCTGCTCCTTCTGGGACCCCTATAATGCAAATGTTGTTGCGTTTAATGTGTCCCAGAGGTCTCTTTAGGCTGTCTTCATTTCTTTTAATTGTTTTTTCTTTATTCTGTTCCACAGCAGTGTATTCCACCATTCTCTCTTCCAGGTCACTTATCCATTCTTCTGCCTCAGTTATTCTGCTATTAGTTCCTTCTAGTGTAGTTTTCATTTCAGTTATTGTATTTTTCATCTCTATTTGTTTGTTCTTTAATTCTTCTAGGTCTGTGTTAAACATTTCTTGCATCTTCTCGATCTTTGCCTCCATTCTTTTTCTGAGGTCCTGGATCATCTTCACTATCATTATTCTGAATTCTTTTTCTGGAAGGTTTTCTATCTCCACTTCATTTAGTTGTTTTTCTGGGGTTTTATCTTGTTCCTTCATCTGGTACATAGCCCTCTGCCTTTTCATCTTGTCTGTCTGTGAATGTGGTTTTTGTTCCACAGGCTGCAGGATTGTAGTTCTTCTTGCTTCTGCTGTCTGCCCTCTGGTGGATGAGGCTATCTAACAGGCTTGATGGGAGGGACTGGTGGTGGGTAGAGCTGACTGTTGCTCTTATGGGCAGAGCTCAGTAAAACCTTAATCTGCTTGACTGCTCATGGGTGGGGCTGGGTTCCTTCCCTGTTGGTTGTTTGACCTGAGGCAACCCAACACTGGCGTCTACCTGGGCTCTTTGGTTGGGCTAATGACAGACTCTGGGAGGGCTCACGCCAAGGAGTACTTCCCAGAACTTCTGCTGCCAGTGTCCTTGTCCTCCCGGTGAGCCACAGCCACCCCTTGCCTCTGCAGGAGACCCTCCAACACTAGCAGGTAGGTCTGGTTCAGTCTCCCCTGGGGTCACTGGTCCTTCCCCTGGGTCCCGATGCGCACACTACTTTGTGTGTGCCCTCCAAGAGTGGAGTCTCTGTTTCCCCCAGTCCTGTTGAAGTCCTGCAGTCAGTTCTCACTAGGCTTCAAAGTCTGATTCTCTAGGAATTCCTCCTCCTCTTGCCGTACCCGCAGGTTGGGAAGCCTGACGTGGGGCTCAGAACCTTCACTCCAATGGGTAGACTTCTGTGGTGTAAGTGTTCTCCAGTCTGTGAGTCACCCACCCAGCAGTTATGGGATTTGGTTTTACTGTGATTGCGCCCCTCCTACCATCTCACTGTGGCTTCTCCTTTGTCTTTGGACGTGGAGTATCTTCTTTGGTGAGTTCCAGTGTCCTGTCGATGATTGTCCAGCAGCTAGTTGTGATTCTGGTGTTCTCGCAAGAGGGAGTGAGAGCACATCCTTCTACTCCGCCATCTTGGTTCCTCCAGGTTTGTTTTTTTTTTTAATTGTAGTATAATGGATTTACAGTGTTGTGTTCCAGGTGTACAGCAAAGTGAATCTGTTATATATATATATATATATATATATATATATACACACACAAATATATCCACTGTTGTTTTTTTTTAAGATTCTTTTCACATATAGGCCATTACAGAGTATTGAGTAGAGTTCCCTGTGCTAGACAGCAGGTCCTTGTTGTTTATCTCCTTTATATATAGTAGTATGTATATGTTAATCCCAAACACCTAATTTATCCCCCTCCCCTCCTTTCCTGTTTGGTAACCATAGGTTGTTTTCTACGTCTGTGGGTCAATTTTTGTTTTGTAAGTAAGTTCATGTTTTAAATTCCACATATAAGTGATATCATATGATATTTGTCTTTCTCTGTCTGGCTTACTTCACTTAGTAGGATAATCTCTAGGTCCATGCACACGTTGGCTTTTCCAGGTTACTCCTGTCTCTGGGGTAGATGCTCAGTCTTGAAAGACCCTGCTCACCTGGGGTCTGTCTCCTGGGAGGCAGGGGGACCTGTGAGGAAAGGAAGGCCTGGAACAAGGGGCTGCAGCAGGGAGGATGCCCCACCCACGAGCATGTTGGGAAATTCTCTGATGCCCCATTACTGGGGCTAGACACCCACTGCCCAGCTGCGGGAGGCTGGGAGGAGGCTTTTCTGTTTCCTCCCTTGGGTGCCTGGCCCTTGACATTTAAACCCAGAGCACACGGGTGCCTGTTGCTTTTCTTATAACTTTAAATGATTTCCTTGCTACCCTCTGAGTTCTGAGCTCCCGGGACGTGTGAATGGCTCAGCCTCAGTAGGGCAATGGGAATTACCAGAAGGAAGGCAGGTGGCGTGACGTGTAGAACATTATGTGATGCATTTCTTATTCTCAGTCATTCTTTTAACCAGAGAAGCTGCTGGACGTGCAGGTGTCACAGAGGTTTACCTGAACCTGAACCTCGAATCTCTCAGCGGTTCTGTTCTTGAGCATCTTAGGCGTTAGAGCGCTGTGGGGAGAAGAAATGTCTCTGCTTTTTCATAGGAAAAGCTTTAGGGCACACATTTCCGTGGACTGGGTTTTTACCACCATGTTTTCCAAGGATTTTGCCGTTGGCTCTCAGGCAGCAGCCTTCCTTCCACTGGAAGGTTCCCCGCTGAGCCCTGGGGCCTGGGCTCCTCTGTAGGGACGCCCTCGAGTCCCCGCTTTGTCCGCATTTAAAACTCTGAGCTCCTTTCTTTCCAGTTAAGGTCACATTCACTGTTCCCCATGAAAAACAGTATGGCATGTGATTCCTTCCTCGGGAGATGCCTGGGAAACGGCCTGAGGAAACACTTTGCCCTCGTGTCTGCAGGGCCCGTGGTTTTCTCTTTATTTCTCCCGTTGTCTTGGATGCCCAAGGGTTATAATTCTAGGCATTCTTTCCTAATGAACCGTGTTTAGACCTTATTACGGTGTAATGCTCTCTATTCCATTCTCGAAACTAAAAGTCTTATTTCCCTATGATTTTTGTTTTCAGGGAAAGAAGGAAGGACAAGTCTATTTTTGAGGAGGCAGTAGAAATTTGTTTCATAATAATTGTAAACAGCGTGAGATAACTTAAAGCTCAAACACATATGTTCACTCATTCTGATTCTTTAAATTGCTCCATAATATCAATGCTAAGATTCATTGAGCATTTACACATTTTGAACTTAAAACTTTAAAAAACTGGGGCTTCCCTGGTGGCGCAGTGGTTAAGAATCCGCCTGCCAAAGCAGGGGAGGTGGGTTTGATCCCTGGTCCAGGAAGGTCCCACATGCTGCGGAGCAACTAAGCCCGTGTGCCACAACTACTGAGCCTGCACTCTAGAGCCCACGAGCCACAGCTACTGAGCCCGTGTGCCACAACTACTGAGCCCTGTGCTCTAGAGCCCGAGAACCACAACTACTGAGGCTGTGTGCCACAGTTACTGAAGCCCACGTGCCTAGAGCCCATCCTCTGCAGCAAGAGAAGCCACCACAGTGAGAAGCCCATGCACCACAACAAACACCCAACGCAGCCCCCCCAAAAATAAACAAACAGTTTAAATGAGCAATTAAAAAAATCATACTGCTTTTCAGTTCCCTTTAAGACAATAGAGTTTTAACAAAACAGTTTATCTTTGCCTCTTTTATTCACATGCTTCTAATTCCTGAAAGGCTTATATTATCAACTGATTTTATTGCTTCTGGTTCTATTTCAAGGATATATTTTGCATCTGACCCTTCCTATATATACTTAAAGATATAATCACTTTTGTTTGGGAATCACTTTTTTTGTAATTTTTTAGTTAATTAATTTTTATTTGGTTGCACCAGGTCTTAGTTGTGGCAGGCTGACTCCTTAGTTACGGTTTGTGGCCTCCTTAGTTACAGGTCGTGGGCTCCTTATTTGTGGCATGCAGCCTCCTTAGTTGTGTCATGCTAACTCTTAGTTGTGGCATGCATGTGAGATCTAGTTCCCTGACCGGGAATCAAGCCCGGGCCACCTGTATTGGGAGGGCAGTGTCTTAACCACTGACCACCAAGCAAGTCCTGCTTTTGTTGTGATTTTTTTTTTTTTTTTTTTTTTTTGCAGTACGCAGGCCTCTCACTGTTGTGGCCTTTCCCGTTGCGGAGCACAGGCTCCGGACGTGCAGGCTCAGTGGCCATGGCTCACGGGGCTAGCCGCTCCGCGGCATGTGGTATCCTCCCGGACCGGGGCACGAACCCGTGTCCCCTGCATCGTCAGGCGGACTCTCAACCACTGCGTCACCAGGGAAGCCTCTGTTGTGATTTTTGATTTACTTTTTTAATCCATGCATACTGCCTATGTCAGAAACGAAGGCAGACTTCTTAATCCAGTCCCAGGCTTACAGGAACGATGCTGGGAGATGGGCTGAAGAATAAACAGATGAGTGAATTAAGGGAGCAGTGAGGGGCGGCCTCTCATCAGTGGACCTAGAGCAGCATGATTTAATGTAGGACCGGTTCTTTCTTTCTTTCTTTTTCCTGTAGCTACTTTATCTGTGTTACCCATGATATTTAATATAAATATATTTTGCAAATATATCACCTCTGGGCCACAAGCCTCCCTGTATACCTTGGCCCTTAGGAACATTGTATGTTTCTTTTTCTGGATCAGAAAATCCCCCTTGGAACGTTTACCCTAAACCCTTTGCAGCTGCCGTGCATGTGTCGGGCAGAAAGCTCCTTCCAGCCCCTCTGACCCCCGTGTGGCCCTTTCTCTCCACCCTGCCTTTGGGTCCTCACATATCCCGCCCCATCTCCCCACCACCCTCCTCTCGGGCGGAGTTTCCGTCACATCCAGACTTGCTTTCCCGCATGACAGCTTCTCCTCGTTTGAAGCAGGGCTTCATACGCTGTCCTCAATACAGTGTCCAGTGTAAGCAGGAGGAGGACTGTCCTTCCCGGCAGGCAGTCTATTGCAGCAGCAGGCACAGGAGTCAAAGTAGCTTGTTTGGGTTCCACCTCCAGCAGTTGGTAGCGGTGACTCGGGCGAGTGATATTAATCATCTGGACGATGAGAGTAAAAGTGGTGATGATCCTGTGAGAGACTGTGTGTCAAAGAGGCAGCACAGTATCTGACAGGCAGATTCTTCAGTATGTGGAAGTGATGGCACAGGATGCGGAAGAGGAGAAAGTGGGTTTCAGTAACCAGAGCTGCCCCCTCCTAGGCTGCCTGATCATGGCCCCAGGACACGAGCTGCAGACCAGCCCCACTGGGGCAGGGACAGGGAAGGCGGGGCAGGGATGCTCTGGGAGTTTCATCTAGAGGTGCTTAGGGCAATTCAGGTGAGCCTGGTGGCTCGGGACGCAGAGTGACCTGGAGGGAAGGTGCCAGCGTCTCTCAAAGCATCTCTTGAACCGTCTGCCTGAGATGAACTTCGTCACGTGCTCTCGGACGTTAAGTTCGGAGCCAGCTGCCGCTGCGGAAGCAATTCCGGTTTGCGGGCCAGCTCGCTTTGCACCAAGATCGTCGTCTCTTTCCTGGAGAACAGACATACTGGGAGCCAGAAAAGAGCTTCAGTGAATGAGCTTGCCATCTGCAGTTCACTGCTTAGGAGGGAAATCCTGGGCTGGACCTTCTTTAAGGGTAGATTCAGGGTCTGGATAGGCTGCTGGTGAGGTCAGCACTTCAGCCCTTTTCCTAGGATTGTGAGTCAGGCAAACGGCTGAATTACTAATGGGTGTGGGGCTACGGTGGAGGGGGAGAGGACAGCAGGGGCCGAAGTGAATGAAACCGCTTGGAGTGTTTTTATAATCTGCCCTGCGATTTCCAGGTGGCCCTCTGCCATCACTCGGGGCACACCCATCTGCACTCCATCCCTTTCCGTAGGGACATCATGCCTTCTAGTTGGCAGGGTGGGGAGCAAAGCAGAAAGGCAGTTTGCTTCTCACTCAACACGCCCCTGGCTCCCAGCAAATGTGAGGCATGGGGGGTGCAGTACCAACATAATCCTCCTGATGATAACCTAACCGTGTTGGGTCCTGGTGAGAAACCGGCGACTACTAAGACCTTCCCTCCACCTTCTTTGTATGCCAACCACTATTCCTAAGTTCCTAGACTTCCCTTTTTATTGTTTAATTTATTTTTTATTGAAGTATATTTGAATTAGAAATAGATCACTTATGGGGAATCTAAAATATGACACAAATGAACCTGTCTATGAAACAGAAATAGAATCAGGGACATAGAGAACAGACTGGTGGTTGCCAAGGGGGAGGGGGAGGGAAGGATTGGGAGTTTGGGAAAAGCAGATGCAAACTATTATACATAGGATGGACAAACAACAAGGTCCTACTGTACAGCGCAGGGAACTGTATTCAGTATCCTGAGATGAACCATAATGGAAAAGAATATGAAAAAGGATGTATGTATGTGTATAACTGAGTCAACTTGCTGTACAGCAGAAATTAACACAACATCATAAATCAACTAGACTGCTCTTTAATGAATATGAGAGCTCTGTTAAACACAACCCTAATCGTCAGGTTATTTCCAAAAGTCATGCAGTAGCAGCTAGACTTGAAAGCGCTCTTAGAGAAGATCCGTTCCACCATTGCAGACATAACCTGGGGGCTCTCTTGGCAAGTGGCCGTCCAGCCTGTGCTGGGACACACCTGGAGTCCGGGAGCCACTTCCTGGGAAAGCCAAGCCGTTTCTTGGGTGTCTGCAGGGGCTAGCAGGCTGCATGGCTGGGTGAGGGAGAGAAGAGCGTTGGCCTTGGAGGCCTGGGAATTGCTTCGGCCTTTGTTCTCCTACTGACCCGCTCAAGGGTCTTGGGGACAAGTCACTGGGCCTCAAAATGAGTCCCTTTTGTCCTCAATGAGGCTGTGGGATATGACCTCAGTCTCCCCTCGCCGTAACATTGTGATTTACCCTTGTTCTTCCTGTGTCCAGCGAAAACTGTCCTCCCTCTAAGTTCCCGCTTCAGTGTCGGTTCTGACCGAGGCCGAGGCTTATCTCTTGCGTGGCAGCTCATCAAGTATTTGACCGTGGCCGTGAACCCCGTGAGCCGTCCCTTCTTCAGGGGAAGCACCTCAGGCCATCACAAATCTTCCTTTTATGACTTGGCTTTCCGGCAGCCTCCTTATCCTGACGGCCCTTTTCCGGACAAACAGCTCCATCTCTTTAAATTGTCCCCAGGACTAGGTGGGAGCCTTGGGACCGTGAGAAGAGTTGGGCCTGTCATCTGGACCCTGTGCTTCCTTTAGGTGAGTGTCTCAGCCGCCACGGCTACCGTGTGGCACAGACTGCAGAGCGTGTTCGTGGTCAGCTGATGCCACCGGGTTCCATCCATGCCAACTACTCTTCACTCACTCGTCCCCTGTTCCATACATGCACGTTTAATGACTTTTCCCTTTCATAATACATATAGTGTATACTCCTGGTAATGTAAAAAACTAAAAGAATAGCTTCCAGAGTAGCAGTACCCAGAGAGAACAGTTAACTTTGCTTATGTCACTTCAGACAAAATAGTTTTTACAAAAATGTCAACGTGTATGGTCTTCCTACATGCTGATGTTGACGACACTCCCTGTATCTGATGTCACTTCCCTTCCGAACATCCTTGTACCCAAAGCAGACCTCAGTCGAGGGCTGGTTTTCATCCTACAACGGCCAAGCTTTCCAGCCTTGTATCTGACCACTGCCCAGCTGTTATCCATCCTATTCCCTAAAAACTCCTATTCACCCTTCAATGCACACCTCAAACATTACCTCCTCCGTGAAGCCTGCCTGACTTCCTCTCCCATCCCCCTTCCATCAGAACACAGCGTTCCCTTTGCTGTATTTTTGCCGCTCCTGGACACAGATCATTTACAACGTGTGAGAGTACAGAGCTGGCTGTGCTAACTGAGGGGCATTCCCACCCTGGGAGCCAAACATCAACGGGCAAAGTCTAGTTGGCCAAACTGTAGCATCTGAAGTCCTGGTCAAAAAAGGATGAGCTACGTCAGCCGCTGTACTGGCAGTGGCTCATCTCTGATGCTCAGATTAATCACCCTGTACCTGGGACGCTTTGCTCTAAGACAGGACAGATGGGCTGTTGGAATAAAGGTCAAGGTTAACAGTAGAAGGAAGAGTCTTTGGTAGACTCAAGACAATGGATTTGAGCAAAGTTTCTTACAAACGTTTATATGCTTGTCTGTTCGTGATTCACAGGCATATGTTCTGTTTATTAAAATTGTTTTCCTTAAGAATGTGTAACAGACACGATTTACTTTTGGAGCACACAGACTACATTAATATAAAAATAAGTGCGGCCAAGGCAGCTAATTTGAATGGCGTTGTTTTGTGTGTCTGTTGGTGACTTTTCCAGTAAAGAACATCTATTTTACCCCAGTCCATCATTAAAGACAAGCTGTTCTCCTTGCTCGTATAAATCAGATTTTCAAGCTCGCTCAGTCTTGGAAGCACGTGGATGTGCACGTCTGCCTGCGAGCGAGCACCGTCCAGAGACGTTGGTTCACGCTGTCCTCATAGCGACGCTGGGTGATGTGCTTTGTCCGTGTGAGCTCTGGGAGAGGGCAGAGCCCCTAGGTGACGGCTGAGCATGGAGGCTGGGGAGGCCCTGGGTCTGGGCGGCAGGCCACTGGGCCCCTCCGCGCACCCTGCCTGCTCCGGGCCTGAGCCTTTCGCGGCCCGAGGCGGCCTCCGCTCCAGACGCTGCGGGGCCTGGGGACAGAAGGAAGCCCTTCACGTCTGCCGTGCATGGCCCGACGTGACGCTGGGGCTCCCTCCCAGGTGACAGATCTCCAGGGGAGCAGGCGGCCAGAAGAGGCCGAGGGCACTGAGGGAGCCACAGGGCTCAGGGGAGGACACGTGCGTTTCCACTGAGTGGGTGATGTTCTTCGTGGCACAACCTGGTGTGAAATCCTGCGGCCTTGACTTATCCCAGATTGAGAACATACATCCCGCCGTCCACGTCTGTCACCTCCCAGTTGCGGCCCGCACACGCCTCCTTGCGTGTGCAGGGCTCTCACGGGGTAGGCAGCCCCCCCGGTCTGTTCCCGCTCTTCCAGTGTCTTTGGGGGGCGCAGGGTCAGAGAAAAGGGGCATGGGAGAACCAGTCACTGTGGTTCCACCCCCCGGCGCCCCTGCCCCGTCCCTAGCGGCCTGGGCTCCCAAACCCGGTGTGCAGAGTCAGGCCCTTGCTGGGAACTTTCCAACTTGATTGCCCACAAGCTTCTTAGTTCGGGGATTTGGTCCTCGTTCAGATGTTCAGGGCAGAGACGTCTGTGTGTCTTTGGGCGGGGCCCTCCCCAGGTCTGAGCGCGGTACTGGGCCACGGGAGGTAGGCGACCAGCAGTCAGGGAGCCGCAGACCCAGAGCTCTCCGGTGCAGCCCACTTGTTCAGCAGGTGGACCCTCAGAGCCGATTCCAGCAAAGCAGAGGACTCACCTTCGCTTCTGCCTTCCTGGAGAAGGAAGCGGCTCTGGTTTTCACGGAGCGCTGAGTCTTTTCCGTACTTTTCTCTTTCCTCTGCAGCAGACCTTTCTGCTCTTCTCCAAACCAGCCCTCAGTCAAGTGATTCTTCGTGACTTTCCATGAACATCTCCAAAGTTCTCCGGAAGCCCCATTTTCTATATACACTTAGATAAAGCCAGAGCTTCAGGGACCAATGAACAAGTTCCTAAGAACCAAAAGAGCCTCTGAAACCAAATGCAAATAGGTAATCCTCAGAATTCTCACCTCAAAAGTACCTATCTTACTCCATTGGAAGAGATGGTTAACACATTACTTTGACATGTGTTCGCGTGAATCCCTAGACATAAGTATGCAAAATACAGTAAAAACGAATGTTTGGTAGTACCTCCTACTGTAGAGCTTTTCAGATTTAATATTCAGAGCATGACCCTCAATATTATGGCAGGTTTTAAAAGCAGAATTAGAACTTAAGGATACTACCCTCTTTGCCTGAACTTCAGACCCATATTTAGGATTGAATCCCAGAAGCTGCTGCGTGAGGAGTGTAACTGCGCCGTGAACTTCAGCCCAGGCTGCCCTCTCTGCCAAAGTCCTTGTGTGTGGAGCAGCCGCAGTGGAAACATGCTCTAAATGGATGTCCTGGCAGGAGCTTCTTCTGGCAGGTTCCTATCACGGCCCTAGAAATAGGCTGGGATGCAGCCTTTTTAAACCACGTTCCTTGGTTTAGCTACAAAGATGCGAAGCTTGTGAGTTTAAAATTCACTTATGATACTAGTCACCTGTTTTCTGCATGTCAGACATCATCTCTTAGTGCTGGATAGACGTTTCTCACTGGATTCTCACCAAATTTCATATGGGGTCACCGCATGAAGAATGAGGGAAGAGAGGCAGATGGCAGACGAGCGCTCTTCCGGGGGGTGGAATCAGACTGCGACCCCAGCTGGTCACACACCGCCAGTGCGGGGGTTCCTGCTCCCCGCCCCCCTTTTTTTAAGATTTTTTTTTGGTTGTTGTTTATTGAAGTATAGTTGATTTACAATGTTGCGTTAGTTTCTGGTGTACAGCAAAGTGATTCCGTTATATATGTGTGCCTGTGTGTGTGTGTATACACACATATATATTCTTTTTCAGATTATTTTCCCATATAGGTTATTACAAGATATTGAGTAGGGCTCCCTGTGCCATACAGTAGGTCCTTAGTGTTTATGTGTTTTATTTTTGTTTGTTTTTGTTTATGTGTTTTTTAATGTTTGTTTATTTTCTTATTACTCATCCATTTTATACACATCAGTGTATACATGTCAATCCCAATCTCCCAATTCATGCCACCACCACCCTCCCCCTGCTTTCCCCCCGTGGTGTCCATAAGTTTGTTCTCTACATCTGTGTCTCAATTTCTGCCCTGCAAACCGGTTCATCTGTACCATTTTCTAGGTTCCACATATATGCGTTAATATACGATATTTGTTTTTCTCTTTCTGACTTACTTCACTCTATATGACAGTCTCTAGATGCATCCACGTCTCTACAAATGACCCAATTTTGTTCCTTTTTATGGCTGAGTAATATTCTGTTATATATATGTACCACAGCTTTATCCATTCGTCTGTCGGTGGGCATTTAGGTTGCTTCCGTGACCTGGTGTAAATAGGGCTGCAGGGAACGTTGGGGTGCATGTGTATTTTTGAATTATGGTTTTCTCAGGGTATATGCCCAGTGTTGGGATTGCTGGGTCATATGGTTATTCTATTTTTAGGTTTTTAAGGAACCTCCATACTGTTCTCCATAGTGGCTGCACCAGTTTACATTCTCACTAACAGTACAAGAGAGTTCCCTTTTCTCCACACCCTCTCCAGCGTTTGTTGTTTGTAGATTTTCTGATGATGGCCATTCTGACTGGTGTGAAGTGATACCTCATTGTAGTTTTGATTTGCATTTCTCTAGTGTTTAGTGGTGTTGAGCATCTTTTCATGTGTTTGTTGGCCATCTGTATGTCTTCTTTGGAGAAATGTCTGTTTAGGTCTTCTGCCCATTTTTGGATTGGGTTGTTTGATTTTTTAATATTGAGCTGCATATCTGTTTTATATATAGTAGTGTGGATAGGTTATTCCCAAATTCCCAGTTTATCCGTCCCCGCCACCACCTTTCCCCTTTGGTAACCATAAGTTTGTTTTCTATGTCCGTGAGTCTGTTTCTGTTTTGTAAATAAGTTCATTTGTATCATTTTTTTAGATTCCACATATAAGTGATGTCATATATTTATCTCTGTCTGACTTACTGCACTTAGTAGGATAATCTCTAGGTCCACCCATATTGCTGCAAACGGCATTATTTTGTTCTTTTTATGGCTGAGTAATATTCCATTGTATATACATACCACATCTTCTTTATCCATTCCTCTGTTGATGGACATTTAGGTTGCTTCCATGTCTTGGCTATTGTAAATAGTGCTGCCATGAACATTGGGGTGCGTGTATCTTTTAAAATTACAGCTTTCATCTTTTCCAGGTATATGCCCAGGAGTGGGATTGCTGGATCATATGGTAGCTCTATTTTGGTTTTCTGAGGAACCTCCATACTGTTCTCCATAGTGGCTGCACCAATTTACATTCCCACAACAGTGTAGGAGGGTTCCCTTTTCTCCACACCCTCTCCAGCATTTGTTATTTGTAAACATTTTAATGATGGGCATTCTGACCGGTGTGAGGTGGTACCTCCCTGTAGTTTTGATCTGCATTTCTCTTTGCCCTTGCCCTTCGGCCCTGATAAGGTCCCTGCAGACCCCTCCCACTGCCTGTCCCCACTCAGGTCGGAGAGGTCATAGGGACACACCCGCTTCAGATAGCATTTACTGAGCTCCCCTCACACTGAGGAAATGGTCATTAAATGCTCAGCCCTGGAACACGTCTGTTTAACTCCGTTTCAATTGGACCACACATCATTTCAGTTTCCTTTTCCTCAGTCCTGTGCAGCCTTGGGAATAAAGGCTGGAAATGTGCCTATCATCAGCTTGGTCAACGTTTTATGCGTCTCTTCCTCTCAAGCCACTATTTTCTTAACTTGCTGGGTTTTTTTTTTTTTTAGGATTAAAAAATCTTTTTATTGTTAAATAAAACACAGATACAGAAAACCATGCAAAACAAATATAGGGCTTAATAATTATAAAAAACAGTCATTGTCTACCTTGAATATACACTGAATTCACAGACTATGAATGCCTATAACACAAGCGCCCTGGTATCACCCCTCAGGCCAAGAAAGCTCTTGCCGTGTGCCCACCCCACTTCCCTGCCACCCTGAAAAGTGATCACATTGCTCTAACTTACAGGATTCACATCCTGGTGGATTGTTTTCATTTCAGGTAATTTTTAACATTTTTTAGATTTAATCGACAAACAATAAATATAGCATGTGTCTAGTGGGTACCGTTAGATAAGTTTTGACATGTGTATTTACCCTTGGAATGATCACCACAATCAAGGTAGCAGATACGCCCACCATTCTGAAAAGTGTCTTCCCACCCCTGGGGAACCCCCCCTCCGGCCCCCCACTCCTCCCAGAAAACCACTCGTCTGCTTTCTGTCACGACACATTTACCTCCACTTTCTAGAGTTTATATAAATGCAGTAATACTATATCTACTCTTCTTTTGTCTGCCTTCTCTCACTCAGCATAATTATTTTAAACTTCATATTGCATGTATAATAGTTTGTTTCTTTTTATTGATGAATTGGATTCCATATATATATCATGGAATATAGAGGTAATGGAATATATCTACACACACACGTATATATAATATATGTGATATGTCTCTCCACGTGATATATCACAATTTGTTTATACATGCAGTTGATAGATATTTAAATTGTTTCCAATTTTTTATTATTAAAAGAAACCTGCTGCCTACAAGTCTTTAGGTGGACTTATGCTGTTCTCTTGGATAAAAACCTAGGAGTGAGGGGCTTCCCTGGGGGCGCAGTAGTTGAGAGTCAGCCTGCCGATGCAGGGGACACGGGTTCATGCCCTGGTCCGGGAGGATCCCACATGCCGCGGAGCGGCTAGGCCCGTGAGCCATGGCCTCTGGGCCTGCGCGTCCAGAACCTGTGCTCTGCAGCGGGAGAGGCCGCAACAGTGAGAGACCCACGTACCGCAAAAAAAAAAAAAAAAAAAAATCCTAGGAGTGAAACAACTAAGTTGTATAACAGGTGAATGTTTTTTGACTTTTTAAAAAACTACCAACCTGTTTTCCAAAATGGTATATATCACTTTACATTCCCGCAATCCGTGTGTGAGAGTTCCAGGTCTTCCACATCCTTTCCAGTATTTGGTATCATCAATTTTTCTTAATTTTAACCATTTTAATAGGTATGTAGTGGTGTTTCACAGTGATTTGAATTTGCATTTCCCTAATGACTAATGATTAGAGCATCTTTGCATGCATGTATTTGCCACCTGTATCTTTCTTAGTAAAGTATCTGTTTAAATCTTTTTGCCTATTTTTAACTGGATTGTTTGCTTTCTCATTCTTATTATTGAGTTTCTTATTATTTATATATTCTAGATACAAGTTTTTTTTATCAGATATGTGCTTTGAACATTTTTTTCTCCTTGTGTGTGGATTATCTTTTTTTTTTTTTTTGTGGGCCTCTCACTGCTATGGCCTCTCCCGTTGCGGAGCACAGGCTCCGGACGCACAGGCTTAGCGGCCATGGCTCACGGGCCCAGCCGCTCCGCGGCACGTGGGATCCTCCCAGACAGGGGCACGAACCCGCATCCCCTGCATCGGCAGGCGGACCCTCAACCACTGCGCCACAAGGGAAGCCTGGATTATCTTTTCATTCTCCCAACAATGACAGCTGAAGTTTTAAGTTTGATGAAGTCAGATCTATCAGTTTCTTCCATGGATCACACTTTTGATGTTGTATCTAAGAAAATCTTGCCTAATCCACTCACAAAGATTTTCTCCTATGTTTTCTTCCAGGCATACAGATTATAGTTTTATGCTATGGGTTTAGACCTAAAATCTATTTTGAGTTAATTTTTGTGTACGGTGTGAGGTATAAATTGAAGTTCTTCCCCTTCCCCTCACCCCCTTCTTCTCCTTCTCCTCTATCATATGGATATCCAGCACCATTTGTTGAAAAGGTTATCTTTCTCTGCTACATTGCCTTTGTAACTGTCAAAAGTTGGTTGTCCATAGATGTGTGAGTCTGTTTCTGGACTCTCTTCTGTCCCATTAGTCTGTCTGTCTTTTTGCCAGTCCTACACTGTTTCAGCTGCTGACACTTTACAGCATATCCTGCAACAGATCACATCCGTCCTTCACCTTTCTTCTTTTTCACAGCTGTTTTGGCTATTCTAGGTCCTTTGCATTTCGATATGAATTTTAGAATGAGCTTGTCAATTTCTATCAAGAAGCCTGCTGGGGTTTGAATTGAGATTGTGTTGCATCTATAGATCAATTTGAGGAGAATCAACATCTTTTAAACATCGAGTCTTCTGACTCATGAGCAAAGTAAGCCTGTCCATTTACTAGGTCTTCTTTAATTTCTCCGAGCTATGTGTGTAGTTGTCAGATCTTGCACATCTTTTGTTAGATTTATTCCTAAGTGGTTTGTATTTCTATGCTATCATAAATGGGTATTTTAATTTCAGTTTCTGATTGTTCATTCCTGGTATATAGAAATACAATCGATTTTTGTATATTGATCCTATAATATGCAACCTTGCTAAACTTGCTTCTTAATTCTAGTAGCTTTTTTAAAATAAATTCCGTCAGATTTTCTACATAGGCTATAGTGTTGTTTGCAAATGGACAGTTCTACTTCTCCTTTCCAAACTAGATGCCTGTTATTTCTTTTTCGTGCCATATGACAGTGGCCAAGCTTTCAAGAAGACGTTGAATAGAAGTGGTGAGAGCGGACGTCCCTGGCTTGTCCCTGATCTTAAGGAGAAAGCATTGTCTTTCATAATTAAGTATGATGTTAGCTGTGGTTTTCCATAGATACTCTTTATCAGATTGAGGAAGTCCCGTCCTATTTCTAGTTTACTGTGAACTTTTATCAGAATGTTAGATTTTGTAAAATGCCTTTTTCTGCCTCTGTTGAGATGATCATATAGTTTTCTAAACTATGGTGAATTATGTTGATTGATTTTCAAGTATTAAATGACCCCACTTCACCATGATGTTTTATCCTTTATATACACAGTTGGATTTGATTTGCTAAAATTTGCTTAGTTTCTTTACATTTTAAATATTCCTAGTACACTGATAATTTGGACTCCCAATCTGTTAGATTTAATCTCTGTGCACTAAATTCCAGTTAAGCTAGCCACAGCTTACTTGATGACGAGAAGTAATAGTTTTCTCCTCCATTTTAAATATTCATATGACTTTGGCCGAGTATCATTGAAAAATCAAGGAGGGGGCTTCCCTGGTGGCCCAGTGGTTGAGAGTCCGCCTGCCGATGCAGGGGACGCGGGTTCGTGCCCCGGTCCGGGAGGATCCCACGTGCCGCGGAGCGGCTGGGCCCGTGAGCCATGACCGCTGGGCCTGCGCGTCCGGAGCCTGTGCTCCGCAACGGGAGAGGCCACAACAGTGAGAGGCCCGCATACTGCAAAAAAAAAAAAAAAAAAAGCAAAGAGGGTCTCTCTCTCTCTCTCTCTCTCTCTCTCTCTCTCTCTCTCTCTCTCTCTCTCTCTCTCTCTCTCTCTCTCTCTCTCTCACACACACACACACACACACACACACACACACACACACACACACACACACACACACACACACACACACACACACACACACACACACACACACACACACACACACACACACACACACACACAGTGTCTGTCATCTCACATAGAGATTGGTCCTGATGGAGGTTTATCAGGAAAATAGTGGGAGAGAGAGAAGACAGGCCACGGAGCCTTTCAGCCTTCCGAGTAGTGTTAATATAAGACTAAGACGGCTCAGTAAGACTCAGGGCAGCCTGGGGAGGACAGATACAGAGGAGCAGCTGAAGGCACAGCCACCATGTGTTTGGGGAACACTGTAATACTGCTCTGTCCCTTTTATTGCTCCGTAGGCCAGCCTTGACGGAAGCTCTCCTGCTGCCTGGGCCCGAGACAGCATCTCTGCCCCAGGATAAACGTGTCAGGGGAGACAGGGTTTAGGAAAATGTACAGATGCCACCTTGAGTTAGAGGGCTGCCCTCCAGCCATCTTCATGTACAGATGCCACCTTGAGTTAGAGAGCTGCCCTCCAGCCATTCTTCATCAACGAAAAGCAGTGTATTTCACATCCCTCAGACTCAGACTAGCAGACGTGGCCTCCAGGCTGGTAGATTTTCAGTCTGAAGGGATGAGTAAGGACAGGACACCTTCGTGACAGCAGAAGTCGGAGGGGTCAGGAAGGAGAGAAACCCAGTGGTTTCCAGGGCTTTGTGTGTTCGACTGCAATAATACCCGTGGTGGCAGGGGCTTGGAGACCGTCAGCCCCTGGAGACCCACCCAGCTCACGGATGAGAAAACCAAGACTAGACGGTTCAGTTGTTAATCCAAGAACAGACTTTCCTTTCTCTCCCCAAGTCCCCCCGCCCCAGTGTGGCAGTGATTTCTTCCTGGGAGAACAGGTCTCAGTGGTGCTCACTTTGCCCTCTGCACGCCCGGGGTGGTCACCACCTTCTCACTCGACAAGGTCTAACTAGCACTTACTTCTGGGGGCCCCGCCCGCTCCTGGAATCTCTATCCTGCACTAAACTCAGGGAGTCAGCTGGCTTGGGCGAAAGGAAATACCTCTGCTGAAGGCTTAGAGTAATCTCAGCCTATTCACAGTCAGCTCGAAGAACCCAGCGGGGGTCCCAGGCTCACCCAACCTCAGACCATCCTTCCGTGTCCTCTTTTCTCCCTCGTGGATGAACTTGGGGTGCCTGGGGGAGGGCGCGAGACGCCAGTCCAGGGACCTCATCCTTCCTCTGATCTCTTCTGTGTTTTTTCTCCAGAAAAGTGAGATCTCTTGTTTGTAACTCACAGAGTCTGAGCCCTGGGAGACCATGGGAGGCTGGACAGCTTTTAGCAGATGTAATCATCACCCAGCCATCTCCGAAAGGACGTCCTAATCTCTACAGAAGCGATCCAGTTGTCAGTATGCTATGTTCAGGGTAGATAGATGAGGCGCCTCGTGTAATCACTGCATCCAGTGTGCTTGGCCCATTATGGGACCCGAGTATAAATTTAAAGAATCAGTCTAGAGGCTTAAGCTTTTATATTTGCACACTTGGTCCTAAATGTGATTGAGCTGTTGTTGAATCCTTTCAGGGCAGTAGATACTCAATCGATGTTTACACCATAAACATTTACATAGTGCTGACACCGTCCTAAATACCTCAGAAATATCAGCTCATTTGTTCCTCTCTCACTGGAAGGAAGATGCCACTATTATTTTCATTTTACAGTTGAGAAAACTGCACCCAGAGAGACTGAACAACTTGTCTGAGTTGTTAAAGCCAGGAGCCGGCACTGGACCCAGGCACACTGGCTCTTAACACTTGCTAAGAATATGATGATACTGAATTTTTAATGTTATCAACACTTATGAGATCATGATATGATTCAGCAAGAAAAATGGGGGTCCTACAAGGGTTTCATTGATCTAAATGAGTTAAGCGCGACATCAGACCGTATCTCCTCTTCTTAAATTATCCACTGCTGATGGTCCCATTTTAGTTGATCCATAAGGAGTTGTATATTTACTGCATTGTAGCCCTTACCCCGAATTACCCTTTGGGTTAAAAGAGCATTGTTGCTCTTCTTTCTATATGGAAATAAAAGGACCCTATTGCCATCTTGCTTTTCAGTTTTTGTATACTGCATTACAAACCTGTAATCACCCTTCTTCTTGAGGAACTGTTCATTTGAAACTCTCCAATATTCCAGTGTTGGGAAGAAAACATTCTTTCATCTCAATGGTGGAATATTGCCTAGTTTTACAGTTTAGAAGTACACACTCAATTTCAGTGTCTGATACCCACACACCCCTTTCATAACCTTACGGATTCTGGGATAACCATGAACACGTGTTATGAGAGTCTGTGATTCCTTTGGAGTTTAACGCACCACACGGCGAAACTCCTGCCGCTCTGTCATATATTCTATTTCCTACCCACTTATCAGAGCCTCCAATTAGGGGAACATCCTTAGTCCAGTACCAGACTCCAAATACCTCCCGTAATATTGTCAGTGTCATGACTTGACTCAGTAATTTCATTTCCTCTTTTCCGACCTTTATCACTTTCCCTTCCAGTTCCTTCTTTAATTTGGCCTGAATTCTGCCCTGTCCCCTTTTCCTCACTTCTGACGTCCTGTGAATTCTGAGCGTGGTTTTGCGCGTCTGCCGGTCGAGGTGTCCTCTCCCCGTCCTGCGCGGAGCACGACCTTCTCCTGCCGACCGTGTCCCCAGGCACCGCGGGTGGGCGCTGACTGGGAGCCGCGGTCCTGGCTGGCGCTGGCTTCCCCTCTGAAGATCTTAACCCAGCTTTCCCACTCTTCCCTTACCTTATGGAATACTAGCGACGAGGTAAATATCTTCCTATTCATATTACTGTAATACCATCAGCGGCTTTGTTGTTCTGGGGTTTTCGCTCACACGTGTGGTCCTTTTCCCTTCTGTAATGAGTTGCTGTGAGAGCACTGGCCATGGACACCCCGGGTGGTTAGCCGTGAGGATTATCCACAAGCCAGTGCCAAAGATGACACCTGTGACCCACCCACACCCCCGTGTGCACACGGCTACGCATACGTGCATATATGTTGCTTCAAAAAGAGCCATTGACAAGAGTGTGCGTTTGAAAACATTCAGAAATTTCAGTGACACCATAATGAAACTTACCCAGAAGAAAGAGCCACCAGTACTCTGCTGGCTTGTTTTTAGCGTTCGTGACGACCGAGTTGTTGGATGTGGGTTCCAAGAGGTGAGGCCGCTGGTCCCCGGGCCTTTACTAACGCCAGCGAGGAATAAAAATTAGACGGTTCTGGGCGGTGGTTCCCCGTGGAGGAGGGAGCAGTGCGAGATTCGAGAAGGTGAGTGAGGGTCTGAACTCTCCTCCACCCCGTAGTTGTGTCCAATCTCCTGGGAGCAGATTGATGCAGTGGGGCAGAGACGGGGCGGGTGGAGAGACACTCGGGCTCCAGCAGAGACGCGTGCAGGTCTCGTTGTGGCTGCTGCCCCGGGCAGGAGGACCCCAGAGCCAGGGGCGCAGGTGCCCAGCACAGTGGGCCCAGGGCCACGATGACAGGGAGCCCGGGGCATGTGCTGCTGGAGCTCAGAGGGAGCCGCGCTGGCTGTCGGCAGATGGCGGAGACCCTCCCCCGGTATCAGAGTCAGAGCTCCCGAGGGCTGTTGGGGTCACGTCCTGGGAGGGCTGGGAGTCAAGCAGGTTCCGGGCAGCCGAATCAGAAGTGAGGGCCAGGACAGACAGTTGTGGTTCCCAGAAGCCAAGAATGAGGCTGGACCCAGACAAGTTCAAGTGAAAGCTGGACGTCACCCCACCTCCATGCTGCAAGTGTCTGATCTTAAGTCATCACCTGGACGTCACCCCACCTTCACGCTGAAAGTGTGTGATCTTAACTCATCACCTGGACGTCACCCCACCTCCACGCTGCAAGTGTGTGATTTTAATTCATCACCTGATGGCTTTGCATGATGGATGGTGAGTGATGAGAAGGCCCTCTATCCTGTCATTGCCTTAGAGCAGCCACTGGAGCTGAACGCTGTCTGCACCCTCGGAACCAGGAATAGTGCTTGGGGGTGACCTGCTTTCATCACCAAGCCTCTTCTCACCTCCCTCGACCCGGAAGATCTAGGTGACAGCAAGCACACTCGGCCAGAGCGCCACCAGTCGCTGGGACTTACGGTTTTGTACGCCTCTGTGAATCGCTCAGAGATGTGGATCACAGCGGGAGACTGGGATGCAGAAGCAGCTTTCCGAAAAGGAAAGAAAGTTTTCAGTGCTCACCACGTTTGTCCACTCTTCCCGGGTACCCTTGCACCTGTGTTGGGATGCAGAGTAAATTACGTGTTCTTGGGTTCTGATCCCAAAGCATAGGTAGATGGTTAATTTTAAAAGTACACAAATAGTGTCAAGAAAATTCATAGAGAAAAGGAAATTCAAGTTAAGAATGAAAACAGTGAGCGGTAGTGTCTCCTATTCAAATGCTTGTTTTGTCTGTAACAAGGGTCAGCAGCTTTGCTCATAAAGGGACAGACAGTAAACCCTTTGGCGTTTGCACGTAACGTGGGCTCTGTGACAAACTGTCAGCTTTCCACTGGAGTGAGGGTGCAGCCCCAGACGCGACATAAATAAGCGGGCGTGGCGTGCCAGGGAAGCTTCCTCTACGAAAGCCAGCGGCAGGGAGGATGTGGACCCCGACCCCTCGTCTGAGGAACCAGAAAACAGGATTTCTGCCCGCAGATATATGTGGTATGCTGTTCCCAGTGAAGAGAGAAAAATACGTACTCAGCATAGCTATAGAAAAGCAAAAGGCACCTCTAGGTAACTTTCTTCTTTTTTCTTGGCTAATGGCAATAGATAGGTATCGTTTTGCTTTCATTAAATAGTAGTTCCTGAGTACCAGCTATATTTTTACTCACCACTCGAGAAAGATAAACGAGTATCTTGGTGACCTCTGATGTCTAGGAGCTCACAGTCTAGTTGGGGCAACGCGCCAGTCAAATAGCAAGCATCCTGCAGAGCGTGAGGGGAGGGGGGAGCCCTGAGTGAGCCTGGGGGCAGCGAGTGGGACAAGGCGGCGCGTGAACAGGTGACACGTCCAGAGAAAATGGCGGGTGTTAGAAGTGAGGCTGGGTGAGCAGGCAGCCCGAGAAAGAGTCGTGCTGTCTGCACCTCGGAGCCCTTCATCCCTTGATGGGACAGTGACCGTGGGCTCCTTACAGGGCTGTCGTGAGGACAGAAAAGGGTAATGTTGCTGAAACACCTGCAGCTGTTCCTGGCACCTGGGAAGAGTCCAAGTATTTGTCAGATAACTAAATGCTGGCGGTAGAGGAAACGATTACTTAATAAATTACCGTGAAGGTGGAGTTCGATGGAGGGCAGAGTAATTTTCCAAAAGCACTTTGGCCACGTAGTTACAGAGCCAAGAACCTGCTGTGTCCACTGGTTTTAGGACACTGGGGAACTCCTGCCCTGGGCCTTTGTGATGGTCCCTGGCCCTAAGGGAGTGATGAGTAAGGGAGGAGAGTAAAAGGCAGCTCGCAGGTTCCAGCATCCGGGGCCCTGACGTGGAAGAAAGCCAGCAGGAGAGCTGTCTCATGGGATGAAGTAAGCAAGGATGTGGCAGCTGCCTGGAGGCCGCGGCTGCATGAGGAGAGGGCTGGAGACAGAGGCTCGGGACCCACCAGCACAGAGGTGACACTGAGTGCCGAGGCAGGGAACTAGGCAGGAGGACGCCAGGGCGCTGGGTCTCGACTCACTCACACGTCCACTGATCGGTGTGAATTTGGAGGGGAGACAGGACCAGGGGTGCCCTCCCCCTTCCCTGTAAATGCAGGAGGGCTGTGGAGTTGTCAGGGCACAGAGGGCCATGCGGTCAGACGCTGCGGTCCAGAGCAGACCTGCAGAGCCACGAGCGTTGCTGCCACACGGTCCGTCTGGTCACAGCGCCGTGCGGGCACCTTCCCGCCTCAGAGGAGCACTTTCCAGGACGTGGCAGGGGACGGCTGAGGGCTGCTGCCGGCTGGAGGCACGGGCCAGCCCAGGATGAGGTGCCGGCCTGTTCCTTCTAACGAAGGCCCAGCTCTTTTCTCCCTCTCAGTTTTGTTTTGTTTTTTAAGAAAGGTTGTTACAAGTGAAGCATAATGGGGGCTGGCTGTGTTTCTTTAACTTTTAATTTAAGCTGTTAGCCTGGAATTAGTTAGCAGCCTCGTGAATCAGTTGGCTGGCTGGCGGGGGACTCCGTTTTAACTGGGGTCGGGGGGTACTGTGTGCTTTCAGTGCCGGCGTGGGAACGTGCAGGATGAGGAACTGGCTGTTGGACCAGAAGATGGGGTGACTCACGGTCCTCCCTGCCTTGAGCGCCAAGCTGGTGCCTCGGCTGGAACAGACTGTGCGTCCTTGGACCCCTGGCTCCTCTGCAGATGCGGCTGGATTACCCAATTAATCCAGTGGGAGCTCATTTCTCGTACCGATGATCAGAGTTAGACACAACAGTGGTTCCTGAACGATAGTGGGGAGTTTGGACATCTACTCTTTCGTGCGGAGGTCCCCCATACCCTGCGGAGCAGTAACTACTTGGAAATTCTGCAGGAGTCTTCTAGAAGTTTCCATATTTGCTTCAGCGATGCAACTGTCTCCCTGCTAATTCCCAAACCCCACCTGCAGGCCGGGAGATCTGCCGCTGTGCCCCAGGTCCTGCATCCTGCCCTGCAATGAGCAATCTCACTCTCAATCTCATTCTCAAAGCTGAGGTCCCACCATCTCGAAGGACGATGGTGACCAAACCGAGATCAAGTGTTTGCCCTGTGGGTTCTGAAATAAAGGGGGAGGGGGTAGAGTCAGTTCTAATAAATCGTGGAGATTTATGGAGCGTTTTAAAACGAGTGTGAATAGATAAAGTTGCATCAGAAAGCCACAGGCAAACTGGCGTAGACTAGGAGAGCCAGCGGGGTGAGCCACATTAGTGTTTGGGATTAGTATTAGTATTTAGTAATGAGATTAGATTACTCTTTGGGATACGGTGGGGCCAATAAAAACGATTGAAATAGCATGGTGCGGGCATACTGACTGGCCAGAAATACGCACACCAGTATGGGAACATTTGAAAAACAGATTGAATGTACTATTAAGTGCAATCCAATTTTCATTTTAGAGTATTTTAGAATATTACACGCACACGTCTGTATAGTCAGCAAAATAGAAAGAAGGCTGTGGCTGGATAGAGTAGACCACAAAACCCCGACCATGATTCCGTCAGGCAGTGATATCGCAGGCGGTTTTCATTTTCATTTTGAGGGTTTTAAAAACTAACGTGTATAATTTTAAAACCGTTCCATAAAATGCACTGTCTTCTCCTGAAGCAGGAAAAAACAACGTAGGTGTCAGGACAAGGAGGGTCTCGGCTGCAGCCTTTTAGAGGGTCCCAAAGCGAGACGGATGGAGGGCCCCCAGGAGATGAACAGGAGCCACTTCCAGGGCACCGGCTTTGACCAAATAAAATGCTCGACGGGGGGCCCAACCAGCAGGGAGTCAGGAAGCGAGGGTTCCTGTCCCCATCTGGGGTTTGTTCAGGCCTTTCACGAGTTAGGGAGGAGGGTTGGCGTGGGAACACCAGCTGGTTTCCTCGCAGGGCTTTGGATCTTGGCCGTTTACGGGGAGACGTGGTCAAGGGCCTTCGGCACCATCTTCCTGGACAGGACCCTTCGCTTCTGAAAGGGCTCCTGGTGCAGATTCCGGTCCTACCCTGGACCTTTGGTTCCGGGTGCCGTTTGATGTCAGAATCTTCTCCTCTGTCTGACTTGCGGTTTTGTTCCGTTGTCTCTGGAAAACGACTCAGTATCTTGTTAGAAACAGGATGGGGCCAGTTTGAGCTGGTTGTGTG
The DNA here is from genome assembly GCF_963455315.2 of Globicephala melas. Taxonomy (NCBI): domain Eukaryota; kingdom Metazoa; phylum Chordata; class Mammalia; order Artiodactyla; family Delphinidae; genus Globicephala; species Globicephala melas. The sequence goes on along the minus strand of NC_083319.1, from coordinate 113,522,811 downwards.
TTTTCACCGGAACATCTTTTCCCAGTGTCCACATATCAAACGAATTACCTGTCGCTCTGTCAATCTAGCTGACTTTCTTTCTACGCATCTAACTCTAACACGTGTGTCTGATTAAACCCCTTTGTCAAATGATGAGAGATAAGGGCTCTAAATTTCAAAGAAATGTTTATCCTCTGCTGTAAGATTTTCCCCCCCAGTCAGGGAGTGAAATAAGTTGCCTGCCAATTCATTCATGAACTGATTTGTTCCTTTTTTCACAAATATTTATTAAGAACCCACTATGAGGGCTTCCCTGGTGGCGCAGTGGTTGAGAGTCTGCCTGCCAATGCAGGGGACACGGGTTCGTGCCCTGGTCTGGGAGGATCCCACGTGCCGCGGAGCAGCTGGGCCTGTGAGCCATGGCCACTGAGCCTGCGCGTCCGGAGCCTGTGCTCCGCAATAGGAGAGGCCACAGCAGTGAGAGGCCCACGTACCGCAAAAAAAAAAAAAAAAAAAAAGAACCCACTATGAGCCAGATATTATACTGTGTGGTAGGAATCCCAAGATTAAATTGCTAGAATGGTTTTCGTTGCTCATTTTCTGTTTCAGATCATCCTCTGTATGTTTGTCTAGAATGGGAGAGGTCAAGAGAGACCACCTACAATCGTGATTGATAATATTTGCAGTTTCTCCAGAAGTGCCAGAGAGGGCTTCTTAAAATGTAGTGTTTTTTCAAGACCAGAAGGGTGATGTTTCAAAATTGGTGACACTGTCTAAACTTATGCTATTCAGTATAGAAGCACTCACCGTGTGTGGCTATTTAAACTTAACTTAAATTAGAAATTCAGTTCCTCTGGCACTCCAGCCACATTTCAAGGGCTCAGTAGTCACTTGTGGCCACCACGGTGGACATTGTGGGTAGAGCAGTGACCCCATCACAAAAAGGTCTCCTGGACGGTGGGGCCTGAACAGAATTGCTGAGAATGCTTGTGAGCAAGGAGGCTTTTTTCACAATGGTTCTTTTCATTTATGAAAAATTCAGATGCTTCTTGGTAGTTAACTACCTTTTTTTTTTTTTTGATGTTGGGGGTAGGAGTTTATTAATTAATTAATTTATTTTTGCTGTGTTGCGTCTTCGTTTCTGTGCGAGGGCTTTCTCTAGTTGTGGCAAGCGGGGGCCACTCTTCATCGCAGTGCGCGGGCCTCTCACTGTCGTGGCCTCTCGTTGCGGAGCGCAGGCTCCAGATGCGCAGGCTCCAGATGCGCAGGCTCAGTAGTTGTGGCTCACGGGCCTAGTTGCTCCATGGCATGTGGGATCCTCCCAGACCAGGGCTCGAACCCGTGTCCCCTGCATTAGCAGGCAGATTCTCAACCACTGCGCCACCAGGGAAGCCCCTAACTACCTTTTTTTTTAATTGCTGTAAGCTAAGCAATAAGCTTTTGATAATTTCAGTATACGTTAGCATGTGCTCCAAAGGGCAGGCTTCAAAGGGCCAAATCAGCCCATTTACACACTCGTGTGTGTAGGTGCATTCGGTTAAATGTTGACTTGAAAAGGTTGTAAATGAGGTTTGAGGTTTGCAAAAACAAAACCAGAAAAGTTTGTTGAAACCACGCTCAGTTGTGTTAAACTGTTGAATTGTGATGAGTCTGACCTCCTCCGTAGGAGCTGGCTTTCACTGGGTTTTGCTGAGTAGCAAACAGTCCCTCCAAATCTCAGGGACTTCCAACAGCATGCAGGAGGTGAATGACCTTCTTCCACCTTTCCTCTGAGTGATGTTCAGTTCAATAAATAATTATAAAGTGAAGACCCAGGTGCTTTTTCTTTTTTTTTAATTTATTTATTTTTGGCGGCATTGGGTCTTCATTGCTGTGTGCAGGCTTTCTCTAGCTGTGGCGAGCAGGGGCTTCTCTTCATCGCGGTGCACGGGCTTCTCATTGCGGTGGCTTTTCTTGTTGTGGAGTACAGGCTCTAGGCGCGCGGGCTCTAGAGCGTGGGCTCAGTAGTTGTGGCACACGGGCTTAGTTGCTCCGCGGCATATGGGATCTTCCCGGACCAGGGCTCGAACGTGTGTCCCCTGCATTGGCAGGCGGACTCTTAAACACTGCGCCACCAGGGCAGCCCCATGTGCTTTTTTTTTTTTGAAATTCAAGTGGCGTTATTATGCAGGTGTGGTGAGGCAGGCAGATCTGGAGGCAACTGGCACTGAGAGCTGGTGGTTATAATTCTACTTTTTTTTTTTTTTTGTGGTACGCGGGCCTCTCACTGTTGTGGCCTCTCCCGTTGCGGAGCACAGGCTCCGGACGTGCAGGCTCAGCGGCCATGGCTCACGGGCCCAGCCGCTCTGCGGCATGTGGGATCTTCCTGGACCGGGGCACGACCCTGCGTCCCCTGCATCGTCAGGCGGACTCTCAACCACTGCGCCACCAGGGAAGCCCTTTAATTCTCCTTTTGAGGGTTTTAAAACTTGTACCATTTTAAATTGTTATGTAAAATTAATGTGCTACCTTCTCCTGTCTGTCCTTGAGGAAGCACGATTTTTGAAATAAGTGAATTTAAATGATATTTCAGTGATGAATTTAACTGATACATAAATATCTTGTTATTGATGGGGGGTGCTCCTGGCTAAGGGCAAAAATGGAATTTTGTAAAATAACCGTGGGCCTGGCTCTTTCCAGTTTTGTGAGGACCAGGAATGTGGGAACCTCAAAATCCTATTACAGCTCTCAACTGAAATTTTTGTAGTTTCATTTTTTTTTTTTTTTTTCTGTACGTGGGCCTCTCACTGCCATGGTTTCTCCCGTTGCGGAGCACAGGCTCCGGACGCGCAGGCTCAGCGGCCATGTCTCACGGGCCCAGCCGCTCCGAGGCACGTGGGATCTTCCTGGACCTGGGCACGAACCCGTGTCCCCTGCATCGGCAGGCGGACCCTCAACCACTGCGCCACCAGGGAAGCCCTGTAGTTTAATTTTTTAATTTAAGAGTTTAAGAATTAGTTTAAGAGTTTAGCCCATCTGGAATTTATGTTGTAATATAGTGTGAGCTGTGGAGTAGCATTTGTGTTTTCCTGCAGTTTATTGAATAATCCATACTTATTGATTTGAAATGGCACATTTATCATTCTGTGAAGGATGCGTGCTTAGGGATGTTTCTGAGTTTCTCTTCTCTTCCTTGGACCTCTCTGTCCACACTTGAGCCAGTATCACACCGTGTCGATTGTTGTACCTTTAAAATCTGTTTGAATCCGTGAGTACAGATGTAACAACACACATGCATTCCTTCTTCTCTACTGTTTGTTCTCAGATAAACTTTCGCATACATGTGTCAATTTCAGAAAAGAATTCCATTGCGATTTTGAGATGTTGATTTCAAATTAAACATTGATCTTGTGGAGAATGGACAGCTTTAGGTCACTGAATCTTCCCATCACAAAGATGACTGTCCCGCCACTCCTTTTCCTAACTCCCCTCAGTAACGTCTTCTCATCGTCATCATGTAGACCTTGCATCTTTATTTCATGTTCTTGCGACCACCGGACCTGTCATTTCCATCAACTACTGGCATCGAAGCTATAGGAACGACCCCAAGCTCTGGCGCCCACCAGCCCCAGGGCTCAGAGCAGCTGTCTTTACAGCCGACCTAACCTCCACTTCCTCCAGCATGCTGTGACCGCCCCCCCCAAGACCCCACGGGACGTCCTACCCAGGGGTGCCTCTCCAGGACAGTCCTTTCTCAAAATGACCCCTTTTGATTCTCCCAGCACCACCGTACGTCAGGCTCCAGTTTCCCCTTTGGGACCCTTGTAGGTTTTAAGCTAAGGGTAGATTGTGTGATTGAAATAATTCCTCTGGAGATTGTTCTAAGCTCCTAGACACCAAACTGTCAACAATGATGCCTCTGGACAGTAGGATCGGGATACTTTATACGTTTCCCTGCTGTTTTGTTTCATTTTTCTCCAAATAGTTGTTGCTTTTATAACATAAAGTCTTTTCCTAGCACCTTCACCCTCCCAAGATGCAATCTGTTTTAAAGGAGGAACTAATCAAATGAGTGCCGAGTTCAGCGATGCTTATCTTCTGGGATTAAGGAATCTTCAGAAATTTGATGACAGCCGTGGATCCTTTCCCCTGAAAATGCACACATGCACATGATACAGTTTTGTTGACAATTTCAAGGAAGGGGGCTCCGTGAAGCTGGCGGGTTGAGGTGCTTTTTGCTTCCTTGTCACACCTCATGTCACCTCACAGAGCAGAGGCCTCTGTGCAGGACCTGACCCCCAAAGTCACCACACTCCTATTGTAGGATAAATACTTCTTCACCAACAGGGTTGCTGAAAAAAATACACAAATAAAATAAGAGTAACTGTACATGGTACCCAAGGAGTTGAGGAGAACTGTTGGAACTGACCTAGGAATATTGCCAAGTGGAAGGAAGCTGTCCGCACTCAGCAGCTTCCTCGCCCCCTGCCCCCATTTCTGAGTCTCTCTTCTGAGTGGCAACCTCTGCTTCCCGTCACTGGCCCAAAATTTGGGTCTCCTCCAGGCCAACCTAAGTCGTCTCTACACCAAGAAGTTTCCTTGCCCTTCAACTCAAACCTCCCGGTCATCAGCTTTCCCACAAACGTAACCCAAACAGAAGAGGACGGTAAACCCTTATATTCCTGGCCTCTGGGGACAGAGTTTACAGTGCTATCACAGTCGAGGGCTTCTCTTCCAAAATGTGTCTGTGTTCGAGTGTGTGTTCTCAGCAGAAAAAAAAAAAATGTATTTCATCTTATTCTTCTAAAATTGATCCTGGGGGCGCTGTTTTAAACGCACATATTAGTTCTGGAATATGGGCGTATAATTTACAGGTAAATAAGTATACCGAACGGAGACCAGTGCTTTCGCGACATGCTGGCTCAGTGATCTAACTCCACCTTGCTGCTCCCTCTCACCCACCCCATCCTGTACGGCCAGAAGGGCAGGGCGTGTGCTGTGAGGCTGCCCAGGCCACACTCCTGACCCCCAGTCCCCTGCGTGAGAGATTAGTGAACCATTCCCTGAAGATCAGGGTCCCTGTCTGTAAAAAGCAAGTAGCAAAGCACTTGTGTCACGGGGTCGTCAAAGGGTTGACACCGAGATGCGTTCAGTCCCACGAGGATGCAGTAACCTTCTCCATCCCCCATCCCCCCCCCCATCGGCAGGCCTTGCTCTGCTGTTCTGTTCTTCCCCCCGTGCTGGGCCAAATTCCAGAAGACCCCAGAGCTTTCTAGTAGCTTTCGGATGGTTTTCTCCTCTCGTTACTCTCCAGAGTACTGAGGATCCTGTCTCTTACAGCCTGTCCCAAGCAAGGCCGTCCTGCCTGGGCCCCTGCAGGGGGAGTAGGGGTGGGGGTGGCCTGCTCCCTTGGGCTCTCCTCCCCCCTCCCCACTTTCCTCTGGATGGGGTGGTCCCCCTCCTCTGGGCCCCTCCACCCAGTCGCCTTCTCAGGGGGCCTCCTTCACGAGTGGGGTTCTTTTCCTAGAGACTCAGGCAGGCTCTCTTCCCTCCCAGGCCAGGCTAGGCCAGTGGTCGGCAGCCTGGATCCCAGGGCACTTTCTCCAGCTCTCCCCTCCCCAGGGCGGAGTCTGAGGACACCCACACCCTCACCCCTCACCTCTCACCCCTCACTCCTCAGCCCTCAGCCCTCACCCATCACCCCTCACCGTCACCCCTCACCCCTCACCCCTGAACCGTCACCCCTCACCCTCACCCCTCACCCATACCCTCACCCCTCACTCTCACCCCTCACCCTCACCCCTCACCCTTCACCTCTCACCCCACACCCTCAACCGTCACCCCTCACCCCTCACCCCTCATCCACACCCTCACCCCTCAGTGGCCTTAGGCCTTACTCCTTCCTCAGCTGGAAGGGTAATCGAGGCAAGGGAGACAGAGCTGGTTTCTGTGTCCTGTTCTGGTCTCTGGCCTGGCGGGTCAGCACTTTCCTGCAGGTGTGCGGCATCCCTGGCGTTGATTTTATTGTCCAGAGCCGGAGAGGCCTCAGTCAAAACTGAGGCTGAGGGATTTGCCATTAACAACCTGTAACAAACGTGAAGGCGTGTGACCCCATGTTCAGCATATAGTAAATGCTCAGTAAACTCGGCTGTCCGTCCCGTCAGTAGCAGAAGTCAGTTTTTCTTAGGGGCTCCTGAGGCCCCTACAGAGCGTTCTCGTCAGTTGAGAAGTAGAGTCCGCAGGAGTGTTCTTTAGAACCACTAGTTATTGGGAAATCAACGTAAAGGCTCTCAAGTGGCAATTTTTAAATCAAAGCGTAGGAAAATCGAGAATGTGTGTCTCAAAATGGGTATTGTTTCGTGAAATGTTTGCTTTAAAATTAATAAGTACACATGGTGTGTGTGTGTATGTTGAGATTAAAAATGTGTTTATTGGGACTTCCCTAACGGTCCAGTGGTTAGGACTCCACGCTTCCATTGTGCGCTGGTCAGGGAACTAAGATCCTACAAGCCGCGCGGAGTGCCAAAAAAAGAAGTATTTATTACTGCTTACAGTCAAAAAAGCTGGAAGCGGCCAGGCTACAGCGCAGCGTCTGAGGTTTCCCTCCTCGACAATTCACAAGGGAGTGGATGTGGAGTCAGCGAAACAAGCGTGCGCGCGGTGAATCCCAGGGGCGCACGGCACCGTTCCCCTGCTCTCCGCAGGGGATGCAGGACATCTCCAGACACTGACTGGGCTGTTCCCTGCCTTCCCCTAAGTGATTCTCAGGAATGAGCGTTGTGGGCCCAGGCGTGTGAGGAACAGGGCCCAAGCCCTGCGTGGCCGAGGGTTCCTCGCGGGCTAGCAGCGGGGGCGTCGCCGGGTGACGGCTCATGGCTGCCGTCAGGTTGGCTGCTTTGTTTGTCCCGTGAGGGCTTTGGAAGGAGTTAACTGATGTCGCTGCGTTAGCACGTGATAATCAAGACACACGCGAGGCCAGACGGTAATCCATCCACCCGGGGTCTGAGCCGTAGCCTCTGCTCATAAGTATCTGTGGAGTGAGTGGGGGTTACATCCGCGAGATGGAAATTACTGGTGGCGGACGGGTTTTCAAATGGCTTATCTCCTGTCTATTTCTTTTTTATTGCGCTTCGCTTTATTTTTTGAACTTTTAATTTTATATGGGAGTATAGTTGATTAACGGTGTTGTGTTGGTTTCAGGTGTACAGCAAAGTGATTCAGTTATACGTATACGTGTATCTTCTTCAGATTCTTTTCCCATTTAGGTTGTTATATAATATTGACCAGAGTTGCCTGTGCTGTAACGTAGCAATGTGACATTTGAAGAGAAGTTTCAAAACAGCCGTATTGCTGGGGATGAGATCACAGAATTCCTCGTAACAGTGCAGTTTGACCAAGTCAAGGGGACCTCCTCTCACCTTTCGGTGGTGACAGTAAATTTGTGGCAGAAACCGTGGTTTACTTTCCCTGTCGTAGAACGCAAGGGGCAAAGTCCACTTGTTCTGCAGGAGCGTTTTCTAGTGGACATGATTGTGGGCACCTGGCCTGTTCTCTAAAAGCCAGGGCATCACTTCAAGGAGAAAACTCTACTTCCCAAGGAACTCACTAAGGTAAGTTGGGGTTATCTTTACTTTGCTTACAAAAACATAACTCAGTACAGTACGTATTGTACACAGTCAGCTTGCTTGTGGTTTTGATCTGGTCAAATCTGTGAAGATTTCTAGCATTTTCATCTCTCCGAAAAATTGCTTGGCTTGAAGAAGACATAGTTGGATTAGCAAAGAAAAAAGAACGAATCAAATGACTTTCAGGTATTTTTGAAGGAACGTGTGCTCGTTTTGAAATCCCTGTATCTACACCACACTGATCCTGACTTTGATTCTAACCTTCTTTACCAAATACTATGGAGCAAAATTTGTGACTCATCCAAAAACTTTATATCTTTAGACCACCAGACAACCAAACGGGACAAACAGAGCTACTCATCTGTCCGTTCATCTTCAGCCTTTGCAGGAAGTTGTTTAATTCCTAATATAGTTTATCAGATCACCCTGAATTATGTTACTTTGAGATAACTTCGTGACCAAGGAAATTTTAGGCATTTTCGCTTTGGAAAAGAGCAGGTGCCTTAAGGAAAAGAAAGCAGAGGTGTGAGAACTGGCTGTTGTCTCAGCTTTACCCTGAAGAGAGAGCTAGGAAGGAGTGGCAGATACAGACAGACTGGCCGGTTTCCATGGTGAGGTGAACCACTCCTCATGTTAGCTCACAACCAGACCAAGTTCACAGTCGAACACACAGCCAGATTCCAGATGTAGCTGCCATCAGATTTGTGTCTCGTTGCTCTTGTTTGACAGCTGTATTCCACACGCTTCCCACCCCCCAGCCACAGAGCACAGCCCCTACATGTTAATCCCACAGTCAGTAAATCCCTCGTGGAATTTTGCAACACGTTGAGTTAGACAAGGAACTTTCCCTCTGATCCCAATCCGGCTATTTTTCTTGAGTTCAGTGTTATAAAATCAGAACCAAAGACACTTTGGTTAAGGGTGCAAGTTCAGACTTGTCCACTACATCTTCATGAAACGGCTGCCTGGTCACCTGCTTTGTCACGACCCTAGTAGAGCCGAGGTCAAGGTGATGTGTGGGCCATGTTCCAGAACAATCTCTATTATTAATAGATTTTGATAGTAGACTTCTAAATGTGTCCTTCCCCGACAGGGAACCTTTATGTACCTAAACACTCCCCCGTGTAAAAGGTAAGGCGGCTAATTGCTCAACTCCTCTGAATCAAGCCATTAGAAGAAATTTAAATTATACTTAGAGGAATAAAAGCTTAAAAATGAAGGTTTTCTCTTTTAGAGAGTTGGTTTCGAACTTAAAAATTTGCAATGCCATTTTCTGAAGTAAGTAATACAGTAAGATTCATTCATTTCTTATAAGAATATTAGAAGCAAAAGCTTCTTAGCTTAGAACTAAGGCACATGTTAAAAGTTCCGTGTTGTTTCTATTACAATATCTCCCTTAGATTTGCAGAAACTGAAAAGCACAAAGAGGAAATTATAAATATCCTATAACCTAATATCTCTAGAGGTGATCACTGTTAACTTTTTAACTGCGTAAATATACGTATTTTAAGGGTAGGACCATACTATGTATAGTGATTTTTTCCTGCTCAATCACATATAGCAAATATCTGCTGAAATGTTTTAAAGTTTTTAAAAGTGTATATAGCGGCTGGGCCCGTGAGCCATGGCCGCTGAGCCTGCGCGTGCGGAGCCTGTGCCCCAGAACGGGAGAGGCCACAACAGTGAGAGGCCCGCGTACCGCAAACAAACAAAAAAGGGAAAAAAGTGTATATATTCTGACCTATTTGCTGTGACTATAGTACTTAAATAACTCCATGCTGTTCATTGTTCAGACTTGAAGTAAACTGGCCCATTTGTTAAAGGGTGAGGGAAATCACAGTTGGTTCCTTGTGCAACTAAATTGTTCAGCAAAAAATCAGAAGGAAGAAAAAGAATCATTATTCCTTGCTTACACCAGGGTAGTTGATTGAAAGATAACCAGAGCCTCTTAACATCAAAAAAATGCCTAACACAAACGTGTAAATCACGCTACATACTCACCTTGAACCTATAGGCAAATTGCTCATCTCTTGGGCTCCCCCATCTTTTATTCAGAGGATGGATTTGGCAGTAGTGTTTGGAATTCAAGGAAGATGGAGCACACTGTAATTCAGTGTAGTTCCCTGTGCTTCTTAAGTAGCCAGCATTTTGGGTCTATGGAAAAAGCACATGTGAAATCATTGAAAACCTGCATGTCTGTTTGATGGATTCCTGAAAGAACATATGTAAATAAATTTTGGTATATCTGATGCTATTTTCCTATTAAATGACTCTAGTAATTTAATCTTAAAACATTCTATTATTTTCCCCCCAAGGCACAAAATTTTAAACATACATTCCCCACAGGTAGCTACTATAACTGCTTCCATGAATTTTCAAGCATTTGTGTAGCCTGTGCATGAGTGTGAGTCACACACATATGCACCCTTGGGAACATTTCCCTGCATGGAGCCTCTGACATATGTATTCTTACTTCCCAAGGGAATTATAGATCCACACTCTGCTGTCCCTGAACAAGATACTCTGTTTGCCTCTTATCGGAGGTAGGCTGTGCATCTGCAGTAAAAGAGGACAGTATAAAACCTTCCCTCTGAAGGTTCCTCTCTTTATAAATAATACTTGTTCACTTGTGTGCTTCCAGTTTTTAAACGAATTTCTTCCTTGCACCATATACAAAAATTAATTCCAGATGGATTAAGCAGGACATAAAAGGAAAAGTTTGATACATTTAAGCCCATTCAAATAAAAAACTCCTGATCATCAAAAGACACCATGAAGATAGTAAAAAGACAAGCCACAGAGTGGAGAATATTTTCAACTCATACAGACAGCGCTGGACCACTACCTGAATACACAAGTTACAAAATAAACAATTCCTGCAAAGAAATAAAGAGCTCACAAATCAGTACAAAGATGGCAGTGAGGCAAATAAGAAAGAAAGAAAGAAAAAAAAGGTGAAAGACCTGAACAGCCACTTCACCAAAGAAGGAATTCAAATCGCCAATAAACTAGAAAAGTTACTCAGCCTCATTGGTAATGAGGAAAATATGAATTAAAACAACAGAGAGATACCTTCCCTTCCCACCTGATTGGCAAAAAATGAAAAAGTCCCACAAATCCAAGTTCTGGCAAGGATTGAAGTGACAGGCTATTTCATACTCTGCTGGTGGGAGTAGAAATTGTAAAAACCACGTGGTAAAGACCTTTGCATCATTCGGTAGGCCCGATGTTACACACACCCTGTGACCTAGAATCCACTCTTAGGGGCACGTACAGGACACAAGAGGCCTGTTCACAACAGCCCCAAACTGGAAACATCTCAGAAGCGCGTCAACAGTAGAGCAGACCCGGAAACTGGGGTAGGGTCATCCAGTGGCGTATTATTCGGCAGTTAAGATAAATGAACCAGGGATTCCCCTGGTAGTTCCAGTGGATAAGGCTCCACGCTTCCAATAAAATAAATGAACCATAGCCCAGCACGACCTGGACGCATCTTACAAACATAATGCAAAACAGAAGAAGCCAGAGAAAAAGACCACATACAGGGTGATTCCCCTTCAGTACAGCTAAAGGGGGCGAAGTGGACTGTTGAGAGGGGCATCCGGAGATTAGTCCACCTCTGAGGACAACAGAGCATGAAGGACGTCACACGGGTCAGGCTGAAGAGGGCCCGGGGTCACGCCTGCAGGGCCTGTCCTGCTCTGGCTTGACCTGGGCATTGGTTACAGGCATTGGTTACATTTGCTTTGTCTTTATTAAGCTGTAAGTGTTTTTTTAAAAAACATACAGATAGAAAAATTGTCTAAGAATTACTTGCAAGACAGAAGGAGAGAGCCACCCCCACAGCTCCCAGATGAGGTCGGCTGCACGGAGAATTCCCACCCTGGCGAGACACCCCGCTCCCCAGCAAGCCCTCTGCTGACGCCAGGAACCCCACCCCCCACCCCCAGCTGCGAAATGGGTCCATGTGAGCAGATGAAGACTCTCCTTCTAGGAGAGGGCAGGTGCAGCACAGGTGGGATCTGGGTGGTGCCCGGTGCTGCCTTTTTCTGGCCGATTTGTAAGTGTTTTAACTGCAAAAGAAGCTGAGTAATCTGGCTGAGTGGGCATCAGCCAGCAACATCAGCACAAAACCTTTATTCCCTCCGTCCGCTCACCGTTTAGGGCGTGTTTGATGGCCTACAAAAGTGGGGAGTCCTACTGGGAATCCCTAAGCATGGGAAGACTCCTGCCTCACTCACCTGTGTAGTAAGTACTACCTGGTCCTAATTCTAGATTCTCAGAGAACAAGCAACACAAACCAACAAAAAGTACTCAACAGTGAGGCTCTGCAGGAAGAACCCATCGACCCAAGAAACCGCTCTCTGGCTCCCCCGGAAATACCGGCTTCTTTACACCGGCTGGAAATTGTTCCAGAGATTTTTTAGTTTTTCTTTATGAACCTGTTACGGTTGTGATTGGGGAGGTTCATAGATCAGCTTCAGGACCAGCTTGTTCAGGGAGAGGGGGGGAAGCCCTCTGCTGACCTTGGCCTCATGGTGGGGGGAGCCCTCCGCTCACTTGGCCTCGTTGTGGGGGGAGCCCTCCGCTAACCTTGGCCTCGTGGGGGGCCTCGGCACAGGATGGACGGCCACGGGGGGCTGGGGCCCCTGTCCGGAGCTGTCTTCCTGAGCTGAAGGGCTCCTGGGACGGCTGTCCAGGCACGTCTCTGCTGGTGAAGTGCTGCCATCTTTTCCATTTAGAGTATCGAACTGTTACCGTCATGAACGGGCTTGGCTTCTTAATGATGACTCACCGTGTCTGGGACCATGTGTGTCAGTGACACACGTATGGCTCCTGAGGACCGTGCCGCAGACAGCCCCGGGGAGAAAAGTCATCCGTGCAGATCTGATTATTCTGATGAAAGTCAGGAAGGAAGTATGTCACTTCTAAAGCAGAAATAACGCGCCATACTTCACAGCCCAGAGGTGAAGTACCTGGGACATTTCCCCTTGTATTTGTCCAGAAGTTGGTGTAACCCAGAAACTAGCTGGTTTACCTCCGGCCTGGTACTGTCCGGACACAAGCGGAGGGCCCACAAATACATGTTTTTCAGAACAGTATTCAGAATCTGAAGACCGTTATGTCTCAGTTTAGAGTAAGGTTAAAAGCTTCTGCGGTAGTGAAGACCCTTTTGTGAGATTCCATAGCTCTGGTCGTGTGGGTACTTCTGGTTCATGGTGAAGACAGATGTGGACTCGGAGCCACATAACCGGGTCCTCACTTTAAGCTATGGGGCAGCCGTGGTTAAACAGTCACAGTGCGTGTCTCCAGCAGCTGCCGCCGCCCTCTTACTGAAGAAGCGTATTGCTTAGTTTGCCGTAGGCTGTTATCAGGTAAATATTATATTTTACGGTCCACAGCATCAAACTTGTGTATGTCCTAAGAGGAACGGCTCTTTTCGTGGCCAGAGTCCTGTATGCAGGGTAAAGAGAGGCAGGTGTGTATTTTCTCTGTGAAGGAAAGCCACCAGGACTTCTCCCTTTGTCTGAAGAGGTTCCCGAGTGGAAGCCCCAACCAAATGCTCGAGGCGGGGGCCGAGCCCGCCGCGCTGTGCGTGCAGGGTCAGCACTGGGGCCGCACGCAGCCCTGGTGCGTCAGGCCCTGGCGCCCTTCCCTCCAGCGGGGAGAAGATGCAGGAGAGCTCGAAGCTCCGGGAGCAGAGGCCTGAGCACGGGAACGGTTTGGAAGGAAGCGAGGCTGAGAGCGGGAAAAGTGGAACTATTTAGGGAATTTTGATCTCACGTCCTGGGCCCCAAGCCTCAGCCCAGTGCCGGGACTTGCCCAGATCCCCTTGGGCTCCTGCTAGAGCTCATTCCCTGCTCTTGAGTGTGCAGGGCTCTTGCACAACCTCATGCCTCTAGGCACGGTCTTCCCACAAGCGGGGATGCTCGCCGCCAACCACCCACACACTCCTCCTGACTCATCCTCGGGGCAGCTCGAAAGGGGCCTTGTGACCCGGGAAGCCGCCCCCTGCCACCCGGTCACACGTCCTCGCTGTGGCCTCGCTTGCTTTAGCTCCTGGGAAGTCATGGCCGTTAGTGCCTTATAATTACAGGTCCTCGTTTATCTCTGATTCCCTGTTGGAATGTGAGATCTTGGGAGTCAGGGAATTGGGTCTCCTTGATTGTATTTGCAGCTCTTGCATCTGGCCCAGCGACCAGCACAGCGTCATAGATGCTCACTCACGTTAGCTGTGTATCCTTAGAGACAGACCCAGTCACCTATCATTTTTAAAGGCAGAATCGGGCTGCTAGTCACTGATTGCCGTCTGCTTCTAACAGAGTAAAAATTTTATGCAAATCCAGAAGCAAAATGAGGAAAAGATAATGTTTCCAGGAGCAGAGGGAGGGGAGGAGCTTCAAAGAGGGGAAAACAAATGAACCAGAGTCAGATGTTAAAAAGTGAGCAAGGGGCTTCCCTGGTGGCGCAGTGGTTGAGAGTCCGCCTGCCGATGCAGGGTACACGGGTCCGTGTCCCGGTCCGGGAAGATCCCACATGCCGCGAAGCGGCTGGGTCCGTGAGCCATGGCCGCTGGGCCTGTGCGTCCGGAGCCTGTGCTCCGCAACGGGAGAGGCCACAACAGTGAGAGGCCCGCGTACCGAAAAAAAGTGAGCAAGGACTTCACAAGGGGCAGTGAGGAGACTGAAGGCTTCAGTAGTGAGATTTGGGGGCCAGTAAAAAGCTTGAATACCAAATGTTACTTTGCGCTGACAGAATCTGAGGGCCACAGAGACGGTTCAGCCTGGGGAGTGATTTTTTGATTGAACCAGATTCAGCAAACGCTCGTTGGTTTCGATTGTATAGAAAGTACCGGGCCAGGTGTGTGACACGTTCAGAGGTTTTTTTTCGAAGAGAAGCTTTAGATTCTCAAGAGCTTACAGTCCAGTGAGGAAAACAGAGCATTCTGTAATGTGACATGCGCACACTGTACTGCGGCACATCCGTGAGAATGTAGGAGAAAATACATCAATTCCTTCTGGGCAGATCTGAGTGGACTTCATGGAGGTGGTGTCATTTTGAGCCGGGCTTTGAAAGTTGAGTAGGTGCATGAGAGGAGACACATCCAGATGAGTTTCCAGATGAAAATCCTCAGCCTATCTTTACAGTTTGCCCTGGGGAGCAACTAAGGGCTTTGAACAAGGAAATTTTTAAAAATGTGCCTCATTTCTTTAAACATGATATTATTTTTATATACCCTGTATCTAATACGTCCAGTGTTGGAAGGGTCTATAGGTCTGTTTCTTCTGTTATTTCTGCTGCTTCTTGCTCATGATACCTTGTTTCCATGCGTCCTTTGCGATTTTATTTACTTGCTTACTTTTTTTTTTTTTTTTTTACTGTAAACCACTGGTATTCCTTGGAAGTTTGTTCCTGAGAATTCCTGGAGGCCTGGGATGAAGGTGGCTTCTTCCAGAGAGGGTCTGCTCCGCCAGGTGTCTAAAGAAATCACCATTCTGGGGCTGTTTTAAACTGCATTCAAGGCCTGGGGGTATTTTGTTTTCCTTTTTTTTAATCATCCTGATGGTGGCAATCTGGGTTGTAAATCTGCACAAAAGGTCCGTTGTGGCTTCACCTTCTCTGGACTGATTTTCTCCCCTGCTCTCCTGAAACCAAGGTAACTTCCTTTGCAAGGACCCAGCAGCACACATGGGTGGACGGCTTTAATGTCTGGTCCACACTGGGGGCCTTAGGGGGAGGGGTCTCAGCTTTCCAGGGGAGGGTCTATGATCTCCTCACCTTAAGCCAGCGTGGGGTTTCTTCTTCTGTCTCTCGTTTTTATGAGGCCATGAAAACTGAAGCTCATTCTCTAGCTTCTGGAAAGTTCCCTCAGGGTGAAGCAGCTTTCAGAGCTCTGCTCTCCGCTCTGTGGTCCCACCTTTATAAATCCTTAACTCTTGACAGTGTTTCAGTGTGTTAGAAAATGATTTTTATAATTCATCATTTTTTAATTGTTTTCAGTGAAGGATCGAGATACCTAGCCAGCCCTCTTACATGAAACAGAAGTTCTAGAATAAGATTTGTGTTTTAGGAAACTAGCTACATAGAGGGGGTATTGGAGGGAAAAGTTAGGAAGCAGCTGTAATAGTACCAACGGCAAGTGATGGAAATGTGAACCAGGGCGCTTGGAGTGGAATCCAGGGAAGGATAAGTTCCATTTGGGGCTTGTGCTCCAGGTGCTGGTCGATGTGTCATAATAGGGGGTTGGAAAGAAGTTTCTGGAACTGAGAAGAGATGCATTCTAGTCGCTCCCTGCACACATGGGGTGTGAGAAATACCCCAGGGGTAGCCGGTAGACGAGAAGAGAGGAGACAGACACTTGAGAAGTGCCTACAGGTTAGGGTCAGACGCAGGAACAAGGGCTGTTAGTGGACAAAACCAAGCAGGAGTGGCCAGGGCAGTGGGAGAGACCCGGAAGAGCAGTGTGGTCCACCAGCCTCCGGGGAGGCCAGGGCTGGGCCCAGGGGGCTGGGGACTGAGCAGTGTTAGAAAGAGGCTCTGGGGTTTGGTGCTCCAGTGACCACTAAGGGCCTGCTCAGGCTGGTGTGAGCACAGTGCAAGGGGACGAAGCAAGACTGGGGAGGGTGGGAAGGGAAGAGAAGAGGAGAACGCGAAGACAGTGAGGCTGGAGGCTCAGCTCCTGCAGCATTTGGTGATGGAACGGAGAAAATGCCACCTCAGTGGTGGGGGAAGGTCACTGGAAGGTGGTCTGAGGACAAAAGGCGTTTGTCCGGAGCCCGTTGACCAGAGGAGGAGATTTGGGGGTTGGAAGTTCAGGAGAGCAAAAGTACGGCCGTGGGCTGTGGGCCTGGGAGGAGCCTGGAAGGAGCGGAGTCTTGAACACACGTTGGGCTTGGGTAGTATTTCAGGCGGATGGAAGCACTTCCCCTCCCAAGTCAGAGGTGGAGGACGGGAAGGCTGAGCGACCACAGGTCAGACCACAGACATCTCGGGACAGAGAGGTGGTGAGAGACGGGGAGAGAGCTGGGGGCTGGAGCAGATTGGGAAAGGGCAGCAACCTTTATTGCAGGGACCCTTGTAAGGAACCAGCTCTGTCTCCCTCCCCCAAAAGTAAGAGCAATGAAAAGAGACAGAC
Source organism: Globicephala melas (assembly GCF_963455315.2). Lineage (NCBI taxonomy): Eukaryota > Metazoa > Chordata > Mammalia > Artiodactyla > Delphinidae > Globicephala > Globicephala melas. The sequence continues at coordinate 113,506,092 of NC_083319.1, read as the reverse complement.
ACAGCCAGATCTGGGACTCCGCGAATATGGAAAGTCACGTGGCCGCCCAGCACGTGCTGCAGGTGCCTCTCGGGTCTCCTGCCCCACCTCCCCGGGTCCCACAGCCCCACACGGGCTCCACGCGGATCCCTTCCCTGCAGTTGCAGCCTTGTCTGTTTTATGGAATTGTGGCTGCCTCTGCTTGGAGGGGAAGGTAAATACCTTGGTTCTCTTCTGTCATCAGTATATGAAGAAGTCTTTTTTAACTAATGGATATTCAAAAAATGTTATGTCTTCTCAAAACACCAAAAATAGAGCTCGTATGATCCAGCAATCCCACTCCTGGGCATATATCTGGAAAAGACTGAAAGCTGTAATTTTAAAAGATACATACACCCCAGTGTTCACTGCAGCTCTATTTACAATAGCCAAGACATGGAAGCAACCCTAAATGCCCATCAACAGATGAATGGATAAAGATGATGTGGTCCATGTATACAATGAAATATTACTCAGCCGTAAATAAAAAGAGAATGAACTAATGCCATTTGCAACAACACGGATGGACCTGGAGATGATCATACGTAGTGAAGTAAGTCAGACAGAGAAAGACAAACATCATATGAAATCACGCATATATGGAATCTAATGAAAAAATGATACAAATGAACTTATTTACAAAACAGAAACAGACTCACAGACGTGGAGAACAGACTTGTGGTTGCCAAGGGGGAGGGGGTGGGGGAGGGATGGACCCGGAGTTTGGGGTTAGCAGTTGCAAACTAGTACATATAGGATGGATAAACAACAAGGTCCTCCTGTAGAGCACAGGGAACTGTATTCAATATCCTGGGATAAACCATAATGGGAAAGACTATGAAAAAGCATGTATGTATGTGTATGACTGAGTCACAGTTACGTGTATAACTGTACAGCAGAAACTGACACACACAACATTGTAAAGCAACTATACTTCAAAAAATAAAGAAAAAAATGTCTGCTGAACTGAAGAGAAACAGGAAACCCAGAAGATGAAGAAGGCTCTAAGGGGAGAAGGTTCTGTCCAGCTCAGAGTCGGGGTGTGAAACGGCGGCATGAAAACCCGAGAGAAATAGAGAAGGGAGGTGACGGTCCCACCGGATCCGCTCTGGGAGCTCTACTGGTGGGTACTGTGGAGCTAGAAAAGGTCAGAGGTTCGAAGGAGGACAGCCGAGTGCGGAAAAGCAGCATCTTTCTGTCGGAGGAGGGAGGAGCTGCGGTGAGAGGTGTTCTGATGTTGGGTGAGACACACACCAGCCCTGACCTTATAGAACCCGTCTTCGTCTTCGACTGTGGAGACAAAGAAGGGACCTGGGTTCAGAGAAACGAACCTCAGCCTGGGACCCGAAGCTCGGTACCAGCCAAACAAGGGTTACTCCCCACCCTCTGGTCCAGACCTCCTGTCCCTGGAAACGTGTCAGGACAGGCATTGCTGGGGGGGGGCCCAGGCCTCACTAGGCATCCCCGCCGTGAAGGTTGACAGCTGACATTGGCTTGTCGGGCACAGCGCACGTGGCAGTGTTTCCCGTGGGCCTCCGCGGTCGCTCCCTGAGCCTGCGGTGTGGAGAGCCGAGACGCCTCGATGGATGGGGACCACAGTCTGGGGGACAGAGAGCCAGGCAGGGGTTCCAGCGAGCGTGCATCCAGGGTGGCGGGCTGGCTCACGGCCAGCAGGGGAGAGGATGTGTGCAGACGCTCCTGGTCACCATTTAGGCTGCAGGCTCTCTGCTGCCTGCTGCTGTGCGAAGATTTTCCATCCCTGGGGGGGACTCCTCCTGAGAGCAGCTTTATCGTGAAGACGCTATACTGGGAGCAGCGTGCAGCCGGGCCTCCGGGATGGGTGTCTCCCCTCTGTTATACTCGTTCGCTTGCAGTGTTGTCATGAAGAGCGTGTCGGGGCTCCTTTTTGCTTTCGAAACAAACGTGGGGAAACATCTGGCAAGCATTTCCCTTCTTCCCCATCAGACCCCGCAGTATAAACCTGGGCGTGGAAATTAGAGCAAACCCTGAAAATGGCCCCGACTCCCAGCCCCCCATCGTCTCGCCAGCCTGAATGCCAGGCCCTCGGAAAGAATGCAGGGCCTGGCAGGGAGGAACCTCCCCAGAAGCAAATCCGGGCTTGGAATGCTGGTGCGGAAGGCCTCGTTGGCCCCGGAGCTCTTAGTGTGGGTTTCTTTTCTTTTGAAAAAGGTAATCATTTTGAAAAAAAGAAAAGGGAATTGGAATCTATTTCCTGACTCCTGTTTGAAGGTCCAAATGATGCATTGTTTTTTCTCAGGGTAACTCTAAGTAAAGGTCCACGCCTGTGGAAGGAGGTGATATGAAAATATTATCAGTTTTACCAGAATCACAGAATTTAATTGTCCTCTCGCTTCCCAGTCAGTGCCCTTCTTACTGCTTCGTGCTCCCAGCACTTTCCCAGGTACAGGGACATAAAAGCAGGGCTTCTTTTGAGAAACCTCCCCTGCTTCAGAACAAGGCAGTTACCATCTACTTAGAATGAGGAAACTAAAGCATAGTCAGGATTATTTTAACTGGTAAACCTGATTGTATCACATTTTGACACCCCAGTACAAAACCCAGATCGTTCTCTCCGTTTCTTAAAGCTATTGTTAGGATCACGTACTGTGCACATCAGCAGTGTTCTCCCCATCTCGGAGCTCCACCTTACTGTGGGACCCGCAGCATCCCTCAGGCGTCCCGGACACGGTGTCCCGGACACGGTGTGACAGGAGGGGTCGGGAGGCTCAGGCCCGCGGCCTAGAAAGAACCAGCTCCAGTGAACTCCTGATTCAGTCGGGAGAGTGAGGGATGAAGCAACAACCAAAAAATGTACTTAGAATCTGTCACTGATAGGTTTTGCCCGCAGTTTTGAGAAGCTGTAAACCAGCCTCAGAAACTTCCTGATCCCAGGAACACTTAGAGACAGGATGAGTGTAAGTCAGCCTAAATTTCTGGCTAAATTTGGGAACCACAGATAAAAGCTTAAGAGCCAATCACCTTTCTCCTTCTAAGTCTTGTTTAGCAGTTTAGGCTTGGGGAAATTATTTGGAATTATGTTAATCTAATTGTTCTGATTTTTTTCACTGAGAACTCATATTTCAGATTCCTCCACTTATTTACCAGCAGAGCAGGGTCACTGGGGGTGGAAATCAATTACGCAATAGCCTATAAGGTCTGTCTTGAGCAAATATACCATTTCTGCTGGGCTTTGGGGGAATGTGGAAACCTCACCACACTGGGAATTCTGATTTCAAATGGTGTCCGCATTTCAGAGATGTGGAAAATAAGGGTCGTAGGGATGAAATGACTTACTTAAAAGGGACACAGCCGCTTTGCAGCAAAACTGGCGCAAAAACAGGTCTGGACGCCCAGTCTTGGGCTACTTTCTTTCTTTTTTTTTTTAACTTTTTATTTTATATCGGAGTATAGTTGATTAACAATGTTGTGTTAGTTTCAGGTGTACAGCAGAGTGATTCAGTTATACATATACATGTATCTATTCTTTTTTTTAAAATTCTTTTCCCATTTAGGTTGTTGCATAATACTGAGCAGGGTTCCCTGTGCTATACAGTAGGTCCTTGTTGGTTATCTATTTTAAATAGAGCAGTGTGTACACGTCATTCCCTAACTCTCCCTCCCCTGCCCCCCCCCGCACCCCCGCAACCGTAAGTTCTTTCTCTAAGTCTGTGAATCTGTTTCTGCTTCGTAAATAAGTTCATTTGTATCTTTTTTTTAGAGTCCGCATTTAAGCGGCATCACACATATGGGGCTAGTGTCTTGATGCCCTTGTTTCTCCACGATGCTTCCCAGAACACTGGGCTGAAAGTGAACAGGGATGGTGTTTCCCAAATCACGGTACAATATTCTCAGTTTAAAATTCTCCTCCCATAAAACAATGAACTTTTTCATCTCTTAGTGATTGCTACCACCTTTCTTCTTGATAATGAGAAGGATGCGCCAATGTAAACGTGAATTTTAAAAGCTCAGCAATAGGCTTTCACAGATGTCTTTTTCTTGGACGTGTGCTTGCGACGGCTTCACAATCGCAGGCATACAGATCATTTTCTTCTAGTAGCATCGTGGCGTTTCAGTGATAGAATTAAGTAGAACAGTGTCGCGACTTCTTGTGCTCTAAACCCTGGACAAGTTTGAACCCACCAGCCGTATTCAAGGCCCGTCTGATTCCTTGAGGTTACAACCAGTGGAGGTCATTGAAAGTATATGTATAATCCATACCCTGTCCACCTCCTAGGAGGATTAGGACTTGTACCAACAAGAATTCATCCCAGCCGGTCAGAGACGGTCCTGAACAAAAGAGGGTAATACACTTTGGGAATTCTGTTAAGCTGAATGCTGTTTCCACACTGGTCACCATGGTGAACAGAATAAGCAGACTGAATGGTGAGGGGCCGGGAGACAATGTGCTTTCTGTGGGGTTTGGTCTGCCCCTTGTGGTGGTCAGCGTGGCCACTGTGAAGCCTGGTGACAGCACCGAGTCCGACGCCTGACGAAAACGGGGCTTCGATCATTAGCACAATGGACAAAGGAAAGTACAGACTATTTTTGGTGCTAGATGAGGAATAATATCAAGTGATAGGATATCCTGTATGTTTATATTACTTACCTTGGGAAACGAGCTCTGATTCCTTTTCAGAACAAGTCTTGGGAACAGACTTGAATCACTCAGCCTCCTCTGTCTGGGAAAATAGCTCAGTCTGAATTTCTCTGTGGAGTTAGACAAGAGCTAATTGCAAACGGATTAAAACCTTGAAAACTGCTTTGTTCAGCTGATTGTTTCAGGTTTCCTTTTGGAGCGTGGATGATGTGTTTATTTGACATAATAAATACCACCATCCGCTTTGTTCCAGGGACCAAAAGGCTGTGTGCTTGCCCAAGGAATTTCTCCCTTGTTTACATGTGAAGAAACACGGCTGTGTTTTATGGGATGGGCCCTGGCAGCTCCTTTCTTAAATAGGGAATGCAGAGAGCTGTGCTTTCCCCACACGCGTCTGAGGACAGAAAGCAGAAAATACCCTTCTGCCCTCGAGACGGCAGATGCTTGGGAGCCTGTGCCCTCCACTGAAGGACCCGGCCTGTCCAGCTGGGCCTGGGTACTACGTTCCTTCAAATCTGAGACGGGAGTGTCCCGCGGGCACCCCAGACTGGGGAAGGGGAGGACAAAACAAAACCACTCCGCCCCTCAGCCAGATTAGGAGCCAGGACACCGAGGAATCAAGTGACCACAAATCAGGCGACCAGGAGCGTTCTGGGCTCTTTGTTCTTTCCAGAAAGATGCCCGGCCCCACGAGGAGGGCATGCGTGTGAAATACAGGCTTTGCGGTGACTTGGAGTGTATGCAACAGAGCAAACTTTCCAAACAGCTGCAAGCTCTCCGGCCCCTTATGGTTTCCAAAAGGCGCTCCTTAAATGGGCATAAGTGCTGGATGCTTGGAGAGTAAAGGCAAAGGAGGCTGAGTCAGTGACCTGCTTGGGAGGGGGGGAGTGGGGGGTGGGGAGAGAGAGAGAGGGAGTGTGTGTGTGTGTGTGTGTGTGTGTGTGTGTAGGGGGAGCAGTGGGCGGGGCGGGGTTGAAGGAAGGCTGCAAGCTTAGCAGAATGTTTGACCCAGACAAAGAGCAGCTCTAGCAACCAAATAAGGAAATTGGCTCTGCAGGATTTCAGAATAGAAGCGAGCGGAGATCCGAGGCAATCTGGGAGAGGAAAAATAAGCAAAGAAAACTGTCAGAGGATTCTGGCGGCACTTGCTTACACAGAATACAGAGGGAAAACAGGATCTCTGGTCTTTCAGCAGGGCTGAGAAGTACACATTGCATCTCTCCCCTCTTGTAGACCAGCGAGGGAGAGACGTTTAGAAACGCTTTGAGCAGCTGAAATAATAAGCATTCCCTTGTTAAACATGGGAGGAAAACGCGAGCTGTACGTTAGAAGCACCGTGGCACTCCTTTTATGTATAGTTCATGAAACTTTTAGCCGAAGATGATGAAAGTTTCCAAGACGTCACAAAGATATCCCGACTCCCATTTTCAGACGCACCCTGAACACGGAGCGTTAGTTGTGTCCTTTGAGAAAAAGCGAACCTCTTCACAAATGAGGGAAACGTTTGATCCAGGTGTGTTTGTTGGTAGGTAGTGAAGGTGTCAAAGAAGGAAATCATGCAGAGAAAGCATCGGAGCCTCATGTGATCCTCTCAGCCTCATCTCCCAGACCCTCCAAAGTGTTAAATGATCTTTGTTACTTAGTAATGTGAATGAACATTGATTTTGACACCTTTTTGTAGTGTGGGTGGAAGAGGGCGGAGCTTTGGAAGAGGAATTTCAGGATAATCCTAAACAGATTGAGAAACACCTTTTTGTGCCACAGAACCAACAGAATGATTTCTGTTCACCAAGCAGTCACTATATTTATATTCAAAGCGGGGAACAGATATAGGGCATTCATCCTGGATGAATTTTTAAAATCCTCCGTAACTTGACTGTTGGTGACTTGAAGGTAGGCAAGGGAAGGAGCCCCCCCTTCCACTCCCACCCCAAATACACAACTGGACAGCCCACACTGGGTTTTGAAACTTCCAGAACACTGCCTCGTGGGAAGGGAGAGTCTGAGGAGAGAGCTGGCCACAGGGCAAAGGGCGGGAACCCCCCAGCGCACAAGAGCGCTGCATCAGGCTGGGCTCAGGGGCACGTTCTGGTCTCAGAAATAACTGCTCCACACTCAGGAACGAACCCCACTCGATGAGCCTTCCCTGTTCAGGAAGATGGCAGCCTTGTGAGAACATGTTTACCATCACTAACAAAGAAGTGAATTTTTTTTTTTAAAAAAAACAATTTAGCTATAAATGTCAAGAGTTATACGAACAGTATTTGATCTCAAGATCATACTTTTCGGTATGTTCCCTGAGGAAATAATTCAAAAGAGGAATAAACATATAAACCTGAAAAAGTCTCCTGTAATAGCTTTTTTTTTTTTTTTTTTTACGATTTCAGAAGAAAGAAGCAAACTAGAGCCAAAGAACGTGGAATGTTAATTCCCTTGTCTCAAAGAATAGAATATTATGCAGCCACTAAAACTAGTTGTGAGTCAGACCATGAAGGCAAGTACGTTTATGAGAAGTAATGTAATGACGCTGAAAAGTTTATAAAATGACGCACCATCCACGCAGCTATGCTTCGAAGACGGGAAACAGGAAACGAACGTGGAGAAAATATCAGTGTTAGTGCATTATGAACATGGATACATTTTTCTTGCCTTTATGAGTTGTACTTTTTCATAATAAACACCGATTACATTTAGAAAAAAAATAAGAGTTTCCAGGGTAAGAAAGAACTGACATTTCAGACTTCATCTGCACAGCACATAAGCTCACAAAGTTCTTTGTGTGTCCTTAACGATCTTGTAACAGTCTTTGTGATTTTGAGAACGGTGATTTCTACTTACTAATAATATATCAGTTACTTGTAAAAACAAAAACAAAGCTAGCTGTAGTTGTTTGTGAGAAAAACAAAGGAAATGTAACTGCAGAGACTTCTGGGCATGTCTCTGTGATCTGGTTAATGTGGGGTGACCAGACCTGGGGGTCCGTCCAGGGTTCCCCAGCCTCGCCAGCAGCCCTCCCAGTTTAAAGAGGAGAGGATGCCCGTACAGGGTGATCTCAAAGCGCTGACCGGCATCGGGTAGCAAACCTCAGCTCGCAGCCAGAGCAGTTCATCCAACCTTCCAGTCGGTGCTTCAGCCTGGATGGTCCCTCCACTACTGAAAGGAATTCCAAGGACCTCTGAATGATGAGAAAGCCCTTCGCATAAGTCAGCTCATTTGAATTATTCTACTTACAGGGAAAAGCTAATGCAGACTTAGAACAATGCACAAATCGTTTACATGCCCTGGTATCAAAAAGCGGAGGAGCAAAGAAATAAATCTATCTTAACGGAATTTCCTATGATGACTTACGATAGTTATTTAATAGTTGTAGGTGGTAGATGTAATCTCCTCCAGCCCCCTCTGGTGCAGGTTTAGAACACTGAGACACAGGGCTTGACGTGAATTGTGCGAGGTCTCACAGTGGGTTCGCGCTGTAGCCAGCACCTGGGTTGAATGTTGTCTTTAGGTCCCTAAAGCAGGTTTTTCTATCAGGGCTCCACTTGCTGCCCTCCCCTACTTGCCCCCTCCTGTGGAGACCCAGAGAGCACTGCCATCAGTCTTGTTTTGATAGACTGTGAGTTTAAAGGAGCTTTAATCCATGTTCTTGACTCAGCTGAGGCAATGCCTTAGCGGTTTGCTTCGTCCAGTTACTCATTTAGAATATAAGCTCCTCGGTGGCCGCACGTGGCCATGTGTCTGAGCAGTGACAACGGGAATCGCTAACCGTGTTGGCAGCTGGGTCCTGTGCGCTGTGCCTAGTGACCCTGGGCATCTCCGTGAATCCTCACTGTGCCCCGTGTTGTGGGCAGCACTGCTGTTCCCATTTCTCAGAGGGAAACTGAGGCTCAGAGAGGTTACACAACCTGCCCAGAGACATCCTGGCAAGTGACAACATCGGGATTCAGGCCCAGAGCACGAGCCCCTAAACGTGAACATGCGTTCCTTCAGTAGGTGTGAATGGAAGCTTTGGGGGGTACACCTAAGTATCACAAGCAGCTGACGCTTCTCTTGAACGTGTCTGAAGGTATGAGAAGGAAGGTCCACTTTCACTGAGAAGATGAAGCCAGGTATCCAAGCGGCAATCTCTGTTCGAATAGGAGAATGATAGTTACAGAAGCAGCTCCAAAAAGTACCTGCACCAGTAAAAATTCGGGAGACAGACATGTAAATTTTGACGTGTTGTGTATGTTATCAGTAAGGAATCTGATAATGCCACACTTACGTATGAAGTGAGGGTCTCAGTGAAAATTGTGGAGTAATACATGTCTGTATTTTCGTGGCTTCTGGGTCCTTCCGCATCAGTAGGGACAGAGGTTTGGCAGGTCAGATGCTCTGCTTATCCACAGCATCCAAGTTCCAAACATAGGTCATCCGGAGCTGCGCCCATAAGAATCAACTTGGTAACTCAGAGGACGGGGCAGGGGTCCAGGCGGGGCAGGTTTGTGACCTTCTCAAGTCTTCGGCTATCTGGGGTATTTAGTGGAATCTCCATCTGAAGGAATAGTTTGAAGGAAGTCTCTGTACTTATTTCATCTCCCTCCCCAGACTAGTGGAAGACCGACCCCAGTCCTTCGTCTCAAATTAAATTTGCACGTTTGAAGCGCTAAGCTGACCCTAGAGATGGGTGCTCCAAGCCAGCCCTCTGCCACGTGTCACCTGGTGGATTGCATCGCTTCCATATTTCTTTGTACCGTCAAACCACGGGATACTAAGTTTTTTGGGTCGTTCATCCCCTTTCGTAAAATACTTTGTATGTGCAGGCAGACCTCATTTTATTGTGCTCTGCTTTACCGTGCTTCACAGGTAGGCTGCTTTTTTTACACACTGAAGGTTTGTGGCAGCCCTGCGTTGTCCGATGATGGTTAGCCTTTTTAGCAATGAAGTATTCTTAAATTAAGGTAGGAACATTGTTTGTGAGGCACAATGCTATTGCATGCTTGACAGACCGCAGTATAGTGTAAACATAACTGGTATATGTGCTGGGGAACCAAAGGGTTCCTGTCACTCGCTTTACTGCAATATTCACTTTATTGCTGAGGTCTGGAAGCCACAGTAACTCTGAGGTTTGGCTGTGCATATATATACATATATAGGTATATGTACACATACCTGTATATGCAAAACACATACGTGTATTATATTGCATATATTAAAAATATACAGAAAGATACAAATATTTAAAGGATCAGATAAACATAAGGAGAGGTTTTAGTCTTTTTTTGTCACTTCTCAGTGGATTGTCACTGAAGACCCTTGCTCTCTGCAATATCCCAACACCCCCTGGAAGAGTTGCTACAAAAGTCCCACCTACACCCAGGCCAGAGTGGGTTGACCTTGGGCCTGACCCCAGGACCATCCCGCTGAAGACAGCCCTTAGGGATCACACCATCCAACCCCTCCACTGAGCAGACAAGGAGACCAGGAAACTAAGGGACTTTTTCCCTAAAGACCTCATTTCCAAGAGGACTTAGGACTGGATGAGATCTTTTGTTATATTTAAAGCCTGGTGTACGTATATTTTGCGCACGCATGCGTGCAAACACACAAGGTGATGGGTGTGTTAATTAGCTTGATCATGGTCATCATTACACAAAGTTACATCACATTGTACCCCTTAAGCAAGTAAAATTTTTTATTTGTCAATTATACTTTAATAAAGCTGGAAAAGATAAAATAAATCAGTCTAAAAAATAAAGTCTGAATAGGTACGTGGTGACAAGGGACCAAGCTTGGAATTGTTTTACCGAATAGAGGTGGTGTTTTGGTAGTGGAAGTGCTCTCTTAACACCACGAACAAGTTGAAATTGAAAAGGGACTCTTGAGGGATTTAAAAGTGAAAAGCAGAACATCTGCAGATGAGGTGGACCGACCCAGGATGGGTAGGGCTTCCAGGAGACATGGCATCGGGGGCCACGCAGGGGTCTGGGGCACACCTGCCACCCTCAACCTGGCCCTCCCTCCTTCTCCAGACAAGACCCGAGGAGGTCCAGCTTCTAAATGCATCAAGCTTTCAGTTAAGCCTTTTAAGGGTGTCCCAGTGAACTGACGATTGGGCCTCACCTACACGCCAGTAACTCACTGTCAGTGGGAGAAACGTTCACGTGAATGAGCGGCTGCAAAGCACCAGTTGTTAATAGCTGACTCTGTCCGCCCACTTAGATGGTAAGGAGCCTGAGAACATAGGACCTGTTTTCTTCTTCTAAAAACGTGCGACGCCTACTGCCTTAGGTTCACACACAGTACAGCCCTGAAAGGAGGCGAGGGGGCAGACGTGCTTTACAACCAATGAAAGTGTGCAGGGCGCAGACGATCGACAGTTAGGGCTACACTGGGACTTTCGTGGGCCCCAGACTCTTCTGCCTTCGTGGGTCCCTTTCTCCATTAAAAAAAATTAGAATTATATTTGATAACAGCATTGGCATAAAGATGGATGGAATCCAGGCTAGATTCATTATTATATAGTCATCACGACGACAGTCATTTATGTTCATTTTTTTCTTCCGAGTTTAAAATTATCTAAAATTTAAAAAAAATTTTGTGGGCTGCCACAAGTGTGTGGGCCTGAGCCCTGGCACCCACTGTCGGATGAGCTGGCCCTGCCCAAGATTACAGACAATGACCGTCCTGACCACAGCTGCCCTCCTTGTAACCCAGAACTAGCTCCCTTCCACTTCTGTTTTTCTAGATGCTTCTCCCCGAGCAACAGGGGGGTTGAGGACTGGGTGATCCCTTTCTCCGTAAGTACCACCTCCTGGCCCGGCCAGCACGCCCCGCTGGGCTGCTCACTGGGCCGTGGCATGCTGACCCCGAGGCAGGGCACTGAATCCCAAATGAATCCCCCTCCGATGCGCCTCTGAGCTCTGAAATGGAGCCGATCTGAGAGGAGAACTTCTGTCCGGCCAGTCCATCCACTGCTGGGACAGAGGCTTTGTAGAGTGTCACAAGGGCACAGTGGCACCAAAGTTGGGCCTGGCTTCTGCCCGCCGCGCATGAGGGAAGGCGGAATCTAACACTGCCGCCTGTCGGCTCAGGACCTGAGAGCGACAGTGGCTGAGATGTGTCTAGACCCGTCGCTAATACATCCATCTCCAGCGAGGCTTTTTAATATTGAGGTCGTGCTCTGCAGAGGCTTGGTCTGAAGGAGGTAGGGCTGAAGTTAGTCTTTATCGTGGATGCTGTCTTTCTGCTTTTCTTGCATTGAAAACTTTACTTTCCAAATCTCACTTTGTCAACTTTGCTCCGAAATTACAACTTTTTTGTTTGTTTGTTTTTAGGTGTTTACTTACACTCATTTAATCTTTGCATCAAGTCATGCAAGGAAGATAATAGTGTCTTCATTTTATAGATGAGAAAACTGAGGCTTTTCTTTTTCTTTAATCTTTTTTGTGTGTGTGTGCGTGCGTGCGGTACGCGGGCCTCTCACTGTTGTGGCCTCTCCCGCCATTGCGGAGCACAGGCTCCGGACGCGCAGGCTTAGCAGCCATGGCTCACGGGCCCAGCCGCTCCGCGGCATGTGGGATCTTCCCGGACCGGGGCACGAACCCGTGTCCCCTGCATCGGCAGGCGGACTCTCAACCACGGCGCCACCAGGGAAACGCTTTAATCTTTTTAAAAAAATTTTTATTTTATATTGGAGTCTGGTTGATTAACAACATGGTGTTAGTTTCAGGTGTACAGCAAAATAATTCAGTTATACACATACGTGTATCTATTCTTTTTCAAAATCTTTTCCCATTTAGGTTATTAGAGAGTATTGAGCAGAGTTCCCTGTGCTGTACAGTAGGTCCTCGTTGGTTATCTGTTTCACACAGAGCACTGTGTACAACTTTAAAACGGGTGCCCTAAACTCCAATTTCCGTCAGCACAGGCTTCTCTCTTTGGATGCCTCATGTGCCACATTTCATCACAATTCATTGCATATTATTAAAAAAAAAAAAAAAGTCCATCTGAAAACACTGCTGGGCCACTCGGTTCTTTGAATCGTTCTTTGAAGATACGATATCATCCCATTATGTGACCAAATTACCTCAAAATCAGTTAACCCTTTCTAAGGTTACTATCAGCAAAGCGAAAAAGATGATACACTGATAGAAGAACAGTGATCTCAATTCTTTGGAACAATGGGAATATTCCTTATACCTAATGGAATCTTAGGGAAAAGTCTTGATTTTTTTTCTCTTGAAATCTAGTACTTCGTTGTATCAGGGGCCCGTAACAGGCAGTATCAACATTAAGTCAATTGTTTTAACGATGAATCACATAAACTATATACAGATAAATTAATTTCTTAAATTCCCGATGTTACCAAATATTTGCTGTATGTGTCTTAGGGTATACAGTCAGGGGATTTTCCAGTATAAAATGTATCTATTAAATTTCTATTCTTAGAGAAACTTTAATTGGAATATTTGACTTACCCTTATCGCTCTCTCTTCCGTCCTTTTCACTACCAGAGTCTAGGTTTGCACATTTTTTGTGTCAAAGATCTGTGCCATAAAATAATCTCAACGATCCTCTTAGTAGGTGGAAATCCCTGCTAGAAAGCCTTTCCCTGCAGCACCCAAGCAAATTCCTGTGTACTTCCCGAAGGAAGAAAATTAAGCACTTCAGATAACAATCCCATTCATTGGAGCCAGAAGATGAGCTTATTAATTCAAGGGAATGGATGGATACTCCAGTTGAGGAAGTGACAGATGCGGTAGAGTGAGGGTTTCAGGAGTGGGAAACAGCCCTCTTTTCCTCGCTGTACACGTGGCCCCGGCTACACCCTGTTGGGCTCCTTGGTCTCCATGGCATCACCCACAGCAGATCCGTCACCAGGTTGTTTGACATCCTGTATTTCTGGGAGCAACAGTTGAGTGATGGCTGGTCCGCAGGTTTTCGAAGCATCCAAAGGAAGCTGCACGAAAAGCAACACAAGATTCCTTGTTAGGGTGTCACCAGAGGTAACAGTATTAAGAGAAATCTCACCCGTAACTTCATGAACTGCCACTGCGATTCATATAAAATGTGACATTATGGCCTATGTGTCTGTTATCAGTGACTACATTTATAGACTCAGCCGAAGGTTGTTCTTACGCAGGATAGAGTCAAACTAACAAGCCAGCTCACAGCAGTATTTCATCATTCACTCGGGAGAGTCACAGAAAAAGGCGAAGGCCTGCTTTTCACTCTGCCTTTTCAGTAATCCGTGTGGAATCTGTGGTGATTCCATCGGAGCCAGCATAACTCATTTGATTTGGAAGAGGATACTCAGTAATGAGTCAGATTCTTCTGTGGGTGAAGCAGGACATGTTTAGAGCTGCCTGAACTATTTCAAGTCAAGCAGACGTTCTTGTGCACCATGCAACTTGGTGAGAACGATTCACTAAAGGAGATCTTAGTGTCCCGAGGTTGTTAAGGGACTTCCCATGTGTATGTACTTTTCACTCCAGAGTTAAGAATCCCTGGAGTTTGGGTTCTGGACTCAACAGTTTATGCTCTTGCTTCTCCCCTGACCTGCTCTGTGTCCTTGGGCAGGTTACTAACCTCTCTGTGGTCACTGCCCTCCATGAAGGGGGCGTGATGGTAACAGCCATACCTCCCATGGGTTGTACAGGCATATAAAATGGGAGAATGTGTGTGAAATGACCAGCATCATGTCAGATTATTACTTTTTACTCTGCTCCTAAGTACTGTGTTTTGTTAAAAAAAAAAAAAAAATCCTTAGATACTGTAAAGATATAAACATACACATTAAAGGAGTAAGAAAACCAAGGCCACCCACCATGTGCTGAGAACTGTGTTACGGTTGCCCAGGCAGCATCTCATTTATCTCCTTTTAGGCAGGCCAAGGGAAATGCCTTTCCTCCACTTTACAGATGAGAACACAGGAGCTCTGTGAGTTCAAGGTCATGGCAGCAGCCTTGGATGGACCCGGCCCATCTTGTCTCCAGAGCCCAGCCCTTTCGGGCACCCTTTCTCAGGCCCCCGCTGGTCTGAATCTGTGATTCCCCTGGAGTCCTTTGCAGGTTCAAGGCCTAGTTTGCTCTGGCAAACTCAATCTGTTCTTTTGTTTACAACTTCACAATCTTTCTTTAACCTCCATGACTGCAGCCCTTCTGGGGACCATGTTCCCTCTCACTTAGTATTTTACGTCCACTGGGCTCTAGTCACTTTTACACAAGTACAAACAATCCCCTTTGTTTTCCCCTTGGCCTTTCTCCCTGCCCTTAATAAAAAGTTATGTACAAACCAAAGAGCCAGAAAGTTATCTTGGCCAGTGGGATACACACTCTGTTTTTATGTTGAAAGTATGAATTGTCCTCGGAGGTTTGCCCTTTCCTTCTCCCCCAGGAGTCCACATTCATGGTCAGATAGTGCAAAGGGCTGAGCCTCCTGAGAAGACCCACGTTTTTAAAGATTTCGCACTTTTGTTAAAATAATTTGGTAATTGTTGATACGGAAACAGATATGTTTCTCTAAAAATGCTGCAATTAATTACAAAGAGTGCAGATTCAAAGTGGTCCAAGGCTTCTTGAAGGTGCTCATTTTAAACATGAACAGAATGAAAGGTGATCTTAAGCCTTCTCCTCTCAGAAACATTTTCTGAAAAATAATATTAGTTGGAACCAGTATCAGGTAAAGTCAGTAACTGCTCTACCATTTTCCTAGTCTGTTCTTGTTTGCTGAATGGGGTTGGGATTCCTTGCAAAAGTAATCTCTACAACTGAGGAAATGGACCACTGAGACAAGATCTTGTACCTTTTAAAAATACAGCAAGAGCTAAATCCACAGGTTTTTAAAAATAGTATCAAAGCACCAGAAGTGAGTGGAAATAGACCCTTATGCTGAATTGCTGTCAGAACATCTGTCATAGTCACCATCGATCCCTCGGCGGAAATACATGCCAGCCCCCTGGCCAAGAATCTTCTGAGAAAATCTCAAGGTTTTGGTACTTTTCATTAAAATATTATTTTAAGCAAAATGCCTGAAGATATACTAATACCTGTAAATAAAAGGAAGGAAAATGTAGATTTTGGCTTTACGTGTTAGAACAGCGTGGCTGGGCGCTGTGACTTGTGGTGTAGTTTTTCTAGTGGGCACTTGGCGAGAAGGCATGGATTTGATTTGCTCATCGTATCCACTTTATAAAGTACCACCGATGCCGACATGTTTGAGGCAGGGGCCGTGTGCTCCCTGCCAGCCGTCGGGTCTGTGGCTGGCTTCCCTCGTCTGTTCAGTGGATACCATTTGTTTTGAGCTTTTGCTGCCGTTTTAGTTTTCAACCACCCTGAGCTTCATTCTTTTCCTGAGAATGTGAGAAGGAGAAACGAGGAGTGATTTGAAGGATTAACTTCACCCATTCCACGCTCCTCCCCAAACAGTTAGACAGCTGAGCAAACTACTTCATCTCAGATTAAATGTGCACGTTTGAAGCCACAGGTGTTGGCGCCCAAGTGGGCAAAAGTGACCCTGGAGACAGGAACCTCAGAGGAGGTTCTGCCAGATGCTGCCGGGGGCCAGTGGGAGTCCCGGAGCGCAGCCCCTTGGGGGTATGAGTGGATGCAGGTGTGTTCTCCACCCCTTCCTGTTGCCCTAAAGCCACAGAGCTCTAAGTTTTAGCTCAGGGAGCGAGAGGAGAAAATCTAAGGAGAAGGTTGCTGCTCAGCATCCTCGGAGCACACAAGGGGATGCATGTTCTTTTCAGGCTTGGCAGGATTCCTATCAGTACTGATAACCGTTGTCACAAATCTTGGATTTGCCAAAGTGATGTATAAGATGTACCCACGCCTCCCCCACTGCACGCTTAAAATCTTTAAAAGTTGAAAGCATTAAAAGACTTAGTGTTTTGCACCAGTTCTGAAATCCTCCCGGATCTGACCTGTGAGAAGTAGAAACTGCTTCACATTTCTGGGCTCCTATAATAGGTAACAGTAAGGCAGTGATGGCGGATCTCTGGGTCATCCTTCCTTGCTGCCTCTGGAGAGGAGAGGAATTGGATGTTTCCTGGTAGTTCACCAACCCTCTGGGTCTATTTCCTCCTACACACTCTCCCAAGCTTGTGGTGCTGGTCACTCAGCCTTATCCATTTCATTCTTTCTGCGCTTAACGTTGAGAACGGACTCCTAAATCATAAACTCACAACACTTAAGAACTGTAACTTTAAAATTCATCAGATTAATCCCCTTGCTATGAAAATTTTTTAAAACTACAGACTTCCACAGTTAATGGCACAGACCACTAAGTCCTAACTCCCACTTCAGAATGTCAAGTGCAGCCTTCTGGAAAACCCTGCAGTGCACTCCTGATGTCATTCTTGCTGCCCTAATGGCCATTTGCCCGGGAGTGAGCACACCAAAACTTGAAAGAAAAGCAAAGTTAAACAGTGATGTACTGAGCTTTTTACCCCTGTTCCTTGCAGAAATTGAAAAGAGAATAATGCCTTGTAGTAGACCTGGAAAGATGACTATGGTATATTGTAGGTTAAAAAAGAAGTAGTTTACAGAATCATATGGAAATGATCTAATCTGTGTGTTGAATACGTGTTGAAATGCACAAACAGAAAAGTCTGGAAGAGGATACTGCAGGCTGTTAACAATGTTTATCTCTGAGGGTTGAATCACAGGGAACCATCCTCTGGGTTTACTGTTTTGAGTATTTTACAGACATCATTTTTAATCTAAAAATCATTAGCACTATTTCTGGGAGAGAGAGAGACGTCGAGTCTCTGTCTCAGGGCTGTGAACCCAGAAACCCTATTGTTTGATATTAATACTGAAGACAGGGATAGAATTACTAGACTAGTTACTGTGGCCACTGGCATTCAAACCTAGATGACATCTACTGGCGTTTTCTTGGTGACCGTTTTACAGAAAGGGCTGGACACAACCATGGGTGTTCAATATATGCGATCTATTAGCATTCATCCATTCATGTTCGTGACAGTTCGTGGTGTGTAGAGGAGATATGGACTTGATGGTCAAGGAGTACGCGGTGTAGGAGGAACAGGCCAGAAATAACTGCTAACCCAACTGTAGGGGATGTGCGGAGCCAGGGGCGTCCTGAGCTGGGTTAGTAAAAGGAGAAGTCGCCGACCTGGACTTAAGGTTAAGCCCACAGGAAGTGACACACTTTACGTAAGAAATTAATTGTGGAATTAATGAGTCCATTTCCTCCTTGAAAACAGTTCTATAGAAACTTCCGAGTGACTCAGGGCCTCTAGAAGTTGACGGCAGAAGAGCACAAGATAGGCACCGTTGCTAAACCAGAACGCCTTGCACTTCTTACCCTCAGGGCCCCGCAATTCAGTTACTCATTGATAAGCGGAACAGAGTAAACTGTTCATGGAAATCTAGAAATTATCCTCTCTCTTCCTTAAAAAAGAAAGCAGCATTCCACACGATCAGTATGCTTTGGGATTTAAGTGCTGCACAGTCTTTCTGATGGTACCTGATGGCGCGCAGGAGCTGGGCTCCGACCCACCGGCCCAGCCCGACGCCCGCAGCCCCTTCTTCCCGGCCGCCCCCCGCCTGCGCCGGGTTTCACTTCATCCCGCTGGAATGCTGCCCTGGAGCAGAGGTCCTGGACTTTCCTTCTTAGTCCAGAAACGAGAAAACCCAAAACCTGGGGCAAATCATCCGACATGCAGCCAACATCCCTACTGGCCTAGAAAAAAAGTTAAACTCTTTCCCGTTATCCATCCCTCCTGGAAGTTCTGGGAAAGCCTGTTCGTCCAGGTGCTGCCCGGGGCGGGGGCTGCTACCCGGGAGGTGGGGACTGGGGACGGGCGCGCGGCCAACCTGCCGGGCAGCCCGCTTCTCCCTTCCCCCCTCCCCTCCCCCTTCTCCCCTCCTCTCGCCCCCCCTCCCCCCAACTCGGCCCAGGCTGCCCCGCCCCCTCCCCGCCCTCGCGGCCCCGTGGACTCTTATTGCCCCGGCGCGCGGGCGGGGCGTCAGGCCTCCAGAGTCGCAGAGGCGTCCAGTCTAGCGCGCGGTCCACGGCGGGTCCTCCCGGCACGCTGGGGGTCCCGGAGCGGCGGGGCACGGCCGGACGGCAGGTAGGGCGGTGTGGGGGTGGGGTAGGGGAGGAAAAGGGGGCCGGCGGGC
Organism: Globicephala melas; assembly: GCF_963455315.2. Taxonomy (NCBI): domain Eukaryota; kingdom Metazoa; phylum Chordata; class Mammalia; order Artiodactyla; family Delphinidae; genus Globicephala; species Globicephala melas. The sequence continues at coordinate 113,487,330 of NC_083319.1, read as the reverse complement.
AGCGGCCCCGCGTTCCCGCCCTGCCGCGGCCCCTGGCGGAGCCCTCCCTGCCCTGCGGTCGGAGAGCGGCGCAGAGAGCTTGGCTCCAGAGGGGCTTGGGCGCCTCGGACCGTGCGGGGGCCGGAGAGGCTAGGCTGCCCCAGACCACGGCCGGCAGAGCTGGCGGGGAGGGGGCGGGCGGTGATCTCCTCCTGCCGTCGGCGGGGTGTGGTGAGGGGGTCCGTCCCTCCCGAGCCCCGCACCCCCACACCCTCCTCTCTGCGGGGAGCTGGTGCTCTCCGCGCACGGAGTGGGGGGTTGGGCGCCGGCCTGGGGGAGCGGCGAGGCCGGGTGGCCTGCGCGCGGGGCGCGGAGCCGGCGGCCCTCGGGCAGCGCCCCCCGCGGCTGCGGTCCCGCCGCCCGGGTCTGGTTTCCCTTCGGGGCGGCGAGCGTGCGGGGCTCCAGGGCGCGGAGTACGGCGGCCCGGGGCTCCCTTCGCGCGGAGCTCATCCGACCCCGGTCCCCGGGAGCCGAGCCAGCCCGAGCTGCGTGTGCCCTGCGGCCCCAGGGAGGGGCTGAGTGGACAGACCCTCGCCTGGGAGGCGGGAAGGCTCGGTTCCCGGGTGACCTGCCCTCGGGATGCCGCCCCCGACGCCCCGCCCCCCAGGCTCAGCAGCGGTCCCAGCAGCCTCGGAAACTGCCCAGCTCTGCCGTGGAGGACATTTTCTTGGTTGGTGTTATGAGGGGTCCCGTCGCAGTACTGCTACTGTCCGAGGAAGAACTGGCCGGGGTCATCGAGGAGTGGGGTAGGGGATGTTTCTGAGCGCACAGTGCAGAGGTAGCCGCTTCGTGCGGTCTTCCTCCATCCCCAACGGAAGAGGACTCTTTGTTTCAAGAGCTGGGGGACTTTGACTTAGTGATGAGAGGTTTGAGTGAATTTTATTTTTTCTCTGGTCTGTTCACGTGGGTTTGCGTTGTTGCGGGTGAGAGTAGGGGTCCCCGTGCCTTGGAGCGATTGGAAGAGTCCGGAGTCCGACCTGAAGAGAGAGGAAGTCACGTGGTTAGTCCCTCCTTAACAGTGGGTATCACAAATAGGCAAGAGGTATATAATCAATATATAATCAACACATTTTCCAACTAATCTCTAAGCTATGTTTTTTATTTCTTCTATTTATTTTATATAAAACAAGATTGATCTGACACTAATTCTAGTTTTTGTGTTTTGAATAAGGACGGGGCTGGGTTGCCGGGTGCCCACACCACATCCATTACTAAGAAACTAGGCGCGCACAGCGAATAATCAAGCACGCCAGCATCCTAACCGTCTTTTTGGCTGTGTGAACACTTGGTGCTCTGGGTGAAGAGTTCGGGGTAGGTGGTCGACAATCACACAGCTCTGTTTTCTGTGGCTGTGAAACCCGTGAATCATAACACTCTGACAGCTGGTGCGGTCCAGTAGCCTGCATGCTTGAAATGGTGTAATAACTGCACACCCAGTGTGTTCCTAGGTGAGAACACTGACTTGGAAAGCAAGAGGTTGGTGTCCTGGTTATAGGAGCCCAGGGGTGCTTCATTATAGGCTTGTGGGCTCTGGGTTTTCGTTGACTTTGAAAGCTTTGTAGTAAGAGTTGAACCACCTACTGCATTGCCTTGCAGTTGAGCTTTAAAAAACTCTACTGTGTTGTTTTCTCAAGAGCTGTAATCTTTATACTATTTTTGAGCATAGTTGCTCTTTTTCCCCAAAATATTTTCCCTAGACTGTAGTAAATCTTATACTCTACTATCTTTGAAATCACTCATTATTACTGAAGTATAAAGTATTTCCTGGAGCTTATCAAGGAGTCCATACTGCTCAAGGTGCTGGAGTCATCATTTCAAAAGGAAGTTGTTAATTTGGTCACACAGCTGTTGATTGTCCAAACCGCTGTTGCTTTTCTTCCCCCACTTTCCGGATTTTTTTTTCACAGTCGCTGGGAACAGTAAAAATACGTTTTAGACATTGCTTTCTCTTTTGCATACATTTCCTTGTAAACAGTTTCATATCAACATGTGATGTGCTTTTTCAGTAGCTGTTTCAGAAGATCCAGATAAACATCAGGTGATGGAAGTTCACTGTGCTTCTCAAAATGCCTATACGATTTCTTATTTGGCAAAATGACTCTCCAAGTAAATGGGGGAGGTAGACACCAAAAAAATACGTTGACGAGCACTGTACTCTCCTGTGAACGTGTTCTTGCGTTCACACACAGTAGCTCACTCCGCAAATGTTGTTCTGAGACACAGGGTGGTAGGAGGTCGAGTGAGGTCCTCGGGCCGTCCCCTTTCCGCCTCTCGGGTTGCTCTTCGAAAGCGAGGTTGCACTCGCTCACGGGGTTGCACTCGCTCACTGGGAAGCTCTGTATCAGATTGTGTCAAAGGATGAAGAATGAGCGCTGCTGGATGAGAAAGTCTTCCTCCAAGGAGACTGTAGGACTGGCGAGAGCTAGCCCAGCCTTGTAGGGAAGGTGGGGAGGTACAGGGGAAGGAAGGAGGGCCTGAGGGGTCAGGAAGGAGAAACGGCCCCTGAAGCCAGTGCCCTGGACAGTTTTCGGCCCAGCCCCACTGACCCCTAAAGGCGCCTTTCACCCCGAGCAGTCGTCTTCACTGCTTGCTGCTCGTGTGCTTCAGGGACAACCATGACGGGTGACGCGCGCGCTTCCGGTTAGGTGAGCCTCTCTTGCTTGTGTGTTTGGGTCACAGGGACCGGAAGGCAGGCTGAGAATTCGGGTGGTTGGTTCATGCAGCTCTGAGTTCTTCCACGGAGTGCAAGGCGACCAGCTGCCAGAGCTTCCCCCTCCGGGAAGCAACGATGCTGGTGTCCATCTTGGCCTGGGCTTTTGGAAAACAGAAGGGCTTCCTTGATGGAAAAGATTTCCTCCTAAGGGAGAAGCTGCCATTTGCAGGCAGAATGTGTCAGCCAGAAGAAATGGGCAGATGACCATTTTTTGGATTTTTGGCAAAACTTTGCAATTTTTTTTCCATATAGAAGTGTTAGAAATAGACTCATAAGAAAACAGACAAGGGGCTTCTCTGGTGGCGCAGTGGTTAAGAATCCGTCTGCCAAGGCAAGGGACACGGGTTCGAGCCCTGGTCCAGGAAGATCCCACATGCTGTGGAGCAACTAAGCCCGTGCGCCACAATTACTGCACCTGCTCTCTAGAGCCCGTGAGCCACAACTACTGAGTCCGTGCACCACAACTACTGAAGCCCGCGTGCCTAGAGCCCGTGCTCCGCAACAAGAGAAGCCACCGCAATGAGAAGCCCGCATACCACAACAAAGAGTAGCCCCCGCTCGCTGCAACTAGAGAAAGCCCCGCGCACAGCATCGAAGACCCAACGCAGCCATAAATTAATTAATTAAAAAACCAGACAAAACCAAGTAAGAAGAATAGACACGGAAGTCTCACCAGTGGGCAGGGAGGGAGGAAGGAACCTTGGTTAAGCAGCTGTCACTCCCCAGACCCTGCAGGGCATGCAGCATCCTCTACCACGTTTCCTGGTATCAGAGAGCGGAGCCCAGGTGCCCATCCACGTTGGAAGGAAGTAGCCCTGGACCACCGTGCGTGGGACTCACAGGCGTCGTCCCCCGCTTCATGACACGTGTGCTGCCTTTGTGAAGCTGCCAGACCCACTGAGGGTCAGCGCCCTCCGCTTTCACCTGGGCTGGATTTCGAATGTGCGCTTGTAAATCCTTCGCTGGGGACTCTGAACACGCCCTTTCGTTGAAACCATGTCAGTTTGTGGTTGGGTTCCAGGACAGGTCAGAGTATCCTGCTTTTACTCATAGTACCATCGAAAGGAGCCATTATATATAACATGGTTTTGTGGGAAAATGCACTCAGAGCTCCAACTTGATTTTTTTTTTTTAGACGACTTTTAATCCCAGCAACAATGGCAAGAAGGACCCCACCTTGTCTTTTTCCATGTAAACCCTAAAGGGAAAATAAAGGTACACAGAGATACGTTTCCTTTCCTACTGCCCCCGTGCTAACAGAGACCCCCCAGCCTGGAACCAGAGAGCTGGGAGGTGGGGACAGCAGTACCTGGCACCAGAGGGGGAAGGACACGGGTGACAGGGCCGAGGTGAGGCCCGTGGTCCATCAGCCGGGCCGGGGAACCGGCTCTGATGGCCGGTTGACGTGGGCTGCCTGCTGGGTGACACGACTTCCTTACTAAACTACTGAACATCATCTTTACTCTAGAACCTGAGCATTAGCACCGTAAGCCGTCCGCTCAGTGCTGTTCAAGTCAGGGTTGGTTTTAAATGGAATCTTAAATAATAGCAAGAAAGCAAACTTCCAGGCATTTTGTTTTTCTTTTTGATGCCAGTGCACAAAATTCCCAAACAAATACCTCCTGGGGACTGGACAGACTTCAGGTCAACTTAGATGCTGATGTACACTTATAATATCCTGAATAACGATAGGATAAATACCACAGAGCAGTTACCTCCTACCAGAAAGTGTGCTAAAATGTTTAACACACTTTACATCGTCTCGTCGTCACCACAGTCCCACGTAGTAAGTACCATCAGCACCCCCATCTTAAAAAGGATGCAGGTGCGATTTCGGGAGGGTGAGAATGTGCCCAGAGCCACCCAGCTCTGAAATGGCAGGGCTGGACAGCTGTTGCTGAACAAGCCCCGTGGCCTGGCCGCTGGCTGGACTCTGGGAAGAAAGTAGGGACCCAGATGGACAAATAGGCAACAACCCCTGCCCTCGTGCAGCTTGTCTTGTAGTGATGGGAGACACACCCTAGAGAAACAAACTAAACATCCAGGGCTTCAGATAGTCCTGTGCTGGGGGAAACAGAGCCAGGAAGCAGGGACAGCAGTGAGGCTGGGATCCGCCCGGTGGGAAGGAGCTCGGGCAGAGGAGCGGCTGTGCGCGGGCAGAGCGAGCCCGCGAGCCTTACAGCACCCGTCCTCCGGGCATACCCTCGTGTTTTGTAGCGGCCGCTGTCGTGATGTGGACTGCCTTTGTGGGTCCCTGTAAATACCCCAGCGGGTGCCTGGGGATGCATGCAGGAACATGGACGGAAGGCTTCACCTTGCCCGTCAAAGGTCAGGAGAGACGGAAGGACAGGCTGGGGTCTGGGCACGGCAGAGGCTCCTCTGCGGTTCTAGAAAGAAAGCGGGCTCCGCGGGCCAGGGGGCAAGTGTGGGTGGACGCGGCAGTGAGGGCTTCCTGTGTTTTCAGTGGAATAGGAAGTCGGTCGTCACCTTGGCGGGGCTGGGTGTTTGAGGAGAGGAGGTGTGACACTCACCTGGCTGTTGGGATGTGCCCTCAGGGTCTGCCTGAGGTCGGGTTCTGACGACACTCCTGTATCCTGGACCCCAGAACCCCACCATCCCCTTCACCTCCCGAGGAGAGAGCCGTCTGCTAGTCTTCTTTGTGTCCCTTACATGGAGGAACACCCTGCGCTTGGTAGACGGTGGTGGGTGTTTGCTGAATGACGGCAATCAGCCTCCCACACGCTGACCCGGAAATGTCATCAAACATCTTCTCTCCACCCTGATCTTCACGGTAGTCGCTCCCTCCGCTGGGGTGCTCTGGCACTTAGAGTCCCTAAAGCAGCGGTTCCACCTACGACCAGTTACTTCCTGAGCTCATCTCGTCTCTGCAGTGTTGAGCCTGAGTCTTAGGCTGTGAAACAGCTCTTAATTGCGTGCTCTTCTGTGTCACTCTCCAGCAGCGACCTGACTCGGACCTCACTGCTCCGCGTGGTGCCTCGGTGGAGGACAGCAGGGATGCCTCCTGCTTCTGCTTTCTCTCTCCTGGTTGCGTGGCGTCCTCCCGGGGCAGGTGTAGGTAGCTGGTCAGCTGGGAGACAGGAGAACCACCGGGATGGTTAGAATCATGCAGGAAATGGACATCGGTCTCAGCTAAGCTGGTGGCAGAGGAACTGATTGAAGGGGTTGGAGTCACCCTTCACTGGGGTTAGAAGGTGGACTTGACTGCCTTTGGCGTTCATGGTCTTGAGGTGGGAGGTGGGGGGATTGCGTCCAGGGTCCTGCCGAGCAGCGGGCAGGAAGTGGAGCGGCCCTGAGGGCGAGGCAGCTCAGGTGTTGGGCCAGAGAGAGGTGAGCCAGGAGGCAGGTGGACCCCAGTGTGATGCTCTGAGGGGTCAGAGTGCGGACAGAGCTGAGGGGATGATCACCACGGCGAAAGCCCTGGGAGGAGATGGCTCTGCCCCACAGGAGAGCAGACAGTGAGGAAGCTTGACTCTCTGTATTTGAAGGTGACGTCACTTGACTAAGTTAAGGTCTGAAAAACCCGCCCAGTGAAAGAGTGTTGAAGTAAAGCATACCCCAGTAAAACCACAGATGAACTAACTCATAGCTGGAGTTGGAAAAATGTGTGATTTTTCTTGGTAAAGCCTCTCTCCTCGTCTTCCTAACTATAAATAGACGTGTTTGTATAAGTGACGTGTGGGTCTGTAGAAATATCTATCTGAGGCACTTACTAAGAGAGAAAACAAAAACAGATGCCCTCCGTGTCATGAGGTTGTGTCACATAGCAGAAGGTTTGAGCACACACTGTCCACACCCGCACCTGTAAGCCTGTCCCAGCAGGTGAGGGCAGGATACCCAGGACGGGACGAGGGGCTGGACGTTGCCTCTCCAAAGCAGAGCTTATATCTGCGAGAGAGAGAACGGCATCTAAGCCTGCCCATCTCTCTGAAAGGCAGAAACGTCATCCAGGGACGAGACGGAAGTTGTCCGAGTCCAGGCATCCTTGGCCCGTCTCCGTGCACAGCCAGCGGGAGTTGTCAGTTTGCAGACATACAGAACTGCACTGTTTCCCCTCAGAACCACTCAGCAGCCACTGTGGACACTCAGTAACCTCCACCACCAGCCATACTTTCCTCTACCAGGTCGGCATCCTTGCTCCAGGGTACAAACGATGGAAAAGTTACTTGGAATTATTTTTATACTTCGAGATTTCGAAAAGCCCGAGTGTTCGCCCTTCACAGGCATATCAAGGTCGAGAGTGTGAGACCTGGGCCAAGCTCTCGTTCATTTAACAATTCGGGGCCTTTGCCGGTCCAGGGCCTGTTTCAGGGCGGGTGTCCTGACCCCTCCACTGGACTGATTGGAAAAGTATAAAGCGTGCGCGTGGTTGTGCCTTCCCGAAGGTGCAGTTACAGGAGGACCGGGGCCTTCAGGCTCTGGCTTGTTTCTCTTTCCAGCCCTTGGGGCCTCCCCTCCGAGTGCATGGGGACTGTGACACTTGGAAATGTGCACCCAGGGCAACTGTCGGGTTTTCCAGCAGCTTCTGCACAGATGACAGATCTGGCAGTCAAATGGAGAACGCTGATTACGCAGGTTCAGGAGGAAAGCTTTTAAGGGTGAGTGCTAATGTTTAGAATCCTGACGCCCCGTTTACTTGGGGAGGTGATCCCAGCGGAGGCATCTGGTTGGGTTGCCTTAGCCGCCTTGCGTGGACGGCCCAGCCCTGGGGGGTGGCCGCCGTGTCCCGGGTGCTCTGGCTGCTCCCCCCAGTGTGTCTCTGCTGCTGTAGCTCCCAGGCTCTGGCCCTCTGCTCAGAGCTCAGTCTGCCTACGTGTTTATTTTCTCTCTGATCCTTTTGATTTTGTCTACCTTTATTAAGCCAAACACCAATCTGAAAATAAGAAGGATAATCAAACTGGACGCCTAAATGTTTGCTCAGGGTTCTCATGGTGGCAGTAGTTTCATTTTACTACAGCCTTCTACTTAAATCTATAATTAGGATATATTTCAAAATCACACTGGTCGTGAAGTGTCATGTCACGTAGTACAGCAGTTACTGGTTCACTGCGTTTTATGTGAGCCGAATAATGACGTGCAGTCACAGAGTCATACAGCTACATTATCAACATTCAGCCACTTGAACAGGAAAGAATACAGTGAAGACTGAACGTCTTGAAACGAAGTTTGGTCGTACGGTGGGGTCTGCTCTGACCCTTGGGTTCGAGTCTCTTTTACAAAATGGCTCTTGGGTCCTGTTCTGACTTTGAGATAACTAGTTCGTCCTTTCATCACTGTAATTAGATCTGGTTTCAAATACAATGTCTCCTCTGCAATTTTCATTTAAAAAAAAAAAATAACACCAATCACTTTTGTTGCCAACAGGCAGCAGCTGAAATTATGAGTCAGGAAAATCGTGAGGGCACTGCAGCTCCCAGCAAACAGATTAAAGGCTGCAGTGTTTGAAACCACAGGGTCGGGCTGAACCTCTGGGTTTTCTGACGAGGCCAGCACACACCTGGTGTTGGCCGGGGCCACCCGGAAAGCTGCATGTGGTATAGATCTCTTGAGATGATGATGCAGTACAGGCTAGGTGCATCTGTGACTTGCCCGCCTGGCTTTCTCGGCCGCCTTCCTTTATTTTCTGAACCAGCCGAGGAAATGACCGTCATCCCAAGCCTGTCTTCTGATGCAGTGGTGGTCCTGGCTCGGGCTGTGCACGGCCAGCTGTCCCTTCCCAGGCCACCCGCGTTGCCCCCGGGTTTCTGTTGTCCTCCCAAAAAGTGAGAGACCGGAGGAGGCGAGCTGAGCTGTCCGCGTACTGTGTAGGGAGGGAGACGAAGGGCGTCCCGTGCAGCCCTGCCTTTCCTCCGCCGCAGCTTTGCCTGCTCTCACGGAGGGTTGGGCTGAGACACTCGGGAAGCTGGTGACTCCGTGGGATGTGGTTCCCTGGCCTTGGAGAAGTTCAAAGATGGATCTCAGGCAGGCAGTGCCACACTCTCGTTCAAATTATAAGCCTGTGCGTCGTCCGCAAAACTATATTAGAAATACGAGCTTCACAAAACTCCCAAGTGCCCGTGGCCTCCAGACATGATGGTCGAGGCGGTCTATGAAGGCGTAGTTGCGTTGGCTGTGCGCGAATATCCTAGCATACGGGGACAGGGGAACGCGTATACCCTAGCATACGGGGACCAGGGGACGCGAATACCCTAGCATACGGGGACCAGGGGACGCGAATACCCTAGCATACGGGGACCGGGGGACGCGAATACCCTAGCATACGGGGACCGGGGGACGCGAATACCCTGGCATACGGGGACCGGGGGACGCGAATACCCTAGCATACGGGGACCGGGGGACGCGAATACCCTAGCGTACGGGGACCGGGGGACGCGTATACCCTAGCGTACGGGGACCGGGGGACGCGAATACCCTAGCGTACGGGGACCGGGGGACGCGAATACCCTAGCGTACGGGGACCGGGGGACGCGAATACCCTAGCGTACGGGGACCGGGGGACGCGAATACCCTAGCGTACGGGGACCGGGGGACGCGAATACCCTAGCGTACGGGGACCGGGGGACGCGAATACCCTGGCATACGGGGACCGGGGGACGCGAATACCCTAGCATACGGGGACCAGGGGACGCGTATACCCTAGCATACGGGGACCAGGGAACGCGAATATCCTAGCATACGGGGACCAGGGGACGCGCGGCGTCATCTGACCCCGTGCGGCTTCTGAGCTTGGCCACGCTGTCCTTGCCAGAAGGGAACTCTGACTGCAGCAAGGCTTACCACCGCGGGCAACGCAGGAAAAGTGAGAGACTGACCGCCAAACCTTTTGGAATGTTTTATGCTAATTTACATTTCAGGAGATAATACCCTTCGGATATCGTGTAATCTGGGAAACGGGATAATTAATGAGTTGCTGTAACCTCTAAGCTGGGTCACAGGACAGAGGTTACAGAAATCACCAGTTCCGCGTGGTCAGGGCTTGATCTCTGTTGAGCTCAAGAGAAAAGTTCACACAGTTTAAGAGGAGCATCTGAGGTTTACATGTGATTTTCAGTGATCTCCTGTCTTAGACCGCAGGGTGACCAGACTTGACATGGGCCTTGTGTGCCGTAGGAGTCCAGTGGTCGGATTTAGGGCCACCGTTCCAGGTAGTGGTGATGCGGAGCTGGAAGCCATCCCCGTGGTACGTGCACTGGTTTCCAACTGTGATTAATAAGCGCTTCTGTTATTTTAGCAACCGCGGAGGTCCCTCCCGTGACTCAGGGGCCTTCCATATTAGGCTTGGGGAGACGCAGCTGAGCTGGAAGGTGGGGACTCGTCGGATGCGGAGGCTTCTGTGGGGCTGCAGCGTGGAGATCAGATGATGTCACCGGGGAGTGAGCCCAGGCCGCGGGACTGGCTGCAGCTCCCCGGGCCGGAAGCCGCGATGCGGAGATCCAGACTTCCTGCCAAATCTGCGCGCTTTGCCAGTCCTGCTTCCCCTCCTCTTGCCTCAGGAGGTCCTCGCAGCGTCTCCCAGGGGCGTCTGTGCCGGTGGGGAGGGCAGGCCCTGCCCTGCTGGTCTCAGCAGAGGCCCGTGCAGCAGACACCCAGCCTTTGTCGGTGCTTTCACCCTGAGTCATCGTCCACGGGGAAATCGGGTATCCGAGAGGTCAGAGAGCCCTGTGTTTCCTTCTGTTTTGTTCTGTCCTAGGCCACGTTCCTGCAGAAAACCATGACTAGACCACCTTCAGAAATGAGCGCTCGTGATCGGATATGCCTGGTAGTAGAGGTTGCTCTTGGCTGGTCTCTCGATACTCAAGTCCTCATGAACTGCTTAATCCATTTATTCAACAAATAGTTGATGACACTGTGAATTTTCACAGTGTTTTACATACATTCTTTATTGAATTGTAGAAGAGTCCTGTGAGACCATCGTCTGTGCTTTTAAAAATTACAAAATCTCTTTCCAGAAGGAAGAAAACGCGCCTCTCGGAGGTGGGGCGTCCCCAGGCGGGCGGGCGCTTCTCGCTCTGGGCTCTTCTCCCCTAAAACAGCATGCTCTCACCGCACAGAACCCTGCAGTGGCCGAGGCCTTCTGTAACCCACAGAGTTCTCCGGTTATCTAGGATTTCTTAGAATCGATGAGGGGAAAACAGTTGTGCCGCGGAAATGGAGCTTTAACGGCCCACGGCCCGTCTTCCGTGACCGCTGGGGGAGGACATACTGGGAAACCTTTCCTGACACTTTAAAAAGCGAGCAAACAAATTAGTGTCACTCCTTCACTCAGCAAACACTCACTGACTCACAGAACACTTAGGTGTCCCCGAATGAGTGGGGTCGTGGAATGGCAGCAGAGAGGGCTGGTGAGGCCAGAGGTTGAAGCAGGTGGTGCGGAGACCCCAGGGAGGGGTGACCAGCCCTCCTGGGAGCAGAGGGGAAGATTCGGGAGACAGCGAGCGAGGCCTGACAGTGGGGAGGTTTGATCAAGTGAACCTGGGTGGAGAAGGCCACTGGGCCACACGTCCAGAGGCCCAGGGGTGGACAGAAGGCCACGCGTCTGCAGGACGGTGGGCGTCCAGCTTCGTGGCCGGAGAGGGGCCCACGTTGGCAGTGCCCTGCAGATCGACAGCCTGCAGTCAGAGTGAACGTTCAGGTTCACGTCGTCTGTTTTCTCGTGTTTGCTTTCAGAACTTGGGTGACTGAGAGCTGAATTTGTCCGTTTGACGTGTGTCACTTAAGTGGCTGTAAGTCCCTGGGGATTATCAGAAGGCATCAGCGTCAGTATCTTTCACCATCTGATCAATAGAGTCTCCTTTATAAGACAGAGAACAAGGTGAAGTTATCTTGCAGTCGTCTTACGTGCTTTTAAATACCGGTTCCTGTGCGAGAGTAGGTGTTGGGCAGAAGGGGTGACTCTGAGGCCGCCCGTGTGGTCCTGGCATCCTGCCCCTTCCTGCGCGGTGGTGACCTGTAGCAGAGAGAAGATTTCGTGTAGTAGTTAGGGTGACTGACTAGCATTCAAACTCATGTCAAGCGCCGTCTCCCCAGAGTAAGGCCGTGGCCCTCTAATTGCAAACGTGTACCCAGTGATTACAGAGCGTTCTGAAAAGCCGGGCTCCCCAGACCACCGGCAGCAGCATCACCTGGGAAACTGTTACAAACAGAAATTTCTGGCCCCGTCCCAGACCTACTGAATCCGAAACTCTGAGGGCGGGTCCTGCGGTCTGTGCTTTTTCAGGCTCTGGATGACTGCGATGCTCACTAAAGTTCGAGACCCACACCTGCGAGGGAGTATTTTGTCCCTTAAATAAGTGAGATTTGCAACTGATGACGTAGCAAATGCCAGGAAATGGTTTCCTACCCGCCTCTACAAGTAAGCAGCGCTTTCACTTCTGGCTAGCAGTATTGCCACCGGGAAAGACAGTGTTATTCCACGGGGAAAACAGTGTAATTTGGCAACTAAGACCAAAGCAAAACAAAGTCTCAGTACTTGCTCATGAAGACAGGGCTTCAAATGAGTGGACTTGCTGAAAGGCAACTGGATCTCAGAGCCCCGCCCCATCTTCCATTCTGGTTTGAAAAGCTTCCTAATTGAGTTGAATTCAAGGTTCAGTTGGAAAAAGATTGGAAACGCATCACCTCTTCTTTCCTCCTTTTTCAGATAAAGATAAGGTCATAAGGTCTTCTCAAGGGCAGTGTGGCCCTCACATTTTATGTGAAATTCACACACCCTTTGACCCCGCAATTTCTAGAAATTTTTCCCACAGAAAACTCAATACGTACTCGAGTTGTACGAGAATCTTCACTGCTCCACTGCCTGTACTGGAGAGTCCTTGAGGGGGCTGTGTCTGTCGCTGATAAGGGGCGGCCTGTCTGTGCCCCGGCACACGTGGGCTCCAGCCCAGCTGGGGCAGGGGTTCGGGGTGGCGACGGGGAGGGCGTCTGTGACCGTCGTGGGAGATGAAGCATCGCTGAGGAAGATGCACACGTGTGATCCAGCTGCTGTGATCACACAGAGGCCCTACCTGTAAACATCCGTGTGCTGTGTGTGCAGGTGTCCGCACAGTGGAAGCTCTGGGAAGAGAGCGCTGGACATGAGCAGAGCTGTTCCCTGGGGATGGCCCCTATGAGGAAGGGTGGTTTGGGGGAGGAAGCTTCACTTTTACTTTATTATCCTAGTACTTTGATTTTCTGAGACTCGAGTTTTCCACAATGAATATTTATTCCTTTTGAAAAAAAAAATGGAAGAAAACTAAGTTCCAGGAATATTAAGAGACGGCTCATTAGTAGTAGAGCTGACGCGGGTACCCTGATCTCCTGTTTCCCGGTCAGTGTTGTTCACGATTATTTTCCACTTCCCTATAGCAGAGCTAGTCCAAGTTTTAGAGCAAGAATGTTACCTCACCTACCAATTCTGCTTGTGAAGAGCCTGAACCCGAGGGGCTGAGACGGGAGAGCGCACCCCCCAGGTTGTGACGGAGAAGTAAGAAGAGAGACGCCCCCCGCCATGAGTGAAAGGGAATCACACTGAAGGGGGCTTTCTGCTGTGAATCATCACCCAGGGTCGCTCCTGCAGCTGGGAGCTGCCACTTTGTCTTAGGGCCTGTCTTGTGGGTTCGGAGACAACAAGGAAATCGGGGCATTTGTACGGTTTAGGGGTTGAATGTGCTCATCCCTGCGGTCAGAGGCTGGAGACGAGGATATTGAGCAGGAAGCGTCATTCACTGGCTTTCAACCCAGCAAGGATACCTTGCAATTTGGGCCCGGCTGTCCTTGGAATCTCTCTCTGTTTCTCTCTGTCTCTCTTCCTTTTTACTTTTTTTTTTTTTTTTTGACCATGTCATGCAGCTTGTGGGATCTTAGTTCCCCGACCAGGGGTTGAACCCAGGCTCCCTGCAGTGGAAGCACGGAGTCCTAACCACTGGACCACCAGGGAAGTCCCTCTCTCTCTCTCTCTCTCAAAAGAAAGCTTCTCACACCATCACTGATAAGATGTTTGGCACAAAATGTAAACCACTGAGGGCACAAAAGGAGACAGTACTGGAAACAAAAAGTCAGGGTACTTGTCCAACTTAGAACTACGGTCATTTGCGTTCTGAGCGCTCAACACTGGTAGAATTCAAACCTTCAAGCAGAGTGTACTTTCTTTTTTGTTGTTGTTTCTTAATCTTTATTGGGGTATAATTGCTTTACAATGGTGTGTTAGTTTCTGCTTTATAACAAAGTGAATCAGTTATACATATACATATGTTCCCATATCTCTTCCCTCTTGCGTATCCCTCCCTCCCACCCTCCCTATCCCACCCCTCTAGGTGGTCACAAAGCACTGAGCTGATCTCCCTGTGCTATGCGGCTGCTTCCCACTAGCTATCTATTTTACATTTGGTAGTGTATATAAGTCCGTACCACTCTCTCACTTCGTCCCAGCTTACCCTTCCCCCTCCCCATATCCTCAAGTCCATTCTCTAGTAGGTCTGTGTCTTTATTCCTGTCTTACCCCTAGGTTCTTCATGACATTTTTTTCCCTTAAATTCCATATATATGTGTTAGCATATGGTATTTGTCTTTCCCTTTCTGACTGACTTCACTCTGTATGACAGACTCTAGGTCTATCCACCTCACTACAAATAGCCCAATTTCATTTCTTTTTATGGCTGAGTAATATTCCATTGTATCTCTGTGCCACATCTTCTTTATCCATTCATCCGATGATGGACACATAGGTTGTTTCCATCTCCTGGCTATTGTAAATAGAGCTGCAATGAACATTTTGGTACATGACTCTTTTTGAATTATGGTTTTCTCAGGGTATATGCCCAGTAGTGGGATTGCTGGGTCATATGGTAGTTCTATTTGTAGTTTTTTAAGGAACCTCCATACTGTTCTCCACAGTGACTGTACCAATTCACATTCCCACCAGCAGTACAAGAGGGTTCCCTTTTCTCCACACCCTCTCCAGCATTTATTGTTTCTAGATTTTTTGATGATGGCCATTCTGACTGGTGTGAGATGATATCTCATTGTAGTTTTGATTTGCATTTCTCTAATGATTAATGATGTTGAGCATTCTTTCATGTGTTTGTTGGCAGTCTGTATATCTTCTTTGGAGAAATGTCTATTTAGGTTTTCTGCACATTTTTGGATTGGGTTGTTTGTTTTTTTGTTGTTGAGCTGCATGAGCTACTTATAAATTTTGGAGATTAATCCTTTGTCAGTTGCTTCATTTGCAAATATTTTCTCCCATTCTGAGGGTTGTCTTTTGGTCTTGTTTATGGTTTCCTTTGCTGTGCAAAAGCTTCATTAGGTCCCATTTGTTTATTTTTGTTTTTATTTCCATTTCTCTAGGAGGTGGGTCAAAAAGAATCTTGCTGTGATTTATGTCATAGAGTGTTCTGCCTGTGTTTTCCTCTAAGAGTTTGATAGTTTCTGGCCTTACATTTAGGTCTTTAATCCATTTTGAGCTTATTTTTGTGTATGGTGTTAGGGAGTGATCTAATCTCATACTTTTACACATACCTGTCCAGTTTTCCCAGCACCACTTATTGAAGAGGCTGTCCTTTCTCCACTGTACATTCCTGCCTCCTTTATCAAAGATAAGGTGACCATATGTGCGTGGGTTATCTCTGGGCTTTCTATCCTGTTCCATTGATCTATCTTTCCGTTTTTGTGCCAGTACCGTACTGTCTTGATTACTGTACCTTTGTAGTATAGTCTGAAGTCAGGGAGCCTGATTACTCCAGCTCCGTTTTTCGTTCTCAAGATTGCTTTGGCTATTCGGGGTCTTTTGTGTTTCCATACACATTGTGAAATTTTTTGTTCTAGTTCTGTGAAAAGTGCCATTGGTAGTTTGATAGGGATTGCATTGAATCTGTAGATTGCTTTGGGTAGTAGAGTCATTTTCACAGTGTTGATTCTTCCAATCCAAGAACATGGTATATCTCTCCATCTATTTGTATCATCTTTAATTTCTTTCATCAGTGTCTTATAATTTTCTGCATACAGGTCTTTTGTCTTCTTAGGTAGGTTTATTTCTAGATATTTTATTCTTTTTGTTGCAATGGTAAATGGGAGTGTTTCCTTAATTTCTCTTTCAGATTTTTCATCATTAGTGTTTAGGAATACAAGGGATTTCTGTGCATCAATTTTGTATGCTGCTGCTTTACCAGATTCATTGATTAGCTCTAGTAGTTTTCCGGTAGAGTCTTTAGGATTCTCTATGTATAGTATGATGTCATCTGCAAACAGTGACAGCTTTACTTCTTCTTTTCCAATTTGGATTCCTTTTATTTCCTTTTCTTCTCTGATTGCTGTGGCTAAAACTTCCAAAACTATGTTGAATAAGAGTGGTGAGAGTGGGCAACCTTGTCTTGTTCCTGATCTTAGTGGAAATGCTTTCAGTTTTTCACCATTGAGGACGATGTTGGCTGTGGGTTTGTCACATATGGCCTTTATTATGTTGAGGAAAGTTCCCTCTATGCCTACTTTCTACAGGGTTTTTATCATAAATTGGTGTTGAATTTTGTCGAAAGCTTTCTCCAAGCAGAGTGTACTTTCATTCTGTGCTGTAAACAGTGGGAAGGAAAGGCTTGGATTCACCAAATGTATTTCTCCCTGAAATATCCTGAGTGATAAATTATCTGATTTTATGAAATAGCCTGAATCCTAGTCTTTAGCAAAGTAATGAAAGGTTCAGCTTTGTGAATATATTTCATTTTTTAACTTAGTCAGTGTCCAAAGCTACTTGGAGCTCTGATTTCAGGACAGAAGTAATGTTCATTCATTCCTTCTGCCCCTGGTTCATAGCATGATTAAGTTGTATGTTCACTGCAGACACACATGACCTTTCTCCTGAAATGCACCATGAGGCCACCACCCACCTTCAGGACAGACGGGGAGGTGCCTCTCACCCCTTCCCACAGGTGTGAGGGGTGTGAAGACAGTGCACGGGGGGCTGTCCGTCCTGGGCCCTGATGGTTCCCGTGGTCACGACGGGTTCATTGACACACCCGTGGGGAGCTCAGATCTGCTTTTCAACATCTGCCTCAAGCTTTCCACTAGATTCTGAGATCTCAGAACAAACCAAACTTAATGTTCATATTTTCTGAATACTGAAGGAAAGTGACAGGAAACTAAAATGTTTACATCCATGACCTCACTTAAACCTGCCGAGAAGCCGCGTAAGCAGGTGTTACCGTTCCCTCTTTTAAAGAACAGGACACCGAGGCCTGCAGAGGTTAAGTGAACGGCCATGTTGAGATTCAGCCCACACGTCGATGGTGTGTCACCAGCTGGCCGGCAGGCCTGCCATGCGTGCTGCTTCCTGCAGCCTCTCTCCTTGTCTTTCCTCTGTTCCATTCGAGCCGCACCCTCTTCCCTTCTTCCCAGATGCGTCTTCCCCACCAGTCGTACCAACATTATTCTCTACTTCAGAGGCTGCTGACCTCTCTCTGTCCCCAGAATACGTTTTTTCCGCCCGTCCCCATATATCAGAAGTGACCTACGTTGTCAAACAGAAGAAAGAGGCACAATAAAACTTTATTTGGTAAGTTAATAGGACAGTTGTCCAAACTCTTGTATTAAATTGGAAAATCCCTGTGGGCTTTTTGTGTTCATCCCAAACCAGTTTCTACTGAAAGACTCATACCTTAGCACTTTAATAAGTAATTGGTCAAAAACCATTAACGCTAGATGTGGAGAAAAGAAACTATAGCTTTCTTTTTTTATATATAAATTTATTTATTTTTGGCTGCGTTGGGTCTTTGTTGTTGTGCACAGCCTTTCTCTAGTTGCGGCGAGCGGGGGCTACTCTTCGTTGCGGTGCGTGGGCTTCTCATTGCTGTGGCTTCTCTTGTTGTGGAGCATGGGCTCTAGGCGTGCGGGCTTCGGTAGTTGTGGCGCAGGGCTTAGTTGCTCCGCGGCATGTGGGATCTTCCTGGACCGGGGCTGAAACCCGTGTCCCCTGCATTGGCAGGCAGATTCTTAACCCCTGTGCCACCAGGGAAGTCCCTATCCATTCATCTGTTGATGGACATTTAGGTTGCTTCCAAGTCTTGGCTATTGTCAGTAGCGCTGCTGTGAACATTGGGGTGCATGTATCTTTTTAGACCGTGTTTTTCTCCAGATATATGCCCATGAGTGTGATTACTGGATCATATGGTAGCTCTATTTTTATTTTTATATTTTTTTAATTTTTATTTATTATTTTTTTTTGCGGTACGCGGGTCTCTCACTGTTGTGGCCTCTCCCGTTGTGGAGCACAGGCTCGGGACGTGCAGGCTCAGCGGCCATGGCCCACCGGCCCAGCCGCTCCGCGGCATGTGGGACCCTCCCGGACCGGGGCACGAACCCATGTCCCCTGTATTGACAGGCGGACTCTCAACCACTGCGCTACCAGGGAAGCCCCGGTAGCTCTATTTGTAGTTTTTTAAGGAACCTCCATACCATTCTCCATAGTGGCTGCACCAGCTTACATTCCCAGCAGCAGTGTAGGAGGGCTCCCTTCTCGCCGTACCTTCCCAGTATTTATTATTTGTGGACTTTCTGATGATGGCAGTTTTGACCGGTGCCAAAGTTGCCTTCATCAAAAATCAAAACTATCTCATTGTGGTTTTGCTCTGCATTTCCCTCATGATTAGTGATGTTGAGCATCTTTTCATGTGCTTGTTGGCCATCTGTATGTCTTCTTTGGAGAAATGTCTGTTTAGGTCTTCTGCCCATTTTTTGATGGGGTTGTTTGTTTTTATCCACTGTTAAACTTTGCCCAAAAAAAAGTCTTTTAGGATTCATAAAATGAGTTTTCATAATTCTAGTCTTTTGGCTAAAACGGGAGACCACATTGGTATGTGAATGGAGAGAAGGCACAGCCAGCTGCTTAGCAGCAGGAAAACGGGAGATGAGAGAGAACCTCACAGACGAGCGCCCCTCGTAGTAACTTCTTTCACGCAGCGTAATCGTGAGCTTCTTCCTTGTGTGTACAGAGATTTTCTTCAGTGGAAAATTTGGCCTTAAAGTCTGGTACCAGTTGGCACAGACGGGAACGCAGTGGAGACAGGGCCACCCTGGGGAGCCACAGCAGACCCGGGTGTCCCCTGGCCCAGCCCTCGTGTCTCTTCATCACCTGCTTCCTGGTCCTCGTGTTGCTGGAGCTGGAGGAGCCCCAGGGCCGGGTAAGGGGGATGCAGGGTCTCAGAGACCAGATGCAGGGTGCACGGGGAGTGCTCGCGTAGGTGATGCTGTGACAGGGTGAGGGCAGGAGACTGGAGACCCTCACCCTGCTCGGGGGCATGGGGAAGGGCTGCTGCCCAGGACGCAGGGCTGGACCCCGAGAATGGGGTGGTGGGGAGAGGCCACAGCCAGCCCACCAGGCCTGGTGGCCCAGGTCGGAGAACTCAGGATTTGTCCCGAGGGCAGGCTGAAGCGACTGGGGCCATGTGCGTCAGGAAGGTACAAGATGAGACGTGCTGTTTGAAAACCCCTCTGGGTGGCATGAGGCAGCGCGCGTGGGAGGTCGTCTGGGAGTGGGAGAGGCAGGGGTGGTGGGGTAAGATGGCTTGGTGAGGGGTGAGGTGAGGCCAGGGAGGGCCAGGCGGGGTGAGTCCTGGGGTGCTGAGTGGAGGAGCTGCATCCGTGATGGTGCCGTTTGCTGGGGGGAGGAGAGATGACAGCAGCTCCCGGCACACCTGTGTGCCAAGCGCTGTCCTTGGCTACCTCCCCTTACACGGGTGAGAAAAGGGTTGGTCCAGCTCGTCGGTACTGCAGAGAACAGGTACATACACACACGGGCCATGTGACGCATCCCTGCAGATGCAGAGACAGACACGGGAGCGGGGAAGCCTGTGTGCAGAGCGGGGCAGTGTCTGGCATCTGTTAAGTTTCCATAGCCATCCTCTCCTTCTGCCTCTCCCGGTTCAAGGATTCATTCATGGATGGTGTGCTGAACTTCAGGTGACAGATTGAAGGGTAAAGCAGACGTGGACCTGCCCTTAGAGAGATCGCGGTCTCAGGAGGAAACAGACAGTAACTAAACGAGCAGTGGCCGTGTGTGGACAGGCCATCAGGGGGTGCTGCCGGCAGGTCTGGGGCCTTGGACAGAAACGTGAGAGTTCTAGCTCTTGCATTACTCTTGAATGGATACATGGGGGACGGGGCGGGGCTCAGGGGAGGATGCACACTGTTGAGTGGGCAAAAACTGTTTCCCAGATGTTCTTCTCCGAGGTTCCACAGGCAGCCCCAGTGATTTAGGTCAGAAGTGGGCCTCGGGCCAGTTTTGTAGGTGGGGAGGCTGAAGGCCCAGGGGAGACAGCACCACGGTATCGGGGCCTGGAAGAGAGCAGGGTGCCGTCCCGGCTGCTCCCCTGTCTTGCGGGTGTGGCCCCCTCGGGCCCGAGGCGGTGGGGGGGCCCCGGGCGGCCGGTCTGCACACAGGTCAAGTCCCAGAGTCCTGCTCAACTATATATAGTAAAGAGTTTCCATAACGGAGCTGCTGCAAAGGGCCCAGGGAGGAAAGAGGACGCCAGCTGAACGTTTTCCACTAAAGCTCTTTTTTTTTTAATTTAATTTTATTTTTTATACAGCAGGTTCTTATTAGTTTTATTAGTTATCTGTTTTATACACATCAGTGTATACATGTCAATCCCAGTCTCCCAGTTCATCCCACCACCACCACCACCACCCCACCGTGGCTTTTCCGCCTTGGTGTCCATACGTTTGTTCTCTACATCTGTGTCTCAATTTCTGCCCTGCAAACCAGTTCGTCTGTACCATTTTTCTAGGTTCCCCGTATATGCGTTAATATACGATATTTGTTTTTCTCTTTCTTACTTCACTCCGTGTGACAGTCTCTAGATCCATCCACATCTCTGCAAATGACCCAATTTCGTTTCTTTTTATGGCTGAGTAATATTCCATTGTATATATGTGCCACATCTTCTTTATCCATTCATCTGTTAGGTTGCTTCCATGTCCTGGCTATTGTAAATAGAGCTGCAATGAACACTGTGGTACATGACTCTTGTTGAATTATGTTTTTCTCAGGGTATATGCCCAATAGTGGGATTGCTGGGTCGTATGGTAGTTCTATTTGTAGTTTTTTAAGGAACCTCCATACTCTTCTTCATAGTGGCTGTATCAATTTACATTCCCACCAACAGTGCGGGAGGGTTCCCTTTTCTCCACACCCTCTCCGGCATTTGTTGTTTGTAGATTTTCTGATGATGCCCATTCTGACCGGCGTGAGGTTAAAAGCTCATTCTTAACAGACATGTTTCTGTGCTGGCTCTTGCCCAGGTAGGAGGGAAGTGGCCCACTTCCCCGTAGAGCTGCACCTGTGGAGCACGCCTGGTCTGTGGATGTGAACTTGTGCCCTTGTCACCTCTTTCTTCGGGTTACTCCTCCGCGGCTCCCTGATGTCTGTGGGGAGGGGCTCTGAGGAAGTGACCACGTTGCCAAAACCGTTGAAATGAATCTTTGCAGTGCATTTGGGATGATGTTGCAAAGGAATGTTCTGAGGTCAGCAGAATGGGTGGTTCACATAAAACTGTTAGGCCTGTTTTAAGATAAACACTTTTACATTACAGTTACTGGTTTTTCTTAAAATTAAGGCATTCTTCTTCTGATCTCAGACCCTCTGGTACCAGTGACACACACATTTTGTTAATTTTCTGAATCAGTTCATGTCTGCACTGTGGGGCTTCGGATCACCGTAGGTTCCACTTTTCCCAGGACTGTCAGTCTGCCTATTGGGGGCGAGTCCTGTCCAGGTCACGTCTTTCCTGGACAAAAAGGTCCCCGTTTGGACACTGAATTACATGGTCATCTTGGATATTAATTGCTACACTTCTTGAAGGTTTGCTCGAGCTTAGCTGTAAGCATTCCATATGTCCTAACTCACTTCACCCTCGCAGCCCAGGAGAGAAATCCCGTTGTAAGCCCTACTCCAGGATGAGGAAATGGGCTCAGGAAGGTTAAGGGATCAAGGACACCCGGCCAGTAAATTCACCCGGGCGGTCTGACCCCAGAGCCTCACTCCTGAGAAGGACACACCGCCTTTAATCCCTAAAGCGGTAAGAAGTATGTGGAGAAAACTCCCCAGAGATGGAAGGCCCTGTGAGTTCTTAAATGGAATTGCTTTCCCAGGGCACCAGTGCCCGGCCCATCGTGGAAACAGTGAGGACTGTCCAGGTCCTGAGCAGAAGAGTATTTGTTTTTCT
Source organism: Globicephala melas (assembly GCF_963455315.2). Classification (NCBI taxonomy): domain Eukaryota; kingdom Metazoa; phylum Chordata; class Mammalia; order Artiodactyla; family Delphinidae; genus Globicephala; species Globicephala melas. The sequence continues at coordinate 113,465,373 of NC_083319.1, read as the reverse complement.
TGCCTTTGAAAACATTCAAGTTAGAAAAGTTCAGTCATGAGCTAGATGTCGAAGTACAAGCCTGGAGCTGTTCCAGTCACCCTCCAGGCCCGTCTTCCTTCTGTCCACAACCCTCCTCTGAAAGCCGTTCTTCCCTCCCCGGTTCCATGAACACGTGACTCATTGGGTTTCGTCAGGGACCCACCTTGGAAACCGGGGAGAGAGCAAGCAGTCTGTTAGTGATTGCCTGTCAAGAGGGGCTCGCTGTACACAGAGCAGGACGCCCTGGACCCTTGCTGCTCAGGATTGCTTGTTTCTAAATTAATCGCTTTAGGATGTACTGTTACCTTTGTTAACGCCACTGCCGCGTTGTGGACTGGAGACTTAGGACTTTTTTGTAACCCTTTCTTCTCTCCAATGAAAATAGTCCTTATGTCAAGATGAAAGAAAAGTCAAATACCAAGTAGGTCAGCAAACTGCTAAATAACCCTATTTATATTCATGGAAAGGTAATTGTTTAAGGCAGAGGTTTGCCTTCGTTAATTTTTATTTTACACGTACATCTTAACTTCTTAAGTCTTACCTTTCATAACAAGAAGTCTAGATCAGTTAACGTATTTTTTTGAAAACAAGTTTATCGTATAACATTTTAAAGTATGATTTTCTTTTTTCCAGTTTTATTGAGATATAATTGACGAATAACATTGTGCTAGTTTTAGGTGTACAATGCGACGGTTTGATACAAGTGTATGTTGTGAAATGATCTCCACAGTAAGTTGAGTTAACATCCATCACCTTACATCATTACAAATTTTCTTTCTTGTGATGAAAACTTTTAAGATCTACCCTCAACAACTTTCAAATATACAGTACAGTGTTATTAACTATAGTCACCATGCTGTGTATTACATCGTTTTCTTTGGATAGATCCCCAGGAGTGGGATTGCTGGATCATATGGTGGTTCTATTTTTAATTTTTTGAGGACCCTCCATGCTGTTTTCCATAATGGCTGCAGCAATTTACATTCCCAGCAACAATATAGGAGGCTTCATCCAGTACCCTCTCCCGTCTTTATTTGCGTTCTGTTTTTAGCCGAACTGCCTTAGTAAAGACCCTCCCCAGTATTTGTGTTCTTTTTGGCGACAGCCATCCTGACAGGTGTGAGGTGAGATCTCATTCTGATTTTGGTTTGCATTTCCCTGAGGATTAGTGATGCGGAGCATCTTTTCACATGCCTGTTGGCTATTTGAACGTCTTCTTTGGAAAAATGTCTATTTAGTTAATCTGCTGGTAATTAATTGGATTGTTTTGGGGGGGGGGTTGTTGTTGTTGTTGTTTTTGCGGTACGCAGGCCTCTCACTGTTGTGGCCTCTCCCGTTGCGGAGCACAGGCTCCGGACGCGCAGGCTCAGCGGCCATGGCTCACGGGCCCAGCCGCTCCGCGGCACGTGGGATCTTCCCGGACCGGGACACGAACCCGCGGACCCTGCATTGGCAGGCAGACCCCCAACCACTGCACCACCAGGGAAGCCCTGTTTGGGGGTTTTTTTGCAGCTGAGTTGTTTTGAGTTCTTTATATATTTTGGATATGAACCCCTTATCAGATAGATGATTTACAAATATTTTCTCCCATTCCATAGGTTGCCTTTTCACTTTGTTGATGTTTCCCTTTGCTACAGAAGTTTTTTAGTTTGAGATGTAGTCCCACGTGTTAATTCTTGCTTTTGTTGCCAGGTTAACATGTTAACATGGTAACAGAGCCCAAAGGATAACCCAGAGTTGTCTAGCAAATCAGACATAACAGTAAAGGTTCAGGGAGGGGGAGGGAGGGGGGGTCTTTCTCAGCTTCTTAACTTCCACATCATCTTCTCATCATCTTAAGGTCAGATACCAAAATCTTTGGTCAGAACCAATATTGCAATTATGATAAATCAGGAATCGAAGAATTTCTGATTTCTCCTCTCTCTGTTCACGGTAAACATGCATATGTCAGAAAGTATATAGAAAGGAAACATTTGAGGAAGAGTAAATGTGCCTTCTTCGGGGAACATGAAACATGTACCTCCTTAATGCTTTCCGTCACGGCGCCACTGTGCAGAGAATTAAAATGCCGTGGTAGAAGGGAGCCTGCCTGACGCCCACATTCCTCCCGGCGTTCAGACCCTTCTGGTTAGGGCAGCTCTCCTAGAACTGCTCATTGAGAATTAAACTCTGATTGTTGTGGGCTGAATATTAGGTTGGAAGAAGTTTTCCTAATAAGGAAGACTGATGTAATGTTCGCGGAGGGGGTCAGGCCCCTCCACATGTTTTATTTCCATCAGCAGGATTCCAGGGGGAAGTGGGCGGCGAGGGGGGCTGGGGGCTGCTTGCTATTTTTAGCCAAACTGCCTTAGTAACACCAGGAGGCATGTTTCCAAGGGTTACACTCCTGGGTGCGCTGTAAGATGTTTCTCCTGGCATGTCTCTTTATACTGTTTGATCAAGCATAAATAATACTTTTATTAACATTGTAACTTTTACGCAGAGGATGAAAACAGTATCCTTTGCGATCTCTCTGTGAAAACAGAGATGAAAACAGAGATGAAAACAGTATCCTCTGCGATCCTGGCAGCTCTTCTCTGAGATACAGTGTTTCGGGTCAACAGACAGATACTGGCACCAGCGTTGAGGAGACTGTATTAACTTTTCAGAACACACTGCAGCAGGAAGCGACTGCAAGGGTGTCTCTCAGGTCATGCTGACCAGCCTGTTCTGCCCACAGTACGCCATCTAGATTCTCCCCCTGCCCCTAACCTGCTCCAAATGTAATGACAGTCTGCGCACTTCAAGGCGGAGGCTGTTGTTTCTGTGCTTCTGCGTGATGTTCCTTTAAACGTTTGTATAAACTGGAGGAAAAAATCAAATTTGAGATAAAAGCTGGGCTCTGTGACTTGGTCGTTCCCTCTCTGGTTGACATGTTACGTCATTTGGGGTTTTGCTCTGTTCCGTGGAGTTCATCTCCCCCCACTCCCCGAGCCCGCAGCCCCGGGCCTGTCGCCTCGCAGCTCCGCCCCGCACCCCGATGATGCCACGTCCCGAGGCCCTGCAGTGTGACCCTGGGGGTAGAAGGCTCTCTGTGGAGTTGGGGATCTCCCTTTCTGCCTGAAGGGGGCGCTGGGCAAGAGGTGAGGGGCGATTCCCACCCGTCCTGACCAGCGGCCCCAAGCAGCCGGGTGAATGTCTTAGAGAGTGGGACGGGTCAGAAACACGGTGTCAGAATAGTTTCTGGTACCGTTTGCCAGGAAGTCAGCAAACAAACTAGAAAATGGGTAAGAAATTGGGGGCCAGCTTTGTGCCACGGTCGTGGCAGCTCCGTCCGCTGCCTCTGGCTTGGCGCCTCCGGGGCTGGGCCCTCAGACCCCAAGGCCCTGTAGTGTGTCCACCCCGGTGCGTATCTAACAGGGGAAAGAGGCAGTCCCCTCAGGCGGAGGTGCAGGGAACGTTTAGAACTAAGCTTCCCGGAGCAGTAGGATGTGAAGTACAGACACAGGCCACATACACAGGTTCAGTGTATCAGTTAGTAGTCATACCACAAGGGAAAAAGCAGCAGTGAAATTAGATTTAATAATGCGTTGTGTTTAACCCAGAGGATTAAGAATATTATTTTCTCCCCATGTAACATAAACATGGTTAGTGAGATCATTTTTACACTCACAGCGTCTCTCGGGCTGGACCAGCCATGTGGCCAGTGCCCAGCAGCCACATCTGGCCAGTGGCCACCATGTTTGGACAGCACAGGTCTCGAGGGTGTAAAGCAGGGAACACACAGCCCTTTACACCCCAAATCAGTGTAGCAGAAGCAATGTTAAATATTCTAAATGGCCATCCCAGTTGTGTCACATCTGCTGAACTTGCAAACCTGTAGCAGCCAATCCCAGTAGGAGGAGTGGAGGTTCTTCAGTGCAGAAGTATCTGCCCAGGACCTCCTGTGCGTCAGGGCCTGCCGGAGACCCTGAGCCACGGCCAAGGGGCTGGAAGGCCCTGCCCTCCCAGGGCTGCAGTAGGTGGGGTGGAGGGCTGGCATTCAGGCGGAGAGTGTAAAAGATACATCATGTCAGTGGTAAACGCCGTGAAGAAATAAAGCAGGACGGTGAGTTCCAGGGAGACGTGAGTCCTCTTCTAGTCCACTTAGGTATCAGATGGGCCATTAAGCGTGAACTGGGCTCTGTAGTGTTGACATGTTTGCAGTTCAGCCGGAGGCAAATTCTTTCTCTAATTATCAAAGTGACGACAGAGATTCTCAGTTTTCTTTAAGAGAGGATTGCGTTATTGGCGGACACCCATACCCAAAGACGTGGAAGCCGCTGAAGAAACTGGTTTCTGTGTACTTCAAATAATATTTTGGTACCAGGCCCAGATGACAGCATCTCTCCCCAGGATCCAGCAGCTGACACAGCTAAGCTATGGAGCATGACCTAAATAATGCAGGGAGACTGATACTTTAGGAAAGTTTCATGTTTGTTCTAACTGAGGCAGACAAATTAAAGTTTTTTATCTGTTCCTTTTCCGTATTTGCTTAAGTAAACTCTGAAACGAATTACTTCCAAAGCATTTGGTCCCCATCCTGTGCGTGACCAGCGAAGGCAGCGTGGCACCCGAGTAATTAATAAATGTACCGAGTACGGAAGTTCGTGTTCTGAAGAAAACCTTGTTACAAAGAGCAGTGGAACCACCACGTCTTACACGTCTGTATGTGCTGCTTGCTTGCAGGACGGCTCAGGAGGGGCCGGTAGGCAGGGTGTCTGGTGGACGCTGGGGAGAGAAAGTGGAGGGCGAGGGAGAATATACTCCTCACGGTGTCCTTTGGGTCCCTTTTGCATTTTGAAGGGCAGAAGTTTTTAACTGTAAGAAGTCCAAGTTACCAAGTTTTTTGTTCTTTTGTGGATCCCGCTTTTTGGTATCTATCAAAGAAATCTTTGCCTAACTTATGGTCACAAAGATGTTCCTGTGTTTTCTTCTTGAAATTTTATAGTTTGAGGTTCATATTTAAGTCAAAGATTCACTTAAGTTTTGTATGAGGTGTGAATTGCGGGTCAAGAGGGTTTATTTCTTTTGTGCATATGGAAACCCAATAGGATTTTTTTGGCTTTTTTTTTTTATCATGTGAAGTTTAAGAAATAGGATTTAGGGCTTCCCTGGTGGCACAGTGGTTGAGAGTCCGCCTACCGATGCAGGGGACACGGGTTCGTGCCCTGGTCTGGGAAGATCCCACATGCCGCGGAGCGGCTGGGCCCGTGAGCCATGGCCGCTGAGCCTGTGCGTCCGGAGCCTGTGCTCCGCAACAGGAGAGGCCACAACAGCGAGAGGCCCGCGTACCGCCAAAAAAAAAAAAAAAAGAAATAGGATTTAATTTTAAAAGAGATAAAAAGAAACCTTGTGTAGCAGTCTGTGCAGTTGTTAGTTACAATTATGAGTTCAGTTTTACAGAGAAGAAGTGTTTTGACTGAATCCATTTGTAGGAGCTCTTGTTGTGCTTTAACACTAAAAGCCATAAACGTTAGGTTCTGTTGGTCCAAAAGGTTATGTTTATGCTTGTGTTCTCACCAGTTTCATAATCAAAATTTGATGGCAGCATTTTGTTACAGGGCAAGAAAGGTAAAATGTTGCAAGCCCTGTGTCAGTAAATTTAAACTGTTTAGATCAGCTGAACTTAAAAGGATTGATAAAGACAACCTTTCTGTCCTCAGGGGAGGGGAAGGATGCTGAACTGTGGCCGGTCTGAAAAGATGTCGATCAACGTGTATTTGCCAGAGCCCTTAGGTGAGGAGGGGGACCTGCCCGTGAAGGCACGTGTTGTATTATTAGTAGATGGTCCTCCAGTTGCCTTCCACGAGGGAGTGGTTCTGTTTAACGCTTTTTTTGTCATTGCATTGAGTCGATCTGAGCCCACGCACACCTTCTCTGCCCTTTCCCAGAGTTGGGGTTATAGCCACTGTGATAAATCTGAACAAATGATGACTGTTGGTTTGAGCGTGCACTTCTTTATTAATTAGCAAGGGGGGCCCGTATGTCTAAGTTTCTTCCAGACCTTTGAAATGCGTGAACGATGTATGGATGTTCGAGGGGGTATCCCTTCTCCCTGTTCAAGTTTGGGACCATTCGCGTGATGAACAGAGGAGTCAGAGAGGGAATCCAAAAAGCCTCAAGTCTGTACGAGAGGAGAAGTGTGTGTCGCGGGGCTGAGGGGGCTTGCTGATACTTCACCCTGAAGTTGAGCGGCTTCCCTGCCCATTCACAGGTGCGTCATACAGACCCACCTCCCACACTCACTGAAGGGGGGGTAAGGATACAGGCAAGGAGGGCGCCCCACCCCCGCCGGAAACGGTGGAGGATGGAGTGCCTGCCCCTTTAGTGTCCCAGTGTCCTCCTGATACTACATAGTAACAATTTTTAAAAGATGACAGCATGGTGCTGTCCTTAACATTATATCATAAGTGGCTTTAATGTCTTACAATGTATTTTATAGATTGACAAATTCCACAGCAAGAAAAAAGCCACTAGTCAATTCATACTTTTCCGTTTCTGCACTTAACAACTATTATATTAATCTGAGTTTATTCAGAAGGCATTAACAACAAAAATACATACTACTCCTGGTTCCCTGGTATGAATTGCTTCTGCTTCTGAGTTTACAGATGTCATTTTCTTTACTGGTAGCTGCAGTCAAGTTAGTAGATCATACTTAAAAGGTCAGGTTAGGCATAGAAGTGTAATTAAATACATTCTGCATCATTTTTACTCAAAACTGTAGTCTTTAGACAATAATGTCATATTTAAACCTGAAAATATGCAGTATGCTGATAGTACCGTATCTAGTCGCATGTGTGGATATATGCAGACACACACACACACACACGGACCATGTGGCTGTGTGACTCGGACACAGACCCACTGGACAGTCAGCTCTACCTTACTAAGTGGGGCTCACCCCTCATACGTCAGGGAAGAGGTGGCCCTCGATGGAACCCAACTGAATTGGACCCTATCTTTCCTTTGCTCTTTGGGATGTTTATGTATATTCTTGTTAGAAATGACTTTTTGGTTTAATTGTTAGTGAAAACCTTTTAGTGAAAGACGTTCGTACCTCGGTGTCTTCACTCGAGAGGCTGGAGCGAGGAATCCCATTTCCCACCTAAGCTCCCACGGCCTTGCACAGAGTGCCTTCCTGCTCTGTAGGACGAGGCGATCCAGGCCCCCCTCCATCTGCGTGATCCCTCACCCGATCTGTGCGCGTCATCACGTGGATGCTGTACTCACTCCGCTGGCTTTTTCCATTATTTTGTCTTACATCTTAGAAAGACTGTGGGACTTCCCTGGTGGTCCAGTGGTTAGGACTCAGCGTTCTCACTGCCAGGAGCACAGGTTCAATCCCAGGTCGAGGAACTAAGATCCCTCAAGCTGTGTGGCACAGCCAAAAAAAAAATGGAAAGAAGGAAAGAGCAGCACATCCGGGTGTATATACTGTTTCCCTAAATGAAGGGCACCTAGTGTATAAAGCATTACAGTATAATCATAAACCCCAACGTGTGTGACAAACTTCAGTATGTACGTTTTAGGAAAGATTAATAAAGGTCGGTAAAATAAGTGCAGTGCAACAGCTGTACATGCTGTAAAGTTTTCTTCTTTCAAAAGGCATTTCAAGATGTTGCAGGGTTTTTGTTGTGTTGGAGATGGTCCTAAAGACCATATTATAGAAAATTCCATTTGCTAGAATACCAGATGAATGACTCTTTTTTTTTTTTTTTTTGCGGTACGCGGGCCTCTCACTGTTGTGGCCTCTCCCGTTGCGGAGCACAGGCTCCAGACGCGCAGGCTCAGCGGCCATGGCTCACGGGCCCAGCCGCTCCGCGGCATGTGGGATCTTCCCGGACCAGGGCACGAACCCGCGTCCCCTGCATCGGCAGGCGGACTCTCAACCACTGCACCACCAGGGAAGCCCAGATGAATGGCTCTTCACTATACACAGTTATATGTAGCCCTGTTGGAAACATCCTGCAACTATAATAAATTTACCTCATTTTTATCTTAAGAGTCATTACAGTAAATAATTGGGTTTTTTATCTAAGGATTATTCTGGTGGTTTCAGTCATTTCTCAGGGAGGGAACGTCATTTATTAGTTCTTCCCAAGACACATTTGGATAAACTTCATTTGCTGCTGGAAGGGTTGGGTCTGCCTCTCGAGGGTCTGTCGGATCCATCACCACTGCATCTCATTCCCCAGCCGCTAAGGAATGTCAGGGTCAGCAGGTCAAAGTAAGAAAGGTCACAGCCACTTAAAACTGACAATTCTTGACACGGTCACCAGTCTCTTAATTGAACACATCTCCGAAGCTTGCCAAAGAGCACTTTTGAGTTGTTTCAAGAACGTTTTCCCTCTTGGATGGGAGGTTTGGACTGGGGCCTCGTGATCAGGTGAGGCTGCATCCACACCGTGAACCTGTGGCCATTAACCCTGAGACTAGCGACGGCCGACTTCTAGGAGATAAATCACGCCAGGTCCCCGGGCCCAGCTGTGCACTCCTTTCACTGCTTTACCCTTGGGGGGCTTAAGTATTGGCAGATTATTATTCATTCAGAAATGTTTAGTTCTTCAGTGGCGGGCCTTTGTTAATAGAAACCTAGAAGGTCATCTTTATAAATTAGTGTTGTTCGTCAGCATGTAAAAGATACAATTTTATAAAAATCCAGCATCTTCAGTGATGCAGTCTCTCAAGAGATCGAGTAACGTAGCAAATGAGTAATATTCAGATTGCTGTCTCGAAAGACCAGAGAGTGCATTTTATAGTTGGAAGCATTTTAAAACGTGTTTAAAGGGACGATTTAAAAATAGTCCAACTTTCCGTTTCGCAGATAAGAGGAAGCTCAGAGCTGTCTCAGTCAAGGCCACACAAGTCGTGGGTGGCACACTCACTTCTGCAGCCCAGTGGCAGAGGTGCCAGAGGAGGCTGTCTGATTTCCAAAACAAAGCCATCCTTAAGGGTTCAATTCCAATTGTTTACGACATTATTCTTCTCGTACTTCTTATTTTTTCTACAATGAGCATCTTCTTCAAAGAGCACACTAAAGGCCAGAACTAAAAGTATGTGGGAACTTCTGTGCGCTGAAACTCCATGCTGGGATTTATTACTGTTATGTGGCGTGTATTTGAATGTTATTAGAAATTTGGATTCACTTTTAACTTGTGAAGTATGCACTGAGAATCTTCACCAGTTTATCTCATCTTCCTGTCCCTCTTCTGTGTTTTCGACTGAGATTGTATAGCTGTAAATAGCTGTTTAGTTAGTGGGGATTGAGCATTTACTAGTCTCTCAGTGTAACGTTTGCTGGTTGATGATACAAATACAGGAATAAGAAATTCAGGGAACAAATTAATTTCTTAGTTTCTAAACTAACTCCTTCAAGTTACTTTGTATATTTTTACAATTTCTCCAGTGAGTAAAAGTTTGTCAAGCCTGGCGGAGGAGACGTAAACATTACCTACTTGGGCATTATAATTCCACTATACACATGGGATGTCTTCAGGATGTAGCAGGTTATGTCTGTGTAGCTGTTTGGAGCTCCACTGCAATGTCTGTATCCCAGTAACAACGAAGCAAAGGGGATAGGAGGGACAGAGTTCAAGCCCGAGGTGGGTGGAACCCACATCAGAAAGGCCCTCTGTGGCTGGAGAAATCCCAGTGCGTGCGGAGTCCCGGCAAACCCTGCTCCCTTGATGAGAGAGGCTGTGCATCGTAGCCACCGGCCAGACCTCTTTGGTTCAAGGCCCATTTGCACTGCTTTCCAGCTGTGTAACCTTGAGCAACTCGGTGTATCTTTGTGCCTTCATTTCCTCATCCATAAAGTGGAGATGGTAAGATCTTCTGTGGTTTTTATGAAGATTAAATGAGTCGGTATAGACTGAGCACTTAGAGCTGTGTTGGCTGCGTAGTAAGTACTCAGTGACAGCCGTTACCACTAGCAGTGATGCAGGAGGTTCCAGCAGCAGCCGTGACAGCCTGAGCGCCCCGCCCCCCGTGGCTTCAGTGCACAGGATGGACGTCCTCAGGCTTCCGGGATGCGCGTTGGCTAAGAGCCAGCACTGTGTCTTCTCTTATGATGTGACCTTCTGTAAAGTACTAGCTTCTGGAGTTTTATATGGTTTAAAACTTTTACGTTTAAAACTTATGTTTTGGGAACTTTATATATATTTTTTCCCACTATATTTTTATACACACAAGGTTAAAAAGTATTCAGACCACTAGTGTAAAAGACTGTAAAATGCAGAAACAAGACTTCCCCCCTACCTCATGCAGGTTTCCGTCTCCAGAGGTCAGCACTGTTGACCGTGTTTTTAGTCCTTCGGATGGTTTCTTCCACAACTTGAGGAACAATGGACATATCGGTCCACTTGCTGGTTTATCAGCTAAAGACGGTGCAGCTAGATTAACTTCAGTGTTGTTTTCACCAGCAAGATGTTCCGATGAGGCCTTTGCCCCGAGCGGCTGAAGACCTGTGCAGCCACGTCACGTCTCGTGTGCCTGTGCAGTAAGGAGAGTGGGCTGGTCGGTCTCCAGGCCCCTTTCTTCAGCGAGTTAGAGGGCGTCTGAAATAACGTGAGCCGTAGAAAGGGCGGGGGTGGAGGAGGCAACTGCTGTGCGGGTGAAGCTCAGATGAAACTGGCCTTCGGGTCCTCTGGCCCCAGGCGGTGGTCACTGTCTTTCTTTAGGCTTTTCTCTCTGGGCTTCTTTTTACCTGCTGGCCCCCATTTGGTTGCCTTCCCTCTGGGGGGTCCCATCCGTGTGGTCAGTCAGCTGTCAGAGGGCGAGGACACGCCTTCCTGTCATCCTTGGCGTGGATTCCTGATGACCTGGCCCGGCCATGTATTTGCCCTTGAATATCAGATGTTTTGGGGGGGAGACAGTGGGTAAGGGGTGAGAGGGACTCTGATTTAGACACGCTGAGTGGAAGTGAAGCAGCGTGTTTCTGATACATGGAAGTGGGTCGTCCAGTTGGGATTCCGGACTGAGGTCTGGGCTCCAGGGGCTCGGGGGGGTGAGGGTGATGCGGAGAAAATCAGGGAGCCCTAGATCGTGGTGGGACCCACAGTCAGAGAGCTGGGCAAGACCATGGGGGAGGCGGGGTGTCAAAGGGTGGGGAGCGAGGATGGGTCTGGTGTCAAAGGTCAGGGGGGAGATGGCTCCAGGAAGGAGGGTGGTACCGTCGGGGCCGGGGGCTGCAGGGCAGCCGGAGTGAGGCCCTACCTTTAGGGTGAGGGAACCCCTTACATTAATTGGTAGAAGGCTTACAAAATCGGGTCAGAGGACAAAGAAGACGAGGAGAAAGGTTTATTAACACAACAGTGGCTACTGAGTCACTGAAAGAGCTCATATTTCCCTAGGAGAGAACATCACAGCAGAAACGCATCCAGCCACAAAACACCCAAAAGCTGTTTTGCTTAATTTTTGGATGGAGTTTATCTATAGGTATATGTGTCTTAAGAAAAAGAAATGCAACTAATGTTAACCAGTAAGTGATGATTATTCAGTATAGAACTGTCTTTCCTCTTAGAAAAGGATGTACTGTGGAATTACTTTAGTTTGCCACTCTGATGCCTTTAAAATCTATTTCTGTTTACCAAAACGTGCTGTGTTCATGTTTCCAAACCACTTGAAATGGATGTGAAGACAGGAGTTGCTTGAGGTTAACATGGATACAAATAAACCCATACTGGGACTTGGTTAGTTCTTTACAAGTTCCTTTAAAAGTAGGTTCTTTATAATGTTTAAATGTTGCTGGGCTTTAAGAGTAAGGATCTGGGCTTTCCTGGTGGCGCAGTGGTTGAGAGTCCGCCTGCCGATGCAGGGGACACGGCTTCGTGCCCCGGTCCGGGAGGATCCCACATGCCACGGAGCGGCTGGGCCTGTGAGCCATGGCCGATGAGCCTGTGCGTCTGGAGCACAACGGGAGAGGCCACAACAGTGAGGGGCCCGCGTACAGCAAAAAAAAAAAAAAAAAAAAAGAGTAAGGATCGTAAGATCTGAGAGTTTGTTAGGATCTTGCAGATATTACACTATAGATTTCCGTTTTAAGATTGCGAAACTGGGTTTCTGTCTCTGGTTGCTTGTTTCTCCTTGTAAATGGCCTGTGTGGCAGTGGCTTTGTCTGCAAGAAGGTGGCTTTACCCCTTAGAAAGACGCAGCGGTGCCCCGAGTGCCAGCGAGGCTGATGGAGCAGCTAGTTTTCCACTTGACAGAAATCTGGGACTTTAATTAAATGCAGCCAGTATTTAGTTGAGTGCCTGCATTTGAGCAGAGAGGGAGATACCAAACTGAAAATGTTTGGAAGGGGAGAGAAGTGGGAGAATGCCTTTTGTTCTTCCAGGAGAATAAAGCCATTTGGTGAGTAGGTAATTGTTGTTTCTTTTGAAAAACAGGACACTTTGCCCTTGGTCAAAACTTATTCGTACAGGGCCAGGCTGCACAGCCCTGCTTCCGATACTCAAGGCAGCAAACATACCTGAGGTGAAAATGACCAGACGGGCTGCACGGGCCTCTCAATCATAAAATGGTAATTCGAGGAAACATGAACCACGTGGAACCTTAAAATATGCCAAATGCTTTATTTCATTGTAAGACCGACAGTTAAGCATCTGTCCATCTTGTTCCCCCCAATTCTTTTAACATCTCAGAGAAGTTCTGTGTTGACGATCTTAAAGGCGCATTAAAGATCAGAGAACATCCAAATCTTTATCCCTGTTCTCTCCCCCAACCTTAGGGGCGTGCGTTTAAATTCATAGTTGTCTTCGCACTTGTGACCCCCCTAAACCCAAGGCAGTACCCCCTCATTTGGCTGCTAGGAACTCATTTTGAGCGTGTAGATGATTGCCTTCAGGACTGTGATCTGTACACCTGTTACCAGGGGCAATAGTCAGGTGTTGGATCTCCACCCTCACCCAGCGGCCATGGTTTGCTGTGCTGGGAAGACACACGCTGAAGCCTGAGTGTAGAACGAGGCCATTGAGGGACTAATGTCATAAAGTCGTAGAGGGAACTTAGTCCTTCTTGAACTGAAGCCCCTGTAGGAGTTTTATATTCTGTCTAGTTTATAAGCTCCCAGAATTCATGTGTTGAGCTCTCATACAGACAGTGCTGAGCGAATCCCAGCCAGAGAGGACTCCCTTGTGGGAATACCCAGCAGTTTGTCTGTCGTTTGCTTACCTTCCTACATGTGGAAATGGTTGGAATTCGGCAGTCCAGGGCGGGCCCTGTTGCAGGACGGCCTGACGGGGCACACCTCGTGGACCCGGCAGGGCACGGCAGCCAGGAGTGACCAGATGCTTGTGCTTGGCGGTGACGTGTCCCTCGCCTGTGTGCGGCGGGGTGTTGTGAGGACGCTGCAGGTCACAGCCCTGCCTTCGGAGTCCTTACGAACTGCAGGACCCCGTTCAGAGGGCGCAGGTCTGTAACTCACCGTGCAGTGGCTTCTGTATCACCCAGTAAAAAGGGAAAGAAAATATATAAGCCCACAGCCTATCTGTCCTGAAAGCATGAATGTTTTCCAGCTTCGCGACCCCAAGAGTCTCTCGGACAATTGTAATTGCTCCGTCCTGGTCAGTGTGAACGCTGGCAACCCAGCCCTTGATCCACAGGGACGTGCTGGGAATTTCCAGGTTACATAAAAGTTGTTCTCCAGAAGTTTACTTTCATGTCATTCATTTTAAGCTTGGGCTGCAGGTCCCCAGAGACAAAGCGAACTGTAGTAATCATAACTAACATTTTAATAAACCTTTTCTGTTTACTGAGCACTTTGGACAGGGTGATGTGCAATAGCACGAGCCCTTGCCCCCAGGCTCTGCCCTGACCTCGCTAACCTGACCCACGGGGGATTTTTCAGCCATCCTCCCAGGGCTGCTGAGCTGTGTCAGGCCAGCCCAGGTTGGGGAGGAGTCGGCCCCGCCTGCCACCCCGCGTGGCTTTGTGAGCAGTAGGTGCGGGGCCGGTCCCAGGCTCAGCGCCCAGCCCCAGCCCAGTCTCCAGGCCCCCCTCCCACGCGCCACTGCTGTCCCCTTGCCCGTGAAGAGGGAGGTCCCTGCAGGAAGCACGTGATCTCCGTCACTAAGGTCTGCTCTGTAAGGTAACCAAGGTGGATGTAGTCGTGCTCGTCTCTGGGAGTCTGTTGAGCTCACCCCGGGGACAGCATGCGTCTGGCCAGCGCCGTCCCCCTGCCCGGCCAGCCTTTGCCCGCTGCTGTACACTGCTGCCCGGCTAGCTGGTTTCTCCAAGACTGCTTTAATCAGGTGGCAGGAGAGATTACTGAATTGGAAAGTAAAAATGGTTTCTACAGCCCTACTTATCCCTGTCAAATCTGAACCTTCCCCATCCAACCAGCATGAAACTGTTCTTGCTAAAAGCTGTGTCCAAACCATCAGGGTGGGAGGACGAGGATTTGTGATTTCCTGTCATGGAGAAGGGAATCCCCTGAGTTAGTCCTGACACATCCCCTTCCTGGGTTGCCAAGATCTTCGTCTTTGCACCATTTCACCCTGGAAAGAATCAAGTTCAAAGTCAGAGATCTTAAATATATTCTTAAATGTGTAAGTATTTAAAACTTTGATGATTCCGATCCTAAAGACCCTGGTTGCTATGGCAGCAAAGAGGCATGAGAGCGGAGGTCCCCAGGAGGGAAAGATGACCACAGACTTTTTAAAAACCACATTGAAGGTCCGGGTTCTTTTATGTTGACCTGACTGGCTCTGCAGGTACCTGTTCTGTGACCTTGAACAAGTTACTTAACAGGTTCCCGGCTTGTAAAAGGACTGTGGCAGGTGCATCACAAAGAGTCTAGCCAGCTCATTCCCTGAGGTATTGAAACCTTGAGAATTGAAGGAGGGGTGAGAGCAGGTTTTCTTAGGCTTTCTGAGTTGGGGGTTGTGGTGGGGAGAGGAGAAAAAAGCTGGGAGAGGCTAGATGGAGGCAACTTTAATACGAGGACCGCATTGTCCTGCTTGAGTCTCAGCGCTCTTAACCTGACTTTCCTGCCTTTACACAGGGTCTCCAAGACATTCAGGTCAGTTTCGCATTCTCATTTCATTCTCAGAAAGGACAGCAGAAAGAAATGGGAAAACCAAAACAGTGATAACTTTTTTAAAGGTGTTTTACAAATACTAAATATTTTATTTTTATTATGTGAGTTTCAGGTGTAAAGCATTATAGTTCCCCATCATACACACTGCAGAGTGATCCCCACCGCATGTCTAGTTACCGTCCATCACCACACACTTGACCCCCTTCACCCTTCACCCATTTTACCCAGCCCAAACCCCCTCCCCTCTGGTAACCACTAGACTAAATCTCTAGGTGTTGTGTTGTGTTGTGTTTGTGTACTTAGATTCCACATATGAGTAATATCACATGGTTTTGGTCTTTCTCTAAATTATTTCACTTATTAGCACACTACCCTCCAGATCCATCCATGTTGTCACAAATGGCAGGATTTCTTTCTGCTTCTATGGCTGAGTAATATTCCATTTTGTGTGTGTGTGTGAGAGAGAGAGAGATTAACGTATCACATATTCTTTATCCATTCACCTGTCAGTGGACACTTAGGTTGATTCTATGTCTTGGCTGTCGTAAGTATGCTGTAGTGAACACTGAGGCACATGTATCTTTTCAAATTAGTGTTTTCATTTTCTTCAGACAAATAACGAGAAGTGGAATTGCTAGATCATATGGTAGCTCTATTTTTAATTTCTTGAGGAACCTCCATACTGTTTTCCATAGTGGCTGCACCAATTTACATTCCCCCCAACAGAACTTTTCCCTCCTTCCCACATCCGTTCCAGCATTTGTTATTTCTTCTTTTTGACGATGGCCATTCTGACATGTGTGAGGTGATATCTCATAGTGGTTGTGATTTGCATTTCCCTGGTGATTAGCTATGTTGAGCATCTTTTCATGTGTCTGTTGGCCATCTATCTGTATGTCTTTTCTGGAAAAATGTCTATTCGGAACCTCTGCCCATTTTTTAATTGGGTTGTTTGTGTTTTTGTTGTTGTCTGAGTTCTTTATATATTTTGGATATTAACTCCTTATATAAGGGATACACGATTTGCAAGTATCTTCTCCCATTCAGTACGCTGCCTTTTTGTTTTGATGATAGTTCCTTTGCTGTGCAGAAGCTTTTTTAGTTTGATGTAGTCCCACTTGTTTATTTTTGCTTTTGTTTCCCTTGCCTTGGAGTTAGATCCAGGAAAACATCTCTAAGACCGATGTCAGTGTGACAGGTAATTCTCAGTAATTTCCAGAGGCCACAAGCAGTCTTGCCTTCCTGGGACCTTTCATTCCCTTTGCTTTTTTATCTCTGTGAAAATCAACTTTTATGAAAATAACAAAGACTGAGAAAGTGACTTAGAGTTGTGCACTTTGTCATCTCAGAATCTGGGTGTCAGAACCATTTAACTCATATTTTTTTTGAAATATTAGGATCAGTGCAGAAATCAAGTCAGACACTTAACGATTCAAAGCAACTGTTCTGCCCTCCCTTCCCCCACCCCTCCAATTCTCTGCCTGTCACATTCCTCTCCAGCGCAGTGTAGGGGAGTGGAAAGGGTGGCACAGTTCTTCATGCAGTATATACTAGGACCACATCACTGGAATGCCTGTCCATTTCTTTTGAAATGCTACATTAATTTCTTGAACTGTCACTTACCACTAACAGTAGCATCTCGGCAGTTTTAAGCTCTCTTGAGCTAGCAAACTTGATGGTTTTTTTAATGCCCAAATGAATAGACTTGACCCCATGGACAAAGTTAGAACCAGTGGTGGTCAGAGCTTCCCTGGTATGGCTTCTTTGAAGACTGGCTTCTCGGGGGCCATCCCTAATCCTGGGGCAGAGGAAACCCCCTGCAGACACGGGGCACAATGTGATGTCTGGAGCCAGGGTGGCTTCATACAGCCGCGCTGGAAATGCCTGCAAATACAGCTGAGGCTCTGGCCATGGTGAACCCTGCTGGCCCAGAGGAGGGGGCAGTGCCTTCCGCAGGGCCCTACAGATCACTTCCAGTCCCAGTGCCCAGGTCAGCTGAATGTTGGGGAGAAACGGTCCAGGAATAGGATGCATTTTGCAGTGGGTAGGAAATAAGAAAGAGAAAGTAAAGGCAGGGAGATCAGAAAGGAGCATTTGGGGATTCAAAATGAGAGCACTGGTGGGTGGTTTTTATGAGTCCTATTCCTGGGCTGGTTCTAAACACATGAAGGCTGGGCAGTCTAGCCAGACCACACAGACATGTGGAACCTCAGCATCCCATGGATCCTAGCACTGGCACAGCTGCTTTTAAAAGACTCCAGTTCAGCTCCAGAGGACCACCCAGGGTTCATTGCTGTCGGAGTCGTGGATGCTCTGCCTGGATTAAGCATCTACAGCCATGTTCCCCTCACACTTTTCAGTTCCCAAGAAGGCATCTTTTCATGGACTTAAATGTAATCACTTTACTGGATAATTACAGCAGGGAATCAGAGACATGGGAAGGAATTTAGAACTCCTTGACAGATATTGCCATATCCAATGATACTTGATAACAGATCTAAATTATTTTTTTTTAATTTTTTTTTTTTACCTTTTTATCAACAGCTTCAGTTGCTTTTATTGCTTTGAATTTGAAGGTTAAAAACCTATGGACAGGAGGTCTTGGGGGTTTTGCTTCTTAGTTTTATACGGTTTCAAGTTAGGAGCATAGCTTTGCGTCTCTGTGGATTGTTCCTATTTTATTCGCTTGTTATAGTGCCACCTTCCGTTGAAGTTTCTTCTCACAGCTGTGGGCCACTATCTGATGTGGATAAAGGAAAACATCTCAGATGTAAAATACAGCTAGACAGGAAAGCTTTTGAGTTAAGATAAGAGTAAGATTTTAGCTGATTGCTAACTGCTTTATTGCTAACCTCTTTATCAAAAATTAAAATTCAAACTGTCCCTTCCTGATGGAAAACACCTGGGAAATTAAAACTGCATTACTGTAAAATTAATAATTTGTTATTGCTTATTGAACCCCTGCAGGTGAAAGATGGGTGTCGTTTGCATGTTTCAGATATGGTACCAAATTTCAGTTTGTACTACGGTTTGTAGAAAGGATTGGCAGTTCACGGCTTCCTACTAAATTGGGGGTAGAATAGGTTTTGCATATGTTTTTTAGGGAGCAAAGGCAGAAATTAAAGTAGGTCTTCCCCCCCAGCATCAGCCTGTGGTATTTATTGACTACAGAGTTGACAGCAATGAAGTAGGGAAGTTGGATTCGCCTAAATCTACCCAAAGTAACTTAAATCAAGTGTTTCTTTCTTTTAACTTCCCCATTGTGATAGAGTTTTTCCAAAACTCGGCTACAGGTGAGAGGGCTGAGGACTCAAGTCAGAAGCTGTTCTCTTAGTATTTCTGGTTCTGTTAAAATGCAGTGCAACTTCCGCGGGTCAGACAGAACGTCCATCCCTGGCATCTGTAAACCGGTTAGGCTCACCTGGGGTACGAGTTCAGTTCGACGTTGAGATCAGCGGTGTCCTCGGTGGACCTCGGGCTCCCGCGGGGCGGGGAGGGGGCTGGGGGAATGGGGAGGGGTGGTCGCAGGGCCTCCCGTCTCTCCCGGCCCGTCTGAAGGTGTCCTTTTCTCCCCGCAGGGACGCGCTCAAGATCCAGCAGCTGCAGCAGCAGATCCGCCTGGAGCGCGAGGCCCGCGTGCGCTCCTCGCCGCCCGCGTCCCCGGAGCCCCCGGAGCCGCGCTCGGAGCCCATGAGCGCGCTCGCCGCCCGCCCCGCGCCTGCCGCCCGCCCCGCGCCCGCCATGCAGGCCTCCGGCTCCTTCAGCTACGCGCGCCCCAAGCAGTTCATCGCCGCGCAGAGCCTGAGCCCCGGCGCACCCCGGCCCCCGACGCCCGCGTCCCCGACGCCCCCCGAGCTCGAGGCCCCGTGGAGCGCGCTCCCGCCGCCGCCCCCGCCGCTCAGCCCGCCGGCGGCCGCCCCCGGGCCCGATGCCTTCCCGCCGCCACCGCCGCCGCCTCCGCCGCCCGGACCGGGCCCCGTGCCCCGCGCTGCGCGCCCCGGCCCCGTGCCCGCCACGCTGCTCCGCGCCCTGCTGCCCTCGCCGCCGCCCGCCGCCACCGGCGTCTCCACCAGCGTCTCTGCGCTCGGCCTGCCCCGCGCCGCCCCTGCCACGTGAGTGCCCGCCCTCGTGTATATGTAGCGGGGTCCAGCAGCCAGGAAGGGTCGGGGCAGGGCGGGGCGGGGAGCCGGGCTGGGTGCCCTGAGGTGCATTGCAACCCGTGCGTCCGCGGGACCGAGAAATGAGCTCACCCACATACATGTCGTACACGTGAGCTCGTACACGTACCGATTGGAGGGGACAGGCATGTCAGTAGCTTCACGTTGGTGCAGAAAAAGTGAGATCCTGTGCAAGCCGGCCAGAAATGATGGAGCCGGGCCTGTCCCCAGCCACAAATGATGGAGCTAGCCCTGTCCCTGGCGAGCCATGTTCTCTGCAGGAATTTCACGATCCTCTGTCCCAGTCTTTCTGGATGGCTTTCCTTATGTCACAGTGGTGACGTGACAGCCTTCTGAAATCTTTACTTAGAAACTCTGAGGATAAATAAGATAATGTCCACAAAAGTAGAGGAAAGCCTTCAAAAGAAACCTACGGGCAGGTGTCTGTGCGTGTAAAGTGTAATGAGTAAGAGCTAGAACTCACCCTTTTGACTGAGGGGTTCAGAAACGTGTGCTAGCCAAGGTCAGGCCAGTTCCCTGTCTCAACCCTTCCTGTTGAAATCTTGCTTCAGGGCTCGCCAGGATCCCGGTAGTGTTCAGAGAGAGAAGAAGGAGATCCTAAGGAGGGTTTAGTACTGGAATAAAAACGCGAAGACCTTAGAATTCCAGTTCTCTTCATTCACGTGCAAGTTTTCCACCCTGGGGTGTGCTCTTTGCCCACGACAAGGTGTGTCTAGGAGCTCCTGGTAGCTGCGTGCTGTTTTGTTAGGCACTTTCTAAATGCTGGCTGCAGGAATTCTATGTTTGAAATCTGGCTCCTTCTCAAAGTTTTATTAGAAAAAGCTCAGTCAAATGACAACATAAATAACGTCGAATCAGGGAGGAGAGTCTGGATGGTAAGGATGTATCATGGGCCTCTGCTGAGAGTTGAGTCAGTCCGCTGGCCTGAGAAAACCTTTGTCTCTCTCCCCTCCTTTTGTGTTTGAGCTTTTATTTGGCGGCTGGGGAATGAATATTACCTTGCTTCAAAGAAGCTAATTGTTAGAAAGGGGGGGGGGTTGTTACCTGACACCCTCCTCCTTACTAAGAAATGGCACCAAATCTTGCTTCCCGGAAGACGAGTCCTATATAAATCATCCGCCTATTAGTTCTCAGTTGGAATTTGAACAAAGATGAGTCTACCAAAAGCCTTGGTGGTGGAGGGGTCATACCTTTTATCATCTTAAGTAGAAAAAGTGGTTTATTCTGGTTTTTGACTTCGAAATTCTATTGCATTAAGCAGTTCTAAGGGCTTACCTCGAGTCATAGAAGCGCTGGCCTCTTATCAGCATCTGTCGTAGTTACTCATACGGAGTCAAAATAATTTTATAATTGTTCCCAGAGAGGGTCCAGCAGCTCCTGCCGCTTCTTAAAAGTTACTGGATTGGGGGAGAATGGATACATGTATATGTAGGGCTGAGTCACTGCGAAACCATCACAACGTTGTTAATCGGCTATACTCCAATATAGAATAAAAAGTTTAAGAAAAAAAAAGGTAATGGAGAAATCACGCTGGTTTTGCGCTGTGGGAAACTGTATCCTAGAGGTAGTTAGGCGCTGTGACACCAGGGTTCAGTGGCAACCCCAGGCTTCCAGCTCTGTGCCAGCCCAGAAGGCGCTGTTGTGTGGTTACCCTTTTGTCTTCAAAAAGTTTTCCTGTTGCCAAATCACACACACTTGAAGAATTCGTTCTTTTGGTTTGATACATGTGACTTTCGAAACATTCTTTTCCTCTGGTGAATTGTGGCATCACTCGTTTTGCATTCTGAATTAAAAACAAAAAAGTAGCTATTTATCCGTCATAATCATTCAAATAATTTGCCAAAGACCGAGTGTCCCTTTCAGGGTTGCCATGACCAATTGGCGTCCTTGAATTTGTCGGAACTGCCGAACTCTTGTCAAGTGACTCTTTTCAATTACTTATT
Source organism: Globicephala melas (assembly GCF_963455315.2). Lineage (NCBI taxonomy): Eukaryota > Metazoa > Chordata > Mammalia > Artiodactyla > Delphinidae > Globicephala > Globicephala melas. The sequence continues at coordinate 113,444,170 of NC_083319.1, read as the reverse complement.
TATATGTTATTGGGCACTCGTGGTGATTGTGACAGCACGCTCAGTTTCACTTACACGTCGTTTCTCTGGTCGAACAGTTTTGCCATGTATGTCAAGTGCTACTAAGTGAACCGGTTACACGTGACTCAGTGAAGTAGAAATCCAGTAGTTGGGTTGGTTTTTGTAGTTGTATTTTTTTGCCTACCTGTTGTACCAAAATATTGAGTATAAATTTCAGATACCTCAGTTTTCTTAATCATCAGTCGTAGTACTGGCTGTTGTTTGTATGTTTAGCATCGTCGTGTTTTCATCTGTCGAAGAGTAGGTCTAAGTAGTCTGTGGAGATAAGGTTCTGCTCCTCGCGTCTGGGCAGTGGAGGGCAAGGCAAGGGGCAGAGGCAGGGAGGCCCGGGACAGCGGCCTCTGCCGGCACGCGTCCTCGCTCATGGGTGGGCTTTGAGGGACTTCTGTGCATCCAGGCCCCTCGTTACTTTCCTGCAGACAGCTGCCTCTTCCCCGGGCCGTGGGGTCACCTGCAGGGAAAATACTGCCTCCTCAAAGCTGGTGACGGACACAGATGTTCAGGTGACTAAATCTCTCAGACGGAGGCCGTGAGGAAGAGCACGGGCCTCACTTCTATAAAATGAATCTATCCCCCTCCTCTCGGAATCGCTGCTTCCATTGCTGTAATCCTGTCCCCTGCGCAGTGAATCAGCCTGAAAGGCGGTGGGGATCCAGGGCATCTGGGAGTGCCACCCCCCGCCCGGAAGGAGGGCGGCAGCTCTGCCTTAGCTGGTCCCGAGTGGCTGGGCAAGTCTCAAAGTGGATCAGATCAGACCTGACCCAGATGGCCCGCTGGGCACTGCACTGCTCACCCACCTTCACGCTCCTGGAACCTGCTCCCAGGCAGCGGGTAGCCACGGTGCTACAATGTTTTATGCTCTGAACTACCTCTTTTATAATAAGGAGGCTTCGCTGCGTTTGTCAGCAGAAAAGCATGTGTCATTAGGAGCTGTGATGCACATGCGTTGAGAGCTTTTATCCTGCAGCCTCTCCGCTCTTGATAGGCAGTATCTCCTGGTCCTCTCTTCCTCCCTGACTTATAGGAAACAGGTAGGTGGGGACAACGCCATCATTCTCCCTTCAAGGTGAGAGACCAGGAAGGGGCGGGTTTCCCAGGGTTCTGGAATTAGCCCTAGCGAGGAGTGACTTCGCCTTGGGGTGTGGCCCAGGCTGATCTGTAATCAATCTGATGTCTAATGTTTTTTGACTGAGGTTAAAGACTGCAGACCAACAAAAACCCCCAAGTCTTAAGGAAAAGTTTGTAACGGTTTCCATTGTAGTTTAGACGTTTACAAATCGGGACCGTGGTTAGATAGTAACTAATAGAAAAGACAGAACCGGCAGTGGACTTTGCCACAGGAAACAGGTAGAGGCGGAGGCCCCGAGGGTCTTGTCATTGGGCTCACTGGGGTCCAGCATCTTAGAGGATTCCACAAAATGCACATCCAGTCCCAAGCAAGTGTTCCCCAGAAAGTAGCAGGCCGGGTCTCGGGTGATGGTTCTGTTCAGCTCCCTGCCCCAGGAGCAGCTGGAAGAACACCTCGGTCCTGGGTGACCCTGCACAGGGTGCACGGGCGGGCACAGTGCACACACGTGTGCCCGGGCCCAAAGGCAACGTGGAGAGAGTGTAACATTGGTGTAAAGTTACGTGCTGTCCTTGAAGCAAGAGATTCAGGTGCCCAACTGGACGCCAACAGCTTTGGCTTCACAATAAAAATCAGTACAAATAATAGAATCGATGTACAGAAACTTAGTTTATGTATCTGCGGCTCTATTTTTTTTGAATTTTATTTTATTTATTTTTTTATACAGCAGGTTCTTATCAGTCATCCATTTAATACATATTAGTGTATATATGTGAATCCCAATCTCCCAATTCATCCCACCACCACCACCCCCGCCACCACTTTCCCCCCTTGGTGTCCCTACGTTTGTTCTCTACATCTGTGTCTCAATTTCTGCCCTGCAAACCGGTTCATCTGTACCATTTTTCTAGGTTCCACATATATGCGTTAATATACGATATTTGGTTTTCTCTTTCTGACTTACTTCACTCTGTATGACAGTCTCTAGGTCCATCCACATCTCTGCAAATGACCCAATTTCGTTCATTTTTATGGCTGAGTGATATTCCATTGTGTATATGAATCACATCTTCTTTATCCATTCGTCTGTTGATGGGCGTTTAGGTTTCTTCCATGACCTGGCTGTTGTAAATAGTGCTGCAATGAACATTGTGGTACATGACTCTTTTTGAATTATGGTTTTCTCAGGGTGTATGCCCAGTAGTGGGATTGCTGGGTCGAATGGTAATTCTATTTTTAGTTTTTTAATGAACCTCCATACTGTTCTCTATGGTGGCTGTATCAATTTACATTCCCACCAACAGTGCAAGAGGGTTCCCTTTCTCCACACCCTCTCCAGCATTTGTTGTTTGTAGATTTTCTGATGACGCCCATTCTAACTGGTGTGAGGTGGTACCTCATTGTAGTTTTGATTTGCATTTGTCTAATAATTAGTCATGTTGAGCAGCTTTTCATGTGCTTCTTGGCCATCTATATGTCTTCTTTGGAGAAATGTCTATTTAGATCTTCTGCCCATTTTTGGATTGGATTGTTTGTTTTTTTAATATTGAGCTGCATGAGCTGTTTGTATATTTTGGAGATTAATCCTTTGTTCATTGAATCATTTGCAAATATTTTCTCCCCTTCTGAGGGTTGTCGTTTCGTCTTCTTTGTAGCTTCCTTTGCTTTGCAAAAGCGTTTAAGTTTCATTAGGTCCCATTTGTTTATTTCTGTTGTTATTTCCATTACTCCAGGAGGTAGATCAAAAAAGATTTTGCTGTGATTTATGTCAAAGTGTGTTCTTCCTATGTTTTCCTCTAAGAGTTTTATAGTATCCAGTCTTACATTTAGGTCTCTAATCCATTTTGAGTGTATTTTTGTGTATGGTATTAGGGAGTGTTCTAATTTCATTCTTTTCCATGTAGCTGTCCAGTTTTCCCAGCACCACTTACTGAAGAGGCTGTCTTTTCTCCATTGTGTGTGCTTGCCTCCTTTGTCATAGATTAGTTGACCATAGGTGTGTGGGTTTATCTCTGGGCTTTCTATCCTGTTCCATTGATCTATATTTCTGTTTTCGTGCCAGTACCGTATTGTCTTGATTACCGTAGCTTTGTATTAGAGTCTGAACTCAGGGAGTCTGATTCCTCCAGCTCCGTTTTTTTCCATCAGTACTGCTTTGGCTATTCTGGGTCTTTTGTGTCTCCATACAAATTTTAAGATTTTTTGTTCTAGTTCTGTAAAAAATGCCATTAGTAATTTGATAGGGATTGCATTGAATCTGTAGATTGCTTTGGGTAGTATAGTCATTTTCACAATATTGATTCTTCCAATCCAAGAACATGGTATATCTCTCCATCTGTTTGTATCATCTTTAATTTCTATCATCAGTGTCTTATAGTTTTCTGCATACAGGTGTTCTGTCTCCCTAGGGAGGTTTATTCCTTGGCATTTTATTCTTTTTGTTGCAGTGGTGAATGGGATTGTTTCCTTAATTTCTCTTTCTGATTTTTCGTTGTTAGTGTATAGGAATGCAAGAGATTACTGTGCATTAATTTTGCATTCTGCAACATTACCAGATTCATTGATTAGCTCTAGTAGTTTTCTGGTGGCATCTTTAGGATTCTCTACATATAGTATCATCTGCACACAGTGAAAGTTTTACTTTTTCTTTTCCAATTTGTATTCCTTTTATTTCTTTTTCTTCTCTGATTGCTGTGGCTAGGACTTCCAAAAGTATGTTGAATAATAGTGGTGAGACAGGACATCCTTGTCTCGTTCCTGATCTTAGAGGAAATGCTTTTAGTTTTTCACCACTGAGAATGATGTTTGCTGTGGGTTTGTCGTATATGGCCTTTATTATGTTGAGGTAGGTTCCCTCTATGCTCACTTTCTGGAGAATTTTTATCATAAATGGCTGTTGAATTTTCTCAAAAGCCTTTTCTGTGTCTGTTGAGATGATCATGTTTGTTATTCTTCGATTTGTTAATATGGTGTATTACATTGATTGATCTGTGTATGTTGAATCCTTGCATTCCTGGCATAAATCTCATTTGATCATAGTGTATGATCCTGTTAATGTGCTGTTGGATTCTGTTTGCTAGTATTTTGTTGAGGATTTTTGCATCTATATTCATTAGTGATATTGGTCTGTAATTTTCTTTTTTTGTAGTATCTTTGTCTGGTTTTGGTATCAGGGTGATGGTGGCCTCATAGAATGAGTTTGGGAGTGTTTCTTCCTCTGCCATTTTTTGGAAGAGGTTGAGAAGGATGGGTGTTAGCTCTTCTCTAAATGTTTGATAAAATTCACCTGTGAAGCCATCTGGTCCTGGACTTTTGTTTGTTGGAAGATTTTTTTTTTTTTTTTTTTTTTGCCATACGCGAGCCTCTCACTGTTGCAGCCTCTCCCGCCGCAAAGCACAGGTTCCGGACGTGCAGGCTCAGTGGCCATGGCTCACGGGCCCAGCCGCTCCATGGCACGTGGGATCCTCCCAGACCGGGGCACGAACCCGCGTCCCCTGCATTGGCAGGCGGAGCCCCAACCACTGCGCCATCAGGGAAGCCCTGTTGGAAGATTTTTTTTTTTTTTTGGAAGATTTTTAATCACAGTTTCAGTTTCATTGCTTGTGATTGGTCTGTTCATATTTTCTGTTTCTTCCTGGTTCAGTCTTGGAAGGTTATACCTTTCTAAGAATTTGGCCATTTTTTCCAGGTTGTCCATTTTATTGGCATAGAGTTGCTTGTAGTAGTCTCTTAGGATGCTTTATATTTCTGTGGTGTCTGTTGTAATTTCTCCTTTTTCATTTCTAATTTTATTGATTTGAGTTTTCTCCCTCTTTTTCTTGATGAGTCTGGCTAATGGTTTATCAATTTTGTTTATCTCCTCAAAGAAGCAGCTTTTCGTTTTATTGATCTTTGCTATTGTTTTCTTTGTTTCTGTTTCATTTATTTCTTGTCTGATCTTTATGATTTCTTTCCTTCTACTAACTTTGGGTTTTGTTTGTTCTGGTTCCTTCAGGTGTAAGGTTAGATTGTTTATTTGAGATTTTTCTTGGTTCTTGATGTAGGCTCGTATTGCTATAAACTTCCCTCTTAGAACTGCTTTTGTTGCATCCCATAGGTTTTGGATTGTTGTGTTTTCATTGTCACTTGTCTCTAGATAAGTTTTTTATTTCCTCTTTGATTTGCAGTGATCTCTTGGTTATTTAGTAACATATTGTTTAGCCTCCATGTGTTTGTGTTTTTTACGTTTTTTTCCCTGTAATTCATTTCTAATCTCATAAAGTGGTGGTCAGAAAAGATGCCTGATATGATTTCAGTTTTCTTAAAAATACTGAGGCTTGATTTGTGACCCAAGATGTGATCTATCCTGGATAATGTTCCATGCGTGCTTGAGAAGAAAGTGTAATCTGCTGTTTTTGGATGGAATGTCCTATAAATATCAATTAAACCTATCTGGTCTATTGTGTCATTTAAAGCTTGTGTTTCCTTTTTAATTTTCTGTCTGGATGATATATCCATTGGTGTAAGTGAAGTGTTAAAGTCCCCCACTGTTACTGTGTTACTGTCGATTTCCTCTTTGATAGCTGTTAGCAGTTGCCTTATGTATTGCAGTGCTCCTATGTTGGGTGCATATATATTTATAATTGTTATATCTTCTTCTTGGATTGATCCGTTGATCGTTATGTAGTGTCCTTCCTTGTCTCTTGTAACATTCTTTCTTTTAAAGTCTATTTTATCTGATATGAGTATTGCTACTCCAGCTTTCTTCTGATTTCCATTTACATGGACTATGTTTTTCCATCCCCTCACTTTCAGTCTGTATGTGTCCCTAGGTCTGAAGTGGGTGTCTTGTAGACAGCATATATGTCTTGTTTTTGTATCCATTCAGCAAGCCTATGTCTTTTGGTTGGAGCATTTAATCCATTCACGTTTAAGGTAATTATCGATATATATGTTCCTATTACTATTTTCTTCATTGCTATGGGTTTGTTTTTGTCAGTCCTTTTCTTCTCTTGTGTTTCCCACTTAGAGAAGTTCCTTTAGCATTTGCTGTAGAGCTGGTTTGGTGGTGCTGAATTCTCTTAGCTTTTGCTTGTCTGTAAAGATTTTGATTTCTCCATCGAATCTGAATGAGATCCTTGCCGGGTAGAGTAATCTTGGTTGTAGCTTCTTCCCTTTTATCACTTTAAATATATCATGCCACTCCCTTCTGGCTTGTAGAGTTTCTGCTGAGAAATCAGCTGTTAACCTTATGGGAGTTCCCTTATGTGTTATTTGTCGTTTCTCCCTTGCTGCTTTCAATAATTTTTCTTTGTCTATAATTTTTGCCAATTTGATAACTGTGGTTCTCGGCATGTTTCTCCTTGGGTTTATCCTGCCTGGGACTCTCTGCGCTTCCTGGACTTGGGTGGCTATTTCCTTTCCCATGATAGGGAAATTTTCAACTATAATCTTTTCAAATATTTTCTTGGGTCGTTTCTCTCTCTCTTCTCCTTCTGGAACCCCTATAATGCGAATGTTGTTGCGTTTAATGTTGTCCCAGAGGTCTCTTAGGCTGTCTTCAGTTCTTTTCCTTCTTTTTTCTCTCTTCCGTTCCATGGCAGTGAATTCCACCATTCTGTCTTCCAGATCACTTATCTGTTCTTCTGCCTTAGTTATTCTGCTATTGATTCCTTCTAGTGTAGTTTTCATTTCAGTTATTGTATTGTTCATCTCTGTTTGTTTGTTCTTTAATTCTTCTAGGTCTTTGTTAAACATTTCTTGCATCTTCTCAATCTTTGCCTCCATTCTTTTTCTGAGGTCCTGGATCATCTTCACTATCATTATTCTGAATTCTTTTTCTGGAAGGTTGCCTATCTCCACTTCATTTAGTTGTTTTTCTAGGGTTTTATCTCGTTCCTTCATCTGGTACATAGCTCTCTGCCTTTTCATCTTGTCTGTCTGTGAATGTGGTTGTTGTTCCACAGGCTGCAGGACTGTAGTTCTTCTTGCCTCTGCTGTCTGCCCTCTGGTGGATGAGGCTATCTAAGAGGCTTGTGCAAGTTTCCTGATGGGAGGGACTGGTGGTGGGTAGAGCTCACTGTTTCTCTGGTGGGCAGAGCTCAGTAGAACTTTAATCTGCTTGTCTGCTGTTGGGTGGCGCTAGGTTCCCTCCCTGTTGGTTGTTTGGCCTGAGGCAACCCAACACTGGCGTCTACCTGGGCTCTTTGGTGGGGCTAATGGCAGACTCTGGGAGGGCTCACGCCAAGGAGTACTTCCCAGCACTTCTGCTGCCAGTGTCCTTGTCCCCATGGTGAGCCACAGCCACCCCCCACCTCTGCAGGAGACCCTCCAACACTAGCAGGTAGGTCTGGTTCAGTCTCCTATGGGGCCGCTGGTCCTTCCCCTGGGTCCCAGTGCGTACACTACTTTGTGGGTGCCCTCCAAGAGAGGAGTCTCTGCTTCCCCCAGTCCTGTCGAAGTCCTGCAATCAAATCCCGCTAGCCTTCAAAGTCTGATTCTCTAGGAATTCCTCCTCCTGTTGCTGGACCCCCAGGTTGGGAAGCCTGATGTGGGGCTCAGAACCTTCACTCCAGTGGGTGGACTTCTGTGGTATAAGTGTTCTCCAGTCTCTGAGTCACCCACCCAGTGGTTATGGGATTTGATTTTTACTGGGATTGCGCCCCTCCTACCGTCTCACTGTGGCTTCTCCTTTGTCTTTGGATGTAGGGTATGTTTCTTGGTGAGTTTCAGTGTCTTCCTGTCCATGATGGTTCGGCAGTTAGTTGTGATTCTGGTGCTCTCGCAAGAGGGAGTGAGAACACGTCCTTCTAGTCGGCCATCTTGAACCAATCTCTCTCGGGCTCTTTTTTTTTTTTTTCTTGCGGTACGCGGGCCTCTCACTGCTGTGGCCTCTCCCGTTGCGGAGCACAGGCTCCGGACGCACAGGCTCAGCGGCCATGGCTCATGGGCCCAGGCGCTCCGCGGCATGTGGGATCTTCCCGGACCGGGGCATGAACCCGTGTCCCCTGCATCGGCAGGCAGACTCTCAACCACTGCGCCACCAGGGAAGCCCATCTCTCGGGCTCTTTTATACATTAATTTCTTTTTTTTGGCCACGCAGCTTGCAGGATCTTTGTTCCCCGACCCGGGATTGAACCTGGGCCTCTTTGGCAGTGAAAGCACGGAGTCCTACACAGTGGATGCCAGGGAATTCCCTCTTGTATACATTAATTTCTGAGATACACTCTTGGATGTGAGGGATTCCTGCCTGACAGCATGTTGATTTTGCTCACTCTGCAACTGTGTGAAGTTTAGTCTCCCTTCGATTTCGCTGAGTATGGGAAGAGGAGCATACGGGGGCTCTTCGTTTAAAAAATTCTCCGGTGGCCATACAGGCCAAGGACCTCCTACGTCATGTGCTGTGCGCTGCGTCTCTGAGCACGGACCGTGTTGACCTGGAACGGTCCATCAAGGGAGGATGCTCCCAAGGTCGTTCAGTAGTCAAGGACAAAGAAGAAAACTTCCTGGGATTCGGCCTGGTTGAATCTGGAGGGTTTTACTTTCCACGTGCGCGTGTATATGGTTGAGCTGTTTTTACCCCCAGCGCCATGAGTTTTATTTAACATAGTCAGTGGTGTCACATTGAAGCTGGTGTAGACAGGACAGGACGCTTCTGCAGGCTTGGGCTGAGCACAGGAGCAGTCAGCACATAAGACGCGTAGGGATGCCACTGGTTCCTGTGCGCTGAGTACGGGGTTTTGCGAACAGTTCTGGTTTGGGTAACAGTTTACGTTAAAGAGACGTTTTGATTTTTCACTGTACAAACCATTATGAAGGGAAAGCATCTCAGGACTTCCCTGGCGGTCCAGTATTTAGGACTTGGCCCTCTCACTTCCCAGGGCTCTTGAGTTTGATCCCTGGTCGGGGAAGTAAGATCCAGCAGGCCATGCAAAAAAAGAAAAAAAAATTTTTTTAGAGAAGGGAAAGCATCTGTTTGTCACCAGATGCTCTTTTTATTCCTGACGAGTTGCTCTTTGTTCATCAGAAGTTGGTGCCACGTTGGGGAGCAGACCACAGCCGTTTTACAACAGATTCCTTTTATAGGATAGCACTCCGTTGCCAAAACTTTGCGTCAAAAGTTTGTCACCGCTGTTCTTGCCGGGCGCCTCCCCTTTCCAAATGCTCCATCTTGGTTTCTGCCCTGATCTCAGATCTTCACCCTTACTGTGTGCTCAGTTTTTAATAAAGTTTCTTAGTGTTTTCTGAATTACGTTAATAATTAGTCCAAATGAGATACTCTCAGAGAAAAAGAAAAGGTTCCGTATTAAACTAAGCGACAGCGCCGTGGCCTGGACCCGTCTCCCCGAGGTGCCCGGTGCCCCGTTGACCCCTGGGCTGGCTCTGGTGGCCCTCCCTGTGGTCACCCCGGTCCAGCTCCTCGTGGACCCGCTTCTGTCACCTGGCAGCACTCTGCCCTCCCACCGGGTCCTCCCTCCCTCCCCCTCTGCCGTCCCCACTGTAGAAGCTGATTTTTGCAGGAATCATGACCTCAGTCTGCTCTACGTGTGTCCCTGGCCCCCAGAGCCGAGCAGGGCCCTGACCAGGGGGTCTGCGGGGGTGTGGGCAAGCTCTTGGGGGCTCTGCTCAGCATCCTGGGGTCCTCTTCACTCCCCCCGGCCTCCCTTGGCCAGTCCCTCCACGATCCGCCGCCCTGTAGGGTGGTCTCTGTCAACTGCCCCAGAGCCCCTCCTGCAGGCCCTGGTTTTCCCCATAATCCTGGGAGACCTGTGCCTTTAGTTGCCACATTTTGCAGTTTACGGAGGAGGAGGTGGAAGCACGAGCCATTGGCTAACTGGCCCAGTCTTTCTGTAAAGGGCGATGCTAGCCTCTTCACCCTTTTTGCTGTGATGCCCGCCTGCATCCCCACACCTCCCACGCATGACCCTGCCCACCTGCACCCTCACACCTCCCCCCCGTGACCCTGCCCACCTGCATCCCCACACCTCCCCCCTGTGACCCTGCCCACCTGCATCCCCACACCTCCCCCCTGTGACCCTGCCCACCTGCATCCCCACACCTCCCACCCGTGACCCTGCCCACCTGCATCCCCACACCTCCCACCCGTGACCCTGCCCACCTGCATCCCCACACCTCCTACCCGTGACCCTGCCCACCTGCATCCTCACACCTCCCATCCATGACCCTGCCCGCCTGCATCCTCACACCTCCCACCCGTGACCCTGCCCACCTGCATCCCCACACCTCCCACCCGTGACTCTGCCCACCTGCATCCTCACACCTCCCCCCCGTGACCCTGCCCACCTGCATCCCCACACCTCCCACCCGTGACCCTGCCCACCTGCATCCCCACACCTCCCCCCTGTGACCCTGCCCACCTGCATCCCCACACCTCCCACCCGTGACCCTGCCCACCTGCATCCCCACACCTCCCACCCGTGACCCTGCCCACCTGCATCCCCACACCTCCTACCCGTGACCCTGCCCACCTGCATCCTCACACCTCCCATCCATGACCCTGCCCGCCTGCATCCTCACACCTCCCACCCGTGACCCTGCCCGCCTGCATCCCCACACCTCCCCCCTGTGACCCTGCCCACCTGCATCCCCACACCTCCCATCCATGACCCTGCCCGCCTGCATCCTCACACCTCCCACCCGTGACCCTGCCCACCTGCATCCCCACACCTCCCCCCTGTGACCCTGCCCACCTGCATCCCCACACCTCCCACCCGTGACCCTGCCCACCTGCATCCCCACACCTCCCACCCGTGACCCTGCCCACCTGCATCCTCACACCTCCCACCCGTGACTCCGCCCACCTGCATCTTCACACGTCCTACCTGTGACCCTGCCCACCTGCATCCTCACACCTCCCACCCGTGACCCTGCCCGCCTGCATCTTCACACCTCCCCCCCTGTGACCCTGCCCACCTGCATCCTCACACTTCCCCCCTGTGACCCTGCCCACCTGCATCCTCACACCTCCCCCCCGTGACCCTGCCCACCTGCATCCCCACACCTCCCCCCCTGTGACTCTGCCCACCTGCATCCTCACACCTCCTACCCGTGACCCTGCCCACCTGCATCCTCACACCTCCCACCCGTGACCCTGCCCGCCTGCATCCTCACACCTCCCACCCGTGACCCTGCCCACCTGCATCCCCACACCTCCCACCCGTGACCCTGCCCACCTGCATCCTCACACCTCCCATCCATGACCCTGCCCGCCTGCATCCTCACACCTCCCACCCGTGACCCTGCCCACCTGCATCCTCACACCTCCCACCTGAAAGTGTATTGTGTGCATTCTTCTCTAACTTGCTCTTTTTCAACCTTGACATTATATCTTTGAAATTCACCTTTGGTGATACGCATCCTTCTTTTCCACTGTTGGACGGTGTTCGTTTCTCACTCATCTTTACCCACAGCCCTGTGAGGGAGGAAGAAGTAAACTAGGCAGCACATGGCTTCAGTCCACCTGTCAGGCCTGCACCCTGCAGCCCAGCCAGACCAGGACAGAAGAGGAGGGCGGAGAGGACAGGATTCACGTTTGCTCAGGGCGGGCGGGGCACTGATGCAGAATGAACTGGCGGCAGAGGACCAGGGGGCTGAGTTGAGGGAAGGATGCAGAAGTCTGTTCTTCCTGAAACCCTCTGATGGTCTCATGTGGCGGTGGGTGTTGTTACACCTGTTTATGACACGTGCTGGGAAGCCTGCGCAAAGTCACCGACCTAACACGGTGGAAACCCAGGTCTGGGTATAAACAGTGCCACGTATCTGTTGCCGCTTCCCCGGCCTTGGCCCTCATCTCACCCCGGCGGGTGCGCCCCGGGTGTACGGACTTTCTCTGGGGACCGGTTCCCGTCAGCGTCACTGGTCCCACACCCAGCGGGTCAGGCGTGGCCGTCAGGGTGGGTGGTGCTGGGGCGGGGGGGGGGGGGTGCGTGCCTGACCCTGACCCTGACCCTGACCGCGCTGTGTGCTTGCCCACAGGGGATTTCCCAAGAAGGCCAGCAGAACTGCCCGCATCGCCTCGGACGAGGAGATCCAGGGCTCGAAGGATGCCGTCATCCAGGACCTGGAGCGGAAGTTGCGCTTCAAGGAGGACCTGCTGAACAACGGGCAGCCGGTACAGGGCGGGGTGTGCTGGGGTGGGCGGGGTCTGGAGCTGCCGCCGAGCCCTTCCCTCTCCCCCAGGCCTAGGGTCCCGAGTCGCGTCCTCACCGCTGGCCCGGTACCCCGAACCCCCACGTTCCTCTGCGTGGTGAGGCTTGGGTCCGGGAAGTGGGGAGGGGAGAAGGCTGCTTTCTGCTGCCTCCTGTCATGGACCATTCCTGGGGCATCACAGCAGGTTGGAGGGAAGGGAGGGAGGAAGGACTGAGGGTGAGGCCGGGGTAGGGCAGTGAGGACCTGCGACCTTACAGAGAAAAAGGAACCAATCCCGCTGGAGGGGTAGGCGTGGGGAGAGCCATGCCCCCCGGTGACCTGTCTCTGCCGGAAGCAGTGAATCGGAATTAAAGTTCCAGAAGCAGAATTTGGATTCCAGGCCCTGCAGTGCTTCTGCACAAAAAGCATCTTTCCTTAGGAGACCATGGCTGGAGTCTAGAGTGTTAGGAGACACGGATTCCGTCACCTGAAAGAGGAGCCTTGCTTCCCATCCTCGTTCCAGTCTGTCAGGGCAGGACAGCTCAGCTCAAGGAGAAAATAGTAATTCTGTTTCAAGGCTGCAGAATTGTGAAGTCGACCAGAGTAGCTCTGGTGACAGTGTGCACAGATGTTTCCTCCAGTGGACCTAGTGTTTCCTTGCCAGTCTTTTTTGTTCGGTTTTGGGGGTTACTGACCCTTTTCTTATCACATCAGAGTACTTCAAGGGGACAGGAAAAGCAAGTCTAGCAAAGGAGGTCTCAGGTAGGGGAAAGGAGCCTTTTGTGCTTTATTATGGGGAAATTTGCCCAGCTCTTAAGTAGAAGCAGAAAAGGGCCTCTTTGTATAAAATCTCCCTCACACACCTTTTTCAGGAGAGAGAGTCTCTGTACTAGTTAAGTTTTCTAGGAATTGTAATTATCAAGCGTTGATGGATAAGAATGTGAGCACAGGCCGCATCTGCCCGGGAAGATGGGGACTAGAGGAGGGTGTTGGATGCTGGTCTTAATTATCAGGATCCTGACCTGAGCTCAGGAAGATTAAAAGGCTAATGAGTTCCTGTGTTGGTGAGTGATGTCGAAGAGAAGATTTTCACCAAGGGAAAATATATTCTCCCTGAGATAAGTGGTACACGTGTAAGTGTACGTATTCTGGAAGTTTGCCCTGGCTCTGTCAACCAGAGCCTTTGATAGATTAAAACAAATACTTAAGGGAACTTTTTCAATCCAGGTAAAGGCATCTCTCCAGGTTTTTTTTTTTCTTTTTTTCTTTTTTTTTTGGTTGTTTGTTTAAATATTCCTTATGGACTAATTCTTGGTTAAAAAGTAAGACTTCTGTAAGCCCTTACGTTATACTATGTGTATTTATTTTTGTTATATATATATCATGTGTCTCACGTATAAATATATATTTTTGGTATTTGTCTGTTTAGCAGTGAATGACATTTCCAGTATTTTCCATAGATTTCCACATTTGAGAGTTTAAAAAAACTAGAAAAGTAAGGTTTCCTTTCTTAGAAAATGAGACGCTGAAATAGCTTTTTCCTGATGTTGCACATCATTCCATACTTATTTCTGGCTTCTTAGAGCTCGTCTGTCCAAACGGCGTAGTAGTTTAGAAACAAAACTATGAAGTGACTTTGCTTCCTGGTGGGAGCAGGTACATCTGGTGGAGGCCTGGGTGTCACACGATGCTTCTGCTCCAAAGGAACAGGGTGGCATCGCTCCAGTCCTCGCTGGGGTGCTGCTGTAGTCGTCCCTGCAGACGTTAGGAAGGCTTTTAAGAGAGCAGGTATTTAAAACTCTCTCTGAAAACTGAATTCATGATTTTTTAACACACGTGAGAAAATTAAACACCACCTTACTGCACGAGACATTCCGTGCAGCAGACACTGCCCCTGCCTCTTCTCATCCTCGCCCCCTTCTTTACGAAATGAAATAAGTGGAACTTCAGGTCTTTTGTCGTCTGGCACTTGTCTTATTTCTCTTCCCGGTCTCCGCTGGGACTGGAACCAGCAATTGCTGGAGGTCAGCAGTTTACCCAACATATTTTCCTGATGAGATCGTTTCCAGTAGAATTTGTGTCTAGATTCACAAGTTTGGAAGTTTATCTGAAATAACTTGTGCAGGATTTGGGGGGGGGGGGGTTTGGATTCTGCCGTACTACTTACTCTCTATCTTGAATCAAATGCTTGTTTTTAAAATGCCCCTGATGGGCCGATGGTCATATTAGAGCCAGTGTCAAGAGCGGCCATCCGCCCAGCAGACAGAACACGAACGTGGACATTTCTCTCGTGTTTGGCCCAAAGCGCCGGCCGGTCGATGCAGAAGCCTCACCGCCCTCTTTGCAGACAGTCTCCCCAAGTAGGCTCGTGAGCCGTGGGTATCAGCTCAGCAGGTATCTTTCACGGCCCCTCTGCCAAGTCCACGTGTGTAGTCATCCTTTGTGGGTTATTGCATGTGCTTGTGTTCACCTCGGATACCCAACCCCTGGGAAGTGCTGTCAAAGCAGAGAGGACCGTCACTGCCCGCTGGCCTGAAACTCCCTCATCAGGCAGTTCTGAAGCCTGTGGATGGCTATGAAAATAACATTTCCTGTAAAAAGAACATTTTGCTGTTTCAGTATCTTTTTTCTCTCTGTTTATCGTCAGGGGTAAATATATGACTCGTACTTTTAGGTGACTTCTCCCCTGTTGCTCAGTCTGTGCTCTATCAGTTGGTGGCTCTCAGGATGGGTCACCCCACCTCCCAACCCAGGGTCAGGACCAGAAGGGCCGGGGAGAGCAGCTGAACAAGGGGAGGACTCCTGTGCGTACAGGCGTCAAGGCGGAGAGGGAGCAGTTGCAGAGAACGGCCAGCGTGTTTGCTTTTTCAGCTCTTTTTCCTAAGGTGTGGCAGCATTGTGGTTTTTCTGATTTCTGTGACTTGCTTCGTCTAGAGGCTGACGTACGAGGAAAGGATGGCACGGCGGCTGCTGGGTGCCGACAGCGCGACCGTCTTCAACGTCCAGGAGCCTGAAGAGGAGGCGGCCAGCCAGGTACCCCGTTCCTCCTGGCTCCCCAGGGAAGCAGATTACCCTGTCCCCTCTCCCTGCCCTCCTTACGGACAGTCTTGGGGTCAGCTCTGTGGAGAGCAGAGGGCGGGTCAGAGGAAGGAGCATTGTCATCAAGTCAGCCTCCCAGCCAGTGTTTATTGAGCACGTACTGTGCTGAGTGAGTGGCGGGATTTATTTCGGTTGGTGACACCTGTTCATTTTATCTTCTTATCGATTCGTTTCTCTCCTTTCAAGTATCTTTCTGTTTTTTCCTGTCCTGGGCTGTAATGCAGAATAGGTTTGTGTGGAGGAACATATGTTCACTGACATTGTCTGAAATCACTAGTGACTATTTCCAATTATGTTCTTAATATCTCGTCCAGGTAAAATACCTATGTACAGAAAAGACTCTGTTTTCCTCCACGGATGTAGTTATAAAGCACTAATCAGCAGAGAACCTAAAATGCTAACATTTTGTTCCCCTGTTAACACCAAAAAATAAGTCACTTCATGGATTTGATGTAAATAAACTGTTTTATAATCTCCACTGCTTCTGTTTGGAGTCTCCAGATGTAGTTCGGATAAAAGAAAGCTTTGTAACCCAAGTTTAAAGGATCAAGTAAACTCTTCCTTGTGTGTCTTAAGAAATGGATCAGCCTTCAAAACCTGAAAGGTTCTCTGTGTTAAATATCGCTGCCACACAGCTTCACTTAAAGCTGCAAATCTTGTGAGATTCTTGCTGTTCTGTACTGGGCTTCACTTCTTTTTCTTCTACCATTGCAGGACCCTGGGTCTCCTCATGCTTCTGTAGGGAGTCCTCTGGATGGTCAGAAGGTCACGCTTTCACCTTTCTTTTCTTCCCAGTCTTTCCCTGTATCTGTTTCTTCCCTTCTTCCTCGTTTACCTGTGTATATAGTTAACTGCCACACATTAAGTACTCCGACCAGTGTCTATTTTCATTTAATATCAGATGGACAGAATTAACTGCCGTGTGATTGTCGTGTCATTTATTTACAAACTTGAATTTGATTCTGTCCTTTGTGGCTACTCTGAATTTTAAATTGTGAAAAGTTTCTCATTTGTTAAACCTTTGTAGGGGGAAAAAGAGCTAATTCTTAAACTGACTGATCTGATACTATTTAGACAAAACAACTTGTGTATTTTTTGCAGTTTTATTCATACTGTTGAATTTCTTCCTTCAAGGCAACAGACTGTTTTGTGAAGGTTGAGTACCTTAAGGGAAAACCTCGTTAAAACAACCTTTCATTTAATATTAAATAGAGAATATCTCATAATGGGCTGCCTTGTCTTTACTGTACTTTGTCAGCAAGAGATCTGCAGGCTCCCCCTTCACCACCAGAGGATGGTGACGGGGACTTTGCTCTGCTCCTGTGTTTTTCACCAAACATTTGACTGGACCGTCAGTCCTCGGGAGGAGAATGGCTGCTCAGAGCTGCAGAGCTGAGGGAGAGCCCGAGGCTGTGTGGCGAGTGTTGGTAGGAGGAGGGATTGTGGTACCATTTCTCCATCACTCGTTTGCTGGGAGGCCGAGTGACCTTGCAGCTGCCCCCCGCCTGTGCGGCTGCCCTTCTGAGCAAGTGCCCCACCAGACGGAGGAAGCAGTGTGCCGTCATGTTTACTGTTTATGAATGGTTTAGGAATGACTGTTGCCTTTTTCTTTCTTCTCCCCACCCCAAGGGAAGAGAGAAGGAAATTCATCTTCATAGTTGGTTTGGTTTTTTTTTGGATCATAGGACTTGAGGACAGTCTGAAATATCGTACATACTTACTTCCAGATGTTCTTTGTTTTATATGGAGCTGAATTGGGCACAGGCTCCTTTTTTTAGCTCTGTGGTAAAAAACATCACTGTCTTCTGGGCGCCTTACTGGAGAGGGGATAAGACGTGGGCCTTGGGGGACTTGGTACCGCGTGGACCGAGGTCGGTGACGTGACCCTTCTCTCTGATTCAGGAGTACAAAGTCTCCAGCTGTGAGCAGAGGCTCATCAGTGAAATCGAGTACAGGCTGGAAAGGTCCCCTGTGGAGGAGTCAGGGGAAGAGGCTCCCTGTGGGGACGCGTCTGTGGAGAGTGGAGTGGCCCCATTCTTCGAGACGAAGCTGAAGCATTTCAAGATCTTTGAGGGGATGCCCGTGACCTTCACGTGCAGAGTGACCGGGAATCCAAAGCCGAAGGTGAGCTGCAACAAGGCTTCTTAAGAGTTATGTTCCCCAAGGATGCGTTTGGCTCCCAGCATGCCACACGCCATTGCAGCGTTAGGGGGAACGGGTGCAGACTAAGCCGCTCAGTACCCGTGATGTAAAACGCTCGAGTTCAGGGCCGTCCTCAGGAGGCACTGGAAACCAGCAAGGGTAGAAGAGTAGAACAGGACAGGACAGAATAGAATAGTAGAATAATGGACAAGGAGCCTTTCATAACCCACGTCATTTACTCATATGATGTTGCCATTGTTACACCCAAATTGCAGACGACCGGGCTGAGCTCAGGGGGGGTTAATGAACTTTCCCCGGGTCAGAAAGCTGTGAGTGGCCAGGCTTGAACTTGAATCCGTCCGTGCTCTGTACCAGACAGAGGAATAAAGCTATACCACAGGTGATGGAAACTGCAGATCTTTAGTCTACAAAACCAAGGCCTCCTGTGTTTACAGAGGCGGTGGAAGCAGGAATACTGTGAGAAAGGGTCCTCCGAGAAGCTTCTGGTACCGAGGATGAGGCCGGCCTGGCCGGAGCCCTATTCCTGCAAGCACGTGGGGATGCTGGAAGGAGGGAGGGTGGCCCTCTCTTTAAGGAGAGACTGGAATCACTGCTCACTGGCCCCGCAAAGTGGCAAACAGGACTACACTTTTCCCTAGAACTTGAGAGAAGAGAATAAAAGAGGCACCCATGAGAAGCTGAAACTCCAGATTCACACTCTCACAGGATACAGAGCCCAAAGCTGAGAAATTAATATGAAATTTAGTCCAGGATGATTATAATCCTAAGGTTTCTGGCAGAAGCAAGTAAAAATTGCCCCATAAGACTTCCACACTGGGGCCTGTCAGACATCTACAGGGCAGGAGGGGGAAAAAGTGAGTTCACAAGAAAAACTCACAGACCCTGCGAGCAAACAGGGTCCACAGCAAAAGAAACGGGAGAACAGAGGCCATGGTGCCACACAGGATAGAGCCGCCTTGAGGGGACTCCTGAAATTACTGTGTTTAAAGTGATGGAAACAATTCTAAAAGGAATAGACACTTTAGTGAAAGAATAGGACCAGAGACAAGGCACACGTAAAATAAGCATACAAAAATGAAAGCTGTACTCCCTGAAATTAACATTTCAACAGGGGCTGGTGTGAAAGAGCCGGAATGAGACCGAGTGAGACAGGAGCAGGGGCCGGGCCGGGGCCACACCTGAAACTTTGGGGGGCTCGTGCTCTGGGCTCCCTCCGTTGTTCTGTTTTCACAGTAAGGAAAGTTTTACCACCATACTCTTTCCCTAAAACCGAATCCCAGCCCCACAGTCAGAAAAAGATAGACCAGAAAAATTAGCTTTATATTTTCAGAGCCATTGCCACCTCCTAATGAGACTTCACAAATCAACTGTTGTTAGAGGACACACGTCTGTATTATCTTGACATCATTGGATCATTGGTGTGTGTTCACAACCATGATATCAAATGCATGTATTAAAAATAAACATGCACTTTATGAGTGGAACTCATAATTATATCATGAACTTCCAAAATAGTCACAAAAAGAACCCCACGTTCTTTTTCAACCTTACTCAAGGCACGATTACTGATGGGCTTCTAAGGTCACTGAATCCTGTTCTTAAAGAACGTTATGTTCGCCCGAGAGGCGGGCTTTTGTTTTAACGTGACTGTCTTGTTCTCCTACAACCTTGAATGTTTCACGGCCGTTAAGAGGTTGATTTTCCAGAGCTTTTTCCTGTTAGATGTTCTTCTGTTTTCCTGGCTGCCATTCTTTTTCTTCCCTCCCTGGTTTATTGAGACCTGTTTCTCCTGCACATGTTCTAGCAATTATATTAGGATTGTTGGAGTGTGGAATACTCATCGTGTTTAAAAATATATATTTTTTTAGCTTATGGGTTTTTTTTTTTTTAATTTTTTTATTCTGCCCTTGACATGCTTGTTCCATTGAGATATGAGAAGATGGAAGAGAATTTCTAGTTCACCCTGTTTTCATCTCTTGTACCCTTCCTGTCCTGTCTCTTAGCAGTCTTGGTAAAGTTTTGGAACTGTCTCTTAATCTCATTTGAAAGTTGGATTCCAGGTACAATAGAGGTGAAAAATATGATTAAAGTAGAGAAATAGGGCTTCCCTGTTGGCGCAGTGGTTGAGAGTCTGCCTGCTGATGCAGGGGACACGAGTTCATGCCCTGGTCCGGGAAGATCCCACATGCCGCAGGGCAGCTGGACCCGTGAGCCATGGCCGCTGAGCCTGTGCTCCGCAACGGGAGAGGCCACAACAGTGAGAGGCCCGCATACTGCAAAAAAAAAAAAAAAAAGGAGAAAAATATTCTAAAGAACTGGCATAGAGGCAAGAATGCAAAAGGGAGAAATTATGTACTAATCGCAGCTTCTTTGTTCCATTGGAAATAATCCAACCACTAAGAGTATGATAATTACAAAGTATCACGCCTTATGTAACTTACCTTTTAGAACTGGAAGTTATTAGTCTATTTGATGGTGAACTTTTAGGTTCTGGAGATTAATAATGTAGTTCCTATAAATGAACTGACTGAAAACTAAGGGTAGGAAAAGCTGCATCGGTCAGATCCTGATTGTTCTTGCACTTATCTCCTGCCGTCTGTTTGTAGCCGTTCCCTGTCTTAGACATGGAAGCTTCAAGAAAGATTTTTCAGATTCAGAGGCTTTGACAGGGAGTGGAATTGGAAGGCCAGCTGTGGTCTCAACTGACATATCGATTTACATGCAGGAAGAATTTCATTTTAAAACTGCAGGCTCGGAACTAAGTTTCTTCTGTTGGGAATCAGGAGTGCTTTTGGTTGCAAGGAACAAAAGTGACCACAAAGAACCTGCTATGGTTTGAAAAGGGAGGATGTATTTCCCTCCCGATGGCAAGTGTGGAGGGGCCAGTGCAGCATCCTGGCTGTGTTAGGGCTGCCGGCTCTATGACCCAAACTGTGGCCCGTCTTCAGCTGTGCAGTTCATGATCAAGTCAGAAATAATAACCAAACCATGAGAGACCCACGGACCCAGGATCTTGCTTAAAGGTGAGGGAGGGAAGGACGACCCGTAGAAGAACTCGTTTGACCATTTAGAATTTTCTTATTTAGTCAAGATTTTTACTTTATTTCTCACATTTATGTTTCCATCACCCCAAGTTAAAATGCTATTTGAAAATGATTATACATTTCAATACTACTGTGTTTTCTTTAACATAGCGGAGCTGAGGAACTGTAACCCTCCGTCCTGTGCCCCTCCGCTGGGAATGAAAGTGATAGGGTTCCCCCATCACCCCCCTCACCTGCCCCAGCTCCTCACACCCTGTTCTGTTTGACACGATTCCAAGGAATCGCTGGGGTTTAGGTTCTGGTCTTGTTGTCTACAATAACCTTTTTACCTTTACAAGTAATACATTGTCATTCGGGACACTTGAAATAGAAGCAAAAAGCAAACTGGGCGCCAGCGCTGAAACCATCGCTGTCCTTCACGTAAATAGTGGATGAATGTAAATGCCTGCTTATGGACGTCTCCTTAAAAATAAAAAGCGGCTGTGTAACTTCTAAAACTGAGATAGCATTCAACTTGCTTGCCACCTACCCTTTTCCCTCAGAAGCCAAGGTCCTGCCCTGACGTCCTGCCTCGCGCTGTAACTCGGGAGCTCAGGGCGGCCCGTGCCCCTCCACTCACAGGGCCTCACCTTCATCTCTGCCTTCCCCCTCAGACCTACTGGTTTAAAGATGGGAAGCAGATCTCTCCCAAGAACGATCACTACAGCATCCGGAGCGACCCTGACGGGACCTGCTCTCTGCATACCGTGGCCTCCACCCTGGACGATGACGGGAATTACACGATCATGGCTTCGAGCCCTCAGGTGGGGATGCGCGGTGGCCTCGGGCCTGTGCCCAGGGTGGTGGGGTTTCCCGGGCAGAGGAGCTGCTGCTTGGCTAACGGGGAGTCATGCCTCTTTGACTTGAAACTGTTTTCCCAATTCTCCATCCAGCGTGTTTTCCCAGGATAGAAACATCCTTTCTTAATATTTATCTATTCCGTGAGATGTTTGTCTCCATGAATAATTCCGGTGCAGATGTGCATTCTTTCCATAAATATTATTGAGAACCTGATAATGTACACCTGTCATGTGGGTGGTGGAGCTGCAGTGCTTCAGGGGATGAGGTCCCGAGACAGAAGATAAGCCAGTAAACGAATGCATAAACCATGTGATTGCAGGTAGGGTTATGTTCTCAGGAGAAAGGAGAGTGAGGGGTATGGATAAGCTGTGGTAGGAAAACTCAGGAAGGAAAATGTTTAGAAGAAATAACGCACACACCTAATTCAGTGGAATTTAAGTAATGTGGAAGTGTGGACAAATTATGATTTCGATAGAACATACATACAGCATTCAGCGTTTTTGTTTGTTTACACCCAGATGTTTTGTAGTTGCCCTTAGATTTAGGGTCAAAAAATCGGTTGACTACTTAGATTTTAACAGACAGCTACTGGGTACCATGTTCCCAATTCAAGCCTGCAAATTCTTTTTTATTGAATATCTTGTATATTTTAGGTGCTATACGGGGTACACAGAAATATGTAAGAAGTGATTTTGTGCCTTACAAGCTCAACATCTGACTGGGTATTTTATGAAGTCTGCAGAAATCATGTAAATGACGCACTTCTAAAAAAAATTTTATTTTATATTAGACGATAGTTGATTTACAATGTTGTGTTAGTTTCAGTTGTACAGCAAAGTGATTCACTTACACATATATATATATTCTTTTTCAAATTCTTTTCCCAGTTTGGTAAAAAACACTCTTTTTTAAAAAAGAAAGCTAAAGTTAACAGTTTTATTATGTAACTGATGAAGATTGCCCAGAACTTATCTTTTTAAAAAATCTCTGATCTATTTATATCATTCCCTATTTCATTATTTCTTTTGAAGGAAATATTAAGTGTTAGAAAATGAAGAAAATGATACAAATCATTTTAGCAAAGCGTACAGACTTCTGAAAGTTTGTACAGTGTTATACTGTCCTCGGGTTACATTGTCATGTAAAGATACATTTCTGCAGTGATGGTAAGAGTGAAACTGAAATTGCCCACAAATCAGGCTATGATCCAGGACAGCCGACTCTGCACTGACAAGAAAGTTTCCAAGTTAACGCCTTCTGGAGTTTCTAACTTTTCAATCAACGAACACATGACCATCCCTTTGAAAAATAGTCAGAATCACAGCCTTTACAATAAGTTACATTTTAATGCTTATTTGTGTTCATGTTGTTTGTATTTGAGGGAACGAAAGTGGAACTTTCTCTTTTTTTAATTATATTTTTAGTATGTTTCCTTGACTACTTTTTTTTTAATTGCATCTTTATTGCACTTTGTAGATATTGCGTTTCTTACAAATTGAAGTTTTGTGGCAACCCTGTGTTGAGTAAGTCTATCACTGCTGTTTTTCTAACAGCATTTGCTCACTTTACATGTCTGTGTTACATTTCGTAATTCTTGTTCTATTTCAAACTTTTTAATTATTATTACATTTGTTATGGTGGTCTGTGATCTTTGATGTTACTACTACAACTCTATTAACCAATTTCGATTTTCAGTTTTCTGCCTCTTAAAAAAGTAGTGGAGTGCTCAGCAAAATCCAGAATTTTTCTTTGCCCTGGGTTCTTCATTTCTCTTGTGCCCTGGAAAGGCTAGGGTGGGTTATGGAGCTAGAAAATTCACTGTGTTCCTTATGTGCTCACCATTCCTGGGGTCCCGCTGTCCACCTCAAGGCGTTTTTCCTAGTGAATGTTTTGAACTGTTACTGGAGTGAGCAGTTTTATAGATAGAACAAGAGAAATGTCACACTGCAAGTTTTGAGTCTGCTTCTAGTCTCTTCAGGTGACGTAGCTTTCCATGTGGGGAAGTTCTAACGGGAAGGGCCAGGCAGGTGGCAGCGGGCAGGCGGCTGGGCTCCAGGGTGGCGGTCTCTGCATGGTTATTAAACCCCTGACCAACCAGGTGAAGGAGGGCTGAAGATGCCCGTTCAACATGGAAAAGGAGGAGGGGCAAAGTCAGAAGACGGAAGTGACGCAATGAAGACCAGGAGTGGAGACGTAGGGACAATTCGGAAGAGTCGGGGGTGCAGATCGGGGTGCAGAGCCAGCACCCGGCACCGGGCAGGTCTGAGTTGGGTTCTGGCCGCGTGGCCTTTAGCAAGTCCTGAATCTCTAAGCCCGCTTCCTCGTCCATGAAGTGAGAAAAATAATACGAATTTAAACGATGCATGTAGAGCGCTTGGTTTACCTGGCATGTGACGGGCTTCCAGTAAGCGCAGGTTGTTGCCACTGTTTAAGTTCGAGGACGCTAGTCCCCCTTCTCGGAGCAGCACCCTGAGCTGGCAGGGGCCGTGGAGCCCGGCTGTGTCCCTCCCTCAGCGCCGTGAGTCCAGAAGTCAGTGCGGGCTGGAATCTCTCCCCAGCGCGGTGCTGGCGCGGGCACTTCCAGCCTCCACCCTGGGAGAGGCGTTCCCGGCAGGGGCGGCTCGGTTGCGACTGCACGGCCGGGGCCCTGGGAGGAGGGCTCAGCTGCAGAGCCCACGTGCACAGCTGGGCTGGCGGGAGCCACGCCGCGGCCGGGAGGAGACCCCCCCCCCCCCAACGGCGGGGCGCTGCCCTCGTGCCGGGCCGTGCGCTCCGCTGCTTCACCGGAGCCCTGGCCACGCCCCCCGTGGCTCGCCCTGTCTGGTTCTTCGCCCTTTACCTTTCGGAGGCGAGACAGAGAAATGAGCAGTGGCCGTTTACCTCAGCTCACCAGGAGCCCGGCTCTTCTAGCAGACTCGCCCGTCCTGTCTGTGAGTCAAGCAAGCAGCGGTGTGGCCGCCCTGTGTCCCAGAGCCCTCGAGGCCCCGGGACAGGGCAGGTCCTGATGCCGGAATCCCGCTGGCTCTCGAGGTCGGGCCCACGAGGATCCTCATTAACGGGGTGCGTTCTCGTAACTAGGCGTCTCCTTTCCTACTGAAATGACCGAAAGGCAGGCGTCTGAGGCGAGGCTCCTGAGGGGCATCTGAGGACATGCTAAGCGTGGGCGCTGGGCCTCAGCCTGACACGGTTGTGAGTCTTGGTGTTTAGGGTACTTGGCAGTCGCTCTTGCAAGTTTCTGAGTGAGTCGCCTGGTTGATGTCCGCGCGGGGGTGAGACTCCTCCTCCGGCCGGCTCTTCAGTAGCAGGTGTGTCCACACCTGCCAGGTGTGGGTTTTGTGAGTCATCACCGAGAAACTGGAGTGAACTTCCTGCCCACTTAGGAAAACGAAGTGGCGTTTCAGCCCTGACGAGCCGCGCCCTGTTGCTCTCCCTGCTCCGTGCTGCAGGTCGTCGCTTGCTGCTGTAGGAACACGTGACAGAAATGCTTCACGCTCCATAGTCTCACCTTCAGAAGCAGCTGCTACGGTACATAGTAAAGGACTTCGCCGTTCTCGTAATTTGTGAATGAAAACACGGTTTAAAAGAAGCATGATGTAAATAGGCACTGAAAATAAATCTCAAAAGTAAAAGCTAAGTTTTTCAAAATACGTTAGTCCCAGAAGCATAGCGTGGGGTCCGCTGACCTGGGCTCCCTGCTTCCTTGATGCCCTTTGATACCTTCATTTTTTTCCACGTTATGGAAGGACTTGGGTTTGGGAGGGAGACAACTCCATCTCTTTTCTGGTGCACCGTGGCCTCCACGATGTGAAGTGACACAGGGAAAGAGGAAAAGGCTGATGGAAAAATGAGTTCGGTAATGAAACACGGACGGCCGAGCTCTCCAGAGCAGCGGAAGATAATTCCCGAGAGCCAACAGAAGGGGTGAGAAGCAAGGAAAGAGGAAAACACGGTCAGCAGGTTAGTTTATAGAATAATTTTCCACCTGGGTCAGTCCTCAGGGCATAAGGAACACGTTAGATGTTGTTGATGGCGTGCAGTTTCCACCTGGGACAGAACACACTGCTCTGGGCAAGCACTGGCCGTGGAGCATCCTCAGCCCGGCAGCTCCCGGGAGATGGTCGCGCAGTTGAGCGGGACCATAAGGGCCTGTGACGCGTTACAGCAGGCAGCCGCCGAACCGAGGGCCACAGGCTCCGCCTACGTCCGACTCTAATCCCATCCTGAAGACACGGCGGAATGGAAACACAAATGTTTGACTTTGTTTTGCTGCGTTGCTAGGTTCCCCCGTCCTGCTCTCTGGTTTGGAATGGCTGTCGTGCACTGTTGGCTGCGTCCTCCAATTGCATTGTGTGTGCGAGCGGCGGGCTTCCCTGAGACCTGCGGGCCGCAAGTTAGATTTCATAAACCGGGAAATGCAGATGTTTTGTCCGTAGCACATAAATCACTAGCCTTGCAGGAGGCCTCAGATGCGCATTACAAGCTGGATGGTTAACAGAGAACCACCTTAAGAATTCAAACGCGTGGTTTGCGCTGTAGCTTTAAACACTGAGGACTTGTCTGGAATAGAAAAGCAGTGAGCAGCTGAGTTCAATTTAAAAGGCTGGTGTTTCAACGTTATAAGGTTTTCTGGCACCTTCCAAGCTTCCCTTCAGACATTCACTTCCGTTATTCCTTCATGTGTTAATGATAAAGCGAAATGAAACGAGACAGTTGAAAGCGAACAGACAGCGTTAATGTACCCCTGAGCCTGCAGTGACGGCAGTTTTACTGGGTTAACTGGCACGTTTGTAGGATTAAAATCACCGAATGCTCATTTTGGATGACCTTCCTCAGAAAACATTCAGACTTAAAAATCTCAGCTTCCTGTCGTGCACTTTGGAGGCATCTTTTCAAAAATGCTTCCCTGGGTTCTGGACTGAAAATGTCAGAATTATACCACTCGCTACTTTGGTTGCTTTCTAAGTAGTCCTGTTCACTTGTTGTTAGTAATATATTTCGCCAGTATCAGTATATTATCAAACTCACAGGTCTGCCTCCTGAATTCCAGGCCCTTTCCCCTTTCTGTTCCAAAGTGGAGGATGGTGTGGGAATAAGAAGGTGATAAATGACAACATATGCCGTTTTCTTAAGTTCGGGAAGTTAAGGAAGATTCTGGGGCAGTATTTGTAGGGTTCTGAGCAATCGCAGTAACAATCTTGACAGCGTGCTAGGAATGTGTGCTCTTCACGGAGCAGCGTGCCAACCTGTCACCGTGTGTTTGGGAGCGGGGAAAGGAGACAAAGTGCATCCCAGGCACAGGCAGTGCTCAGGGTTGGGCAGGACCCCTTTCCTCCTGGGCCTCGGACGCAGACGTCAGACACCTGGGAGGTACCTGTGTGCGTGGCGCCCTGCAAGCACCAGCGTGACGTGGGGAAAGGTTGGTCTGCTCTCCACAGTTTCCCTCCTACGCTTGGAGTACTTGGTTTTTCCTCTGGAGTTAACTGCATCCTAATACCAAAAAAAGAGAGAGAGGAAAGAGAGGAAGGAAAAGGAAAGAAGGAAGGGAGGGTGGGTAGAAGGAGGAAGGAAACTCCATTCATATGGGGAAAAATGGTGTTGAACGAAACAGTTCCTATCCATCTGGTGGTTATTATAGTTACATCTGTATCCAGTGCTATAAAAATTTAACATTTTGAGCGTTTAGCATGTGCCAGACACACCACCAAGTACTTGACCCCTGTTAACTCGTTCAGTCATCATAAGAGCCCCTCCCTGCAGGATGACCAGCAGGGTCCTGTTCCACAGGTGAGGACCCTCATCTGGGGTATGTCGCCTGCCTCGTCTTTCCACTGTAAGGGACAGAGCTGGTTACAAACCCAGGGCAAAGGAGCCAAGGGCAGGCATCTGGGGCTCATCCCAGCACTGAGAGCCCTGAGGGGCCGAGGGGCACTGGTTAAAAGAGGCCTCTGAAGGAACCAAACAAGGTAAGAGCATACCGCGAGCAAAATACGCCTACTTGGAAAATTTCACTGGAGTCAGACAAGCTGCTGGGCCCATAAAAATCACCTTAATGTGCACACCTGATGTCACAGACCCAGAGAAACACAGCACCAGCAGCGGTGGCGGCGGAGTTAGCAGTGATGATGACAAGATCATCATGGATTATATCATTTAATCTTTGCAGCACCCTTGTGAGGTATAGTGCCCCACCTTTTACAGAAGAAGAAATGTGGGCTTGAACAAATGTAGGATTTGCCCAAAGCTTTAGGAAAAAAGTCAAAACTCAAATCCAGGTTAGAGGAATTTTTTTTTTTAGCACCATTATCTGCTTCCCCAAATTCAAGGTTTAAGGTTGAATTTAACTTTTATCTTTATCTAACGACATACATCATTCGTTAATACTCACTTCCTTGGTGGATCCTCTGGGTTTTATACCACAAGGAAGAATCCACCCAGATTACGTAACTCTTTTAATCTCTCCAAATTAAAATTATTTGCCAAAGCAGCGAAGCAGATAGTAAGGAAACCATAGCATCAGTTCAATGGAAGCTATTTGTGTGAAAACAAAACATACAATCCCTTGTCCTCAAGCTCCAAAAGGAATCATGGGTCTTCTGTGTCCCAGCCGTGATGACACATCAGCTGTGTAATTTATAACGGGCTCTTCTAAGCAAGTTATATCTAGATTTTCTGTAGCAAGTACAGACCAGGAGGGGTTCGATGGAATTGGTGTACAGATTTCAAGCTACTTTAGGGAATCCCAAGTGTTTGTAAGATCAGCGTGAGAGAATTCATATCGTGTGGCCTGAACTTCAGATACAGTTGATCTAAGTTGGAAATAACTCCCCTCATAAAGTTATATACTTCATTATACTTGGACATTTTCGGGAAAGGCAGCGCTTGTGGCCTCAATGGAGGAAGGTGCGTGTCCCGCGGTACAAGACCGCTTGAGTTTGTGTGTTTACAACAGCTCCTGGGTCCTTCCTAACCCTCCCGTCCGCACCGGTACTGTGTCTTTGCCTTTCCTGGTTACTATGGCCTGAAGAGGTCCAGGCTTTGGGGAGACCCCGAGGGCCCCTCCCTGCATCCTGCCATGGGGTCCCCCTCCGTGTCCCCGCCAGCGTCCTCTCAAGGGGGGACTCAGAAGGCGGTTCAGGACCCACAGAACCCCTCTGCTTTGGTCACCTGTTTGGCCACCTGCAGTGACAGTGGGGGTCAGGGGTCAACTTTACTTTGACTCTAAGCGCTCCCTTCAGCCTGGAGCTATAGAACTCACCAAGGACGAGGGTGAAAAATCAGTCTGCGTCTCATGTTCCTGCCCTGCGTACTCCCTCTCGGTCATCGTCAGGGTTTAGGTGTCCTCCTGCTCGTCCTCCGGGGCCCTGCAAGGAGCGAGCAGAGGAGACCATCTGCTTTGCTGCTCTGCTGGACGTAGGGAGAGATAAGTCCAGACCAGAAGGCGAAGTGGCAGGGCATTGATTCCTGTCGCCTGGCCCCTCTGTTGCTGTGTGTCCCTAGACAGCACTTATCCGATTCCCAGTTGACAAATTTGAGGGAGAAGACAGCGCGTGTAGCCAGATGTTATCATAACTTTATATGGGGTATAATCTATAAAACTATTGATTCACTGTGTTTTACACCTGAAACTAATATAATATTGTTAAGTGAACTATACTTCAGACAAGATCAGGTGTGTTCAGGGTGGGGTGGCTGTAGACTTTATACTTCAAATAAAAAAATTTAAAGATTATAAAATACAGCTTTTCGTTAGAATAGGTCCTTATCGTGTGACCCTCATAGGCTCAGGCATTTACTGCTCCTGGTTTTAAAAGCTCAAATATTGTCACTTCATGGGGACAGGGTGTCCCATAGTTGTCATGCTCCTTGTCGCCCCAGGCATGCTTGTTACGTAGCGCTTATTTTTTCATGCCGGCCGCCCTTTCAATGTGCGGTTTTGGGAAGGGATACCACGAACATTTAAGAACTAAAAAGAAGACTGAAATGATCTGGTTTGATTTCAGAGTTAGCTCCACGCAGTAGGTATGTAGCCTTGAAAGTGGCATCATCACAAGACGTCCCGGGGGGCGTGTTTCAGAGACAGGCTGGGGTCCCGCTGGTGCGGCGCGCTGGTCTGCGGGGAAGAGCGCCCTGTGGAGACCAGGGCAGCCGTGGCGGTGACGGGGGCGGTGCTGGGGCGCTGGCCGCTAACCGTCGGTCCCCTCTGTCCCCGCAGGGCCGCGTCAGCTGCACGGGACGGCTGATGGTGCAGGCCGTGAACCAGAGAGGCCGCAGCCCCCGCTCGCCCGCCGGCCAGCCTCACGGCAGAAGGTATCTCTCGCGTCCCTTCCCGGGCGCTGCTGCTCACTGTCACTGTAACCCAGCGCTGCCAGCATCTCGGGGACACCACAGGAGAGGACGTACTTGGGGGACAGGATGGGGCCACAGCAGGAAGCGTGGTGGCGTGTGCCTCCTTTCTAGCTGGGGGCGGGGTGGAGGACGTACCGGCTGGGCCTGGCGCCCTGCGACACGTGCTGCGTGTGGGCGGGCGGCAGCCACGTCACCACGGACACGCTGGTCGGTGGCACCCAGGCTCTAGCCACGCTTTCCTCACCAGCATCATGTGGGCTGCCCCCTGGGTTTCCTGAGATCGGCTCGTGTACGAAGGTTCCTTGTCCGGTCGCTTAGGTCACAAGCTTGTCTCAGATCCTAGCCTCGTAGGTCAGACTTGCCCCATGGCCCCGAGCGAGTGCACGTGAGGATGGGCAGCGGGGCTGTGGTTCTCCGTGACACACGCGGCTACAGATGGGGCCGGTGACTGGGCCATCCGGCCCCTGGGCCTAGCACAGGGGAGGACATGCCAGTGAGGCCACCGGAGGAGCAGGGCACGGCAAGCAGCAGCGGGCGGGCTCACGCCCCACGCGGGCTTGTGCCGGCGTTTGGGAGGCAGCTCCGGCCTCCGCACTCGCAGGTTTGATTCAGGCTTCTTGGGGCGGGACTTGGCGCACAGCATCACCTGCCCCCGCGCCTGTCAGCACAGCTGCAGCAGGTCCGTTCTCTCCGGCTTCACTCGGGGCCTTCCGTGCCTTTCAGCCGTTTGTGGGCCACTGACTCCTGAAAGGGCATTGTGCTCGTCAATGAGACCTGGTGGGTGAAGGCTGGTGATTGCTAGCGTATTCTACTAATTTCTCATTTGCTTTGCTCCTACTTCTGCTACTGAAGTGTTTCTTAACTGACCTCCCAATGATCTCCGGCAGGGTTAGTTTCAACACCTCACTCCTGAGTCTTCCCTGCAGTCACTTTAAATCATACTGCTCTTAAAGGCGGCTCTGGCAGCATCCTCAAAACCAAGAAGGGTGCACAGAATCTCGAGATGTGCACAAGTTTATGTTAAAGCAAAAAAAAGGAATAAAAATTACTGCTTTAGGCACATGGTTAACGGATACAGAAGAAAACCTGCCTAAAATGTGATTTGTTTTCCTGGTTAATATGAAAAGAAATTTTTATTAGAATGATATTCATTCTTTTTAAATAATAAGAACTTTTAATTTCCTGCAAGTTTACAATCACAGTGGAAACTGTCCTGATTTCTGTCGAAAAATATTTGGTAATAAATGAGCAACAGCTGCTGCTGCTTCTCATACAGCTTTAAACATATTTATTTAGGAAAAAATAGGTTACTGTTAGTTCCCCATTTTCCCCTTTCACGATTTATGCTAGCTGTAAGGGTTAGGATAGCAGATTATTTGAAGTCTGCAATTAGCAGATTATTACATGTATAATACACTTCCAAACGAAACAGGATTTTGTTTTACTGACTTTCTTTATGGTATGAACCCTGGGATTAGGAGCTAGGTAAGCAGCTAAGGAAATTATATTATTGCCCCACGTATTATAGAGAAGAGATAACTAAGAACCTGACAATACCTACTGTCTATTTATATTACCTATCATTTATGTGTCGTTCTCCTTCCTCCTCCTCCCCCCTTTCTTTCCATCTGTCTGTATTTATCTGTGTGTCATTCTCCCTCCCTCTTTCTCTGCCCCCATCTTTCTTTCCATCTATTTAACTATATTTGTGGCATTCTCCTTCCCCTCCCCCATCTTTCCCTCTGTGTGTATCTGTGTGGCATTCTCCCTCCCTCTCTCTCTACCCCCATCTTTCTTTCCATCTATTTAACTATATTTGTGGCATTCTCCCTCCCCTCCCACATCTTTCCCTCTGGGTGTATCTGTGTGGCATTCTCCCTCCCTCTCTCTCTGCCCCCATCTTTCTTTCCATCTATCTATCTATATTGTCTATCTTTGTGGCGTTCTCCCTCCCCTCCCCCATCTTTCTTTCCATCTGTTGGTTTTCTCTCTCGTCCGAAGGTCTCGTTCGAGATCCAGGGACAGTGCCGACGAAGGTGAACCGATTCAGGAACGATTCTTCCGACCGCACTTCCTGCAGGCTCCCGGGGACCTGACGGTCCAGGAGGGCAGGCTCTGCAGGATGGACTGTAAGGTGAGGGGCTTGGGTGCCTCCCTTCTCCCTGCAATACCGCTTCCCTTTAGTTCCTTTTGGGGAAATTATGTAAAGTATACATCTTTAAAATGTTTCCTAGCAGAAGAGGAGAGAAAATGAGTGGAACATACTATTTACATACATTTCAAATCATTCTTTTCCTTGATTTTTAAGTTTTTGTTGAATATGTCCTTTACCTAGAACCCTGTGTGCCATACTCCAGAAAGTGAACTGGGAGGTTTTATCCCTCAGAGTCGCCCTTTTTGTTGAAGTAATGACTGTGTTGGATCTGTTCTCTGTCCTGATCTTACTTATATTTACTCTGTTTTCATACAAATTTTGTATCCACACACCTACTATCTCAGGCCTCCCATTTCCTGTTTCTAAGAGACATCCAAGCAGCACCTTCATTCCGTCAACAATAGGGCTTCTTAACCAGGTCCTGGGGTGAGCAGGTCTCATCAGGTGTGTGGGCCTGAAATTACACAGGAGGTTGTATGTGGTACACCTGCCATCAGCTTCCCAGAGGACCTCGAGGCCAAAAATGTGTAGGAATCACTGGTCTGAAAGTTTTTGATTGTTTTGTGTTTTTGCCCCATTATTTATTGACCTTAAATTTAAATTTTAGCTCTGAAATATGAATACGCTTTTAAAAAAGTAATTTGGGCTCTCTCTGCTGGTTGTCTCTGGAATTGCAGAACACAAGATGTAAGGCACTTAGAGGGTTAACTCTGGGCTTGTAGAAATGTATTAAAAATGTATAAAATACTTTCCAGCATAATTTTTCAATATAAATTTATTTTTTGGCTGCATTGGGTTTTCGTTGCTGTGCATGGGCTTCTCATTAAGGTGGCTTCTCATTTTGGAGCACAGGCCCTAGGCGTGTGGGCTTAGTAGTTGTGGTACGTGGGCTCAGTAGTTGTGGCTCGCGGGCTCTAGAGCGCAGGCTCAGTAGTTGTGGCGCACGGGCTTAGTTGCTCCGTGTCATGTGAGATCTTCCCAGACTAGGGATCAAACCGGTGTCCCCTGCATTGGCAGGTGGGTTCTTAACTACTGCACCACCAGGGAAGTCCCTCCAGTGTAATTTTTTTAATTTTTATTTTATATTGAACTATAGTTGATTAACTGTGTTGTTAGTTTCAGGTGTACAGCAGTGATTCAGTTATGCATATGCATGTATCCTTTTTCAGTTATGTATATGCATGTATCTATTCTTTTTCCAAGTTCTTTTCCCATTTAGATTATTACAGAATGTTGAGCAGAGTTCCCTGTGGTCAATACAGTAGGTTCTTGTTGGTTATCTGTTATCTGTTATCTGAACCTCCATACTGTTCTCCATAGTGGCTGTATCAGTTTACATTCCCACCAACAGCGCAGGAGGGTTCCCTTTTCTCCACCCCCTCTCCAGCATTTATTGTTTGTAAACTGTTTGATGATGGCCATTCTGACCGGTGTGAGGTGATACATCACTGTAGTTTTGATGTGCATTTCTCTAGTAATCAGCAGTGTGGAGCATCTTTTCATGTGCCTGTGTATGTCTCCTTTGGAAAAATGTCTGTTTAGGGCTTTGGCCCATTTTTTGATTGGGTTGTTGTTTGATGTTTGTTTTTTGTTTTTTTTGTTATTGAGCCACATGAGCTGTTTGTTTGTACATTTTGGAGATTAATCCCTTGTCAGCTGCATTGTTTGGAGATTAATTCCTTGTCAGCTGCAGTGTTTGCAACATAATTCTTTTTACAGTATAAGTATACAGATTGAGTTTATATATATACAGTGTGTATATATTTATATGTGTGTATTTATTTGGGGTCTGTAACTGAGAATTCATACAGACCACCCGTAAAATGACATTTGAGTCCACAGGGGAAATTTTCTTTGAGAAAATTAGATGATACCAAGGGATTACTATTAATTTTAACTTTATGTATAAAATGGGAACTGTGACTATGTAAGAAAAATCTGTTCTTTTAGAATGATACTTCATAAAGTAGCAAGTATAAAGTTTGCGGTCTATTTTTAAAATATGAAAAATTACAAAAGAGAGTGAATGTAGGTGATGGCTACATGGAGGTTCACAATACTGTTGGCTCTACTTTTGATCACATTTAAGAAAGAAATCATAGCACTTTATTTTCTGCGAGTGACACAGCTGTCCTTGAAATGCCTGCCTTTAAAAGAATATTGGAAACAAAAGGTAATCTGTTGATTTTACTGTTATGATCAGACCTGGACAAATGTGGAAAATCTTTTCCAGTGTATTTACGCTTTAAGAGGGAAAGAAGAATCATGGGAACAGGCCAGTCGCTAAGGCAGCTGCTGGGCCCCCGACTCGCTCCCCGGACACTGACTGCCCCGGCCGGCTCTCGGCCTCCGGGAGTAAACTCCTCTGCTTCCCCCTGTTCCCACGGCGGCCAGAGCCGCCCACCTGTCCAGGCTGGGGCCCGCTTACAGTGACCCAGTTCCTGAGGTCAGGCTCGCCTTGCTGGCCTCAGAGGGAGAGGACTCGGCCTTCCCCTCTGCCCGGCCGCGCAGCTCTGGCCCAGGTGGGCCCAGAGTGCGTGCGGCGTCTCCCTCCTAAACCTGCTGCGGCCTCGCCGGTACCTGACCAGCCAGGAGGGCCAGGTGTGCAGCCCCAGGCGAGAAAGCCCACCCCCTTCCTCCATGCACCTGTGCTGGCCCGACAGGTAGAGCAGGCGTGGAGCGCCGGGGCAGCAGGTGGACGGATGGGAGGCTGCAGAGCCTGGCCCGCTTTTAGCCAGTGATTTAATTGTTTTGTGTAAATCCCTGGGCCTCTGCTGTGTGTGTCTGTTGGGGGGGGGGGGGGTGAGGCATCCTGGGGGCAGTATACGTGAGCATCACACAGCACGAGTGCAGTTTGTGAGTTCTCTGGCTGATTCTCAAAAGAATTGGTTTGCAGTCCCACTGACATCTTTCCGTATGTGATTTCCCACTGGTACATTTGGGGTAGGGGTGAAAGGGCCTTCCTTACTGGTGCTTTTCTTCCCGTTCAGAATGCAGGGCCCTAGAGTAAAGAGCTGACAGACGGTGGCCACCCTCCC
The DNA here is from genome assembly GCF_963455315.2 of Globicephala melas. NCBI lineage: Eukaryota > Metazoa > Chordata > Mammalia > Artiodactyla > Delphinidae > Globicephala > Globicephala melas. The sequence continues at coordinate 113,409,232 of NC_083319.1, read as the reverse complement.
CTCACTGCACACCATGCTATTAGCCATTAACCGTGCTTTTGTCTGACCTCTGGTCAGCACGACTGTCGTGGTCTGGAGAGTGGTGGGTTTTTTTTTAACGTTTCCGTCGTGAGGCTAATTTGTTGAGTTGCTTTCTGGGTCATTTCGTATGTCTCCTATTACTTTCAAGGATTATAAAATAATAACAGCCCTGTGTCTTGGCTGCATTAACTAACGTCTCCGCAGCTACAGCAGCCTTGATGAGAGGCTTTGTCGTGCGCCGTGCGAGCTGAGTGTGCGTCCTTGTCATGGTTGGAAGGGCTCAGAGCCCTGGGCTGACATCACCCTCAGCATCTATAACCTGGGTGAGGAAGGACGATGGCGAACGTTTTTAGTCCCCATCTCACTTTTCTCTGGGTTGCTCTAAGAAATGTTTAGAAGTGAGCCCGTGTGTGCCGAGAAGCTATTCAAAGATTTTAAGCAAAAGAGAAATGTGGGCTTCCCTGGTGGTGGTGCAGTGGTTAAGAATCCGCCCACCAATGCAGGGGACACGGGTTCGAGCCCTGGTCCAGGAAGATCCCACATGCCACGGAGCAACTAAGCCCGTGCACCACAACTACTGAGCCTGTGCTCTAGAGCCCACGAGCCATAACTACTGAGCCCACGTGCCATAACTACTGAAGCCCATGCGCCTAGAGCCCGTGCTCCGCAACAAGAGAAGCCATCGCACTGAGAAGCCCGCGCACCACAACAAAGACCCAACGCAGCCAAAAATAAATAAATAAGTGAGTAAGAAACGTGACCTGATGCTGAGAGCCTCATGTTGTCCTGAAGGAGGAGTCTGTGCTGGTGTCTTAGGTGTTCGTGACTTCGCTGTTTCCGTAGCAGAGGAATTCATTCGCATTTCTTCCCGGTTTAGGTCAGTGGGCTGCCAACCCCCGATCTCAGCTGGCTGCTGGACGGCAAGCCCATCCGCCAGGACAGCACCCACAAGATGCTGGTGCGAGAGAACGGGGTGCACTCTCTGATCATCGAGCCCGTCACGGCCCGGGACGCCGGTGTCTACACGTGCATGGCCACCAACCGGGCTGGACATAACTCCTTCAGCCTGGAACTCGTGGTCGCAGGTAAGTCCCGGGAACCTCTCCCAGGGTGAGCGTCAGATGTAGAAACAAACTAACCCATGTGGAAAGTACATCAAATCGCTGAAAAAAATAGACCATTATCATCAACGTGTTAAGACCTGGCAAGTCAGAAACATCACTTTTTCTTCGCTGTAGCCATGGTTATTTTTCTTCCCTTCCCCCGTCAGCCTGGCAGCCAGAGAAGAGGGTTTGAGCAGTTTTTCCGGGCCATTCCCCTTCTGGGCCCCCAGTGTCGCACGGGAAAGGCAGCGGCAGCCTGGCCTCCAGGAGCCAGACGACGTGGGAGAACGTGCTCGTGCAGCACGTTCTCCACGTAGACCTAGCCTTTGAAGTCATGTGCAGGGACTTCAGAATTCAGACCTTTGAAACGCTGTGATCTACGCCCCATGTCATAGACAGATTAAACTCAGGTTTGCTTTTTAATTGACTGTGTATCTTTACGAAATTTACCTACCAGAATAAAGTTTTACCCTTAGGTATGGGAAATGAGTCTATGGAAAGGTTTAGTGTCCTAGGAGCTGAGCATGAATAGAGAGCCTGTTCTCCGTGCTCATCTGAAAAAAGCAGAACGGAGCGTTTATTTCTCACCACTGCATGCAAAGCGCTCAGTTGGTCCTCACGGCAGCCCCATGAGGCAGTCAGCCAGTGGGAATTAGGAGAGAGGAAGTGACTTTCCTAGGGGCCAGGCTGCAGTGCCCCTCTGGGGCCGGGAGCCTTCGAGCTCCTGGGGGAGACAGCAGCAGCGAGGACGCAGCGGGCGGCCCGGCTACAGTCCGGGCTAGGGATTTTCGTGACGACAAACACCCAGACGTGTTCGCACAAAAACATGGGCAGCGTGCAGCCTGTGTGTCAGACCCGCTTCAGTTTCACTCCTTCCTCCAGCCCGCCCTCCTCAAAACTCAACTGTTGGGGTCCCCCCGCCGACCGTACCTGTCCCCACGCCGGAGGTGTCCCCGTCGGCACTTCCGGAGGAAGTCGGGGCTCGGCTCCCAGCCCAGCTCTCGTTTTCTGGCTGTGTCCTCTGGCAGGTCCGTCTCTGCAGCTGAGTGTCCCCAAAGGGAAAAGGGGGCCATGATGCTCAGAGTTGAAGGACTAAGTCGTGGCACAAGGACGAAATCCTGTGAAGCTCTGCGTCCCCACGAGCCTGCCTAGCCAAGCTCCAGAGGTAGCTGTGATGCCTACTGTGGAGGGTCGCTGCGACCTAAAGGCCCGTCTCACACAGTTATGCTCTTTTGAAAACTGGGACCCAGGAAGAGCACCGAGTGAGGTCTCTTCCCAGAGTGGCCCAGGTCAAGTAACCACAAAAGGTCCAATAAAAATTAACCCTCTACATAATTCGAGGTCATAGAGGGCCTTAGGTTTTTAAAACTTTCAGGTAGAACGTTCACCTTTGCTTTGCTGTTATTTGTCACAGAGGAGGGAGTGCAGAAGGCCGCACCGTCAGACTCATTGTTGGCAGCTAGGATGATGGTAGCTGAGGCTTCCTCTTCTTCTGGGACTGTTCCCACCGCAGATCCAAGGGAACACTGAGAGTGTTACTAACAGTTCTGATTTGTCCAGACTGGGTAATAGTCGTCGTTTTCATAGCTTTCTTCAAAGAAATACAAATTGGAACTTGTATAGAATGTACGTTCCTAGTGTTGAGGTAACTAGTTAAAGCTGCCTCTCCTCGTTTCCCCCTTTGTAGCCTGTGGTATGTCTCTCTTAAGCCAGGACCTAGAAATCTCAGTGTCTCGGCCAGCAGGGCGGGAATCTAGGGGATCAGCGCCGCTAGATGGCAGCGGTGGGCTGAGGCAGGGACCCTCATCAGTCACCAGCCTGACGGAGGTCCCGCCCCCCGCCGCGAGAGCACGCAGGCAGGCGCTCTGGGGAGCAGGTGCGGGCCTGTCGGACTTGAACTGAGGAGAGAAAGGCGTGGAATGAAGGGTAGGAACCGCTCTTGGTGGAGGAGGGATAACTTGGAGAGAGGACAAGCATCCTGCCACCTGAAGGGGAAAACGACGTCAGCAAGGTTGAGCGGGATTGCTGAAAGCACCTGCGTTCTTTTGTGGTACCTTTTGCGCCCGTCACGGGTAGGTAATCCGTCTCGTGTCTTTGCAGCTAAGGAAGCGCACAAGCCCCCCGTGTTCCTCGAGAAGCTGCAGAACACGGGGGTGGCAGACGGGTACCCGGTTCGGCTGGAATGCCGGGTGTCCGGGGTGCCGCCGCCGCAGATATTTTGGAAGAAGGAAAACGAGTCGCTCACTCACAGCACGGACCGCGTGAGGTGAGAGCCCACGGGGCCGCCCCCCACCCGCAGGGGTCCTGATGGTCCCAAAGGAAGGTGCACAGCACGTGCCTGTGTGCGCCACCCCCGGGCCAGCCCCTGCCCCCGCACGCCTGCGCTTTGCGGAGGCGGCTGCCCTGCTGTGTGGTGCAGCGGCTCCCCGCCTAACGCAGGCAGTGCTTTGCGGGGGCAGATGCTCCCCCTGGGAATTAAGTGCTCGGCTTCCTTCAGCCTCCCGGCCTCTCCGCTCTCTCATTAGCTGTCACGGGCTGGCGGCCTCTGCAGAATTAGGAGGACCCTGTTATCCGCTGCTTGCACAGTTCTGTTTCTCATGAGCTAATGAGAAGCGATGCTTCGTGTCCTGAAACATTTCGAGCCCTATGGCCATGTCTGTCTTTTGCAGCCTGCACCAGGACAACTACGGCTACGTGTGTCTACTCATCCAGGGAGCCACCAAGGACGATGCTGGCTGGTACACGGTGTCGGCCAAGAACGAGGCCGGGATCGTGTCCTGCACGGCCCGGCTGGACGTCTACAGTGAGTACCCCTCCCCCTCGCCTCGATGCGTTATTGGTTCCTTCCGTTACGACAAGGCGGGCGTCAGCACACCTAGTCACGTTACTCTGATCTGATCAACAACTCTAGCGCTTTATTTGCCAGAAATTTCACACTGCTCTTTCTCTTTCTATTTATAGTTTCTCAACATTAATAGTGAACCTCGCCAGAAGAACAGTGCCCAAGTATCACTCAGGAACTTTGCGTTTTTAGCAAAACGTGCATGTGGATTTCTCTGGCGTCGGCTACCCAGCTGTGGCTTTCTTACCCAGCACCCCTAGGGGTTAACACCAGGCAAAGGCATAAGCACAGATTTTTCACATTTTCTTACTGCCTTGTGCAGATGACTGCCTTTTAACCTTCCTCCCTAAGCTACTGTGATCCTGTCACAGCATCTTAATTCACTCTAAACGTGTGGCCCATTGAACCTGGAATGCGTACTGTCTGTGGCCCAGTGCTTTGTGTTAACATATCCTAAGCAGTTCAGTAGGTTTGTGAGTGTTTGTGTACGTGTATTTGTGTACATGCATCCCAGATTGAAAGAAAAAAGTTCTAAGTTTACAAACTAGCCCAGTAGCATTATGTGATCTAGCGACAAGAAAACCACTAGGAAAAATTCAGAACTGATTTCACACCTAAGAAATGACTGACCTCAACCTTCCCTATCACCCGGTTCCTTTCAAACAATTTGTGTTAGAACACCCATCCAGAACACCTGATGACTGTCATTACTGTGGCATTTATCCATTTTGAGCTTTGAAGTTTTTTTTCAAAGTGAGAATCAGGAAGTGTAGCAGCCCTTTCAAAGGACTCCCCGAGCTGCAGTGAGTACTGACTATCGAGATAAACTACACGCTGTCTCTGTTCCCGAGCTGCTGTAGTGCCACCACCCTGTGTAGGCAGTAAATCTGCAACATGTGAGTAGACTGCAGGACCACCCGTACACTTTAGGACTTCTTAGGTCTTTTGCAAAGAACACGTGCCTGGTACACACAGAGCCATGCTGCCTGGTTAGATTCTGAGTTCCGTGTTGTGTCTTGCAGCCCAGTGGCAGCAGCCGCCGCCAAGCGCCAAGCCGAAGCGGGTGCGGCCCTCGGCCAGCCGCTACGCCGCGCTCTCGGACCAGGGACTCGACATCAGGGCCGCGTTCCAGCCCGAGGCCAGCCCGTCCCACCTGATGCTGAGCCCCGGCCTGGTGGAGAGCGAGGACCTGTGAGCTGGCGCTCTCCACGGAGCCCAGACGCTGAAACCACCGCTGCCTTGTCCCACACCCTCCTCTGTCACGGGACGTAAAAGGCAGAAACATACCTTTGGCTCTAAGAAACAAAAGGACACCAAAATCCTACTTTTCTTCCTGGTAAACCAGACGTAGAGGCTGCGTACGTGATGCTGATTGATAGGAATGCACACCTTGCACGGAGAATTCACATTCATCAGCCAATTTAAAACTTTGGGAAGTGCTGCAAATCAGGGGGTCTGAAATGCCAAAGTGCTAACGGAAAAAAGGTGACCATGACCTGTGTTGTCCCGAGTGTCTTCCCTAGCGTAGGTGCTGCCACCCGGCGTGAGGCCGGGGGGGCTCCCCGGAGGTGGCTGCACCACAGGGGACACCACCTGGGCTCTGCAGGGCAGTGTGCTCATGCAGCCAGGGACCCACGTGGGGCATGGGACAAGGAGGGTGCCACCAGGAAGCCCAAGGAAACGCCCGTCCGCGAACGGCTTTCCACTAAACCGTGCGCAAGGAGCCACCTGCCTTCAGTTCTGTGAACATCAAGAGTTTTCTAACAAGGCCAAGACCTTCGTTCTTAACCTTTTTTTCTTTACGTGTAGTATTTTCTTTTCTTGTTACCTTGGTAGGGCGCTTACTTACAAACCATATTAAAAGAATGCGAAGTACTCTGAATAAAGAAGCAGCATATTGCAGTCCATTCCACGAAGGGCATCCCAGCCACCCAAGTGACCAAGGTGTGTAGTATCTGGAGGAGACGGGTCTGGAAGGGGCGGAGAGGAGAGGGAAAGGAAGCACGACCAGACAGACTGTGCTCACTTAGATGAAAGCAGCGGAGCACGAGACGGTAAAGGCCAGGCTTTTCTTTGGTTTTCTTCAAACTTACTTAACCTAAAATAGAAGCGACAAAACACCGCCATTCCCAAGTCAGGAGCTCGAGGGTCAGCCGGAGGGAAGCTCGTGCTCGGGACACTGCAGTGTCGGAGCTGGTGCCGCAGCGGGAGATTGAGGTGCGCACTGCAAGTTGAATATGGGCTGAGCTGCGAGATTGTCATGGATCAGAGACATGTGGGCGCTAGTCTACTTGGGGAGACAAAGACAGGGGTGCCGGCATGCATTTTCTCCGTGGCACCGCCATACGGTGGATGGAAACTATTCACTTCCCTGCTGCCACGAGACCTTTCGCCTTAAGAAGGTGCTGGGTTCCAAGTAGTTTGTAAAGGCATCTCGGCAAAGACTGCTTTCTGAATGCCTGTGATTCTGCATCAGCTAGATGGCGTGGATGGATTCTGACCAGACTTGACGGTTTTAAGTCAGAACCAATAAACTTTAAAAAGGAGAAAAAAACAAATTTGGGCTGATATTATAAAACCTGAGTCTTTAATGGTACTTTCCTATGAAGAGAACACACTGTATTCCTCATGCAAAACACATTTATCTTTCATTATTTATAATACAAATGTTGAACTCTTAGCTCAGTTACTCCATTCAATACGTAGTATTTTTAAGTACTTTTGTATCTGTGTGCCACCGTGTATATCCCATTGCACTGCTTCACATGGACAGCTTTCTACTTCCTTGTAAGAGCACCAACCAAGCGAGCTTTAAATGCCAGGCCGGAGCTCTGGTGCCCACGTTCTGTGCAGAGTGGCACATGCGTCTCTGACCACACCTACGTGCATTGCTGATGTCGGGTTTCAGACACCGCACAAAGTCTCTCCTGGACCTTTCTATACTGTAGAATTATGACTTAACATCATCTCTTCCTTGCCAAATTTTTCTGAATGTGACTTTTTGCTGATTTGCTGGGTTTGGGATTAAGTAGCATTATTTTGCCACCTTTCATGTATTTATAAAGAAATAAGTACGATCTTACCACTTTGGATTGTTGTGCTGGTGTAATGTGGATTTAACATCAATAAATATTTAACAAATAATAGTTGCAATTTTGTGAAGCAAATATTCAGTCGTTTTCATTTTCTATTGCTTGCTGTAATAAACTGGTACAGACTAGAACTACTGTGTCTGCTGCAGTGCATTCTCACCTGAGCGCAAGCACCTGGGACAGAATTGGGCTCCTTGCGGCTGTAGGACGGGGTCCCACGTGGTCTGTCAGCAGGGGGCGGGGGGGCACTGGACTGCTACAGGCCGTGTCACCCCCCCCTCACCAAAACTGGCAGTGAGAATCCCCCTTGGGACAAATCCCTCTCACGCTTTGACTGTGGTCAAGGAGAGTCCCGTGCCTTTCAAGGGACCATCTGATCTGGGATCTGCGTGTGGGTGAGAGAGAAGGGGGGTGCACCCCAGGGGGGGGACGCTGGCAGCCGGCTCAGAACCCCGCCTGCCTCAGCAGTTTACCGGACATGTGCCTGTGAGTAACAGTGGATCCTTTGATCCCCTGGGAAGGCGTCCTGCAACCACATACCATAGCCGCTCTCTTAGGGATTAAGTATACGGGGTTCTGGCTCAAGAGGTCCTCCCCCAGACACACCAGATCCGCTACTACGTACAGACCCATTTCCTCCGAAAGAAACCTCGGGTGAATGAGAACAGACCCACGTCACAACAGGAGAGCTGACGCATAGCCTCACTGTGACCCCCACTGCCCGGCACGGTGACCCACAGTGAGGAGGGAACTCAACCCCAAGCTTGACCCCAAGCTTTCCCTGGGGAGTGAAGGGTTTGAACCCCTCACCAGGACCCCAACTTTTAAGGCCTGCCTCTGAGACCAGCCCCCAAGACGTGTAGCTTTGAAAGCCAACGGGGCTTCTGTCCATGAGACAAGGCTGCGGGGCACTGGGAGATGCTTCTTCCAGGGCTGCATGGACTGGGCCAGCACAGAGGCCGCCGACTGAAAAGCGCCCAGACCTTCCGTGAAAGAGACTTCTTTGCTTACGTTCAGCCTGAGGGACAGACATCTAGCTGGACACGTGTCAGGCCAACCCGAGTGCTCTCCAGAAACCCTCAAGGGCAGGCACTGTCTTCACGCCATCCCTCTGCCTCCAGATTGCCACTAGCTCCCGTAAAGGGGCCCGTGCACTGGCCTGGGGCCCAGGGGACACCTGAATGGCCTAGCTCTGCCGGCCAGGGGGGCTTACATTTGCGAGTCCCATAAGTCTGTAACGGAGAAACAGTTCTTACCCGGCTATCCCCCGGGGCAGAGCACACAGGCAGCACACTGAAGCACCCCAGTCTCTCTGTGACACAAGGCAGTGGTCTTCACAGCTATGGCATAAGGGGCAGGCTTCTAATTAAACACACACCTGGGGGCCGACTGCAACTCTCTCCAGAGGGGGGCCCTGTCCCAGTTCACCTGTGTCTGGAAGAAAGGAGTGGGCACAGGAGTAGCAGCCAGGTGTGGCTGCCACCCACTGTGCTTTTAAATCTTCCAACAAAAGTCCAGGACCAGAACGCTTCACAGGTGAATTCAATCCAACATTTAGAGAAGAGCTAACACCCATCCTCAAACTCTTCCAAAAAATTGCAGAGAAAGGAACACTCCCAAGTTCATTCTACAAGGCCACCATCATCACCCTGATACCAAAACCAGACAAAGATATCACAAAAAAAGAAAATTACAGGCCAATATCACCGATGAACATACAGGCAAGAATCCTCAACAAAATATTAGCAAACAGAATCCAACAAAACATTAAAAGGATCTTTCACCACAATCAAGTGGGGTTTATCCCAGGGATGCAAGGATTCTTCAATATACGCAAATCAATCAATGTGATACACCATATTAACAAATCGAAAAATAATAAATAGCAGCATCTCAGTCCTCACGGAGAGTCGCCGCAGATTCTTGCTTCAGCAGTGCTTGGACGGAACCCGGCGCTCGTCTCCCGCCCCGGCCGGCCGCTCAGAGCCAGCCCTCGCCACCACCTCACAGCGCCCTCCGACCGCCCCAAGGTCCCCACCGCCATTACAGCGCCGCGCAGCCACCGCCACCATTCCACCTCAGCCGCCCACCATGACGACCGCATGCCCCTTGCAGATGCGCCAGAACTACCACCAGGACTCAGAGGCTGCCATCAACCACCAGATCAACCTGGAGCTCTACGCCGCCCACGTCTACCTGTCCGTGTCGTACTATTTTGACCGTGATGATGTGGCTTTGAAGAACTTTGCCAAATACTTTCTTCACCAATCTTGTGAGGAGAGGGAACATGTTGAGAAACTGATGAAGCTGCAGAACCAACGGGGTGGCCGAATCTTCCTTCAGGATATCAAGAAACCAGGCCGTGATGACTGGGAGAATGGGCTGAGTGCAATGGAATGTGCGCTACACTTGGAAAAAAGTGTGAATCCGTCACTACTGGAACTGCACCAACTGGCCACGGAGAAAAATGACCCCCATTGGTGTGACTTCATTGAGACTCATTATCTGAATGAGCAGGTGAAATCCATTAAAGAACTGGGTGACCACGCAACCAACTTGTGCAGGATGGGGGCCCCCGCATCTGGCATGGCACGGTATCTCTTGGACAAGCACACCCTGGGAAATAGTGATGATGAGAGCTAAGCCTTAGGCTGGCTTCCCGTAGCCACAGGGGTGACTTCCCTGGTCACCAAGGCAGTGCATGCATGTTTGGGTTACCTTACCTTTTCTGTAAGTTGTACCAGAATATCTACAAGTCCTTTCTTTAGTACCATTCCTTCAAATAAAATAATTTGGTACCCCCCCCCAAAAAAGCATCATCTCAATAGACACAGAAAAGGCTTTTGACAAAAGTCAACAGCCACTTATGATAAAAACTCTCCAGAAAGTGGGCATAGAGGGAACCTACCTCAATATAGTAAAGGTCATATACGACAATCCCACAGCAAACATCATTCTCACTGGTGAAAAACTGAAAGCATTTCCTCTAAGATCAGGAACAAGACAAGGATGTCCACTCTCACCACTATTATTCAACATAGTTTTGGAAGTCCTAGCCATGGCAATTAGAAGAAAAAGAAATAAAAGGAATACAAATTGGAAAAGTCACTGTTTGCAGGTGACATGATACTACACATAGAAAATCCTAAATATATTACCAGAAAACTACTGGAGCTCATCAGTGAATTTGGTAAAGTTGCAGGATACAAAAATGATACACAGAAATCTCTTGCATTCCTATACACTAACAACAAAAGATCAAAAGGAGAAATTAAGGGAAAAATCCCACTGACCATCGCAACAAAAAGAATAAAATACCTAAGAATAAACCTACCTAAGAAAGCAAAAGACCTGTACTCAGAAAACTATAAGACACTGATGAAAGAAATCAGAGACAACACAAACAAATGGAGAGATATACCACATTTTTGGATTGGAAGAATCAATATTGTGAAAGTGACTATACTACCCAAAGCAATCTACAGATTCAATGCAATCCCTATGATATTTCTTAAAGAATTAGAACAAAAAAATTTATAATTTCTGTGGAGACACAGAAGACCTCAAATAGCCAAAGGAATCTTGAGAAAGAAAAACAGAGCTGGAGGAATCAGACTACCTGACTTTGTACTACAAATCTCAAGTAATCAGAACAGTATGGTACTGTCACAAAGACTGAAATACAGATCAGTGGAACAGGATAGAAAGTCCAGTGATACACCCACATACATATGGTCAATTAATCTATGATGAACAAGGCAAGAGTATACAATTGGGAAAACACAGTCTCTTCAATAAGCAGTGCTGGGAAAAGTGGACAGCTACATGTAAAAGAATGAAATTACAACACTCCCTAACACCATACACAAAAATAAACTCAAAATGGATTAAAGATATAAATGTAAGGCCAGACACTATAAAACTCTTAGGAAAAAACATAGGCAGAACACTCTTTAACATAAAACACAGCAAGATCTTTTTTTTTTTTTTTTTTTTTTGCAGTACGCGGGCCTCTCACTGTTGTGGCCTCTCCCGCTGCGGAGCACAGGCTCCAGACACGCACGCTCAGCGGCCATGGCTCAGGGGCCCAGCCACTCCGCGACATGTGGGATCCTCCCAGACCAGGGCACGAACCTGTGTCCCCTGCATCGGCAGGCGGACCCTCAACCACTGTGCCACCAGGGAAGCCCCAGCAAGATCTTTTTTGATCCACTTCCTAGAGTACTGAAAATAAAAACAACAGTAAACAAATGGAACCTAATTAAACTTAAGAACTATTGCATAGCAAAGGAAACGATAAACAAAACGAAAAGACAACCTATGGACTGGGAGAAAATATTTGCCAACAATGCAACCGACAAGGGATTAATCTCCAAAATATACAAACTTATGCAGCTCAATATCAAAAAATCAAACAACCCAATCAAAAAATGGACAGAAGACCTGAATAGACATTTCTCCAAAGAGACATACAGATGGCCAAGAGGTACATGAAAAGATGCTCAAAATCACTAATTATTAGAGAAATGCAAATCAGAACTACAATGAGGTATTCCCTCATACTGGTCAGAGTGGCCAGCATCAAAAAATGTACAAACAATAAATGCTGGAGCAGGTATGGAGAAAAGGTAACCCTCCTATGCTGTTGGTGGGAATGTCAACTGGTACAGCCACTATGGAGAACAGTATGGAGGTTCCTTAAACAACTAAAAATAGAACTACCATATGACCCAGCAATCCCACTCCTGGGCATATACCTGGAGAAAACCATAATTCAGAATGATACATGCACCCCAATGTTCCCTGTAGCACTGTTTACAATAGTCAAGACATGGAAGCAACCTAAATGCCCACTGACAGATGAATGGATAAAGAAGATGTGGTGTTTATATGTGTGTGTGTATGTGTGTATATACACACATACACACACACATACAATGGAATGTTAGTCATAAAAAAGAACAAAACAGTGCCATTTGCAGCAACATGGGTGGACCTAGAGATTGTTATACTGTGTGAAGTCAGACACAGAAAGACAAATATCATATGATATTGTTTATATGTGGAATCTTAAAAAAAATTACAAATGAACTCATTTACAAAACAAATAGAGTCACGGATGTAGAAAACAAACTTATGGTTACCAGGGGATGGGAGGGGACAGGGATAAATCAGGAGATTGGGATTGACATATACACACGACTGTATATAATATAACTAGTAAAGACCTACTGTATAGCACAGGAACCTCTACTCAATACTCTGTAATGACCTATATGGGGAGAGAATCTAAAAAAACTAAGAGTGGATATATGTATAACTGATTCACTTTGCTCTACACCTGAAACTTACACAACACTGTAAATCAACTCTACTCCAATAAAATTTTTTTTAAAACTACATACAGAACTATCATACACTCTAGCTAACTCACTCCTGGGCATATATCCGGAGAAAACCATAATTCGGAAAGACACATGAACCCAATGTTCATTGCAGCACTATTTACAATAGCCAGGACATGGAAGCAACCTAAGTGTCCTTCGACAGGTGAATGGATAAAGAAGATGTGGCAAATATATACAATGGAATATTACTCAGCCGTAAGGAAGAATGAAATAATGCCATTTGAGACAACATGGGTGGACCTAGAGATGGTCATAGTGCATGCAGTCAACCAGACAGAGAAAGACAAACACCGTATGATGTCTCGGGCATACAGGCTGTGATCACTCATGGCTCAGGTTACCGGAGTGCAGACAGGTAGAAGAGACTCAGGGAAGAAAGAAGTTTGGGGAGAACTCTGGACAGAAAGGCACAGAGAGGAGCACAGCCTGCCCTCCAGAATACCACTGGTTTTACACACTCCAGGTTCACAACCACCCGCTCTGTTTTCCAGATGCCAGCATTCACGGAGGCCTACAGCTTGAAGACCAAGAGTCAAGCAAAATATTTCTCTGCCCAGAGTCCTGCCTCTGGTGAGAGAAAATGCAGTCAGAGCACAGACAGCCTGCCAGGTTGTCTGGCCACTGTGCCCCTCGATCTGTCTGTAACTTCCGGATAGGATATAGTTAGCCAACCTGTGTCCCTCCGAGAAGAGAGCCAACTGGGCCAGTCACAGGCACACAGCAACCAACCCCTCCTGTCCAGGCACCTCCCTAAGGTTAGAGCAACCCCATCTCACATTCTGGAGGTCCAAACTGGGAGCTGCATGTGCACGACGCCGGTGCTCTGTCACCCTCTAGTGGCTGTCCTCTCTAACTGCAGTTTTGAATCCTTCCTCCTGCACCCCGCTCCCCAGCTGGCTGCACTGGCCTTGGGCACCTTCCAGCCTGATTACATTCCCCTTCTTTTTGTAATCACAATAAAGTCACCTACAGAGTTTCAGGATCTCTCCAGAAGGAAGATCTTTTAATCAGTACATGTTAACCATGAGAAGTTTGTTTCAAAAACGAAACTGAAATACTGTATTTTTCTTTTTGTTTCCAAATAGAAGCAGCTCTAGTTTTGTAGGTCATAAAAATTCCAAAGTTATAATATGATGTCCTTGGCCAGAGAAAGAAAAGAAACATTTTAGGGCTCCCTCCACTCAACCACCCTTTAAGTCATGTGATTGGGCTTTAAATCAATCAGCTGATCCCTGTATCTCTCTGACCAGGATTTATATCAGCTCCACCCCCTTTAATGTACCTAACCTAGTTTTACCCCATAGTCTGCCCCTGAAACCTGCAACTTCAAAAGTTGGGAAGTTAATGTTGATCCCAGCACCAAACACAGCTTCAGCGGGAGAAAAAAAACGGTACAAATGAACTGATTTACAAAACAGAAACAGTCACAGATGTAGAAAACAAACCTAGGATTTGTTTGGAGCAAAGGGGGGGAAATGGGGTGTGGATAAATTGGGAGATTGGCATTGACATATACACACTACTATATATAAAATAGGTAACTACTAAGGACCTACTGTATAGCACAGGGAACTCTACTCCATACACTGTAATGACCTATATGGGAAAAGAATCTTTAAAAGAGTGGATATATTTATATGTATAACTCATTCACTTTGCTGTACACCTGAAACTTACACAACATTGTAAATCTATACTCCAATAATTTTTTTTAAAAAAAGAACCCTTATACAAAAAAAAAAAAACACCCCTAATAGCCAAACCAATCTTGAGAAAGATAAACAAGGGTGGAAGAATCAGACTCCCTGACTTCACACTATATTACAAAGGTAATATATCAAAACAGTATGGTACTGTCACAAAAACTGACATATGCACCACTGGAACAGGACAGAAATCCGGAGATAAACCAGGAACATATGGCCAACTAATCTTTGATGAACAAGGCAAGACTATACAGTGGCGAAAAGACAGCCTCTTCAATAAGTGGTGCTGGGAAAACGGGACAGCTACATGTAAAAGAATGAAACTACAACACTCCCTAACACCATACACAAAAATAAACTCACAATGGATTAAAGACCTAAATGTAAGGCCAGACACTATAAAACTCTTAGAAAAAAACATAGAACACTCTAACATAAAACACAGCAAGATCTTTTATGATCCACTTACTAGAGTACAGAAAATAAAAACACAAATTAAAAAATGGGACCTAATTAAACTTAAAAACTATTGCACAGCAAAGGAAACCATAAACAAGACAAAAGGACAACCCTCAGAATGGGAGAAAATATTTGTAAATGAAGCAACTGACTAAAGGATTAATCTCCAAAATATACAAGCAGCTCATGCAGCTCAATATCAAAAACACAAACACCCAATCCAAAAAATGGGCAGAAGACCTAAACACACATTGCTCCAAAGAAGATATACAGATTGCCAAAAAGCACACGAAAGGATGCTCAACATCACTAATCATTAGGGAAATGCAAATCAAAACTACAGTGAGGTATCACCTCACATCGGTCAGAATGGCCATCATCAAAAAGTCTATGAACAACAAATGCTGGAGAGGGTGTGGAGAAAAGGGAACCCTCTTGCACTCTTGGTGGGAATGTAAATTGATACAGCCACTATGGAGAACAGTATGTAGGCTCCTTAAAAACTAAAACTAGAACTGCCATATGACCCAGCAATCCCACTACTTGGCATATACCCTGAGAAAACCATAATTCAAAAAGAGTCATGTACCACAATGTTCATTGCAGCTCTATTTACAATAGCCAGGACATGGAAGCAACCTAAATATCAATGGACAGAGGAATGGATAAGGAAGATGTGGTACATATATTCAATGGAATATTAGCCATAAAAAAGATCAAACTAATGCCATTTGCAGCAACATGGATGGACCTAGAGATTGTCATACTAAGTGAAGTAAGAAAGAGAAAGACAAATACCCTATGATATCCCTTATATGTGGAATCTAACAAAATGGTACAAATGAACTTATTTACAAAACAGACATAGACTCACAGATGTAGAAACCAAACTTATGGTTACAAACAAGAAAGGGGGGAAAGGGATAAATAAGGATATTGGCATTAACATATCCACACTATATATAAAATGTGTAAGTACCTAGTATATAGCACAGGGAACTCTACTCAATATTCTGTAATAACCTATATGGGAAAGCAATCTAAGAAAAATGGACATATGTATATGTATACCTGATTCACTTTTCTGTACACCTAAAACTAATACAACATTGTAAATCAACTATACTCCAATTAAAAAAGAAAAAAGACATACTTTGCAATGCCAAAAAAAAAAAAAAAAAGACCCTAAGTATGCTTACCCTCTTGGCCAACAATAAATGAACAAAGTGAGTACTTCAGCAAGGGACAGAAAGTACAAGAAAGCACCAAGTAGAAGTCACAGAGCTGAAAAAATACAATAACTGAACTGAAAATTATGATTGATGCATTCAAAGCAGACTAGATGAGGCAGAAGCAGACTGGTGAACTCGAAGACGGGGTAGAGAACATATCCCACTAAACAACAACAAAAGAAAGAATGAAAAGAGTGATGATAGCTTAAGGAATTTATGGGACAACATCAAGTGGACCAACATTCACATCACAAGGGTCCCAGAAAGAAGAGAGAAATGGGCAGACATTTTATTTGAAGCAATAATGGCTGAAAATTTCCCTAACCTGGGATGGAAAGAGACAGGTTAGGGAAAGAACCAGTCTCCAGATGCAAGAAGCCCAGAGATTTCCAAATAAGATGAACCCAAAGAGCCCATATCAAGACACATTATAAAGAAAATGTTAAAAATTAAAAGAAAGGAGATTATCTTAAAAGCAGCAACAGAAAAATAACTTTTTACATGCAAGGGAACCCGCATAAGACTATCAATATATTTTCCATCAGAAAGTTTGCAGGCCAGAGTATATTCAACATGCTGAAAGAAAACAAAATTTTAAATTCCAACCAGTAATACTCTACCTGGCAAAGTTATCATTCAGAATTAAAGAAGAGTTTTCTATATAACCAAAAGCTAACAGAGTTCATCACTACTAAACCAGCCTTACAAGAAATGTTAAAAGGACTTCTTTTAGTTGAAAAGAAAGGGTGCTAATTAGTAACAAGAAAGCACATGAAAGTATAAATCTCACCAGTAAAGGTAAACATATAGTAAAGGTGTGGGTTAACCACTTATAAAGCTAGTATGAAGGTTAAAAGACAAAAGGAATAAATATAACTACAATAATTGTTAAGGAATACAGAAGATAAAATGCTGTAAATTGTGACGTTAAAAACATAAAATGGGTGGGAGAGAGAAAAAATACAGATCTTTAAAATGCATTTAAATTTAAGGTGCTATCAACTTAAAATTGACTGAGAAACATCTTATGTAAGCCTCTTGGTAACCTCAAAGCAAAAACCTATAGTAGATACACAAAAGATAAAGGAATCTAAGCACAACACTACAGAAAATGATCAAATCATAGAAGAAGAGAGCAAGAGAAGAAGAAAGGAACAAAAGGAATTCAAAACAACCAGAACACACAAAATGGCAATAAATACATACCTATCAATAATTACATTAAATGTAAATATTCTAAATTCTC
Organism: Globicephala melas; assembly: GCF_963455315.2. Classification (NCBI taxonomy): domain Eukaryota; kingdom Metazoa; phylum Chordata; class Mammalia; order Artiodactyla; family Delphinidae; genus Globicephala; species Globicephala melas. The sequence continues at coordinate 113,392,123 of NC_083319.1, read as the reverse complement.
CAATCAAAAGGCAAAGTGTAGCTGAATGATTTTTAAAAAATACAAGACCCATCTATATGCTGCCTGTAAGAGACTTCAGATATAAGGACACACACAGACTGAAAGTGAAAGGATGGAAAAAGATGTTTCATGAATATGAAAACCAAAAGAAAGCTGGGATAGCTATACTTAGACAAAATAAACTTTAAGACAAAGACCATAGTAAGAGACAAAGAAGGTCCTTGTATAATAATAAAGGGGTCAATCCAACAATAGGATATAACATTTGTAAATATTTATGCACCCAACATAGGGACATATAAATATATAAAATGAATATTAACAGATATAAAGGGAGAAATACACACCAACACAGTAATAGCACGGGCCTTTTTTTAAAATTAATTTATTTATTTATGGCTGTGTTGGGTCCTCATTGCTGCATGTGGTCTTTCTTTAGTTGCGATGAGTGGGGGCTACTCTTTGTTATGGTGCATGGGCTTCTCACTGCGGTGGCGTCTCTTGTTGCAGAGCATGGGCTCTAGGTCCGTGGGCTTCAGTAGTTGGGGCACATGGGCTCTAGAGCACGGGCTCAGTAGACGTGGCACACGGGCTTAGTTGCTCCACGGCATGTGGGATCTTCCCAGACCAGGGCTTGAACCCGTGTCCCCTGCATTGGCAGACGGATTCTTAACCACTACGCCACCAGGGAAGTCCTCAAGCAACTTTTCTGACTACAATAGTATGAAACTACACAGCAAGTAAAATAAAACTAGAAAATTCACAAATATGTGGAAATTAAACAACATGCTGCTGAATTCAAAATATACCATGAGACAAATGGAAATACAACATATCAAAATGTATGCAATTCAGCAAAAGCAGTTCTAAGAGGGAAGCTCATAACAATAACTGCCTACAGTAATAAATAAGAAACACCTCAGGGCTTCCCTGGTGGCACAGTGGTTGAGAGTCCGTCTGCCGATGCAGGGGACACGGGTTCATGCCCCGGTCCGGGAAGATCCCACATGCCGCGGAGCGGCTGGGCCCGTGAGCCATGGCCGCTGAGTTGCGCGTCCGGAGCCTGTGCTCCGCGACGGGAGAGGCCACAGCAGTGAGAGGACCGCGTACCACAAAAAAAAAAAACAAAAAAACAAGCAAACAAGAAACACCTCAAATAAACAACCTAACTATACCTGAAGGGACTAGAAAAAGACCAAATGTAGCCCAAAGTTACTAAAAGGAAAGAAATAACAAAGATCAGAGCAGAAACAAAAGAAAGAGACTAAAAAGCAAAAAGAAAAAAAAGGAAAAAAATTAGTGAAACTAAAGAGCTTGTTTTTTGAAAATGTAAACAAAGATTTTTAAAACTTTAGCTAGACTCACTAAGGAGAAAAGAGAGGACTCGTAAATAAAACCAAAAACAAAAGAGGAGACCTTACAACTAACACCACAGAAACACAAAGGATCATAAGAGATCACTAGGAGCAATTACACACTAACAAATTGGAGAACCTAGAAAAAACGGATAAATTGCTAGAAACATAAACCTATCAAGACTGAATCACGAAGAAACAGAAAACCTGAAGAGACCAATTACTAGTAAGGAGATTGAGTCAGTAATCAAAAACCTCCCAGCAAACAGAATTCCAGGACCAGGTGGATTCACTGGTAAATTCTATGCAACGTTTAATGAATAATTACTACCAATCCTTCTCAATCTCTTCCAAAAAAAACAAAACCAAACAACAACCAGAAAAAACCCAGGAGAGGGAACATTTCCAATCTCATTTTCAAGGCCAGCATTACCCACTATCAAAACCAGACAAGGGCATCACAAGAAAATTATAGGCCAATATCACTGATGAACATGGACGCAAAAATTCTCCACAAAATATTAGCAAACAATTTCAACAATACATTAAAAGCATAGTACACCATGATCAAGTGCTTTTTTTCAGCGATACAAGGATGGTTCAACATGCATAAAGCAATGTGACATACCGCATTAACAAACGGAAAAGTAAAAATCATATGATCAACTCAGTAGATGTGGCAAAAGCATTTGAAAACATTCAACATCCATTCATGATTTAAAAATACAAAGTGGGAGGAGACCTTCAAGATGGGAGAGGAGTAAGACGTGGAGATCACCTTCCTCCCCACAAATACATCAGAAATACATCTACACGTGGAACAACTCCTACAGAACACCTACTGAACACTGGCAGAAGACCTCAGACCGCCCAAAAGGCAAGAAATTCCCCACGTACCTGGGTAGGGCAAAAGAAAAAAGAATAAACAGAGACAAAAGGATAGGGACGGGACTTGCACCAGTGGGAGGGAGCTGTGAAGGAGGAAAAGTTTCCACACACTAGGAAGCCCCTTCGCGGGCGGAGACTGCGGGAGGCGGAGGGGAGAGCTTCGGAGCCGGAGCCGCGGAGGAGAGCACAGCAACGGGTGCGGAGGGCAAAGCGGAGAGATTCCCGCACAGAGGATCGGGGCCGACCAGCACTCAGCAGCCCGAGGCTTGTCTGCTCACCCACTGGGGCGGGTGGGGGCTGGTAGCTGAGGCTCGGACTTTGGAGGTCAGATCCCAGGGAGAGGACTGGGGTTGGCTGCGTGAACACAGCCTGAAGGGGCTAGTGCACCACGGCTAGCCGGGAGGGAGTCCGGGGAAAAGTCTGGACCTGCCTAAGAGGAAACAGACCATTGTTTCAGGGTGCGTGAGGAGAGGGGATTCAGAGCACCGCCTAAATCAGCTCCAGAGATGGACGTGAGCCGCGGCTATCAGCACGGACCCCAGAGACAGGCATGAAATGCTAAGGCTGCTACTGCAGCCACCAAGAAGCCTGTGTGCGAGCACAGGTCACTATCCACACCTCCCCTCCCAGGAGCCTGTGCAGCCCGCCAGTGCCAGGGTCCCATGATCCAGCGACAACTTCCCTGGGAGAACACACAGCGTGCCTCAGGCTAGTGCAATGTCACGCCGGCCTCTGCGGCTGCAGGCTTGCCCCGCATTGCATACCCCTCCCTCCCCCCAGGCCTGAATGAGCCAGAGCCCCCTAATCAGCTGCTCCTTTAACCCCATCCTGTCTGAGCGAAGAACAGATGCCCTCCAGCGACCTAAATGCAGAGGCGGGGCCACATCCAAAGCTGAGCCCTGGGAGCTGTGCGAACAAAGAAGAGAAAGGGAAATCTCTCCCAGCAGCCTCAGGAGCAGTGGATTAAAGCTCCACATTCAACTTGATGTACCTGCATCTGTGGAATACATGAATAGACAATGAACCATCCCAAACTGAGGAGGTGAACTCTGTGAGCAAATGGAGACTTGGGGTTTGTGTCTAATTTGTTGTTGGTTTCATGTTTATCTTAGTTTAGTATATAGAGTTTATTATCATTCGTAGATTTGTTTATTGACTTGGTTGCTCTCTTCATTTTTTTTTAATATATAGATATATATTTTTTTTCCTTTTTCTCTTTTTATGTGTATGTATGTGTATGCTTCTTTGTGTGATTTTGTCTCTAGAGCTTTGCTTTTACCATTTGTCCTAGGGTTCTGTCTGTCCGTTTTTTTGTTTTAGTATAGTTTTTAGCACTGGTTATCATTGGTGGATTTGTTTCTTGGTTTCGTTGCTCTCTTCTTTCTTTCTTTCATTTTTTTTATTTTTAATAATTTTTTAAGTAACTTTATTTTATTATTTTTTCCTTCTTTCTTTCTTTCTTTTTTTCTCCATTTTCTTCTCAGCCATGTGGCTGACAGGGTCTTGGTGCTCTGGCCCGGTGTCAGGCCTGTGCCTCTGAGGTGGGAGAGCTGAGTTCAGGACATAGGTCCACCAGAGACCTCTGCTCCATGTAATATCAAATGGCGAAAGCTCTCCCAGAGATCTCCATCTCAACGCTAAGACCCAGCTCCAGTCAATGACCAGCAAGCTACAGTGCTGGACACCCTATGCCAAACAACTAGCAAGACAGGAACACAACCCCACACATTAGCAGAGAGGCTGCCTAAAATCATAATAAGGTCACAGACATCCCAAAACACACCACTGGACGTGGTCCTGCCCACTAGAGAGACAAGATCCAGCCTCATCCACCACAACACAGGCACCAGTCCCCTCCACCAGGAAGCCTACACAACCCACTGAACCAACGTTAGCCACAGGGGGCAGACACCAAAAACAACGGGAACTACGAACCTGGAGCCTGTGAAAAGCAGACCCCAAACACAGCGAGTTAAGCAAAATGAGAAGACAGAGAAACACACAGCAGATAAAGAAGCAAAGTAAAAGCCCAACAGACCAAACAAATGAAGAGGAAATAGGCAGTCTACCTGAAAAAGAATTCAGAGTAATGATAGTAAAGATGATCCAAAATCTCGGAAATAGAATGGAGGAAATACAAATAATTAACAAGGACCTAGAAGAACTAAAGAGCAAACAAACAATGATGAACAGCAGAAAAAATGAAATTTAAAATTCTCTAGAAGGAATCAATAGCAGAATAACTGAGGCAGAAGAACAGATGAGTGAACTGAAGATAAAATAGTGGAAATAACTACCGCAGAGCAGAATAAAGAAAAAGAATGAAAAGAATTGAGGACAGTCTCAGAGGCCTCTAGGACAACATTAAATGCACCAACATTCGAATTATAGGGGTCCCAGAAGAAGAAGAGAAAAAGAAAGGGACTGAGAAAATACTTGAAGAGATTATAGTTGAAAACTTGTCTAATATTGGAAAGGAAATAGTCAAGTCCAGGAAGCACAGAGAGTCCCATACAGGATAAATCCAAGGAGAAACACGCCAAGACCATATTAATCAAACTATCAAAAATTAAATACAAAGAAAAAGTATTAAAAGCAGCAAGGGAAAAACAACAAAAAACATACAAGGGAATCCCCATAAGGTTAAAAGCTGATCTTTCAGCAGAAACTCTGCAAGTCAGAAGGGAGTGGCAGGACATATTTAAAGTGATGAAAGGGAAAAACCTACAACCAAGATTACCTGGCAAGGATCTCCTTCAGATTCAGTGGAGAAATTAAAACCTTTACAGACAAGCAAAAGCTAAGAGAATTCAGCACCACCGAACCAGCTTTACAACAAATGTTAAAGGAACTTCTCTAGGCAGGAAACACAAGAGAAGGAAAAGACCTACAATAACAAACCCAAAACAATTAAGAAAATGGTAATAGGAACATACATATCGATAACTACCTTAAATGTAAATGGATTAAGGGCTCCAACCAAAGACATAGACTGGCTGAATGGATACAAAAACAAGACCCATATATATGCTGTCTACAAGAGACCCACTTCAGACCTAGGGACACATACAGACTGAAAGTGAGGGGATGGAAAAAGATATTCCATGCAAATGGAAATCAAAAGAAAGCTGGAGTAGCGATTCTCACATCAGAAAAAACAGACTTTAAAATAAAGAATGTTAAAAGGGACAAAGAAGGACACTACATAATGATCAAGGGATCGATCCGAGAAGAAGGTATAACAATTGTAAATATCTATTCACCCAACATAGGAGCACCTCAACACATAAGGCAAATGCTAACAGCCATAAAAGGGGAAATCGACAGTAACACAATCATAGTAGGGGACTTTAACACCCCACTTTCACCAATGGACAGATCATCCAAAATGAAAATAAATAAGGAAACACAAGCTTTAAATGATACATTAAACAAGATGGACTTAATTGATATTTATAGGACATTCCATCCAAAAACAACAGAATACACTTTCTTCTCAAGTGTTCATGGAACATTCTCCAGGATGGATCATATATTGGGTCATAAATCAAGCCTTGGTAAATTTTAAGAAAATTGAAATCGTATCAAGTATCTTTTCTGACCACAACGCTATGAGACTAGATATCAATTACAGGAAAAAATCTGTAAAAAAACCAAACACATGGAGGCTAAACAGTACATTACTAAATAACCAAGAGATCACCAAAGAAATCAAAGAGGGAATCAGAAAATATCTAGAAACAAATGACAATGAAAACATGACAACCCAAAACCTATGGGATGCAGCAAAATCAGTTCTAACAGGGAAGTTTATAGCAATACAATCCTACCTCAAGAAACAAGAAACATCTCAAATAAACAACCTAATCTTACACCTAAGCAATTAGAGAAAGAAGAACAAAAAACCCAAAAGTTAGCAGAAGGAAAGAAATCATAAAGATCAGATCAGAAATAAATGAAAAAGAAATGAAGGAAATGATAGCAAAGATCAATAAAGCTAACAGCTGGTTCTTTGAGAAGATAAACAAAACTGATAAACCATTAGCCAGACTCATCAAGAAAGAAACGGAGAAGACTCAAATCAGTAGAATTAGAAATGAAAAAGGAGAAGTAACAACTGACACTGCAGAAATACAAAGGATCATGAAAGATTACTACAAGCAACTATATGCCAATAAAATGGACAACCTGGAAGAAATGGACAAATTCTTATAAAAGCACAACCTTCTGAGACTGAACCGGGAAGAAATAGAAAATATAAACAGACCAATCACAAGCACTGAAATTGAGACTGTGATTAAAAATCTTCCAACAAACAAAAGCCCAGGACCATATGGCTTCACAGGCGACTTCTATCAAACATTTAGAGAAAAGCTAACACCTATCCTTCTCAAACTCTTCCAAAATATAGCAGAGGGAGGAACACTCCCAAACTCATTCTATGAGGCCACCATCACCCTGATACCAAAACCAGACAAAGATACTACAAAAAAAGAAAATTACCGACCAATATCACTAATGAATATAGATGCAAAAATCCTCAACAAAATACTAGCAAACAGAATCCAACAGCACATTAACAGGATCATACACCATGATCAAGTGGGGTTTATCCATGGAATGCAAGGATTCTTCAATATATGCTAATCAATGAATGTTATAAACATTATTAACAAATTGAAGGAGAAAAAACATGATCATCTCAATAGATGCAGAAAAAGCTTTGGACAAAATTCAACACCCATTTATGATAAAAAGCCTCCAGAAAGTAGGCACAGAGAGAACCTCAACATAATAAAGGCCATATATGACAAACCAACAGCCAACGTCGTTCTCAATGGTGAAAAACTGAAACCATTTCCTCTAAGATCAGGAACAAGACACGGTTGTCCACTCTCACCAGCATTATTCAACATAGTTTTGGAAGTTTAGACACAGCTATCAGAGAGGAAAAAGAAACAAAAGGAATCCAAATTGGAAAAGAAAAAGTAAAGCTGGCACTGTTTGCAGATGACATGAGACTATAAATAGAGAATCCTAAAGATGCTACCAGAAAACTCCTAGAGCTAATCAATGAATTTGGTAAAGTAGCAGGATACAAAATTAATGCAGAGAAATCTCTTGCATTACTATACACTAATGATGAAAAATCTGAAAGAGAAATTAAGGAAACATTCCCATTTACCATTGCAACAAAAAGAATAAAATACCTAGGAATAAGCCTACCTAAGGAGACAAAAGTTTTCTGTATGCAGAAAACTATGAGACACTGATGAAAGAAATTAAAGATGATACAAACAGATGGAGAGATATACCATGTTCTTGGATTGGAAGAATCAACATTGTGAAAAAGACTCTACTACCCAAAGCAATCTACAGATTCAATGCAATCCCTATCAAACTACCAATGGCATTTTTCACAGAACGAGAACAAAAAATTTCACAATTTGTATGGAAACACAAAAGACCCTGCATAGCCAAAGCAATCTTGAGAAAGAAAAACAGAGCTGGAGGAATCAGGCTCCCTGACTTCAGACTATACTACAAAGCTACAGTAATCAAGATAGTATGGTGCTGGCACAAAAACAGAAATATAGATCAATGGAACAGGATAGAAAGCCCAGAGATAAACCCACGCACATATGGTCACCTTATTTTTGATAAAGGAGGCAAGAGTATACAATGGAGAAAAGACAGCCTCTTCAATAAGTGGTGCTGGGAAAACTGGACAGCTACATGTAAAAGAATGAAATTAGAACACTCCCTACACCATACACAAAAATAAACTCAAAATAGATTAAAGACCTAAATGTAAGGCCAGACACTATAAAGCTCTTAGAGGAACTCATAGGCAGAACACTCTATGACATAAATCACAGCAAGATCCTTTTTGACCTGCCTCTTAGAGAAATGGAAATAATAACAAAAATAAACAAATGGGACCTAATGAAACTTAAAAGCTTTTTCACAGCAAAGGAAACCATAAACTAGATGAAAAGACAACCCTCAGAATGGGAGAAAATATTTGCAAATAAGGCAACTGACAAAGGATTAATCTCCAAAATTTACAAGCAGCTCAATATCAAAAAAAACCAACCCAATCCAAAAATAGGCAGAAGACCTAAATAAACATTTCTGCGAAGAAGATATACAGATTGCCAACAAACACATGAAAGGACGCTCAACATCACTAATCATTAGAGAAATGCAAATTACAACTAAAATGAGGTATCACCTCACATGGGTCAGAATGGTCATTATCAAAAAATCTACAAACAATAAATGCCGGAGAGGGTGTGGAGAAAAGGGTACCCTCTTGCACTGTTGGTGGGAATGTAAACTGATACAGCCACTATGGAGAACAGTGTGGAGATCCCTTAAAAAACTAAAAATAGAACTACTATACAACCCAGCAATCCCACTACTGGGCATATACCCTGAGAAAACCATAATTCAAAGAGTCATGTACGACAATGTTCATTGCAGCTCTATTTACAATAGCCAGAACGTGGAAGCAACCTAAGTTTCCATCAACAGATGAATGGATAAAGAAGATGTGGCACATATATACAACGGAATATTACCCAGCCATAAAAAGAAATGAAATTGAGTTATTTGTAGTGAGGTGGATGGACCTATAGTCTGTCATACAGAGTGAAGTAAGTCAGAAAGAGAAAAACAAATACCGTATGCTAACCCATATATATGGAATTTAAAACAAATGGTTCTGAGAAACCTAGGGGCAGGACAGGGATAAAGAGGCAGACATAGAGAATGGACTTGAGGACACAGGGAGGGAGAAGGGTAAGCTGGGACAAAGGGAGAGAGTGGCATGGACATATATACACTACCAAATGTAAAATAGATAGCTAGTGGGAAGCAGCCACATAGCACAGGGAGATCAGCTCAGTGCTTTGTGACCACCTAGAGGGGTGGGATAGGGAGGGTGGGATGGAGACGTAAGAGGGAGGAGATATGGGGATATGTAAATGTATAGCTGATTCACTTTGTTATACAGCAGAAACTAACACACCATTGTAAAGCGATTACGTTAAAAAAAAAATACGAAGTGGGTATTCAGGAAATGTACCTCCACAAAATATAGGTTACATAGGACAAGCCCACAGCTAACATCATATTCAATGGTGAAAAGCTGAAAGCATTTCCTCTAAGATTAGGAATAAGACAAAGATACGACTCTTACCACTTTTATTCAACATAATACTGGAAGTCCTAGCCAGAGCAGTTGGGCAAGAAAAAGAAATGAAAGGCATCCAAATCAGAAAGGAAGAAGGAAAACTGTTAGTATTTGCATATAACATGATTTTAAACCTACAAAACCCTATGAATTACATCACAAAACTATTAGAATAAACAAATTCAGTAAAGTTTCAAGATACAAAATCAATATACAAAAATAAGCTGTGACTCTGTAACTGATGACAAACTATCAGAAAGAGAAATTAAGAAAACAGTCCCATTTATGACTGCTTCAAAAAGAATAACACCTACAAATAAATTTAACCAAGGAGGTGAAAGATCTGTACACTGAAAACTATGACATTGATGAAAGAAATTGAAAACACAAATAAATGCAAAGATATCATGTGTTCATGAATTAGAAGAACTAATATTGTTAAAATTTCCATACTACCCAAAGCAACCTATGTATTCAGTGCAATACCTATAAAAATAACAATTGCATTTTTAGAGAACAAATAATCCTATAATTTGTATAGAACCACAAAGGACCACAAATACCTAATGTAATCTTGAGAAAGAACAGAGCTGGAGGCATCAAGGTCCATGATTTCAAACTACATTACAAACGTACAGTAATCAAAACAGTATGGTGTTGGCACAAATGCAGTCACATAGATCAATGGAACAGAATCAACACCTCAGAAAGAAACCCACATATATATGGTCAATTAATTTATCAGAAAGGAGCCAAGAACATACAGTGGAGTAAAGACAATCTCTTAAATAAATGGTGTTGGGAAAACTGGAAAGCCACATAAAATAGACTGAAACTGGCCTACTGTCTTACACTATATACAAAAACTAACTCTAAATGGATTAAACACTTGAATGTAAGACCTGAAATCATAAACCTCCTAGAAGAAAATATATACAGTAGTATCCTTGACATAGGTCCTGGCAATGAGCATTTGGATTTGACACCAAAAGCAAAGGTAACAAAAGCAAAAACAAACAAGTGGGAAATGCTTCTGCACAGCAAATGAAACCATCAAAAAACAAAAAGGAAAACTACTGAATGGGAGAAAATATTTGCAAATTTATATCTAATAAGGGATTAATATCCTAAATATATAAAGAACTCAAACAACTCAATAGCAAAACAAACAAACAAACAAAAAACCAAGGCAGAGTATCTGAATAGACCTTTTTCCACAGAAGATATTCAGAGAGCCACCAGGTACATGAAAAGGTGCTCAACGTCATTAACCATCATGGAAATGCAAATCAGAACTGCAATGATATATCACCCCACACCTCTTAGAATGGTTATTATTTAAAGACTAGAAAAAATAAGTGTTGGCAAAAGTGTGGAGAAAAGGGAACTCTTGTGCCCTGTTGGTATGAATGTAAATTGGTGCAGCCACCATGAAAAACAGTATGGAGACTCCTCAAAAAAATAAACACAGAACTACCATATGATCCAACAGTTCCACTTCTGGGTATTTATTCAAAGAAAATGAAAACACTAACTCAAAAAGATATCCTCACCCCAAAGATATCCCATGCTCTTGGACTGAAAGAATTAATATTGTTAAAATGGCCATACTGCCCAAAGCAATCTACAGACTTAATGTGATCGCTATCAAATTACCCATGACATTTTTCACAGAACTAGAATAATCCAAAAACTTATATGGAACTATAAAAGACCCACAATTGTCAAAGTAATAGTTAGACAAAAACAAAGCAGGAGGCAAAACCCTCCCATACTTCAGACAATACTGCAACGCTACAGTAATCAAAACAGCATGGTGTTGGCACAAAAACAGACATATGGATCAATGGAAAAGAATAGAGAGCCCAGAAATAAACCCACACGTCTACAGTCTATTAATCTTCAACAAAGGAAGCAAGAATATACAACAGGGAAAAGACAGTCTCTTCAGCAACTGGTGTTGGGAAAGCTGGACAACTGCATGTAAATCAATGAAATTAAAACATTCCCTCACATCATGCACAAAAATAAACTCAAAATGACTCAAAGACAAATATAAAACATGACACCATAAAACTCCCAAAAGAGATAATAGGCAAAACATTCTCTGACATAAATCGTACCAAGGTTTTCTTAGGTCAGTCTCCCAAGGCAAGAGAAATAAAAACAAAAATAAACAAATGGGACCTCATCAAATGTACAAGCTTTTGCACAGCAAAGAAAACCATAAACAAAATGAAAAGACAACCTATGGACTGGGAGAAAATATTTGCAAATGATGCAACTGGGACAGGGATTAATCTCCAAAATATACAAACAGCTCATGCAGGTCAATATAAAAAAAATAACAAACAACCCACTTGAAAAATGGGCAGAAGACCTTAACAGACATTTCCCCAAAGAAGACATACAGATGACCAAGAGGTACATGAAAAGATGCTCAACATCCCTAATTATTAGAGAAATGCAGATCAAAACTACAGTGAGGTACCACCTCACACCGGTCAGAATGGCCATCATCAAAAAGTCTACAAATAATAAATGCTGGAGAGGGTGTGGAGGAAAGGGAACCCTCCTACACTGTTGGTGGGAGGATAAGTTAGTGCAGCCACACAGAAAACAGTATGAAAGTTCCTCAGAAAACTAAAAATAGAATTACCATATGATCTAGCAATCCCACTCCTGGGCATATATCTGGACAAAACTATAATTCAGAAAGATACATGCACCCCTATGTTCATAGCAGCACTATTTACAATAGCCAAGACATGGAACCAACCTAAATGCCCATGAACAGATGAATGGATAAAGAAGATGTGATACATGTACACAATGGAATACTACCAGCCATAAAAAAGAATGAAATAATGCCATTTGCAGCAACATGGATGTAACTAGAGATTACCATACTAATTGAAGTAAGTCAGAAAGAGAAAGACAAGTACTATAAGATATCACTTATATGTGGAATCTAAAATATGGCACAAATGAACTTATCTATGAAACAGAAACAGACTCACAGCCATAGAGAACAGACTTGTGGTTGCCGAGTGGCAGGGGGGTTGGGGGAGGGATGGACTGGGAGTTTGGGATTAGTAGATGCAAAGTAGTATATATAGGATGGACGACAAGGTCCTACTGTATAGCACAGGGAACTATATCCAATCTCCTGTGATAACCCAAAATGGAGAAGAATATTAAAAAGAATGTATATATGTGTATAACTCAATCACTTTGCTGGACAGCAGAAATTAACACAATATTGTAAATCAAGTATACTTCAATAAATAAATATATATCTATGTATCTCCTCACCCCATATTTATTGCGGCATTATTTCAATATTCCATGATATGGAAGCAACCTAAGTGTCCATTGATGAATGCATGGATAAAATGTGGTGTGTGTGTGTGTATATATATATATATGTATAAACACACACACACACACACACAAAAATGGAATATTATTCAGCCATAAAAAGGAGGAAATGCTGCCATTTGTGACAACATGGATGGACTTTGAGGGCATTATGCTAGTTGAAATATGTCAGACAGAGAGATGCAAATACCATATGATGTCACTTATATGTGAACTCTAAAATAAATAAATAAACATGCGAACCACGCTCAGAGAACAGGCTGGTGCTTGGCAGAGGTGAGGGGCGTGGGGCGGGCAAAATGGGTGACAGGGCAAAAAACACAAACTTGTGGTTACAAAATAAATAAGCCCTGGGATGTAGTGTGCAGCATGGTGACTATAGTTCCCAATACTGTACTGCATATTTCAAAGTTGCTAAGCGAGTAGATCTTAGAAATTCTCTTCAAAAGAAAAAAAAAATTGTAACTATGTGAGGTGATGGCTGTGAGCTAGACTGATTTTCGTACACAACATGTACCCATATCAAATCACATTTTACATCTGAAACTAACATAATGATATATGTCAATT